>NC_057862.1:384358314-385571647 GCF_019393635.1 Dromiciops gliroides | reverse complement strand
AACTTGACAGTTGATAGGATTTGGGGAGAGAATGAAGTGTTGAATAAGGCTCATTACCTACTACAATATCTTGAAAACTGAAGCCTGAATAAAAATGTATTGCATGAGAGCACAGGAGTGAAGAAACCTGGGTTCTAATCCTTACCTTGTTGTGCAACCCCAGACAAGTCATTTACCCCCTCTGGGCTACCTCCAAAAGCTGAGAAATGAAGGTATAAAGTGAAGGGAGTCCACATACTGCAGGGGTACCCAACACCCCCTCCACCTTAAGGCAATGGGCAGTAGATCAGAAATTGTTCAGTTGAATCACCGACGTGGAATGTTAGAGCCATGAGGACTTCAGAGCAGAGACCAAAGTACTTCCCCCAATTTTCCCACACATGTATAAAATCCCCCATATTCCCCACATATGTATAAAATGAGAATAAAACCATTTGCTCTTTGATGTCTAAAATTCCTTCCAACTAAGTTCTCTGATCCTATGGTTTCCTGGAAGCTGATTTGAGGAGGCTGTGACTATAAGGCAGGCCTGGAATTGTTCACCCAACACTGGAGAAAAGGAGATTCTGAGCCTCTCTCTTTCCCCATCATTCTTAGGGTGATGAAATCCCATTTCAGGGCCCCCAGTAAGGGCAAGAAAGTATCAGGAACTGAGCTGGGGTGAAGGGGGTAGAGTCTCTAGGCCTAGAGGTTTTGAAAGAGTCAGTGGGAAGGCTCATAGCATTTTAAATCTGAATTGGGCCTTAGACCTTACTTTTGGACAACTGGCAAGTCACAAACTCTCTGAGACTCAGTTTCCTCAACTATACAATGGGGACAATAATACTTATATTAACTACCTCACAGGATTGTTGCAAGGGGCTCCCTTCCTTTTTTTTCTTTTTTTTTTTTTTGCAGGGGCAATGAGGGTTAAGTGACTTGCCCAAGGTGACAAAGCTAGTAAGTGTCAAGTGTCTGATGCCGGATTTGAACTCAGATCCTCCTCAATCCAGGGCCAGTGCTTTATTTTTTTTTTAATTAATAAAGTATTTTATTTTTTTCCCCATTACATGTAAAGATAGTTCTCAACTTTTGCTTGGGCCAGTGCTTTATTCACTGAGCCACCTAGCTGCCCCCTCCCTTCCTTTTAATTGAAGAGTTCTTATCTTCCCATTCTGAATTTGGCTCCCAATTCACACTGTGTACCTTCCTTGTCCAGGTTTTAGTTTCCTCATCTGTAAAATGAGGGAGTAAGACTAGATGGTATTTACAGGGCCTCTAAGATTCCTTCTAGTTTTAAACATTTGCTCTTATGATCTGATGAATAGAAAATATTATATCTGGAAAGGATCTTACAGATCATCTAGTCCAAACCAATCCCATTACAGTGAGGGCAAACGAGGCCCAGAGAGATTAGTTTTGCCCCAAATTCATAGAACTAGTAAGTAGTAGGGAAGGATTCAAACCCAGGTCACCTGACTCTTACAGGGCTCTTTCCACAAAATACCATGTATTACCTTTTCAAAATCAAAAGGACCCCTAGGTGTGAACCAGGAATGCTCAGGCAGCTAGGTGGTAAAATGGATCAAAGGCTAGACCTGAAGTCAGGAATACCTGAATTCAAATTCCACCTCAGACACTTCCTAGTTTTGTGACCCTGAGAAAATCAGTTAACCTCTGTTTGCCTCGGTTTCCTCACCTGTAAAATGGGGATTACAACAGTGCCTACCTTATAATAGGGTTATTAGGAGGATGTTATGAGATATGTGTAAAGTACGTTGCAGACCTTAAAGTTCTATACAAATGTGATTATACCATGAGAGGAAGCAAAATGTCCTATGGGCCCTCAGACGTGAGTAGGAACCCCTACTGGCATCTGGAAAACTGCATGGGACCACTTAATTTCACAGAGGAGGAAATCAAGTCCAACCCAAATGCAAACAGGTAACACATTAGGAAGGCAGTCAGTTCACTAAATCATTTTGGATGAGGAGGAGAGGAGAGGGTGGTTTATGAGAATGAGACGGTAGTGGCTAAGGAATGGCAAGACAGAGGCTAAGACATCAGTAGTCTCCTTCACGGGGACAGGGGCTCAGGGCCTATATCCTTTCCTTCATTTCCATCAGATGAGAGGGAGAGGGAGGTCTTCAGGGGACATTAGGGTGACACTACTCTCTTCCTCCTCCTGCCTAGAGAAAGGAAGGGACAGAGAAGGGAAACATTTTCTTTAGTCCCTCTCTGTCTGTTCCTTCTCCTGCCCTCATCCCATCTCTCTGGGGCCCACCTCTTTCTTCTCTGGTAGCAAGAAACAGTCCTGCCAGTGGGCAGTGCCCCCAAATGGAAGGGACAGAAGCAGCTCCTTGGTGGGGTGGTGGTGAGGAGGAAGAGGGGAAAGGGTAGAAAGGAAGAGAGACAAGGTGGGGGAGTGAAGTGAAAGGAAGGCACTTCTAAACTGAGCCACTGCCCCTCAAACCAGCCTCCCTGGGGAATCAGGTGAGTTAGTCTAATTCAGATATGCCCCATCCCCCTTAGGCACTGCTTCCCTTAGACTCAGGAGAGCTTATTTTCTCCCCTAGACCTTGGGATATAGAGTGTTAAACCTGGAAGGGACCTTAGAACATAGAACACTGGATCTGGAAGAGCCTTAAAACATAAAATCATGGAAATTAGAACAGAATGTTAGAGTAGAAAGTGCCTTAGAACATAGAACCTTGAAACAAAGAACATAAAGCTAAACTCTAAAACCTCTCAGTGCAACTTCCTTGTTTTACAGATGAGGAAACTGAGGCTTAGAGAGAAGTGACTTTCCAGCTGATGATTACTGTCCAACGGGGCGGGGGTGGGGGGGCATTGGGGGTGGCCGCAGATGGTTCCAATAGGGCAAGTCCACAACCAATTTCCTCTCCCTGACCCCTAAGCCCAGAATGGTCCACTAGAACCCTTCCTTTCTCCCTGACACTCAGAATTTGCAAAGCCCCAAATAAAGACCCTCCTGTCCCTTTCCTAATTTCCCAGCTGCATCCCAGGTGCAAACCTCCCCACCCCGCAGGTTCTCGGCAGGTGAATGCCCAGAAGGAACCCTACCTGGAGCAGGGGTCCCTGGAGCAGGCGACACAGTTTGCAGCAATAACAACAGACTGAGTGAGAGATGCGGCCCTGGGGAGGAAAGAGGTGAGAAAGGTCAGGCTGGGGAGAAGAGGACAAAGCGGAGAGCCGAGATAAACAAAAAGCGATAGAGGGAGATGAAGTAGCAAAAGAGAATGTGAGAATGGAGGGAAATGGAAAGAAAAAGGAGAAAATGGGAAGGAGTGGAGGGAGGAGAGAGGACATGGGGTGGGGGGAATAAGAGGAAAGTAAGCGAGAGAAACAGGAGAAGAGGAGGAGAGGAGATAGGAAGAAAAATAAGGGAAAGGGGAGGGCGTGGAAGACAAGTGCGGAAACAGAAGAGCCGCGGCTGGAAGGAATCGGCTGCCCTGACCGAACTCACAGCTCATGGTGGGCAGAGGGAGTTTAATAGTCTAGAAGCTGGCGGGCAGCCGGTCTCCGTCCGCTCGGTACCAAGAGCCCTGACCAGTGCGGGCTCCAGCCCCTTGTAGCCCCAGGCTGCCCGCCTCGGCTCCTCCCAGTCGTTTCTCCTTGCACTCACTCTCTCTAAACCTCCAGCCAGCCCCGCCCCCTCGGACAAGCAGGGGGTGGTTGGATGGGGCCCCGTACAGCCCTAGAGACGTAGGGGAATCTGTGGAGCGGTTTCCTGGACTTTGAGAATGAGAGACTCACAAAATATGAAAGGAACCAGCAAATCCAATCCCCTTCTAAAAGCCCTCTGTAGCATCCCTGACTAAAGGTTTCTTGAATTCTTCCAGGAATGGGCAGTTCACTATCTGGGAAGGTGAGAAGCTCCTTTTGTGATGAATTTCATTTTAAATGAACTATTCTGAGGTTCTTTCTGCTGAGCTGAACTCTATTTCCTTGTATTTCTCCAAACCCTGATGCTTCTGCCCTCTAGGGCTAACCAGAACAAGTCGGTCCCCTCTTCCACACCCAGGTGGTGTGGTTCTGCAATCTTTCCACTGCCTGCACGCATAAACTCCTGTTCCCCAAACAGGATCATGGAATTATACTATTCAGAACTGGAAGGAACCTTAGAGACCGTCCAACCCACCAAGACCCACTTTCTAGAAAAGGAAGCTAAGGCCTAAGAAGGGAAGTGACTTGACCAAAGTCTAGCGACTAGTAAGTAGTAAAGTTAGGAGGGAAACACAGATCCTCTGACTCCAAACTGACAAAATAGGCATGCCTACTCCTCGTTTCTGTCCCTGATCCATTCTCCTGCCTCAGTTTCCTCAGTTGCAGGCCAGAGAATAGTGAAAGGGGCACAGAATTTGAAGTAAATAAAAGGAACTTTAAGTTTGAATCCCAGTTCTATGACTTACTATCAGTGTGAACTTGGGGAAGTCATCATTAATGGGCCTCTAATTCATCATCTGGAAAATGAGTGGGTTAGATCACATGATCTCTTCCCTCTCCAAGTCCTACAATAGTGAAGGTTGTTACTGTTTGTCCTTTTTTATTGAAGAGGACCATGACAGATATTGTGACTTTTAATGAACTGGATTTAAGTGAGGGAGGGCTATGCAAGGTCACCAACCTTACTCTCTCCTCCAGAGGCATCTGGGTTCAGTACCAAGATATACTTCAGGACAAATGAAGTTGCCCCTGTATATTTAAAGCAATTGGAGTTGAGTGACTTGCCCAGGGTCACATAGCTAGTAACTAAAGTGAGATTTTAACTCAGGTCATCACAATTCCAGGACCAATGCTTTAACAAGAGGCACCCTCTAGTTCCTGACTCTGTCTAGGACTCCTTTAAAGCCAATATGTTTAAAGAGCTTCTATTTGCCCTTCCAATCCTAGCCAACCAGTGGGGAATATTACCACAAAAAAAGGATGAGCCACCTAGTCTTCTGTCTCCACCCTGGAAACTCCCAAAGCTTCTCCCTTAAAAGCCACTGGCTCTAGGGCCTGGCTCAGATTTGGGAGGTGAAACAAGGAGGAGGAAGAATGGGAGATAACAAGGTACTCACCCACCTTCTGGAGAAAACAGTAACAGGCTTTCCCTCCCAATCAACCCAGAATAAAGTTCCTACCTCAGAAGTACTGCATGGGGAAAGGTAAGGGGGCTATCACTTCTGGAAAGGAGTCATTTCATTGTGGATAGGGGAGTAGTGCTTTGGTGGAGAGATTTAGCATGGTCCCCTATGGAAAGGAGACTTTGAACTTTCTATAGTGTGCTTCCCTTTCCTTCCTCCTCTCATAAGGAGCTGGTGCTGCCACAGAAGTTTTAAAGAATGATACAGGATAAACTTGCTGCTTCATGGACTCATCTGTGCCTAAAGGTTTAATGATTACCCCCAGGTTTAACAATTACCTTAGCCCTACCCCTTCTCCTCCCTGAAAGGTAACATGGTGTAGTCTAAAGAGAAGGGGATTGAAAATCTTGAGATGGGGCAGCTGGGTGGCACAGTGGATAAAGCACCAGCCCTGAATTCAGGAGGACCTGAGTTCCAATCCAGCCTCAGACACTTGACACTTACTAGCTGTGTGACCCTAGACAAGTCACTTAACCCTCATTGCCCAGGGGGGAAAAATTCTTGAGACCTGGATTCTGGTCCAGACTTTGCTACTAAGTATTTTTGTCATGTTGGGTAAGTCCATTCTCTAGACCTGTTTCCTCATCAGACAAGTGAGGAATTAGATCAGATGATGGCTAAGATACTTTCTGCTTCTAACATAGAGTAGTATAACCACTTCTAAGCACATGCATGCTCGCCATGCAGCTTATTACACTCCAGCCATCATCTTCATCTTCCCCCATTCCCAAAATTAGACTTTCTCCAGGGGTCCCTTGCCCTTATTCAGGCTTTTACCCAGAACCAGGCTTTTGTTCCATCCCCAGCCACCTCTACACTGTGCAGCCTCCCTGCATTCCCTTTCCACCACTTCTCCCCGCCACCCCCAACTTTAGATTTAAGCTCCTCAAGAGAAAGAATGATCTCACGTGCCTGCATTGGCATCCCCAGCACCTAGCAAAGTAAACACTTAAGAAATGCTTCACCTATGGGTGTTCAGAGATCTCTTCCAGCTCTGACATTTGATGTACTTGATTCCCTTTCAACACTAACATTTTATTTTCCACAGACTAGCATTCTATGCTCCAAGGTCCTTTAACATTTGAGAGGCGATGTGACATACTAGTAAAAGTTTGGGACCTAGTCAGGAGACCTAGGCTTGAATATTGATTCTCTGTGTGATTATGGACCATCAATTACTTACTCTCAGTGCCTCCATTTCTTCATCTGTAAAATGGGGGTAATAATATTCATACCATCTACCTCATAAGGTTATTATGAGTAAAGTGTTTTGCAAACTTTAAAGTGCTATGTTAATATGAGTTGTTATTATATTCCAACATCCCTTCCAGAAGATTTCAAATTCTAGGCTATATAAATGTGAGTTATTACTATATTCTAAGTTCTCTTCCAGAAGTTTTCACATTTTATGTTCTAAAGCTTTTTCTACCTCTAATGATCTATCATGAATCATTAGATCTCATGGAACCTCAGAATCTTGCCTGACTCCTCAGTGAAATTGGCCCAGCAGTCCAAAGAGGAGAACCTAAGGAGATGAATGCCTAGTTCCCAGTTTGTGAAATTAACTTGGATAGGCAAACCCATGATGAAATCAGATCAGTTGTTGAGAAACATAAGGGAAATATAGCAAAGAAGGTAAAACAACACCAAGAAGTAACAAACTACTGTTGAAAAACAGATAAATTATTACTCAGAAAACAAGCCAAGATCTTCAGAGGGATGGAGGAAATGGAGGACTTGTTATTAATTCATACAGTGAGGCCCATGCTTCTGAAAGTTGAAAGAACAGGAAGAACAGTTGTTTTTCTTAAAGCTGAGAAACACAAATTGAAACAACTCTGAGGTTTCACTGCATACTTAGAAAATTGGTAAAGATGACCAATAATGGGGATAGTAAGTGTTGGGGGTGTGCCTACAAGATAGGCACACCACTGCATTGTTGATGGAGCTATAAATTAGTCCAATTATTTTGGAAAAGCATTTTGGAAAGAAATTAAGGAAATAAAGTCACTAAAATCTCCAACTTCTTTGACCCAGAGAGTCTAATACTAGGCAGATACCCCAAGGAGATCACTGATAAGAAAGGATCCATAAATACACTAAAATATTTATAGGAGCACTTTTTTTGGTAGCAAAGAACTGGAAACAAAACAGATACCCATTAATTAGGAAAACAAATAAACAAATTATGGTATATTAATATAATGGAATAATAATGTGATGTAAAAATGATGAATATGATAAATATATAAAAGCATGGAAAGATTTACATGAACTTGATGTAAAGTGAAATAAACAGAGCCAAGAAAACAATATAAACAATGACTACAACAATGTAAATGGAAACAAAATTGAATATTACCAAATTACAAAGATTAAGCATGGTTCCAAATAAGGGAGAATGAGAATACACTTGCCCCAACTCCTTTACAGAGGTGAGAGGTCCTCAGGTCTAGATGAGAGAGAGAGAGAGAGAGAGAGAGAGAGAGAGAGAGAGAGAGAGAGAGAGAGAGAGAGAGAGAGAGATTGTTTTGATGTATTAATCAATTTTGCTTACTATATTTTTTCTTCCCCTTTGTCTTTCAAAAATATGCTTTTTAATATGGAATGGTTCTCTGGGAGGAAAAGGGGGAAGGATGCATGGGAAAATTCAGTCTACATAAAAGCAAATTATATCAATAATTTTTTTTAAAAATCTACTAACCATTGCTCTATTCTCTTATAGCTCTTATCCTATGACCCTAGCTATGAAACAACAAACAAGTCATTTAATCTCCATGATCCTCATTTTTAACATCTGCAAAAATGAAGATAATAATTCTACTACCTAATTCACTGGATTGTTGTGAGGAAGTGTTTTGCAAACTTTAAAATACTATATATGCATCTGAATTAATATTACTCTCCTTTTGTTTCTAATCCCTAGATCTCCTGGACCATCTAAAAACCTCATAAAGGCATGGTAGATTTTTGGTCCCCTAACCTGATCTCTACAAAATTAGTCAGCTGGTTAACACCAAGACTTTGCCTTTGAACCCCTACTTTGCATTGATCTCACTTTCCCCTATATCATTTTCATATTTGGGTTATTTATGTATTTGTTCTTCACTCCCAGCAGATTATAAACTAATTTTGAGCTGGCGCTTATCTTGGTAACCCTGATGCCCTGCTGTACTTTGCACATAGTAGGCACTTTAAAAAATGTTTCTAGAATTGGATCCATATCTGTCTCTAGTCAGTGAGCCCCAGAAGGGCAGGGACCCATATATTGTTTACCTCTGTGTCCCCTTCTTCCTAGAAATGGTCCTATACAGAACAAATCCCCAAGTCAATTTACCATAGACCCTCATAGTTGGAAGAAACTTGAGGACATCCTGCAGAAGAAGAATGGCTCATATCTCTAGAGTAATTTAAGGTTTATGATACATTTTCAATAGCCTCTGAGAGCCAGATAGTGCTAGTATAATAATTTCATTTTACATATGAGGAAAATATGAATCAGAAATGAAGTAACCTGACCAAGCCCAATAGCTAATAATTGTGGAAACAAGGATTTGAACATGGAGGCTTTATGCACACTTTCCCCAAGAACACACTGCCTCTCTCATAGATTTCATAGCATTTCAGTGGTAGTTTGCTTTTTTTCCAATTAACCAATTATTCATCAAAAACCATGTATATTAATTTTGTTGTTGTTCTTGTTTTGTAGGGCAATGAGGGTTACATGAATTCAGGTTCACACGGCTAGTAAGTGTCAAGTGTCTGAGGACGCATTTGAACTCAGGTCCTCCTGAATCCAGGACTGGTGCTTTCTTTATCTACTATTCCACCCATCTGCCCCTACTGCATATTAATTTTAATATTTTTAATTTAATTTAATTTTATTTTGCGGGGCAATGGAGGTTAAGTGACTTGCCCAGGGCCACACAACTAGTAAGTGTCAAGTGTCTGAGGCTGGATTTGAACTCAGGTACTCCTGAATCCAGGGCCGGTGCTTTATCCACTGTGCCATCTAGCCACCCCTGCATATTAATTTTGATAAAGTAATTACAAAGTCATCAAGAATGTCTTAAAGTGGAAAAATCAAGAGACTTGCAGGAAGAGACCCTAAGTTCAAATCCCAGCTCTTTCACTTACTACTTGTGTGACCTTGAATAAGTCACTTCATCTGTCTGTGACTCAGTTTCCTCATCTATAAAAATGAGGAGTTTGGACTCAGTGACCTCTAAAGTACCTTCCACCTCTAAATAGATTATCCTACAGCAATAAAAATAAAGAAAAAATAATAAATACAAAAAATAAATACAAAGCAGTCATATACAAAGTAGCTTGGGAGAGAGGTAGCAGGTGAAGTGATAAAGACAGGTCTCATATAGAAAATGGTGCTTGAGCTTTGACTTTCAAGGCAAAAGGAGAGGAATTCTTTGAGGCAGAGGTGAGGAGAGAGTGTATTCCAGGCATGTAAAATGGTCAGTGCAAAAGCACAGAGATGGAAGATAGATTGCTATATGAAGAACACAGAGAAGGCCATTTTGGCTAGTTTGCAGAGTGTGGGGGAGGAGTAATGTCCACTGGAGGCTGGAAAGATAAAATTGTGAAAGTTTTAAAAGCTAAACAAAGGAGTTTCTATTTATGCTAAAGACATCAGAGGCTAATGGAACTGACTAAGGGAGTGATATTGTCACATATGGGCTGCATCAAGAAATCATGTGGGGGGGGCAGCTAGGTGGCACAGTGGATAGAGCACCAGCCCCGGAGTCAGGAGTACCTGACTTCAAATCTGGCCTCAGACACTTAACACTTACTAGCCGTGTGACCCTGGACAAGTCACTTAACCCCAATTGCCTCACTAAAAAAAAATCATGTGGGAAGCAGTGTGTAGGGTGGACTGGAATGGAGAGAAACTTGAGGAAGAGTGACCAAGTTGCAATAATGCAGGCAAGAGGTGATGAGGACTTGAACCAAGGTGGTAGCCATGTAAGTAGAGGGAAGAGGTCAGATTCAAAAGATTGTATAGGTAGAAACAGCAAGATTTAGGAAGAGAGACAACCTCTGGAAAGAGGGACTACCAGCCCCTCCAAAGGAAGGCAGAGAGATGGCAACAGAAAAAAAGATGGGGAAGGAGAAGAAGGAGGAGGAGGAAGAACGGAGGAGGAGAGGAGGGGGAGAAAGAAGAGAAGGAAGAGGAGGGGAGAAGGAGGAAGAGGAGGAGGAGGAGAAGAAGGAGGAGGAGAAGGAGGAGGAGAAGAGGAGGAAGAAGAAGAAGAAGAAGGAGAAGGAGAAGAGGAGGAAGAAGAAGGACAAGAAGGAGGCAGAGAATAAGAAGGAGAAGGAGAAGAAGAAAAGAAATCAGGCCCTCTGGAAGAGAGGAACAAGCACTGGAGTCAGAGGTCCTAGGTTTGATTTTTTTGGCTCTTCCACTTAGTAGCTCTGTGAACTTGGCCAAGTTACAGTGTTGAACTTCTCTGGAGCTTAAGCGTCCTCATCTTTAAAAATAACTAAGCAATGTTCGAGATCCTTTTCAACTCTAAATCTATAATCCTCTGAGCTCTACCTTTGGGGAATTCAGAGTTGAGCAAGAGAAATAAGACACGGTAAAAAATAAAAAAATAAAAAAGCACTCCAAAATCATGTATCCACAAGTGCCCAATAAACTCATCTAATCAAGTATGTAAACAGTGCTAGCTTACTGAGCTCTGCTCTTAGCACAGATTCCTCTGCACTTTATGCCCTGAGTTCAGGTCCTTGACTCTGACCTTGACTTATTTGTGCAAGTCACTTAACTCACCAGGCCTCAGTTTCTTCATCTGTAAAATTAGAGGATTTATCTTTAAGGTCCTTGTCATTTCTAACACTGTATAAGTATACTCTGAATCTGTGAAGTTTTGCCAGTTCAATGTACCCACCAGGAAAGGATTTCCTGGTGGATTGGCCTAGGGCCAGAGTATGGGGGAAAAGTGCAAGAGCTCTATGTCTGAATTCTTTTAGACATAAGGTCCCTAGTTTGTTTGGTTTCCAGGGAGGAAGTTAAAGGTTTTGTAGAATAAAACTTCTATCTCTCCAAGAGCACAAGGTTTTTCTCCTTCTAGGCTGAGAAATCTGAGTTATTGTTGTTTCCTCTTGAGCCCTCTTCCATCTTTTCTCTGAACTTTTTGAAATCCATTCTCCTAAAGTCTAAGGTACACATCCATGTCTGGGATTCCCTGCCTTGGCTACCAAAAATTCTAAGATGACAGAGTAAGTGTGCCATGCCACCAAAATCTTAACTGTACCTTATGAGGTCATATTTATCTCCTTCTATTAAAATTAAAATTTGCTTTCTTTACAACCTGTATTCAGTGTTCTTGTATAAAGACATCTGAGACTACAGACATTGCTTTTGGATTCTTTGAGGGTTATTTTCTCTTTCAAATGGCAGGATCACAAGACTAAGAGTTGGGAAGGACTTTAAAATAATCTACTCCATGGAGGTGGGGGGGGAGGGTGGCAGGGGCAACTAGGTGTTGCAGTGGATAAAGCACCGGCCCTGGATTCAGGAGGACCTGAATTCAAATGCGGCCTCAGACACTTGACACTTTCTAGCTGTGTGACCCTGGGCAAGTCACTTAACCCTCATTGCCCCACAAAAATAAATAAATAGATGGATTGATGGGTGAGTGAATGAATGAACAAACGAACGAACGAACGAATGAATGAATGAATGAACGAATGAATGAACAAACAAATAAAAGACATTTATCAAGTATCTTCTATGTGCCAGGCACTGTGTTAAAGAGTTCCCGTTCTCAAGCTGCTCAAAGGGAGACAACTGTGTACAAACAAAATGTATCCAGGATAAATTGGAGATACTCAACAGAGAGAAGATGCTCCCTTAAGGAGGACCAGGAAAGACTTCCTAGAAAAGAGGAGATTTTAGCTAAGACTAGAAGGAAATCAGGGAAACCAAGAGGTGGGTCCCTAAGTCTTTTAGGGGATTTGCAAGATCAAAACTATTTTCATGATAATGCTAAGATGTTTTAATTTCTAATTCAGTTAATATCAATAGACAGAACCCACATAAACAAAAGCTCTTTGGGGTCCTCAGAAATGAAAACATTGGAAAACCACTGAACAAGATGATCTCTAAGGCCCCTTCCATAAGTATTATACTGTGATCCTGCTGAGGGAGAGGGGTACGAAAGACCCTCGTGTCTCAGACTGAAGTTTTTAGATAGATCTGGGAGCTTTAGAAAAAAGTGGAAGGAGAGCTGCCTAGGTAGGAGTCATCCCAAGGAGCTGGAATCCTCAGGAAGCTGACATATTAGCAAAGCCTAAGGCCCATTGCCTAATCCTTTATAACATCCTCCAACATTACACTTATTTCTGAGTCATCCCTTTCTATTTTGCCATGTCATAGTTTCCATTCTTACAGTTTTCTCTGGACCTTTTTCTCCCACCTCCTTCATTTTTCAGTTAAAAGTGACCTTTCCCTCTAAACACTTTGTCTCTCTTCTCCACCTCTCTCATATTCTTCCTGAATCATATATATGTTTGTCTCTGGGTCCCATCCTTCCTATTAATATGTAATCTTCAGGGCAGGAACTGTGTGGCTTTTCCATTTTTGCATCCTTAGTACCAAGTGCAGTACTTCGAATATAGCAAATCCCTTAAAAAAAAATTTTTTTTAATTTTGCTGTTTCATTTTGGCTGTGGCCAAATTGTTTCCCAGTTCGTAAACTTATTCTTGATCCTGCTGTCTACTAAAATAGTACTATAGCTTCACACTTTCCTAATTGCTTTCAGTTTTTTGTTTTGTTTCTTTAAAAAAAAAATGTTTTTATTCAAAAGTTAAACACCAAAAAAGAGCATGTCCATACACACAGCAGAACATTAAAAAGAGGATCCCCTATGAAATTTCAAATCTCCATTTAGTACCACTTGCCCTTTTTTCTTTAAAATATACAGTAAATTATACATGTAGCTCTCAAAACTGCCTTGCATGTCTGTGCTTCCTTTTGAACTTCCTTATGTCTCCTTCTATGCATTTAAAAAAAAAATTTCAATGGCCCTTCTTTTTTTGGCATCACTTTTGCTATTCTCCCTAAATTTCTTCCTTTCCCTCCTCCCCCCAATAAAAAAAAACTGAGAAAATGAAAGAGGAAAAACAACCCTCTTATAACAAATAAGCAGAGTCAAGCAAAAAGAGTACATATTGGGGGCAGCTAGGTGGTGCAGTGGATAAAGCACCAGCCCTGGTTTCAGGAGGACCTGAGTTCAAATCCAGCCTCAGATACTTGACACTTACTAGCTGCGTGACCCTGGGCAAGTCACTTAACCCTCACTGCCCCCCCCCAAAGAGTATATATGGTGGCCATGGTTTAAGACATGTCTCTCTGCCCAGATGTGTCCATCACCTACCTCCCTGTCAGAAGGTAGTTCTGTTTCATGGTAGGTCTCTGGACACACAGTCGGTCACTGCATTGATCTTCATTCCTAAGTCTTTAAAAGTGGTTTTCCTTGTATAAACTGTTCTCTTGATTGTGTTCATACTGCACAGAATTCTCCAAAATGACCTATCTCATCATATCTTCCAGCACAATAATATTCCAATACATCCACATACCACAATTTGTTGAACCATTCCCTGGTTGTCTAAAAGAGTATGTAAGACACTCCCTTAGTTTCTAGTTCTTTGTTTTTCTGCCCTAACTTCACCCCTACCCACAACTTTCTTATCTCTCTTTTTAGGATCAGGAAGATTGTTTTGCTTGTGACTATTAACACTCTGGTATTTTCCTACTACTTAACCACACCCCCTCCAATCCCCACTTTTTTTCCCTTGCTGAGTTTGGTGTATTTCTACATTGTTCAGGTTTCTTTTATCTGTTTAGATAAGAGTAAGGTTCATTCTGGGGCATGCTAGAGCCAACTCTCAAGAGCCAATTAGAAATCACCAATGCTATAAATCAAGAATTGATTTATTGTTTTGCTGATTGTCTAAACTTAAGGAGGTGGTAGATAAAATATCAATAATTCAGATTAAACTTAAAAGTATAATGCTATATATCTATATATCTATATATCCCTCCCCTCCAGGGTTGTACAGGGTGTACTTCTCACACACCTCAATTATATCATCATACAGCTCCTCCTAATAGCTCAAGCAAATTTATCTTCCTAGGTTTTCCTGGACTTTTGTGTTTGTAATTCAAAGTTCTTTTTCAGCAAAGGTCTTTTCACCAGAGAGATTTGAGTCCTTTATTCCATTAAAGATTCACTTTTTTTCCCCTCTAGGATTATACTCAGTTTTGCAAGGTGTTATTCTTGATTATAAGCCTATATCTTTTGCCTTTTATAATATCCTTCTAGAATCACTTCTGGTTTATAGTGAAGGCTTCAAGGTCTTATGTGATCCTGATTATAGTTCCTTGATACTTAAACTCCTTTTTTGAGGATTCTTTTAGTATTTTTTCTTTGGTATGGAATTTTGGCTAGGAGATTCCTGGGACTTTTCCTTTTAAGGTTGCTTTCAGGAGGTGACCAGTGGGTTCTTTCTATCTTTTCTCTCTGACTCTAGTAAATATGGGAAATTCTTTGATGGTATTTTAATTTTTTCCAACTACATGTGAAGACAATTTTTTCCCCATTTTTTTGATGAGGCAATTGGGATTAAATGACTACCCAGGGTCACACAGCTAGAAAGTGTCAAGTATCTGAGGTCACATTTGAACTCAGGTCCTCCTGACTCCAGAGCCAGTGCTCTATCCACTGTGCCACCTAGCTGCCCCGAAGACAATTTTTAACATTCATTTTTACAGAATTTTGAGTTCCAAATTTTTCTCCCTCCCTTCCCTCTTTCTAAAACAATAAGCAATGTGATATATGTGCAATCATGTAAAACATATTTCCATATTAGGCATGTCATGACAGAACAGACCAAAAGGGAAAGAAACCACACCTACAAAAATAAGGAAAGTGAAAATAGTATGCTTCAATCTGCATTCAGAGTCCATCAGTTCTTTCTCTAGATGTGCATTTTCCATCATGAGTCTTTTGCAATTTGTCTTAGATCATTATGTTGCTGAGAGGAGCTAAGTCATTCATAGTTGTTCATCACACAATGTTGCTGTTACTGTGTACAATATTTTCCTGGTTCTGTTCATTTCATTTTGCATCAGTTCATGTAAATCTCTCCAGGTTTTTCTGAAATCCACCTGCTCATCATTTCTTATAGCACAGTAGTACTCTATTACATTCATATACCACAGCTTGTTTAGCCATTCCCCAAATGATGGGCATCCCCTCAACTTCCAATTTTTTGCTACCACAACAAGGGCTGCAATATATTTGTGCATGTAGGTCTTTTTTTTCTTTTTTTTTTTTATGATGAAGACCTAGTAGAGGTATTACTGGATTAAAGGATATGCACAGTTTGATTCTCCTTTGAGCATAGTTCCAAATTGCTCTCCAAAATAGCTGGATCAATTCACAACTCCACCAATAGTACATTAGGGTCCCAATTTTCCCATATCCTCTCCAACATTGATCATTTTCCTTTTTTTGTCATATTAGGCAATCTGATAGATGTGAAGTGGCACCTCAGATTTGTTTTAATTTAAATTTCTCTAATCAAACATGTTTTAGAGTATTTCTTCATATGACTAAAGATGGTTTTGATTTCTTCATCTGAAAACTTCTTATTCATATCCTTTGACCATTTATCAATTGGGAAATGGAATCTGGGAAATTTTCACTCATGACATCTGAATTCTCAACTGGCTGAAATATGTTGGGACTTCTCTTACTTCTCTACCATATCTTCAAATCAGGTACCTTCTCCTCTCCTATATATTTCATCCCTCTCCTCCCACCTTCCCCAAGAGACTCTTCCTTGAAGACAAGGGCTGTCTTTCTTTCTTTTTTTCTATTTTTATCTCCAGCACATAGCACACAGTACCTGACACATAGAAAGAAGGTGTTTAATAAATGTTTATTAAGTGACTGCCTAGAAATATAGGATCCAGTCTTTTTTCTAATAATGGCTTCAAGGAATTCAAGGACTCGTAAATTATCTTTCTCTAACCTGTTTTCAAGTCAATTGTTTTTGGTATCTTATATTTCCCCCCATTTTTTCAATCTTTTGATTTTGTTTTATTTACTGCTATCTCACAGAGTCCATTGCTTGAACAAGGTTTCCACTTTCTCTTCTAAGCTATTTAATCTTTCAATTTTTTTCCTCCAAAAGTATTATTTCATTTTTTTAAATCTCTGGCTTTGTTTTTTTCTAGATATTAATATCTTTTTGTTTGTTTTTTATTTTGAGTCTCTGCTTAGAGTAGCTACTCATTCCTCCTTTTAAGCAATCTTTAGATATGCAATCCTTTTTTATGCTAAAACTAGTATATTATGTATTCTGTGTGTGTGTGTGTGTGTGTGTGTGTGTGTGTGTGTGTGTGTTTTCTTTGGTTTACTCATCTCTCCAGCTTTAGTTCCTAAATTTGGGCTTTCTTCTAGGGCCAAGCTCTGTCCCCTGCTGTGCTTTGGGGTGAGATGGTCAGCCCTGCTTTGTTTCTCCTGAGGTAACCTGGGTTCAGGTAAGAAAAGAAATCTTCAACAGACTTCAGAGAGCAGAGCTTCTTAACCTTTTGGGGTACCATGGGCCCCTTTGGCAATTGGATGAAGCCTACAGACTCCTCAAATAATGTTTTTAAATGCACAAAATAAAATGCATAGGACAACCAAGAAAATCAAAGGTGAGTGAAAATGAAGATGTGATTTTCCCCCCCAAATTCCCAGACCCCTTGAAATCCAACCACACAGGTCCACAGACCAAACCCAGGTTAAGAATCTCTGTATTCCTACTTCTTGGGGAGGCAGGACTTAGACCCAAGAAAGTCAAAGAAAACAGCAGGGGTCCTGGCTCACCAAGAATACTAAAAGACTGGTATCTTAAGGATGGCTCTCTCATTAATTAGCTCTACCTGTGGGCATGATGAAAAAGAGAATGTAAAATCACCACCCAGAGTAACAAGATGCTCCCACTATGAGAGGTATACAAGAACTGGCTGATTAGGGCAACAGCAGATTGAAATCTCCTATAACATTTACTTTCAGAAAAATGGTCATTGCCTGAAAATGCTAATTACTTATGGAATGGAATGTTGAGTGGGGAATTGCCAGCACTATTTAACTACTTAACATTTTCTCCCTCCTCCCCTTCTTCTCCCTCTTCCTCTCCCTTTCTTTCTCTTTCTTTCCCCACTTCCTCTTCCACCTCCATCTCTCCCTCCAAGCAGCAGCAGTGAATTGCATCAGGCAAGTTAGAGAGTTCTTAACAGAATTTCTATCACTCTCAGAAGATAATATACCTTCTAACCAGTCAAGTCAGGCCTATGGATCCTCCAAATGGCCCCTAGAGTATGAGGATTCAGAAAGTCCACCTTTCCCTTTCTTGGGATAAGCCTCATACCTATTGTGCAGTTTCAGTGGCTCATGGTCTCATCTTCTTCCTGTTCTTATCCTGCCACATTCTTCCACTTGCCAACCCCATGACAATGGTTTCAATTCCTGTCTGCTACCTCAGAATCTCTTCCTTCCTGATTTCCTTCTTGGGTTACTTATTTCTTCCATCCTGAAGAGTAACTCTTTATAATAACATCTCTAACAAGCCAAAGTGCATGAAGTGACTCCTTGAGTTTTTTTTTTTCATGATATCAGCTTACACTTAGTACATACCTGGTTGGTGAATGCCTCAGGTAGGAAGACAAATAGACTAATCCCTGCACATCCCTAACTATCAGATTTATAAATTCTCAGGGTGGGGATCCCTGGGAGCAGGAGTAGCAGCAGACAGTGACAAGGACCAGTGGGTACAATAGCACATAGACCTCCAACTTAGACAGCCTAGACTATGGGGCTCTTATATCCCTAACATCCCAGTTTCTACCTTTTCTGTTTATAATAAATGAATTTCCAATTCACTCAAGACTGACTCAGTATGTAGCAGATGAATCAGCATGATGGAGTTTGAGGATGAACTAGCTATATGCCAGAGGCTATAACCACAAGAGAAAACATGAAGCCCTCTTTGGTAGCCAGAAGAAAAGGAGTGAGCACCTAGTCAGTTCCACTGTGTGGTACAGTATGGGGTCTCTGACCTTGGCTGTTCCTCATTATACACACACTCACAAATGATCATCCAATCCATTTTTTTTCCCCTGGGAAGGAATCCTCCCAAGGTCCAAGACCTCCCTCTATGTTCCATTCCAAAAATCTCACACTAACTCAACCAAGAAGGAGAAGCAATATAGTCAAAAGGAGCAGTGGAATTATAGTTAGGAGAGCTGGATTCAAATCATGATTCTGACACCTGCTTTGTGATTATGGGAAAGTTACATAACTTCTCTGATCATCTATCTCCTCATCTACAAAATGAAGACATTACTATGTCTACTCCCTACCTCACAGAGTGGTGATGAAAGTGCTTTGTAAACCTTAAAATGCCTTGAAAATATAATAATATGATCTTCCTGCTGTCTCACCTATATCTTGCTACAGAGATATCATGAATGAAAGGATCGCTAATGGTGGGATTTCAGGCAGTTTTGGAGAAGGAAATTGTAGGTGGAAGAAAGTACTAAATATTAGGTCATCTAACTTATCCAGTCACCAGATATTCCCTGGGCCCTAAGGGAAAGGCTGGTACTGCCTGCTCAGAGAAGCCTGGACCTGTAGCTACCTGGACCCAGGGCTGCTCCCAGCCAGTTGGCCCTGGGAAGAAGGAGGGGTAGAAGGCCCATTGTTCCCTGAGGTTAGGAAAACAAAGGGTGGGGAGACCTCATTGTTCTAGGGAAATAACTCACCAGCCAGAGTGGAACAGGAATAGATGTGGGATTGTTTGGGTTCAGAAACTAGAGAAATAATTGGACATGGGAGGACTGAGGACATCTCTCCTCAGACAGCGCTCACCCCGCCCTCTACACACACACACATACATACACACACTTCCGAAGTGTGAAGTGTGAAGGTTTTGGCTGCTAAAGCATTAGCTGTTCTCCCTCTCTCCCCATCATTACTGCCACACCTTGTCACTCACCCCCTCCCCATAAGCTCAGTCCCCTGGGCTCTATGGCAAGACCCAGGCTGCCCCTCCCTAGGGATGGAGCCACATTCCTCAGAAACTAGGTCTGTCACAACTCCAACTAGAACCTTCTCCCACCTCCACCACCACCCTACCCCCTGGGCCTAGGCTAATATTCAGAGGAGACAAGAGAGGACCTGAGCTCATTGGAGAAATAGTTCCCAACAGCCCTCTGCCTCCAACCTTAGCAGAGAGAGTCCTTTCCCACTACCCTATGACCCCTAAATTGAGCCACTACTAGTAGCTTTCTCCCCAAAATGTATCATACCTATGGTGTACATGTTTTGTAAATGTGTGTTGTCCCTCCTATAGGAAGTAAAATTCATGAGGGCAGGAACTGTTCCTCTTTTGTCTTTGTATTCCCAGAACCAAAGACAGTGTCTAGACCAAAGGTGATAAACTCCCATGTGTCTGAACCAGATTAAAATGTAATTGGGAAATATTTAACAAACTTAAAATACAACAGAACATTTTTACTGTTGTTCAGTCATATCTGACTTGTCATGACCCAGAGGACCACACTCTACATGGGATTTTCTTGGCAAAGATACTAGATGGTTTTCTTCTCCAGTGGATTAAGGTAATAGAGGTTAAGTGACTTTCCCAGGATAACATAGCTAGTATCTATCTGAGGCTGGATTTGAACTCAGACCTTCCTGACTCAAGACCAAGCACGCTATCCACTGAGCAACCTAGCTTCCTCTAATAATACAACATTGATAATGTTAAGTTGTGGTTTTCTAAGTCAACATTTGACCCACAGGGATCTGTTTCTATTTGAGTTGGATACCACTGGCCTAGACCTAGGAGGTGCTTAATAAACATGGGCTTATTGTTTGAGTGGATGACCTCACCATCTTCCCTTCTGCTGCATTAAGAGGCTGCTCTGGAAGGATTCTAGCCCCTATCTGGTGATTTAGGATTTAGAGTTGGAAGGAACTATAGAGATTATCTAGTCCACACTCTCCATTTTACAGATGAGGAAACCAAAACCCAGAGATATTAAGGGATTTGACCAAGGACAGATGGGTAGTAAATAGCAGACCCAGGATTTGAACCCACATCCTCTGACTAGAAGACCATTAGTCTGAGCTCTGGTTGACACCCCTGTTTCTACCCATTCCCTGCAGCTCAAAGGGACAGGGAATGAGCTCTGCTCCAGGCCTTCTTCAGAACTTTGAGAAGTCTTAAAATAGAAAGCAGAAGCACATGGCTGTGGCCTGGGTGGTGGGCTAGAAGCTGGACAAGAATCAGTAGCCCATTGTTTCTACCACAACTCTTCTTTATCAGACTATTCTCAACTCCCTTGGAATACCGAGCACCCCAGGCTCCTCCTTTTTCCTGCCTGGTCTGGCAAGCACTATGTCTCCCAAATTGCAGAATCTTAGAATAGTAAGTGACCTTTTAGATTCTTAATACAAACCCCAATCCCTCTCTGCAAAGCAGAGCCTGAGGCCCAGAAAGGGGAAAGGACTGGAAAAGGGAAGGCCCACAGAGGGAATTGCTGAAGGTCATTCATCAAGTTGGTGGCATAGGTGGAATTAACAAGAGCCCAAATTCCAGACTGGAAGTAGTCTAGAATCATGAAAACATCACTGGATTCACTCAAAAGCCCTGGCTCCAGATCTCAGCTCAGCTGTTTACTTACCTGTGTGATGTGGAGTACATCACTACCTCTCTCTCTGTCCCAGTTTCCTTGAGAGTCCCTTCCAAGTTCAATAGTTTATGTTTGGTACAATGGAAAGAGCATGCGATTTACAGTCAGAAGACATGACTTGGAATCTTGCCTTCCTAACTGGCTACCTATGTTACCTAGAGCAAGTCAATTCATTTTTCTGTGTTTCTGTTTCCTTAGATAAGGAAATGGGGGATTGGTCTAGAATATCACTAAGGTAGGGGGTCTTACTTAAACTGAAGTGCTTGAGCTTATTTATTTTAGCCATCTTAATAATTGCATTTAAATAGAATTATTTCCCTTTGTAATTCTATGCATTTTATTTTATCCATATAAAGGCATACTTGGGAGAAGGTGACCATAGGTTTAACAGACTGCCAAAGCAGGCAGAGTCTATGACAACAAACAAGGTAAGAACCCCTGTTCAAAGATCTCTTCAAAACTTTAAAAATGCATATGATTCTGTGATCCAGTAATTCCTGATCCTGGGTCTTCTTTCCCTTATATCGAAGAAAGATACCCCTGCTTTGAAATCCCAGAGGTTTGAACCCACTGTGGGTCCCAGTCCTTGCCCTTCCATAGGAGAAATGACCCTTGTCACCATCCATACCTAGGTCTGAATAGCAAGGGGCACAGATGCCTGTTGCCCATAGGACAGGATCTACTTGTTCCCTATCCCACAACATAACCTTTTTCTTTTTTAAAAAATTTTAACACATTTTTATTGTTATCTTTCATTTCTTTTTCTTTCTTCCTTCTTCCTTCCTTCCTTCCTTCCTTCCTTCCTTTCTTTCTTTCTTTCTTTCTTTCTTTCTTTCTTTCTTTCTTTCTTTCTTTCTTTCTTTCTTTCTTTCTTTCATGAGGCAATGAGAGCTAAGTGACTTGCCCAGGGTCACACAGCTAGTAAGTGTCAGGTGTCTGAGGCTGGATTTGAACTCAAGTCCTCCTGAATCCAAGGCTGGTATTTTATCCACTGTGCCACCTAGCTACCCCCCCATACCCTTTTTCTAATGAGGGAAGTCACCATGTCTCCCCACTACCACCCCACTCACCACTGGTCAGGACCTTTTATCTGAGTAAACAGTTAAGATGTTCCTAAAATTCTCCATCCCATCTCTGAGTGGCCTCTGGATCCCTACTCCCCTTCCTGATAGGAGGAACCCTGTGTCAGCCTCCACCATCCTCCCTCTCCTCCTTTTCCCTTTCTCTCACCCTCTGACCTCAGCCTGGTCTTCCTTCCCCTTTTTCCAACCACCCTTCCCCCAACCTAAAGCCCCTTCCTTCCCTGGACAGTACCAGAGAGGACACAGGAAGGGCAGAGTGGAGAGGGAACTTAGAATATGAAGACTTGAGTTTAATTTATGGTTCTACTATTCACTAACTACAAGACCTTGGGTAAATAATTTTCTTTATCCAGTCTGATTCATCATCTGTAAAATGAGGGGATTGAACTTCTTGATGGTTTCTAAAGGCACCTTTCAGCTCTAACACTCCAAATTCTAACACCTCTTCTAGCTTTAACATTCTGTCTGGTTTCAATAATAATTATTATAACAATAAACCAGACTCAGTGACTCGGTTTTCCAAGTTTTATTGCAATACTGTGGGTGATCACAGGGAGAGAACCAAAAGAAATATAGAAAGGTATATCTCAAATAAGGAAAGATAAAAAGTTATATTTATAGTATGGATAAATTGATTATCAGTCTCATTATAATAATCTCCACCTTTGGGAGGTACAGGAGAGGGCCTATCCTAATTTGTAGTTCCTGGGGTCCTAAACCAACCTCTGAGGTGGGTACCTTTTTCTGTGGAGGTGTGTTTTGGGGGTTTACCCAACATAAGGTGAATCTGGGGACAAATTTGGCCTTTTCTGTGCATGTCTCTTTCTGATTCCCATGCTTAGTTTCAAAACATCTTCATTTATCATTTATTCCTAGTTTGAGTTTCTACAGCCTGTCAATGTATCATTGTTATAGTCTAAGGTCTTCATGGCCTACTTCCCTAAGTTCCCTTTATGGATACTGATTTAACCCCCATTAACTGGGGTCTGAATCTCTTTTAGGGCTCATATCTGAAGTAGAGCTTGGGTCTTGGGTTTTTCTGTTAACCCCTTTTTGCCTCCTACATCACACTTATATAGTGCTTTAAGGTTTACAAAGTACTTCTCCAAATATACCTCATCTTCACAACATTCCTGGGGATAGGTGCTAATTAATCCCCATTTTACAGATAAGGAAACTGAGTACAGAGAGGTTAAATGACTTGCCTAGAATCTAATAGCTAATAAGTTTTTGGAGCTGGATTTGAACTCAGGCTTTCCTAGCTCCAAGTTCAATGCTGTACCTACTGCCACCTAGCTGCCCTTCTACAAGGGGCCACAGGCCTCTAGAGAAGTGTGGGATTATGGGTGGGCAGAAAGACGGTTTTTAGAAGTGCCCAGTGAAACTAAGCCCAAGGCTGAAGGCATCTCTCTTTCATGTTTCTATAGCACCTTTATTTTTCTATAGCACTTTTATTTCTATAGCACTTTTATAGCATGTTTCTATAGCACACTAGAGAGGTTGTCATAATACTGAGATATCACCCTGATTTTATAGTCTTATTAGTCCAGTCACATAGCTAGTATGCATCTGAACTAGAAGAGGCTTGAACTTGGTTCTTCTGCTTTTTTTTTTTTGGAACATCAGCTAACAAAACAGTGGGCTCTAAAATCTGAGATGCTGGCAGCTAATGATCCTTGGGAAATTGTGAATTTGAATGTTACCATTAGTGATTATAAACCTAGATTTGATTTTGTTGGTTTGTCCTGAAACTAAATCATAATGTGGTCTCATTTAAAGTGAGATGCATTCTCCTATTAGGTAAATTATGGTAAATCAGAACTTAATGAAAAAAATACATTTACCATTTGGCATTAACACAACATGCCAGGAAAATGCATGGATCAGGAAAACCTGAATTCAAATCTGATCTCAGAGATGTATTAGCTGTATGACCTTTACTGAAGCTTCCTAATCTGCCTGGTTTGTTGTGAGGATAAAAGGATAGAATAATTGTCAGGTGCTCCGTACCGTGCCTGCCAATGCTAAGCCCTAGATAAATGTTTGGAAATGGAAGTACTCTATATTGGGCTTGAATGAAATTAGTATAGAATACCAAAATCAATCAAAGGAATGATTTCCTATGGAAAATAATCTGGAAATGCATTCAACTGAATTGGTGTCATCTGACTGGTAATACATTTTGTTTCACGTTTTAAATAAATGATGTTATTTTACATTGTGAAATTTGGGGAACCATCATATCAGAAATGTTATTAGAAAAATAACCTCTCTTAATCTGGATGCTGTTGGATATGAATTTACCTACAAATGTGGTCAAAATGTTTGAAAACTGTCAAATGTTTCATTCCATATATTTTTCTCTAAAATGGAAAATAATAATAATAATAATCTTACTGGGGGATTTTTTTGGAGGGGAGAAGTAGCAAAGACCTCTTAAGTTGTCCTTATCTGTGAAGTTTCAGGACTTTCCATTTGGGCAGAGTCATAGGATCTGATCAGGCCTGCTGACTGAGTTATGATAAAATTCTAAAGTACCCAGTCAAGGGAGGGGGGTGGGGTGGGGTGGAGTCAACCTTACAAGTTAATTTATAGTAAAGAGTAAGCTTTATCTGAGGCTATTTGACCATGACCTATAAAAAATTATGAAATAGTTGTTGTTGTTGTTCAGTCATTCCTGACCCTTCATGACCCCATTTGAGTTTTTCTTGGCAAAAATACTAGAGTGGTTTGCCATTTCCTTCTCCAGATAGGGAAACTGAGTTAAGTGACTTGCACAGGGTGACCCAGCTAGCAAGTGTCTGAGGCCAGATTTGAACTCAGAAGGATGAGGCTTTCTGAATACAGGCCCAGTATTCTATCCACTGTGCCACCTAGCCACCTAGCCACCTATGAAATTGTACCCATTAATAAACAGAATG
Organism: Dromiciops gliroides; assembly: GCF_019393635.1. Classification (NCBI taxonomy): domain Eukaryota; kingdom Metazoa; phylum Chordata; class Mammalia; order Microbiotheria; family Microbiotheriidae; genus Dromiciops; species Dromiciops gliroides. Next base: position 385,546,739 of record NC_057862.1, on the reverse strand, counting down.
TATTGAAATTACATCTTGGAGCCAACTCAGTAACAATAGACCTTAGATTGAAAGATTTTGACTTTGTTTTAGAGGTTAATAGGCAATTTTCCAGAAATGTTCTGGAGGTTTTGAGTCAATCTAGGAGTCCCAGGCTTCCCTCTGCTGTTGCTTGCAAAAGCCAACCGTCTCTACCTCTCTGTAACTCAAATGGGAGGTTGAGTCCAGAGGGAGAGGGAGAAGAGAAACCCAGAAGGGAGGGTCCTACCTCCAGGTTTTGTGTGCCAAGTGTGGTCCAGATGTCTGGCTGAGCTTTCGGCGAGGGTGGGAGACCCAGGCTGCCCTCTGCTGTCGCGTGCAAAAGCTGGCCCTCTCTCTACCTCTCTGTGACTCGAATGGGAGGTTGAGTCAGGTGGGAGAGGGAGAAAAGAAACCCAGAAGGGAGGTTCCCATCCCCCGGTTTTGTGTGCCGAGAGGAAAGAGGAAATTTCCTGTGTCCCTTCAAACGTTTGGGTGCCAAAATGTTATAGTGGAAAATGGAGTATGGGGTTTGGGTTAGGGGTAGGGGTTCTTAGGAATTCCTCTTTAAAGAATTACACCCTCTTGCACACAAAAGCAGTTAGAATAAGATGGTAGTTTATTTAGGGGCAAGGGAAGGGGGCGGGGAACCATGAAAGAAATCCTTGGACTTTTCATGGGGAGAGAGGTATGGAACAAAGTACGTGGCTCTGAGGTACCAATCTCCTTGAGCAGGAGGCTGGCAGGTACTTTTATAGGGGACTGATGGGGAGGGGGGGTGACCATTTGACTGTAGAAAGTTCCTTTAGTGAGGGAGGACCATCCCCCACTGGTGGTGACTAAAGGAATTGGGTGAGGGGTGGCTATGGATCTCTCAAGCCATCTCTCTCTTCAGGACACAAAGGCCACAGCCACACCCAAACTTATCTCCCCAGGGGTAAGGGAGACCAGAATGAAGGGTGGAGGTCCTGAAGCTAGCTCAGTCCGATCTGGTTCTGCTTATCTCTCTAGGTAGATCTGTCCTCTGGTTTAGTTTCTCAAGGAGAAGATTCCTTGGTGTGCCCCAGAGAACTTCTGGGGTACTTTGGGCCCACAACAACTGTATGTGTAAACTTCTAGAATGTTGTTACTCTGGGTGCCTACAAAGTGGGATACACCATTGCCCTCTTCAACACCATCCCCCTTCCCCCCCCACACACACACAGCCTGGGCCAATGCCATCCACTAGGAGGGCACCAGGAAAACTTGGTTAAGTATACTGTCAAATATCTCCCTACATTCTTCCCCACACATATCTGAGCAGCTGGGGAGATCTTGTAAAAACGATTCCGAATGATTCCTCTCAGCTTAGACCTGGCCCTGATGCTCATCCCACAAGTGGACACACGGTGGCAGCACACAGCCACCTAACCAGGAAATCAGCCACCTCCAGATGAAAGGGAGCCCATCAGTGTCCAACTCTCAGTGACCCACAGTGTAGTTTTCTCTTCTCAAGAACCCAACAGCTCCCCATAGGTGTCCCAGTGGCTGTGAGGAAATCAGGGCTTTGTCCCAGGCCCAGGGAAAGGGAAACCTGGATAGGACAATTACAGAACCTTAGTGCCAGAAAGGACCTCAAAGGTTGTTTTGTCCAACTTGTACCCTATACGACATTCCCAATCAGTGGTCATCTAGCCTCCACTTGAAGACCCCCCCATAGAAGGGGGATTTACTCTCTGAAGCAAACCTTTCCACATTTGACTAGTTTTAGATAATGATATTGTTAGGAAGATACTTGAATATGATCTCCCCCTCCCCCCTCAACAATCTAGACGGCATCATCCATACATGCCTGAGCACCCTATGGGACCATTGTCCATGTATATCACACTTAGAGTTAAGAATCTAATAGACCATTAAAGTTGTGAGGGATCTAAGATCCAAGTTTATCATACAGATAAACAAAACCAAGTCCTACACACATGGATCACACAACTAGTAAGTGATTGATAGAGCCAGGTTCCCTGACTCCAAATCTAGTATCCTTTCCATTGCTCTTTTGGGAGCCTGAAATTAGGTTTATAGAATCGTAGCTTTATTGTTGTTATTGTTCAGTCATTTTTTTTCAGTGGTGTCCAACTCTTCATGACCACATTTCAGGTTTTCTTAGCAGAGATAATGAAGTAGTTTGTCATTTCCTTCTCCAGCTCATTTAAATATGAGGAAACTGAGGCCAACAGGGTTAAGTGACTTGCCCAAGGTCACACAGCTAGTGTCTGAAGCCAGATTTGAATTCAGTAAAATGAGTCTTCCTGACTCCATATCCAGTACTCTATACACTGTGATACCCAGCTGCCTGGAAAGGGCCTTTAGAAATCACCTAACAGCCAGTAGTTCTTAACTTGGAGTCTTTGAACTTGGTTGTTCTTGTTGTTTTCATACTTAGACAACTATGTTTAACTGGTTTCCTTTGTATTTTATTTTATGCCTTTAAAAACATTATTCTGAGAAAGAATCTGGAAGCCTTACACAAAAAAAGGTTATGAACCCCTGATCTGGCCCAATCCCCTTCCATCTTATGAATGAGGAAACTGAGGCCTAGAGAGGTTACAAGACTAATCTAAGATCACAGAGCTAGTAACTGGAAGAATCCAATATGAACCCAGTCCTGAGATGCCAAACCCAGATCACTTTCCACCAAATGAACCCAGTTGGCTAGCTACTGGGGCTGGAACTCTGACATGCATGGCTCCTAGAAGCACCTCTGGACTCTCAGGGCTGAGTCTCCTGGTAAGTCCTTTGGTTTGCATATCTGCATGTGTATGTGTTGGGATGGGGGGGAGGGGCTGGACTAGGGGTAGACTTGGGGATGGGGTGCAATGGAAAGATAATGGGATAGGAGGAAATGCAGCCATAGGGACTGGGCATTAAGGTTCTGGGAGTCTCTGAGCTAGAATGAGAGGGGACCATGTTGGGGAGGATCATGGCTGGATCATGAGGTAGGAATTGGGCCAGGGGGCTTAATGAACCATGGGAGCTATGTAAAGGTGTGCAGGAAGGGGAGTGGGGTGGGCAGGCCCTGCCTCTCCCTCATTAGCAGGGCTTTGTCCAGGACAAAGCCAAAAAGCCAAACTTTGGGCACCTGAATCCCCGAGTCAGAATCGCTCAATTACTCTAGATTCAAGCAAAACATCCTCTCTTTGAGTACTTCCACAGCCCGCCCCAATGCATCCTGATTGCCCATAATTGAGGCCATTACAGTCCCTTCTTCCCAGTACAAAGGGGCTGCCGAAGCTGCTGCTGTTACTGATGCTGCCGCCGCCACCACTGGCCAGCCGGCTCCCTCCCCTCCCACCATTCTGCTCAGCTCTCCCAGCTGCTCAGCTCCAGTTGGAAAGAGAAAGTGCCCTGAGATCAGGAAGGGTCTAGGAGGTCAGCCCAGTACTGACCTGGCCCAAATCAGTGACAATTACGGTCAGAATAAGGGTTAGTTCAGGGCACACAGAAGATAGAACGTGAAATTCCAGAATGTCATCAGTGGAAGGAACGTGAAACCATAGAATGGTGGAGCCGAGTGTAAACTCTGATCGGCCGTGGTACCCACAGCTAGCCTGCTTAGAAGGGACCCAGGGCGTGGGATGATGCTCAGTCCTCAGGACCTCAGCTGTGGCCTGCCTTCTCCTCTCCCCTGACCAACCCCGGGCTGGGGGCTGGGAGCTGGGGGCATGAATGAGAAGGGTTGACAGACAGCATTTGAAAAGGCAACCGATCCGAAATGAAAAGGCCAGGCTGGACAGGAAGTCTGGTAACTTGTAACCCCTATCCCAGGAAAGGGGAACTCAGGAAGGAGCTTTTCAGCAATCATATTCATCAGGCTCAGCCTCCTGGCTCTGGGGCAGGCCAAGTTTAGCTTGGGAGGCAAGGATGTAGGGACCTCCTGCCCAACCCACCTAAAGAAGAGAGGGAGGGAGGGAGTGGCGGCGGTGGTGGTGGTGATGGTGGTGATGGTGGTAGAGAGATGGATAGAGGGCCAGAAGTTTGGCTTCCAGACAATAAATGGTTCCAGGCCCCTTGGGTGGATTCCATAGGTCACAGAAGCATCTGATGTCAATTACTACCCTGGTATAGGGTTCCTTGACTTGGGGTGGGGGAAGGAGGATATGGAGGAACAGCGCCTAATATACAAGCCAAGGCAGCGCCCTGGAGGACCCTGGGTAGATAAGCTCCCCAAATTTCACCTGAAGTTCCTCTGCTACCACCTGGAGAAAAGGTGAGAGGTTTGGGGGAGCAAGAAGTTTTTCGAGTCTTTTCAGGAGGTCCCCACCCAAACGGCTCTACGACTTATTAATTTCTCTGGACTTCAGTCTTCCCAGGTATAAAACGAGGGAGTTGGACTGGGGGGCCTCTGAGGTCCCTTCCATTTCTAGTATTCATTCTGTGTTCTATCTTCTAATAATTCTGTGTTCTCAGAATTCTCAGGTTCTCAGGTTTGAACTGTAAGCTCAAACATTTTGTGTTCTAAGGGCCCCTCCAGGTATCCTTTAAAAGTCTCTCCATGCTCAAATAGTCTATGTTTCAACATTCTGTGTTCTAACATCCCTTCCAGCTCAAATATTTTACATTTAGCATTCTACTTTTTTATAGCCCTTTCAACTCTGATATTCTAAAATTCTAAGTCATTTGACCTCAGCATTAACTGGGGAGACTCAAACTCATCCTTTTTCCTTCCCCCATGATGAGTTGATAATACAAAACCACTTTGAAATCCTGGATAGGCTGGTGCTATGGAAACCACAGGGGTTGCTATTTTCTTAGTTCTATTTCTCTTGTTAATTACATATTAATGTCCTCAGACTGTATAGACCAAGCCAAGTACACTATAATCACCTCTGCATTGCTGAGATTTTTAACTAAATATTTCTGATGCAATAGGTGCCCCCATCAATGCCAATGCAGTGTGCATTAATATTTTAATACTGTTATTATTAATGATAGGCCTCAATACTTCAGACTACCAGGAGAAACTGGTATGAATTAGTGAATAGTCTGTATCATAGTAAAATTATTTCAGTCCTTCAAAATATCTTGGGTTTCATCCATGAAGGTGTTCTTTCTATGGGTGTAGACTGCAACCCCTCCATATTATATCAACAACAATAATAATTTATATGGAATTTTACAGTTTGTAAAGTACTTTATGCATGTTAACCCATTTGATCTTCATAGCAACTTTGTGACTCCAAGTCCTTCACTCTAACCATTGAACTTCCAAGCTGCCTAGATAATTTCATGAGTTGTTGAAGCCAAAAAAATCTTTCATCTTCTACTGATAAGCCTTTTTCTACTTACCTACTTTGAACCTTGGACAGTAGACACCCACCCATAGCCCATGCTCAAAGCCTTTCCAACTTATAGAAGAACTAGCCAAAATTTGTTCTCCAATGATAGACTCATCAAGAGTTGAGGTCATTTTCATACCATGAGGCATCAGAGGGAGACTTTATTAATATTGTTATTGTTAATAACCATTCAGATAAACTTATAAGGATATCTTTCAAGTTTTACAAAATACTTTGCTCGCAACAACCCTATGAGATAGGTAACACCAGGATTATTTTTTCATTTTACGGATGAAGTCAAAGAGAGGGTCACAGAGTTACCAAGTGTTGGAAGTAAAAGTTGAACCCATCTCTCTCTTTTTTTTTTTGGTGGGGCAATGAGGGTTAAGTGACTTGCCCAGGGTCACACAGCTAGTAAGCGTCAAGTATCTGAGGCCAGATTTGAACTCAGGTCCTCCTGAATCCAGGGCTGGTGCTTTATCCACTGCACCACCTAGCTGCCCCCCCCATCTCTTTTTGTAGTCAGTATTGGAGTTGTGAGAATATAAGCACAATGCTACTGACGGAGCTGAAAACTGAACCATTCTCAAAAACAATTTGGAATTAACTAGGAAAATCACAAAGCTGTTCATATCCCTTGACCCAAATATCCCACTTTAGGTCATATTACCCCAAGGAGATCAAGAACAGAAAAAAAAAGAAAAAAAGTCCTCTATATTCCAATATATTCACAGGAATACTTTTTTTGTAGTAGCAAAGGACTAGAAATAAAATGGGCATCCACCGTTTGAGGAATAGCTCAACAGATTGCAGTACATAAAGGAATATTATTGTGCCATAAGAAATTATGAATATAAAAGATTCAGAGAGACATAGTACTATTTGTGTGAATTGATAGGGAATGAAGGAAGCAGAATCAGGAAAACAATATACGTGATAGCTACAACAATGGAAAATGGAAAAGCAATAAAACAAAGCTGAATGCTAAGTAATTACAATGGTCAATCTTTGCCCTAGAGAGGAGATGAAGAAACATAGCCCCTTCCTTTTAGTGGTAAGGTTAGGGCCTATGGATGTGGAATATTGCATACCCTATCAGATATGGTCAGTGTATCAATTGGTTCTCCCCCTGCCCTAAGGGAAGGCTTAGGGGGATGGGATATCTGGAAATGACTATGATATAAAGACAAGAGGCACCAATAAAACTTTTTAAAACTTAAGGTGTTAAGACTCAATTTTTTAAAGCAACTTACTTACAAAGTGCCAAGAAAGTGTTGCCAAATAACAGCAGCCAGGACTGACTTAGTGAAGAAATTACACTCCCTTGTAATCTTTGACCTAGACTATTATAATTATTTTTTAATAGTAGTCTCCTAACTGAACTATCTACCTCATGGCTCATACCTATCCTGCCCATGCCAACAGATTTATCTTCTAATATGTGGGAATATCATTCCTCAGCTCAAAAACCTTCAATGGCTCCCCACTACCTACTAAATAAAGTCCAATATCTTCAGCCTGGCATTCACAGCCCTCCATGATTTGACCCAAGCCTCTCTCTTCAGTCTTGTCTCCTACTACTCAGCTTCAAGCTAATATATGCTAAACTGGAAACTTCATAACCCCTCCACCCACCAATATATCTCCTGATTCCCAATGCCTGTGTGCTGATGCCCTTTTCTCTAACTATAACATGACTGCCAAAACTCAACCTATCCTTTAAGAACCAATACAAAGAGGGGCAGCTAGGTGGCACAGTGGATAGAGCACCAGCCCTGGAGTTAGGAGGACTTGAGTTCAAATTCGACCTCAGACACTTAACACTTGCTAGCTGTGTGACCCTGGGCAAGTCACTTAACCCCAATTGCCTCACCAAAAAAAAAAAAAAAAAAGAACCAATACAAAGAGCAATTTTCTAGGAAATCTGTCCTAAAACCCTTCTAGGGAGCCAGGATCTCTCCTTCCTCTGAACTCCCTAAATACTTCATCTCTTGTCATACCATTAACCACATCCTATCACTCAATCAACAAGTTTTTATTAGGCACTTAACTAAGGGGCCTGGTACTGAGCTGAGCACTTCAGATACAAAGAGAGGCAAAAAATAGTCCCTGACCTCAAGAAGGTAACATTCGAAGGAGGGAGACACGTGCCTAAATAAGCCCATGTAAGACACATACAAAGTAGATGAAAGGTAATCTTAGAGGGGAAGACCAGAGGCACTGAAGAAATGTCTACTGAATAAATGAATGAGCACATTATCATTTATTCCATTTTTTCTTTTGTTTTGTTCAACGTCTAAGGTTTTCTTTTTTTTTTTAGTCACTCAATCGACAATCCTTAATAAAACACCTACTATGTGCCTGGCACTGTCTTAGGCATTGGGTTTACAAAATCAAGGAATGGCCAGCAGCGGTGATGGATGTCTGTAATATCTTCTACTTGGGGAGACTGTGGATGATGGATTGCTTGAGCTCTGGAGACTGGGAAGGCAGTGTGCTAAGCAGATAGGGTGTTTGGAAAGGTTGACCAGGTTGCCTAAGGAAGGTCAAACCAATCCAGGTTCCGAAACAGAGCAGGTCCAAGTATCCATGCCAATCGATATTAAGAAACCATTGCAGGGCGGCTAGGTGGCACAGTGGATAAAGCACCGGCCCTGGATTCAGGAGTTCCTGAGTTCAAATCCGGCCTCCAGACTCAAAAACAAAACAAAATATAAACAAATAAAGAATGAAATCATCTCTACTCATTCTTTTTTTAAGTTTTATTAATGCTTTTTGTTTTTTACTCCTCCACTACTTTTTTTGGGGGGGGGTGGGGCAATGAGAGTTAAGTGACTTGTTCAGGGTCACACAGCTAGTAAGTGTCAAGTGTCTGAGGTCAGATTTGAACTCAAGTCCTCCTGAATCCAGGTTCAGTGCTTTATCCACTGCACCTCATAGCTGCCCCCACTACTTTTCTTTCTTTTTTTCTTTTTAATTTTTTTCAGTGAGGCAATTGGGGTTAAGTGACTTGCCCAGGGTCACACAGCTAGTAAGTGTTAAGTGTCTGAGGCCAGATTTGAACTCAGGTACTCCTGACTCCAGGGCCGGTGCTCTATCCACTGCGCCATCTAGCTGCCCCACTACTTTTCAATATTACAATGAACCCTCTTCTAACAAAAACAGTCATGCAAAACCGACTAACAACCACCACAGAGATTTGATGGCATATTCACCATTCTGAACCTGTAGTCCCTTATCTTTCTACAGAGAAAAGAGGAATATATTTCATCAACTGTCCTTTTGAGACCAAGATTGGTAACTTCAGTTCATCTCAGTTTGGATAACTTTCACTTCTGTAGTGTTTTTAGTATATTGTACCCATTTGACAGATAAGGAAAATAGGGCTCAGAGACAAGAAATATTGCCCAGAATTATACAATCTACAAGTTGTCTGACAATAATTTCTGCTAAAGTTCTTGAAATCAGTTGGCAGAGGTCCTTTTAGGCCTGCTGTAATGATAAATAAGATATTTGCAATTTCTAGACTAATTTTTGAAAAGTAATGCTGCAAAAGTGCTCCTTGGAAACAGCTGGTTTTGTTGAGTAGGTTAAACTCCATACCCCATTCTCCCCACCCACCCCTGCTGGCCCCAACTGTGTTCATCCCTCCCTATCCTGTAATCCTAACCTAGGGTACAATGGAAAGATCACTGAACTAGAAACTAAATGGGTTGGTTTCTGTTTGCAGCTGTCATCTATTAGCCATGTGACCTTAAGTACATCCCTCAAGCTCTCTGGGCCTCTATTCCTCATCTGTAAAATGGGAATAATGATACTGAGCACAATGTGACAGAGATCACAACTCCAATGAGCTAGACATGTTGTTCAAATGCTAAGCATACTTTTGCTTAAAAGACTATTTTATGGAGAACTCATGTGAGGTCAGAAGAAGCTATACAAATACACTCTTAATATCTCTCTGAAGAACTTTGGAATCAGTTGTGAGACAAGGGAGAAATTGACACAGGACCACCCAGCATGGTGTGCTTCCATCAAAGAAGGTGCTGTGCTCTATGAGCAAAGCAGAACTGCAGTAGCTCAAAAGAAACTTGAGATTTGCAAATTTAGAGACATCTCCACTCTGTGTTCATAAGGACTATTTATGCCCACCCTGTGGCAGAACTTTCTGAGCTCATATTTACTGTCTGACCAACCACAGTCCATCATTTTGGTCCTCTGCAAACACAAAGGACAACCACCACTACATTGTGAGGATCAGATAAGACAATATATGGGACCATAAAGTGCTGCACAAACATAAGGAATGGTTAGGACCGTCACTGAGTTCCTATATGGTTCAGTGGGAAATTTGAGCTCAGCCTCTTCACAAAAGTAATATTAACAGTTCACATTTCTCTAGCACTTTAGAGATTTACCAAGGCTTTCGTCAAAATAACAAGTGGGAGATTGCTTCGACATATTGGAAAAGCCACTAAGTAGATGTAGGGTCAGAAGACCTGTGGATTTGCAAAATAAGGGAGCTGGACTCCTAGTCCTCTAATTCCCTTCTAGCTCTAAATCCTCTGATACCAGGTGGTTAGTATAACTATTATTATCCTCATTAGATGAAATCTGGAATTTAGGCCCAGAGAAGTAAACTGCCTTGTACCAGGTCACACACCTAGCCAGAGTCAGAACCCAGACTACGACTTGGGTCTTCCATCTCCAAGAGTAGCGTTTTTTGTTTGGGGGTGGGTGGGTTGTTTTTTGTTGTTGTTTTTTGTTTTTTACTTCTGTTCCATGATTTTGGGCAGATTAAAGAGGGTGGCCTATAATTGACTAATGATCTGGGTTCCAAGTGGTCTACCCAGCTGAGGGAGGAAGCTATTTCTCCCCTCCCTGCCATGACCTAAATGTTTGGGGAACTGGTAGGGGAGGAGGGGGAGGTGAAAAAAAAGGATGGAGATGGTAGCTGAGGATCAGGGTCGGGCTTCCTCCCTGAGAGGCAGCCGCCCCAGAGCCCCACCGGCCTTGGGCCAGCTCCCCCAACTATCTCCTTTTATGTCCAACGGGGCAGAGGGAACTCCCTGGAAGGAAGCCACACTTCCCCTCCCTGTCTCCCCCCACCCCCCAAGTGAACAATGCTGCATTTCCTCCTGCTGCCTGCCCTAAGGAATCTTCAGCCCTCCCAGGTCCCCGTGCCTGGCCTGCACTGTCTCTCTAGGGGCAGAAGGTCCTCATCTGGCCAGACCTGCCCAACTGCCCCGCTTCCCTCCTCTCCTTGTTCAGCTCCTGTCTCCAGCCAGCAGGTCAGAAACAATAGCCTTAGAGGGGAATGTTTGCCCAAGGAGACCCAAAAACCTCTGGCTGGTGGGGGGAGGTATGGGGGGAAGAATTGGGAAACCTGGCCAGAGCCCAAGGACAGCTGGGTGGGGAAGGAGGGTGGAGGGAGGAAAGAGGCAAGGATGGGGAATGTGGGCCCAACCACATGAACTGGGGAGGGGGGGCCTGGGGGGGAGGGGTTCCTCTCATAGAATTTGCCTATCTGCAACCTCTGCTTGTAGGATTTTACAGTGTAAAGGAACCTTCAAGATCATCTCTTCCAACCTGCACATTTTATGTAAGAAGAAACTAAAATCCAGAAAGAAGTAACTTGCCTGAGGCAATGGAATTAATGACAGAATTGAGATTTAAACTCAGGACTTGGGACTCCAAACTCAGTTTTTTGGTGTGTTTTTTTTTTTCCCCATTACATTGTTCAGGTATAGTCTATGAGAGGCCAAGTCAATGTTTGCCTCCATTTGCCCTTCCCACAAAGCCTCAGGACTGTAAGGCTAGAACTGAGAACAAGGCTCATGGGCCTAGCATCAGGATAAAATCCTGAGGTTTTAAATTTACGTTCACTCTCTCTGTGTCTCTCTGTGTCTGTTTCTGTGTGTGAGTGTGTTTCTAGTCTTTCCGTCTCTCTCTGTCTTTCTCTGTCTCTCTCTCTCTCTGTCTCTCTGTGTTTCTCTCTCTCTCTCTCTCTCTCTCTGACCAGGCAGACTGCTCTTTTATCACCCTGCCTAAGCAGCCTACAATATAGCTCTCTATACACTTGTGTATACACCACATGAACATACATTCCACTAGCTTGTGAACAGGGTTCACCCATGTGGATATATCACATACATATGTACATCTTGTGTTTATATATGATATACCCCATGTATCATATTCATCCACTCATAAAAGTATATCACAGATATGTCATGACACCCATAATATATCCTTAGGCAGCTCTCTTACATAATTTTGGTATATTTTTACACTTGGATATAGCCCATAGAGTTGAATAATATGCAAACACATATCCCCAACACATTTATCATATATCCATTATGCTTATGGGTCACATATCCAAATCTCCATAAAACTGTATCAAAAATATATATATCATTTTTTCATGGATCACACACATACACTGTTAATACGTATCACATTCAATGTACAGATATGTCAATTACACACACACACACACACAAATTCCTTTCGCACACATAGTTCATGTCACAGATGATGACAATAGATAAATTATATATTTACATCTCACATTACAGTATACTTGATGCTTTCTCTTCCATTATCAGAATCATAGAATTACAAAAGCTGAAAACTTAAAGAGACCCCAGACATTATATAATCTGGTCCATACCTGAGCTGGAATCCTTTCCACAACATTCCAGAAAAGTGGTTATCCAGCCTCCCCTTGAAGATCTAAAAAGGGGGAGCTCACTTCCTGCCACAGCATTTCATTCCACTTTTGGAGAGCTCTCATTGGGAAGTTTTTCCTTACATGAAGCCCAAATCTGTCTCTCTACAACTTGTTCCCATTTATTTTGTTTTTGTTTTTTTGCTGGGCAATGAGGGCTAAGTGACTTGCCCAGGGTCACACAGCTAGTAAGTGTCCAAGTGTCTGAGGCCGAATTTCAACTCAGGTCCTCCTGAATTCAGGACCAGTGCTTTATTCACTGTGCCACCTAGCTACCCCCTCCCCATTTGTTTTAATTCTACTCTTTTGGGCCAAGCAAGTCAACATATCAGTTAAGTACTTAATCTATGTCAGACACTGTCCCAAGTAGTGGAGATACAAAGAAAGGTAAAAATAGCTCCTGCCCACCAGGGGCTCACAATCTCATAGGGGAAGACAACATGAAAACAACTATGTATGTACAAGATATATGCACAGTAAATGGAGATAATCTCAAGGGGAAGACACTGGGCATTGAGATGAAAGGGGAATTGGAAAACCTAGCAGAAGGTGGGGTTTGAGCTGAGACCTGATGAAGGACAAGGAATCCTGGAGACAGAGATGAAGAGGTAGAACATTTCTTTAATAAGGGACAGTCCATTAAAAGCCGGGGGTGGGGATCAAGTGTCATGTGCAAGAAACATCCAGGAGTCGGGGGTCACTGAATCACAGAGTACATGGAGGGAAGAAAAGTATAAGAAAACCAGAAAGGTGGAAAGGAGCCAGGTTATGAGGGACTTCCAAAGCCAAACGGGAGTCTAGATTTGATCCTGGAGGTAACAGAGAGCCACGGGAATTTACTAAATAGTGAGGTGACATGGCCAGATCTGGACTTTGGGATGATCACTGACAGCTAAATGGAGGATGGATGGGAGAGGGGAGAGACCTGAGGCAGGGAGACTGAGCAGAAAGCTACTGCGATAATCCCGTCCCCCCAGGTGATAAGGAATCTAACCCCTCTTTCTGATGATAGCCCTTCCTCCCTATATCTCTTCTCCTCCAGGCCTATACATCCCAACAAAACTCTTTCAACTTAACTGCCTACAATGTGATCACCAGTTCATTCATTGCCACTTTTAATCCTCACAAATGAGAAAGACCTAAGAAGAGTATGTATCACTATGCCAATCTGTCGGGAGAACTGTTAAGTGACTTGTTCAGTAATGCATCAGATAAATTGTCAAAATGGAATTAGAATCCAGTTTCTGATTTCAAATCCAATGCTCTTTCCACGATGCTACACATTGATCATCCATGCTTTTACATGTATATATGTATATTTATGATATAAATCATACATATGATACACATTTATGATATGTATCGTAACTACTCAGACTACTGACAACCAAGACATAGTGAGCTAGGCTGGAAAGTGGGGGTTTGGCCTCGGGTTCAGAGGGACATACCTTGTTCCACCCCGCAAGGACCCCAGGTCTCAGGTAGCCAGAAGGCTTCCTCCCTGGAAGGAAGGAGTCATCCAGCGTCAATGCCGGAGGTCAGGAAATTGTAGCAGACACCAAACCAAACCAGTCCTCCTCTCAGCCCAGGTAATCAGGCCTCTCCAGGATTTGGATTGACAGTTTAAATGTTTTAATTCTGTTTCCAAAGCTCCCCTCCCCCAACAACTCCCTATTCTGGCCTTCTCCCCAAACCACTCTCAAAGGAGATCCAGCCATAATTGGACACATGTTGCATTACCCTGAGATTAGACAGGTTACCGACAGGGGACATGAGCAGCTGGAAAGGAACAATCTACCTTATGGACTTATTTACCTGATTATATAGTTTATTTTATAGAAATTGCTAGAGTGTTCAAGTCTCCCTCAGGCTGGGGTGGGGGTTGGGGTGCAGAGTGAGCAACATACCCAACTCTCAGGACAAGTGGTTTCTGTCTAATGTACCAAAACCTACCAAGAAGATCACTCCCCCTCCCCCTGCCAGCTTCCCCTGTGGCTCCTAATTGGAAAGAGTTTTGTTCCCATTAATTAAAAAACACTTAAGAAGATTAGAACATGGAGCATCCAGCTGCCAGACCTCTCTGACTCCTTTCCCAGGTGAGCAATTTCGAGGACGGGGCCCTAGGCAGGGGACCAGAAGAGAATTTTGTCCTGGAGTTAGGGCCTGTGTCTGATGTGATGATTCCTACTTCTGTGGGGTCACTTTCTCCCTGGGACACCCTGTTCCTTCCTCTTGGTCAACTAAGCACATTTTCAGAATTGCATTTCTCTCTCTCCTAGAAGACCCTCTGAATGGAGCCTTGTACATCCAGAAAGCATTTGATAATGGGAAATTTGATGATGCTCATCAGCTTCCCCATGGAATCTTTTCCTGTGAATTACAACTTGCCTAAAAAGTCAATGGGTGGCTAGGTGGCACAATGGATAGAGTGCCAGGTCTGGAGTCAGGAAGACTTCCTGAGCTCAAATCTAACATCAGACACTTACTAGCTGGGCAAGTGACAACCCTGTTTGCCTCAGTTAGCTCATCTATAAAATGAGTTGGAGAAGGAAACTCCAGTATCTTTGTCAAGGAAACTCCAAATGGGGTCACAAAGAGTCAGACATCACTGAAAATGACTGAACAACAACAACAAAGTAAGGCAAAGTTGAAGCCAGAATTAGTTTGTGCCATTATCCCATTACACAACTTTGGACAAGGCAACTAGGAGGCACTACAGAGAGAGTGTTAGTCCTAGAGTCCAGAAGACCCGAGTTCAAATCCAGCCTCAGACATTTAATAGCAATGTGACTCTGGGCAAGTCATTTAATCTCTGTCTCAGTTTCCTCAATTGTAAAATGAAGATGATAATAGGACCTACCTCATAGGGTTGTTGTTAGGATCAAATGAGATAATATTTGTGAAGCACTTAGCACAGTGCTTGGCATACAGTAAGCACCTAATCAATGCTTATTCCATTCCAAGCCGTTTGCCCTCTCTTGGCCTCAATTTTTCTTCCTGAAAAATGAACAGGTTGACCTAGAATCTAGATGAATCCATGAACTTGTTTTTGTTTTTCCTTTTTAAAATTTTGATCAGTATATTTCAACATAACTGGTTGCTTTGGTAATGCTACATTTTTTATTTTGTGCATTTAAAAACATGATTATGAGAAGGGGCCAACAGGTTTTGCCAGACTGCCAGAGGGGTCCATGACACAGGCAAAGATAAGAATCCCTAGTCTAGATGATCACATAGGCCCCTTCAAGTTCAAACAATCACTTTTCTAAGGTCTCTCCCAGTTCCTACTTCCTATATTTTCACAACCTGGGGTCTAAGAAATCAACATTCTATGAGTTTATCAATGTTGCTTTAAAGTGTGATGACATTTTTGCTGGGTTTTTAGAAGTCATAGGATCAAAGATTTAAAGCTTTACTTCATCAAACCCAATGGCCTCATTTTATAGATAAAGAAACTGGGGTCCAGAGAGAACAATGAATGACTTGCAGGTAGTATGTGGCAAGGTTTGGAGTCAAAGCTCACTCTGTTATGCCATGCTGCCCTTCTTCTGTTGGAAGCACTCCCTTGTGCTGAAGAGGCAATATATAGCACAATGGATAGAATGTGAGTCTTGTGGGGGATTAGGGGTAGGGGAGGAGGGTGGGGAGAAGAACCTGTGTTCAATTGCTGCTTCAGATGCTTATGAGTTATTTTGGAGCAATCCTGTCGTGAGTTCTGAGAGCTTATTGCCTTTTCTCCGCTTACTAGTTATACAATCATGGGCAATGCTACTGATTTCTCTTAGCTTCCCTAGCTGCCTCTAGGTAGGGATGGTCTTCACATTATGTGTGGACAGAACTAAAAGCATCATTTAAAGGTGAATTATTTTTATCTCACAATCCCCTGATATTCACACCACTCCAAGGGCTAGCGGGGACATACAAGGGTCACTTTATCCCTCCTCCTGCCTTCTTTCAGGAAACAAACACTCTCTCTGGTGTTGTGCAGGCATATGCCCAGAAATCTCTTTGTGGCCCAGTGATATAAGATCAAAAGCAGTTCAGGAAGTAATGGAACAGAGTTCTCGGGGAATGGATTTTTGGGCTCAGACTTAGCCTGAGCTCTTGGAGAGGACAGACAGTTAACCTACCATTTCCAATTATTTGTATTAATGCTCCCTCCCCCTCCAGTAGCATCAGTAATCAAGAATTAACCCTATTTCTTCTAGGAAATGCCCATCAATTGGGGAATGGCTAAACAAGTTGTGGTATATGAATGTAATGGAATACTATTGTGCTGTAAAAAACGATAAGTAGGAGGAGTTCAGAGAAACCTGGAAGGACTTACATGAACTGATGTTGACTGAGAGAAGCAGAACCAGAACATTGAACACAGTATCAACAACATTGTGTGATTAACAACTGTGGCTCTTCTCAACAGTTCAATGATCCAAAACATTTCAAAGAACTCATGATAGAAAAACTTCTCAACATCCAGAAAAAGGAATTGTGGATTATGAACGCAGATTGAACCATACTGTTTCTACTTTTGGGCTGGGTTTTTTTCATTCTTTTTGGGGGTTTTCCCCTTTTGTTCTGATTCTTCTTTCACAATATGACTAATGCATGTCTAATGTAATTGTACATATATAACCCATATCAGATTGCTTGCTGTCTTGGGGAGGGGGGAGGGGGGAAGGGAGAAAAATTTGGAACTAAAAATCCTATGAAAACAAATGTTGAAAACTATCCTGAGTGTAACTGGAAAAATAATAAAATACTTTTATTTAAAAAAAAGAATTAACCCTATTTCTAATCCTATCAGTGAGCAAATTCAGTTTTCTCTCTTGAAAGGAAGATTTTTTTTACAACCTTGTATTTGATTTTAGGCTCTAAGACTTCCCTAGAAGGCCAGCTCAAGCTGCCACTGATTTTCTGTCAAGACCTTAGTTAAGGAGGGAAGGAACTCCAGAGAAGTTAGTTAGCAAATAGTCCCACAGAGGCCAATGCTATGACAGCCATTGCCAAGAGTTTTTTAAGTTGGAAGAGATCACAAAAGATAGAATATCGGAGCTGGGATGGCTCTCAGAATATAGAATAATAGAATATAGAGAGACAGAGCTGGAGGGAACCTCAAAATCTATATTCCACCTCTGACATTTTCCAGCATGGAATCTGAGCCCCCGAACAAGGAAGTGAGTTGTCCAAGATCACACAGCCACAGAAGAATGAGAAGATAAGGTCCTTGTTCTTGAATTGCTTTTATTATCCCATTTGTCATTTTTTTATTATTTATTATGCCATTTATCCATTCATTTCATAAGTATTAGTATCTTCTATATGTTCAGTTCTGTGCTTGGAAGAGAATACACAGTTGTTTCCCTGCAAGAGTCATAGTCTAGTGGGGAGGGGGAAAGGGAGGTGTGGAGAAGTAGGGACACATATAACTATGAGACACCTGAGGAGGAAGGGGCTCTTCAGGTTTCTAAGGGGACTCAAGGAAGTATCCACAGAAGAAGTGACATAAGAGCTGGGTCTTGAAGGATGGATAGGATTGGCATGGGTAGAGTGAGATGAAGGAAGACATAAACATAGAAAGAACAGGATAAGTGGAGAAGAGGGAAGGGAGAGAATAGTTTGGTTTGGCCTTGAATGGCTAGTATACATAAGAGCCATAAATCTTGAAAAGGACAGTGGGGCAGATTGGTGGATGGCCTTGAAATAACATCAGGATCATCCCTACTTAGAGGCAGCGAGGCAGTTCAGCGGAGAGAGTGCAGAGAAGGAAGGAAGAAAGGAGTCCCAATCCAGACACAGATGAGATCTGTGACCCTAGCCTGTTTCCTCATCCGTAAAATGGGGATAATAATAGCACCTACCTCCCAGGGTTGTTGTGAGGATCATGTAAGATGATATTTTTAAAGCACCTGGCACAAGCATTTAAGAAATGTTTGTTTCCTTATTAATGAACATGAGAGAGCAATGCTTATTCTCTGAAGTTGGGGATGGACAAGGAACTAAGTGTGGGCTGAGAGGAATTGTGTGTGGTAGAGAGGATGCAGCACTGGGCTAGTAGTCAAGAGGCTAGCTCTGTTACTCAGTCACTGCGTGACCTTGAGCAAGTCACTTTTCTTCCTTGAGACTAAGTTCTCACATCTGAGAGAGCAAGAACCTGAAAGATCATCTAGTCCCACAATTTTGCAGTTGAGGAAACTGAGGCCCAAGGAAGTCAATTGAGTTGCTTAAGATCATACGAGTGATATTTAGCAGAGATTTGAACCATGGTCCTCCAATTCCAAATCCAGTACACTGCACTGGATGGTCCCTAAGATCTTGTTTCATTCTGATATTCTCTGATGTTTTGGGTCACACACATCCCAGGCTGTCCTCAGTATGGGGAGCCCTGGGGAAAAGGAACCCAGATAAAGGAACAGGGAACTTTCAGGTCACATAGAGTGAGGGCCTCCCCAAAGAACAAGACTTGAGTCAGAGGGGATAAAGAAATAAATGTCTGTTTGCCGGAGGCACCATAGAAAAGATCCTCCATGTGGAAGACTGTTCCCCCCACTCCTCTCCTCCCCCATAAAACCTCCTCTCTGGTGACCTCAGCGCTGATGTATCCCAGTCGAACTCTGGGAACCATCTAAAATGGGTTCGTGAAGAGAGAAAGAGCGATGGCTTTCTATAAGGCTTTCCCCTCCCCCCACACCATCCCAGGGGAAGAGGAGAAACTCACATTACTGGAAGATGGATGGCCAGGGGGGCTTTACCCCAGCCAGGGAGGAGGTCACTGCAGTGGGGCTCCTGGCAGTTCAATGCCTCACCCACCCCCATTCTCCTCTTCCTAAAGGCCACTCAGACCTGCAGAGGGGGGAGGTCAGCTCTCACTCAGTTACAGATACAGCAGAGAGAGACAGGCAGTTAGGCAGGCAAACAAAGGAGGCTGAGACAGAGAGAGGGGGGGAGAGAGAGAGAGAGAGAGAGAGAGAGAGAGAGAGAGAGAGAGAGAGAGACAGAGACAGGGACAGAGACAAAGACATAAAGAGAGAGTGAGGAAAAGAAGGTCACTGAGTGGGAAGAAGGGATGGAAATGGAGAGAGAAAGAGAATTCTGACCATGGTGGTAGCCCTCACTGCATAATCATAGGGTATTTCTTGATTAGAGCTGGAAGAGACATTAGAACAATAGAATGTTAGAATATAGAACATAAATTGTTTGATCTGGAAGGAAACTTGGAATATGGAATGTCAGAACATGAAGGGACATTAGAAAAAATAGAAGGGTAAAACAGAAGATACTGGAGCCAGAAGGAACCTTAGAGGTGATCTAGTTTAACTTCCTAATTTTACAAAGCAAGAAACTGAGGCCCAGAGACAGAAAGTGACTTTCCCAAAAAAATACAGAGACTCAGTGTCAAAGCTGAGACTAGAACTCAGGTCTCCTTCCAGTTCAGAGGTCTTTCCACCAAATGGAAACTGACTGGTGGTCTCATCAGTTTGTCAGTTGTCTTAATTTTATGTTAAGAATAAAGTGGGGAGCAGCTAGGTGGCACATTGGATAAAGCACCAGCTCTGGATTCAGAAGGACCTGAGTTCAAATCCAGCCTCAGACACTTGACCCTGGGCAAGTTGCTTAACCCTCATTGCCCCACCAAAAAAAAAAAAAATTTTTTAAAGAATGAACTGGTCGTGATGGTAATAATTCACAAGTGCCTGTATAAGCTTTTGTTGACAAATGCTTTGCATGCATTACCTCATTTGATTCTCACAACAACCCTGTAAAGGAGCCAAGGGATGGGATCATTATGCCTCTCTTACAGAAAGGGAAACTGAGGCTCAGGGAAATGAAGTGACTTGCCACAGGTCATGCCATGAGTAAGTGCAGAGACCAAAATCAAACCCAGGTCTCCTGCTCTAGCATCTACAGCTAGCAGTACTCTCAGAGATAACTAGGAAACAGGCATCTTCTGCAAGGCTTCTGTGTCTGTAGCCCTATGCATGTGCGTGCTCATTAGCATCCTCCAAAAACTTGTAATCATCTGCCTGCCTGGGCACAAGATAGAACAAGGTAGCCAGGCCTCAAAGACTATTAGCCATCTTGGTGCTTGGAACTCCGGACTGTACTATCTTAAGTGTTGATGCTTCAGAAATCCCAATCTCATCAAGGGTTGAGGAGAGGGTAAGGAACAATGCACTTTTTTTTTTTTTGGCAGGGCAATGGGGGTTAAGTGACTTGCCCAGGATCACACAGCTAGTAAGTGTCAAGTGTCTGAGGCCCGATTTGAACTCAGGTCCTACTGAGCTTTATCCACTGCACCACCTAGCTGCCCCTGTGTGACATATATTTTTAAAGAGCTGTTTGTTAAGCATTGACAAGCACACCCCTGATCCTTATCCTTAAAACAGAATATTCCTAGGAATGAGCCGTAAAGGAGATTTGTCTCTAGGTTGGTGTTCCTGAAATTGACACTTTTGGCCAGCAGGGAATGAGTTCCAAAGACTGAGGGAGGATTCATCTTGTACTTCCTATAACTATAGGTAGTCAAGCAGAAGGTAGGTCAGGAATAATCTAGAAGGGCTTCTCTAAGGTCCCTTCTATCTCTGAAAATCTATGTTCTAATAAAAAATTATGTTCTAAGGTCCCCTCTAGCTTCAACATTCTATGCTATGCGTTCTAACATTTTATGTTTTAAGGCCCCTTCTAGTTTCAGCATTCTATAGTCTATGTTCTAATATCCTTTTCAGCTCTAACATTTATCATACTCACTAGTTTAGTTTGTGTTTGTACCCATCTCTATAGGCTCCTGTCTTTGCTGCAAATCCATCTCATTTACATGTGTATTGCGCCTGCCGCCATGGGTGCTGGGGTCAATTGAAACTCAAGAAAAGGGAAGAAATTTATGCAAAACTGTTGATTGCATTTGTATGTAATGAAATCATCCAATATTCATCTGACTATAGAATCTAATCTGAAAGGAGAACTGGAGGACATGAGAGTCACTGCAGAGCAGTAATGAGCCTCGGTAGTGATTAAAAAAGCACTTGAGCTTTCTGAAAATCCAGGCAGAAATAGTGTCTAATCAACACTGAATATAGGAGGCAGAGATTGGACTGATACATTTTGCAGAGCTTGCCACAGAAAATGTCTGTGAGCGGTAAACTCTGACACACCATCCGTATTCTGTTTTATACAAATCTGGGAAGCGCACAATCAGGCGAATGGCTCATCCCTGCACAAAGCAATCTTAGTGTCTCTTTTGGATCACAAGGAGCCCAATCACATCTATTTTGAAGAGCAATGTTGGTTTTTTAACCATGTCAAGAGCTTGCCAGAGTCCTAAGGGTTTTTCTCCCTGCTGTTTCCGTGGAAGGTTGTGTTCCCAGCAGGCCAGCCTTCGGGTGGGGAGGGGAGGAGAAAGATGGGGGGGGGGGTAGTGTCTCTGAATGATCCCTGTACCAGAGAAACAGCTCAGGTCCCTGTTATAAATGTGCTTTCAGTATCACATAGGACCACAGAATGTTAGAGCCTTAAAACATAGTGTGTTATAACATAAAACATGATTTGTACAGCTGGAAGGCACCTTTAAATGAAGTAAATTGGAAAAGAAAAAAGATTGCTAGAGCTTAAAGGGACATTAAAACAGAGTATAAAAGGTCAGAATATAAAAGGTCAGAATTGGAAGGAATGTTAGAACAGAGAAGCAGCATTTATGATGGGAAAGATCAGTGGATTTGGCGGCAAAGGACCTGGATTGGAATCTTTCTCCTTTCAGTGACAGCCTTTGTGTCCTCAGGCAAGTCATTTAACCTCTCTGGTCCTCAGTTACCTGGTATGTAAAATGAGAGGGTTGGGCTGGTTGTCTTCTAGGGTCCCTACAAACACCTAATCTATTAATCTAGGAACCTAGAATCTTAGAACAGAGAATGTTCTATCTGGAATGAACATTAGAACATAGAATGTTTAAGATGAAAAGTACTTTAGATAATAGCATATTAAAACTGTAAAGGTCCTAGGATATTATTAGATCTAAGCCTCTCATTTAACAGGTGAGGGAACTGAAGCCTAGAGAAGTTCAATGACTCCTCCAAGGTCACATAGTTGGTTATTGATAATAGGTTTTGAAGATACAGGCCTACTTATTCCTGATACAATGTTGTTGTTTTTGTTGTTATCTCTCTCTCCACTCTCATTCTCATGCCCTTTTATAACAGGCAAAAAACCAACACTAATTCACCAGTTGAAGGCATTGAACCCAGGACTTTGCCTCATTAATATGATGCTGTCTGCACTAGCCTGACTGCTGGCCATGGTGCTGATTTTCTTAGGTGTCAGGAGTACCTTTTAGTACCTGATGCTATAGGAAATTAAATACATTGTTTATAGGAGGAAAATTTCCACTTGTAATAGCTAAGATACATGTATCATCTATGAGACCCATCAAAACATAAAATGTTAATGATGAAAGAAACAAAGTATTACAGGATAAATGTTAGAACATATGGGGCAGCTAGGTGGCTCAGTGGTTAAAGCAAAGGCTCTGGATTCAGGAGGACCTGAGTTCAAATCCAGCCTCAGACACTTGACACTTACTAGCTGTGTGACCCTGGGCTTAACCCTCATTGCCCTGAAAAAATAAAAAACAAACAACCCCCCCTCCCAAATAAATAAATAAATAAAATGTTGGAACCTAGAAGGGAAAGATTTTAACACAGAAAACATTAAAACAAAACACAGAATACTACAGCTAATATTGGTACCAGGTAAAAGAAGTCAACCTAGAGAGAGATAGCAATTATGTCAGCAACCAAATCTACTAACTGACATTTCTGTTTGGTCTAGCAATAAATAGAAATTTTAAAAAGGCATAGTGAAAGGTATCAGGGTATAGTAGAAAGAACAATGGACTTGGAATAAGAAGACCTGGGTTCGGGTATGGGAATGTATAGAATACAGAGTGGCAAAATCAAACAGATACAATAACCAGGGAAAAGAAATGGGACAATAGACAGTGTGACCTGAGTAGATATTAGGCACTGAGTCAGTGAGCAGAGAAGAGGTGATAGGAAAAATGAAATAATACAATAATTATCATATTACTTATCATTATTATAATCATTGCTATGTTGATATTATATTTTATTTTACTTCATAACATATTATACATTATTATGCAAGGTTTCATAACTAATTAAAACAATAATAGGAAAACAAAAAACACCAATCCAGAAAGTTCTTTTGAGGATAAAATAATATGACCATAGTCAAGTCATTTCCCTGTTCTGGACCTCAATTTCTTAATTTGCAAAATGGTAATGATAATCTGCACTACCTACCTCACACAGAGTTGTTAAATAGTACTTTTAAATGAGCTATTATCAACTCTGCTGCCATCTTGAATGACAGTCAATCACCAATGTTTCAAGGCTAACCCACTTTGAAATATCAAAGAATTTAGAGTTGGAAGGGGACTCAGAAATCTGCTAGTCCAACCACTTATACACATCTATACACACCTATACATACATATACATGTTTTATTAAGCTTTACAAACATCAACAAATATGAGCACTTCTAAATAAAAAAAATGGAAAAAAGACATAAAAATGTGAATTTCTATTATGTACAGGTTGGGATTTTTTTTTTGGCTGGGCAATGGGGGTTAATTGACTTGCCCAGGGTCACACAGCTAGTAAGTGTCAAGTGTCTGAGACTGGATTTGAACTCAGGTCCTCCTGAATCCAGGGCCAGTGTTTTATCCACTGTGCCACCCAGCTGCCCCCAGGTTGGGATTTTTAGCAAATAATAAATTTAACATGTTTGTTCCAAAGCTCCTTCTGAACTCCCTTTTGTTCTTTTCTGTGCATTTTATCAAATGCTTCACTGATGTTCTTATCATTTTTCTTGTTTCTGTTTTGCTGTCACTAGGCACCCTCTGTTCACTCAATTCTTTTTAGCCACCTTCCAAAAAATTTTAACCTTTTCATAACAAAAAACAAAAACAGGGGGCAGCTAGATGGCGCAGTGGTTAAAGCACCGGCCCTGGATTCAGGAGTACCTGAGTTCAAATCCGGCTTCAGACACTTGACACTTACTAGCTGTGTGACCCTGGGCAAGTCACTTAACCCCCATTGCCTAAAAAAACAAAAAACAAAAAACAAAACAAAAACAAAAAACAAAAAACAAAAACAAAACCGTAGTGAAGCAATATTGGCCATGTTCAAAAATGTGTATCTCGATCTGCAACTCTTTGTCACCTTTCTGTCAAGGTATCTATACCCTCATTTTACAGATGAGAAAACTGAGCCACAGAAAAGTTAATTGATGTGCTCGAGGTCATACAACTAGTGAGCATCAGAGGCAAGATTTGATGTTCAAGTCTTGATTCCAAATCCAATGAAGTATCCACTACAACACTGCCTCTTACCAGCCTCAGAATCCAAGGCTAAGGTAGGTCTTCATTACTTTTGGTCTTTCTCCCTTTTCATGATTTATCCTCTTAATGACAGAAAAAAAAAAGGAAAAATGAAGAACCATTAATTTCATTCCCTTCCTTAATAAAAGGTTGCTTCTTAGAATTTCTCTTCTTTCATATATTTGTCAAAGTCCTTCCCTCCCCATAATTCTTTTGGCAGGATTAACACCTCCTGCTCATTTATTGCTCTTATCTAGTCTTTTCAGCCTTCATCAAATCTTCATCTTGGTAAAGTTGTGGATTTGATTCCCTTAACAACCTATACCACCACTGCTGTGGGCCACCACCTAGGCCTAGGGAACCACACCTTCTTCATTCCATGTACTAAGAGATTCCTGTACCCTTAGCAGAACCTTCCTGATTGGTTATTGTATTTTTTTTTTCAGCGATCACTTTTCATCTCAACCACTCAATGCTTAATGCCCACTCAGGTCAAACTATTTTGCCTCATTCTTTGCCACCCGTCCCCCTCCTTACCACCCCTGCCCCTGGTTGATGCATCTCCACACACCCAATATCTAAACTCCAATTATTACAACAGTTTGTCTTAGAATGTTAACAGCTGAAAAAGATCTTAGAACACAGGATTCTAGAACAAAGAAGGAAGAATATAAGAGCAAGGAAGGGCATCAGAATGAATAGTAAAGCTAGAAAAGACCTTAGAAGACAGAATAAAAAACATAGGAAGTAAGAGAGCTTAGAAGAGAGAGTGTGTTAGCATACAGACAAGGGAGCACAACGCCCTCATTTTACAGATAAGAAATTGCGGCTCAGAGAGGGAAGTGATTTACTCAAGGATATGCTTCTAATTAGAGAGAGCTGGGGTTTGGCTCTGAATATTTTGACACTCACCCCATTGAGTGTTCTTTACATTATGGCACACTGCTTCTCCATCCTGACCTAGCTTTTCCCCTTTTAATAAAAGCACAAAATCACTTGCCCCAGAATTTCTCAGCATATTGGGGCAGATAAAGCCCTCTAGTCTCTGCTACCCCTGCAGCACAGACACAGAGAGGGACCAAGAAAGTATTTGATAAATGTCAACTAAAATAGAGTAATCAGCTGAAAGCCATTTGCTGAGCTGTCTGGACTGCCTTGGGCTCGAGGTTTTCCTTTATTCATTTATCATGATATAGGGCTCTGGCCAAAATACACACAGGGGAGAAATTGTTGACATGTGGAACCCGAGTATAGAAAATCTTTCATTTTTTTCCTGTCTGTTCACAAAATAAGTTTTTGTTTATTTAAAGACTACAGAGAACTCGGCTGTTAAGAACCAAATGCCTTTGGAGTGGAGTTACTACATAATTTATCATTTCCTCTGTTTATTAAAAAAAAATCCTGCATTTGGGGGAAGTCTATTTGCTGTTGGAGGGCTGTTTCAGCCACTAATTAGAGGCAGTTATTGCAGAATTTCAAGGTTGGAAGGGACCCCAGAGGCCAAAGAATCCAACCTATTCCTGACCAGGACCCCTTCTGTAACATCAAACATTTGCTTGAAGATTTCGGATGAGACCCGCTCCTGCCCATGGCAGCCCATTTAATTCTGGGATGACTCTAGTTGTTCAGAAGTTCTTTCTTGCATCAAGCCTAAATTTGCCCCTCTGCCACTTCTACCCCTCCCTCCTACCAAGCAGAAGAAATCGAATTTGTCTTCCACATGATGCTGCTTCACCTACTTGAAGACAACTATGCTATTCCATCCCCACCTCTATCTTCTCTGCAATAAAAACCATTCCATTCCTTCCACTGCTGTGCATAAGCCCACATCTCAAACCCTTTCACAAGCCCAATCAGCTTCCTCTAGACACTCTTCTTCCTGATGTGGTGATCCAGAACTGAGCTTATTGGTGCAGATATATGGTCTGACCAAGGCAAAGTACAGCAGGACTGTCATCTTCCTCATTTTGCATACTGTGCTTTTCTTAAAGTAGCGTAGGATTTCATTAGCTTTTTTTGTATACCATATCACAATAGCAGATTCATATGAGCTTGCAAACCACTAAAACATCAAATGTTTTTGGGAGGAACATGTCTTATACTTGTGACACCAAATAGAAAGCATCCATCACGTGGACAGGGGAAGAAATCATACTTGCCCTAAGACTGGTGGGGTTCCACAAAAAGGTAGCATGATGTGACCTGGATTTGAACCCTGCCTCAGACACATTCTAGCTGTGTGACTCTAGGCAAGTGACCCAACCTCTAAGAGCCTTGGTTCCCACATCTATAATACTGAAGGAGCTGAACTTGATGACCTCTAAGGTGCCTTATGGATCTAAGACTCTGTTCTGTTCTAAAATTCAGTGTATTCTAATGGTCCTTACAATTTTACATTCTATGTTCTTTGCTCTAACATTGTGTGTTCTGTTCTTCTTCAGCATCCACATTGTATATTCTAAGGACCCTTTCAGTTCTAGCATTTGGTGATTTTGAGTTTCAACATTTCTGTTCCAAGCTTGAGCCTCTTGTTTTTTTCCCAAGCAAGTTTATCCTTTGACAAACATAGATTCAGTAACTTGGGCAAGTCACTTAATCAGTCTTAAAATATTTCTGTGTATATTATTACTAAGTCTCTCAGCTCTAAAACTTCTGTTTCCATGTTTCTAAATTAACTGAATTTCTGGAGGTGAGACAATTGTTTTGGTTTTGTTTTGTTGGGGTTTTTTTAGTTACTGGAACAAGGGTAGTCAAATACTAGTGGGTGAAAAGAAATGGAAACGAAAGATTTCATTCTTGTTGGTTGTTTTTATTTATTTCATTTTATTTAGACCCAATTCATCAATGAAAACCCACTACAGGCAAAATACAGAGACATTTAAAATTGAGGCCTGGCTTCAGAATAAGAATTACAAGTAAAGTTCCCCACAAGCGAACATGGAGTTCAAACTCAGGAGCAATGAGTAGTATAAAATGTACCCACTCTCATTCAAAAGGAAGAAAAGCCCACATTAAATTTTCCTTGAGGTAGTGCTTAACAGAAGACATAATTTACTAATATTCCTGCTCTCTCAGGAACATCAAACAAAGGAAACTGAACCTTGCAGGGGTGTATTTCATTACTACAGGTATTTATTTAGTAGAGGCTACCCCTGTTGCTAGGCCCAGAATGAAACCTGTCCATATCAAGGTCAGATAAGAGTTATAATGGCCCAATCCTATACAAGTTGATGCTGTGGTGGGAGACAGGAGACAATCTTTTGGCTTGAATAAGACATCCAAAAAGGACACCTCCTAAAAGTAACACAAAAAAGCACAGGAGAGAAGAATGCCATCAATTGCAATGCTCCAAAGCTTTGGCCTGGAACTACAGCCTAGGGCACTGTTGCTTCTGCAGACTTCCCACAGCTGGACTCACTGGGAGCTTCTTTCTTATCCCAGGAGTTCCTTGGTCTTCAATGCCAAGTGCTTGTCCAACTCAGCTACTGTGTCATCTGCCATTTGTCCAATCTGTAGTAAGACAGAACAAGAGAATCTGGAACTCCAATACTGGGCAAATTGAGTGCCCCAATACAAAGATAACCCCTGTAATGTTAAATCAACCCACATCACTTCATGATAATGATACAAATACATGAAAATCCAACCCCATCCAAACATCTCTTCTTCTTCTTCTTCTTCTTTATTTTTTGTGGGGCAATGAGGGTTAAGTGACTTGCCCAGGGTCACACAGCTAGTAAGTATCAAGTGTCTGAGGCTGGATTTGAACTCAGGTCCTTCTGAATCCAGGGCCAGTGTTTATCCACTTCACTACCTAGCTGCCCCCTAAACATGTCTTCTAATACTTTTTCTTCATCTACCTATGTCCCCTGATTGGTGGAGAATGTCAAATCCGGTCATTTTTTTAAATGACTGCTGAAGATTGTAAGGATAATCTAGTTTGAAAGACTTAGTAACTCCAATGCACACAGTGACCAGTTACAATTCCAAAGGACTTAAGATGAAACATGCTATCTATCCCAGATAGAGAGCTGATGGACTCGGAGTGCAGACTGAAGCATATTTTTTCTCTTTTCTTTTTCTTTCTTTTTTTGGTCATGGCTAATGCAGGAATTTGTTTTGCATAACTATACATATCTGTAATGAATTTTGGGGTTTTTTTTGTCTTCTCAACAGGTCGGGAGAAGGAAGGCAGAGGGTGACAATTAGAAACTGAAAATAAAATAAAAGTGAATTAAAAAATGCTAGGAAGGTCCAGAGGAGATGTCATGCCCCATGCCCCACTCCACCCTTGGTCCCACCTTCCCCTAGAGAAGAGATAGCAAAGAGGAAGTGATTGTACTAGGGAGAGATAGTCTCTGTTCCAGTGGTTCTCAAAGTGTGATTTAGGGACCCCTGGGGGTCCTAGAGATTCTTTCAGGGGGTCTGTGAGGTAAAAACTATTTTCATAATAACAGTAAAACATTTTACTTTCTAATATGGAAATATCAATTACTATAAGTCATATAAACAAAAGTTCTTGGGAGGGGGGCTCAATCATTTTTAAGAGCATAAAGGGATCAAAGGTTCAAGAACTGCTACCCTATTCTATTATCATCTGCCTACACTACTGCAATAGTCTTTTTTTTTTAAACAGGGCAATGAGGGTTAAGTGGCTTGCACAGGGTCACACAGCTAGTAAGTGTCATGTCTAAGGCTGGATTTGAACTCAGGTACTTCTGAATCCAGGGCCGGTGCTTTATCCACTGCACCACCTAGCTGCCCCTCACAATAGCCTTTTAATATGTCTTCCCACCTCTACTCTTTCTCCCCTCCAATACATCCTTCATACTACTGCCAATATAATCATCTGTATGCATAGATCTGGTGAGGTCCTTCTGCTCAAAAATCTTCAGTGGCTCCCTATTACCTATTAAGTAAATTTCAAAATCTTTTGCCTGACATTTGATGGCATCGTATAATCTGGTGCCATCTTATACTTTCAGCCTTATTGCATATTACTCCCTTTCGCCTATTCTATAATCCAAACAAACTGGACTACTACATTTTCTGTACGCTCCCCACCTACCACATGCCATTATTCCTCTTTCATTCCCCATTATAGGTAATGACCTTGAAAGGTTACAAAAAACAGAAGTCCCCTTGGACCTCCCCATAGCACTTTGCACTTAACACAAAATATCGTACATTAACAGTTGCTGTGTGAGTGCGCCTTATCCTACACACTCTATAAGGAAAGGGAGAATATCTATTCTAACTTTTCTATTTTTCCCAGTTCCTAAAATGGAACTCCAAAGAGAGCTGGTGCTTAATAACTGTTCGTTGAATGATCAACTAAATTATATACAGGAGAAAGGAGAAATACAAGGATGAAACAGGTGAAGAAAGGAACTGAGAGCAAGAGAGTCTAGCAGGAAAGGAAATAAAGGAAGAAAGAGAGAAAACTCTATAGAAATAGAAACTCCTCTATTCCACTCAATTCAACAAACACTTAAGTGAGTATATTAGCCATTTGTGTCTTCTCCTCAAAGATTGCCTTCCTTCTACTGTATGACGATAGGCTTGTAACTAAAGCTTTTGAACTTTAGTTTTCTCATCTGTAAAATGGGGATAATAATGCCTGTACCTAATTTACAGGGTAGTCATAAAAGTTCTATAGAAATGTAAGTTAATTCTAGGACCTAGAACAGTAGAAAGAACACTGGTTTTAAAATCCAAGGACCCAGACTCAAACCCTAGCTCTATTATATACTACCTGTGGGACCTTGGGCAAGAAATTTTACCTCTCGAGGCCTCAGTTTCCTTTTTTTTTTTTAATTTTTAGTGAGGCAATTGGGGTTAAGTGACTTGCCCAGGGTCACACAGCTAGTAAGTGTTAAGTGTCTGAGGCCGGATTTGAACCCAGGTACTCCTGACTCCAGGGCTGGTGCTCTATCCACTGTGCCACCTAGCTGCCCCAGTTTCCTTTTTTACAAATAAGGAGGTTGAATTAGATGCTCTCTAAGATTTCTTCCAGCTCTAAAAACTCTGATCCTATGAATCTGATTCCAAAGCTATGTGTGGTCTCTTGGCTAGGATTCTGAAGGTGAAAAATATATAACATAGTCAAAGCAGGGAAGGCTTGGGGCTGTTGGTGAAAGTGATGATTCCAAGGCCCTCTTCCCTCAGGGACCCAGGGACACCTCTCAGGTGTCACCAAGTAATGAAATAGCTTGAGTTGGCAAACAAAGAACCTGAAAAAAATGTGTAATGTTCAGCTTTTGTCTACCAAACTGAAATCCCTGAGCCTCAGATTCCTAGGTTAGTGTTATTACTAACAATACTATTTACTGCAAAGTTCTATGATGTCATCATCAGTGTGGTCACTCCTTCTACTGCTGCAGATGCAGGCCCTTCTGCCAATCAGTAGGCAGTCTATGAAGGTTACTGTGGACAACTTGTCTCCCTATAGCCAAATGGGTGATGAACATCTCCAAACACAGCTGAGCTAGTTCTCAAAGGAGAGATACAGCCAATGGGAAAATTCTTGTTTTTGTTTTGTTTTGTTTTGTTTTGTTTTGTTTTGTTTTGTTTTGTTTTTGCTGGGCAATGAGGGTTAAGTGACTTTCCCAGGGTCACACAGCTAGTAAGTGTCAAGTGTCTGAGGCCGGATTTGAACTCAGGTCCTCCTGAATCCAGTGCCAGTGTTTTAGCTGCCCTCAATGGGAAAATTCTTAATGGAAGCCCTTCCAGCTTGGTATGACCTAGCAGTACTTTGGTTTTACTGGATTGGTCTTTGAGGACTCAAGAATCACCTCTGCAGCTCTGGAAGACAGTGCCTTAAAGACTGAAGGCTTTCTGGCTGGAAGGGATTTTGAAAATTCAAGGTAGTCCCCTTAAAAATCTAGTGCCACTCTATCTCTCAAGCCTCATTTCCCCTCCCCCAATCTATGCTGCAGTAAGGCTGGGCTACCCTATTTCCCCCCCAAATGCTGCATCTCTCCAATACAACGCCTTTGCTCATGCTGTCCCTTGGGGCTGGAATGCAGGGGAGGGGGGGGGCACCCTGCATTCACTCCCTGACCAGCACATCTTACCCACCCTCTAGAGCTGAATTCAAATTACTGCCTATCTGACTTTGGGCAAGACAGATTTCAAGTTGGAAGGGGCATCAGAAATCTAATCTAGGGGGCAGCTAGGTGACACAGTGGATAGAGCACCAGCCCTGGAGTTAGGAGTACCTGAGTTCAGGTCTGGCCTCAGACACTTAACACTTACTAGCTGTGTGACCCTGGGCAAGTCACTTAACCCCAATTGCCTCACTAAAAAAAAAAAAAATCTAATCTAATCCTCTAGTTTGACAGATAATGAAACGGAGGCCCAGAGAACATAATTAGTTCAAATGTCATTCAGGTAGGAAAGGGTTGAGCCCAGACTTAAATCCAAGTCTTCTGCCTCCAAAGCCAACACTCTCTACAATATAATACTGCCTCCCAGATGATGCATGTCCATTTACATATGTATATTCATGGTGAAACACACACACACACACACACACACACACACACACACACACACACTTCTCTAGGCTTCAGTTTCCTTTGATCCTAAATGCCACCTCCTCCAGGAAGCCTCCCATCCCACTTCCACCGCCCCCCCCCATCCCCTACCTCTAAATAGTAATGACCCTCCCCTATCTCAAACGTCATACAGCACTTTGTCTCTAAATTTCTGATACATTTTCTTTGTTTTTGTTTTTTGTTTTGGTGAGGCAACTGGGGTTAAGTGACTTGCCCAGGGTCACACAGCTAGTAAGTGTTAAGTGCCTGAGGTCGGATTTGAACTCAGGTCCTCCTGAATCCAGGGCTGGTGCTTTATCCACTGCGCCACCTAGCTGCCCCCTCTGATACATTTACTTTGGATTACTGTATGTTACA
Organism: Dromiciops gliroides; assembly: GCF_019393635.1. NCBI lineage: Eukaryota > Metazoa > Chordata > Mammalia > Microbiotheria > Microbiotheriidae > Dromiciops > Dromiciops gliroides. The sequence goes on along the minus strand of NC_057862.1, from coordinate 385,514,383 downwards.
GTTATTTGTATATGTGCCATAGTCCCCTTCTAGATTACAAGCTCTACTTTTTTTGAAGTAATAACCATTTTTATTTATAGTTCTGAGTTCCAATTTTAGCAATCAAATATGGGTTATACATGCAAGACTATGTAAAACATTACTATATTAGTCATTTTGCACAAGAAAATGAATAAAAGAAAAAAAATGAAGGAAAGTAAAAAATAGCCTGCTTCAGTCTGTGTTCCATCAATATCAGTTCTTTCTCTGGAGGTGGATAGTGTGTTCCTTCAACAGTCCTTCAAGATTCTTTTGGATCATTGCACAGTGACCATCCCTGATTTTCCGAGGACTCAACATTGTACTTTGTATACAGAATGTGCTTAATATTTAATTGAGTTATTGAATGTTTCCTCATTAAACCTTCTAATAAGATGATGGGATGTTTCTCAGCACTTCAGTACCCATGTTCTGATATTGTGGAAAGTCCTTAAGAAAACCTGCAGGAGTTTTGAAGTGGGAAACAACTCAGAGGGCAGCCAAGCAGCAGATGCAGGGGCTGAGGACAGTCCCTCAACCAATCAGCACCTCCCTCTGTTCCATCCCTGTTCCAAAATGACTCCCGTGTGCCAAACTCCAAAGACAAAGAGGGCTGTGGCCAGCTTGCTGGTCATTCTGCCTTTTTTCTCCTGTTCTGATTCTCCATCTGTCTTTTTTTTTTCCCTTTTTTTCTCATCTGTCTTTTAATAAAAATTACTCCATTCAACTCAAGTCCATTTTGCTGAATGCCTACTGTAGTGAGTGAAGAACACTATGGTGGGAACTGGCGGGGAGAAGAGGTTTAGCTAAGGCAAAGAAAGTTCTAGCATTTAGGCACTTACAATCTAGGAGAAGGTGGAGTGGCTCCTATATCTAGGGCATTTTAAGGCTCATGGAGTGGTTTTCTCATCACCCTGCAAGGCGGGTCATGTTCAGTATTATTATCCCCATATTCTAGTGGTAAAAATTATGATAGAGGGATGTGCTCACAACCATAAAGCTCTAAAGTGTGTGATACAATATGAACCCAAGCCTCTAGCATTCTTTCTTCTCCTTGTATTGCTTCCATACACACAGAGTGAGACCTACAGTATATAATATGGTGCAACAAAAATGTCCACAGGTGGGGCAGCTAGGTGGTGCAGTGGATAAAGCACAGGCCCTGGATTCAGGAGTACTTGAATTCAAATCCGGCCTCAGACACTTGACACTTACTAGCTGTGTGACCCTGGGCAAGTCACTTAACCCCCATTGACCCACAAAAAAAATAAATGTCCACAGGTATAAACAAAGGGCGCTGTAAAATCTGTAAAATGGGAATAATAATAATAATAGTAGCACCTACCTTCCAGGGTTGTTGTGAGGATAAAACAAATGTACTTGTAAAGGGCTTTGCAAACTTTAAAGCATTATATAAATACTAGCTGTTAATCATTATTACCATCGTCTTCATCACAACTGATCTTTCCCACCCTTAAACTTCAAACAGTTCTTTATAACTTTCATGTTCTGATTCTATTTTGTTCTACAATATCATTTACTTATGGCATTGCATATTTATTTCACAGTATGCCAAAATGGCAGAAACCACATCATCATCTCTGCACCAAAATCAACTCTGGCCCATCACAGTGATTGGTACATAAAAGGTACTTATACATGTCTGTTGAAAAGACTTAAATTTAATTGGGATTCCCCGCCTCTCTATGGCCTTGGAGTCAGGAAGATCTGAGTTCAAGTTCCACCCGTGACTCAGACTGATTGTGTGACCTTGGGCAAGTCATGGAACTTCTCAGTGCTTGAAGCCAGGGTATGGGAAACAAGAGCCTGCCCCAAAATGTAAAAGCCGTTTTTAGCTAGGGGGCTATACAAAAATAGATGGCAGGCTGGATTTGGTCCCTGGATATAGTTTGCTCATTCCTATACTATAAGACTGCAAACTACAGAGACAGAAGCAGCTTCCTTGGTCAAGAGGTTCCCTATGCCAAGAAGTCACTGTCCCCTTCCAATTCAACAAGCATGTATTAAGCAGCTAGGTGACACAGTGGATAGAAAACTGGGTCTGGAGTCAGGAAGACCTGAGTTCAAATGTGGCTTCAGATTTTTACTAGTTGTGTGACCCTGGGCAAGTCACTTAACCCTGTTTACCTCAGTTTCCTCATCTGTAAAATGAGGTGGAGAAGAAAAAGGCAAACCACTCCAGTATCTCTGCCAAGAAAACCCCAAATGGGGTCACAAAGAGTTAGACACTACTGAAATGACTAAACAATAACAAAAAAGGACAGAACAATGCTCTAGCGGCTGGGAACAACAGTTTAAACGTAATCTTTGGTTATAGAATGAATACAAAAATACATCTGTATACAGTGCTTTGTACTTTTTGAAGCATATTCACAAATCCTATCTCATTGTACCCTCATAACACCTTCATGAAACAGTCAGGGCAGGGATTACTGTCCCTATTTTATAGAGGGGAAAGTGAAGCAGAGAGGAACAAAGTGACTTCTCTGGTGTCACACAGTCAGGCCATGGCTGAGCTGGGGCAGGAACCCAAGTTCCTTTCCCTGACTGCAAGGAGAGTGCCTGCTGTGCTACACTGGGGTGAGAGCCCTGGTCTTGAGCACTTGTCCCTGATCTACAGGGACTAGACAGCTGCTTGGAACAGGAAAAGAGTGGAACTGGAGCAAAGCTCAGAACAGGAACATGGGAGAGGAGACTCTTTTTGTGGCAGGAATGGGATCACAAAGTCACTAAGGACTCTTCTAACTCTGAAATTCTGCACAGAAACTATCTAGTCTAATCCCCCCATTTTATGGGTGAGGAATTTGAAGTCCAGAGAAGAAAAATGATGTCCCATTCACACAAGTACTTAAGTGGCAGGAAAAGATAAGAACTCAGGTTTGGGGAAAGCAAGTCCTCTTTCTAGCTTGGTGCAGGCTGTGCGAAGACCCCAGGGCCTTTCTGAGATGGCCCAGTCTCAGGCACATGACTGGGCTTCAAAGAAGGAGGGGAGTGGACCACTTGAAGTCCTCTTCAAAAGCAGGTCAGCCTTCAAGGCTACCTTTCCTCAAGCATGCCTGGGAGTCAGGGAAGGAGTAGCCCCTGTGGCAAGTTCCTGGCACCCACCGTGAATTGATGGCTTTCCTCCTTCCCTGCCTCTCAGCAGCTCGTGCTCAATTCCTTCTCTGTCCCCATTGGTAACACGGTTAGTTTATTTCTGAGTGGCTTCACTTCTCTGAAAGGTTTGTAGTGAAAGGTTCTTGGCCGAAGACGCCACCCGTAGCTGCCAAGTGCTTTCATGTTTAGCAGGCCTGTTTCAGCAGCAGGACAGATCGAAGGTAAAACAGAAGGCCAGCAGATGTCAGAGGCAGAGAGGGGAGGACCTCAGTCCTCACTCAGCACAGCTCTGCCAGGCAAAGGGGCTGGGGGAGACAGGGAGGGAAGGGGGGAGGAAGAGAGGGAAATTAAATCTATACAGACAGAAGTCCAGAACTGGATCTTTTCTTTCCCATAAACCCAAGGGTAAACAGTTAACTCCTTCTTCTAGAGAAGTAAAGACAATCTCTCCATGGTGGAGGAAACCAAACACTATAGAAGAAAATATCTGGAAAGGCAACACAGGGTAGTGGAAAGAGCACTAGGATGGAATGAGAAGATCTGAGCTGGAGCCCCAGATTGTTCCACTAACTTACTGTGGGATCTTAAAAAAACAAAACACCTCTCTGAATCAAAATTTGCTCATCTGTAAAATGGATGCAATGGTCCTTGTACTGCCTACCTCAGTGCAACTGTGAAGAAAGGACATTTTTTAAAACGATAAAATACTACTGAAATTCAAGCTGTTAAATGAACTAATATTAGCCTCATAATAAAACCTGTGCATACATAAAGTAGATTTGGAAAGGGATTTGCAATACCCCACAAAGATCTGGGAACACCCCACAAGGAATCATAGCCCTTTGATGGCATTACCACTGGTCTCTGTCTCATCAGCAAAAACTCCAGCTCCAAGTTTTACATGATGAATGGAGGAAATGAAACCATAAACAAAGGTATACTTCAAAAGATCCATGATATCACCCTTGTGGGTATTCCCCACAACCAAGAGAAATCAAAATTCTTCTGTGATTTAGTAGCTGTCTTCCTGAATTGCCCTAGCCAGAAAATTAATTATCTGGTGGCCCACTCTGTGGTGGTACTGGTGAGAGGCTGGTCTCACAACAGGCAATTATAGATGATCACAGACTGAGGGCTGGAAGAGACCTCAGAGATCATCACCTTACAGAAGAGGAAACTGGCTTAAAGAGTCAGAAACAGTAGGCAGATAGGACCTATACTCAAAGCAATCCAATAGACATTTATTATATGCTTACTGTATGTGAAAAGCATACTGCTAAATGCTGGATGAAATAGAGCTTTGTCTTTCTGGCATGGGAGGAGCTGCCAGGGCTTGCTCTAGACTAGAGATCACCTTTTAGGTCTCTTTTAGGTTATTCCATGGCTAATGTTCTATGTTAAAATGTCCATTCCAGGGGCAGTTAAGGTGGCGCAGTGGATAAAGCACCGACCCTTGATTTAGGAGGACCTGAGTTCAAATCCGGCCTCAGACACTTGACACTTACTAGCTCTGTGACCCTGGGCAAGTCATTTAACCCTCAATGCCCCACAAAAAAAAAAAAAGTCCATTCCAGATCTATGTTCTATGTCCTAATATTTTGGATTCTAAAGTTCCTTCCAGCAATATTTTAACATTATTTCTATATTTTTACTTTTTAACATATGACATCTACTGGATAACAAAGCAACAGAGAGAGCAGCTGGCCTCTGAGCCAGGAAGACCCAGCTTCAAGTTCTGCCTTTGATCCATGCTGTCTATGTGACCCTGGGCAAGTCCTTTAAGTTCCCAATGCAAAAGGCAACTCTGTGAGACTCTAGGTTGGAGAAGCAGAGGGAGTTTCCTCATCCAAGAGTTTTCTTTATCAATTAAAGCATGGGTCCAGTGCCTGATGAACTTCTTGGAGCACTTCCTCTTACCCAAGTGGCTCTGCGTGGCGCTCCTGCCTCTGCTGCTACTACTGTGGGCAAGAGGCCAGTAGAGCACTTAATAAATAAGTCTGCCAGTGCCAAATGTTCCCGGCTTCTCACAGAAAAACAGCAGCAGTTTACTGATGCAGAGAAGGGATTGTACAGCCTCAGCAGGAGCCTGCCCTTCCCCTGCCCAAAATGTCACTGAAACCCACCTGGCTCAGCTCTGGCCCTCAGTCCTGCCTGGTCTGCAGACCCAAGAGCACTTTGTTACCTCCCTTTTAAGTGCCTGGTATAGTCTCTGAGCATTTGTCATTTAAATAACTAAAGAAAGAATGAGGCAAGAGTTAAAGAAGTGGAATCTGCATGCTAAGGTACATCTGGAGGAGAGAGGAAGGGACGGAGGAAGGGAGGGACCCCTGGAACATTAGATGACTGTACCTGGTAGAAATAATAACTCACATTTCTATAGCACTTTAAGGTTACAAAACCTTTTCTTCACAACAACCTTGAGCTGTATCTCATGCAAGTAAAAGTTTCCTCATTTTACAGATAAGGAGACTGAGGTCCAGAGAGTTGAAGGGGCTTGCTCATCTTCACACAAGTAGTCTAAGTGCTAGGATTCAAGCCTAGCTCTACCTCCTGATTCAGGGCCCACTATCCAGTGGGCTTTACTACAATGCTAGGAGAGTAAGAGACCCCTGACACAAGTTCCAGCTTCCAGGATTTCCTGTCTCTAACTCTCACCAGTATCCAGCAAGTGGAACACTCAAGGCACCAAGGACTTTCTCAAGGGCACCCCCTGTGTCAACACAGCTACCCTTTTCCCTGACCAAAAGCTGTTCAATTTATTGACTCTAGAGTCAGGGATGCTGGCTCCAACATTTAGGAGCACTGTTGCCATGCCAAGCCATTTAGCCTCTCTTCAGTTTCCTCACACACCTCCCAGGCCTGCTGGGAGGAAGGTTCATTATAAGGCCCCAAGCAGTGCCTAATGTGACAATGATCACTTCTCCTGAAGCACAGCTTTCCTCCTCAGAGGGCCCCACACCTAAACCCCCTCTGGCTGGTGTCATGAATGAGGAATGTAGAAAGACCGATGAATTTGGAGCTAGCAGCCCTGCTACATTCTACCTGCGTACTCCGGGGAATGCCACTTAATGTTTTAGAGTCTCAGTCTCCTCAGACATAAAATAGGAGGGTGGCACTAGATGACGCCTGAGGTCTCTCCCAGGTCAAAAGTTCAATGATCCTTCTTCTCTGCCATACATGATTCCAGCCTTGACTCTAGTTTTGGTTCCGCTCTTCTGTGTCCTTGAGTAGGTTATTTTCCCTCAGTGGGCCTCAGCTTCCTCGTCTATAAAATGGGGACGACACTGGCATGCCTGACTTCCCCTGGCATGCCTAGTGTGAAGGCAGCACTTTGCCATATGCCAAGTATCTTATAATGAGATCCATAAGCACTACACCCTTGCTTGGCCCATGCGGCATTTATGGCAGCTGTGACATACTGTTTAAGGACATTTATATACCGAGCAGAAAAGAACATATTACCTGTTTCTCTATTAGTTTAATTGTATCTTCGGCCACTGTGTCCTTGGATTTCTTCAGTTTATTCATTGCATTGGTCCGCACTTTTCTCAGGGTGTCTTTAGCCTTGTTTGTGTTCTGTTTTGCAAGCTTGACCAGCATTTCTCGGTGTTCCCTTGTAACTCTGATCAACAAGAAAGAGGGGGAAGGAGGGGCCATTAGGAAAAATTAGCCAGACATTTGTTACTGTATCCAAGGTGCTGCTGAGAAGAGAGAAACACTGGTTACTGTAGAGTCTTGAGAGCTATAATAGGACTTTGGAGAAGGTCCATGGCCTCTCCAAGCCTCAGTCTCAAGGAGACGTTGGATGTGACAGAAGAGATTTCTGACTGGGTGTGGGTGACCTCTGAAAGTACTCTGAACTCTCCATGGTTCTGGGATTCACCTTTAAAACAAGGATAAGAATATTTGCACTCCCTCAAAGGAATATGTGGGAGATCAAATAAGAAAAGGGACATAAAGCACTCTGTAAACTGTAAAGGGCTATGCTCAATACAACAGGTGTTGATTAAGCACTAACTCAGATGCCCAGGACCCCTTGCCTGTTGCCAAGGATATAAAGATGGGAGGGTACAGTTCCTGACTTTACAAAGCTAAAAGGGAGGAAACAGAAATCTATACCAATAGCTAGAATGCAAATTAGAATAAAGTAATAGTAGTTCAACAGGGCTAGACAAGAGGAGAGAATAAGTAGGTAGACAACAACCTTGGGGTTGAGAAGACCTGAGTTCAAGTACTGCCCAAGACACTTATTGGCTGCCATCACCATAAGCAGTATCCCAGGCAACTCTCTACGAGTAGGACTGAGAGATGACTTGCTGATCTGCTTTGGTGCAGGGAGTTTTCTCCCTGAAAGTTCTCTACACCAATGACATGACCGTTCTAGACCAAAAGTAGCATTTCTTTATTTACAGGGCTGCTTCACAGCTTATGCTTTACTTTCTTCACAATCACCTTCTGAGATGAAAAAGGACAAAAACACTTAGCCCCATTTTACAGTGGAAGAAACTGAGACTCAGAGAGGTTAAACTATTTCCCCAAAATCACACAGCTTAGTCAGTGGCTGGATGGATTCCCGAGTAGATTAGAGTCCAAATTCCCTAATTCCCAGGACACTGGGAAATTTGATTCTTTTTGTTAAATGGTACTTCATTGTATATTATTAAGGTCTACAAACTTTCTGGACTTAGGCTGTGTGATTTTTAAGATTTCCTGTGGGGGGCAGCTAGGTGGCGCAGTGGATAGAGCACAGGCCCTGGATTCAGGAGGACCTGAGTTCAAATCCGGCCTCAGACACTTAACAATTACTAGCTGTGTGACCCTAGGCAAGTCACTTAACCCCAATTGCCTCACCAAAAAAAAAAAAAAAAGATTTCCTGTGAGCTATGATGTGGGTATCTCCTTATCCTGTCTGCTGCTCCCATGCTTCTGTACTCTTACTCTCCCTTCTCAAAGCATCCCATGCAAGCTCCTTGTTAAAAGTGCAAAGAAATTTAAAGAGCAATGGAAAAGGGAGTATTTTGAAGAGCAAACAGTATATATACCACAAGGAGTATTCGTGCCAGGCTACCCAGGAGAAAGGAAAGAAGGCCTTGTACATCAATCATATACCTTTGGGCACCTAAGTTGTGCCTAAATGAGTATTCTTTAGGTAATTCTAGGCAGAATGTGCTTTCAAAGACTTAAGTGGACTGATGCTAAGTGAAGTGAGCAGAACCGGGAGAACACTGTACACAGTAACGGCAACATTGTGGCATGATCAACTGTGATAGACTTAGCTCTTCTCAGCAATACAATGATTCAAGACAATTCCAAAGGACTCATGATAGGAAATGCTCTCCACATCCAGAAAAAGAACAGTGGAATCTGAATGCAGACTGAACCATACTATTATTACTTTTTTGTTGTTTTTCCCTTTTGTTCTGATTCTTCTTTCACAACATGACTAATGTGGGAATGTTTAATGTGATTGTACATATATCACCTATATCAGATTTCTTGCCATCCTGGGGAGAGGGGAGGGAAGGGAAGGAGTAAAATTTGAAACTCAAAATCTTATAAAAGTGAATGTTGATTCTGGAGAGCAATTTGGAATTATGCCCAAAGGGCAATAAAGCTGTCCATACCCCTTTTTTTTTTTTTTTTAGTGAGGCAATTGGGGTTAAGTGACTTGCCCAGGGTCACACAGTTAGTAAGTGTGTGTTAACTGTCTGAGGCCGGATTTGAACTCAGGTAGGTACTCCTGACTCCAGGGCCGGTGCTCTATCCACTGCGCCACTTAGCTGCCCCTGTCCATACCCTTTGACCCAGCAATACCACTTTTGGCTCTTTTTCCCAAAGAAATCACAGAAAGGGGAAAGGGACCCACATGTACAAAAATATTTATAGCTGCTCTTTATGTGGTGGCAAGGAATTGGAAGTTGAGGGGATGCCCATCAATTGGGGAATGGCTGGACAAGTTGTGGTATATGAATACAATGGAATATTATTGTGCTGTAAGAAATGATGAGCAGGAGGAGTTCAGAGAAACTTGGAGGGTCTTGCATGGGCTGATGATGAGTGAGATGAGCAGAACCAGAAGAACATTGTACAGAGTATCATCAACATTGAGTGTTGATCTACTGTGATGGACTATATTCTTCTCACCAATGCAACGGTACAGAAGAGTTCCAGGGAACTCATGATAGAAGATCTCCAAATCTAAGAAAAAAAAAAAGAACTGTGGAGTATAGATGCTGAATGAACCATACTATTTATTTTGTTTTTGGTGCTGTTGTTTTTTTTCTATTTTGAGGTTTTTCATCATTGCTCTGATTTTTCTCTTATAACATGACTAATGCAGAAATAGGATTAATGTTATGCATATATATATATATATATATATATATATATATATATATATATATATAAAACCTATATCAGATTACCTGCTGCCTAGGGGAGGGAGGAGGGAAGGGAGGGAGAAAAATCTGAAATTGGAAAGCTTGTATAAACAAAAATTGAGAACTATCTTTACATGTAATGGAAAAAATTAATTAATTAATTAATTAATTAAAAAAAAACAAAACAGTATAAGTCCTTTAGGGCAGGGATGGTCTTTACGCCCAGTACTTAGCACAGTGCCTGGAACAAAATGCTTAATAAATGTTGGTTGACTTAAAAAAAAAAAAGTGAATGTTGAAAACTATCTTTAAATGTAACTGGAAAAAATACTATTTAGATTGAAAAAATAAAAAAATTTTAAAAAGAATATGCTTCCAAACCCTAAAATATGAATCCCTGAGCTCAAGGGGAATCTAACCACCATGTCACTAGGCATTTAGGCATTTAGATTGGTTCTTGTTGCCCTCATGATTTTCAATCCAATTAATGGAAATCACAATGATATTTTTTTATCAAGTTCTATTTTTTGGCATGTCAAAAGAAATAGGGAGGAACATGGAAATTGAAACTTGATCCACAAAAAAACCAATAACAAAAACCTCAAAACCTAATTATATTGTGATACCAGGAAGAAAATTATGAATAATCTGCATGAGTGGAAAACCTCTTAAACTTCTAAATACAGACTACTGAGATATAATGAAGAGTCTTGGCCTAGGAACTGGAAGACTTGGCTCCACCACTCAGTAGTTATGTGACTTTAGGGAAGTCATTTAATCTCTGGGAAAAATACTGCTTGCCTTGAGTACATCACAGGGGGCTTGTGAGGCTGCCATGAGATCATGGTTATGAATATAATCCCTGTACTGTAAGGTGCCATAAAGCTGGTATTATCTCATCATTGTCATCACCATCACCACCATTACTACTCCACAACTAGAGGTAATGAAAATACTCCTGGAAGTAGGACACAAATGACTTAAAATTTTACTAAGGCATAAGTCAATGGTCTCCAACCTGTTGATCATGACTGACTGTTAACCATGAAACCTGGCTTTATAGAGAGCCCCACATAGAGACCAACAGAGGGAGTAAAATGGCAAAAACAGGGAAGATTGTAGGGGGACTGAAGAAAACTTTTTCCTATATTTCACAATTTTGTTACAAGATGATCCTGGGTATCAGCATATCTCTTGCCAGAGAAGAAACTTATATAAACTGCTGACCTCAGCTACTAGAAATACATTTGTCTCTCACAGCATTTCAAAGGCGTCATCCATCCAATCCAACAAGTACTGACGGAGCAAGATATTGCACTAGGCATCCCAGATACAAAGAACAAAGGAGAAATAGTCCCTGCCCTCAGGAAGCTTAAATTCTACTGGGGAATACAAGCACTTTCAGTTCAAGTCACATAGATGTTCTCACTCTCCTACTCTCTTCAAACCATGAACAATGTAAACTCCATAGCCTTTCTTAAGACTCCTTCCCCTCCAAGAATATTTTCTCATTTATTCAGATCCCATGAGTCCTATGCCCTTGATCAAATTACTCCCTATATTCTTTAGTCACTCTCACCTTCCCTTAGTTGCAAAGAATCTTGTGTCTTTCCCACTCATTCTGAAAGAATTATACTGGAGTATTAATTATTACTGCTGTTTAGTTGTCAAGAGACACTGGAAAAAACTGTGGAGGAAAAAACTGTGAGAGAATACCTTAATGTAAATGGGAATGAGGTACAAACCCCAGCCAGGTCTGCTCAAACAGCATGGACACTCAACTATAATTAAAAGACTTTAAGAGACCAGGCAATAGGAGAGTGAAGGGACTACAGTGCAAACATTTGCTGTTCAATAGGCTGTAGAATATGAACAAGCAAAAAAAGATTACAATAGATGTAAATGACTTTTGAAAGATGCACATAGCCCATGATTTAAAAAAATATATATACTTATTGTATAGAAGGTACTTATCAGGCAGCTAGGTGGCTCAGTGGAAAAAGCAACGGCCCTGGATTCAGGAGGACTCGAGTTCAAATATGGCCTCAGATACTTGACACGTACTAGCTGTGTGACCCTGGGCAAGTCACTTAACCCTCACTGCCCCGGAAAAAAAAAAAAAGGTATTTATCAATCATATTTGTTATAATTTATTTTCTGTTGCAATACATGCCAGGAAAGAGCCTGCTATATAGTAGAAAAGAAATTAACATTGGAATCAAAAGACCTGGGTTCAACAGTCCTGGCTCAGATACTAGTTATGTATCCCTGAACTTCTCTGAACTTTGGTTGTTCTTTTCTTTTCTTTTCTTTTCTTTTCTTTTCTTTTCTTTTCTTTTCTTTCTTTCTTTCTTTCTTTCTTTCTTTCTTTCTTTCTTTCTTTCTTTCTTTCCTTCTTTCTTTCTTTCCTTCTTTCTTTCTTTCCTTCTTTCCTTCTTTCTTTCTTTCTTTCTTTCTTTCTTTCTTTCTTTCTTTCTTTCTTTCTTTCTTTCTTTCTTTCTTTCTTTCGCTGGGCAATAAGGGTTGGGTGACTTGCCCAGGGTCACACAGCTAGCACATGTCAAGTGTCTGAGGCTGGATTTGAACTCAGGTCCTCCTGAATCCAGGGCCAGTGCTCTATCCACTGCACTACCTAGCTGGCCCCTGAACTTCAGTTTCTCATCTATAAAATGGATATAATAATACTTATTTTACCTACTATAAAGGGTTGTTTTGAGGCAAGTGCTTTGTAAAGAACCATAGGAATTTGTAGTGCCATATGAATTAGAGAGTTCACTGAAATGGATTTACAGATTTATCTTTCGTGTACCTCTTTTTTGTGTTGTTGTTCCTGAGGCTCTGAGATACAATTAGGAGTTGATCCACAGCAGCATGGTGGAAGAATTATGGTACAGTGCAAAGAGCACTGAATGTAGGCACAAACTGTTCCTAATTCTGTCCTTTGAGTTAACATCAAATCCTTCTTTCTGTGACAATCCTTTCTACAGCCCCTGAAGACAGCCCTGACGTCTTCCTCTGTCACTTTCCATCGCCTTTGCCCCAGACCTACAAGCCCAAGCCTCTCTTCTACAGGTTAAATATCACTAGATCCTTTTTTCTCCTTTCTTTCTGGATTGGGTCTCCCCACCATCTCCCAGGCTGGAAGCACAGTGGTCATCTACAGGCTCAATTCCACCAATGATAGACACGAGAGTCTTGACATACTCTGTTTCCAGTCTGGGCAGCTTCCAACCCTGAACCAAGCCTGATGGGCCCTCAGTGCTGGGGGCTCACTCTACTGGTGTCAGACTTAGTTCAAACATCCAACTGGCTCAGCTCTACTACAACTCAGAGCTTCACTGGCCTTAGCCTCCCTGACAGCAGGAACCAAAGCTATGGGCCACCATTCCTGGCCTAAATCTTTCAATGAGTCAGCTAGGACGATAGAGTGCTGCAACTGGAGTTAGGAAAACCTGAGTTCAAATGCTGCTTCAGACACTAGCTGTGTAACCCTCGGCAAGTCACTTAACCTCTCTGGGCCTCAATTTCCTTATCTGTAGAATGATGGAGTTGAACTCAAAGGTCTTTAAGGTCCCGTCCAGCTCTAAGTCAGTGGTCCTATGATCCTGGAGAGGCAGAATAGTATAGTAGGAAGAACAGGACCTGAGCTCAAGTCCCAGCTCAGCTGCAGCCTATATAAAGTTCACTTAACCTCTCCAGGTCTCAGTTTCTTCTCTTTAAATAAGGAGTTCTGGCCTGGAAAATTTCTGAGGTTAATTGCTGCTCTAAAACCTGTGATTCCATCATCTCAAGTCCTCTCCCCATGATGGCTGTCTTCCTCTGCAAGTACTCTGGTTTGCCGGTGTCTGTTCTCAAATGCTGCATCCAGAAGTGAAAAACAACCTGCCCAGGGCAGGTGAGTGGTGGTGCACCAGGACAGAATGGAGCAAGGCTAGCATCCCCCTCATTCCATAGGACTCAACAAACCCGGGGCAGACAGGCTCCAGAGACAGCACAGGGTCCACCCTCCAGCTGGGCTTTGTGCCAGCTGATGAATACAGCAGCCCCTTCCGTCAGGGTCAGAGATCCCCCATGACACAATGCAAAGGTTTCAACCACTCAGCAGGTTTGGCCCTGGCCACAGGGTGAGGCATTGTTTAGACAAACTTTGCTGGTTAGGTCTTCCTGATACATCCAAGACAGACACCTTCCTGGACTCCTTGAACATATCCCCTGGAACAATGTGCAAAGGGCACGCCCCACTTCCAACACGTGGCAGACAAGAGTCCCCACGGTAAGATAAGTGCTTCCTATTATTTACACATCACTAGGACAAATGTACATAGAGCTATCTAGCAGGTGATGAAGGAGGAGAAGGCACAGATTTAACGACTGCAAACGATAGCTATTAGGTAGGACATTCAACTTAAAATGGCTTTCTGATTATACTTATGGGAAATGACTTGGGGGAGTTTTCAATTCAATTCAATTAACATCTACCCAACTATGTGCCCAAACTTGGTATCTCCCCCATTCTCTGGCACAGCGCTTTATGTACGACAGACACTAAGGTGTATAATGAATTAAATTGATTACCATAGCATTGTGCCAAACACTGGGGAAATAGTACTTAAATACTACAGGGTTCTAGAAGAGTATTCCTTCCACCAAGACAAGACAGCAAGCCCCTCCGAAACTTAGTACATGGTCTTTGAGAGATACTATGAACAAAAATTAAATTACTCTACAGTCAGCCTGGGGATGAGCCTCCACAACCTTGATAAACTGGTTTTCAGACAACAGACACATCTGGTCTCCTTATCAGACCCGAGCCTGAGAGCCTTTTCAACTTGGTGGGGCCTACCACAGTTTGCCTAACACCAATTGCAGGGTCTGTAAAAACCCAATGTCATGGGGCAGCTAGATGGCGCAATGGATAGAGCACCAGCCCTGGATTCAGGAGTACCTGAGTTCAAATCCGGCCTCAGACACTTAACACTTACTAGCTGTGTGACCCTGGGCAAGTCACTTAACCCCAATTGCCTTACTAAAAAAAAACAAAAAAAACAAAAAACCCAATGTCCCTCCACTGGATGAGGTACAACAGGAGTACAAAAATGGTGGAAGACACACTTTCAGTGACATTAAAACTAATATACATTATGTATTCTCTTTGTGCTTAGACTTCTTATCTTTCTCAGCACGATATTCATAAAAAACAGGCATTTAATAAATATTTGTTCAAATAAATTAAATTGCAATGTGCTACATCAAGTGCTGATTTACAAATTCAGCCCAATTTTGCAAACATTTACTAAGTATCTACTACGTTTAAAGCAAGGCACTAGGCAGAGGAGATACATCTCTCTTCTCCCCATCCTGGTTGTCTATTAAGAGGATAGAAGCCAGTCAATTAATGCACTATGATGCAAGGAAGAAAGTAGTTCCAAGTAGCCATCAAGGCAAGATGTTACAATAAATTTAAGAAAGGAGAGATCCCTTTCAGCTGGGTATGAGGAACAGGGAAGGCTTCATCTTTGGTGATTTCTTCCAGAGCCTTCAAAAGCTGGGTCCCTTGCATGCCTCCAAAGACTGCAATTTGATGTAAAGATAAAAACAGGTCATTTGTACAAAGCTTACAGTTTCCTTGCCTAACTCTCTGAAAAATACACTTTCTAAGTCTCCAACGTCCTCATCTGTAAAATAAGAGAACTGGACTAGAGGCTCTCTCTTCCAAGGTCCTTGCCAACTCTAAGTTCAACAATCTTTGATTCCCTACCACCTACAGGATAAAATACAAACTTCTAGCCCGGGCATTCAAAGCCCTCCTCAATCTAATTCCAGTCTACCTTATTTCATACTATACCCCTTTCATGCCCTCTAAATTCCTGCCAAAATGCACCATTTCTAGTGGCCCAATCTCATTCTGCCATCCCCTGCACCTGCATTTGTGCAGGTTGTCCTCTGGTGAATATGTCCCCCCACCCCCATCTCTACCTGTTGGAATCCTTCTCTTCCTTTAAGGTCCAACTCAGGGAGCTTCATGAAATTCTCCCCCTAAATCACAAAGCTCCTATGAGCAAGGTGCTTACGAACCTAAAAGACATATTGAAATGATCCTGTGTATTAAATGAGAACTATTGTACTTCTAGGCCAAAGATCTAGCAAAAAAAATTAAAAATTCTACAAATGGATTCCAGAGAAAAAGAACATCTTGCTGTTCTAGGGAAGGGGATTTTCCAGGACTTCATCTCTAATCTCCTAAGGGGCAGGGGGAAATATAGGAGTGTGAAACTAGCCATCTTCCTGCTGGGATTCTGTGAAAAGAACCCCTCCCCAGGGATGGGAAGAGCAGGACGGCAATCTGCCATGAGCACACTCACCAGCTTTATTGTTTTCAGGCGGGGGCAGCTTGGGGACTTGGGGCTCTGAGGCCTTGAAGGAAATGTTTTTGTTTGTGCAGTGTGGCCTGATTTCCTATGCATCTTGGTTTGAGGTCACAGAGCTCATGCATCCCCATCTGTCTGACAAATACCAGTGCCATCTCCCATTTAAGTAACCGGACCTTTCGTTGGTAACCTTTATACCCCCAAACAACGACAGGTTAGAATGGAAGAATCTACCTAATTCTTGGACTTTTAAAAGTCATGGAGTCCAATCCCCTCTTTTGACAGATGAAGAAACTGAGGCTGAGACAGGAAGCACCTTGGCCAAGGTCATGCAACAGCTAAGTGGCAAAACCAAAATTTCAACAGATCTCTGATTCAAAATCCAGGACTCTTTCCATTATATTAAAAACATGAAACGTGGGGCGGCTAGGTGGCACAGTGGATAGAGCACTGGCCCTGGAGTCAGGAGTACCCGAGTTCAAATCCGGCCTCAGACACTTAACACTTACTAGCTGTGTGACCCTGGGCAAGTCACTTAACCCCAATTGCCTCACTAAAAAACAAAACAAAACAAAACAAAAAAACAAAAGAAAAACATGAAATGAGTTAGAAGGGACCCCAGAGGTCAACAACTTTCACCTCAACCTGGGGTAGTATCCCCAACAAGTGGTCATCTGTCCTGTGCTTGGACACCTCCGGTGACATAGGACTCACTACTTCCTGGGGAAACCAATTCCACTTCTAGATAAGAAGTCCTACCAGATTTCACTGAGTTGAAACTTTCCTCCCTATAACTTCTTCCCCACGAGTCCTGGTTTTGCCTTCCAGGGCCAAGAAAATGAAGTCTTGACAAGTCCTCAGATATTTGGAGATGATAACATCATCCCCCTGGTCTTCTCTTCTCTAGGATAACCATTTCCAGCTCCTTCCATAAATCTTTGTATGGCATTGTCTATAGTCTCCTCCCCCAACCCAACCTAGACAATGTCAGGAGAGGTTCTGGCTTGTCAATGTCCCTGCTACAGTGTGGCACCCAAAACTGATCACTGCACTGCAGCTGTGGTCTGATCCAAGGCTATTTCATCCAGCCCTGCTGAAAGAGATCCATGTTGCGATAATGCTATGACCCCATCAGTGGTACTGGAAAATTCTGAGCCCGTGTAGATGTGTAATTAGTCACTGTTGTCCCTGTCCCTCTTCCAATCTGAGTGCAGCAGGAGGGGTGTCTGCTCAGAGGGGTTAGACACGTTAATGATGCTATCTAACCTGGAAGATTGCTGGCAACTTTCTTCGAATTTTAAATCAGTCTATTAGGTGATGGAAGAAGATATCAGACAGAAGAGGACAGAAGTGGCCTCTTATTTATGCAACGTTTTGCATAGGTGTTGGTGACAACTTTCTCTTCAGTTTCTGTTGAAAGCTCAATTCCTTTAGAAGTGTGTCTGAGAAGCTGATTGCTTCTCTTTGTGTCTTTCAATCAGCAGGCAGGTGCCGAAACACTGGGTCTCCTGTCTTGGGAGCGTGCTGCAATTATACACACAAGGCAAACCATGGAAATGTGGGCCTCTCTAGAGCTTCAATGCATGAAGCTTCCCTTGAAAAAGATGGTTCTTTTGCATGTGGCAAGGCTGAATAAAAGGAAGCAAGTGTCCTGCAGATTGATGGAGGCCCACCAGATATTTGCTTTAAAAAAGCACTATGTGTGGAAAATCATCCGACAGAATGAATTACTCAGAAATGAACTGCAATGGCTGGTATCTGGGTTGTAATGAAAGAGGTAGCAAACTCCACCATAAACAGCTGCAGTTGTTCAAAGGAAATTTGTGGGCTCTCGATCCAAAATGAGGTCTTTGAGTCATTCTTAACTGATTTTTCTCTTTACGGAATGCCAAAGTTCCATGTATGCGTGTGTGTATGTGTGTGTAAGAGAGGATATTACCAATATTTCCTGGAATGTATAATTCAAACACACTATCCCTCTAGCACAATCAACCACAAGACAGATATAGTGGTTGGCACATAAATGGAAGAGGGTAGCATTTTGGGCTCATCAAATTATGGGAAAATAGCTTTGGAAAGACAGAATGTAGGCTATAATACTTCAGCCAAGATCATAGGATCTAGAATGGGAAGGGACTTTAGAGCATAGCTAGTCCAACCACCTCTAGGGAAACTGAGGCTCAGAGATGGAAAGGGATTCTCCCAAGGCCCCACAGGGCAAAAAGCAGAAACAGAATTTGAAACCAATTATTTTTACTCTAATCCACTGTTGTGTGTATTTTTTCCATTATACTATATGAAACTTTATGGTCAGCAGCCTACCAAATGGGGGTAGAGAAGTCCTAGACAGAAGATTCTATGTGGAATTTTCTTGATCATCAGGTCCTTTCTTCAAAGAGGCAGAAGGCACACTAACTACCAAATGCAGAAGGAAAAATGACAGCAATTATCTCAATTGCTCCCAGGATGGCAAGACTAAAAGAGTCCTAAGTGGAAAGATGACAGAGGTGATTTTTAAAAGAACAAGACCAAGGTCTCTAACCTTTCCTTTGGCAAACAAAGAAATGAAGGCATTACTAGACATAGGATTAGTTGGTTTTATTTAGGATTTACCTGCCAGAAATTCCTTATTTCCCTGAAATTCATATTCAATGAACAAACTATATGTTCATTAAAAATCAAACTACTCAGGGGCAGCTAGATGGTGCAGTGGATAAAGCACCAGCCCTGGATTCAGGAGGACCTGAGTTCAAATCCAGCCTCAGACATTTAACACTTACTAGCTGTGTGACTCTGGGCAAGTCACTTAACCTCAATTGCCTCACCAAAAAAAAAAAAAATCAAACTACTCAGGGGCAGCTAGGTGGTGCAGTGGATAAAGTGCTGGCCCTGGATTCAGGAAGACCTGAGTTCAAATTCAGCCTCAGACACTTGACATTTACTAGTTATGTGACCTTGGGCAAGTCACTTAACCCTCACTGCCCTGCAAAAAAAAACCCCAAAACAACTCAAACTACTCTTCAGTTGTCTCAGCCGAATGAATGAATGAATGAATAATCATTTATTATATGACAGGCACTGTGCTAAGCTTTGGGGATATAAATTCAAAAAGGCCTCAAGGAAGTCAGGTAGGTAAATAGAGCACTAGACAGAGAGTCAAGAAAATCCGAATTCAAATCCAGTATCGGATACTTACTATCTATGTGACCCTGGGTAAGTCACTTAACTTGTCAGCCTCAGTTTCCCCAACTATAAAATGGGGACAATAATAATAATAGTACCTACATCACAAGATTGTTGTGAGGATCAGATGAGATATTTTTTAAGTGCTTAGCACAGTGACTGACATGTAGTGAGTGCTTAATAAATGCCTGTTCCCTGCAAGGAGTTTACAATATAATTAGGGAAAACAACACAAATAGCAGAGTGGTGGCTAGAGAAGGGGAAAATGGATAGGCAAATGGATAGCCTAAGAGGAGAGATGGATGGGATGGGAAGGTTGAAACAAGGTCAGAGATCTGAGGCCTGATGAAGTATGCCAATTCAGGGTAATTGGAGAGCTGACGGCTCAGCTCTATCTACCCCCCACCCCCCACCCCCAAAATGGGAGAAGGAAAGGGACCTTAGGACAAATGAGGGCATGAGAAGTCATTTCAATTCTCAGCATCAGTTTTTTTATCTATAAAATGGAATGATCATATTTGTACTATCTACATCACAAGTTTATTATGAGCACTTTAAACTTTAAATCACTATATAAGTGAATTATTAAAGATAGAGCTGTAGAACAGATCTATGGGTACTTCAAAAGAGTTTCATTTCTGTGGGCACTACCTTAACTGGTTGCAGATCACAACCTATCTAAGCAACCTCATTTTGGGTGACATCTGTCAATGTTTTTGTAAAGCTTCCAGAAAACATCTGCCCAATACACTAAAGGCTTTCCTCTGGTTCACAAATGCCCATGGAATACCCAGGTTATCACTTTACTATCCCTCAGGGTGAATCCAGGACTGGTCCATCTCCTTTCCCATTTTATACCCTCCCCGCCTCCCCACTACCACAATCACTACCTCTCAGCAGGTGGCCAACTCTCTGGTAATGAGCCTCTTTGCAAGTAGGACAGTTCTTGGATGGCAGAAGATGACAGATATGTAAGACTATCAATAGGCCCTTACTCAGCCTTTCCTACTGGGTGGAACTGACCAGAGCTTGTGCTCCCAATGGCAAAAGCTCAGAGATCCCAAGGTTATACCTCTGTGCCAAAATAAGGCATCGGAGGAGGATCACTGTGGAGAATATATGTGTGTATATATAAATGTAAATATATATCATATGTACATATATATGATATATATGATACTATACATAATATTTATCATATATATGAAGATCTATTCCACAGTTCTATCTTTAATAACTCATTTATATGGTGATTTTAAGTTTTTAAGTGTGTTGGCACAATTAATTCAGATACCATTAAATGGATTCAAGGTAATAGAGGTTTTCCTATAATATTAATATCTTGTGTTCGTATAGTTTCTATCTTCTTAGGAATTCAAAGCATTTAATACATTATTTCTAGTAACACACACACACACACACACACACACACACACACACACTCTGTTCTTTAGGTTATAATGTACTAGTATGTCAATTTTACAGATGAAGTATTTGACACAAAGAACACCAATGTTTTATCCATGGTTACCAAGTGAGTTAGGGGCAAAGGCAGAGTAAGAGCCTAGGTCACCTTACTCCTACATCAATTTTTTTACTCGTTATATCTTGCCTTTGTAATAAAGAAGGGAGAAATCAATTTCTAGCTATTAAACTCCAGAAAATATAATTCAGTAATGTCCTCATGACCCTCATCTATCCTGTTAAAGAGAGAAAAAAAGAGTACATAAATGTAGTTTACAGAAGCAGAAAGGTTTGTTCTGTCATTTTTCTTTTGGATTACTCCCATTCCCTATTCTAATGCAACATAACAGATTCCTGTGCCTTTGTAAATGGTAGTTAAACTCCCCAGCCCTTCAATCTGAAGTTACATAGTTCACACTCATAGGAATGAAGAACTCTTCTGGGATTGCAGAATTCCATAACGTGCAAGTTAGACCTTTGACATAAAAATATCCTTATGAGTGGGCCTCTCAGCATTGGAGGATGTATCCATTACAACAATGTAGGTTTAGTCATAACAAATTCATTGTATCATAGACAGCTAGCACTGCAAGAGACCTTAAAGAATGTCAGAACCTAGAGTACAAAACATTGGAACTAGAGAAGCTCTAAAATAAAATAGGGGAAAACTGGCCTCTAAGACTACAGAACCTCTTGTTAGCCATCTCCACATCAGCCAACATCTTCATCTCCCACCCCTCTACAAAACAACCACCTACCACAAAACAAACAGACAATCTTTGGACTCCTCCCCTGGGACACCAGGTTCTGGTAGATGAGATTTTGCCTTATCTCAGTCAGAACCAGTCCTTTCCAGTACTTCCTAGCTATTGCCATATCATGACACAGCACATCTAGTTGCACCCTGACTCCCCATCTCACCTTCCAATTCTCCTTTCTGTATTAACTACCCCCATTAGAATTCAGCTCCTTGAGGGTAGGGACTGTCTTACTTGCTTATATCTGCATTCATAGCATTTAAGACAATGTCTGGCACATAGTAAGTACTTAATAAATGTTTTGTCAGATGTTAGAATGTAGAAAACAGATTGTTAGTGCTATAAGAGATCTTGTAAGATCATACAGCTTAACTAATGTACTATTGGTGGAGTTGTAAACTGATTCAACTATTACGTAGAGCACTTTGGAACTATGCCTAAATATTTATAACGGCTCTTTTTTCTGGTAGCAAAGAATTGGAAATTATGGGAATGCCCATCATTTGGGAAATGGCTAAACAATTTTCGATATATGATTGTGATGGAAAACTACTGTGATGAAATGATGAGCTAGTTGCTCACAGAAAAACCTGGAAAAACATATAAGAACTGATGCAAAGTGAAATTAGTAGAATCGGAAAACATTGTACACAGTCACAACAATATTGTAACAATGATCAATTGTGAATGACTTAGCTATTCTCAGCAATGCAATGATCCAAGACAACTTTGAAGGATTTATGATGAAAAATGTTATCCATTCCCAGAGAAAGAACTGATAGGAGTCTGAATACAGATTGAAGCATACTTTTTTTTAAACTTTATTTTTCTTGGGTTTTTCTTTTAGTCTATGTTTTCTTTTACAACACGACTAATATGGAAATATGTTTTGCATGACTACACATATATAACCTATATCAAATTACCTGCCTTTTCAATACGGGAGGGTGGGGAAGAAGGGAAAGAATTTGGAACTTGATTATAAAAGCAAATGTTGAAAAATATTTTTACATGTAATAGGGGAAAAATAAAATACTAAAATGTTTTTAAAAAGATTGTACAGTCTAATCCCTCCTTTTCAGAACAAGAAAATGAAGGTCAGGGAGAAGAACGACTAGACCAAGATTGCTGGCCAGATCGTTAGTGGCAAAGCCATAGCTCAGAGCTTCTTCTGCCTCCTAGTCGAGGGCTCCTCCCAGTGCAGTGTGCTACCAATCTTGGCAATAATATTAATATAAGAATACTCAGGAATCTATTTAGAAGCTAAAATGGAGGAGGGAAAGAACCTGATTAGCTGCGGGGGGTGGGGGGAAGGGAGAGGAGAGTGTTTGTATACAAATTCTGAAATCTTAGTTTAATCGCATGAAGTCTAGGAACAACATTCTAACTAACTTTGCACCACAGCCAGCTAATCTGACCATTTGTAAAAATAAATGGAATGACAGACACATATATAGAAATAAGCTCCAACCACAAGAACTTTAAAGTAAAAAATCCATTGATAAATTGCTGTCTAATCCATAATGGACAAAGGCTAACAGCTGGCCAATATGGTCATCAACACTGGGCAGAGGTCAAAGAAAGCAAATGAAGTGAGTACTACTTTCTGGGTCATTCCTGCTCCTAATAATTTGCTTACCCTTGTCCCTCTACCTGGAATGCCCTGCCCAATTCCACCAGCTAAAGTCATCAAAAGGCCTATCTCATATACTACCCCTTTTATCACATTTTCTTGTGGACATAATCCCTCCTTTCTTTGACAAAGGAGAGCAGCATAAAACTGAATGCTCTTACAAATTTGTTTTTAACTGTCTTATGATACTGATCACACTCTATGAAGCAGAAATGGCATAAGAGAATAAACAGTTTTTGAGTCGGAAGACCTAGGTTCAACCTCAGGCCTCTGTCACTTTCTAGCTGTGTGATAACGGGCCAATTACACAGCTTTGTTTTTGTCTGTAAATGGAGATGATCGTTCTCATGGCACTTCAAAGGGCTGTTGTGAGGAAAGTGCTTAGTTAAGTCTTAAAAGTGTTATATACAAGTATGAGTCATTATGAGTATCACATTCTGCTTTGTTATTGTACTTATTTGTATTTTTGTCTCCATTCCCCAAACCAAACTATAACCTCTCTGAGGACAGCAAAGTATTTCTTTGTAGTCTCCACAGGGTCTTACATTCAACTCTAACTGGTTCATCAAATGAGTTTGAAATCAGCTCCAGTTTTCAGAAGATGTTCCCTCTTTGAAGCATTCCATCAATTAATTTAAAACATACACACGTTTATTAAGCACTATGAACTGTACCGTGGACTGTGCAAGGTATGGGGATACAAACAGAAAAATGAGAATCCCTGTCATCTAGAAGCTTATATTTCTCCTGGTAGAATATGACATCTTCACAAATATGCAACTATAAGAATTATATACAATGTGACTGGGGGGAAACCATGTTGTGGAATTAGAATTGACAAGATTCAGGGGCAGTTAGGTATTGCAGTGGATAAAACACCAGCCCTGGATTCAGGAGGCCCTGAGTTCAAATCCAGCCTCAGACACTTGACACTTACTACCTGTGTGACCCTGGGTAAGTCATTTAACCCTCACTACCCTGCCCCCCCCCAAAAAAAAAGAATTGACAAAACTTAGCAATATATTATATATGACGAATGAGTGAGAGTGAAGAGTTGAGGGATAATGCCTAGGCTGAGAAACTGGGTGACTGGAAGAAACAAGATGATCAAGTTTAGGGGAGAGATAATAGTTCAGTTTTGGAAATGAGTTTGAGATGCCTTTGGGATATCCAGGTGGAGCTGTCCAGCACACAGTTAGAGGTCCTACACTAAAGCTCAAAAGAAAGATGAGAACTAGGTAAGTAGTTTTGGAAATAACCTGCATAGAGAGGATAGCTGAGCCAATAAGACCTGAAGGGATCATGAAGACAAAACATATAAAGAGAGAAGAGAGATCAGAACAGAGTCTTCTGGTATTACCATACAAGGAAGGAAGGCATGGATGATGACCCTAACAAAGCTGACATTTAAGGTTTACAAAGCACTTTATATACACCAGCTCCTTTGAAGCTCATAATAACCCTTTGATGTGGACACTATAATCCACACTTTATGAATGAGGGAAATGAGGCTTAGAAATGTTCAGTGACTTGCCCAATGACACAGGGCTAGTAAGGGCTATTAGCAGAATGTGAACCCAGTTCACCTTGATTCCAACTCCAATACAATGTAAAACAAGTCATATGCACAGCCCTGTTCCTCCACAACAGTGATTTCTTTCTCTTTGATTTTCATAGCACTTGGGCTAGACTGTTTCTTTGACATTATTTCAATCTCCTCTCATGTCAATGTATTTGACACTGACCTTGAGACCAAGGCCTTTGTCCTATTCAATATAACTGGCCCACTGCCCTAAACAGTACCTTTAACATACTGGCCACTGAATAAAGGTTTATTGAATTTACAGTAAACTTGACTCTGGGAAAGTCACCTGACCATTCTAGACCAGTTTCCTCAAGCCTAAAATGATATATAAAGGGATAGTTTCTAAAAGACATCTTCCAATTTTAATGTTGTATATTCTAAAGTCTCTTCAACCTCTGAAATTTTTTTCCCTAAAGTCCCTTCCATCTCTGACATCCTAGAGATGATAAAACCAGCATGGAACAGTCCATCTATCTCTATATGCCTAGGGTTTAGAAGAGGGCTGTGCACTTAACAAACATTTGCTGAATTCAGTTGAACTGTATGAATTTCACCTGAGAGTCACTTAACTTACTTGGGAATTGGCACCCGAATTACTGTCCCATCGACTTCTGGGTTCAGATTCATTCCACTTTCTCTTATGGCCTTGATAGCTGCAGCTGTACACTGCAAACCAGATCAAACGGTAAGCAGAATTAGTAAATAATTATTGCCAGATGCAACTGCTCTGTCGACAGTTGGCGATCCATCTCAGCTGAACATGGAAACATTTAGTTCTGTTCCCCGTAAGATCAGGAAGTTACATTGGTGCAGACTGCTTTGATCAGGCTGAATAGCAAACTGTGTCCACTCTTGGTACCAGGGTACTGCAAGAGAAAAAAAGTAACAAGAAGAAAAAAAGAAAAAAAAAACCCTCTGCTGCTTTGAAAAGATTTCAATGGTTTGAGGCAATGCAGATCAAAACCACAATAAATCCTCTAGGGAGGGGGCTGGATTGTGCAAAGATTGGTGTAAAGACAGATGAAAGATTTTGTCTGTTAAAAATTCCAGTTGACTAGAAATCTCCCAGTGCCGATTGTGAAAGATTAAATCAATTTAACTCCTTAGGTGCTAGTTGTGTTCACGCCAAACCTACTCATTCTTTTTCCTGAGTGATGAAATGCCTGCTTGTGTGTTCATGTGTATGGTGAGAATGTCTGTATTTAAGGATACAAGGAATTCTGTCTTTAAGTGCAGGGGTTGATGACCTGTCTCAAAGGCTGTCTCCCAGAGGCTGGTTTAAACACAGTCACATCCTACTAAGTGATGAAGAATTACAGCAACTCAGGGCTTTAAAGGCATCTCAGAGATCATCTAGTTCTGGGATTCTTAACATATTTTGTATCATGGACCCCTTTGGCATTCTGGTGAAGTCTAAGGACCCATTCTCAGAAGTGTTTTTAGATGCAAAAAAAATAAAAAATATAAGGTTACAAAGGAAACCAGTGATCACAAAAGTAAAACAGAAAACAAAACAAAAAAAACAAACACAAGTTCACAGACCCTGTAGGCTAAGAACCCCTTATAATCCAACTCATTCATATGCAAATAAGAATCCACTCTACAGCTTCCCTAACAAGTGGTCATCCAGGTTCCATAAATATGGGGAACCCATTACCCCCTAGCCTACTTTGGTTTAGAACAGCTCATTCTTTTTTTTTTTTTTTAAGTGAAGCAATTGGGGTTAAGTGACTTGCCCAGGGTCACAAAGCTAGTAAGTGTTAAGTGTCTGAGGCTGGATTTGAACTCAGGTCCTCCTGACTCCAGGGCCGGTGCTCTATCCACTGTGCCACCCAGCTGCCCCGGAACAGCTCATTCTTGGGAAATGTTTCATTATGGAAGCCCAAATCTGCCTCTCTAAGATGCTCACACACTGCTCCAGGTGCTGGGGTAGGTAATGACTTCTCCTCATGCCTAAGCAATGCTGCAGCTATACCTGGTCTGCCATACTAAGGAGCAACTCAAACTAAGAACCTTTCATTGCCTGCCTGAAAAATTAATGAAAACAGCTTTCACTGCAGATTTTTTTCTGGGAGTTAAGTTTGACAGTCAAGTCCATCCAAAATACTATTAAAGAACTCAATATCTTTATTCCAGTTCCAAATCTTCTTCCCCTAGATTTTCCCAAGCTCATGGTGAATGCCTTTCTCTGGGGAGGGAATTAAATGAATGAAATCTGTTCCCTTCCATTCCAAAAACACCTTCGCTTCCATAGTCAACATTTTATTCATGAAACACTAAGCGCCTATTTTTCCAGAGCACTATCCAAGGTGCAGGTTCTATAAGAGGTGTGACTATAAAGTACCAGGTACTCAGTGACTGTTGTTGGGGTTTTTTCTTTTAATACAAAGAGACCAAAGCTTACTCATCTGAATGACTGCTATAACAAAGTAGCGTTCCCCCCCACTCCCAGGAGATATTAACAATTTACATTATACAATACTTTAAGATTTATAAAAAATTCTCCTCACAAAAAATCAAGTGGGAGCCAGAGTGAAGATCTAAATACAGGTCTTTCCAGACTCCTAGGCCAATACTCTTTCTACTATATTGCACATTTATTCCAAATATGCTGTCATTGATCAAGCCAGTCTTTTTTTTTTTTTTTTTTGGTGAGGCAATTGGGGTTAAGTGACTTGCCCAGGGTCACACAGCTAGTGTTAGGTGTCTGAGGCCGGATTCGAACTCAGGTTTTCCTGAATCCAGGGCCGGTGCTCTATCCACTGCGCCATCTAGCTGCCCCCTCAAGCCAGTCTTAGAATGTCTCTCTGAGAACTGTACTCAGGGTCTTCAGTATACTTTGTTGAAAATCCTCAGTAGTGGCAGATTCTAGATAGTCACAGATTACTATTTGACCTAATCCCCTGATTTTACTAAAGAAAAAAATAAAGGCTCAGAGAGTGAATTGTGCAGGGTCACAAAGTGAGTTTGTGGCAGAGGAAGAATAAGGACCCCAGTTTCTTGGTTCCTTGGGTCAATTCACTTTCTACTATACCAAGCTGTCTGTGTCTTTTCCTAATCTTTACACCTCCTCAACCTTTCCAGTAACACACATGTTGTGTCAGAATGAAGAGTTGTGGTAAGGGGATGGATCTGACTTATGAAAACAGCCAAAAGTCACTTGAACAAATCTGGTACATTAGGTGGGTGAATAAATGATCAAGCTCTGTCATCAGGTTTTAAAACTGGTTCCCACTTATTAGCTGTGTGATCATAGACAAGTTTAGCCTCCCTGAACCTGTTTCCTCATTTGTAAAATAATGATAACAGCTGTGCTCAAACCTCACAGCTAGGTGGTAAAGTGGACAGAGCACTGAGCTTTAAATCAGGAAGACTCATCTTCATGAGTTCAAACCCAGCTTCAGATACTTACTGGACCCTGGGCAAGTCACTTAAACCTGTTTGCCTCAGTTCATCTGCAAATTAGCAGGAGAAGGAAATGGCAAACCATTCTAGTGTCTTTGCTAAGAAAACCCCAGAAATGGCATCACAGGGAATCAGATACAAGTGAAACAACTGAACAACAAACAATAACAAAATATCTCAAAAAAGAAAATGCTAGTATTCTACAAGTTATTCTGCTTAGGGTCAAAATTGGGATATGTTTATAAAATCATAAGACTCATTTTTTTTTTGGCACAACTCATAATTTGACCCTAAAGTCAAGGAAAGAGACTACATCTTAGAACAGGCAAGAGAGCCACTTTTAAGGAGACAACATCCATTTGGACATCCATACATCTATACATTAATGGATTAGTATCTCACTGGTATTTATGCCCCCTTGAACAGTACTTCCACACCTTCTTATCCTGCACAATTCTTACCTCTGGCTTTTCTTTAAAGCCTCCATGAAGGAGGTACCCAACAAACTAAAAGCCTTCTTCTGGCTCTCTCTTTTTTTAAATGATGAACTTAACAATTATCCACAAACACTTCAATATACAAAGAATAAAAAAAGATTATATGGGAACTTCTGCTAGTTTGTTTTATTTAACAAGGCAGTAACAAAATTGTCCCTTCCATTTTATAGGAAAATATTTCTTCTAAATTTTTTTTGTTTCTGTGTATTTTAAATTTCTTATTGATGTTCTTTGCTATCTTTTGTTTTTGCACCTCCCTCACCACTCACTAACACATCTTCCTCCCAAATAAGTATTGTCAAATGAAACACATAGTCATGTCTGAAAACACAATTCCATCCTACACCTCTAGTGCATCACCTCAGGCCTGCTGCACCATTAGTCTTTTAAAGTCATGACTGATCACTGTGTTGATTAGAGCTCTGAAATCTTTCAAAGTTTCTTTTCTTTATATTATTTGTTATATTATTGTGTCTCCGGTTTTTCTTTTTTAAAGTCTCCCCAATGTCATTTACCAACAGATAGATGGTCAGTAGATATGAACAATTTATAAAAGAATAACTGCAAAGTATGATCCAGAGGAGCTTAAGCCCTGGGCTGGAAGTCCCACCCCAGACACTTATTCTTTGCATAATTTCTCATCTTTAAAATGGGAATAATATCAGCAGCACTTACCTTGCAGGGCTGTTGTGAGAATCAAATGAGATTATATATGTAAAATGCTTTTCAAACCCTAAAGAACTTTATCAGTTATGACTATCAACAACCATATGAAAAATGCTCCAATCAACTACAAGGTACATAACGACACTTGTTGGTAGGGCTATGATTGGTCCAACCACTCTGGAAAGTTGTTTGGAATCACACTGGGAAAGTGATTAAGCTGTCCATACCCTTTGACCCAGAGATCCCACTGCTAGGCATATACCCCCAAAGAGTAAAAGAAATAAAGGTCACACGTGGAACAAAATATGTATAGTGACACTTTTCATAGTAGCAAAAACAGGAAATAGGGTAGAAGCTCATGGACTAAGGAATGGCTAAACAAACTGTGATATGTGGATGTAATAGAATATTACATCACTGTAGAAAGAAGGATAAATATGAAGAATGTGGAGAAGCATGGGAAAACTCAGATAAAAATAATACAATTAAGTAAGCAGAACCAGAGAAATAATATACACAATGACTATAACAAGTAAAATGGAAAGAAAACAAATCAAGAATGAATGATATGCAATTATAATGACCAAGTCTCTGTCCCCCCCCTCCCGCCCTGCCCCCGCAAAAAAAAAAAAAAAAAGAGAGAGATGAAAAAATGCACATTGCTTTTTCCTTTGCAGAGGTGAAGGGCTATGGAAGTGAAAACTCTACATATGCCATGTCTTGGATAGGTTTGCTGAATTGCTTTTTTTTCCTATTTTGTTAGACAGCTCTCTAGGAGGAAGAATATATTTGGAAATTCCCACATAAAACAAAATATTCATAGTAGCACTTTAAAACAAACGCTTTTGTAGTAGCAAAAATCTGAAAACAATGTGGTTAGGGATTGGAGAATCCCTAAACAAGTTGTGGAATATGAATGTACTGGTATTCTACTGCACTATAAAAATGACAAATATAAGGAATTCAGAGAAGCACGGGAAGACTTTGGGTGAACCGATACAAAGAGAGGAAAAGTGAATTAGGAGTATGATATACATAATGATAAAAATAATGTAAAATGTATAATGTAAAAGCCAGTTCAATTTAGGTTCAATTCAATGACCCACCCTGATTCCACAGAAGAGATGCTGAAACAGACTTCTCTCCTCTCAACAGAGAAGTGGAGGACTAAGGGTACAGAAAGCTGTACACACTGTCAGAAGTGGCTTCTGGGTCAATAGGTTTTGTTTGATTGTTTTTCTATGTAATAAGGAGAGAGTGCAGTACTTTGAGAAATGACTGTAGCATAAAAGCAAAAAGCAGCAATAATTGTTTTTAAAGATTTTGACAAGACTTAAAAAAAATTGATGACCATGATCCATCTACATAGCATCAAATAAAGTAACTTTAGTTGGTTCCAGTTTTCAATACTTCAATGAAAGAATTCTGATTTTACAAACGGGGAAAAATACAATAAAAAGTAACTTTCTACTTGGGAAAGATACTTATTGCAAAATATATAGACGGTTTTACTAAAAAAAATCCTTGAAAATTGGTTGTGAGTCTATAGGGGCAAAACTCAGTACCTCTAAAGAACAAGAGGAAGGTTTATATGATATGGTATTAGAACAACTCATTTTTCACATATGAAGTACAATTTACCATTTACATGCATAACACTTCAAATTTTATTACATTCAGGCATATTTAGAAGGAATTCAATCCACGCCACCTCATTCAACAGATATGGAAACTAAGAAATAGGCAGGGAAGGTGACTTATCCAAGGCCACAGTTAGTAAATGGCAGGGCAGGGACTAGTACATAGGTCCTCTGACTCTCAGCCAAATTCCCTCACACTGTATTGCCCTAGTTAAACTTTCTTGGGGGCAGCTAGGTAGCACAGTGGATAAAGCACCAGCCCTGGATTCAGGAGAATCTGAGTTCAAATATGACTTCAGACACTTGACACTTACTAGCTGTGTGATCCTGGGCAAGTCACTTAACCCTCATTGCCCTGCCCCCCCCCAAAAAAAAACAACAACCAAAGTTTCTTGTCCCTACTAACAGCTATGTTTCATGGATCATGTTAGCTGGATCCTTTTGAAAGGAATCATGGAAAGATTTGAACAAGAACCATATAGAATAAGTGTTAAGGAGATACAATCTGTACTGCAGATGGAAAACAAAAACTGTGGAGGTTGTGGATCCATTAGAATTCATACAAATAGCCTCTTTTTTAAATGCCTTGTCATGGCATAGAAGCAAAACTGGGCTCTGCTGAAGGCCAAGCAACAGACTGCAAGCTCTGGCAGCTCCTACCAAGCTGAAGAGCCTCCAAGTGTGGCACGGGGCGTCCTACCTCTGCTGCTGGAGAAGTAGCCTAGTCAAGGGTAGGTGATAAGCACAAGCCACCCCATACCAAAGGAAAGAAGACTGCAGACAGGCTTTTCCTTTTTTTTGGTGGGGCAATGAGGGTTAAGTGACTTGTCCAAGGTCACACAGCTAGTAAGTGTTAAGTGTCTGAGGCTGGATTGGGACTCAGGTCTTCCTGAATCCAGGGCTGGTACTTTATCCACTGCGCCACCTAGCTGCCCTCCAGACAGGCTTTCACAGGTCAGGACAGGTAGACTATCCTCAAGGATTTTACCACTTTGAACAAATGAGATTCATTTCAAATTGTCTGAAGTCTATGCAACTCTCAGAACTGGTTGGAGACTCTGGAGATAATCTAGTGAAAATGTTTTACTTGATAGAGGAGGAAACTGAGGTTAAGCTATGGAATTTGACTTGCCCAATGTCGCACAGTGTATTAGTGGCAGAGTCAAGACCAGAACCTAGATTTCCTGACTCAATCCAGTGCTCTTTCTAACATATTGTGTGTGGACGTGTATGGTGTGTGTGTGTGGTGTGTGTGTGTACATGTTTTTGACAGCACTCAAAGATTGACAAAGAACTTTCCCCACAAACCCTAGTACCAAATAGTACAAGTATCATGAGGTAAAGTGAGGTGAAGAAGTTTGTCAAAGGTCACACAGCCAGTAATCAGCTAAGCAGAGATTTGAACACAGGTTTTCAGACCCCACTATTCAGACTCCCTACTATTTCTAGTTAATTTCATTTGCTGCAAGAGGGAAAGAACTGATTGTATTCTTTTCCCTACGTGCCTTGTTTTGCTAAAATCATGTTGTGGTTTCTATTCCTTTCTTTTCCCATCATTAACTCTAGCTGCAGGCAAGTCTGTAGATGGCAACTACAAGCTTGTATCCTTTATCAGCCAAAACACATGTTAAACAAATGCAAAAGAGATTTCTGTTTTGTTTTGTTTTCATGGTGTAGTGGAAAGAATGCAGAGCTGGAAATCACAAGACCTGGATTCAAGTCACAATCCTGCCACAAACCTGCTGTGTGACTTAGGAAGAATTGCTTCCCCCAGAATGCAGAGCTGGACATCACAAGACCTGGATTCAAGTCACAATCCTGCCACAAACCTGCTTTGTGACTTAGGAAGAATTGCTTCCCCTCTCTAGGCCTCAATTTTCTGTTGTAGGAAAGAAAAACGTATCAGATGATCTCAAAAGTAGCCTCCAGTTTTAAGGAACATCATCACCACAAAGAGCACTGAGTTTCAAATCAAAGGATGTGAGTGAGCATCCAATTTTCACTAATTCCATTTGGGATGACTTTGGGAAGATAGATCACTGAGAAGCTCTGGGCCTGAGTCCCCTCCTGTATAAAATAATAAGGCTGGGACAGATGCCTTCTAAGGTCTCTTCCGGCTCTATATTCTATGAATTCTGACTCTGTGATGCTTTGTGTATATAAATTTGAGTTGCATCAACAAACATCCTTGCATTTGAAAAGAAATCCAGTCAATAGAAGGAGGAATAGGGCAGTAAATTGCAGTTGGGAAGTTCAATCCTTTATGTACTGTTTCTAAGCCATAGGAAGGAAATGTTTAGTTACAGCAAGACTGTTCCCCAAATAATACCAGACAACACAAAGGAACAAGTAACTTATATTTCCTCATGATGCCCTTGGTAATAAACTTCTGTTCCAAGTCATCTGCAAGTGCTTCTAAAGTCATCAAGTTGTAATGGGCAGAAAATGAGAGTGATAAAGTAGTAGGAAAAGATGAAGGCAGTCTGACTTTAAAAAAATTAAGTGCTTTAATTTCTACAGGATCTCTTCCTGCATCCTATCACCCTGTAGTGGCCAATCAGGTTCTTCCTTTGTGAATGCCATTTTATATTTAATAACAGAAGTGGCTGAAACTGCAAAGCAATCCCACTGATGAGGTCTTCAAGCTCTGCAATTAGGAGACCATTCCCTAAATTGGCTCCACACTATGGTTGGTATAAAATAAACTAGCTAGATATGACTGAGGGGCCCAGGGAAGCAGAGACGGGAAATCTTTTCCAGCTCTAAGTCTCCATATTCCTGTCTCAAAGAGGCAGCAATGGCTTTCACCTTCTCAGCACAGGTGTTGGATGATTTCCCACCTCCCATGTCTTTAGCAGCACTGGTTTTATAGGCCCTGGGGTGTCCATCAAGCAAAGGCGTTGGGAGTGGGATGAGAAAGGGTGGGGAATGGTATAGAAGCTTCCTTCTATAATTGAGCCTGTACAATGTTCTCTGGCCCAACAAGCTGGACCTTTATTCCAATGTCCAATCATATCACCACTGCCTTCAGAAACAAATTATATGTCACAAAAGAAAATGAGATTCATTGATCTATAATAAAAACATCTTGGGGTTTGTATTTTACCTGGAGGACTTTTTTTTGAGGGGGGAGGGAAGCATGGGAAGGGGAGAAAAGGGTTTTAGAAATGAGAGAGGATGATATAAATACTCTAGTCCAACCTTCTTCTTTTACTTATTACTGTACTAAGAGGTTAAATGCCTTCTCCTAAGTCACATGGCAAACAGACAAGACCAGAATTTAAATCCATATCTTCTGGCTCCAAATTAAGAGCCCTTTCAACTATATGACAACTGTCTCCTTATATTTCCCCCGGCAAATTGCGGATTGTAAGCTTATAGCTTATTCGACTCATTTAGCTCCAAGTAACTTTTGGTTCTTTTCTTTTCTTTTCTTTTCTTTTCTTTTCTTTTCTTCCTTCCTTTCTTTCTTTTTCTTTTTTTTTTGTGGGGCAATGAGAGTTAAGTGACTTGCCCAGGGTCACACAGCTAGTAAGTGTCAAGTGGCTGAGGCTGGATTTGAACTCAGGTCCTCCTGAATTCAGGGCCAGTGCTCTATCCACTGCATCACCTAGCTGCCCCCAGGTTGTTTTCTTAAACTAACTCCGATATCCCCATCAGAGTAAAGGTTGAGGAGGGTACAGAATAGGCAAGAAGGTGTAGTAGAAAGCCTTGGAGTCAGGAGATTCTGGGTCTATTCCTATCCCTACTGCTAACTCAATGGAGTAAATGACTTAAACTCTTTGTGCTTTGTTTCTACCTTAGTCAAATGTATGGCTTAGATTAGACATTCTCTAAGGCAGTGGTGTCAAACTGAAATAGAAACCTGATCCCAGTGGGTCCCATACTGACTTTAGGAATCCAATCTGCGCCATACTGCATTTTTATCGACTTTGTTAAATACTTCCCAATTACAATTTAACCTGGTGGGGCTGAGGAGGAGGTTAACACCTCTGTTCTAAGGTCTCATCCAATCCCATGAATCTATACTTTTCAATGTTATATAATGAATGGGTCCAGTGTTCAGCACAGTCTGAAGTCACACTGTGAAATGACAGTGAATTTTAGGGAGTAAAGAAGGAAAGAGTTTTATAGAATTTAAACCTAAGAAAGGGAAATCTGAAGGTATAAGGAACTCTTATTTTATAAATGAGGAAACTGGGACCTAAAGGAGTAAAGGGACATACCCCAAGATGTTCAGCTAGTAAATAGCAGAGCTGGGACTTGGACTCCATATTCAGAGCTAGTTTTCTTACCTGGCCTCAAAAAGATTGATTCTCGTTCTCTATTCTCAAATGGCCCATTCAATCCAATTAGAAGGCAGTATTAATGATATAGATGGCTCAGTGGATAGAGTGTTGGGCTTGGAGTCAATCTTTGTGAATTCAAATATGGCCTCAGACACTTACTAGTTCTGTGACTCTGGGCAAGTCACTTAACTTTTGTTTGCCTGAGTACACTGGAGAAGGAAATGGCAAAACACCCTAGTAGCTTTGCCAAGAAAACTCCATGGACAGTATGGTCCATGGGGTCATGAAGAGTTGGACACAACTGAACAACAACAATTGTTGTTAGACAATGAGGGTTAAGTGACTTGCCCAGGGTCACACAGCTAGTAAGTGTCAGGTGTTTGAAGCCAGATTTGAACTCAGGTCCTCCTGAATCCAGGACCAGTGCTTCATCCACTTCCCAACCTAGCTGCCCCTGAACAACAACAACAATTAATGATGTTTTTTGCACCACTACACTGCCCCATAATCAGTCAAAAGGAAACTGAGCAGCAACAAGAATATTCTTCTTCTTCCCCTGGTTAACATTTTCTCTGCGGGTTTATTTTATTCTATCTTTTTATTCTACTTGAACTTAAGAAAATGGTAGGAGCACGGAAAGAAATGGTTCCCTCTCCTCTTCATCTAGCCTTTCTGTCTTCCTCCCCACTCCACCTTCAGCCACATGGAACCTTTGAGCAATGCAATCTTACCTCTGGGAAATTGGTCATATTGACTAAAATCAGCTGAGGCGATTTCAGGGAGATTTGGCCAATCTGATTTAGAGCAAACTTCCCATCACTAGTTGTCACAGTTATGTGATCCAGGGACCCTGAAAGAGAATGTTCCACATTTCTCCATTACCTTGTATTATCTGGCATAGGCTTTATATTGACTTGTATACGTGCTGTAACCACTCCCCCTCACCTTCTCTCACCAATAGGATAGGAACTGTTTTGATTTGGGCTTTGTATCTCTGTACTGAGTCACCACCAAGATCACTGCAAAGCCTGACAATGGCAAAAACATCATAGTTATTTATACTTCTGTACTTCACAGATTGGTAATTTCACTGGGACTGGTGTTCTCTCCCCTAACACGGATCATGGTTTCTCCAATATTGGCTAGCCTTCTGGTGATATCTCTCCAAACTTTAATTAGTCCTCAGATACCAGCCCTCATCTGTCACTGGGCCCATCCCCAAAGTCCTTCTACTTTGGACTGACTTACTCAAACTTATACTTTGCTGGTAGAGCTGTAAAGCATCAAAGACAGGGGGGTTTTGGTGGAGGTACATCTATAATGAAAAGCCAGAGAAATGCTTTTTCTAAATTTCTTGATTTCCTCTGCAAAATACAACCACACTAGGTATACTAGGAATCATTTGCTGTTAACACCTTTTGTGACTTGGGGAAAGCTGAACAAAGCAGAAGAAAATAAAAGGTCACTGGCAACTAAATTTTAGACTACCGTGGACCACTTAAGTTATTATAATTCAGGACCCTGCCAGGGACAGAAGAGCTAAGCTGAAGCCTTGATCTGGAATTGTTCCCTTCATAGAGCGTAAGTTTGTTGGAAACTATTTAATCTAGCTACCAAAAGCAAAATAATGGGGACCACTGCTCTGAGTGAGTTCAGCCATCACAAAGGATTTAGCCAGTAGATAAAGGGAAATGAAGGACAAAAAGAAAAATCTGGTCAATAGGTTGATGATGAAAAGGGGTCTGAATGCCCCCTATGCATTGAGGGGCTCTGATCCCACTAGCCTAATTGAATTTCGTGGTGAAACCAGAAAGAATGCCATACTTAAAATCAAGAGGCTTGAATTAGGGTATTAGCTCTGCCACTCACCCACCCTGTGAATAGCGAGCAACTGACTTCTCCTCTAGCTTCCTCAGCTGTAAAACTGGAATAATTATCTAAGCACTCTCCATGGTGTAGTAGGAAGAACAAAATTGGGAAAGACAGTCACCAAACTCCCGAGATAGAAGGGACTTCAGATGCTGTTTAGGTCAGTCCATAAAATACCAATACCAACTACAATGTACCTAACAGTTGACTATCCATTTTCTGCTTGAGAGGGAACTCCTTCCAAGGCAGTCCGTTCCACTTCTGAATAGCTCTAATTGTTAAGCAGATCTTCCTTATATAAAGCCTAAATGTGCCTCTTCATCTTCACCCACTGCTTCTGCTTCTGACTTCTGTGGTCACAGAGAACAAATCTAATCTCTTCTTCCACATGACGATGCTTCAAACCCTAGAAGACAACTATCATGTTCCCTCTCCACTGGGACTCTTCTTAGCCCATTTTTTCAAGCAAGCCTCTTATGGCACGGGCTCCATGGCCTTGACCCATTTTGGCTGCTCTTCTCTGGACCCTTTCCAGGTTATCGATGACCTTCCTAAATTGTGATACTAAGAAACAAACATGATTGTCTAATTGTGGTCTGATCAAAACAGAATGCAGCAGGACTCTCACCTTCTTATTCTCAGAAGCTATGTTTTTCTTAATGCAGCCCAAAATGGAATTAGCTTTTTTTGATGACATGTTCTTAGTGACATACTGAGCTTACAATCCACTAAAAACCCTAATTCTTTTTTCAGATAAATTGCTAACTATAATTCCCTCCATATTACACTTGTAAAGTCTGCTTTTTTTTTTTTGAGGCAATTGGGGTTAATTGACTTGCCTAGGACCACACAGCAAATTTAAACTCAGATCTTCCTGACTCCAGAACAGGTGCTCTATCCACTGTTCCACCTAGCTGTCCCTAAAGTCTGCTTTTTTGAACCCAAATGTAAGATTTTACACTTACCCCTATTATATTTTATCTTATTAGGTTCAGTACAATAATCTATTCTGTTGAGATCTTTTTGGATCCTAGTTCTGTCATCCAGCATGTTAGCTATCCTCCAAGCTTTGTATCATCCAAGCCATTAATATAAACACTAAACAGCACAGGGCCAAGCACAGATCTCTGTGGCACTGCACTGGAGACCTCTTGCCAAGCTGTCATTGAACCACTAAGGGCTACTCGTTGAGTCTAGTCATTTACCAAGCTCCAAATCAATCTAAATGTACTATTCTTTAGCCTACCTCTGTCCATATTTTCCACAAGAATAGTAGGAAAGATTTTATCAAATGTTTTTCTAAAAAAAAAATTAACTACATCTCTTTTTGTTTTGTTTTTTTGGGTTTTTTTTTTTGTTTTGTGGGGGGTTTTTGTGGGGCAATGAGGGTTAAGGGACTTGCCCAGGGTCACACAGCTAGTAAGTATCAAGTGTCTGAGGCTGGATTTGAACTCAGGTCCTCCTGAATCCAGGGCTGGTGCTTTATCCACTGTGCCACCTAGCTGCCCCCAGTCAACTACATCTCTTACATCAGATTAGTTGTTGTTTGTCCTTCGTTTTCAAAGATGACCATGACACTGGGAGGTTATGTCATGACTTGCAGTGAACTGGATTTAAGTGACAGAGGGCTGTACAAAGTCACCAACCTCACTCTCTCCTCCAGAGCCATCTGGGTCTAGTGGCAAGATATACATTAGGAGGACTAGAGGTGGCCCTGGATGTTTAAGGCAATTGGGGTTAAGTGACTTGCTCAGAGTCACACAGCTAGTAAGCCTCAAGTGTCTGAGGCTGGATCTGAACTTACATCCTCCTGACTCTAGGGCCAGTACTCTAACCACTGAGCCACCTAGCTGCCCCTTCCAGATTAGTAACCCTGTTGGAAAAGGTAATCAGGCCTAGGATATGTTCTTGCTGCAAGGCTGCATCATGGCTTTCTTTTACAGATGTTGGCTAATCTTATCTCTAATAATGTTATAGATTTCTGCCAGGAACTGAAGTCTAGGTCACTGTACTATGGTTTACAGACTCCATTCTCTTCTCTTTTTTGAAAAGTGGGACATCTAACCTTTCCCAGTCCTACAGCCCCTTTCTTGTTTTCCAAAGTCATTCAAATATTACTGACAGTGGCTCAGGAATCCCATACACTAGTCCTTTTAGGTATGGAGGGGGCAGTACATCTGGGTCAGGTGTCTTGAATTCATAAAGGGCCAATAACATGCTCTCTAATGGTTTCTTTATTCTGGGAATAGTTTTTAAGTCATTTCTGCCCTGTCTTCTCCAGAGTAAAGGTCACTGTCCTTGGCAAAGAAAACAAGTGAAATAAGGATTAAGCAGCTATGTGGTCAGTTATCCTTGTCCCAAACACCCATGGTTCTTCTCCTTTCCCCCATGTCACTTTTGAAAAAGCTAACCTATTCTTGTCCTTATTTTCCTTGCCAGCATCAGCTCATTCTGAGCTTTGGCACCTCTAAACCTGTTGTTATAGTGCCATAAAGTCACTTCCTGGCTGTCTCCCCCATAGCTGCCATGCCACTTTACTCCTCTCTTGTCCAGTCCCAGATATAATCAAATCAGCTCTATCACTGCTCCTGACACATCTAAAGCCTCTGGAGACTCCATTCCCTATTCCTGTCCCTTTCAAACCAAACTTTCCCTTCTTGGCCACCACTCTTCTAGATGTGTTTTCTCCTCCAAACTGTAGCATCCAGTGGCCTTTCCGAAACCCTCACTGTCCTTGAGCTCTTGGCCAGCCTTTGACACTGTCAATTTCTGTCTTTTCTTGACACTTTCTTCTCTCTAGGTTTTCATGACACTGCTTTCTTCTAGTTCTCCTCCTTCCTATCTGACCACTTCTCTGCCTCCTTTGCTGAATCCTCATCCAGGCCATGCCCAGTGACTATGAGAGTCCATGAAAGCTTTGTCCAGGACCCTCTTCCTCCTCTAAATGATTTTACTTGGTGATGTCATCAACTCCCAAGGATTCAATTATCATCTCCATGCAGATGATTCTCAGGTCTATTTATTTAGTCATAACCTTTCTCCTGACCTATTCTCCTCTCTCTTGACCTCCAGTTTTCCATCTCTAACTGCTCACTGGACATCTAGAATTGGATGTCTTATAGAAATCTGAAACCCAACATATCCAAAACTGAACCTCATGGCTTTCCCCCAAAATCCGCCCCCCCATCTCCTACTTCCACCATTCTGTCAGTTACCAGGCTCAAAACCCAGTCATCTTTTACTCCTCTCAGTCCCCCCTCCCCATATCCAATATGTTGTTAAGTGCTAGCAAGTCTACCTCCCAATATCTCTCATCTATGCCCGCTTCTCTCCTCTGACCTTGCCACCACTGAGATACTAGTCCTTATTAACTCCTCCCTGCACTATTGCAAAAGCCTTCAAGTTAGCCTCCCTGCCTCAAGTTTCTCCCTACTCTAGTTCATCCTCCACTAAGGTATCAAAGAGAATCTTTCTGAAGCACAGATGTGACTATGTTACTCCCCTACTCACTAAACTCTAGTAGGTCCCTATAATCTCCAGGACCAAATATAAAATCCTCTGTTTGGTTCCTTTAGGTCCCTTCCTACCTACCTTTCCAGTCTTCTCACACCTTACTCCCCTCCCTGACACTGGCCTCCTCACTATTCCTCACACAAGACACTCCGTCTCCCAACTCTGGGTCTTTTCACTGGCTTTCCCTTATGCCTGGAATTCTCTCCCTCCTCATCTTTGCCTCATGCATTCCTTCAAGTTTCAACTAAAATCCCAACTTCTGCAAGGAGCCATTCCTGGTCCTCCTTAATGTTAATGCCTTTCCTTTGAGTACCTTGGTGGAAGTCTTTTTAAGAAGCATGGGGTAGTGAAAACAGTATGGAATTTGGAGTCAGAAGATCTGGATTCAAGTCTCAGTTCCAACACAAACTAGCTGTGACACCAGTGACAAGTCAATTAATTTCCATGGACCTTAATTTTCTCACTTGTAAACAGGGATAATAATCCTTGTCCCCTTACCTCAAAGATCTGGTAAAAGGAAAACCCTTTATAAACTTTAAAGTACTATTAAAGCAGGTGTAATTTTTAGTCTACATTGATGACAGTTATCACCCCTTACATCTATCCATAGCATATTAAATCCTTCCCTTTCACCAGTCCCCAGCAAGGATCTTAGTCACCTACTCCTTTTTTCTGCCTCTCACATTACCTGAGGTTAACATTTAACAAACTACACTCAATGGCCCCTCTCTGCCTGTGCAGCGGATCTTTTCTTGTCAAGTGGAATAGAATTTGCTGGCCAATTTTAGGTATCATATTTCTCCTGGAGTTCCTCCTCCATTGCTCTCTGGTTTTAACTAGAGAATGTTAGCAGATAGAACACACCAGGGAAAGAGGCCACCTTTTATTCATTTCATACCGAAAACAATAAGCAGGGTTAAAATAAACAGCTAAAGAGATTGAATGGCATACTCTCCTGTCAGCAAAGACAGCTATATCCCAGCTGACAAAGGCTGACAAAGGAGTAGAATGGTCTTTTTGCTTAATGCTGGTTGTATCTTACAGCTCAGTGTGTTTATAATGATATTTACAAATGGAACCATATGTTTTTCTCTTTGTTTGCTCAAGAGCAACTTAATAAAATATTTTCAAATTTCTTATGTAAAACAGCCTACATTGAAGGGGAATGGAAGGAAGGATTCCTGCTCATACTTCCTCACCTCCAGAAATGCCCATGAGCCTGATAGGCTGATGACAATTTCCAAAAGGCTCATTTAGTGGAAATTGGATTTTTCCTGCCTTGCTGATGTGT
Organism: Dromiciops gliroides; assembly: GCF_019393635.1. Classification (NCBI taxonomy): domain Eukaryota; kingdom Metazoa; phylum Chordata; class Mammalia; order Microbiotheria; family Microbiotheriidae; genus Dromiciops; species Dromiciops gliroides. The sequence goes on along the minus strand of NC_057862.1, from coordinate 385,472,707 downwards.
AAGCTGACAACTTGCCTCTCTGTCACATCTGCAAACAGTTCTCATAGACATTTCTGACATTTCCCACTTACGAAAAGCCATTTTCAGGAAGTTATTAACCCAAAAGGATTCTTCCTGGTCAAGCCCAGGATGTAGAAACTCTTTAGCTGGAAATTTCAAGGTTACAGTCATTCAGTTCCTAGTGAGTGATGAAAAATAATAAACCAGAAGAAATCTGAGGATGCAGACCCAAACTCCCGGTTCTAACTACTTATTGTGTGGCCCAGTGGATAAAAAGCTGGCATCAGAGACAGGAAAACCTGAGTTCAAGTCTTTTATCTGAAACATAATGGCTGTGTGACCCTGGGAAAGTAACTCAACCTTTCAGTGCTCTGGGCAACTCCCTAAGACTAGAAATTACAGAGGTGAAGAAAGTTTCCTCACTCCAGAGTTCCCTAAATCAGTAAAACCACAGGTTAAGTCCCTATCCCTGTATATTCAATTTACAGCAATAACACATTATTATAAAACTAAGAGACTTTGGATAGCAATATATAAGTTACTAACCTGGAGAGGTCCTTATATTGAGATTTCTGTTGAAATTATCCTTAAGGGTTTCCACCACAGACTTCATTTCCACATCTACCTCTTCGAGACGGATTATGTCCTCCACCAAGGATGCATTAATATTGACTCTGGGTAAGGGATGTCCTTTACCTTTCGCTAGGAATCAAACACACAATGAGCACAGGTAGCAGCAGCAGCATTAACAGCAACAAACACTGGACTTATGTTTTTTTAGAGTGTAAGCTCCCTGGGGCAGCTAGGTGGCACACTGGATAGAGCACAAGCCCTGGATTCAGGAGGACCTGAGTTCAAATCCGGCCTCAGATACTTGACACCTACTAGCTGTGTGACCCTGGGCAAGTCACTTAACCCCAATTGCCTCACCAAAAAAAAAAAAAAGGAAAAAAGAAAAATAGAATGTAAGCTCCCTGAGGGCAGGAATTATTTCTGCTTTTTCTTTGTACCCCCAGTGCCTAACACAGCACCTGACATATAGTAATCCCTTAATAAATGCTTGTTAATCGGTTGATGGGGCTCAGAATCAAGAGACCTCAGACCTAGGTCTGGGTTTCAACTCTGCCCCTTAATATCTATGTATTAAGCAAATCATTTCCCCTTGCTGAATCTCAGTTTCTTCAAGTGCTAGATAAGAACAGCGATAACCTGCTAAAGAAGCATCATGGTGTGGCAGACAAAGAGCCAAACTCTGAGTCAGGAAAACCTGGATTCAAGTCTCATCAATAACACCTCCTTACTGTGATCCTGGACAAGTGACTCAACCTTTTAGTGCCCTAGGGAATCCTCCCAGACTTTAAGTTGTCAAACATTTATTGATGGTTACTGGTAGAAGCAATTAGTTTACATACCAGAGTTCCCTATACCAATGAATTCATAGTTCCAGTAAAATAATAATAATAATAATAATAATAACTGTCCTCCCCACCTCTCGGGGATTTTTGGTAAAGAAAACAGTAAACAGCGAAGTAGAACAGAAATTTCATTTCTTGTCAGGGAAGTTCTAGAGGCAAATCTTGATCAAATATGGGTAAGGTTATGTAGTTCCTCTAATGCTGAGATTGGGAATCTGAGATTCTTTTATTTCAAGGAATGTCACTGTCATGGGTACTCCCTAAGCAAGAGCAAATCATTTGGGGCAGCTAGGTGATGCAGTGGATAAAGCACTAGCCCTGGATTCAGAAAGACCTGAGTTCAAATCTGATCTCAGACACTTAACACTTACTAGCTGTGTGACCCTAGGCAAGTCACTTAACCCCAATAGCCTCACCAAAAAAAAAATCTCTTTGGCCAAAAAGCCCCATATACATATATAGATATATAAATAAAAACAAACATAGATAACATAGATATATATAAAGCACACATGGATAACATAGATATAGATATAGATAGATATCAAACACGCATATATATAACATATCTATATATCTCATCTGGTGATTTTTGGATATCGAGTTTTTCTGTGTTTACTTAGCCTGGTCCAGAGCTAACAGACATAATCTATTCCCTAGCCCATACTCAAAGGCTTTCTGGGTTGGTAAAAACCTGCCAAAGCTTGTGATCCAATGGCAGAGGCTTTAGGATCCTAGGATCACCTCCAAAAGAGGATAGGCCAACAGAGAACTTTAAGGGACAATTATTACTATCATCAACATTTACTGAGTGCCTAAACTAAGTGTTGGGAGCCCACAAATGGCTTGCACCTTGGTGGAAAGCTAGAATACATACAAAAATAAATACTAATATGAGGGTGGTGATGGTGATGGTAGTAGGAATACGAGGAGGTGGAGGAGGATAAGGAGAAAGGAAGAAAAGGAAAGGAGAAGGAGGAGGAGCAAGTAAGTAATAATGGACATTTTTGTCACATAGGAGCTCACATACATTGTTTAATTTCATTCTCTCACCTTTCAAGATAAGCAAGGTAAGGATTATTGTCCTCATCTGACAGATAATAAATTAGGCTAAGAGAGCTAATGACTTGCCCAAGGTTCTTACAAGTAATAGAGGAGCTAGGGTATAAATGAAGTGACAAATGAGTGGTGGACACCTCACATCTATTCAGTTGGCTAATATGACAATAAAGGAAAATAATAAATGTTGGAGAAGATGTGGGAAAATTGGAACACAAATGCACTGTTGGTGGAGCTGTGAACTGATCCAACCATTCTGGAGAGCAATTTGGAACCATGCCCAAAAGGCTTTCTTTTTTTTTTCCCCAAAAGGCTTTAAAACTGTGTATACCCTTTGACCCAGCAATACCACTATTAGGTCTATATCCCAAAGAGATGATAAAAAAGGGAAAAGAACCCACATATACAAAAATATTTATAGCTACTCTTTTTGTGGCAGCAAAGAATTGGAAAATATGGGGAAATGGGTAAGCAAGTTCTGGTATATGAATGTAATGGAATACTATTGTGCTATAAATGATAAGCAGATGGGTTTCAGAAAAATCTGGAAAGACTTACATGAACTGATGCTGAGTGAAATGAGCAGAACCAAGAGAACATTGTACACAGTATCAACAACATTGTGTAAGGATCAACTGTGATAGACTTAACTCTTCTCAGCAAAAGAACTATGGAGATGGAATGAAGACTAAAGCATACTTTTTTCATTTTTGTTGTTGCTTTTCTGTTATTGTTCTTGTTTATTTTTTCCCTTTTATTCTGATTAATGTGGAAATGTGTTTAACATAGTTGTAATAGATAAACTATATCAAACTTCTTGCTACCCTTGGAAGGGGGAGAGAAGGGAGGGTAGGAGAAAAATTTGGAACTCAAAAAATATCTTTACATGTAATTGAGAAAAATCAAAAATCAAAATTAAATTTAAAATTATATATATATAAAAACAAACAAATCACAAATGAATGGTAGGGAAAATAAGTAATATCCAAGCCTGGAACTCTGTGTGTGTATGTGTGTGTGTGTGTGTGTGTGTCTTTTTCAGATTTACCTGCTGAAACTCTTTATCTTATATACTCAATTCAAGTGCCTCTTCCTTCAGGGAACCATCCCTGACCTTCCTCACTTAACCCTGTTTATCTCAGTTTCTTCATCTGTAAAAATAAGGGATAACAACAGTACCTACCTTGAAGCATTGTTGTAAGGATAAAATGAAATCATAAATGTAAAACTCTTAGCACAATGCCTGGCACATAGTAAGTGTTATATAAATGTTAGCTATCATCATCATCATTATTATTGAGATGTGAGACTTCACATAAAAACTATTCTGTATTCTATTATTCTTACATTGTGTGGTTTAGGGGACCTTCCAACTCTAGCACTGTGTATTCTAGGACTGCTTTCCGTTTTAATATACTGTGTGCTATTGCTCCAGTATTCTATATGCTAAGGTCTCTCTCGGTTCTAACAGATTCTGTGCTAATTCTGTAAATGATGAACTATAATTATTATCATGAGCTATGGTCCCTCTCAACTCTGTTCTGCTATGATAGTTCTATGACTGTATTGGGGGGGGGGGGGCCGGAAGAAGCAGTAGCAGTAGCAGAAGAAGAAGAGAGATATTAAGGTATGGTTTCCATACCTTTGGCTTTCTTGGTAGCAAAATGTCGGATCGGCACAGTTGGGTAGGCCCCACATTGCTGGCAGTCATTCCAGGTTACATTTGCACTCCTCAATCTAACTTCTGAAACAGGCCTTGTCAAGACTGAAAGAGAGTTGCAAAACCCAGGCTGCACCCAACGAAAGCACCTTAGTCCCAATGCCATGCTTCAAAACAATCCTTGAGAAACCACCTATGAAACAAAGAAAAGTCTGTCACAGATATGAAATATACAGTGAACATTGAGGCAAGAGGCCATTCCAGCAACCTGAACCTTGATGACTATAATGAAATACTTATGTGGAAAAAATATACAAAATTGTGACTGTGCTGTACTATAAAGAGGGAGTACAGATTATAGGAGGTAGGTTTTAAGCTGATTTAAAAAAAAAACTCTCAACAGGCACAAAATGATGGGAAAAATTACATGACAGCTTTTAATTAAAATTGTCTTCTGCTCCATATGCACTGATTACAAATTAGAATGCACTTTTCTTTGCTACAAGTCTAAAGCATGGATCAGATCTGAAGCTTTTAATGTTACTGGTGCTAGAGCTCTGGAAGATGCCATTCTCCTCTGTGCGAACACAAGTTCCTCATTATATTTCTATGGTTTTAAACCCTGAAAGATTTTCCAGCCTGCTGCTACCTCTGTGATAGAACTACATAATTGTTGAATAGCAATGTTGTATTCATAGCTTCAGAGAGAAAAGGGGGCTCTCTCACACAGCTGGAGAATGTGGGGAGATAATATAACTTAGCAAGTATTCTGTTCATTCGACAAATATTTCTTGAGCACCTGCGATGTGCAAGGCACTGTTTTAGATGAATAAATTAGCCAATACCCCTGTGTCTGCCATCTTTACCAATTAGTTCCAGTTTTCATCTAGAGACTCCCTCTCAAAATAAACAAGTCTCTTTAAAGAAGGAATGGGATGCAGTGTAAAGGGATGACAATTGGGAAACCTGGGTTCTAGTCCTAGCTCTGCCACTCACTACTTATGTCACCCTAACAGCCATTCCCCCTTCTCAGGGCCTCAGGCAACTTCCAGTTCTAACATTCTTAGTTCAAATATGTCACACTCTAAACATGCCATATTCCATTTCTAACATTCTACAATGCTCTGGGTTTTTTCTTTCAAAGATTCATATTTCAGTGTAAGTCAAGTACAAGCCACATAAATCTGTGACTTCAGAGTGTGAGACTCTTGGGTGGCAATCCATCTATGACTTAGTAGCTAAGTCCTGAAGAGCTTGCTGCCTGAGGCGCATAAAGGTTTTAGTAACACAAAGCAAGTGTCAAGAGTTGGAACATGCAAAATGGATACATGATTTAGATATAAGAGGTGATACCATAGGTAAATTAGGAGAGAAAGGAATAGTCTACCTTTCAGATCTTTGGAAAGGAAAACAGTTTATGACCAAACAAGAGATAGAGAATATTATAAAATGCAAAATGGATTTTGATTACATTAAATTAAAAAGCTTTTGTACAAACAGAAGCAATGCATCCAAAATTAAAAGGGAGGCAGAAAGCTGGGCAACAATTTTTATGGCCAGTACTTCTGATAAAGGCCTCATTTCTAAAATATATAGGGAACTAAATCAAATTTATAAGAATCCAAGTCATTCCCCAATTGAGAAATGGTCAAAGGATATGAACAGGCATTTTTCTGATGAAGAAATCAAAGCTATCTCTTCCCATACGAAAAAATGCTCTAAATCACTAATGATTAGAGAGATGCAAATTAAAACAACTCTGAAGTACCACCTGACACCTATCAGATTGGCTAAAATGACAAAAAAGGAAAATAATAAATGTTGGAGAAGCTGTGGAAAAATTGGAACACTAATGCATTGTTGGTGGAACTGTGAACTGATCCAACCATTCTGGAGAGCAATTTGGAATTATGCCCAAAGAGCTATAAAGCTGTGCATACCCTTTGACCCAGGAATACCACTTTTGGGTCTTTTTCCCAAAGAGATCATGGAAAGGGGAAAGGAAGCCACATGTACAAAAATATTTATAGCTGCTCTTTATGTGGTGGCAAGGAATTGGAAGTTATGGGGATAACCATCAATTGGGGAATGGCTGGACAAGTTGAGGTATATGAATGTGATAGAATTCTATTGTGCTGTAAGAAATAATGAGCAGGAGGAGTTCAGAGAAACCTGGAGGGTCTTGCATGGGCTGATGATGAGTGAGATGAACAGAACCAGAAGACCATTGCACACAGTATCATCAACATTGTGTGTTGATCTACTGTGATGGACTATATTCTTCTCACCAATGCAATGGTATAGAAAAGTTCCAGGGGACTCATGATGGAAGGGGATCTCCAAATCCAGGGGAGAAAAAAAAAAAAAAGAACTGTGGAGTATAGATGCTGATTGAACCATATTATTTCTTTTGTTTTTGGTGCTGTTGTTTTTCTATTTTGAGGTTTTTCCTCATTGCCCTGATTTTTCTCTTATAACACGACTAATGCAGAAATATGTTTAATATTATATATATATGTATATGTATATATATATATATATATATATATATATATATATATATATATATATATATATATATATATATAAAACCTGTATCAGATTACCTGCTGTCTAGGGGAGGGGGGAGGGAGGGAGAAAAATCTGAAATTGCAAAGCTTGTATAAACAAAAGTTGAGAACTATCTTTACATGTAACAGGAAAAAAATAAAAAATACTTTATGAATTTCAAAAAAAAAAAAAGAATTGGGACATGACCCCAGGTCTTCCCGATTCCAAGCCCCAGCGCTCTATCTACTTTGCATTGCTCCTTGTAAAAGTCACTGTTAATAAAATATTTTAAAAATAAAAATAAGAAAATTGCATGGCTTTTCCAGAAATGCAAACTAACGGGTTAAACATGAATAGTTCTCCTCCTGTTACTATGAACACATGAATTTTGTAAAAGTAATTAGCATTTCCTTAGCAGCAAAGGATTCAGGACATCGCCCAGCCATGCCTGGAGCCAATAGGAAGAAATTCTGATGGGAATTTATATCACCAGGTACTAGAAGTATCCCTGCTCTACTTTAGCAGAGCTCTATGTAAAAGGTTGGCTTCGGGTTAGGTTTCTATATCTGGGCTTCTGCCAAATATGGTCACTGTTTAACCCATACCTATGTCCAAATATGGGCTTCTAATTATGTACAGGGTTTTTTTTTTTTTTGGGGGGGGGGGTGTTGGTGGAAAGAGGAATTGTTTGAATTTTTTTACTCTACCATGCGCCTCAATCTGACTGCTCAATTTGAGACAGGCTTCCTGGTCCTCCTATTTGCAAATCATAATATAAAGCAGTATAAAAATAAAAAACTAGAATTTAGATTAGAAATAAACAACCTTTGAAAGAAAATACAGAGCCCAAAAGTAGAACTAGTACAAGAAAACCGGAAAACAGTTTCTATAAATAACCTGCATTAGTGCAACATTTAAGGCTAAGATTTTAATTGCACATAAGTCGGGAAATTTAAAAAGAGAAGTTCAATAATGTTACTAGCTTGTCAAGTATACAATGATACATTATTATATAGTAGACTAACAACAATGTTTAATTACACAGGCAAAGAGAAAGAACTGTAGGAGAATTTTTAAAAAGAAAGAAAATGTTAGAATTAAAAGAGATCTTGAGACAACATTTTAGAAAACAGAACAAGCACTGATTGGGAAGTGCAAGCACCTTGATTCAAATCTCAACTATGCTATCTACTTCTCGTCTGTTTAAAACTAACAAGGAAATCATTTCACCAAGTCTCAGTGTTCTCCTCTCAAACTATTTCTAAGATCCCTTCCAATTCCAAAGCCTACAAAACTTAATCATATAAGAAATGGAAATAACCTTATAAAATAGTGTTGAGTCTGGAAGGGATCTTGGGGAAAAACAGAGCTAAGGGGATGTCAGAACATTAGAACTTTAGAGCTGAAAATGCCCTTAGACATCAAATGTCAGAAAAATTAAATGTCAGGTCTGAACGGGATCTCAGAACAAAGAAGGTCAGAACACACATGAACTCGAAAAGGGACCTCAGAACACAGGATCTTAGGCTCACAGATTTAAAGCTGGAATCATCCAGCTCAGTCCCCTGATGTTCTCAATGAAATGGAAGTCCAGAAAAGTGAAGAAGCCTCAGAGCTACTGGGCAAGACCCCAGATTTCCCATGCCACAGGCCAATGGTCTTTGTACTATGCTACACTGATTATCAGGTGTCACTGATTTCATCCCCAAAAGTCCAATTTGTTACCATTTTGCTACACAGTCTTTATATGTTTTTTAAAATCAAGACCAAGTTTCCAAAAAATTCATCTCCAAAATCCTAATCCCTAAATCATTCTGGCAGATGGGGACCTACATCACTGCCTGACTCAAGTTTCACCTCCTTCCTTTCCCTCATTCTCCGATGAAGTGTTCAATAAATTAAGAAAATAGAAAGTGACACATGACAAGGTGGCTAAGGGATCCAAAAGAACCCAAACAATCAAGTTGTCTTCTGAGTATCATCAGGATTATCTGATTTTAGTTTTGCAACTCGGAGACAAAAGTTCTCATCAGAAAGACTCTGCTAATGGTAGTTTTCCCAAGTTTCCGATCAATCAGTAAAGGAAGTAAGGCAGGGTCAGTTGGAGTGGAAAAGTTTGTGACTAATCAACAAATATTAAGTGCCTACCCAGCACTGGGCACTGTGTTGGGCATGAGGTTACAAAGACAAAAATGAAACAGTCCCTGCCCTCAGGAAATTTACTTTCTACTGGAGAAGACAATAGCTACACATGTAAATAAACATATTTTTGAATATACAAAATACTGAAGGTAATTTTGGAGGGGAGGAAGGCACTAGGAGCTAGGGGACCCAGTAAAGGCCTTACATAGGAAATGATGTTTGAGCAGAGTACTGAAAGAAACAAGGGATTCTAAGAAGTACATTCCAGTCAACTGTAAAACAAGGAACAGGGGGGCAGCTAGGTGGCGCAATGGATAAAGCACTGGCCTTGGATTCAGGAGGACCTGAGTTCAAATTTGACCTCAGACACTTGACACTTAACTAAGCTGTGTGACCCTGGGCAAGTCACTTAACCTTCATTGCCCTGGAAAAAAAAGAAAAGAAAAAAAACTATTCCTTTTTCCAACTATGCATCTGTTTGAAGCAAGATTTTCTTCATAAACTTGGACCATAACACATCCCAGCAGACTGAACACAGAAGCAGATAAGAGAATCCAGCTGTCTTCTATTAAGCCAGATATTCGATTTGCAAAAATATGTAAAACAATGCCATTCTTCTCACAGATTTTTTTTTGTTTTGGAAAATATAATTATTTTGCATTAATTTATTTTAATACATAATGGGTTTGTTATTGCTATTTTGAAATGAATTAAATTTTTAAACTTTTGTTTTAAATTTTAATACAGTAAATATCGACAGATGTAACCCACGTTAAAAAAAAAACAAAACTCTTCGAGGTCCCCAATAATTTTTAAGAGTGTAAAGGGACTAAAATGTTTTGATGTAAACTCCACTCTGACCCCTCAGCCTAGCTCTGAAGGAACACACACCGCCCCCTTCCCCCTAAACCCTCCACATAGATCGCAGGCCCCGCCTCAGCCTCGATCTGAAATGACAGGCCCCGCCCCCAGTCGTCTTAGTCTTATTCTTGTAGAAGCCCCGCCCGCACTACCAGCCTCACTTTAGAGCGACAAGCTCCGCCCCTCACGCAAAGGTCAAATCGAACTCTTGCGGGTCGGGGTGGGGGGGAGGATGGGAAGACAGAGAGCTTGGGCGTGATAATGCTTTGGACCCTGAAGCCCACTCTTTTCGGGGCTTGGACTCCTGCACGCGCGTCCCTGCCTCTCTGGCTCCACCACGATCCCACCTGCCCAAAATCGAAGCTGGGCCGAGGCTCGGACTCACCGGCCGTAGCTTCCGCTGCCGGGGAAACGGGCTTCACTGCTGGTTGCACGTCATCAACGCTGGCCTGTGACGTTACGAAGCGGCGCAGGTTGCGCAGGCGCATCCCTGGTGGCAGTGGCGGAGTCAAAGGGGGAAGAAGGGAGGTCGGGGTCCGGGCCTGGCAGTTGGCGTCAGGCGGTGGAATCCCGAGCCGCAGCCGCTTTAGCGGCGGGAGGAGCCGAAGGGATCAGGCCTGAGTCCAGAGGGTGAGTCGATACTCCCCACCACTCTGGGGACTCCCCCGCTCATTGTCAGTCACCGCCTCCCCCTAACCATTCCTGTACCGACTGTCTCCTTGCCCCCTTGCCAGCCCCATCCCCCCGTCTCACCAACCCTCCTCTCTGCTTATCCCTGCTCTTTCTGTGTCCCCCGTATGGCGACTTCCACACGCACTTCCCTTTCCCACTCCATCCCCACCTCTACCCCTTCTCTTCATTTCTTCCCACCACCCCCCTCCCACCTCCGCGCCACCCCCTGCTTTTATTACTGCTGTGTTCTTCTTCACATGCTGTTCCCAACCTCCCTAGTATGGCACACTGCTCTGAATAGGCTTGGCCTTTTTTTAGATCATCACTGTGTTTTGTCTTAACCATCCTTAAGAATCTATCAACAACCGAAAAACCACAATTCTTTGAAGATTTCCATAAACCAGTTCAAATCCACAATCATGTTTAATTGTCTACTGTGTGACTGAAGGCGCTCTGTATAAAAAGACTAAAAATGAACAAATAAACGAGTTTAAATTCTGCTAAGAACCACAGGCCCTCTTGCCTGAAATCTGGGATGGGTCAGGCTCATTTTCAGTTCCCAGAAGTGGCCTATGTGTACTAAGGCCTACCAAGAAGTTTCCAGTGATGGTGAAGGGTGTACAGCCTTAGATAACATATGGGACATTTCAAGGACTGAGGCAAGGGCAAGAAGCAAGTCCATTCCTCCATCTCTTCTCAGGTGCAAGGGTGACTATGTCACACACACACACACACACACACACACACACACACACACACACACCCCACTCAAATTCCAATAACTCCCTGTTAACTTCCAGAATCAAATATAAAGTCCTGTTTGGCATTTAAAGTTCATCACAACCTGGCTTCTACCTGCCTTTCCAGACTTCATATACTTTACTTCCCTCCACAAGCTTTACAATCCAGACCTATTGGCCTTCTTACTATTGTTGTAACACAACATTCCATCTCCCACCCCTGTAATTTGGCACTGGCTGTCCCTAATTCCTGGAATACACTTTTACCTCACTTCCCACTCTTAAATCCCTGGCTTCCTTCAAAGCCCAAAGACTTCAAAGTTTTCAACTCAAAGCCCATTTTCTTCAGAAGGCCTTTCCTGGTCCCTTTTACCCTCCCTCCCCCAGTAGCTAGAGCTTTCTTCTTTAAAGTTATCTTCCATCTACTCTATATTTATCTTGTATGTAGCTATTTACATGTTGTCTTCGTCATTAGAATGTAAGCTTACATAAGTTTAGGGACTATTTTTGCCCTAGGGCTTAGGAGAATGCCTGACAAATAGCAAACATTTAATAAATGCTTGTTGATTGATTTTTTCCTTCAGATACGCCAGTATACAGTCTCACCTGGAAGAAGCTTCCCCAAATCCTTATACCAAATCCTTCACATTTGTTTTGAGTGACACTTGTTAAACTGAAATTAACTGCCTAACTGACCTTGTACTCCAAACACCAAGCTTAAATTGTTGTTCAGTCAGGTCTGACTCTTTGTGACCCTGTGGACCAAACTGTCCATGAGGTTTTCTTGGAGTAGTTTGCCATTTTCTTCTCCAGTGGGTTAAGGCAAACAGAATGACTTGCCTAGGGTCACCAACTAGTAAATGTCTGAGGTCAGATTTGAACTCAGGTCTTTCTGACTTCAGGCCCAGTGCTCTATCCACTCTATCCACCTAGCTGCCTCCATAAGTTTTATTGAAATTCTACCTATTCACTTTCAGTACTTCCTAGAGAGAGTTTCTTTCCCCAAGGCTATCAAAGGAGCTGTCCCTGGGTTATTGGTGCTGAGGCCTTGTAGTTAAGAGTAACTGAATCAGTCAGTCATAACTTGAGAGTTGAGAGGGAACTTCAAGGAGTTGTCTGGTCTTACCACCTTGTTTTGAAAGCAATATGTTATAGTGAAAAGATGACTGATATGGAGTTAGAGGACCTGCATTCAAATCCCAATTCTCTTACTATCTATGTAACCTTGAGCAAATCAATCACTTTTCTACCCTGGACTTATGTTGCCTCTTCTTTTAAAGAAAGGAGTTGGATTGAGTGATTTACTAAGATCCTTTCAGGGCCTGGGATTAATGATCCTGTGATATTTAAAGCCCCTCCTAGGGCTAAATCCTTTGCTCCTATGACAATAATCTTAGAGGGACTTACCAAAGTATGAGGAAGGAAGAGTCTATATTTTGATTTCTCCTATCTCTCTCCTTTACCCCCCCCAAAAAAAAGATACACTTAATCTTTGTTTTCTGACTGAATATCCTCTCCTTTTTTTTCATCTGAAATTCCACAGGGATTGATGGAGGCAGAAACCAAAACTCTTCCCCTGGAGAATGCATCTATCCTTTCAGAGGGTTCCCTACAAGAGGGGCATCGGCTATGGATTGGCAACCTGGACCCCAAGATCACAGAGTGAGTCTAAATGGCTTTCTCTCAACAACTATAAATGGTGATGTTAATGCAAGGAAGTGGTATTCATTCAATAAATGTGTTTTGAGCATGCCGTGTGCAGAACTCACTGCTAGGCACTGGGAGATCACTGGGAGATCAGCCTTCAAGGAATTTGAACCTAATAGGGATAATGAAACATGGCTATAAATTAATAGATTTTTCATATCTGGGCCTTAGCTTCTTTATTTATAAAATGAGGGAGTTGGACTAGGTCACCTGTAAGATTTCTTGCAGCTCTGAATCAATGATTCTATCAAAACAGTTTGTGTATGTGTGTGTGTGTGTGTGCTTGAATCTGGTAGGTACATAAGCAGAGTATAAAATGCTACGTCTAATTTTAAAAATCCTTTCTAGTTGGTAGGATTGGAAAGGTTTCTTAAAAGATGTAGCATTTGCTCTACTCTTTGAAGTATAAATAGAATATAAAATTGGAATAGGGGAGGGGGACTAGAGAAATGGGCAGTCCAGGCATAGAGAACAACATGAGTAAAGGTGCAGAGGCAGAAATAGTAATGAATTTTTTGAAGAAAAATAAACATTTTGGTTTTCAGAGGAAGTGTCTCCTCCTCCCACCCCCAGCCCCCAGGTGCTTTGGAGAGGTAGTATACATTTGACATCTATATTAATTTGTCTCTTTGTATAAATTTGGAATTTTCAGTGGCAAGCCAACAGGATAGGAATCCTTAAAACTATAAGTTCATTATGATTTAAATTGGAAATAAACCTTAGAGGTCATTTAGTCCAAACTTTTCATTTTACAGATGAGGAAACTGAGGCCTAAAGAGATGAAGTGGCTTGTCCCAGGTCACAACTAGTAAGTAGCAGAGTCAAAATTCACAACCAGGTGCTTTGATACCAACTAAAATGTTCTTTCCATACCACACAATGCATCCCAACTGGCACTCTGTGGCAGATTGGTACTTCTTTGAAAAATGTTAACTTCCAAAGGTCCTTGAAGCCAGTAAACTTCAAAAATGAACACATCTTTCTTCCCTGTATCATATTCTTCCTGCCCTTGATGCCCTCACTCTCTTAGAAAATTTGGGTATGTTACAGATCTTTCATATGGTTTGGTTAGGAAACATGACTTCAGATGGCATTCTTGTGATCTGTTCTGTTACTGGACTTGGTGGGTTTTTAAAAAATTTTATGTTACGCTTGCTAAAGATTTTCTGCGGGGCAGCTAGGTAGCACAGTGGATAAAGTACCAACCCTGGAGTCAGGAGTACCTGAGTTCAAATCCAGCCTCAGACACTTAACACTTACTAGCTGTGTGACCCTGGGCAAGTCACTTAACCCCAATTGCCTCACTTAAAAAAAAAAATTTTTCTCCCCAGTTCTTCTACTCAGAAAAAGACCCACTGTTTTAATATTTTTTACTCAGTAGTTAAGGTGAACTCTTCTTCCAGAAATATGTCCCAGGTAATGAGATCGTTTCCAAAAGGAGCACAAGTGCTCCTGCTCTCAAGTGAAAAAGACTCTCATTACACCAACTCATAGTTGTGTATAAAACATATATAAAATTCTATTCTGTTAGAATACAGAAAATTAAAAAGTTAGATTTGGAAAAGAGCCTTAAAGCATAGACTTGGAGAGGACCTGAGAAACCATAAGGTCCAATTCCCTTGTTTTACAGAAAATGGGATCCTAAGATGAGGAATGACTTGCCCATGGACACACAGGGTGTTGTAGCTAAGCTAGAACTGAAACCCAGTTTCCTTGACTCCCAGATCAATGAATGTTCTTTCCATTATACCATATGATGGAATACATTCCCATATGATAGGAGACAAGAAGAGAGGGGGACTTTTCTCCCCAAGGGTCCCTTTGATTGTCATGGCTCAGACCATAGATAATGGTCTGAGTGGGGCAGCTCAGATCATATGCTGAGCCAGAAACAACTCCCATTGGAAAAGGATCCAACGGTAAGGAGAGTAGGAGGAAGGAAAGAGAAGAGAGCCATACTACAGTCAGGGTTTGGGCCAGGAACAAAAAGTTCAAATGGCCAGGAAGTGATTTTATGTGGGTCAGGATCCATTTTCACTTCTGTAGAATTTTCAGTCACAGAATGTTAGAGCTTCTATAGACCTCAACAGTCATCTAGTCCAACCCCTTGGTGAAAAGAAATTCATGCCACAACACACACAAGTGTTTATCAAGACCTTCATAAAGTCCTCATTAGAGAGATGGGGCAGTTAGGTGGCACAATGGATAACGTACTGGTCCTAGATTCAGGAGGACCTGAGTTCAAACCTGGCCGCAGACACTTGACACTTACTAGCTATGTGACCCTGAGTAAGTCACTTAACCCTCATTCTCCCACAAAAGAAATACACACACACACACACACACACAAGTTCTCGTTAAAACCTACAACTTCCAAAGTCAGTCCCTCAACTGTTGGATACCTCTGGGTAACTCTAACTTTCCAAGTTTGTTCTTAGGTAAACCTAAATTTACGTACCTCTTTTTCAATTTGCACCTGTTGGTTCTAGTTCTGCTCTGGGGGGCCATACAGAGCAAGGCTAATTTATATGCCACATAATAGCCTTTCCGATCCCGACTGACAAACATTGCATAGATATCAGTGTATATAAAGCTTAGTCAAAATATCTCTGGTTGGAGGGGGTACTAGAAGCTGAAGGGAACCAAAAAGGCCTCCTGCAGAAGGAAACACAGGATTCCAAGAGCTGGAGATGAGGACGTTCAAGGCCTGGACAACAAGGAATGTGGAAAACAGAGATGGGAAACATGTCACATGTGCGGAACAGCGGGAAAGCCAGGTTAGCCACACTGTAAAGTATGCAGAGATAATGTCATGAAAAGAGAATTGCAACCAGGTTATGAAGAGCTTTGCAGAAGGTTTATGTTATGTGCTCAACATAAAAGGGGACCGGTGGAGTAAGAAGGTGATGTGGTCAGACCTGCACGTCAAGAAATTACTTGGGCAGCTGTGTGAAAGATAGATTAGAACAGGGAAAGGCAAGGAGTCCAATGAGGAAGCAATCGCACTACTCCAGGAAAGAGGTAATGTCCCGGATTAGGATGGTGGCGGGGTGAGTGGAGAGGAAGGGACAACTGCAAGAGAGGTTGTGGAGATAGAAAGAAGATCTGGAAACTAGTTGAATAGTTGAGGTGAGAAAAAGTGAAGAGTCAAGGATGGTGTGGAGGTTGTGAACCCCAGGTGATTGGAAGGACGGTGCCATTGACAGGGATAGGGAAATTCAAAGGAGGAATGGGTTTAAGAGGGAAAGATAATAAGTTCTGTTTTAGGACATTCTGTAGACATACAAGAAGGAACTAGTTGATAGGGAAAGATTAAAGAAGAGTGAGTAAGGGGGCACCTAGGTGGCGCAGTAGATAGAGCACTGGCCCTGGATTCAGGAGTACCTGAGTTCAAATCCGACCTCAGACACTTAATACTTACTAGCTGTGTGACCCTGGGCAAGTCACTTAACCCCAATTGCCTCACTTTAAAAAAAAAAAGAACAGTGAGTAAGGCAGTAGGGCCAGTCAGGGGAAATGGAATCAGAAGTAAGCATATAAAAGGGTTGCATTGGCAAAGAGAATGGCCACTTCTTCATCAGAGATTGGAATAAAAGAGGAGAGAGTGAGGGATGATGTCAGATGAGCAAGTTTTTATTGAACACCTGCTATGTGCCTGGTGCTGTGCTAAGCCTGAGAATAAGATGAAAGGCAAAAAACAGCCTTTGCTCTCTGGGAGATCCCAGTCTAATTTCAAGTGGTTGTGAGATAGGGAGAAAAGAAAGATCTTGTCAAATGGCCTCAATTTTTTGATGAAGTGTAAGTTGAGGTACTCAGATGAGAGGCTGGGGTAGAGATGGTTGTGGGAGGCTTGAGGAGAGAAGAGAATGTTTGGAAGAGTTGCTGTGCTGAGTGGGATAAGAATCAACCAGAGAGGAATAAAAGGATTACCTTGCTGCAGTGATAACCCAATTGAGATTAGATAACGTAAATTTTAGGTGACACCTGCTTTATTTTTTTGTGTTTGTTTTTGTTTTTTGGTGAGGCAGTTGGGGTTAAGTGACTTGCCCAGGGTCACACAGATAATAAGTGTCATGGGTCTGAGGCCAGATTTGAACTCAGGTCCTTCCTAATCCAGGGCCAGTGCTCTATCCACTGTGCCACCTAGCTGCCCCCACCTGCTTTATTTTAAAGAGCATTTTATAAGACAGCTGAAGAAGCTGTGTTTCCTAGTAATGGTAAGGTCAGGGTGGGGAATGCCAATATATAATGACCGGAGAATGCAGCTAGCACTTAATAAGCATGTATATGCTATGTATTGGGGATACAGAGATGAAAGTGAGACAATCTTTGCCCTCAAGAAGATTACATTCTACTGGGGAAATACAACATCCTGATTGGTCAATGGGCATTGACAACAGAAAGAATTGGGAAAAGCCATTTGAAGGAAGTGGCTCTTTAGCTGAGCTTTGAAGGAATGAAATGCAGATTGAATTCAGTTCAAAGAAGATTCAGACCCCAATGTTTTTACCACTATACCATGCTGCCTTTCTGATTTTATTTCTTGTAGCCTGGCCCAATTCAAAACTGATTAATCTTAGCTGTCACTAAACCACTATAAATGCCATGGTAGTTTCAACATCCATGGCTCTTTTGGCTTGTTAACTTCATTTATCAAGACCCTGCCATAGAAGCAGGTATCTTAGGAAGCATGCTAGACATAAAGTCAAATAACCTGGATTCTAATCTTAGCTCTTCATTTTACTGTGGCTTATCACCTTAGGCAAGTTCTTGTCTCATTCTGGGCCTCAGTTTCCTCATCTGTAAAATGAGGTTGGACTAGATGACATTGAAGTTTCCTTACAGCTCTAAATCCTTTTATCTGATTATTCTGCCTCTATTGCTTTTTCTTCTTGTCCTTTATTGACTTGTTGTTATACAATACCCAATGGTACTCTTTTAATTAATGACTGCCCATGAGAAGAGCTCTTTCCAACATACCCAATGCTTCTCATTCCCAACTCTGCCTGGAATAAGAATGCTGAAGGGTAGAAATAGTGAGGTGGTTGGTTGTTCTAAAGGTGTCCTGATATACAACAGGAAGGGTCCAGTTGGCATTTGCCTTTTCACATGGGTCAACAGTTGAGTCATTGAGTGTTCCTGTCCATTAAGGCAGCTAGCTTCATTGATGCATATTTGCCACTTTCCCACCTATACACTCTAGTTCCCTTTCTTCCAGTTGATAATATTAATTACATATTCACCTGTATAACTTAGGGTCTGATTGGCCTAGTTCCTGCACTCATTTCCAGATTTTTCCTGCTGATACTTTCTTTGAGCCTCATACTGAATTTTGCTCCACATCAAATTTTCCCTTGCCACCCACAAATCACTGGCTGATTCCTGCTGCATTCTCCTTCCACATCCCCTTCTTATCTTGATTCCCTACTCATATCCTTGCCCTTTTCCACACCTCTTCCTCCTCTCTTACATGAACCATGACAGATGCCCCTTCTCATTGAGTCTTGGCTCCCTGCCTGTCATTTTTCTAGCATATCTTATAAACTGTGGTGTGTAAAATGGCTGTGATAGTCCCCTAAGCTCCACCCTCAAAGTCCTGTTGAAATCCTACTCATACTTTTTTTTTTTCCCTACCCATACTTTTTTTTAAAGTGAGGCAGTTGGGGTTAAGTGACTTGCCCGGGGTCACACAGCTAGTAAGTGTTAAGTGTCTGAGGCCGGATTTGAACTCAGGTACTCCTGACTCCAGGACTGGTGCTCTATCCACTGCGCCATCTAGCTGCCCCCCTACCCATACTTTTAAAGCTTAGGTCAGATGAACAAGGGAATATAGTTGTTTTGCTCAGCCCTAGTGTGCAGAACTAGGAGCACGTGTGGAAATTACAGCAGAGGTAGATATGGGCTCAGTGAAGGGACAAACCATACTGATAATCACATCTGCTTGAAATTGGAGTGGGCTTCTACATGAAGTAATGAGTATTTTTTCCCTGGAAGCTTTAAAGTAATGGTTGAATTACTACTTGGAGGATGTTGTAGAGCAGTGGTGTCAAATCCAAATAGAAAGACCCCTTGCATATTGACTTAGAAAACCACAAATTAACATTATCTATACTGTATTGTATTTTTATTTTGTTAAACATTTCCTAGTTACATTTCAATCTGGTTTTGGCTGTGCCAGTGAGTTTGACACCTCTGTTGTAGAGGACTTTTATGCTTCAGTTTTGAGTAAGACTGAATGACCTCAGAAGTCACTTCTAAACTATGATTCTATGAAATGCTACCTCCTCTCCAAAGCTTTCTTTGATGCCCAGTGTCAAAGATTACTTCCTCCTGCCACCCACCCACCCCAGGGACCTCCCATAAATTTTTTTTTTCTTTTTTTAAGCAACTTTTTTTCCCAGGGCAGTGAGGGTTAAGTGACTTGCCCAGTTACACAGCTAGTAAGTGTCAAGTGTCTGAAGCTGGATTTGAACTCAGGTCCTCCTGAATCCAGGGCCAGTGCTTTATCCACTGCGCCACCTAGCTACCCCCTTCCACAAAATTTTTAAAATTTTTATCTTATCTTTGTTGATGTCTTTTGTTCATTTCTCATCATGATGGTATAATAGATAAAACACTGGTCTCAGTCATAAAGACATGAATTCAAATCCCACCTCTGCCACTTAGTACTTGTATGACCCTGGGTCTCTTAGCCTTAATTTCTTCATCTATAAAATGAAAGGGTTGGCCTCTCTAAGGTCCCCTCTGACCCTCTGTTTTCCTATGATCTCTTCCCTCTCCCCTGACTATAAAGTCATTTCTTCTAACATTTGGGTTTGACAATATATGCAATATTCCATACTCCTAGTTCTGCAAATCTACAACAAAGTAGGAAGAAAGATGCAGTTCCTTAACTTTACCTTCCCCCAAACTTTGTCATCCATTTGTATATTTAGATATATTGCCATCTGGGTCTGGGTCTGTATTTATGTGTCTATGTATATATAGGGTATCCCTAAAAGTTTAGTGCAGTTGAAATTTTATTTTAAAGCTTCAGGAAATGAAGCAAACTGAGGCCATTATGTATGAGGAAACTGAAGCCCAGTGAAGGGTTTTGTTTTGTTCTGTTTTGGTTTTTTGTTGGAGCAATTAGGGTTAAGTGACTTGCCTGGGGTCACATAGCTAGTAAGTGTCAAGTGTCTGAGGCTGGATTTTAAACTCAGGTCCTCCTGAATCCAGGGCCGGTGCTTTATCCACTGTGCCACCTACCTGCCCCCTAAAAGAAACTATTCTGTTGTTGTTGTTGTTGTTGTTGTTGTTGTTTTTGTGGGGCAGTAAGGGTTAAGTGACTTGCCCAGGGTCACACAGTTAGTAAGTGTAAAGTGTCTGAGTTCAGATTTGAACTTAGGTCCTCCTGAATCCAGGGCTGGTGCTTTATCCATTGTACCATCTAGCTGCCCCACCCCCGTGAAGTTTAAATAAACTTTCCCAAAGTCACCTAGTAACAGTTTTAGGGCCAGGATTCAAACCTAGGTATTCTGACTCTTATCCCCTTACTTTTCTCCTGTACCACACATTATCTCTATTTTACATGAGGAAAATGTGGTTCAGTGAAGTTGTGCCTTGCCCGGGTTAGCAGCTAGAATGTGGTGGATTTGAACTCAGAAATCCCCACTCTTTGCCCTGGCAACCTTCCACTGCACCAGAATACTGGCCATTTATGGCAAGATCTGAGGAAAATACAATAAATAGGAGGAATGAGGATAGGACATCTATATTAATAGATATAAGAAAGATTAGAAAATAAATAGAATACAGAGTCCTATGAAATAATCACATGACGGAAAAATCATCTTCCCTTGTGAGAAATCAAGGAAGACTTCATGGAGGTGTCATTGGAGTTAGGCCTTGAAGGGAATGTCAGCAAGTATTGATTTGGGGTTCAAGTGGAGGGTGTTGAGGGGAACAGAGGCATAAAGACCCAAAAGTATATATAGGCTGTGTTCTGGAGCCAGTAAGGAATCCAGTTTGATTGGACCAGAGAGCACATGAGAATTTATGTGGGCTAAGACTGCAGCTAGGTTGTACAATATCATAGAAACTTCTACATCTAGCCCCACATTTATACATTGAGAAAATGCCAATAAGAGGGCAGATGATTGTGACCACAGGGTGAGAGAGCCTTTCTCTAAGGGAGTGATGCAGGGCTATCTTCTGCTATAATTCTATAGTTAAGTACCGTGATGACCACAGTTCATTAAATGGAGCCAGTTTCTGATGACTAATGAGCTCTCCTTCTCCCCTTCCCCCCACCCCCCTCCACTTCATCAGCAGATAGAAGTGCTTGCAGATGTGAGAGTAAGCCTCTTCAGGCTTTGTCCACTATCAGGGTTTGCAGTCCCCATCTCCAGGAAGCCAAATGGTAAACAGTTAATTCCTTTTGTTCCAGTGTTCTGATAATTTCAAGAAATAATCAAACAAAAAAAGGATCCTGGAGCAGTTGAAAGACATAGACCTCACAGATGTTCCTGAACTCTTAAGGTCTAACTCCTTGGGCAAAATGTGTTTGTTACAGCTTTTCAAAGAATAATCTGTCGGCATGTTTCTTTCTGATTAGAATAAAATTCATTTCCTAGGAAATGCCCGTCACCTTACCTTCCTGCCACTAAAAAGAACAGAGCTAAAGATGACCCACCTCTGGTAGCCTTTGGGTCAGTTACAAACATACCCCCCAAAAAAACAAAAACCTGGTTTGACCTGACAATATACTGCTAGCACAAATTAGAGAGTTTCTGGAGAGGCAGTAGTTTGAATGGGTGTCATGTATAGAAGCCATAGCTGAAAGCCAAGGCATTTTGGAGGCTTTGTTAGTCCCTCTGTGAAATCTACGAACTCCACACCTTTCCAGAAAAATGAGTAAAACTACCACTTATACTTATTATGTATAATGATCCTTTCCTTCCTCAAAAGAACTTACGTGCCACATTCTCACTAGCAGGTAGTATCTCAGGGACGACTGAGAAAAGAGAAGTTAACAGTTGTGTTGCCTTTCCTACGTACCCTAAAAGGATGAATTAATACCAGTTCCATTCAGCAGAAATTTTTCAAGTGTCTACTATGTGTAGGGTCCCTGACCAACAAAGACAAAATGGATATAGTCTACTTGGGAATTTGTAGTCTACCTGCAGTTTGAGGGAAACAAACAAATAAGCAAAATAGAAAGTTGAGTTAATGGGGGGAAGAGATCTAGACAAAGTGCTCTAGGAAAAAATAAGAGAAAACCCCCGTTTCTGTCACAGAGGAGGAAGCATCTGAGCTGAATGTTGAAGGAAGAAAAGAATTCCCAAAGTGTGGGGTAAGGAGGTATGGAAGTGCCAGGAATGGGTTACAGCCTGTGTAAATGCATGGAGGCAGAGAAATACAGAGCCCAGTTGGGAACTAGATTGTTGTCCATTGGCTGCATTGTAGAATAATGTGAAAAGAAATATTGTACTGGGCTGGAAAGGTAACATGGAGCAGCAGTGTGCCTTGGGAGCCTGAAATCTAGTACTAGGCCTGTGTTATATCTCCTTGCCCCCTGGGAACTCAGGGAAATGTGCTGTTCATGTCCATCAGCATCAGATTATGCAAAGGACAAAATCCTATTTTGTATCTTCCACCCTCCCTAAAGGGACCCTTGCTTAAGAGCCCTTTTTTGATGATTTTTGCCTAGAAAAAAAAAAACATGAACATAAATGAGGGTATGACAACATTACTAGCTCCCTATGGGGTAGAATTCCCAGTAATAACAGATTTAGCATGTGGTCTGATACCTTTTTAGTATCCCAGGGACAGCATTGTTTAAAGAGAGCCTTGACTCTCAGTTTGAATAGTGTGGAGGGTGCCAGGAGGAAGACCAGCGGAAAAGGAAATGGGAGAGCTGTTGGTTTGTCTCACCCTCGACATCAGATGACAGGAAGTGGAAATTGAGCTTGGCCGAGGCAACCTGTTGAGGCCACATCTGTTTGAATAACTTAAAAAGCTCTATAGAAACCAAACAGTTTCTGGAGTAAGAAGACCAGAGAGAGGGGTGAGGGGTAGAAGAGGCAAGCAAGAGCTTGGGGGTGAACACCCTTGTCTGGATTACATTTCTTCCTTGGCTTTCCATGATCTCAGCTCTTCAACAGCCCATGTATCTGGCTAATTATTCAGTGATGATTCAAAGGGACTGGCACAGTTCCCTAGCTCTCCACAAGGCCAACCACTCAGTTTGGGGCTCACCATTGTCCTGGTGTTCATTCACATCAGGGAATAGCACTCAAGCCATTATGGAAATGCTACTGATGATGGTTGGACTTTTAGAAGAACCTTTATCTGATGGGAAAAGCTTTCGAGGGGTGTGTGTGTGGGTGTGTGTGTGTGTGTGTGTGTGTGTGTGTGTGTGTATGAGAGTGAAGCTGTTTTTTTGTTGTGTTTTGTTCTTGGTGGTATTGTAGTTATTTACAAATATCATGCCGCTGCCAAGAAATTAAAAATAAATAAATCGACACTATTTTTGAGTCCTCATCCAAAAGAAAAACAAATGGAGCTTGCAGGCCAGACAGCTGTTGGTTGCGGGTGGGGGGAGGGTGTTGTTTTTAATGTTAGAACTACAATAATTTTAGTCACGATTCCAAGTAGAGGCAAACAACTTTGTTTGCCAAACAAAATAGGACATCATTGGGCAGGGTGGAATGTTAAGAGTCAGAAGGGCGTGGTAGAGCTGGGCTAAACACCATCGGTTCTGGGTTCAAGTTCAGACTCCAGAGCTTAGTAGCATCAATAACTAAGCCACACCTCTGAGTCTACTTGTCAGTAGAAGGAGAATAATACTTGATCTAGAATTACAGATTATGAAGACTGAAGATCATAATATAGTCAACCACCTTATTTTAATAGAGAGAAGTCGTAGAAGGCTCACATTTATAGCTGAAGGGGAATAGAAATCATTTTGTCCGACCCTCTCATTTTGCATTTGAGGGAAACTAAACCTGGAGAAGGGAAGTGACTGACTCACAGAAACACAGTAAATAATACTGGCAAATTAACCCACGTACTCATTCTCTAAATCCAATGTTCTTTCTCCCACATTCTAGTGAACCCCTCTCCCCCCAACCATCCTGTATTTAACTTTGTATCTATTCTCTATTCTGTACATATAGGCTGTCTCCCCCGTAAGAGCAAAGTTACCTATTAAAATTTTTTTTAATGTGATCAAGTTTCAGGTTTAAATTTATCAGTAAAAGAGACCATTTTAATTTGTTTAAAAAAAAAAAAGAATGTTAGCTCCTTGAGGCCTGGAACTTCTGTGGTATTCCTAACCATGACACAGCACCTGGAACATAATAGGCAGTTAGTAAAGGCTTTTCAGTGAGGAAATGAAGACTCAGAAAACAGATAGGATTTTCCCTAAGTCACACAAGCAGTAGGTGGCAGAGTCAACACTTGCACCCAGGTCTTCCAAAGCCAAATATTCCCACACCTTCCTTTCTAGATTTGTCATGAAGACAGAACTATAGACTTCCATCATGGATTAAGGTTGTTAGAATCTAGCATCTGTGGAGTAAATGGGCTTCCTCTCAGCCCCCTTGGCCTTTTCCATTTCATAAGAAGAAGCTGGCCAATGTGTGGTATATTCTTTGCATGTTGTCCCTGACTCTAGTGTTCTTCTCTCAACAGGTACCACCTCCTCAAACTCCTTCAGAAATTTGGCAAAGTAAAGCAATTTGACTTTCTTTTCCACAAATCTGGTGCTTTGGAAGGACAGCCCCGAGGGTACTGTTTTGTCAACTTTGAAACCAAACAGGTACCTGTGCTGTCTTTCCAGTGTGTTTATTGAAACTAATTCATTCACTTCCTGCTAGGACAATTTTAGGCCTAAGGTCTAAGGCTACTGACCTATTTTCCAAGTTGAATGCCAGAGGGTGTTAGTGTTTGGCATAAAACTGGCCTCTCCAGTGTTCAGTCAATCTCACTCACCCCTTCAGGGGCTGGCCAACAAAGCCAGTATTGCCTTTGGGTCTTGGGGTATTAGAGTTCTGGGGGCGGGGGGGGGGGGCACCCACAACCGTTATTATGATTGGTTCATCATTCATTCCTTAACCCCAAATCCTTTAGGAACATGCACAAATGTGAGTATGTGGAGAGCAAGGAATAATCTTAACTTTAGGCATGATATTTTTTTCTTTATGTTAAATCGTTATTCCTTTGAGAGGGCTGGCTTTATCATGAACTTTACAAATAGAAACACCACACAGTACAATGTTGCTGCACAAGGGACTTGGCTAAGTAATTTTTTGAGTGAGCTGAGCTAAAAAAAAGTTACCTTTTAGCAGTTATTCTTTAAAAAAGGAGTATACTCTAGGTCTCTTCTTGACTTTTCCCAGATATTAGAATGTGATGGGTACTTTCTTTGATTTGGAATCACTGAAAATAGCCACCATTTTGGCAAGGAAGCTGGAGAGAGCACACTCTCGGTGTTCAGAGGACTTAATGCATGACTTATTGAGAGGGTGATGTAGTGGAAAGAGTTCTGACCTGGAAATCTGAGACCCAGGTAAGATCCCAAGACTTTGGGCAAGTCGTCTTCCCTTTCCAGGAGTCAGTTTCCCCTTGTGTAAAATGAAGGGTAGACTAGGTTGTTCCAACCATACATTCTGTGGATCACCGATTTTGGCCATGTAACATGCCACCTCCCAAAGATCCTGCATAGTAGTATAGCATAGAAGCAGGCAGAGCCCTGTGTTCATTCACATTATGAAGTAGAAATGAAAAACAAAGTTTCCCTTGGCTCTCCATTTAGCCATGTATGCTCTTTGATGGGGCAGGAAAGAGTAGCATTGGCCAACTCCAGATGGTAGAGGGTACTTAAGACACCCAGGAAGGCAGAACTGGAACATAAGCCAAAAAAAAAAACCCTCTTCTGATGCTCTATCCCAACCTATCCTTTCTCAATAGTTTCCCTTTACTCAATGGCTTTTTCATCCCCAGTACATAGACACTTGGCTGATTGCCCTTCAGATGGTACTTGGTCAACACAGATTGGGCAAGGATGTTTGGTAAGGCAAGAACATACATCCAGCTTTCCTGGGGGTGACCCAGGCTAGCTAATATCCAGATTCAGGAATTCCTCTCAACTCCTTTGCTCCTTGAAAAGGAAGGGTGTTTTTTGTAGTTGAAAGCATTTGTTTCTGAAAACCAGGTGCAAAGATTGACTCACACAACCACCTTCTTGCTTCATCTTCTTGACTGACTCCTGCTTTTTCCTGCCCAGAGTTTCCTTGACTCCCACAGTATCTGAAAGCACTGCTACGCTGAGTGCAAAGTTTGGGTCCAGCTCCGTGATAGAGTTCCCTGGTCCCCTAGGGAATATTGGCCTGTAGCCTGTGAAGGACCTCATGATAGAAATGCATGAGTATCACTTTTTGTTGTTGTTGGGTTTGTTTGTTTTTTGACGCAGAATACTGAAATGGACCTTAGACTATGGAATGTTGCTGCTGAAAAGAACTTTAGCAACAAATCCAGTCCCTTCATTTTACAGATGGGGAAACTCAACCGTGGGACTCATGGGAGGGACAAGTAGGGTGACTTGCCCATGGTCACAAAGGAAGTTAGCAGCAGAGCCTGGGCTAGAACCCAGATTCACTGAATCCCTGGTCAGTGTTCTCTCCACTGTATCACTTTGCCATTGGTCAGTTGTTTGTTAAAAGCAGTTCTGCTAGAGTCATCTTCAGCTCCCCAAATTGAAGTCATTCTGTGATAACAGAGCTAACTAAGCCTGCTTTTACTTTGTTTACTAACATGGGTCTTTTTCCTGTATAGGAAGCTGAGCAAGCGATCCAGTGTCTCAATGGCAAGCTGGCCCTATCTAAGAAGCTGGTGGTACGGTGGGCACATGCCCAAGTCAAGGTGAATCCCATTCAATAGAAACATACAAATATAAGCATCGCATATGTAGGAGACTGAAAACAGTGGTCAGGCAATTTGACAGCAGAGGCAGCTTTTGCCCTTCAAGACTAACCATTTCTTTTTTCAGATAAAGAAAGTGCCTGAGCCATTCATTTGCCTTTAGGAGTGACTCCTGACCTTCTCCACCATTAACCTCTTCATTAAGCTGTTGTCCTCAACGTTAGAGTGCGAGTTCCTGGAGGGTAGTGACTGACTTTCTTTCTATGTGTATTTGTTTTGTATTTCCAATCCTTAGCAGAGTGCCTAGCATACAACAAGCACCTAATAAATGCTTGTTGACTGACTGCTAGATTTGAACTCAGGCAATATTGGTTCAGATTCTACTTCAAACTCTGGTTCTTTGCCATGATGCAGTCACTTTACATCTCAGCCTTGGTTACCTGATCTGTTAAATAGGTATAATGATATTTGCTATACTTACTCACCAGGGTATTTATTGTGAGGAAGGCACTTTATAATAACAGCTCAAATTTCTATAGCATTGTAGGGTTTAGAGCAAGTATCTTTAACCCCATTCTATGTATGAGATAACTGAGGGTAACAAGTGTGACCATTTCACTCCCTCAAAAAGCTTCACCGACTCCCTTTTAACTCTAGGCTAGAATATAAACTTCTCTGACATTTAAAGCCATTTTTACAATATGGCTCTAACCTATCTTTCTAGACTGATTTCTCTTACATAATCTATATTCCAGCCAAGCTGACCTCCTTGATGTTTCCTCAGCACAACATTTCATCTCTCATCTCTGTGCCTTAGGACAAACTGTCTCCCATGCCTGCAGTGTCCTCTATCACCATCCCTACTTCTTGGGCTGACTCCCTTCCTTCAGATTCAGCTTAAGTGTCATTCCCTCTATGAGTCATTTCCTGATCACTTATTTCTTTGTGCACTCCCTCTGTGCCCCCAAAATTCCTTTTTTATATTTTATATATACTTCTCTGTGTGTAAGTTGTTCTTGCCCTCCTCATAGAGTTGGTTTGTTTTTGGTTTTGTGTTTTTTTTGCAAGGCAATGAGGGTTAAGTGACTTGCCCAGGGTCACACAGCTAGTAAGTGTCAGGTGTCTGAGGCCAGATTTGAACTCAGGTCCTCCTGAATCCAGGGCCGGTGCTTTATGCACTGCGCCTCCTAGCTGCCCCTCTTCATAGAATTTTAGCTCCTTCAGGGCAGAGGTTGCCTGGCTTTTGTATATGTATCTCTGTCACAGTGCCATGCATGGTTTTTTGTTTGTTTTTGGTCTAGACCTGTGGTGTTCATGATGTGGAAAAATCCAATTAGTGAAAACTCTCCACTGATGCATATCCTGGGGCACTGATAGGTTAAATTACTTGCCCATGATCAGACAGCTGGTAATGATCATTGGTAAGACTTCTTTCCAGGTCTTCCTAGATCCAAGGCTGCCCCTTTATCTGCTATTCCACAGTCTTTTATATGGTAGGTGTTTAATAAGTGGATGTTTAATTGATTGACAGAGCTGTAGTGACAGTTGCCCAGCGTAACATAACTAGCAGCTGTTAGACCCAGAACTCCAAATTCAGGTCTTTTGACGCCTGAGTCCAATACTATTTTCACATTCTCATGGTGCCAAATGTTATATAAAGATGAGCTCCTTTCATAAAATCTGAAGGTTGGAAAGCTCCTAATAGATCATCTTGTCCAGCTCACATCTGGACAGGAATCACTTCTGTAATATCCCTAACCCATGGTCATCCAGTTTCTGCTCAACCTCCAGTCATGGGACAGCACTTTCTTCTGAGGCACCCTATTCCACTTTGGGATCCTTATTAGACTCTTCCTACATTTGGGCCACCAAGTGGTTATTTGTCCTAAGAGTGGAAAAGCAAACTGTTCCAAATTTGAAGCACCCATGTGTGCTTATTTTAGAGCCTTGTAAAATTATTTAGATAGTGGTGTGGGGCTTTGGGAGTTGTGTTTTGACCCTGAATAACAAGATGTGACAGTTCATCTAGGAATTGAACTCTAGGGATTATAACCTAAAAGGGCAGGCTGCAGCTTCCTTTGGAGTTAGTAAGAACAGAGGTGGTGAAATGCTAACTAACTCCTTAGGGTGGGAGAGGATACAGGAAGGAATCTCTAAGGCTGTACAGTAGTATCTTTAAAGCTTTGACTGTTAACAGCTGTTATATAACATCCTTAGCCTAAACTATTACATAGGTTCTAGAATTTGATTGCATTAGTTTATTATGAAAACCTCCTGCTACACTGAAAGTTCCTTGAGGTCCGTTTCTGACCTCAGTGTCATATGGTAGAAAGAACTTTGGTTGGAAATCAGAATACTCTTAACTTCAAGTCCGAACTGTAACCATTATTAATTGTTTTACAATTAATCTAACCTTTCGGGTTCACTTTACTCAACTGTTAAATGCAGGTAGTATATAATACCTGTATTACCAGCCTCACAGGTTGTTGTGAGGAAAGAGCTTTGTAAAACACAAAGCACGATAGAAGTTTAAGCTGTTATGACTTTTCTCTGTTTCTCCCCCAGCACCTAGTGCAGTGCTTTGCATAGAGTAGGTATATATTAACAGATGTTTGTTGAATAGAATGGATTATTAGTTGACTCATTAAAAGCTACCACCTCAGGCAGACTCTCAAAGCCAGACTGTAAACAAAACTAGCCATATTAACCAGGTAACCAAATTAACCCAGTATTAATCTGAGGGTTTTCTGCTGAAAAACAAGTTTGGACAATTAGGAATATTTTCAGTACTCAGCTTTCGTAGAGTCCAACGTATCTTTTTTAGGAACAGAAACTTAATGACTCTATAATTTCATCATGGTATGTCCTCATTGAAAAAGTATTCATTTTGTTATATACCTGAACCCATCCATCTTTGGATGGATAAGAATCCTATTCAGGTCTCATCCATGTCTTCATACAGGATCAGCCTAACAAGTTTAAGGCCTTCCTCTTGTCCTTTTGATTCTTCCTGGGTAGGTATCAGTGCAGTGTTCAGCTTGTACGTCTGCTACCCTCACTCTTACTACGTGACTAACCCACTGTCTTGTGTGGCATTACTATTGTCTTTTTCTATCTGCAAGGAATAGAAGAAGCAGAGAAAAATTACTGGGTGCCTTTTTCCTCAAAGGAAAATGAGAGCACATTTATTGAACTGGTGGTTATGTCCATGTTCTGCATCCTGTTGAAAAATACAAACAAGGGAAATTGTCATTTCTGTTTTCATTTGAGACTCTGTGCTTTACAGCATTGCTTTTTCTGCATGTATCCCTACAATAAAAAGCTCCATGGGGCAGCTAGGTGGCGTAGTGGATAAAGCACTGGCCTTGAATTCAGGGGGACCTGAGTTCAAATCCAGCCTCAGCCACTTGACACTTACTAGCTGTGTGACCCTGGGCAAGTCACTTAACCTCCATTGCCCCGCAAAAAAAAAAAAAAGTTCCAGGGGCAGCTGGGTGGTGCAGTGGATAAAGCACCAGCTCTGGATTCAACTGAGGCCCAGAAAGGCTAAGTGAATTATCCATCATCGCATAATCCACATACGTGTCAAAGGCCAGATCTAAACCAGCTATTTCTGACTCCTGAGTCCAGCACACTGTCTACTATGTCATTCTATGCTTACTATTCATGGAAAAACTTTACTTATTCTCACATTCCTCTGATTTCATATTGCCTTCAGAGCCTTGGTTTCCCAAGCTGTAAAATTCAATAATTCAATAAACATTACTAAGGACCTACTATGTGTAAGAGACTCTATTAAGTGTTGGTCAAAGAAAATGTGAAATTGAGACTCCATGACCTCTTAAGAGACCTCCAACACTAACACACTGTATTCTGAGATTTTTTCCAGGAGCTCATATTGTGTCCCAATATTCTTTGTCATAAGATCCCTACCAGCTGTAACAATGTATGTTCTAAGGCCTCTTCCAATTGTAACATTCTAAGGTCCCTTCTAGCTCAAAATGTTCTCTATTTTAAGTCCCTTTCAACTCTTGACAGTCTGATTTCTCTTTTACCATAGAACTTTTTCTAGATCAATAACTTTAGGCCTACTTCCTGTTCCTCTCCACACACCTCAAACAGTGGAGACTTGCAAGATTCAGCAAACATAGATAAAATTCCAAGCATAACATTTCTGACCATGATTTGGAGATGGATTATAAATAGACAAAATGAATGTGGAGAAAATCCAGGCGTGGATAAAATTAAAATTTAAGTATGGAATACAAGAGATGCCCATATTGGTTTATTGGTATCATCTTTGAATTTGAAACAAAAACTTTCTCTCAAGAAGGCAGCCCATATCAAAATCAGCTTTTCATCTTGGAGCCAGAGCAGTGTGTTGTTTTGCACAAAATGTGAAAGAATTTTAAGTTTGAATAGCATATGGGCTGGGAACTTCTTAGTTTTCGGCTTCAAATTAAGGGCAGCAAGGTGGACATAATAAATAGATTTGTTGGACTTCGAGTCAAGAAGACCCGAGTTCAAATCCTAGCTCAGACACTAGTGGTGTGCCCCTACACAAGTGATTTACCCTCTCTCAGCCTCAGTTTCCTCACCTGTAAAATAGGTCTAACAACACGCAGCTCAAGGAGTTGTTGTTAGGCTTAAATGAAATAATATGTGGAAAGTATTTTGTAAACCTTGAAGCACTACATAAATGCTAATTCATATTCGTATTATAAGCTAGTCATTGCCAAAATGAAGTAATTCCTTTTTTTCCTTACTCTCAGAGATATGATCATAACAAGAATGACAAAATCCTTCCAATCAGTCTAGAGCCATCATCAAGCACTGAACCCACTCAGTCCAACTTAAGGTAAGCCTTTATATTTCAGGGTCTTGCAAAACGTCGTCCCCGTGTTGTCATCTATCTTGATATTCCTGGGCTCTTGTTCATGGCAAAGTAAGCCTTCCACCTCATCAAAAAGAAGGATCTGTCTCCTCCTGTCTGTGTTGATAACTGCTCAATAAATATAAAGATGTCCAGATTGGTCTCCTTCTGTCTCCTCTTTCCCCTCAGTTCA
This sequence comes from Dromiciops gliroides, assembly GCF_019393635.1. Classification (NCBI taxonomy): domain Eukaryota; kingdom Metazoa; phylum Chordata; class Mammalia; order Microbiotheria; family Microbiotheriidae; genus Dromiciops; species Dromiciops gliroides. The sequence continues at coordinate 385,440,930 of NC_057862.1, read as the reverse complement.
TTTTCCACATAGAAACAAAATTGATAGTCTCAAGACCCAGGACTGAGCACGTCACTTTACTGCTCAAGAAGCTTCAGTGGCTTCCAATTGCCTCACATTCTTACTCTAGGCTCTTTCCTAAAATCTATCATCAAACCACTAATCCCTCCACCTCTCAGTAATTTTCACTTGCCCCTCTCTCCAGTCTTGACCCTGTAGGAGTGGAAGCAATGGAAAGTAGGAGAAGGCCAGGAAGTAAGTTTTGACAAGGGGTGAGAAGCAACTGGACAAAGAGTTGAGGAATTTCGGAATAGAGGGCAGTATAGCTATACTCCATTGCTTCCATTCCTACACACATGCTATTAATTGGAACTGGAGAAAGTCACACAACCATGCCAACTAGGTACATTTTAAATCTATTTCATCCAGCTTTAACTAGGCCCTAACTGAAGCAAGTTAATCCATTTATTCCTGTCTAGTTGTTTCCTTGTCATACTCCCTACAAAAGCTTTTCCAAACCTTTTCTCTTCTCAGACTTCTCACTTTCCCTTCTTCCTGTCTCTCTCAGGTGAGGACCTTTCCTTTTATTTTACTGAGAAAATTGAGTCTGTTCAACAAGAGCCTCTTGTCCCCTTTTCTGTATCTCAGAACCCTTTGGCATTATCTTCTAGTCTCTCCTCTTTATCCCTAGGCTCTGAAAAAGAGGAGGCCCTCCTTGCCAAGGCTAACCCCTGTTCTCTAAAAAATTGCAGCTTCAATCTTCCCCTCCCCTAAATATTCATCTTTTATCTACTTTTATCTACTGGTTCCTTCAAACATACCCAGGTCACCTTCCTCCTTAAAAACCCTTCCCTACTGTCCCCTCAGACTTTCAGATACTATACCTCATCCCACCCCCACACCCCCTTTCTCAGCCAGACTCTTAGAAAAAGATGTCTACATGTCTTTCATTTACTCTTTTTACTACTTTTGCAGCCTGGTTTCAGACCTCATCATTTGACTAAAACTGCTCTTTCTAGTGTTCCTAATGATCTCCTAAGTACTAAATATGATGGGCTTTTCCTGATCCTCATTCTTCTCAAGCTATTTGAAACTTTTGAGTACCCTCTCCAGAATATCCTCTTCTCTCTGGGTTTTCATGACACTACTGTCCTGGTTTTTGTCCTGCCTGTTTAACCACTCTTCCAACTCCTTTTTCGGTCCATCATCCATATCATACTTCCAACCATGAGTGTTCCTCTGGGCTCTGCCTCCCACTCTTCTCTTTCCACCTTCTCTCTGGTGGGGACCTTGTTAGCTCCTGTGGCCTTAAGTGTTATCTCTGTCGATAAGTCCCTGATCTAACGCCAGTATTTGTCTCACTTCATTTCAAACTGATCCTCCTGAAGACATCCAAAGCCAACACGTCCCAAAATCCCCTAAACACCACCCCTCTTCCAACCTTCCCTTGTTCTGTCAGAAGCACTGCTGTTGTTCCAGTGATCCATGTTCATAATCTTAGCATTATTCTTCACTCCTCCCTCCTGAACTACTTCCTGTTGTCCTCGTCCCATTTCTGTGCCTGTTCAGATCCTGTGTCCCATTCTCATCTGCACATCATCTTGCCAAGGCCTTTCCTTATTCCCCCAGTTGTTAGTGCCCTCCTCTCTACCCCTAATATAAGTCACTTTGTATTCATTCTATATGTATTTATTCTACAATTAGTTACATATTTGAGATCATGTTATGTCATCTTGTCCCTCCCAGTAGAATGTAAGCTCCCTGAGGGCAAGGACTATCTTACTTTATATTTGTATTTCCAACATCTAGCCCCATGCCTGGCATTTCATACATTCTTACTGGTTTATTTTAGATTTCTCTACAGTATACAGGTTCCCCAAGTAGAACATCATCTCTTTTTTGTTTTGAAATATTATTAAGCAGGGGCAAGTAGGTGGCGCAGTGGATAAAGCACTGGCCCTGGATTCAGGAGAACCTGAATTCAAATCTGGCCTTAGATATTTGACACTTAACTAGCTGTGTGACCCTGGGCAAGTCACTTAACCCTCATTGTCCTACAAAAAGAGAGAGAGAGAGAAATATTAAGTACCTCATATAGTGGTAGGCATTAGGGATACAAAGTTTAAAAAAGTAGTTTCTTGTGTTTTGGCAAATTAAAAAAATAATAATAATTTTTCTCTAGTTTTTTGAGAGGCAGATGAATTGATATTGAAAAGAACCCTGAACTTAAGGGGTTTTTTTTGTCTTAGTATCTTTTTTGGGGGGACGGGGGGAACCAGGGCAATGCGGGTTAAGTGACTTGCCCAAGGTCACACAGCTATTAAGTGTCAAGTGTCTCAGGCCGGATTTGAACTCAGGTCCTCCTGAATCCAGGGCCAGTGCTTTATCCACTGTGCCACCTAGCTGCCCCCTTATTTTTTTTCCAAGTTCATATAAAGATAGTTTTCAACATTTGTTTTTATAAGATTTTGAGTTCCAAATTTTTCTCCCTCTCTCCCTTCCCTCTCCCTTCCCCAAGACAGCAAGCAATCTGATATAGGTTATATATGTATAGTCACATTAAACATATTTCCACATTAGTCATTTTATGAAAGAATAATCAGAACAAAAGGAAAAAACCTCAAGAAAGAAAAAAAAAACCAAAGCAAAATTAGTGTGGTTCAACCTGCATTCAGATTCCACAGTTCTTTTTTCTGGATGTAGAGAGCATTTCCCATCATGAGTCCTTTGGAATTGTCTTGGATCATTGCACTGCTGAGAAGAGCTACCTGAATTTAAGTATTGGCTCTGCTACTTACCAGCTTCCCCAAAAGTACATTATATACTATAACAATGCTACATAAATGAGAGGTGTTCTAATATCATAGAATTAATTTACAGCTTGATGGAACAGAGTATCTGACCAAGTTGTTCATTTTACATATAAGGAAATTGAGTTCCTAGAATCACATACTTAATAAGGAGCAAAACTTAAATTCAAACCCCTGTCCTGAGATTCTGAATCCAGTGGTCTTCCCATTATCCCAAACTATTCTTTTTTTGTGTGTGTGTGAAGTGTTGGAGCTAAGTGACTTGCCCAAGGTCACACAGCTAGTAAGTGTCAAGTGTCTGAGGCCAGATTTGAACTCAGGTCCTCCTGACTCTATGGCTCATGCTTTATCCATTGCGCCATGTAGCTACCTCCATGACTTTTCAATATTACCTGCTGCTTAGTGGAGATGTCCCAAAGAGGCTTATGGTGTTTTGACTTGTCACATCCAGGGAAGCAGGGCCCCAGACTTGAAAGGAAGTTCACAGTCTATAAGAAGTCAGCACCACACAATCTTCCTGTTTCTTACAAAGGACTGATCTGCTGGCAGAAGGAGGAGAGGTGACCAGGCACATGGGAAAGTGAGGAAATGGGTTAGAAATTCCCCAGAGGGGCGCCACCACCTTGCCTTGCTTGTGGATTCACAAAGAGACCATAAGACTATAACAGTTAAATTTACTTGTCTTATGTGCAGAACACTCTGCTAGATCCTAGGGAAGATAACAAAGTATCATCTGGTAGGGAGATGAGATGTTATGCAAATAACAGCAAAATATATTACATACACACATCTATCTATACCTATAAGTGTTTGTATGTATATATATATATACATATACACACATGTACATAAATACATTTAGATATTGTTATATACAGTATTACATAAGTTCACTAAAGAGATATGAAACAATCTCATGTAAGATCTGAATGGGGGGAGGGGACGGTTGCTAGCTAATGGGAAATCACAGGAGGCTTCCTGGAGTACATGGCATTTGAATTAGCCTCAATTAATACCATTAGTAAAGTTTGAGGCAAGAGAGAGCTGGAAATGTTCCAGGGACAGCCTCATCCAGTTTGCTTGTAATAAGAAGGCAGAGAGAAGGGAGAAAGGTGGGATGGTACCAGATGGTGAAAGGCTTGAATTTTACTAGGGAGCCACTAAAGATTTTTAAGAGGAGAATGACAACTAGATCTCTTCCTAGAAAAGATTATTTTGACAGTGGTGCAAAGGATAATGATATTCCATCTTGCTCTGCTGTATCAGATCAACAGTTGCCGTCTTTGATCATTAGTTCATGATACCTTTGTTTGCTGACCACATTTTCCATTTTTCCCAACTCCCAGGTCGGGCAACATGGTGTATCCTTATCCCTGTTCAAAGCACAGTATGATCTAGTAAACATCTAGTTTTACATATACCTAAATGAAGTCTTCCTATCTGAAGATTCCATTGCTTATAATAACTTCCACATTTCCATAGTACTTGAAGTTTACAAAGGGGTTTCCTCACAACAGCATTTAAGAGCTAGGTCAGAGAGAGATGATTATCCCTGTTTTGCAGAGCAGAAAACTGAGACCTAGAACAGACAAATGAATTAGTCTTGGTTATGAAACTAGTAAGTGTCTGGTTTGCCAGAACTCCATCCCGGGTCTGTGGATTTCAGATTCAGTGCTGTCCTCTACACGTGTACTTTACTCCCTATTGAGAGGAAGCAGTAATATTTGAGCCCTTTTCCAGATAGCAGAAGCAACAGAGTAAAGTGAAAAGAAGACTGGACTTGCTGTCTCAGCACCTGAGTTGAGGCTTCAATTCTGACACTCAGTATCTGCTTGGAGCTAGGAACTGAAGCTATGATCTCATTCATATGGAGAGCTCCTTTTGAGGAAGAGGTTCCTCCGCTTAGATCACTGAGGGATTGATTAAGTGACTTGTTGAGGGTCTAGTAGCTAGTATGTGTAAGAAATAGGACTTGAACCCCGGTTTTCTTGGCTCTGAAACCAGTTCTCTGTTCCCTCCACCACACTACTTTCTCTCTCTGCCTGACCCTGGGTAAATCACTTTACCTCTCTCTGCCTCCGTTTTTGACATCTGTAAAATGGGGATACTAATACCTCCTATGATGAAAGCATATTATAGAAATCATAGCTCTTATAACTATCATTCCATCCCTGACTCATCAACTCTTTGCTCTTCTTTTTTTCCAGTGTCAGTGCAAAGATAAAAGCAATCGAAGCCAAGCTGAAAATGATGGCTGAAAACCCTGATGCTGAGTACTCGGCAGCCCCTGTCTACTCCTACTTTAAACCACCAGATAAAAAAAGGACTAGTCCCTACTCCCGAACTGCTTGGAAGTCCCGAAGATGATGGTTGGGAAGAACTGTAGCAGCAAAGACAACTGCTTCATGCACCTCAGATCCTCTGCCTTTGTACTTTGTAGATTTCAATGGTTCTCTCCAAGAGCACAATCACAGCGTTAGAGTTTTGTAACACGGAGTTTTAAACTTTTCTCATGGCTATTCCTTGCCCGAAGTATGTATAGAATTGAACACCATCCAGAATAAATTGGATTGCATCCAGAGCTCTGACTTTAACACAGGGATGCTCTAGTTGACTAAGCCGTTTGCATTCTGTGAGTCCAAAAAATGTTATTCAATATAGCAGAGAACAAGAAGTTGACTGTTTTAACCAAGAAAACAAAATTTGTCAAAGTGCTCATTTTCTCAAGAAGTTGGGATGGGGTGGGGTGGGGAAAAAAATGTGTATTCTACTTAGCGCAAATGCCTTCAACACCTAAGAGCAGCAGTAGGGGCCAGTGGTAGAAGGTGACCCGACACTACTTTTGTTGTTCTGTTTTTTAAATTGTGTTCAACGACGTCCCCAAAGTCTCACAGTGTGGAAATGCCTCCAATAAGGGATGAAAAGGAAAAGTTCTTTGCCAAAGAGAGCAGATCCTTAATCTGTTTAAGCATTCATTTTTTAATGTTTTAGATTTCAAATAGGAAGGTATAATCAATTTCTGAAAACTTTTAAGGGAGATAAATCTATAGAGCCCGTAAATGGTTTTTCACCAAGACAACAATTCAGTCTTGAAAACCTTTTGTGGAGCTAGGGATGCATCTTTTTAAAAATATTATTCAGCACAATGAACTGGTAAATCTATAAGAGTGTTAATAAGAAACTTAATTAGAAGTCTGCCAGGGGAGTTTTATAGCATGAGAATGCCTTCTGCAGAACTACATTTTTGCCACCTTTGTGAGCAATAAAGTAAAATAGCTCTTTTAGCTAATTTAAAGGCCAAGCTAGCCCTTATCAAACACCCTCTCTCCTAATCTGTCACTCTTAATTTAGTAGCAGAGATTGAGCTGTGTTGTGGGGGGAGGGATTTGGGGTAGGGAGAGTGGAGGGAGTAGGAGTAAGGAGTTTGTATAATAGGTATTTCAGTCTTTGGCCTAGTAATTTAGGGATTTTCTTTGATAAGGAGTGCTATATGAGTTAAAATTTATTGTCCTGTTCTGAATAAGCTATATTTTTTTTCCTCTAAACCGAGAGTACGGCCTATAATCCAGGTTGAGGGGTGAGGTTTTTTTGTTTGTCTAGAAGAAATCTCTTTTTAGGAGGGCAGCCTGTATTCTGGCAAATATGCTTAATTTTTATACACAGAACCCACCTTCTTGTTTTCTATTTTATTTGGCTTTGAAAAGCTCTCATGGTAAAAGATAGAAAGTTGAGTAACCATGACGCCAACAGGGATGGCATTTCTGCCAGCACAATTTTAGTTATTTAGGGTAAATTTTGGCCAAGTGTTTCATTGGGTAGCTTGTTCACTCTTCCAAGTCACTGATTTATTCTGGGTGAAACCTAACTTTATGGTCAAGAGGTTTCCCCTATTTCTTTATAATAAAGCATGGTCTTTCTCTAAAGCAACACAAGCCTTCCCATATTTGTTGAATATCAGAAATGAAGCTTCTTGGCAAGTTCACTGCATCATGTTCTACTTTCAGGAAGTATTGGATTTAGAGAAACCTTATGTATTGAGGGTTTGGGCGGGGGGGGGGGGTTGTATATTTGTTTGCTTTCTGGTTAAGTGTCGCTCTTGAGCTACCTTTAGGTAGCATATATTGGCAATTAAGTAAAGACATCTCTTTGATGCAAGTGATATCCCTTCCTATTCAGAAAGATGGGAGGGCTTGCCTGGCCACTGTATTATAGATGGTATCCCCAGCAGGTTTGGGATGAAGTAGGACTTATTTAGTGCAAACCAGTCTTCTATTTTTAATAGGAATTTTGAGAATATTTGACTTTGAATTATATAGAGCTGTTTCCTTTAGAAACCAGAGCTATTTATTTGTATTGAAGGCAATGTTATGATTTATAGCAACTCTTATTTCTCTATGTGAATAAATACAAAAAAATGTTGATGCAGTTTCTTTTTCTCTTCGATCACTGGAATCAAGATTACAAACCTGAAGTTGTCTCCCCCTATCCCCAGTGCTCCCATTCCACCTCCCATACCTTTTTTTTTTTTTTTAGTGAGGCAATTGGGGTTAAGTGACTTGCCTAGGGTCACACAGCTAGTAAGTGTTAAGTGTCTGAGGCTGGATTTGAACTCAGGTACTCCTGACTCCAGGGCCGGTGCTCTATCCACTGCACCATCTAGCTGCCCCTCCACCTCCCATACCTTTTAAATTCTTACCCATCTTTTCAAGCACAACTCAAATGCTGCCACTACCACCACTTCCTAAGAGATCAAGACTCAGAAAGGACCATAAAGATCATGTAGTCATGGGGCAGCTAGGTGGCGCAGTGGATAGAGCACCGGCCCTGGAGTCAGGAGTGCCTGAGTTCAAATCCAGCCTCAGACACTTAACACTTACTAGCTGTGTGACCCTGGGCAAGTCACTTAACCCCAATTGCCTCACTAAAAAAAAAAAAATCATGTAGTCAGTCCAGCTTCATTTTAAAGATGAAGAGCCTGAGGTCCAGAGGTTAAGTGTTTTGGCCAAGATCACCCAAATGGTGATCAGAGCCAGGGTTCAAACCCACATCACATCCTTTATCTCAAGTTCACTGGTCTTTCCGTTCATACCACACAAAACCGGTGTTAACTGGTGTTAACAATTTGGACCTTGCTGATGATGGAGCATAGCACATTTGGACTAGAAATGTACACAGATTACTTTTCAGGCTACAAAGGAAGAACACTTAGTTTTAGGTCCCAACATTGTGTATCCTGGGATCTCTTGCAGCCCTCCCATTCTCTGGACTATAATCTGACATTCTATGTTCCTTTCCAGCTCTGCTGTTCTGTTATGATGCTGGTGTAGGGGACAAGACTGTATTCCTATTACTCAGGTTCAACAACCTTGCCTAGCAGCTTCAGGGGATTGCTCTATTTCTATCTTGGCCTCACCGGAGCTATGTATGGGGTAGAAACCATGCTGGAGCACCATATTTGTTCCTTTGCACAATGCAAATTTAGCACGGATTAGGAGCAGTAGCTAAAAGGAAGCTTTCTCTTAGCTGCCTCCTACGGATCATATATGGCTGCCTTGATTATCTCTGGTAAGGTTCTTCATAAACTTCATCAAAGCATTTTTCACATTTCTTTTCTCATTTAAGCTTAATAAATTTGTAGAACCAGTATTAATTCAGGCATTCACTGACTATTGTGTATAAGGCACCTTTCTGAATGACTAGTTCTGTTTCTCTAGTGCCTGAAAATATCCAAAGTGGTGGTGTTTTTGTTTTTGTTTTTCATGTTGTAAGGTAGTACAAATGCCATTGTCTTCATGTTTCAGATCAAACATTCAGCATTCTTTCAGCAAACATTTTTTCTTTTTGTGGGTCAATGAGGGTTAAGTGACTTGCCCAAGGTCACACAGCTAGTAAGTGTCAAGTGTCTGAGGATGGATTTGAACTCAGGTCCTCCTGAATGAATCCAGGGCTGTTGCTTTATCCACTGAGCCACCTAGCTGCCCCCTAGCAAACATTTTTTTTAAGCAGCTCTGTAAAGTGTATACTGTGCCAGCCACAGCGTGGAAGATGACAAATTTAGACAAAAATAGGTCCTCTGGGAGTTTATGACCTTGTAAAAGGATGACACATCAATACAGATTGCCATTGTGCTCAAAATTAAACAAGCCCATTAAAGAGTACAAAGCAAAGTGCTATGTGAGGTCTAAGAGTAAAGTATTACCTCTAGATTCAAATCAAGAAAGACACACTTAACAATTACTAGCTGTGTGACCCTGGGCAAGTTACTTAACCCCAATTGCGAAAGAAAGAGGTGGGGGAAGAAAGAGAAAGAAAGAAAGAAGGAAAGAAGGAAAGAAAGAAAGAGAGAGAGAGAGAGAGAGAGAAAGAAAGAAAGAAAGAAAGAAAGAAAGAAAGAAAGAAAGAAAGAAAGAAAGAAAGAAAGAAAGAAAGAAAGAAAGAAAGAAAGAAAGAAAGAAAGAAAGAAAGAAAGAAAGAAAGAAAGAAAGAAAGAAAGAAAGAAAGAAAGAAAGAAAGAAGACTTCCTGGCTTAGAATTTGAGGTGAGCTTTAAAGGATGGATAGGAATCCAATGGGAGAAGAGAAAAGCTATTCCAGGAATAGGGAGCATCCTGAATAAAAGCACATGGAGGTGTGAGAGGATATACAGTGGGCAGACAGTATCCCTGGAATGTAGAATACCTTGAGGGGAACATAAGACTGGAAAGATAAGATGGTGCCAAATTGTGTGGTCAAGCTGAGGAATGTGAACCTTAACGGGGAAGCAAAGAGTTACTTAACTTGTTTGAGCAGAGGAGTGAAATTAGCAGATTAATGGATAAAAAAGATCTTCTGCCAGAATAATAAATTGTGGACGTAGGAAAAAACCTTTTAGAATTTTATTGCAGTAGGTCAGTAAGGGCTTGTACTAGGGTGTTGTCAGTGGAAATTCACTTGAACAAACATTAAGTACCTGCTATGTTCTAGGACCTGGAGATAATGAGACAGAAATAAAGAAGTCTTGCCTCTGAAAAAGAATCAGGAGATGGTTCCTAAAAGAGGTGGCATATGAGCTAAACCTGAAGGAAGTCAAGGACTCTAAGAGACAAAGGGAAGGAGGAAGTGTCCAGATGCAAATGCCCAAAGGTTAGGCAACAAAGAGATCCTCAAACAAGAAGGCAAATTTCACCTCATAAATAACATTGAGATGATGCTATAGGATGTAACCCATGCCTGGAATATGGCTCTGGGTGGGTGTCACTTATTCCCAAGAAGCAGGATAAGTAATTGGGTTAGGGTAACTAGTAAGAAGATGAAGAAATCCAGGAAGCAGAGGAAAAGCATAATGAAGACCACTTGAGTGAAGATTTATGGAAGGAAACAGAAGTGATTTTGTCATTTGTATATGCTACAGACCACCTGTTCAGAATGAGGAAATAAATAATTACAAACCTGGCATGCAGTAGAATAGTAATGGGAGGTGGGGGGAGAAGTTCAATTATTGAAGCATCTGCCCAAATCAGAGCAGTCCTAGTGACTTTTTTTTTTATCTTAATGGTATTTTTTCAATTACATGTAAAGACTACTAAGGTTCAGAAGTCCCTAAGGCTGGCCAGGAAAGCAGTTATGTCCTATTTTTTCTGTTTGAAGCCCTATTGAGGGAAGAAGATGGATCAAAGAAGAGACAGACCACATAGGGAAGTGGAGGGGACCATGATAACCGACAACAGAACTGGTCAGTCGTTCCTATGATTTTGGTTTTTATGCCAAGAAAATGCCTTTCCTTTAGTCCAAAAAGGACAAAAAGAGAAAGAGCTAAAGGGAAGGCACAACCAAGGGAAGGATGGTCATAGTAGTAAGAAAGTATGTATCTGCCCTTCATTGAGTTCAATGCAACAAGTTTTTGTTAAGATCCCAGCCAGATGAAAGGAAACCTATCTAATGGACAGGCCTCAGAGATAGGGAAAACTAGATTCAGGTCCTACCTCTGAAATATTAGTTGTGTAATCATAGGTAAGTCATTTAACCTCTAAGCACCTGCAGGAAACTTTCTAAGACTCAAAGTTATAGGTGAGGTAGCACTGCATCATGAGGGAGATTCCCACATCAAGATCTTGATGACAATGAAATTCCAAGTTCACCCTAACCCCTAATGTGTTAGGCACTGCAAATACAAAAACAAAAACTTCTTGACTTCAATTACTCCCAAGGTAATTTTTCAGGATTCAAGTCTCATGGCATAGATAAACTACTTTCTAGGAAGAATTTGAAAGAACTGGTGGCTATAATCACTGCTCCGCTGTTAATGATAATTGAAAAATCCTAAACTTCAGGTGAGCAACTGCAGGACTGGAGAAAAACTGGTACCTAATTCTCTCTCTCTCTCTCTCTGGCAGGGCAATGAGGGTTAAGTGACTTGCCCAGGATCACACAGCTAGTAAGTGTCAAGTGTCTGGGGCTGCATTTGAACTCAGGTCCTCCTGAATCCAGGGCAGGTGTCCTATCCACTGCGCCACCTAGCTGCCCCACCTAATTCTCTTTTTAAAAGAGAAAGAAAAAGATAATAGAGACCAATGAACTTGATTTCAATTCCTGGCAAAATTCTATCATGGATTCTTAATGACATAGTTACCGAACATCCAGAAGTAGTGCACACAAAGAGTCAGCCTGGCTTTAACAGGTTATGCCAGACTAACCTCATTTCCTTTTCTTAATAGTTACTAAACTAGAAAGTCAGGGGAATCAACAAGCATTTATTCAATACTGTCCCTACACTATACTTGGAATGCATTGAATTAGAGAGCTTGCAAGAATAAAGAGGTGATAGTCCTACATACTCTGCCCTGGTCAGTTCACACCTGGAGGCCATGTTAATTCTAGGTGCCAGAGTCGATTAACTTGAGAGGATCCAAGTAAAACAACAAGATCAATGAATGTCCTTGAGTCCATACCAAGTGAGGGTCAGTTGAAGGAAGTTTCTCCTGGAGATATTTAACCTGGGGAAGAGAAAACTTAAGGGGCACATGAGAGCTGTCTCCCAAATATTTGAAGAGCTATCATATGGAAGAGGGATTATACACATTTTGAACAGAATTAGGAGCCATGAGCAAAAATTACTAAAAAAAAACAAAAACCAAAACCATTTAGGTTTGATCTTGAAGAAAAATGCTCTCATGATTTAGAGCTATCCATAAATGAAATGGGCTGCCTTTGGAAGGTGGGGCTCTCCCTCATTGTAGTCATTTAATCAAAGCTGGATGAACACTTCCTGAATGTGTTGTGTGAATATTTTTAGGGTTATGGATTGGAATGAATGGCTACTGAAATCCTGTCAAACTCTAAAATCTGTGAGTAATTCTGTGAAATATATGCATTCCAGACAAGGAGGGAGGGATAGCCTGAGCAAAGGCCTGGAAATGAGAGGTGGACTGCCAAGTTTATTGAATAAACTAGTGGTCCGGTTTTGCTAGATATATGATGTGTTAAGAGGAATAATATAAAATAAGTCTAAAAAGGAAGGTAAGAATCCAGTTAATTCCAAGCTGAGAAGATGTGATATGGACCCATTCAAGTGGTACAGTGAACAGTTAAGTGGCATGATAGAGTGCTGGACCTGGAGTAAGAAAGACCTGAATTCAAATCTGAATTTTTTTTTAGTGAGGCAATTGGGGTTAAGTGACTTGCCCAGGGTCACACAGCTAGTAAGTGTTAAGTGTCTGAGGCCGGATTTGAACTCAGGTACTTCTGAATCCAGGGCCGGTGCTCTATCCACACTGCGCCACCTAGCTGCCCTGAAGTAGGTGTTATTAATATCTCCATGATACAGATGAAGAAACTGAGGCAGAGATAATGATTTGTCCAGAGTCACACAGCTACAAGTTGTTTAAATTCAGATTTGAGGGGCAGCTAGGTGGCGCAGTGGATAGAGCACCGGCCTGGGATTCAGAAGTACCTGAGTTCAAATCCGACCTCAGACACATGACACTTAGTAGCTGTGTGACCCTGGGCAAATCACTTACCCTCATTACCCTAAGTAAACAAAAAACCAAAAACCACCTACTTCTCAGATTTGTCATTAGGATAAAATGAGATAATATGTATAATGTGTTTAATAAACCTTAGTGTCAAATAAATACTAGCTGTTATTAGAGAATAGGGTGCTGAATATTGAGGTAAGAAGACCTAGGTTCAAATACCGATTCTGATAGTGTGAGCATGTCAAGTCAATTCGTTTCTTCTTCAAAATTGGGAGTAATGTTTGTAGTACCTAACTCAAGGGTTACTGTGAGGGTCAAATGAGATAATGTATGTTAAGTGCTTTTTTTTGTTTTTTTTTTTGTTTTTTTTTAGTGAGGCAATGGGGGTTAAGTGACTTGCCCAGGGTCACACAGCTAGTAAGTGTCAAGTGTCTGAGGCCGCATTTGAACTCAGGTACTCCTGAATCCAGGGCCGGGGCTTTATCCACTGCGCCACCTAGCCGCCCCCGTGTTTTAAGAATTTTAAATTAAATGTTAATAATTATTATTGAACAGGCCACTGGTATGGTCCAGCATGTATTTTAGGAATAGTAATTTGGCAGCTGTGTGGAGGATAGACTAGAGAAGAGAAAAACACAATTAGGAATACATTGTAATAGTCCAGATGAGAGGCAGTGTGGGCCTGAACTAGGGTAATAACTGAGTGAGTGGATAGAGAGGGGCATGTGTGGGAGATATTATGAAGATAGAATTGACAAGATTTGGCAACTGTTTGGATCTGGAGGGAGTAGAGAAAGAGAGACAAGGCATGGACAACTTAGAGACATTGAGGACTTAGGTGACTAGAAGGACAGTGATACCCTCAACAAAAAAGTAATATTGAAGGAAGGGTAGGTTTCAGGGAGCAAGATGACAAGGTCTGTTTTGAAAATGTTAGGCTTAAGTTGCTTATGGAACATCCATAAAGAGAGGTAGGTCTACCAGCCAAGTGATGTAGGAATGAAACTCAAGAGAGAGACTAGTGCTGGATATATAGATTTGGGATAAATGTATATTGAGATGATAATGAAACCTATGGAAGCTAATGAGATGAATGAGTGAGAGAGTGTAGAAAAAGAAGAGAAAAATGCAGAGACTTGGGGAATCCTTACAATAAAGGTACAGGATGTGAATGATGAAACGGAAGAGAGAAGTATCATCAGATAACAAAGGAGCCAAGAGACTGCTGCATCCTCAAAGTCAAAGGTGTTGATTATATCCAGAAGCTAGAGGTGATTGACAATGACAACTATGGGTATGTCAAGAAGGATGGGGAATGATTAAAAAAAAAAAAGATGTAGAATTTAGTAGGAAGATCATTAGAAACCTTGGAGAAAGTAGTTGCAGACAAGTGAGGGTCAAAAGTCAGATTTAGAGGAGAAGAGAAGGAAGAGGAAGGTGATAAAGAGTATGCTAAGAGTATAAGATTTTTTTCTCATAGTTTGGCTGTGAACAGTAGACAAGGTATAAGGTGATTAAGAGGAAGATATAGCAGAGTGAAATCAAGAATTTTTAGGGATTAGGGAGGCCTAGGCATGTTTGTTGGCAACTATAGATAAGGAGAAACTAGAGATAAGAAAAGGATAGGGAATGATTTTTTTTTTTTGGGGTGAGGCACTTGGGGTTAAGTGACTTGTCCAGGGTCACACAGCTAGTGCCAAGTGTCTGAGGCCGGATTTGAACTCAGGTCCTCCTGAATCCAGGGCTGAGCCACCTAGCTGCCCCAGGAATGATTTTAAAAGGCCAGCTTCTAGAGAAAAAAGGGGGAAATAGGATCAATGGTGAAAGTAGAAAGCTGGCCTCCGTAAGGAGGAGAGACCTCTGTACTAGAGACTAGAACAAAAGAAGAATCAGGGACAACGTAGAGAGATTTTTGAGGTGTGAGAAATGGGAGAAGAGGAAGCTCAAGGAGCAAAGCCTTTATTTTCTCAGTAAAAAAGCTAAGTCCTCTACTGAGAACTAAGAGATATGTGTTATACAGGAAGCTTAAAGAGAAAAGAGAATGAATAAGGGGCATCTAAGTGGCGAAGTGGATAAAGCACTGGCCCTGGATTCAGGAGGACCTGAGTTCAAATCCAGCCTCAGACACTTGACACTTACTAGCTGTGTGACCCTGGACAAGTCACTTAACCCTCATTGCCCAGCAAAAAAACAAAACAAAACAAAACAAAAACGAAAAGAGGATGAATGAATGAATATGCATTTATTAAATCCTTCGTATATGCAAAGTACAATGTTAAGTTCTGGAAATACAAATAGGAAAGTAAGATAGTCTCTGCTCTTAAGTAATTCATATTCTTATGGAGGAAATAAAGCACATAAGATGTTTCAAATAATACTAATAATAATAGCTAGTGTTTATATAGTGTTTACTATGTGCCAGACATTGTGCTAAGTGCTTTATAATTATTATCTCATTTGGTCCTCACAACAACTCTGGGAGGTGGGTGTTATTATTACCCTCCTTTTACAGCTGAGGAAACTGAGGCAAAGAGAGGTTAAGGAACTTCCTAGTGTCCCACAGCGAGTAAGTATCAGAGGTTGGATTTGAACTTAGGTCTTCCTGACTCTAGCTCCAATGTTCTAGTTCCAGTGTTCACTGCACCAACTAGCTGCCCCTATTGAAAGTCATATGGAAAGGTTCCGTAGTCCTTAGGTTTCAGAAACAAAGCCTGTGGTAATGCGTTTTACAATTCCAAGGACTTCAGTGGTGAGAATGTTTCCCCTCCAGTCTTCAGTATCTATGGCTTCCTGTCTCTCCCTCAGGGTCCTTTGTTCTTTCAGGTAGGTTAGTTTGTTTGATCAATAGAGGGTAGTTGGCAACAGTTGGTAAGGATGGCTAGCTCTTTGCTACCAGAATTAGAAAGTTTTGAATAGCTACTTCAGGTAGTGTGATAGAAAATAAATAATGGAAAGATTATGCATCAGCGAGGTCCAAATTAAGATTAGATCAGATAAATTCCTAGTGGGCCCGACCAGAATGCATATTCTTCAATGATTTCAACAGCACATACATAAGAACAGAGACAGTGGTTGATGGGTGGTAACCCCAGGCTAGCAAACGACAATGTATGAGCAATGATAGAACAAAGAATCAAGGGATTGAAGGATACAGGATAGTATGTAAATTTCGAACTGGAAAGAATTTACATCATCTTGTCTAATCCCTTCACTTTACAGATAAAGAAACTAAGACTCTGGGTGATGTGTATAGTTGAGCTAATCAATGAGAGGATCCGAAACTGAAGAAATGATAGTGAAACTAAAGCAGGAGTGATGGACTTCCAGACATGAGAGGAATGGAGAGACTGGAGATTGCAGTCAGTGAGAGACTCAAGAGGAATGAGGCAGAGGGTTAAATGAGAAGACAGGAGGTTAGGAAAGTTTCAGCACTGCAGATGATTGAAGTAGTGAGTAGCAGAGTTATGTCTAATGGTAAGATCCCTGTGGGTGACTAAAGGAGAGTAAAATTGTAGGTCATACGATCTGAGGAGGTTGATGAACTAGGAGATTAGAATGTTTAAATGGGTAAATGGAGAGATAGGGGGAAGAGAGAGAAAGGGAGAGAAACAGAGACAGAGAAACAGAGACAGACAGAGAGACACAGAGACAGAGAGAGACTGAGCTAGCTCCTTAAGAAAGAAGGAAAGGTAAGGGGCAGCTAGGTGGCACAGTGGATTCAGAAGGACCTGAGTTCAAATCTAACCTCAGATACTTGATGCTTACTAGCTGTGTGACCCGGGGCAAGTCACTTAACCCCCATTGCCCCGCAATAAATAAATAAATAAATAAACAAACAAATAAATAAATAAATAAATACTCAAATCAACTATAAAGGACCAATGAAGGAAGATGCTATCCACCTCCAGAGAAAGAACTGAGAAATAGAGGTAGGCATAGTATGGTTTTACATATATATATACATCTGTATCAAATGGTAGCCTTCTCTAGGACAGGGTAGGGAAGAAGACAGTTAAGAACTTAAAATGTAACAAAAATATAAATAATATTTAATTTTTAAAGAAAGAAAGACAGACATAGATAGAGATAGACAGGCAGGTGGATGGACAGATCATAGCTAGAGCATTTATTACACTCTTGCTATGTACCAAGCACTGGAAATACAAAATTAAAAAAAAAAAAAAAGATTGTCCCAACTATCAAGGAGTTTACATTCTGAAAAAGAAGAAAAAACATAAGGAGGAGTTAAGGGGGGGGGCGGATCATGAAGGAATGAAGTGGGCAGTATGAGTGTGTCTCCTTAAGATATGGTGGTCCCAGGCAGAGACTCATAATCAGCAGGGATTCCTCAGGAAAGAATCATACTTAAGTGGCCAAGGCAGCTGGGGTAGAAGTAGTGCAGACTGGAGATTGAGCAAGAAGTGAGGAATGATTACTGTGCTATAAGTAAGTATAAATATGAACAATATCGAGAAGCACAAAAAGACTCAGTAAAGTTAGCAGAAACAGGAAAACAGTATGCCCAATGACTACAACTCTGTAAATGGAAAGAACAAACAGCAAGAACAACAAAATGAAATGTCAAGCTTGGCCCTAAAGAAGAAAAAAGAAAATGTACTTCCCTCCCTCCTTTCTTTGCAGAGCTCAGGAGCTTTGGGTGTGGAACACTGAATATACTATAAAATTTGGCTGATGTATTGGTTAGTTTTGCTGATCTGTTTCATCCTCTCTTTTTTATTGTTTGTTTCAAGTTCTCTGGGTTTCTGCATAGAAGAAGAGGTATATATTTGAAGATGAAGGTGATGTAAAACAAAGGTTAGCAGTACCTTTTTTAATAGAGGGAGGAGCTAAGAAGAATATGGTCTTTGGAGGGGCAGGGCTGAGGTGGCTGGAGTTGAGAAAATGGGGAGAGATGTCAGGAGTAGAAGGATTTTCACCATAGTAGATGGTGACTCTGAAAGCACAAGGATTTGAGGAACAAGGTATGGGAGTTTGCCAGCCATGTATGGGGAAATAACCAGTTGGTTAAGGACCCCTCCTGTAGGGTCCTCATGATGACTGAAAACAGCAGCAGTCCAGGTACAATGCCATCAACTGTCCTCGATTGTCACTTCAAAGACTGGGGATCTGAGGGCTCTAGGGAGTGGAGGTAACACGGAGTTCTCTCCGGACTTCTGGGTTGATAAACACTTAAGTTGTCAGGTTCTCCTGGACCTGAACCCACACTGGATGTGAATCCTGAAGCCTCATCACAAGATGAAACATACACAAAAGATACTCTGCAAAAGCAAGCGCTGAGCTCCTGATCTCTGAGGCCCTAAAAATATAAGCCCTCTAGTACCCCTGATTCCCAATGGCTTGGGATCTCTGATAGATTTGCTCCGAACAGTGCCTCTGGTTCCCCATGGCTTAGCAGAGAACTAAATGGGAATATCAAGAGACTGAGAAGATGGAATCCACAGAGCCTAGAGACTGATGGGATAGGAACTGGAGAGGAAGGAATCCAATAAAACCCCAAGGTTACAGGCATGGGAGACAAGGTGAATGAATCATGGTGCGTAGGGGGAAAAATAGTCAGAAGGAGGAGCAGTTTTGTGAAGAAGAATACTGAGGTCTGTTTTGCACATGTTGAATTTGAAACACCAGTGAGAGAGACATCAACATAAAAATGATCTGTAAGCAGTTGGAGATGTGAATGTGGAACTCTGAAGAGATCAGCACTAGATACAATAGCATTGAGATTTGCATGAAGCCTGGGAGTGAATGAATTTCAATGTAGAGAAAAAAGAGGACCAAGGATGAACCCTTGAAAAGCATGCACATTATGAGGTTGCAAAAAGACCAGGAGCCAGAAAAAGATTGACTAGAGAGGTAGGAGGGGAATCAAGAGATCTGAGGGAGCAGAAAATATCCAATAGGAAAGTTTAGACTGGGGCCAGAAAGCTGCAGAGTGGTTGAGGAAAATGAGGCATAAAAAAAAAAATCTATTAGATTTGTGGAATAGGAGGTTATTGACAGCCTTTGAATGCTGTCTCAATAGATGGTTAGGGATCAGAGAAATGCAAATTAAAACAACTCTGAGGTACCACCTCACAAAAGAAAAAAATAAATAAATGTTGGATGTTGGAGGGGATGTGGGAAAACTGGGAGACTAATCCACAGTGGAGTTGTGAATTGATCCAACCACTCTGGAGAGCAATTTGGAACTATGCCCAACGGGCTCTAAAACTGTGCATACCCTCTGATCCAGCAATACCACTGCTAGGTTTATAGCCTAAAAATATCCCAACAAAAGAGAAAAAGGCTTATTTTGTACAAAAAAATTTATAGCAGCTCTGTGGTGGCAAAGAATTAGAAATCAAAGAAATGCCCATCAATTGGGGAATGGCTGAACAAACTGTGGTATATGATTGTAATGTAATATTGCTGTGCTATAAGAAATGACAAGAAGGATGATTTCAGAAAGGCCTGGAAAGACTTATATGAATTGATGTGTAGTGAAGTGAACAGAACCAGGAGAAGGTTGTACACAGTGACAGCAATATTGTTTGATGAAGAACTGTGACTTAACTATTCTCAGCAATACAATGATCCAAGACAATCCCAAAGGACTAATGATGAGGCATACTATCCACCTCCAAAGAAAGAACTGATATTGATTGAACACAGACTGAAGCAAGCTGTTTTTCACTTTGTTTTTTCTTTTATCCAAGTTTTCTTGTACAAAATTACTAATATGGTAATGTTTTACATAATTGCACATGTATATCCTATATCTGATTGCTTGCTGCCTCAGGGAGAGGGGAGGGAAGGAAGAGAAAGAGGGATAGAATTTGGAACTCAAAACTTTAAATAAAAAATGTTTATTATAAAAAAATAGATGGTTAAGGTAGAAACCTGATTATAAGGAGTTGAAGTAGGTAATGGTGAAATAGAAGCATTGGGTTTATAACAAACATTTATTTTATTTTTTCCAGTTACCTGTAAAAACCGTTTTCAACATTCATTTTCATAGAGTTCGAAATTTTTCTTCCTCCTTCCCTTTCCTCCCCCCTCCACAAGACAGCAACCAATCTGATATAGGTTATATATGTATAATCCACAAGTACTCTTTTTTTTTTTAAGTTTGTGTTCAATCAATATTAGTTCTTTCTCAGGAAGTGGATAGTATGCTTCACCGTTAGCACTTCAGAAGTGTCTTGGATCATTGCATTGCTGAGATGGAAGCATTGGATTTAAAAAAATTTTAAAGCTTAGCAATGAAGGAGAAAATAGAAATGAAATAGTCATTGGATGAGATGGAATGGCTAATAAAAGACTTTTTTTTTTTTGGCGGGGCAATGGGGGTTAAGTGACTTGCCCAGGGTCACACAGCTAGTGTCAAGTGTCTGAGGTCGGATTTGAACTCGGGTCCTCCTGAATCCAGGGTCGGTGCTTTATCCATTGCACCACCTAGCTGCCCTCTCCATAAACTTTTTAAAAAGTCTTTTGGGGGCAGCTAGGTGGCGCAGTGGATAAAGCACCGGCCCTGGATTCTGGAGTACCCGAGTTCAAATCCGGCCTCAGACACTTGACACTAGCTGTGTGACCCTGGGCAAGTCACTTAACCCTCACTGCCCCTCCCCCCCCCCAAAAAAAGTTTATGGAGATCTGAGCATGTGTGTAGATGAATAGGAAAGAACCATTGGAAAAGGGAAGAGATTGAGTTTGCATGAGAGATGATTAAGGAGGTGATGTCCTGGAAGAGATAAGTAGAAATGGGATTAAGAGTGAAAATAGATGATTCATTTTTGTGAATAGAAGGGTTATCACATTTTTTCTTTTTTAATCTGATTTTTTTGTTATTTTGCTTTTAACATCACCTTCATTTTCAAATATATCTTCACCACAGTAGCCATAGGTCTTAAACTGTGACCTGATCATAAATTAAGAGGAGGGAGGGGCTGAAAGTCAAAGGAGTTCATGTCAGAGGGCTTCACTTTTCTAGGTGAAGTAAGAGTGCTCATCCCTGCTAAATGTAAAGGGTGAATATGATCAATAAACAGAGGAGGAGAAAAGAAAACTTTTGGAAAAATTGGTGTAGGCAATGAGAAAAGCTACTGAGCTGTAGCAAGGTCCCAGCTAAGATTATGTACTAGGAATTTGTAGTGGGTGAAAACATAGACTTAGAAAATAGAATCTAGAATGTTAGGGCTGGAAAGGACATTTAGAGCATAGAATGTTAGACCATATAATGTCAGAGCTAGAAAGGATCTTAGAATATAGCATATTAAAACTAGGAGGGAATTTTAAAACCAACAAGTTCAACACTCATCTTTTTTTTTTTTTTTTTTGGTGGGGCAATGAGGGTTAAGTGACTTGCCCAGGGTCACACAGCCAATAAGCATCAAGTGTCTGAGGCTGGATTTGAACTCAGGTCTTCCTGAATCCAGGGCCAGTGCTTTATCCACTGCACCACCTCGCTGCCCCTAACACTCATCTTTTAGATGAGTAAACAGAACCAGAGACAGGAATTGACTTGACCATTGTCATGCAGCTAGTTAGTTGTAGTGTGGGAATAGAGCCCATTTCTTCTGATTCTTACTCAGTACAGGGTGCCTTTTCTCAAAATAAAAAATGAATCAATCAGTTTAAAACAAGCATCTATTATATGCTTGTTATATATGAGACATTGTGCTAAATGCTAAGAAGCAAATAAAAAGCAAAAGCAGGGGCAGCTAGGTGGCGCAGTAGATAAAGCACTGGCCCTGGATTCAGGAGGACCTGAGTTCAAATCCAGCCTCAGACACTTGACACTAGCTTTGTGACTGTGGGCAAGTCCCTTAACCCCTATTTCCCTGCAAAAAGAAAAAAAAAAGCAAAAGCAGACCCTCCCTTCAGGAAGCTTATGTTTTAATGAAGAAACTGACACACAGAGAAAGATACATACAAGGCAGATACAAAGTAATGTTAGAGGAAAAGGCATTAGCTGCTATTGGTATGAGAAAAGAAAGATCTCCTTCAGCAGGTGGCACTTGAGCTGAGCCTTGAAGAAAACCTGGAATTCTAAGAAGTGAAAGTAAGGAGGACATTCCAGGCATGAGGGATGGCCAGTGCATAGGCACAGAGACCAGAGATGGAATATGATGTGTGAGAAACAGCAAACAGGTCAGTATACCTGGACCACAGAGTTTGAAATTGAGAGTAATATGTTAAAAAAAAAAAGGTTGAAAAGACAGGAAGGGACCAGATTATAAGGAGCTTTAAATGCAAAAAGAGGTTATTTTTGATCCTGAACGTAATAGAGAGCCATGAGTTTATTGAGTAGGGAGGATGGATTGGAATAGGGACAGACTTGAGGGGAAGAGACCAACTAGGAAGTTATTGCTATTGTTCAGATGAGAGATTGTGAGGGTTGGAATTTGGGTGCTGGAGAGAATATATATAAATGGAGAAAGGGTGTTAGATATGAGAGATGTAAAGGTAGAAACAAGATTTAGCCCTATGCCTAGCACATAGTAGACACCTTAATATGTGAAATGAGTAAGAATGATGAGTCAATGATGACACTAGGGTTGTGACTGGAAGAATGGTGGAGCCCTCAGTGGTAATAGGGAAGTTCATAACAAAGATTGCTGTTGTTGTTGTTATTGTTGTTGTTTGTCCTTCGTCTTTGGAGGACCGTGGCATCAGGGTGATGTCGTGACATGCACTGAATTGAATTGAAGTGAGGGAGGGCTGTGCAAGGTCACCAACCTCACTCTCTCCTCCAGAGTCACCCAGGTCCAGTGGCAAGATATATGTCAGAACAACTGAAGATGGCTCCGGATAGGTTTTGGGGAAAAGAGAATGAGTTCTGTTTTGGACATAATGAGTTTGAGACATCCATATAGAAATGTCCAGTAGGCAGATATAGGACTGGAGCTCAGGAAAAAGATTAGGTAAGGATGATGTCTTGGGCTGAGGTATGTGTCTTTCTGGGGGTTTGTCTGATTTGTTTGCCTATTTGTCCCAACCTGGATGTTTAAATTTAGTATTTGGTCTTTCTTCTGAAATGGCTTTCATCTGATTTCCTCTCTACTCCCCAATTTAGCTGTCAAAGGTAATAAACGTGAGGATGGCTCAGCAGCCTCCTGCAGCTCATGTTACCTTCCTAGAATTACTCAGAGGCGGAACCACTGCTGGGGGCTCTCCCATGGATTGATCCGGTTACTAATGAAGCCCCAAACTCCATGGTACAAATTCTGTGTGTGGGAGGCAGGGAGGAAGGGAATGACTGCTGAAATGCCAAGGGGATCAGATTTCACTGGAAATCCTCGGGGAGAGATCACAAACCTTAAAAGCCGACTCTATCTTGGGAGATGCCCCCTGCCTGAGGCCTACAGGCCTGGGCCTGGGTCCCAGAGGAGCTTTGTCTGGAAATGAGGCTCCTAAGGAGATAGAGTTCAGTTCAACTCAGCAACAAGTAATCCCAGATCACATTTTGATTGCCAGAGTACTTTTTCCCCCCACAACAATCTCACAAGGCAAGTAGTGCAAGTATTATGCCCATTTGACAGATGAAGAAACTGAGACCTGAGTTCAGGGGACTTGCCTAAGGTCCACCAGTAGTAAATCTGGGGCCTAAATGCCTCCTCATTCACTAATCTATTAAGCCCCTATACCATGTGTGAGACCTTGTCTCTGCCTTCATGACACATATTGTCCATTCTGGAAAGTGGGATAAAATGCCCTGTTATTTAGGAGAGTTATTTTAGCAAGAAGTTCAATGATTGTGGGATACTAAGTACTTAATGAACACTTTCTATTGGCATAGCCCTCAGCTTGATTCTGTGGACCATACAAAAGAAGACGGCTTCTTCCCACTAGGAATTTGTAATCCAGAATCTGGATTTTAGAGCAAGACTATCCACTGGTCAAATTGGTAGAATGCCTACCTCACCTACCTCAAAAAAAAAAAAAAGAGCATAGAGATTATAAATTCATATGGATTGTGGAACTGGGAGGGGCCTCAACACAGAGCACAGAAAAGCAGAACTGGAAAGAACATTGAAAAATAGAATGCTAGAACATGTAATATTGAATTTATAGTAAAAAATTTATGCAGCCTTGAATTTATAAATACTATCTCACATGCTAATAGAATCCTAATGCTCACACACCTTTTTTTCTTTTTTGTGGGGCAATGAGGGTTAAGTGACTTGCCCGGGGTCACACAGCTAGTGTCAAGTGTCTGGGGCTGTATTTGAACTCAGGTCCTCCTGAATCCGGGGCTGGTGCTTTATCCACTGTGCCACCTCACTGCCCTCACACATTTTTTAAAATGGAAAAAGAAAAGTTTGAAAATAAATGTGATCCAAAGTGAGGGCAAGATCGTTGGCTCCAGAAAGCAGGTTTGTTTGCATATGTTCTTAGGAAGGAGTTTCTCATCTAGAGAAAGAACTATGTGATTCACCCTCCAGAAGAGTCAGGAGTCCATAGACTAGCATCACAGGGCATCTCAATTCTGCCTGGGGACTTGCCTTCTGTCCACAACCAAAAGAGGTTCATGTATAAGCTGAGACAGCTTCCACTTATACTAGAGGAGGATGCCTAATGGCAAAGGGTATGTCTCTTTCTCTCCCTCCTCTTCTTCTCTCCAGGTGTATATTCCATGACTTCTTTTTATAACATCCCTGATGTGGTCAAACAGCTTCTGTTAGGGAGCTTACCATCTACTGAGGAACCTAATTCCAGGATTTAAACATCTCTGATTGCTAGGAAGCTGTTTTCCCCTTTTGTTTTTTGTTTGTTTTGTGGGGCACAGCAATAAGGGTTAAGTGACTTGCCTAAGGTCACACTGTTAGTAAGTGTCAAGTGTCTGAGGTCAAGAGTTAAACTCAGGTCCTCCTGAATCCAGGGCCAGTGCTTTATCCACTGGGCCACCTAGCTGCCCCCTCCCTTTTGTTTTTAAATTGAAAACTGCACCTCCAATCCATTTTTCTGAGTTTTAGCTTTCAGGACCTAGCTCAACAAGACTAATCTTTCCTTAAGCAGCCATTGCCTAAATCCTAAATCTTCTCTGCTCCAAGATGACATTCCCAGTTACTTCAGCTAATCCTTATATAGCATGACTTCAAGTCCACTCACCAAACATCCTGGTTGTTCACTGCCAGACAGACTCTAGATTGCCAATGTCCTTTCTAATGAGGTGCCTAGAACTAAACATACAATCCCAGCATTTGACCCAGTGCCTGGCACATAGTAGGTACTTAAATATTTGTTGATTCATTTCAAATGTGGCCTGACCATGAATAATCACTACCCTCATTCTGAATACTATATTTCTATTAATCATAATAATTTTAACAACCAAATCCCACTAAGTTATCCTGAACTAGCAATTCATGAAAATTTCCAGGTTTTTTCCACAAGAAATTTTATCTGTGTCTTCATTATCCTGTATAACTGAATTCTTGAACGCAAATAAACATTTGGGTTCCCAACTTAACATTTATCCCTATTAAATTTTATCTTGTTAGACTCAGCCCATCTTTCTAGCTTTCTGAGATCTTTTTTCAATTCTGGTTATGTCATCTAGCCTATTAGCTATCCTAACCAGATTCTGGTCATCCATATCTTTGGTAAAAATGTCACCTACAACTTCATCCAAGTCATCGATCCAATTGTTGAATACAATGGGGCCAAGGATAGAACCTTGGGGCATACCACTTGAGACCTCTGGCAAGTTGACATAAATCTAGAACTCCTCTAGTTTATACCTGAGCATACTTCAGTTGTACAGCAAATATTTATAGAATAGGAATAGCTTGAGATGAAACGAATAGAATGGGATGAGATGGCATGAGATTGTATATGACAAAGTGAGATAGAATTATAAAGGATCAGTTTGAACAAATGGGATGGGACAGGATAGGCTGAAATCAGTCTGGAATGGAATTCAATTTATATTCAATTAAAAACATTTATTGAGCACCAACTATCAATCAAACAATGAGCATTTATAAAGTGCCCAAAATGTGTCAGGCACTTAGAACATAGTGAACCACATACTACTGGGGGAGATAAAAAGTTTAAATAAAACAAATCCTGTCCCCAAGGAGCTTAAAATCTAGTAGATTAAGACATGGACATAAATATGTATAGTACAGAAAAGAAAGTGTGATAAATATGTAATGAGTGTATAAACAGAATGCCTTGGGAGTTGAAAAGATGGAGAAAAATTTATTTGGAAGGAGGGGAGAGAATCAAAGAATATTTCCTGGAGGAGAAGCATTTAACCTGTACCTCGAAGAATGGATAAGACTTCAATAGGTAGAGATGGCAATGTATAGTATATATTAGTGTTTCAGTAAATGTGTGGACATATTATATATAGATATATATGTATATATACACACATGCATATATGTACATACTTATATGTAAATTTATATCAATGTGTGTGAATGATATATGAAGATGTGTCACTAAGTTGTTATATATGTTTGGTTATATCTCTGAGTTATGTACATAGATGTGCACATAAATCAGGGGGAAGTTCTCCATATATGAAGATGGTATAGAGGTATGTTATGTGGTTGTATCTGTAGATTCAGGGGATATATAAAATAGTGATCCTGGGGGGTATACATCGTGCATATTTGGATACATATATGAGTGTGTTAGAAGGAATGTACTTACCAGTTTGCCTTTCTGGGGAAAGGTATAGGTGTATCCACAGTGGAGAGTAGAGGTAATTATTATGCTTTGTAAAAATGCATATGTGCACCCCCAAGGATGAGTTGGGAGAAAGAAGCAAGAATGTATGTCTCTTCTAAGAGGTGTGAGGGGTTGGTTGGGGATGAGGTTTGTAGGTTGAAAGATTGTCTCTTTTCTTAGAGTCCAGGTGTAGGTAGGGTGGTGGTGTGTATGGATGGGTGTGCAGAGTGTGTGTGTGTGTGTGTGTGTGTGTGTGTGTGTGTGTGTGTGTGTCTTTAGGGGGTTGTATATGTCTATATCTGTGTTCACCAGGTTTAGGGCCTGTAATTGCTCTAGTTTCCACAAGGGAGAGTCGAAGAGAATTATTTTACACAGAAACAGAATTTCTCAATCCCCCAGCCTTCAGCAATTCCCCTGGAGAGATAGAGGCAGAGAAGGGAAGTGGGGGTTGTACCTCAAAGTTCCCCACTCTAATCCCTGGGACCCTCCAGGCATAAGAATAGCCTCCTCTTGCCCAGCTCCCTGATCTTCCCCCCAGTCTTGTGAGGAGGTGGTGTGGGGAGATCTAGTCTGATCTGCCTCAGCCTTAGCCTGATTCTTGGAGCTCCCTGTTGGTCAGAAAAGGGCCCAGAGGAAGGTGCTCAAGCCCTTTGAACTTAAGGCTTTTTGCCTAAGGTGTCTTAGTTTTGGTCATGGTCAGTGCCAGCCTATGGGGGGGGGAGGTGGTAATCAGTGTGGATATTATATGTGTCTTCTATATGTGTTGCATGGTAGAAGGGTGTGAGTGTCTATATGGTGTGGTGGATGTGTTTTTGTGTTTGGTGGGAGAGCTTGAGCCTGTGTGTGAACACGAACACAAACCTGTCTGTGATGGGACACATACTAGGTGTATATGTTTAAGGGTAACCATACAGGGTGGCAGTATGACCATGTTTAAAGTATATTTGTGAATGTGGTATATGTGCAAATGTGTGTAATGGGAAACACACATAGTGTGTATGTGTAAGCATGTGTATATGGTGGCAGGGTATAAGAATGTGTAGGATGTGTAAAGTCTATGTGTGTATGGGGTTGGTTTGCACAAACGGGACTATAAGAAGGAACATGTGCA
The DNA here is from genome assembly GCF_019393635.1 of Dromiciops gliroides. NCBI lineage: Eukaryota > Metazoa > Chordata > Mammalia > Microbiotheria > Microbiotheriidae > Dromiciops > Dromiciops gliroides. The sequence continues at coordinate 385,413,398 of NC_057862.1, read as the reverse complement.
CGGTCTGTATCATAAAGGTGAGTGCATATGGTGGCAGGGCACATGTATGTATATAGCTTATGTCGACGTGTAGATCCATATGTCCGTATGTATGTGTGTGTCTGTGTGGGGGGTATGTGTCTGTGTCTAGTTTTCTTCTTAGCAGGGATTGGTCAGGCCGGAACTCTTCTTGAACCCAATGGAGAATCAAACAACTGCCCCTTTCAGAAGAGGAGGAGGAGGAGGAGAGGGAGGAAGAAGAGGAAAAAAGAGAGGAGAAAAACGAGGAGGGAAAGAGGAGGAGAAAGGAGTGAAAAGAAAAGGAGGAGGAAGAGGAGGCTAAGAAGAGGAGGAGTAGAGAAGGAGAAGAGCAGAGAATTAGAGGCGGAGGAAGAAGAGGAGGAGGGAAGGAGGGGAGGAGAAGAAGAGGAGGAAGAAGAGGAAGAAGGGGAAGAAGGGGAGGAGGAGGAAGAGAAGGGCAGGAGGAGCAGAGGAGGAGCAGGGGCGGGGGCACGGGCCTTTCCAAGTTTGTTGGGACTGTACTTATCCGCCCGTGGGGATTGGAGCCTGAAGGTGGGGCGGGGGTGCTGGGGGGACCCCGGCTGTGGGAGGGGGCGGGGGCGCGGGGCTCTGCAGGCTGCGGGGCTGGCTCTCTTCTCCTCTCCTGTCCTTCGCTGCTCCTTGCCGGGCTCTCCCCCGCCCGTTCGCCGGGGCCCATGTACTGGAAGCATGAAAACTGCGCCGCCCCAGCGCCCGCGGGCGGTCGCCTCCCTTCAGAAGGGGTCCCCGCCGACCAGGTGAGAGTTAGCGTCTTCAGCTCGGGTCCCTCAGTAGCGTGACTAGGATGCAGGGGAACCGAGGAGCGCCCTGCCCGCCAAGAGCCCAGGGTTTGGGAAAGGGAGGGGACAGGGGGGAGAGAGAGGATCCGCCAGTGGGGGAGTGGGTTGGTTGGGGGGAGGGAGGAAGAGAGACAGGCGGGGGAGCCCGGGAGGGAGCCGGCCGGAGGGGGGGGGGCGCAAAAAGAAATCGGAAAAAAAGGCAAACATTATGCAAATGTTTGAAGAATTTCTCAAAAAAAGCGATTTAGCCACGAGCAGGGAATCATGACGGGGGAGCTTGGTATTGTCTGCTTGAATAGGGGCTTAATATCCAAATGCGCCGAGGGTTAGTTGTGTAGATGCAACGCTCAGAATTCCAAAAGCCGCTGCCTTTTCCGAGCCTTGAATACCAAGCTGCCGAAGGATTTGGTTGGGGAAGGGGGGTGGAGTGGGGGTGGGTGGCTTTCCCCTTCCCCTTTATCTATGTTGTTTTCTCCCTTTTATCTTTTTTTACCCCCTTTTCTTACCGCCCCCACCCCTACTCTCAAAGAGACCTTGAACCTGCGCCCGCTCGGCTGAAATCTGGGACTGCTTCGTGGTGCGAGTCCGGGCTTCCTCCTCCTCTCCTCTTGGGTTTCTCTCTTTCTCTCTCTCCCTTACTGCATTTTGTGCCAGAGAAGAAGGGGGGCAGAGGATGGGGGGCAGGAGGAGAAGAAAAATTCGATTTTAATTACTACCATTAAAAAATCTAAATATGCAATTTCTTTGGGTGGTCTGATCCATTTTCTGATTGACAGCTGGAATTGACACCCTCCATACCTCTTATCTCGGGCATTTACGACAATTTCTAATTGCAGGTAGTTTGTGTGTTTCAGAGCTGTGGATTGCAGGGGAACGGAGCGATTACTTCAAGAGCCACGGGTTAAGTGCGGGGAGGGAGGGGGGGAGAAAAAAATTCCATCCAAATTCAAATTGCTTCATTAAAGAGACACCGCTTTTGTAGGGAAGGGTTTAAATGCCCGTTGGAAAGTTCTGAGGTATTGTTTTGCTGCGGCTTATATAGGGGGCGCGGGAAGGCGCAGCGCGGACGCAGCCGGCTCCTGGCCGTCGCTCACTCGCTGCGTGTGACTCCCGCTCTCTGTCTTTTCCCCTCAAGGTGATGGCTCAGCCAGGGCCCGGCTGTAAAGCCAGCTCCCGCTGCCTGGAGGGAACCGCGCCGCCCAGCATGGTAAGCTGGGCCCTAGGACGCCCGGGTCCTTGCTTCCCAACAGACACAAATCCGCAGCTCCCGCTCCCCTTTCTAAACACTTTCCCCACTCCTGACTCCCCGGGGTGGGTGAACTAGAGAGATTTCGTTGAGACACTTCTCCCTTGCCCCGGGGGAGGGGTGATGGAGGAGCGAAAACAGACCCACTTCACCGACCGGGAAGACTTCGGTCTCTGGTCCCTCAAAGTGAGTGACTCCTGGGTCCAGTATAATTGCCTCCAGTTCCCCCAGAGGACGAGTGGAGGGCAGAGTCCAACCAAGAGAGGCTAAGAGGGACTGTCCTGATATCTCCACTCCACCCTTTCCACCTCCCACACCCAAATGGGAATGTGGTTAAAGGGGAGGGGGCACTTTTCTTACTGGCTTCTTGATTCCCAACTCAGCCGTATCCCCCTCCTCTCTTTTCTCGCAGGCTCAATCGGACGGAGATGCTCTGCCCGGGGGCCTAGACAAGGACGAGGGACGCTCTTCTCCCTGCACGCCCAGCACTCCTTCAGTCTGCTCACCTCCCTCCGCCTCCTCCTCGGTGCCATCCGCAGGCAAAAACATCTGTTCCAGCTGCGGCCTCGAGATTCTCGACCGCTACCTGCTCAAGGTATGTGCGCTTTCAGTGGGAGAATGTCGGAGGTGGAACTTAGAATGTTAGAACTGGAAGGAACCTTAGAACATAGAATGAACGAGCTGGAAGGGACCCTAGAACAAAGAATGAAAGAACGGAGAACATCAAAGTTGGAAAGAATCTTAGAATATAAAATGTTAAAAAACAAAAAATATAAGGTGTCAGAGCTGGAAAGGGGGCTTTTAAAATTTGTTCAAAATACTGTAATTTGCAAAAGGACGAAACTGAGGGTAGCGAGGGTAGGTGACTGACTATTCAAGGTCACATAACGATGTAGCGGCAGAGCAGAGGGGACCAGAACCAGGGGCCCGAAGACAGGTGAAGAGTAACTGTGAGTGGGCAGCCTTTCCAGCTTCCCCCAATGTGCACGGGACACACTGCTCCCGGGGAGTTGTGAGCAGCCGTGGAATAGCAGGGAAGGACTGGGGACATTGGAGACCAAGCTGAGCCCCAACTATCTCTTTTCTTCTCTTCCCCTACCCCCTTTAACCCCATCTCCCCTGTCCAGGTCAACAACTTGATCTGGCACGTGCGATGCCTGGAATGTTCTGTCTGTCGCACGTCACTTCGGCAGCAGAACAGCTGCTACATTAAGAACAAGGAAATCTTCTGCAAAATGGACTATTTCAGGTAGGGATTGAGGCGCTCGGAGAGCTAGGGGCCTCAACCATTGAATCTGGGAGCTTTGGGGAAAAGGATCGAGGATTGGGATGGGGGCTGGGAATGTCGCCGTGTGCCTAAAGAGAGGGCGTCTCCACCCGCTTTCTGCGTCCTGGGGAGAAAAGAGGGAAAGGGGCGAACCACAGTCGTCCCAGCAGTTCCTTCGGCCAATTTCCCAAGCTAGAAGGGACCCGCTTGTGGCGACAGACAGCTTAGTTATGCAGTCGTCGCTGGGGCCACAGAGACTGATGGAGAGAGCGGTGTAGAAAAAGGAAGGGTGACGCCTGAAAAGCGTCACCTGAAAAAAAGAAAAAGGACGCCTGAATTGGGGGAAGGGGTCCCCAGTCTGCCCCCCAGAGGGAGTTCCATATCACCTTGCTTCATGGGACGAATTAGGGAATGGGGCAGCATGATACCTCTCTGTTTAGGGACCCAATGAGGTGGGGTGGGGGAGGAGTCTCCCTTGGAGCTCCTTTAGCATTTAACTGGGCACTTCCCTCTCCTGGGCTTTGACCCTTTACTCCCGAGGGAGAGCAGTGAATGTATGAACCACACAGCGGGACCTGAGAGTCCCGGATTTTGTTGGACCAGCGAGGAAGGACCTTAGCAATTTGGGAGTCCTAGACTCCCTCCGGTTGCAACTGGTGCAAGGGACCAATGAAGTCAATCTCTTTCCACCCTTGGCAAATTCTTATCTTTGAGAACCCATGGCTCTAGTGAATGGTCAAGTACTCTGAAATGTCAGAGAACAGGGAGACCTATATTCGTAGGAGAGGGTTGGAAGAGCTGTTAATCCCTCCACCTGCAGTCAGCAGTGTTATTGTTTTCCATTCCCCCCCCCCCCCGCCCAAAAAAAGCACCCTTGTAGTGGGCTAGATGTTGTGGGCAGATGAAAGAGCCCCGTGTGCAGAGGAGTGAGATGGGAGACAAGAAGATATTTTGCTCTAAGCCCCCAGCAACTTCATCCTCCATCTATAATAAGTCTATTCTGCTATCAGCTTCAGCCATTGGGACTACTTCTTTCCTTGCCAGTTTTTGAAAAGCAGAGTATTTTGGTGGGCCTAAGGGTTAGTCTGGACCCCTCATATTTCTTGTCCTTACTCTCCCCCACTAAAGAGCACAGAATAACACAATACTAAAACTAACTGGGGAGTTTAAAACATAGAATGTTGCAGTCTCGAGGGACTTTTAAAACATGTTAGAGTTAAAAAGAACTTCAGTCCAGCGTCATTTTATGAATGTAAGAACTGCAGCCCAAAGTGTGGCTCACTCCAGATCATGAAGCTAATGAGTGGCAGAACTAGGATTTGGACCCAGATCGGTTTTTCTCTAAATTCCATGTTCTTTTCACTACATTATAAAATCCAGTCCTGTGGTTCCTTGGGCAAGGCTGGTCTCAACCTTAACTTTGACAAGGGTCACCCTTGGGGAAAGAGGTCACTTGCAGGGCAGAGCCCTTAAATAGGGGAGAGATAGCTGGGCTACCCATTTCCTGTGGAGCTGAGGAACCCAGGGAAAGAGAACTACCTTCTTCAGCCACAGAAGGAAGGATCCTGGAGTCCCACCCCACCCCCACCATTAGGATGCTGGAAGATTGGGGGAGGGGTGCATTTTAGTCGGGCTCTGGAACACACAACCTTCGATGAGGGAAAGGGGAGGCTTTTTCCCCCTCAGTGAAAGATTGGTTTCAAGTGAAAGGATCCTCCCTTCTACCTACACCCACCCCTAGCCAGGCTTTCACAATGATGGTGGTGATGATATGATTATAATAATAATCATAATAGTAAAGACCCTTTATGGTAGTCAAAGTGCTTTTATCACAACAATTCTGTGAGGTTGGTAGGATCATGGGAGCATATATTTCTAGCTAGGAGGGCCCTTAGAAGTCATCCAGTCCAACCCCCTCATTTTACAAATGAGGAAACTGGGGCCCAGAGAAACTAAATTACTTATTCAAGGTCAGTGACAGTGATTTGATCGACAGAGCTGGGAACTGAACTTGGGTTCTCTGCTTTCATATCCAGTAATTTTTTCAGTATACCACAGTTTTACCCATAGGATTATTGTCTCCATTTCGTCAATAATGAAACAGACGCATCAAAGTGACTTTCAGAACTTAGAGGTAGCAGGGACTTAGGAAATCATTTAGTCAAATCCCCTCATTTTACTGACGATGAAGCTGGTGCTCAGAGAAAGCAAAAAACTCACCCAGGGTCAATCAATAATCACTTATTAAGCATATACTATGTGTCAGACAGGAACTGTGCTAAGTGCCAGGGATTTTTAAAAAGTGACAAAAGATAGTCCCTGCTCTCAAGGAGTTTACAATCTAATGGGAAGAGAGAACATGAAAAACAAATATATACAAACCAAGCCATATTCAGGATAAATAGGAGATAATTAACAGAGGGAAGGCAATGCAGTTAAGAGGGTTTGGGGAAGACTTCCTGTAGATGGGGAGACTTTAGTTAGTACTTAAAGGAAGCTTGGGGTGGGGTAGTAATCAGATTGGAGAAAGGACAGTATTGCAGGCATGGGGGTGGGGAGGAGACAGCCAGAGAAAACACCTGGAGCTAAGAGGAGTGTCTTGTTCATAAAACAACCAGGAGGTCCCTGTCACTGGATCAAAGAGTATGACAGAGAGAAGATGTATAAAAAGACTGGAAAGGTAGGAATGGGCTAGGTTATAGAGGGCTTTGAATGCCAAATAGGACATTTTGTATTTGATTTTGGAGGTGATAGGGAGCCACTAGAGTTTATTGAATAGGGACATGATATGATCAGACCTAACGCTTTAGAAAAATTACTTTAGTGGCTGAATGGAGGATAGATTGGATTTTGGAGAGAGGAGATAGAGGGAAGTCTTTTTGCAAGAACAGGTCTTTGGAGCCAGGAGGTCTCTGAGGAAAAGGACAGAGATTCTGTGCATGGGTTTGAAGAAGCATCCAAGGTCAAAGGGCTAAGATTGAATTTGAAGTGTCTAGTCTGGTCTCTGTCTTTTCCACACACCCTGACTTCTGTCTACCATATCATGGGAGTTTGCCATTTATGGTTCTGGTTGCATGTCATAGAATCTAGAGTTGGTAGGGACATCAGAGATTTTATAGCCCAACACCTTGATTTTACACACAAGGCCCAGAAAGGGAAAACGACTTGACCAATGTCACCCAAGAGATCAGGGTCTCCATTCACTGACCCATTTACAAAATGGCCTATTTAAGAATAGGGAATCTTTAAAATGAATGATTTATAAAGTAGATGAACCAAGGAAGTTGAATTGGAACAAGGGAGGATAACATAGTGGTTGGTGTCTTCTCTTGTATCATCTTGATATGCTCATAGAAAAACTCCTAGGTGTTTGTGGTGGGAGTTGTTCCTAGTGGCTTTATTATGAAGCCTGTGGATTAGGGTTTTTTAGGTGAATGAGGGTTTTCCCATAACATGTGATGGAAAAGGCCAGAGGTCAGACTGGGATCATGGCATAATGAGCCTTGGTTTGCTTCACAGCTCTGTGTGTGTGTGTGTGTGTGTGTGTGTGTGTGTGTGTGTGTGTGTGTGTACAAGAGTGTACTCATTAGGTGTGGTGGGGTAGGAATGAGAGAATGAATATTTATGGCTGCATGAGGGCATGAACACATATATATGTGTCAGGTGGTTTGGGGCACATACATCAAGCTGTGTATGTTGCATGTGTGTTAAGGCGTCTGCAGGAGGGATCATGGCATGTTGGGAGAAACACTAGATTTTGAATCAAAGTAGCCAGGCTAAAATCTCAGATCTCCCACTAAATATCTGTGTTACCTCGAGCAAGATATTTCTCTATCTGGGCCTTAGTTTCCTTGTCTATAAAATGACCTCTGAGATTCCTTCAAGTTATAAATCTGTGGTATTAGGATCCTTTGTATATGTCTAGGCATGTATGTATATATAAGGTGGAAAAATGTATGGTCATATGCAGCAAGGTAAGTATGACTGCGTGTATGTGTATGTGTATGAGGGCACATACAGTGTATCAAGTGGGGTGGGGTGTGTATGTGCATCAGGGTAGATATGAGAGAATGTGTGACATGTGAATCAAGGCATGTGGGAGATGTGGTGGGAATAGGAAGAGTGAATGCCATGTCCCACCCCTCGTCATCTGTCCTGGCACGGGAGGAAACAAAACTTCCCATTTATTTCTTGGCTCCCTCTTGGAAACCCATTTTTCTGACTGTGGAAAGAGAAAGGCTCCAATGGTAGGCCAGGGCCTCTGTCTGAAAAGCCACAGTCCTTTTTGGGCCCATAACTCCTTCTGCAACTTGTTCCCCACCCCCACCCCCATCCTCAACCTTGGACAGTGTGTGAGTACAAATATATTTCCACTTGTGTCTGGGTCTGTGTGAGAATAAGCATGGAAGTTATTATTTGTTTGATAGCCTTTGTTTCTGAATTTATGTGAGGATGAGTGCGTAGATCTCTATATATGAGTATCTCTGTGTTTGAGTCTGTGTAAAAAAAAGCTTTGTGTATCTCTGTGGGAATTATTTGGTGTGTGTATGAAAGAATCTCAGTGAGATTATGTGTGTGTGAAAAAGTGTGTCTGCAGGAGTTTCAATCTTTGTGACTATGCAAATTTCTCTGTTGTATATGTGTCTGTGGATGGATGTGTGTGTGTGTGTGTATGTACATGAGCTCATATGTACATGCCATGTGTGTTTGTACCCCTGTAGGCTCCTTGCACAGGAACCACTTGGCAGACTCAGTCTCTGTGACAAGGAGGGGATTTTTGAACAGGGTTTCTCTGGAAAAACTACCTCTGTGCTAGTTAATTAATGGTCAAGTTTCCTTAGGTAGCTTCTAAGAGAGGAACCAAGATCCAGTCTCTAGATGTCAGAGGAAACTTCTCCAAAAGATTCAAGGGAGACCAGAGTGACATTTTACCCTCCCTACACTCCTTCCAACTGAAAAATTTACTCAGACTATGATGACCCCAAGAAGTAGGGAAACCAAGGTTCTGATCTTGGCTCGATCATTAATTTTCAATGTAAGCTTGAACATGTTCCCTCCTCTCTGTGTGCCCACCCCAGGTCTGGGCCTCACTGTTTTAATCTGTCAAACAAGGGATTGGCACTTGATCCTTTCCTGTTCTAATATTCTCTGCTCTAACATTCTATGTGCTACTTACTACCTGTATGATCTTGGGAAATCCACCTCTGGGCTTTGGTTTCTTCATGTACAAAATGAAGTTGGCCTGGAGGATCTAACCTCCCTTTGAACTCCAACATTCTGTGTTCTAAGGTCTCTTCCAGCTCTAACCTTCTTTGCCTCTTCTAGCCCCAGTCAATACCCTGAGATTCTCAGGGGGAGGGAGCAGTCTGTCTTGATCACACTGCTTTCAGATAGTGGGAATTTGTGGAACTGGAAGGCAGAGGGAGAGAATGTTGGTATGACTGACTTCTCAAGGTCCCCAGAAGCCTGAAAGTGACTGGGGGAAATGTACCCTGGTTCATTTGCTGGCATTTTTCTCTGGGGTTGCTGTGGGCCCTGCCCTTTTAGTTCCTGGCTTCTTTCCCTCAGATCCTCCCAAAGGGCTAGGGACCCCACCCCTTAGGGTCCTGGCTCTGACAGCCCCAGGTTTATTGACTTTCAGGGATTGGCAGCCTCTGTCAGAGCAGCGTCTCTCTCTGTGGGAAGGAGGGGCCCGCTTGGCTTGGTCGGCTCCTACTTTGGATTTTCTGCCTTCGTTCTGTGGTCGACTGGGTTCTCTCTTTCCCTTCCCCGCCACCTCCCCTGCCAAATTATCAAATTGAGGTTCATGCCCAGACCCAGTTAAAGTCTTGTTGCAACTGAAAAAACAAATCCATGTGCTTTTGTCTGGGCTTTTCAAAACTGCCCCCAATGCTTTCATGTGCCAAATGTCTCTCAACTTATCTCATCTATAAATTGGGTAATGATAATTACACTACCATGCCTACCTCACAGACTTTGAAAGTAACATATGAGATAATGTATTTAAAGTACTTTGCAAACCTAAATCATTATATAAATGTTAGGCAGATAGCACTGGGAGGAGGAAGAGAAAGGTGGTCCTCCATTTTCTCCCCCACCCCCACCCCAACTCTAGTAGCAGACACGCAAACCAGTTAGGGTCAGGAGGCACTTCACTGTGTTGCTATCCCAAAATAATTTGCTCTTGGGGTCTTAGGGATAACATTTATTCAGTTCCATGTTTCTAAGTTTACAAAGCTTTTTTTTTTTAATAACTATTCCATTAGGTAGGTAATCCAAGTCTTGTCAATGTTTTATAAAGAGGAAACCTGAAGCTCAGACATTTAAGGTCACACTTCTAGTTAGTGTCATAATCAGCATTTGAACCCTGGTCTCCATGTCCAGGATTTGGTATACTGAGCCATAAAGCCCTGTGAAAGTGGATAATTGACTAGATATGTCAGTATCAAAATCTCAGAAAGTTAGAGTTGGAAGGGAGATTAGAATTCAGCTGCTTCATTTTACAAGATGGAACCTGAGAAAAAAAGACCAGTTGGAATGCAGGCCCACCAGTATCTTTTCATGAACAGGTTCGCATTATAATGAGCTTACTTTTGCTCACAGATTGCTTTTAAATCAGGCTATGAAGGGGAATCAAAAGCCAGGAAAGACTACTGCAAGTAATGGAAAGACACTGCTCTGAGATCCAGTAGATCTAGATTCTAAACCTGTCACTACTGCTAACTTGATGTAATCTTAGAGAAGTCATTTTTCCTCCCTAGGCCTCAGTTTTTTCATCTGTAAAATAAAGGGGTTATTAAAGTGGTTGATTTCTAAGATCCCTTCCAGCTTGCTCTCTCTCTCTCTTTCTCTCTCTTCTTTTCTTTTCTTTTTTCTTTTTTGCAGGGCAATGAGGGTTAAGTGACTTGCCCAGGGTCACACAGCTAGACAGCTAGTGTCACGTGTCTGAGGCTGGATTTGGTCTCAGATCCTCCTGAATCCAAGGCCAGTGCTTTATCCACTGAACCACCTAGCTGCCCCACCCCTCTATATATAAATTCTGTGCACACGCACACCATTAATAGAGCATGAAAGCTGCAACAAACTAAAATCAATAAGATTAAATAAAAGTTTCTTTGGGGGTGTTATTGTGAAGTAGTTCTAGGCATTCAGACGTTATGCTTTCCATAGTAAACTGGGCTGCCAATGGAGGTGGGACACTGTATCCCAGCAGCTCTACCTAGTCTCCTGATGCAGTACTCTGCACCGGGTGGTTCATGTCAGCTCTCTTTCTTGCCCATCCTCTCCCCCAACCCCCATAGCCTCATGGCCATAGCCCAGACTGAGGGCAAAGTAATGGATGTTAGCCATACATTCTAGAGTATATAACAAAAGATCATATGTGGAAGGGACTCCAGTACACTTAGAATACTTAATGTCAGAACTGAAAGAAATTTTAAAAGACACAATGTTGAAGCTGAATATTGGAGATGGAAGGGACCTTAAAAATCACTTAGACCTCTGGACTCCTCCCTAAGCCAATGGGTATGGATAAAACTCTCAGAGATCTGAACTTATCAGCAAATTAGCGCCTGAGTTGACCCATCCTACTAGCAATTCTCCCAATCGGATTACTCAAAGTTTTTCTCTCCTGCCCCTTCACCTCAGGTTCTAAGCCAATGAGCCCCCTCCCCTCTCCTCTCCCTTCCCCCTTTCTCTCCCCTCTCCTTTCCCTCTTCTCTCCTTTTCCCTTCCTCCTCCATTTCTTTTATATAGGAAGGTTAAGGATGAGCCTGCAGTCCCCTATGCCCTGGATCAAACAATGAGTCTCACTTTGGATCCTTTCCAGTGAAGGACGCTGTCTGTAGGTAAAAGAGGAACTGACCTCTCCCATTTGAGGATAGCATTTAAGTGCTTCCCTCATCCATCATCTGAGCTGAACCTCACAACAACCCTTTAGGATGGGTAGGCTTGGGGTTATTTTCCCCATGTTATAACAATTTCAGTGGAGGTCCAGAGAATGTATGTAAGTGGCCAGCTCAAAGTCATACAGCAAAGGAATGGCAGACCGAGGGCCAGCACCTGTACATCTTGACCTGCCCCTCTTTGCTCTTTTCTATATGCTAGCTACCAAGGGGCTGAAGCGATCCGGAGGGACTGGGAGATTCTAAAGGCATGTTTTCTTGCTTTTTCTCTTGGCCTCAGGGCCAGGCTGGGCCCGGAACTCTCAAGCCAGAGTGCTATCAAAGTCATACAACCCAGCCCACTCAGTTGGAGAACTGCCTTTCCCAAAAAGCCCAGGACTGGATTCAATCCGTCCAGCGACCGCCCGGGACAACGCGTTCAGTGTCCTACCTAGGACCAGTCACACATTCCCTGCGGAGCCTTGTACCTACCTGCCTTTCTCCCCTTCTTCGTTTCCTGAGTTCGAGGCCTTCTGCAAGCCTCCTTCCGCAAGAAGGGGGTGCCTCCATCCCTGCGCATCTCCTTACCGCGCTTGTCTGGCCCCGCGCGGGTTCTACAAACGCGCGCCACCACCCGTGGCACCCAGTTCCAGGCCACCCAGCCCCGCGCCGCTGCTCGTATTTTTGGCTCGGGGCCGATCTGTCCCTCAGCGCGGGCGCTGCTACAAACCGTACAGCCTTCCAGCCTCTCAGACCCGTATTCCAGAACCCAGCGCCTCTTCTCCCGCTACACTACCTCTTCTCTGCTCCCCTCAGCCCCGTGCCCCTTAGCTCCCAGCCGCTGCACACCTTAGAGCCCCAGGCGGATCTGGGGCCCTCAGCCCTGCATGTCCTACGACCGTGGGCCTTGAGCTCCGTGCCGCTCAACCCCGTGTCCTAAAGCTCTGCTCAGCTTTGCGCCCTAGAACCCCGAGTCCCCGAGCTCTCCTCGCGACGCTCAGATCCGTGTTTGTGAATCTTGCTGACGAATATTTCAATGTACTTTGGGTCCGAGCCGCTCTGAGTTCTACAAACCCAGCTGCTTGGCTCCCCCCAGCCTCGCGCCATTCATTCCTGAGTCCTACAGCCTCTATCTGATCTAAATGCTTGTTGACTAAGTGCTTCAGTGCCGTGCGCCTGCCCTTGTTCTCCAATGCCTCACTGCGACACTTTCCACAAGCCTGAGTTTCCGAGACCCGTGAGGCTCTGTCTGCTTCGCGTGTTTCCCTCAGAGTAGTAACTCAGGCCCATGTCTACAATGCCAGACTAAGTGTGTCCCTCGCTTCTGCGTTGCTTCAAGTCCTGCAGCCCCCTAGTATAACAACCCCAAGCCGCCCCGCTCTGCTCAGCCCCTCGGCCCTTCAGCCCCGCTATTTCAGCCCCGTGTCCTCCAGCTCCTCACAACGCCAGGCCTTATATCTCGATGTCTAAATAGCCCCACACAATTCTCTCCTATAGCCCGTCTGTCCTCGGCCAGTGCTGCGTCGCACGGCTCAGCCTTGCCATCCTTCCGGGCCTCTCCAACATTACTCCGGCGCTTCTTTCAGCTCCCGCGGCCTCCTCACGTCTCAGTCCGGTTTCCCACAACCAATATGTCTTTCCACGTTCTACAGTGTTCAACATGTACCTACAATTCACCCAGTGCCAGCCCCCTGCCCCCTCATTCCTCAGAGCTGCTTCCCCCTCCTTTTCCGTCTATATGACAGTCCAGCGCTCCTAAGCCTTAAGCACCTTCAGTCCTGAACCTCCCTAATGTACCCTCCCCCGCCCCTCCATACACACATACTTTGGGGAATCGAGGTTTCGGGTGGTCGATTTGAATATATCAACTAATAGCTAGACCCTCCCCCGGCCCACCCTGTGAATGCATTTTACAGTTTAAATTTTGTTTCGTTCCGTTCGCGGGTACTATTTCGTTGCTCCCGGAATTAGGGTGGAGCAGGCGAGCTGATACGGGCGGCTCTCGGAATCAACCTTGAGCTCAGTGGGGTGGATGGACAGCCAACCCGGCTTTTCTCTCCGGGTAGTGCGGTACTCGCATCACCGGCCTCTGCACGCCAGCTTGAGTCCGTCCCTAGGGCAAAAGGAACTGGGGGACTTGGAGCATCCGAGGCCACGGAGGCGCAGGTACTGGGTGGCAGAGGTCGCGACATTCATCAGTTCACCGAACCCATAGGAGTGATGAAAGCTTGCTGAGGACCCTGCTCTTGGGCAGCATCGGGCGGCAGAGGGCACGAGCTCGTGCGAAGGCGCAGAACATCGAAAGTCTCCACAGCAGCCGACCCACGGGACGGGAGTTCGCGGGTCCGAGGACGGAGCGCCCAAGTGCTGCGAGTTTGGCTGGATCCGAACAGCGGGAGGCGGGTCCTGGAGGGATTTCGTTATCTGGAGCTGAGCGGTTAATTAATGAACTTTAGACGCCAGGGCAGAGGTCTCAGCTGCAGGGAACTTTCTGGGAGAAAATGGGCCCTGGCAGGATGGGACTCGAGCTCCTTGATGATGGGAGTTTCGATGTTTGAGTGTATGGATTATTAGTAGAATTAATAATAACGTTTTATGAGGACTTCTGATGACTGAGAGGTCTCAGGAGACGTACCTGGGAGAAAGATCAGAAGGAGCTCTGAACTCAGGGGATTGAGCTGTGTGGCCGCTAAGTTATTTTTCTTGACTTTGGTTTCCTCATCTGTAAAATGAGCAGGTTGACCTAGAAAGTCCCTAAGGTCTCTCTTACACTTCTAATGTTCAGTGATTTGGGCCCGGCCTGTGGATTGGAGACTGGTGGGGAATGGAGGTAGTTGGTGGGATGGGTAATTCATGGACCGGATTCGGGCTCGGCCTTCTTCTCTTGAAAGCTTTCTGGGCAGCTCGAGGCTCCTGGACTGGTTTACCTTCTCAGGGCAGCAGAAGGGAAGATCGCGATCCATTCTAACAATTTTAGGATTGAGTCCCAAGCGGACCCCTCGCTGTCAGACTCCCTTTAGAGCCAGGGGCCCAAGTGAATGTCGGGGACGTAAGGAGGGGGAACCCGGGGAGTCTAGATATCTGTGCACGAAGCCCCTTCCCGTGTTCAAGGACATTGCAGGACTAGGGCAGAGAACTACGAATCGAAGGCAGAAATCGGAATGTCAGGTCTTAGAGACCCAGCAATATGCCCGTTAGTGCTAGAAATTCCCACTCCTGTTAAATACAGTTACACTCAGGACGCGCCAAATCGCCAATGTCTCCAAAATCCCCTCCTTCAGCTAGATCCCTGCCTCTAGCCCTTTCGCAGTCCCTTCTGAGTCCACTTTCCCTCCTCCAAAGGCTAACTTAATAATGATAGTTTGCTTTTAAATAGTGCTGTCGCATACTTTATATAAATTGGTCCTCATAATAGCCTTTTGAGTTCGGTGGTGCAAGTATTCTCATTCACACTTTCTTAATGGGGAAACTGAGGCTCAGAGAATTGAAGTAACTTACTGGAGGTCATAGCTGGAATCTAGTGAATTCCTATTTTCCAGTCCCAAGCTCTGTATACGACACCTGACTGACGGGCTTCTCAACCAAATAAACCATAATGTGTCTCTCTCTGATTCTAAAGCTAAATCATGTGGTGAGATTGGCAAAAGGGAACGAAAGACCCATCGCTCTTCCCTTCCCTGCTTCTCTGGCAGTGGGTCTCCCGCCTTGGGGAGAGGAGAGTAAGCCCCTTTCTGGGAGAATTTATATTCATTGTGAGCCGTAGCCAAGGCCACACAGGCTGAAGTCAGCTTGCAACGAAAGTTTCTTGGAAGATGAGCGCGTTAAATTAAATGCTGTGGGTACTGATGCTTCCGATTAACCGTGGCTCTGCCGTCTTCCTTTTTCCAGGGATTTTTGTCTGAGGCGGTCAAGTAAGGGGGGGAAACACCACACCCCACTTTCTCTGCCTCTTGTTTCTTCTCCCAAATGGCATTGTGATTAGTTATGTAAATACACCATAGGATCGTCCTTCCTCGGGGCTGCTAATTAGAGGAGCATCGGTTTAATGGGGCCTCTTCCATTCTTGAGAAGAATCTGTAGGTTGTTATGGGCTCAAAGCTGCCTATAATTACTGTAAATTTGAAAGCAAGCAGCAAGCAGGACCGGGACCCTTCCTCACTCACTGGCTCTCCTCCTCTATGACTCCATACCCGGTCCCCTGAGACCCCAAGGGCAGGAGGGTTTTGAATTTGGGGGTGGGGCTGGGGCTGGTTAGGCCCCATTTAGGGAGCTAAGATTAGAGGAGATCACAGCGGGGAAGCGCTGGAATAGGGAAGAGGAGAGTGAACGGAGGAGAGATCTCTAGCCTCGGAAGGTGTGGAAGGAAGGAAAGCAAACATTTGCCCTCTTCCAGCTTGGTCTGGAGAATGAGGCAGGACTCATATCTGACCCAGAGACAGGAGCACCGGAACACATGGAGATGAACACACACAAAGAGGCTGGAACTCTACTCACAAAGACAGTCAGTCCTATGTATGCATAGGGAAACACCCTCAGACATAGACAGGGACACACAGGTACACAGAACTTAGAGATCCCAAACCACATACACTTGGAGACAAATAGACACAAAGACCAAAACAACAACAACAACAACAACAAAAAACAAAACAACAACAAAAAGTCTGAGTGCACATAAACATAGAAATGAGGGTACACAGGCAGGGGGTCACAAATACAGCAGCTTAGATTTGCATGGCCCATACATCATGCAGAGACACACACATTAACTGACATTTACATAAAGAGAGGAATAAAGACATGTACACACATTTATTTATTTATTGGTTTTTGGTTTTTTTAGTGAGGCAATTGGGGTTAAGTGACTTGCCCAGGGTCACATAGCTAGTAAGTGTTAAGTGGCTGAGGCTGGATTTGAACTCAGGTCCTCCTGACTCCAGGGCTGGTGCTCTATCCACTGTGCCATCTAGCAGCCCCTCACACATTTATTATACATGCAAACATGCATAGTAAGATAAGACAGGGACATGCCTCTGTGTGTATGTATGTGTGTATACACATACATATATATGGAGATACACTCAGCTGTCCTAAAACACTGAGCTTCACACAGATACACAAAGGTACAGCACACAGAGGTACCCACACCGAAGCACACATACTGCACAGACACAGATTACACAGACCAGCACACGCACTTGTGAACACACACACACACACACACTCACACACCACAGTCTTGTTTTAATTAGCTTCACCCCATACTCCCCAGTGACACCATTGAATATAAACAATGAAAACATTTTAAACAACTTAAATAAGTTCCCCAATGGAAAATGATGTCAGCCATTCTGAAAAATCAACCATGGTCCCTGGCCCTTGGCCCCTGGCTCCTTCTTCTTCTTCAGGTGCCAGAGAGTGTTTCTGGGGGGTGGGGGGACAATAAATTCCAAACTTGGACCTAAAAAATGGTCACTTGGGTAGAGAGTAGGGCAGGGCATGGCCAGTGTTGTCTGCCACCTCCCTTGGAATTGGGAGCCTCTGAGATATGATTAAGGCAGAATAATATATGGAAAGAGTGCTGGACTTGGAGCCAGGAGGATGTAGGTTCAAATCCCACAGGTGATGCTGACTAGCTAGATGACCCTGGGCAAACTGAGTAACCTCTCTTAGCTTTAGTTTCCTTGACGGTAAAATGAGAGGGGTTGGATTCAATATTTTAAGTGTCCTTTTAGCTCTAAGTCTATGGTTGCATGTTCCTATGAGCCTCTCTAGCTTAACCTTCACCCTCAACTTCCCTTTGCATACTTTGTTCTCATAAGCTATGAATTTGTTCATATTCACCTTGGGTCCTCCTTCACCTTGGGTCTTCAACACTAAGACTTGTGCAGTTAATTGTCTTTTCTGAACTTGTGGGAGTGGGAGTGGGAGTAGAGGGGTTCATTTTTGATTTAGGCTCCTTCAGGAACTTCTCTAGAGTTTCTACCCTTAGTCCTCAGTCCTGAGAAATGATGATGTCCCTAGCACTCAGCTGCTTTCTCAGGGGACTTTCTCTTCATGCTTTTATTGCCCCCCAACTAGCTTAGAGATGTCACAGCCAGCAAAGAAATATTTTCATTCTATAAGATGTTCAAATATAAAACATAGAACTGGAAGGGACCTTAGAACCCAAAATGCTAGAGCTGAAAGGAACATTAGAATACAGAATGCTGGAACACAGAGCACAGAGTAAAGCCAGGAAGGACCTTAGAACATAACAGGATTTCATTTTACAGATGAGGAAAGAAACAAAGAAAGAAAAAGTAATTTGCCCAAGATCAAATTGTGAGAGTGACTCATCAATCCTGGGCAGAACTCTTTCTACAACTTATTCATTTTACTATGAGGAAATTGAGGTTCAGAAAGGGGGAAGAAATGCCTAAGATAGCACGACCAATAAATGGCAGAGACAGCACCTAAATTCAGGTGTCTTGATTCTGGGTTCAGTGGTCTTTCCACCTATTAGGCAGTTATTTCATTGAGGATTTACTGCATACAAGATCCTAGGCACAGTCCCTTCTTAAAACACCTACATCTTTCCAAATAATGATAATTTTCTTCAAAGGTCCCAATACAAAAGAAACATACTCTCTGACCCCTGGAATATCTCCCTCTCATTAGTGCTTCTTACCTTCCCCTGTCTCAATTTTCCATCTTTCAGGAGGTAACAATATGCATATAAAATACTTAATATGTTGGAAACAAATTATCCCAAATAATTTTTTGTGTTAGTCTTTTTCCAACATCGCCCCCCCCCCCACCTCAACATACACACAGACACACACAAAGTAGCGTGTGGAAAAGAACACTGGATTTGGAATTGTAGGACTTGGATTCAAGTCTTAACTCTGCTACTTACTACCCTAGGCAAGTTCCTTCCCCTACCTCCCCCACCCCGTCTCTTTTTCCTTATCTTAAAATGAATGGGTTGTATTAATCTTTCATAACCTTTCCAGCCCTAAATTCCATGATTCTAAAGCTTAGACTAAGAGTTAGACCTGGGTTGGAAGTCTGAGCTGTCACTCCCCTGAGTCTCAACTTCCTTATCTGTAAAATGGGGGCAATCACTTTCTAATCCAAACATACTACACAATTGTGAGTGAGTAGCAAAGACAGAATATCAGTAGTACTTATTTTTCATACTGTGGAATCCCTTCTGGTCTCCTTGCTTTCTGCCCTCTCACTGTGCTTTAGCACAGCTGGTTTAAAGGTTAATGGAGGGCAGCTAGGTGGCGCAGTGGATAAAAAAACCAGCCCTGAATTCAGGAGTTCAAATGTGACCTCAGACACTTGACAGTAGCTGTGTGATCCTGGACAAGTCACTTAACCCTCATTGCCCCTCCAAAAAAAAAAGTTAATGGAGGCTAAGTTGGTTTTGTTTTTCTCAGTCACCTTCATTGGCTGATGGCAATATTGTTTATCTGCTCTGCAACCTCAACAGACCTTTGCTTCTTATAGTCTTGCCTTGCCACCTACACCAATTCTGCTCCTGAGAGATTAGGCAAGTAATTTTACTTTTCCAAGCCTTGATTTTCCCATCTGTAAAATGAATTTGTACAACCTACTCCACAGGGCTCTTGTGAGGATCAAGAGACAATAATATAGACCTGTGTAACTTTTAGCAAAGCATTTAAGAATGTAGCCTCTCTAAGCCTCAGTTTCTCCATCTGTAAAATGGAATTAGTAATACTTTTACCACATAATCCACTGGATTCTTCGATCAAAGTTATGTTTTTATCATCATGAAGAAATTCTCTATGTGGAAACTCCCTTCACCATGGTAACTCATCTGCAATTTATAGACATAAAGAATTGCATGGGGGCAGTCAGAGATGGAGTGACTTGTTTGCACTCACATTAGCCAACTCTATTTCAGAAGTAGCACTTGAACCTGTCTTCCTGAGGTCAAAGCTGCCCCCTATCCACTATGCCAATTCAGACGGGGAGTTGTGAGAAAAAGTCCTTTGAAAACCCAAAGAACTACAGAAATGGACGTTATCGTTATTATGATTACTATCATTATTATTTACGTGTAGTGACGGTGGTGAGATTGAGGTGAATAGAGAAACCGCCACTTTAGTGGAGATGCCTCCTTCCTTCTCCAATTCCCTTGAGTTCCAGCTCCTTCCCTTCTCTCTCTTCCAGCCGGTTCGGTACCAAGTGTGCCCGGTGTGGCCGCCAGATCTTTGCCAGTGACTGGGTGCGACGGGCACGGGGCAATGCTTACCACCTGGCCTGTTTTGCCTGCTTCTCCTGCAAGCGGCAGCTCTCCACAGGCGAGGAGTTCGGGCTGGTGGAGGAGAAGGTGTTGTGCCGCATCCATTACGACACTATGATCGAGAACCTC
Organism: Dromiciops gliroides; assembly: GCF_019393635.1. NCBI lineage: Eukaryota > Metazoa > Chordata > Mammalia > Microbiotheria > Microbiotheriidae > Dromiciops > Dromiciops gliroides. The sequence continues at coordinate 385,393,798 of NC_057862.1, read as the reverse complement.
AAGAGAGCAGCTGAGAACGGTATCCATTCCTTAATCCCCTACCTTCAAACTCTTTCAGCCTCTTGGGCACCACACCCTTTTCTCAAATTCTGCTGGGTTTGTCCCCTGTAGACTGGCCCATGAGCTGTGCAAGGGTGGGACGGGGTGTCAGGCCCTTTCTGTGACCTCCCCCTTCCAGGGAAGGAATTGACAGAGCAGGATCCACCTCTGGGCTCACCCCTACCCATAAGAGTACGTCAGAGCAGGAAGAGAGCTTAGAATGTAACATTTGTAGAACAGGAAGGAACCTAGAATGTAGCATATTAGAGCTGGAAGGAAGCTTAGAACACAGCAAGTTACAGTTGAAAAAGACCTTGAGCCATGGTATGTTAGAACTGGAAGGGTTCACAGAATATAGAGCATGAAGAGACCTTTGCCACTAGGTGGTTAGCTCTAGGAGAGTCCTTAAAACACAGATTAGTAGAGCTATGTATGGTGTGGGGGGAAATGCCCCAGACTCAGAATCAGAAGACCAAGTTCAGATTCTTGCTCTGACATTCTATGAGACCCCAGGCTCCCCACCGATCTCTCAGGAAGTCTGACCCTATCTAGCTATGTTCACACCTTGCTGCTTTCCCCACCCCTTGGGACTTGGTGAAGTATCTGATGTTGCCATGGAAATGATAGAACTGTTCCTGCTGCTTTCCACAATGCCTGAGTCCTGCATTGTCTTTGTTAAGGCTGTTGGCTGGATCTAACTCTTGATCCTATTGGACTCGTCCTCGGTGTGGGTATTTCCTTGATCACTCTATGTGAGGACCCATAATCCAGATGCTGAATCCAATGCTTCTGGAGAAGGGGAATGGGTGAGGGGACGGGGGAGGGGAAGGAGAGGGTCATCACTTCCAGATAAGCTCCTACTCAAGTGACTCTTCTTAAGCGAAATCCATCTCGGCCAACACATGACTTAGCACAGTCTTGGGCTAAGTCTCTCCTATTCTTCAAACCTTTGGCACTGTTCCAATACTTAGAGCTCCAGAACCTACCTCTAATTGCATGGAATAGTGTAAAGAGTGCTGGACTTGGAGTTAGGAGAGTCCTGGATTTGAATCCCACCCAGATCTAACATTAACTAGCTATGTAATAATGTTGGTTCAGTCTCTGAGCTTTTGTTTCCTCACTTGCAAAATGGAAAAAATAATCTTTCTATTACTTAAAGAACAATACAGAAAGGTGATCTATTATTCCCAGGCCCCCATTTCTCCCTCATAGCTGAAACAGATCAAGGATAGGAAACATTTTATTTACAGTGGAAGAGCAGTTAAGGCTTCTTTATGGAAAATATCCCAATGATTTTCATCACTTACCTGTAGGATTACAGGCTTTCAACCTGGAAGTTATCTTAGAGATCACCTACTGTAGCCCTGTCATTTTACAGATAAGGAAACTAAGGTCCAAGAGGGGTAAGTGACTTGACCAAAGTTGTACAGGCTGTAAACAGCAGAGCCTAACTCTGACATCACCCAAAGACAGTATTCTATTACATCACCAAATTCACCTTCTATGTAAGTTCCCAAGGGTGCCTTCCTTTTTCACAGGCTCTAGTTTAGAGACCCTGTTGACCGGGCTTCAGCTGTGGTGCCTGGGCCAGAGTTGGAAGCTGCCGCCCCAGAACAGTCATTTCCCTTCCTCCTTCCTATCTCTAGGAGCTTGCTTGGCTTTCCTCAATTGTAAAATGAAGGGATTGGGCCAGATACAACTGGGTCCCAATTACTGCGAATAATGAATTCCTTGAAGTGGTTGCATCTATTTGAATTCACCCGATTTTGAAGTTATAATTATGTAAAATATGATAGCTGTCTCCAGCCCAATGGAAATAATGCAGTGCAAATTCAAATAACTCAAGCACTTCAGGGAATTTGTTATGCATACTAATCGGGACCTCCTTGTTATCATCGCTGTAGCCCCTTCCACTTTTCAATGGATTGTTCCTGTGAGCTCCCAGGTCTCATCCAGCTCCAATATTCTGTGGCTTCATGTTGTGACATTCTGTGCATTGCTATTCTTTTCAGCTCTCAAATTCTATGACTTGGGGTCTAAAACAAATTTTATATTCTAGGTCCTATTGCAACGATTACATTCTCCATTGTAATGAACCTTGCAGTTCTAACATTGTTTTCTGTGTACCAGGAGACAAGAAGGAAAGAGATTCCCTTTCCCTCCTTTCTCCACCTCCAAGGCCAATCCCCACCCTTTCCCACTGTGTCCCCCGGTGTCCATGAATGACCAGGGCAGTAGACAATCCTGTAGGATGAATCACTATCAGGGAGATAGGAAGGCTGGCAAAGGGACAAGCCTTTTCCATAATCTCTCCACCCACTCCAGGTCCCACCTTTTACTTCCTGGCCTTCCCCAAACTAGGCCTGGTTCTCCTGCTTACTGTAAGTGAGGGCTAAGAAGGTGGGAATGGTGTGTGTCTGCTTTCCCCATTAGCTCCCCTGCCCAACTACCCCAAGGGGATGGAACAGGGCGGGGGAAGGTCAACCTTGCCACAAAGCAGCTCCCTTCCCCTTGGACACCTGCCAGCTCTAGCTTCCTGAACGACAACAAGGGAGGGAATAGGAGGGAAAGAGAAGGAGAGAGCGCCAGATAGGCAGACAGACGAAGACAGAGACAGAGACACACAAAAACACAGGGAGAAAAGGGAAGAGAGAGATAAGGATACCCCAAGCTAGCCAGTCTGTGCGGGGCAGGGAAATCAGAAAACCAATCTTTTGTTTTTGTTTGTTTTTGTTTGTTTTGTTTTTGTGAGGCAATGAAGGTTAAGTGACTTGCCCAGGGTCGCACAGCTAGTAAGTGTCAAGTGTCTGAGGTCATATTTGAACTCAGGTCCTCCTGAATCCAGGGCTGGAGCTTTATCCACTGCACTACCTAGCTGCCCCCAGCAAACCAATCTTAAGAAAAAAGTTTTCATTTTAAAGACTTCAGGGATGAGACAGGGGACCAAAGGAGACATTCCTCCCAGGGTCAGCTAGCACACCCTCAGAAGTACAGAATCAGTTCACCTCATTTGATAGATAAGGAAACTGAAGCCCAGAATGGGGATTCAACTCATCCAAGGATTCACAGTGGGTTATTGGTCGGGACATAATTAGAATCCAGGTCTTTTAGCTCAGCTTTCTTTCCATTATATTACAGCTACCTTCTCTTCCTTGGGAAGGTAGGGGGCATAGTGCCTGATGCTAGGAAGCTAGGAGTACCAGGCTTGGAGTCAGGGAGACTTGACTTACTGTATGACCTTGGGACAAGTCACTTAACCTCTGTCTCAGTTTCCTCAACTGTAAAATGGGGATGATAATAGCATTGATCTCCCCGAGTTATTATAAGGATTGAATAAGATAAGAATTGTTAAGCACTTGTCATAGTGCCTGGGGAACAGTAAGCATTTATATAAAGGTTAGCTATTATTCCTGATTGGAGGCTGCCTACGGACTTGGCTTTGCTAAATTACCATGCTAGGAAAGGAGGAGCAACCCGATTGTCTCCTAGTCTAGGATTCCTTGCTCATAGTTTCAAAGACGTAGGAATTCAAGCAGGAATGGACCACTAGCCCAACCCGTCATTGAACAGATCAAGAAACTGAAACCCAGGCAAAGGAAGGGACTTACCCAACATCAATAGGCAGCAAATGAGAGCTGGGACCTCAACAATAAGATTCAGAGTTAGAAGCTACCATTAAAACCACGCAATCCAACTCCATCATTTTATTGGTTAGGAAATAGATCCAGAGAGAAAACTGGGAGAGATAGTAGCCAGGTCCTCTAACTCCCAATCCAGTGCTCTTTCTACCATACCATATCCTATTTTTTAGAGGCACAGAGGGTGTCTTTATGTATATGTATGTAGGTATATACATACCCTTCTACCTACATGTGTGTGTGTATATATGTATATATACACATATGCACATATGTCCACATATACACACACATATCTTTCTGTTGATTGAATTCCATAGATAGGTCCATCCTCTATCCCTAGAGTTAATTCAGGAGCTCCCTGAAGGTAGGCCCTCCCTATGGGACTTCAAGATGAGTTATCAGGACTTCCCAAGCAATTTCATCTAACACAGTCTTGTTCTTTCACTGGGCAGACCGAATCATATGTTTTCTTTAATAACCATGGGGGAGATGATACATAATAACACATGAGACAAACACAAGAGGCTGTTCTGCACCAGTTAAGAGCCAAATCTTAAGTCCCTGACATGTTACACCCCTATATCAAGCCTCCTGCCTCTGTTCTAAATCTCCATCCTTTAGTCCGACTCCCTCTTCTTTCAAGGCTATGGGAAAGCAGGTGCCCAGTCTGCGGTGTGCTGGAAAAAAGGCCTAGGTTTGGAGTCAAAAGACTCGGATTAGAATTCAAGTTCTGCTACTAACTACATGTGTCACCTTGGGAAAGTCAATTAAACTTTCTAAGCCTCAATTTCCTCATCAGTAAAATGAGGGGATTAGGCCAAATGATCTCTAAGGTCTCCTACAGCTTAAGATACTACTAGGGTCCTCTGATTCTATGAGACAACATTCCATCTATATCCCTTCTCCCTTCCCAGGCAATGGAATCACATTGGAAGGGGCTGTGCCATCAGAACAGGACAGTCAGCCAAAGCCAGCCAAGCGGGCACGGACATCCTTCACAGCGGAGCAGCTGCAGGTGCTGGCTCGGGGCAGTGGGCCTTCCAGACGAGAGGTCCACCTGGATGGGAGCAAGAGGATGGCTAGGGAGAGCCTACCTCCCAGCGCCCTGACCTTCTCTTCTCCCCCCACCCCTTCCCCACTCTGTTCTCCAGGTAATGCAGGCCCAGTTTGCCCAGGACAACAATCCTGATGCACAGACACTTCAGAAGCTGGCAGACATGACGGGCCTTAGTCGTCGAGTTATCCAGGTGGGCGGAGGGCAGACACCCAATGAGAGAGAAGAGGGTGAGGCTGATGGAGTCAGAGACAGAAATCATTGGGGAGGACCAGGGCTAGTCCTGCCACTCAGGGAGATATAAAGCCTGTAAGGGAGCAGGAAGGCAGGAGTAGAAACCAGATATAGAAGGGTGGGAAGTTCTTTAGGGAGAGGGCAGGAGGGAACACATGGTATAGTGGGAAAAGCAATAGATTGAATGAGAAGACCTGAGTTTGAAGTCCATTTCTGTTTTCTTACTTTTTTGTTTACTTGACATTGGTCAAGTCACTTAACCCCTGGACTTTAGTTCCCTTTTTGTTAAAAATGAATGAGTTTCAGGGCAGCTAGGTGGCGCAGTGGATAAAGCACTGGCCCTGGATTCAGGAGGACCTGAGTTCAAATCCAGCCTCAGACACTTGACAGTTACTAGCTGTGTGACCTTGGGCAAGTCACTTAACCCTCATTGGCCCACCAAAAAAAAAGTTTCATGACACAAACATAAAATTGTTCTGTACCAGTTAAGAACCAAATTCTAAATCCCCAATAGTTTATACCCCTATTTCAAGACTTCTGCCCCTACTCTAAATCTCCATCCTTTAATCTGATTCCTTTCTCCCAAGGCCATGGGAGACAAAGTGCTCACCCCCAAAGGGAGGAGGTGTTCCCCAAGGTCCCTTCCAACTCTTAATCTTATGACCCTTTGACTTATCCCTTGGCTCCTAGAGATGGCCTCTCTGTTTTGGGTGTGAACAACTCCCAAGCTAAGCAGTCCAGCAGAAAACACATCTTGGGGGTGGAGTAGGGGAGGCAAGGTCCCATCATTCATGGGACATTCATCAATAGGGGCAGAGAACAAACTTCAACAACCTGACCAGTGGTGTGGGATTTTCCTTGGTTGGGGCTATCATTTCAGGTCTGGTTTCAAAACTGCCGAGCCCGCCATAAAAAGCACACGCCTCAGCACACAGTGCCCCCCGCTGGAGCACCACAGTCACGTCTCTCCTCGTCCCTGTCTGAGGACATCCACTATTCCCCCTTCAGCAGCCCCGAGCGAGCCCGCATGGTCACCCTGCACGGATATATAGAGAGTAAGTGACCACAGCCTTTGGGATCCAGGGCTTGAGAAATTTATAAATCTTCAGAGCCTGGGCTGAGAGAAAATGGTGCTCCCAGATTCCTGGGCAAAAACACCTTGTTGTTTTAGTTCTGTTGACTTCAGGGTGTGGTGGGAACAGATGAAGCTGGCAGAAAAGAAATGAGGACCGGGCCAGGACTGGCATTGGATTAGGGGGAAGGGCAAGGGACAGTTCCACTGTAAGGCTTAGAAACAACACTCCTCCTCCTTTTACCTCCCTGGCTCTTAAACTTGAACTAGAAAAGCATGAAAATGAATGGTTTGCTTGCATCCTGAGCCCCTGTTAAGTTCATCCTGACTTTCTTTTTTCTGGCCCTGGGGGAAGAAAGTGTTTCTCTCCTGAGTTAGGCTAAAATTCCCATGAAGTGTTTTTCTTTTCTGTTTGAAAATAATAGAATCTCAAAGCTGGGAGTGACCACAAAGGTCATCTAATCCAATCCCTATCAGAAATAAAAATTGCCCTTTTGACCTCCTTGATAAGCTCATTCAGTCTCTGAAGAGTTCCAGTGACAGGGAACTCTAGGTTACTTTCATTTTGGGAGACACCTTTCCAGTCAAGATCCATAGCTTTGTCACTTTTACTCTTAGCTCTATTGTAAGGAACCATTGAGGATAGTTATAATCCCTTTGAGTCCCACTTCTATTAGCTCACACAAATCACTTCAGCTTTGTGGGTCTCATTTTCCTCAATTGTAAAATAAATGTATTGTATTAGATAACCCTTAAGGTCTCTTTCAGCTTTGATACCATGATCTTGTAAGATTTCTGTAGGCTCTGCTCTACCTATCACCTTCTGGTGTTTTGTTGTTGTTGTTATTGTTGTTTTTTCTACTCCCTTCTGCCCTCAGTGGGAGCGCAGGATCTGGGTGCCCTTATAGATAGAATAGCAATCTCCCCTATCTACACTATCCTCTGTTCTGTGAGGATGGTATACAGGAATCTCCCTAATCTAAGCCACATTTTCTGCTATTGGGGTTCTTTCTTAGCCAGCCTCTCATTCTCACCTCTGAGGGCAGTATGAGAGAGTTTGTGGAAGAAACCTTGACCAACTAACTCTGCCTTCACTATGACCTTAATGGCTACATCAACTGCTCAGGCTAAGTGATGAAGCACCTGCCTGGGGAGGTGTTCTGCCTTGGCAGTGATCATTACCAGTGTTCTAGGGCCCACACATATAGAGAGTGTAGAACACTGAATTTGGAGTCAGAACACTCTGATTATTAACCCAGCTGTAGGCCTTGGACAAGCCACTGACCTCTCTGGATGTTAGTTTCTTCTTTTATATAATGAAATAGTTGGATTAGATGATCTCTAAAGGCCATTATCGCTCTAAATCCTATGAAATATACTCATCAATTCTTTCATTGGCTTGGACTGGACTTTGTAGGAATAAGGAATAACTGTAAAGTTTTGGGCCCCAGGATATCTTTTGGATGCTGGGTTAGCCTTTCTTCATCCTCTTCCTCACTTGTAGTATTCACAGGCCACACACATACTGCAGGCACCTATGCTATCTGCACATACTTCTGGAGTAGTCCCTCAGCTCCCCACCCTAACCCTATCTCGGTTTCTGTGTGGGGACATGGGAGCTCTGTTCCAGGGCCTGTGAAGGTCTCAGGCCCCCACTGATAATGACAGCATTTTCCCTGAGAGATACAGCAAGAGTCTCTCCCAAGGATGCCCTACTTCATAGGATTTAGAGCTTGAAAGGGACCTTTCGAGATTATTTAATAAACCCCCTTTATCTTACATATGAGGAAACTGGGGGCTCAGAAAGTTCAAATGACTTGCTCGTGGTCACACTAGGAGAAAAGTTAGGTCTGTACCCAGGTTCTGCAGTTCCAAATTCAGGACTCTTCACTAATAACATATCGTTCTCAGTTGACTGGTTATTCTTGGGAAGCCTGACAAAAACGTGCTTGGTATGAGGAACTCTTTTTCCCAAAGTGATTAATTTTCAAAGTGTATCTATATGTCATCCTCAGTATCCAGATAATGTGACACTATCTGGAATAAAGATCTCTCTGTAGGTAGTGTCAGCTGGATTTTTAGATTAGAAGTGGAGCCAAAAGGGAAGGGTTCCAAAGCTTTGGAAATGCATCTCACCTTAAGGTCAGTGTAGACCTATAAGTAGGACCAGCAACAGGGTCCAGTAAAAGTGCTTCTTTTGAGAAAAAGGGAACCTGATTTCAGCTGGTCTGCAGACTGGGTATTGTGAAAGGGAAAAGGCTATCTATCCATAGTGATGAGGATAATGGAAGGCTGCATCTGACTTTGAGCTTCTCTGCTTTGTTTAGTATAGACTTGACCTGCTTGGTCACTGGGCCCTGCCAAGACCAATCTGCTCAGAGTGCTGGATTCATTGTCATGGAGGAAAGAGCAATTTCCCTCAGTCTGGGAGATCGAATCCTCTCTATGCTTCACCCACCTTTGAAGACCTGTGCTGACACAGAATTTCAAAGATGGATCTAAAGCCTTATTCCATTCCCTCAGCTGTTCTCTGCTGCAGAGATACCCTCATTCATGTTGGTGCTTTCTCTGGGCATAGACCCAAATTCTGACCAAGTATTCTAGCATTCTTTCATTCATTCATTCAACCAGTATTCATTAAGCATCCACTGTGCTCCAGTCACTACGCTAGCCTTTGGGGATATATAGACAAAAACCAAACAGTCCCAGGCCTCAAGGGGAAATGGCATATACATACAAAATTAAACTTTGAAAAAATAGGCAAAGTAATTGCAGAGGTAAAGACGCAAAAAGAGGGTACCACTCTCTTCCTGGAGATGGGTTGTTTTTAAATTAATTAAAAGCATGGGGTCCCTGAATTTAATACCACTCCCTATCTAGAACCATAGAATCTTAAGAGAGTCATAGAACCTTACACATTTGTACTCTTGGCAGCTTAAAATCATAGGAATTTAGACTCTTAAAAGCCTAAAATTTTAGAATCTTTGAAGTGTAGAAGTTTAGAGTCCTAGAAGCCTGAAATCAAAGAACCTTAATTGTTAAAACCTTAGTTTGGTAGGATTCGAACATGGAATGTTAGAATCTCAGAACCCTGGAATCATGGGGGCCAAAGACTCTTAGGATCATATTTTAGAAACTTAGAATCAGAATTTTCAAATTACAGAAGCTTAGAACTTTAATACTCTAGTAGAGGTTTCCCTGACCTTGAACAGTTGGTGATTGATCTGCTCTGCTTTACGTCTAAGGAGTTGGGGGAGGCTATTTGCGGAAAACAATGGGCCTCCTTGAGAGAGCTCCAATTCTTAGAGAAGCATCTCTAGCCCAGCCTCACAGAGAAACACTGTGTAAAGTCTTGCTGTTTTTCTTTCTTTCTTTCTTTCTTTCTTTCTTTCTTTCTTTCTTTCTTTCTTTCTTTCTTTCTTTCTTTCTTTCTTTCTTTCTTTCTTTCTTTCTTTCTTTCTTTCTTTCTTCTTCCTTCCTTCCTTCCTTCCTTCCTTCCTTCCTTCCTTCCTTCCTTCCTTCCTCTCTCTCTCTCTCTCTCTCTCTCTCTCTCTCTCTCTCTCTCTCTCTCTTTCCTCCCCCCCCCTTTCCTTCTTTTAAATGAAAGAGGCAAAAAGATTTTATTGGTCAGAAAGCGTTAGTCATGGGGTTACTGGCAAAATCACACCCACAGGAACTATAATTCCTCTCAAAAATTACAATACTTCAGGGCTCCTGCACGCGCGCGCACGCACACACACAGAGGCACTGGGGGCACCCCTCCCCCACCCATGCCTTCTTCGTGAAAGGCACTGATTCACTGCATAGCCACATTTCTTCACACTCATTAAGGTCAAATCAAGACTGTCCCTCCCATAGGGCTAATGCTAGGGTTGGTTTTGAATGGTCTACCAAGCTCATTTCCTTTATCCGCACTAATATGAAAGGAATCCTACCCTAACAATGTTTGAGTCTGGAAAAGAAAGGACAAGGACAGTGGTGGTAGGGTATTTGACTCCTTACGTCTGTGAAGGATTATGAAAAGGATGGGAACCACTTTCCATTTCACTGGAGAGAGTAGGAAAAGGGCTTAACCAGAAGAAACAGGTTAGATCAAGGAAGAATTTTTCCAACAGTGGCAGTTTTTAGATACTGGAATGGGATGTGGAAGATGGTGGAGATCTTTATGGATGAGCTAGAACTCTTAGCATGGGTTGTTGAATACAGTCGGTACTCAATAAATATTAAAATTTATGGACTCATTAACATAGTCCCCGTGAGCCAACAACATATCTAGCCTAACTATGGGGGATGGAATTTATCATTTTACCTGAGGGTTCTATGACAAAGTCAGTAGTTTGTGACGTTTTTCTCTGGGGCCGCAATCCTGGGGTGATGCTATAGAATAATTGCTGGCATAGAGCGTCCCAGAGGCTGAAGCCATCTTCTTGTTTACAGGTCAGGTACAATGTGGGCAGGTGCACTGTCGGCTTCCTTACACTGCCCCACCAGTTCACCTCAAAGCCGACATGGATGGACCACTCTCTAATAGGGGTGAGAAGGTAAATCAAGTGCCTCCCTGGAATTAGTGTGTTCCTTCCAATAGGCACCCCGACATGCATGCCACTGAGGCAGAGCTCTGTTGGCACTACAGCTATGGGGCTCTTTCTTACGAATGTGTTCACCTCTAGTCACTACCGGTCCTTTGTCCACCTTAAGAGTTTGGGGTCTGTCAGAAATATCACTGTTGAAGCATCTCTTCCTCAGAAACCAGTGGTCTGTCTTGCCTGTGTCTGTGTGTAGTGCAGTGTCCATTTGTCCATCCTGTCACTCTCCAGTTCTTGCCTCTATCAATTCTCACTTCCAGAAGTCATAGACTATGACAGCTATCAGCCACACTGGAGTAACAAGAGTCTGTTCTACATGCTGCTGTTTCTTGTTCCAAAGACCTGGATTTATCCCAACTCATTGTAGCATTATTATTTTATGTTACTCGGGTAAATAAGTTTTAAGCACATGGTAATTTGACAGTTGAGAAATAAATCCAGAAAGAATAACTCCCATTTTGTTAGCACTTTAAGATTTACAAATTACTTCCCTCACGACTACTCTCTGAGGTAAGTAGTCCAAGTATTATTAAATCCCCATTTAATTGATGAAAAAAACTGAGGTTCAGAGAGTTACCCAAGGTTATCTCTCCATTATCCAATATAATTAGGGAATGAGCCCCTTCTATTCATGAGCTATCCTGATAGAGAATTATTACATATGCCATACATGAATATCCAATTTTCAGATTATCAGAATGAAATAAAATATGCTTAACATCAGAACTATAGTGAACATAATTTAATCTTTCTTAGATGATTTAGAAAGCACTTCATGATCTGGCAGGGTCTCAGGGTCATTGTTGTACACATCAATTATCATTGTAGATGTGATAGTTAATAGAGGCTTGCAGTTGAAAGAATAGAGAATAAAGCAGCTTTCATTCTACATGGTAATAATCTATTGTTAGACTAGAAATCTCCTAGTGACATCATGACCTCGGAGGTTCCTTTGGACTCTAAGCTTATACGATTCCATGATCACAGATATTCAGAAGTGCTCTTGGGGGAATTTATTCCAAGATATGATAAACACCCCAGTTTTAAGGTGTGTATGAATCCAGTCCAGGCAAGGATATAATTGTTGTTTTTATTGTCATCATTGCTGATTACCACTGAGGTCTTTCCCCAGTGTTGCATCATGGTGTAGGAGTGACTGTAGCTTCTTCATGGCTCTAATAGGAAGTACAAGGGGAGGGGAGGGGGTTTGAATAGAGAGCTAGTAACAGATTGTTGTGCAAGGACCAACCTACCTACACAGGAGTCATATCACTAGAAGGTCGGCACCAGTTAATAAATTTTTCTGTGAAGGTCATTTTAGTTTCCACTGGTGGAAGAAAACAGCATGGTGTGGGTAGGCAAGATGTCATAGTGGAAAGACTGCTGTATTTGGAGTTTCAAGACCTGGGTTCAAATCTGGTTCTGCTATGTGGTCATCATATAAACTTAAAGCAACTTACTTCTCTGGGCCTCCTTTTCCTCTTCTGTAATGAGACGAAGTTGGACTCAATTACTTCTGAGGTCCTTTCCCAAACTATGCTGATCTCAGTATTCACATTGAAGGGATCTTGGGTCTTTGAGACAGTAAAGTAAGTAGTAAAGTTTCATGATTTTACCATGTCAGGTCTCAATGACAAAGGAAGGAATCAAAGAAGTTATCTTGCCCAACCTACCTGAATAGGATTCTCTGGATAACATGTCCAGTCCCAAACGGGGTAAAGGAGCTACTCCTTATCCCTCAGCACTTGAAGATTCCCTCAGTGTTGCTGTGGCAGCAGAAAAAAATTCTGGGTTTGGACTTAGGTGATCAGAGCTCTGATTCTTTGACTAGCTGTGTGACCTTCAGCAGATTGTTTTACCTCTCTAACTTTATTCATTTGTCTGTAAAATCCCCATTTTACTTTGCATATTAAACTTTGCACTCCCTTACATTGTTTGTGAGCTAAGCATTTTGCATCTTATAGCCGATAGACATAATAGTTTTTATTAATTATTATTATTTTATTATCCTGTTGTCTTATATTCTTCAGCTCTTCCACAGTACATTAAGCTTTCTGTCGTCAAGTGAGAATTTCCCCTGAATTTTAATGAGTTGAGTCATTGTTCTTTATTTTCAAAGTTAGGGTGAAGTTCTCATTGTCATTGATAAGGCCTCTTCCCTTCCATCACTTGTGTCTTTCCCTTTGTATAAAATTCCACTCCAGAGAAAGGTAAGGAAGACCTTCAGTTTAACCAGAAAGTCTGTACTGAGCACTTACTGTGTGCTAGACACTGGTATGGGGGGAAGACACAAAAGACCTAATAACCTGTGCAGGAGTTAACAATCTAGGTGGGAAGATAAAATTAACTCATGAAACAATTCCTTAAAGAGCTAGACTGTGTGGTCCTGACTGTAAGAACTGAAGGATGTCACTCTGATGATGACTGACCACCTCTTAGGCTTCTGTTGCCAATATGTCTTCTTTTCTACCTCTAGAGTATGGTCTCTATAAAACTCCTGTGCATGAATTATAGCTATTTCCTCAGCAGTAGTTAATTACTTAGTATCCATTTCTACCTAGTTGGCTGGCTTTTCAGCTTTCTAAACCTATTCTTTCTTTGTATCAGCTTACAATTCTATCAATGAGGCTCTTAATTTTTTAAAAAATCTCTTCTTTTAATGTAACCTTCTGGATGTCTCTGTGACTTAGGTTTGGAATGCTCACAGGGGAAAAAGCTATAAACTTTTGAAAAGAGGCTATTCTGTCTGTGTTTGCTTCTATAGCAGTCTCATTTTCACTGATATCTTGGTTATAACTTCCTTTCCTTTTGTTATGGAGTTGGTTGTCTACCCTTGATGGTAGGTAGAGACATAAAATTATTCACTTGGTAAGTACTGTTTAGCAACTGCTCTCTTCCAGAAAGACTTAGTAAGTACTGTGTCTGAAAACTGAAGAGTTCCCTGGAATACTTCCTCTACTTCTTCTGAGTAGGGAGTAGTCCTTATCTTCTGATAGGATTAATAATGACTTTGGTTTGAAATCTAAAGCTGTGGTGAGTGGCATAGGGTTTGGGGTGATCTCTTTGGCTGAGGATGATCAACTTGTAGAGCATTTCATGATACTAAATACTGGGACTAGGAGGGAAGTCTAAAGGGAGGGGGCAGTTTGGGAAGATGTATCCAAATCTCCCTTTGTGAGGTTCTAAACTCACTTCAAGAGCTACTTATCTCCAAAACAACAGGAATCCCTCTAGTTATTTCTATCACAGTCCTCTCTAACATTCAATTTGTATCATTTCATTGTTTAGTAAGTAATGTAAATCAACAGAGATGTTCATTGAATAGCTACTAGTCCTGGGTCTGCCACTGACTTACTGTTTTAACTTGGGCAAATCACTCACCTCTGGGCCTCAGGTTTTGATCTGTAAAATAAGGAGCTTGAACTAGAAAATCTCTATGGTCCTTTCCAGCTCTAAGATTCTGTTTTGTCTTGTGTTCTAGCATCCTTTCCAGGTGCAATGTTTTATGGTCTATGGTCAAACATTCTTTGTTCTTGATTTCATCTCAGTGCTACCCTTCAATGATTTTATCTTCCTCAGTAGTCTTGTTTGTACACAACCATCTACTAAAGTTCTTTCCCTAGCCCTTCCTTCTCCTTCTCTGCCTATATAGGATTCTTCTCCATGTCCCCATGTTCTCCCTGTCAGAGGTAGGTAGGATTAAGCCACTTCTCTTACTGTGTCTAGACCAAACCAAAGGGACCAAGATAATGAAATGGACTTAGTGACTTAAGACTTTCCTGCTTATGGTCACTTCAAGACATTGTTTTCCTTGGCTGGGAGGAAAGGGAAGACTTCCCCAATCAGGGGACTGGAGTCTCTTGTCAATGGTTAAGAGCCATCAAAATGCTCTAGCACCAAATGGATAAGAAAGCAAAAAGAGCTGGCAGGACTGAAAAGCCAGGAAATTAATAATAATAACTATTTATATGTATATAGTGCTTTATGATTACAGAGCTTTTTCATATACATAATGTATTTATATAATGTATAAAGTATTTATCATCTCTCTTAGATGGGTGAGGAAAGTAAGAAATAGAAGTGGCTCCAGTGCCCAAGGTCATATAAAAAGTAGCAGAGACAGGACTCAAACCTAGATCTTCTGGCTCCCAGCCTGGGGTCCTTCAATTCTAGTACTCTGATCAGACTAAATGGAGTCAGTAAATTCAAGGTGCATTCTCCTCTGAAAGATCACTAGTGATCACAGATGCCTATTGTGGATGGATTCCCAGAACACTTGGACTTCCCTAGTGGGCTCAGAGAAGACCTCATTCCTACTCTTTGGGAAATAAGTTTCTCTTTGGTGAGTTGAAGGGGAAAGTTGCTGAGTTTAGTTTGGCCAGATCTCCCACTTACTAGCTGTGTAACCTTGGGAAAGTCACTCCGACTCCTGAGCCTCAGTTTCCTCATCTATAAAATGGGTAGGAAGGGACACTAATATTTGGATTTTCAACATTACTGAGTTATTATGAGAATCGTGTGAGATACTGAATGTCAAAGCACTTTATAATCTTTAAGTACCTTACATCAGTTGTTTTCATCATCATTATTCTCTAGACCCAATGCCATACTTCATTTTGTCATATACCACACTGCCTGCCTCTGGGTCTATGGGTGTGAACATTATTCAGTAGAAATGGAAAGCCCCATGTCAGATTTTTAAAAATAAAATGAAGTTTTGTTCCCAATTATCTCAGTGAAGGAAAAACATCTTACTGGCAGTAGCAACAAGAGTGAGTCACCAGTTCTTTGGGGGAGCCAGGAGCCAGTCATAGAGCATGATTTTAAGGGGCAATGGCTGTCAGAATGATGGGTGGGAAGCCTCAATATGTCTTTGTCTAACTCTCCTTGTCTACTTTCCCCTCCCAACAGGTCATCCTTTTTCAGTACTGACTACGCAGACTCTACCACATCTGTCTATGGTGATTCCACAGCTGCCCCTCAGTCACTGAAATCCTGTGTGTCTGCCCCCTATGACTAGTGGCTTCTGCCTCAGCCTTTCCATTCATTCCCATGAACCACCAGCCAGTTCCAGGTCCCCACTCAGCCACCCGGGGCCTTTCCTCCCCTCCTGCTGAAAGCAGGCCCGGGGTTATGCAGACCAAGGCCAGCCAGCATGGATCCCCAGAGCTACCGGGAACACTCCTGAGGCCACTTCTTGGAAGGCAAAACTCCCCAAAATTTGGAAACAGGGTGAAAAAAACTTTTATTTTTATTGAAACTGGAGTAATTTTCAACTCGAATGAATTAGAATTAAGAAAGAATGAAATGGTCAGGACAGTAACAATATCCAATTTATTTTTTTTTAATATTGGCCTTTGTTATCCATTTCCTTAAGACCATCTATGAATTCTGAATAGTTGACAACCCCAAATGTTATCCACTCAGTTGCTTTTGTTTGAGAAACTATACAGTTTTTTTGTGGGGAATTCCCAAAAGAAAACTGTGTTCTAATTTTATCATTTCCATCTGTCTGGTCATGTCAAGTTAATTCAGAGAACAAAGTGAGACTCACCAGCTCTGAGAGCCACGTAGGATGCAAACGAAGAGTTTACCCAGTCAGAAGAAAAGGTGGCCCCACACCGGGCATTATGTCTATGGGAGTCTTGGAACCTTTAAGTCAGTGGATATATATCTGACTGCCAGTTTCCAGAATGTCAATGTTCCTCTTTTCTCCAGGTTACTGCAAGGTCTAGCTAGGGAAAAAAAACCTTGGCAAACCAAGCAGAGAAACCTAACCATCCACTCCAACCCCATCCCAAGGACCAACTGATTGATATAAGTCACAGAATCTTAGAATCTGTTGGAAGAGACATTAGGGATCATCTCATCTAATCCCCATGGAAAGCATGCATCCTTTCCCTGCTAAGTAGCCCTTCAGCCTCTGCTTGAACACCTCCAATGACAGGGAACTAATTTTTGAAAGAAAATAAATAGAAACAAGATGTAAATTGAGAGGGAAAAAAACCTGATTAGTCCTTCAAGTTATACAACTTGTATACAGAGCACAGAGCAAAAATGTTATTTTATTGGAATGATTGCATCTTTTTTAACTCTTTCAGCAGATGGGTACAATAGGGGGCAAACACCTCTAAATAATTGCTTTGGATGGGATCAGCACAGAGCACTTGCAGTAGCGGGATAAGAACAACACTGTGAAATTCAGCCAATTTAGAGGTTGAACCCTGTAGCAGTCCTGAGCCCAGGTACTTCAGAGCAATTTCTGGGGGCGGGGGCTGAATTTAATGGACATGAATGGGACTACAATGTCTGTTCCCTTCCCAAAAAAGTACAAAAGATCTAATAGAATCCCATGGCATATGTGTCCTAAAGAAAATAGCCAATGGCAGGACAAAGTGATATTTCTGATGATGAGCCTCATTCTAAGCCTGTCCTGGGAGCTTTCTGTTAGGAAGATAAGGAACTAGGTGGTCAGCATTATAGGACAACCCCAAACTAACAATGGAACAGTGTCAGTGATTCTCCTTACTGTTCCAGAGGGAAGGAAATGCTAAAATTGCCCTTCGGCTACGCTCTGGAAGATGTTCAGGCTATTTAAATAGGACAACAAGGGTCTACTTGCACCCCTATCCCCTCTTCATCTAGGCAATTGTTTTATCTTGTGACTAATGTAACCAGTGAATGGGGTAGGAAGGAGTTTAGATCAAGATTGAGGAAGGAGACTTCTTGAAACAGTGACTGACCTTCCACAGTAGGCATTATCGACTCTCTGAGGTTCTTACCAGCTCACCCCCTCCAGGAGAAGCGGGTGGGCTTAGTAGCACAAAGCAAGACCTGCTCTTTAACTGGCAAGCTGCTACCATGTGAGAAAACCACTGAAGCAATCTGAATATTGTGATCACCCATGTCTTTGACATAGGCTTTTGACATCTGCCTTAGGGATAGTGTCTGCACATATCCCCAGAGAGGCCTACTGCTTTGCCCCATGCCTGCTCTAGAGCCCATTCCTCAGTGGAGCAGGCAAAAAGTCCTTCTCTGGAAGTATATTCTTTTGCATCCATTAAGCCCCAGATTTTCACCAAAAGTTCAGCTTCTATATGACTTTAAAACAACAGTGATTATACATATGGAAAAATACCTGACTGTGCCAAGAATTTGACTTTCTCTGTCAATTATCTAAATACTTCAAAAATCATCTGATTAATTTCTCATTTGTAGTCACCACTAATCAAACTTTATCTCAGGTCATTCCATTTAGCTTTCATCACAGGTAACTCTGTTTACTGCACATATGTTAGAATGAGCCATGGAAGGCAAGAGTCTTTCATGATTCAGGATTAAAGTGTGCCTGAGTGCTATTTACAGAAACAGCAAGGGTAAAGTAGGACAAAATTTGGTGTGGCAGGAAGGGTCCTATACAGAGTTTGGAGACCTCGGACAAGTCCCCTCCCCGTGGGTCTCTACTTCCTAATCTGCAAAATTAAAGTGGTCAAGTTCTACGACATCTTAAGATCCTTTCCAACTCTTCTTTGTCCTAAGGTTCCTTTAGCTCCAACATTCTATGTTCTATTTTTAACATTTTACAGTCCTTTTCGGCTATATAGTCTATGTTTCATGTTCTAACATTCTGTGTTCTAAGATCCCTTCCATCTCTAAAATTCTATACTCCTAAGGTCCCTCTCGATCTAACATTCTGTGTTCTAAGGCCCTAGCTCTAAGTTGCAATGATTTTCTAAAACAGGGAAGGGGATGAAATGAGGAGGGGGGCACCATGAGAAGATCTCTCAATCATAAACACTATTTAACCTTAACAGCTGGTCTCAGATCTCAGAGAAGGGAGTGGTTTCAGAATTGCTTACCAAAATCTTTCCAGTGATTTCTTTGTTTATTATGGTTAAGCCCTCCAACCCCAACTTGGAGGAAAGATCAACGGGTGAACCCTATACAAGAGTCACCATAGACACAAGTTCGACTTGAGACTTTGTCCCAGAGTTGTATTCCTTAGGTGGCTCATGTGGTCCCAGCATGCTGCAGATCCAACAGATCTCCACTACTATGGTTAGAGCAGCCTTGGACATAGCAGGCAGTCAAAACTAATATTTATTTAAATACAAAACAAAAGGGAAAACGGAAGAAAAACAAAAACATAAAAAAATTTAAAAAAAATTGTAAGCACTTTTTTGTAAAACCAATGTCTGTTTTGTTACATACTTTTAATGTTGTGTGCTTTGTAAATGTCTTATTTGTGTAATAAATAAAGTTAATGCAAATAGAAGTGCTGGCACTTACATCAAGAAAATGATGTAATTCCATTTTTTCCACTTGTTTTTTAGTGGATAGATCACGCCTTGGGAGCCCCTGTCCCAGTGTGTGATTATTTGGTTAATCACTAGCTGCCAGGGAGCTTAGCACATATTCCTGGTAAATTGTTACAATTTCCCAGTTAGCAAACTGGTCATTAAACTGGCAATGGTGTTCCTTGGTGTAATTACCTAATCAATGCCGTCTGTTACCCAATCCTCAAGAAGAGGGAAAAGAAAGCAGTTCCCCACCACTGCTAACTAGCACCTTCTGCCATTGCTGTAGGGGACAGAGGAGATGCCACGTCAAATTTGGAGTGCTGAGTTTGAGTTTACTTAGAGTGCTAAGAATGATCTGGAGCCAGGAGGGTAGGGTAGAAAGAATGCTGGACTTGAATCACGAGAAACCTTGTTTGACTCCTGTCCCCACTATTTGAATAGCTATAGTTATCTTTCTATGCCTTAGTTTTCCTCTTATACAAAGAGGGGGAAAATATTTGAATGCCTACCTCACAGAGTTGTGAGAAAAAACGTGCAGACTTTAAGCCTCATCTATTTATGAGATGTGCATAACACTGGTCCATCAAAGACCCAGTTAAAATCTCTCTGTGCCTTTATCCTGTGTCATTCTTCAAGTTTTACTACAATCTAGAATCTACCAAACACTAAAAGGACTTCAATTCTTCTAGTCTTGTGACAGTACCAATGGATCGCTGAAGTTGTCTATCTGTTGTCTCATTTTTGCCATAAAACTGCTGCATTCTAGCTTTGTCTGCTAGTAAAAAGCCCTGTTTTCTCACACAAAATCAATAGTTAGGGCGACATGTTTGACACTGTTTGTGCCACCTTGCATCTTCGGTTGTTCTTTGAGTGATTTATAAATTTTAGTTTCTTTCACAATGGCTATGTTCCATGATTTGTAGCTATCACCAAGAGAAAGACAGAGAGACGGAGAGAGAGCGAGAGAGACAGACAGACAGACAGGACAGAGACATCCACACAGAGACAGAGAGACAGAGAGAATACTAAAGGTGAATTTACACTTGAGAGGAATGAGTTGACTATTGAGACTACAGTTATGGTAAAATGAGCTCTCTTGCCTCAATGCTTCTCTGAGCTTAAACTCAAGCCCAGTCACTATTTAGTGTATTCCATTGGACATACAGACCAAGGAGAAAAAGAAAGGAGGTATTAAGTGGGACCTAGGTAATTAGAAGCACCCACTCTTGCTTTTTCTCCCATCAGATTATACAGCCTAGAAGCAGAGGACATGTCTGGTCTCAACCCACCAAGGTTGTGAACCTTCTCTTTAATCATCCCATGAAAGACAGAGATGGACTAAATGACCTATTGTAAGTCCCTTTTGACTCAAAGATCCTGTAGTATTAGTGGAGTTTTCCAAGCCAATAGTTGAGGCCTCAACACTTCCCTTCTCCTAGATTCTGTTGAGCCATCTCATAATTCAACAAATAGGGGAATTCATTAAAAAATATTAAGCAAATATTATGTGCAAGACTCTGTGCTTAGCTTCTGTATCTAAGGATACATAGGGAGTATAGCATAGGGCCCTGTTCTTAAGAGTTTACATTTAGTTATGTGGGAAGAATTAATGGCACTACAAATGTGAAGAAGAAGGAGGAGGAGGAGGAGGAGGAGGATGAGGAGGACACTTTCACCTGGAGGGTGTGGAATGGTATGTAAAAGACATTACAGAAGAGATGGGATCTGAGTTGGGCCTTGAAAGGAGGAATATCACAAACGAGGATTGGGAGAAGGGCCAGTGGACAATGTGAAAAAAGGCACAGAGTTGGGAAAGGGGAGGACAAGAATAGTTCCATAAAATAGTCCAGTTTGGGCTGGAATGTGATGTATTTGTGGAGAGAAGCAGTAAAAAAGCTGGACAGGTGAGTAGAGGTCAAATTATGGAGACCTTGAGTGCCAAAATTAGGAATGTATTGCTTATTCAGTAGACAATGAGAAGTCAACTATTGCTTTGGGTAATAGTAAGCTATAGTTCTAGAGTGCTTTAAGGTTTACAATTGCTTTCCTCATAGAAATCTAGTGAGTTGGTAGTATAGGATTACTATGCCCTATTTTATTGGATAAACAACTGGTACATGGGGTAACACATATGCTATTTTAGCAAGATCGCTTGGACAAGGGTCCAATAGAGCATGGATTGGAGAGGGACCATACTGATTGGAAGAAAAAACCAGTTAGGAACTGTTACAATGGTTTAGTACAATGATAGATGAATTCTCACTTAAGACAATCACAGAGGGAGTGAAAAGGAAAGGCTAGAAGGGAAAGATACAGTGGGAGAAAGACAACCTGCTGTTTGCTTCATTGCCCTGAATTCAAGGAAGGATGCTTTGGTGGGCAAGGGAAGCAATTCTATGGGACTGCAGGAAAGGAACAACACCACAAAGGATGTTAGGAATGAGTCCTTAATGGTCAGCATGATGCTATAAAACAAGTATTAACACAATTAGCACAGAGTATGCAATGGGGAAAATATTAGATGTGGAGATGGAAGACTTGGATTAGAATCTCGACTCGAGGGGCAGCTAGTGGTGTAGTGGATAGAGCACCAGCCCTGGAGTCAGGAGGACCTGAGTTCAATCTGGCCTCAGACACTTGACACTTGATACTTACTAGCTGTGTGACCCTGGGCAAGTCACTTAACCCAATTGCCTCACCAGAAAAAAAAAAAAAAAAAAAGAATCTCGACTCTGCTACTTACTCCTTCTATGACCTTGGGCAAGCCATCTCAACTCTCATGATCTCAGTTTCTTCAACTTTAACATAAAAAGGGACTAGACTAAATGACCCTAATGTCCCTTTAAACTCTTAAATCCTCTGATCAAATAAGTACTAGATCCTATAACCAACTGTCAGATTTATTTTCTTGAATAGGTAACAAATAATTCTCCAAGTGAGCTGAAATTACTGTGATTTTTTTTAAATCAGAAAGAACATTGACCTGGAAGTCAGAAAACCTGACTTCTTTATGTTTCTAAAAAGAGAAGTCCCTTTTAGTCTTAGATTCCCTTTGTGGTTCATGAAATACAATCTTTGGGGACACTCACAGTCATCCTTCCATGGGTAGACACACTATAAGGTTCCAGATCATTGATAAGGTAGCATTAAAAAGAGAGTTAATACTTTTCCTAATTTAAGTAAAATATTAGTAGGTGCTCAATAAATACTTGTTAACCGATTGGACATGATGTACAGACATGATATACTTCTCTGTCATCAATGGATTATGATCTGTTGTGATGGCATGTCCGAAGGAGGGACAACCAGGATGGGTGAAATGAATTGAAACACAACACACTTGGGAATTATGAGAGGGACCCAGAGATATTTACCCTTGAGAAATCTAGAGTGGACATGACCACTAGCTTCAAATATTCTGAAGGACTCTCAAGTGAAGAAGTAATCTGTTTGCTTGCTTTAGGGTGCCAAACTGTAATGGACAGGAGTTTCAGAAATGAGGTTTTGCCTGATGAAAAGAATAACTTCCTAACAAAGCTGTTCATTATGAGAAAGCTTTGGAGATAGGATGTTCTTCATCCTTAAAGATGGCATAATGGGGATCACCAGAGCACATACTGTATTTAAAGGCAGGAAGAAACTTTCAGGCCTCCTCATTTTACTAATGAAGAAACATGGGACCTGGAGGAGTTAAGTGATTGGTCCAATGTCAAGTGGTGGGTCGGGATTTGAACCAAGATTGCTTCCAAAACAGCATTTTTCCCAATGCTCAAAAGAGCACTGTGGTAAAATGGATAGAGCTGACTTTAAAAACAGAAAGAGTATGGGGGCAGCTAGGTGCGCAGTGGATAAAGCACTGGCCCTGGATTCTTGAAGTACCTGAGTTCAAAGCTGGCCTCGGACACTTGACACTTACCCCTCATTGCCCAGCAAAAAAAAAAAAAAAAAAGGACTGATATTGGGGCAGCTAGGTGGCACAGTGGATAAAGCACTGGCCTGAGTTCAAATCCAGCCTCAGACACTTAACACTTACTGGCTGTGTGACCCTGAGCAAGTCACTTAACCCCAATTGCCCTGCAAAAAAAAAAAGTTATAAAAAAAATCAGAAAGATATGAGTTCAAATTCTGTTTCTGACAGATGCTGGCTGTGTGACTCTGAGCAACTACTTTAAACTGACAGTGCTCTAGGTCTGGGCTTCTTAAATTTTTTCCATTCAGGACCCATTTTTACCCAAGAAATTTTTATGAAATCCCTGTTATATAGGTATATAAGATAGGTACATAACCTTTTACTATTGTCAAATTTTTATGACCCCCACATTTGGTTATGTGACCCCAGTTGGGGTCAAGACCCACAGTTTAAAAAGCTTTGCTAAGTTGCAGAGGAGATATTGATACCTATCTCCTTCAATTGAACCATCCTGGCTCCATTGAATAAATATTTTAGAGGGGATTTCTGCCTAGGTAGAGGTGGCATTACATTTCCTCTGAGGTCCCTTCCAGCTAAGATTCTATGAATACAAGAAGAAGAAGAAGAAGAAGAAGAAGAAGAAGAAGAAGAAGAAGAAGAAGAAGAAGAAGAAGAAGAAGAAGAAGAAGAAGAAGAAGAAGAAGAAGAAGGAGAAGGAGAAGGAGAAGGAGAAGGAGAAGGAGAAGGAGAAGGAGAAGGAGAAGGAGAAGGAGAAAGGAGAAAGGAGAAGGAGAAGGAGAGGAAGTAGAAGGAGGGAGAAGGAGGAGAAGGAGGAGAAGGAGAAGAAGGAGAAGAGGAGAAGAAGGAGAAGGAGAAGAAGGAGAAGAGGAGAAGATGGAGAAGAAGGAGAAGAAGGAGAAGAAGGAGAGAGGAGAAGAAGGAGAAGAAGGAGAGAAGGAGAAGAAGAAGAAGAAGAAGAAGAAGAAGAAGAAGAAGAAGAAGAGATGGAGAAGGAGAAGGAGAAGGAGAAGAAGAAGAAGAAGGAGAAGGAGAAGAAGGAGAAGAAGGAGAAGAAGAAGAAGAAGAAGAGAAGGAAAAGAAGAAGGAGAGAGAAGAAGAAGAAGGAGAAGAAGAAGAATAAGAAGAAGAAGATAAGAAGAAGAAGAATAGAAGAAGAAGAAGAAGAAATTCTGCTACAATGCTGTGGATTTGGCCCAAGGCCCAAGGCCCAACTGAGGCAGCATGATATAAGAAGAAATTCTGGATATGGAGTCAGGAGAGACCTGGGTTTCTTAGTGTTGTGGTAATCTACAGCAAGGAGGCAGGCAGCTAGGTGCTCAGTGGATAGAGCTCTGGGCCTGGAGTCATAAAGACCTGACTTCAAATCTGGCCACAGACTCGTACTAGTTGTGTTGACCTAGGCAAGTTTGATTAACATCTTTGTTTGGCCTTAATCCACTGGAGAAGCAAATGGCAAACGACTCCATAATCTTTGCCAAAAAAGACTCCATGGACAGTTTTTGCATGCTGTGGTCCATGGGGTCAAAATAAGTGAACATGACTAAACAACAACAACAACAATCTACAGCAAGTCACTTAACCTCTCAGGTGTTGACTGTAAAGTAGGAATAATAAGAACTACACTCTTATTCCAGATGTTATTAGAGGAAAGGATTTTATAAACCATAAGAGTATTATTTAAATGCGAACGATTTTTGGATTACTTTTATCAGAATCAAGGCCTGAAGCTATAATGGTACTTCCTTCAGGACTATCTAATCCCATCCAGTAGAAACCAGGAACTTGAAGACAAGGGAGAGAACTTTGAGGGAACCAGGAGAGTTGGAGAAAGACAAAGAAGAGGTAGGCATCACAAGAATAGTCACCATAGTTTCTCACAGAAGTTCTCGGTAGCAACACCATTTGGGGTTCCCTCAACTCTAATACCTGGTAAATAAATTTGCTTTTGAATCCAGGGACCCATTGAAGAGCAAGATCATGGGAAGAACCCCTAAAGCATAGTTAATCCTTAAACCCAAGCATACATTTCCTCTATAGCACCCCTGACAAATGATTCCTCCAATTTTTACTTCCAAAATCTGTCTCAATACACCTTCCCTTCGCTTTTCCTACTTTTACCCTCTGAGTCCAAGCATAACAAGACTAATTTCTCTTCTATATGACAGCATTTCAAATACTTGAAAACAAATACTCACTTAGAGTCTTCTCTTCTGCAGCCTAGCCAACTCTATCTCCTTCAACTCTTCATCATGTGGGTTGGTCTCTTGGTCTCTGATTGCTCTCTGTTGGACTTGCTCCAGCTTTGCAATGTCCTTTCTAAAATTGTGGTATCTATAACGATACTTCATATACACAATACTTGAGATATGGTCTGATCAGACCGAAGACAGTTGAGATGGTTTACCTTCCTCAGTCTGGACACTATTGACCTCACTAGTTTTGAATACTAGGTGGATTTCATAGGGAATTGAGCTGGTCCCTTCTAGGGGATATAAAAGGTAAAATGGTGTTGGGAGATGTTACCTTTGCCTGGCACTGGAAGGAGAGTCAGTGTTATGTCATAGATATTTAGAGTGAACTGTCCTTCTCAATTTCTTACAAATAGGAAGCCACTGATTCTTGTTTGGAGTTTCTAAAACTGGCTTGAATTGATTCGTCTGAGATCATGATATTCCATGATTCCACCCATAGAAATCCCCATGGCCAAAATATGGGTTGTGGTGGCAGAAACAGCTAAGATTTGAACAAAAATAAACTCTGGAGATCATTTAGGTTTATCCTCTTCATTTTACAGTTGAAGAAACTCTGAAAGAAGTTAAGTGACTTCTATAAGGTTACACAGGAGAAAGCATTAAAGACAGGATTTGTACCCAAGTTTTCTGACTCCAAATTCAGTATATTCATAACCACTGGCAACATGGATAATTTTTTAAAAATTCAATTTTATTTTATTTTCAGTTCCAGATTCTCTCAGCCTCCCCTCCACTTCCCCACTCCATTGAGAAGGCAAGAAAGAACAAAACCCATTGCAATATGTATAGACAAGCAAAACAAATTCCCTTCACATCTCCAAAAGAAAAGGATAGAAAAGGGATAAAAGAAAAAATGCTTCAATCTGCATTCTGAATCCATCTCTTCTCTATTTGGTATGTTTCATCATGATTCTTTGGATCTGTGATTGTTTCATTGTGGTCGATCAGTTATGTATTTTTTCAAAGATATTTATCTTTATAATACTGTTGTTATAAATTGTTTTCCTGGTTCTGCTCACTTCACTTTTCATCAGTACATAAAAGTCTTCCCCAATTTTTCTGAAACCATTCCTTTCACCATTTCTTATGGCACATTAGTATTTCATCACATTCATATATCATAACTTGTTCAAACCATTTCCTAGTTGATGGACACTACCTCAGTTTCAATTCTTTTCTACCATGAAAAGAGCTGCTATAAGTATTTTTGTATATATGAATCCTTTTCATCTTTCTTTATCTCTTGAGGGGTATACACCTGGTAGTGCTATCACTGGATTAAAAGATATGCAGTTTAATAGCTTTTGAGGCATAATTCCACTTTGCTTTCCAGAATGGCTGGACTGGTTCAGAACTCAATAAATAGTATATAAAAGTTTAAAGTATCTGTTTTCCCACAACCCCTCCAGCATTTGTCATTTCTCTTCTTTGTTGACTTTGCCAATCTGAGTATGTTCACATGGATTATTGAAAGTAACTGTCCAAATGTGATTTGTCCTAAAAGTATACTTTTATTTAATTTTGAACTTTATTGTCCATTTGTAGCATCTGTCCAAAATTTTTATATGCATATATTGATGGATTAAACCAATGGGCTACTAATCCAATTGCATATCATTTCTAAGCAATACGTATTTCTTATCCATTTCATCTTTTCACTGTGGCTGGCTAAATGAATTCTTTTGAATGTCACTGATCAACAATCCACACTATATTATCCACAAACATGTGGAGAATCCCATCATTGATTCCACTTGTACTTTGCACAGAATTTTTGACAATCGATTTGGCTCATTCAGAGTGGCTCATTCCTGACACTATTCTAAGAGGATTGTGCCAACCATATTTTTTGTATTAAACACTTCCCAACCCCCTCAACCCCCAACAGAACATAAGCTCCTTCAGGGCAAGGACTGTTTCACTTTTTAGTTTTTGTATCCCTTGTATTTAGCACAGTGCTATGCACACAAGAGCATGCCCTGGTCTCCTTACAGGCCAGTTCATTTTATTCTGTTCAGTGGCCACAGACTGGAAAGCCCCAAGGCAACCAGTCCCATTATGGTGCTTAATAAATGCTAGTGCACTGAGCTGGTATGATGATAATGATTACAGATGCCATGCTCATGACACATTTTACTTAAGTTATCTCATTTGATCCTCCTAATAACTCCAAAACGCAAAGTATGATCCCTTTATTATAGATAATCTTAGAGAAGGTAAGTCATATGTCCCATTTCACACTAGCAAATGAAAGAGCCAGTGCTTGAATTCAGACCTTCCCCCTCTCAGTCTACATTAGCCTCAGTGCTCTTTCATGTATATGATCCAAGAAAGTAGTTTTATAGAATTGCAGCTAGGTTATCAAACATGGCTGACCATGTTTTAAATTTTGAAAGAGATAGATATTAATCTGTGATTATAGGATAGAAACAAAGGGACTGATTTTTGGGAAGTGAGAACCTGGACTCAATAATACTTCTCCACTACCTACAAGCAAGGCCTTTCTGTGTGAGGAAAACACCTCAGATGCAGTGAATCGCAAAGGCCTTTATTTCTACTTAAAACAGGCAAACAATGAAGCTTATTAATATTTCCTACTAGAAAGATAATACACTTCAAGAACTGTACCCATCGATCCCAGAAGTAGTAAGGCTGATCAGAGCTTAGCTTTATGGCCGATAAACTCATCCCAGCCTTTCCGACAGGTCCTGATGATCCATTCATGTTCATCGTCATCTGTAACAGGAAAGGAAGCCTGATCACAAGGGTATGGAAAAGGCTGTCTCCTGCAAAGATTTTCCCAACTTAGGCTCTCTCTGCTTTGTCTGTGGAAGAGGACAGGTTGGTCCCCTTAGAGGTCAGCTAATTATGTTTTGTTCAGTGGCCCGGGCCCCCAATTCCCAAAACTGTCCCAGGTGGTCCAATAGAGTTGGTGGGTTTTTTGTTTATTTTTTGTTTTTTAATGAATGAGGAGAGAGGGTTGTTTAGAGTAATCTGTAGAGGCTAAACCAATCTTTGGTTATTTGTTTCAGATATGAGAATTTTAGAAAAAAAGAGAGATTAGCCCTTTTCTAGGCTCTATCCCTGAAATGAGAGAACATCTTAGGTTCTAGTCACTTCATAGAATCAGAAAATGTCCCATTACAGAACACTGTGAGCTACAAGGTATTTAAAAGCAATCAGCCCTCCTCTGGGCTATATTCCTGAAATAGTGCAGAAGCCTACAGTAAATGCTGATCTCTTTTTTTTTTAGATAAAGTATTTTATTTTTTCCCCTGTTACATGTTAAGATAGTTCTTAACTTTTGTTTATACAAGCTTTCCAATTTCAGATTTTTCTCCCTCCCTCCCCTCCTTCCCCTCCCTCCCCCCTCCCCTAGACAGCAGGTAATCTGATATAGGTTTATATACATATATATACATAATAACATTAAACATATTTCTGCATTGGTCATGTTATAAGAGAAAAATCAGAGCAATGACGAAAAACCTCAAAATAGAAAAAGAACAGCACCAAAAACAAAAGAAATAGTATGGTTCATTCAGCATCTATACTCCACAGTTTTTTTTCCTGGATTTGGAGATCCTCTTCTATCATGAGTTCCCTGGAACTCTTCTGTACCATTGCATTGGTGAGAAGAATATAGTCCATCACAGTAGATCAACACTCAATGTTGATGATACTGTGTACAATGTTCTTCTGGTTCTGCTCATCTCACTCATCATCATCCCATGCAAGACCCTACAGGTTTCTCTGAACTCCTCCTGCTCATTATTTCTTACAGCACAATAGTATTCCATTACATTCATATACCACAACTTGTCCAGCCATTCCCCAATTGATGGGCATCCCTTCAACTTCCAATTCCTTGCCACCACATAAAGAGCAGCTATAAATATTGTTATACATGTGGGTCCTTTTCCCCTTTCCATGAATGCTGATCTCTTGATGAAGCTAGTACTGGAGTTGTAGGACCTTAAATCTTGATGAATCTTACTAATTACTCTCTATTATAGGGGCAAAAGCTCTGAAATAATGGAAGAAGATATTTGTTAATTTCTTTTTCATATAGTTAGGTCCCAATTTCTCTTTTTGAGAAAAAAAAAGAGAGGCTTTATAGAACCTTGTAGCTCTTAGTTTATTGGTCATTACCAGTTAGGAAGTCTTATTAGTAAGATTAGCCATAAGTAAAGAGTATTTTTTAAGACTTCTCTTCCTCACACAAATTTCTTGTGAATGGCAAGAGAATCTTGTAATAAATGTTTTCTCAAAGTTGCCTGTTGCTGGTCCCAGAAATGTCTGATCCTGACATATAGGAAAGAACATAGTGGAAGCTTCTGGGATGAATGGTTAGGGCAAGAATTTTCTTTTCTTTCTTCACCTTTTCTAAGTCATGAGCCTCTTGAGCAGTCTGTTGAAGTCTATGGACCCCTTCTAAGAATTATATTTTTAAATGCATAAAAAATGAAATAATTCTATTAAAATACAGTTATTGGAATATGTATTTTTTAAATTTAAAGACACTCAGTTAACAACCCCTGGTTTAGAGAAATAACTTCCTATTCTTCAGAACTCAACTAATTCCTACAAACATTTATTAAATGTTAATGGGATGGGGGAGAGCTATCCAAGGTTGAAAAAGGACCCCTAAAATGTCTTCAAGGAAATTATAATGGGGAAGGGAGAAGAAGATAGGATAAATACACAAATAATTATAACACAAGTTGATATATGCATAGGGAGAGGTTCACCCAGAGTATGAGAGACTTGGAAGAGAGAGAATACATTTGGGAGGAATCAGTGAGGACTTGGTGGAGAAGTTGGCCTATGAGCTGGGCCCTGAAAGTGGGGGAATAATGGGGGAGGGGTAGAGACTATTCCAGGCATGATGTATGCACAAAGAAAGGCATGGAGATGGACCATGAGATCAAGGAATAATGAATCAACTGGTTTGACTCACTATAGAATATAAACACTGCCTGAGTGTAGGGACTGTTTCCCTTTTGTATTTGTATCGCCAGCATCTAGAACAGTTCCTAGTACATAGAGTTATAAAAAGAGATTGGAAGGGGGCGGCTAGGTGGCGCAGTGGATAAAGCACTGGCCCTGGAGTCAGGAGTACCTGAGTTCAAATCCAGCCTCAGACACTTGACACTTACTAGCTGTGTGACCCTGGGCAAGTCACTTAACCCCCATTGCCCCACAAAAAAAAAAAAAAGAGATTGGAGCCAGCTTTTGGAATCAATCAATCCATCAATCAACTAAGATCTTTATATTTTGTCTTATAGGCAAAGGACACCATTAAATAAAGGATGGCATGATGACACCTGAGCATTTTAGAAAGATTACTAGGGCCAGTGATGTTAATGGTGGATTAGAAAGAGTGATGACTGGAAAACAGAACATTTAGGAGGCTTTCTTGTAGTGGGTGAGAGCAGAAGAGAAACAGAATTAGAGCAGGGGCATGTGAGTGCACAGGAAGAGAGCTTTGTGCCCCTCTGCCTCAAAGTTGCTCCTTTTTGAAAAGAAAAATATGGATCTTTCATGTTTTTACATCCATTTTGTTTATGAATATATTCCTCCTCTACCCAGAGAGCCCTCCCTTGTCACAAAAAGTAAAAAAAAAAGACAAAGATCAGTCGAACTAATCAGTACATGAACCAAGTCTGACATTTAATGCAATGTTCCACACCCATAGTCCCCTACCTCTGAAAAGAAAGGAGGGAGGTCTATTTTCTTATCTGTTCTCTGGGAACAAGCTTGATCATTTTCATTACACATCATTCAGTTTGGTTTTTGGTTTTTTGGGTTTTTTTGCGGGGCAATGAAGGTTAAGTGACTTGCCCAGGGTCACACAGCTAGTAAGTGTCAAGTGTCTGAGGCCAAATATGAACTCAGGAAAAATGAGTCTTCCTGACTGCAGGCACAGTTCTCTATGCCACCTAGCTGCCCCATAAGCAATGTAAATAAAAAGAACAAAAAATACAATAATAAAATTGAATGGGGGCAGCTAGGTGGCACAGTGGATAAAGCACCGGTCCTGGATTCAGGAGGACCTGAGTTCAAATCCAGCTTCAGACACTTGACACTTACTAGCTGTGTGACCCTGGGCAAGTCACTTAACCCTGTTTATCTCAGTTTCCTCACTTGTCAAATGAGTTGGAGAAGGAAATGGCAAACCACTCCTGAAACAACTGAACAACAGTCATTATGTATATTGTTTTCCTTGTCCTTACTTTATCAAATTTTATGTCTTCCTGTGCTTCTCTGTACTCAACATGTTCCTTTTATTCATGTACCACAATTTGTTTAGCTATCCCCCAACTAAGGTTCCTTCAAGGCCCTTTTCCTAGACCCTTGCCTGCTATAAACCAGGTCAGTTGGATACAGTGCAATGTCATTTATTCTAGACCAGAGTCATGTGAAAGAGACTAGGGTGGGGTCTTTCTCACTGTTGACTGGGCCAGTCCCACTGTAGGCTAGGAAATTGAGGATGCTTGCTTATAGGAATGGTCTATGCTGCTGGGAAGGGTGGCTGTTTCTCAGCTATAGGCCTCACCATGAGATAGCATATAGCTTGTGGGTGGGGCAGCTAGGTGGTTCAGTGGATAGAGCACTGGCCCTAAAGTTGAGAGGATCTGAGTTCAAATCTCACCTCAGACAATTACTAGCTGTGACTCTGGGCAAGTCACTTCACCCCAATTGCCTTGAACATCTTGGGCCATCTCCAGTTGTCCTGATATATGTCTTGCTACTGGACTCAGATGGCTCTGAAGGAGAAAGTGAGGTTGGTGACTTTGCCCAGCCCTTCCTTACTTAAATCCAATTCAGTGCAAGTCATGATATCACCCCATATCATGGTCCTCTCTGAGAATGAAGGAAAACAACAATAGCTCGTGGGTGATGTTTCCTTTAGATAGAATCCAACAAGATTTTTTAAACTGTTATACTTTGTTCTATCAGAGTCTCTTGAAAGTTTAAAGGATTATTGCTCCTTTGTGTAAATTAGTCCAATCATTTCTTTTTTGCTTAAGTCTGTTTGAGAATTACTAAATGTGGGAATGGAAGTTTTAAATGTGGGAAGTGGAGGTAGATAAGCTTTGGCACATGGGACATTTTAGTATAGGGCAGGTCTAAGAGCACTGTTCCACTAGGGAACTCAGGTAAGCATGAGGCCACTGGGACCCTGGAAACGTTAACACTTGGAAACCAGGAAGGGGATAAGAAAGGGAAATGAGAGAGAGATGGCTAAAGACCACACACAAAATTTCAAAATTTTCCCAAAGGCTGGGACTCTACCAAAAAAATATAAAGGGTGGGGGGGGGGGGTGGAGGGTGAAGTTAAGTATCTTCGTGTAGTGGGAAGAGCAGAGGACCCAGGATTGGAAGACAAAATCAGCACCATCCATTTAGAACTGTAAGGGACCTAAGAGGCCACCAATCTATTATCATTATCATAAAACTCTGTTTTACAGCTGAAGAAACCAAGTCACAGAGAGGTTATGTCACTTGCTCAGGGTCACACAGTAAGATGGATTATCCATTATATTTGAGTCCCAGCTCCATTATTTCCTCTTTATGTAGGCTTGGGTAAGTAATTTCCTTTTCTTTCAGCCTCAATTTCCTTATCTGTAAAATGGAGGCTATTATTTTCACAACCTACCTCACAGGAGTGTTCTGGGGAAAGCATTTTGTAAGACAGAAATGTATTGTTGCTTAACAATGCTTAGCACAGCACCCGGCACGTAGAAAGTGTTCCATTAATTCATGACTGTTCATTAATTCATTTCTGTTGTTGTTAAGCCGCAGCATATAGTGGATAGTAAGCTGGCCTCAGGTGTTGCTTCAGACATACTGATTGTATGACACTCAACCTCTCAGCATCCCCGACAACACTGAGACTAACATTGAAGAGAAGATGCTAAGTTATTCTTCTTTCCCCATCCTGTTCCACATGGCCTTCTGCTCTCAGGGTTGGTCCAATCTGTAGTCTGGACAAGTTCAGCTCCATAGGCTTTGGTGGGCTGGCCTGGGAGCCTAACCACCATTTGTAGCATTGTTTCCATGGGAAAAATGTGTTACACATTCCAAACAATTGACTCACAAACAAACTTTGGAACAAAGTTTGGTAGTTGGGGACGGCCTGGATAGGAAAATCCACTGTAATATAAAAGATAAATTAGAGTCTGGGTTTTCACTTTACAAAAGGCTCCACAAAAGAATTCTTTTACATAGAAACCCATTTCAACAAGACAGAAATTGTTTTCAATATCCTCTTGTGCGTGGGGAGGGGAGTAAGGGGGAGGAGAAGAGCCATGTTCCCTTTCATTGTGCTCAAGGTAAATAGGACCACCCAGTACTCCAGTTCTGCCTTTTGGGACAGAGCAGAACAAGTTTAATCCCTATTTGACTTGACGGCTTTTAAATACTGACAAACTGACCGAGTTCTTCCTCAATATTCTCTTCTCTAGGTCAAACCAGTTATTTCTAGTTATTTCTTCCACAAGTCCCTGATTCTAGCCTGATGTGGTTGTAAGTGGCCTCACAGTGTTGGTCACTTCTCCTCTGAACATTCTCCAGCTTCTCAATGTCCTTCCTAAAATAGGGCGTCCACAACTGGACCTGATTACAACAAATATTACTAAATACTTAATGTGTGCAGAGCATTCAGGAAGACTCAATGTTTGGAGAAGACACTACCCGGATAGATGAAGAGATGACACCAACACAGTTATAATTCAGTTTTACTAGGCAAGTCTGAGGAGAAAGGTTATCATCAACTGGCTGTTGAGGGAAGGCTTCTTGGAGGAGGCTGCTTTTGAGTTGGAATTTAACAGCACAAAGGGGGAAGACATTTTAGCATAGTGTGAGCTAAGGCCTAGCTTCTTAAACTGTGGGTCACAACCCCATATGGGGTTGTGAAAACTGTTGCAAAAAATTTGGCAACAGTAAAAGGTTATGCATACCTATTTTATACACCTATCTACCTGGGGTCTCATAAAAATTTCTCTGAGGAAAAGGGGTTGTGAGTGGAAAAAGTTTAAGAAGCCCTGAGCTAAGGTGTGGAGGCACATGAGAGAGTAGGTTGTACATAAGAGGCAAAAAGTAATCTAATCTAGCTGGCGTCCAGAGTATAATATTCTAGAAGTCACCTGACCTGAGCAGGGGGTCGAACTCTGGACATTCACCATCATAGATTTTAGAGCTTGAAGGAACCTTAAGAGCCCATCAAAGCCAAGATACCATCCCCCCCCTCCCCCGCAACCCCACACCCTTTTATAGTTGAGGAAACCCATGTGCTGAGTGGCTAAGTGACTTGCCCTGAATCACTTAGCTGGTAAGGGTCTGAGGAAGAATTTGAACCCTGCTTTTCTAGACTCTGGCTCCAGTGCCCTATCCATTTACCACACTGCCTCTCAATTCTATTTATGAAGCCAAAGAGAGCATTTAATTTTTTTGGAATGATGATCAATTGGTGAAACTCAGAGAACAAAGAACACAGGGAATCTTGGAAAATGGAAGATGCACTTAAAAAGCGGGGGGGGGGGGCACTTTGGTGTTTTTCCAACACATATCTTTGGTTTCCTGGGTGCCAGGTAAGGGATGAAGCTGCCATCTGCTTAGAGCTGACATTCTGAGTCATGAAAAGGTAACAGACGCAAGGACGCCAGGTTCCCCTTTATCCTTAAGAATAGAGGCCCCACCCTCCTTTGTTTCTACCCTCTAGCTTTTTTTTTGATGTGGCCTGGGGAAATTGGAGCAATTGACTGTGGGCCTTGTACCTCAGTTTCTCATTCAGGACTCTGGGCCTTATACCAATTCTCTAAGTGCTTGGGGATCCCTTAATATCTGAGGCCTTGGGGACAGGGTGGGGGAGGGTGCCTCAGGATTTGCCAAAGCTAAAAGCTTTGAGGAATGGCCTGGCTGCCTGAGCCTGGGGGATGGTTGGGTGTGTGGGGAGGCAGTGGCATGTCAGAACACAAAGAGTTAAACTCTGGTTAAACACACTTTTGCCACACGAAAAGAAGACTGGTTGATAATTACAGTACTATAGTTTTAGGGCTATTCGAATCAGTACAGCTGCAACCTCTTCAGTAGTAACCTCTGAAACAAGACAAACTGGGTTTATTGTACTGAACGAGTCTTCAAACCCCTCCCTGATTGTTAGTAATTGGACTTAACAGCCTCTTGACTAGCCTTTTTACACTCTACCTGACTGTGCAGCTACCAATTTAAATCACAGATGCCGCTCCCTTTTATAGCAGCTGCCTGCTCACTATCCATCTCGCCTTGTCAGTCTCTGCCGGCTTCCCTAACCCTGCCACACCGGGGTGAGGCTGGAAAATCACATTTCATCAATATTTAAAATGGAATGAAACCTGGCGGTTTGATTAATGCTACCAGATAGCGGGAGATGTAATTATTATTTTGCAAATTGCGATTGTTGGAATATGGTAATATGATTGTCTAAGCACATCTTCACCTTCTTGGGTAATTTTCCATGGGGGGAGGGGAGGAGGAGATGGAGGAAAAAAGGGAGATTGAAAAAAAATACAAACTGTTTAATCAATTGTAAATTATTACCCTGAGCACAATTAAGGGGAGCATGGCTCTTCCCCCCAGTACAGAGAAGAGGGAGAGCGGTTTTTCTTGTGCTACATTTATCCCTTAAAGTTTATTTGCTTTCCCCCCCTTTTTTGAAGATCTCAAGGGACACACTTTACTAATACAAAGGGAATATTTTCAGATTCCTAGAAGCCCTCATCTTTTTCCCAAATGTTTTTTTTAATTAAAAAAAAAACCCACACATTTTTTTAGAATTAAAAATACTTGCCAAAATCTGAAGTGGTATGGCACAGAGTGAGACAGTATCTCTGGATCTGGAGCCATAAGACCTGGGTATGAATTCTGACAGTTACTTAATCTCTCTGAGCCTCAGTTTCCTAATCTGTAAATTAAGGGAATTGGATCCATGATATCTAAGGTCTTTCATCTCTATGACCTTTTCTTACATTCACAGACTTATCATTTATTCAATGCCTTCTACATGCATTACAATGTCTTAAATTCTGGGGAAGCCCAATCAGTGAGCTTGTAAGGCAGTAGGGGGATACAAAACATTCAGAAATAAATAAAAACAGATTAGGATATGATAAGTGTCCCATGAAATGAAAAGAGAGAACAACCACTTTCAGATGGGTGTCTTTCTAGAAAAGCTTCTGGAGGAAGAGGTATTTGAACTGGGTATTGAACATTTTTAAGCAAGGAAATGACAAAACCAGAATAGTATATTAGGAAGATTAATCCGGTAGAAGGTATAGAACACTTTACAGGGGGAGACTGAAGAAAGCAAAGGCACCAGTCAGGAGGTGATTGTAATAGCCTAAGTGAGAGGTGATGAAGGTCTGTATGATAGTGGGGAGGGAGGATGGAGAGAAGAGGAGGGAGCAGATGAAACAGATTTTAGAGTTATACTGATGTTCTTGAACGACCTACTGTTTAATTGAATGAGTTATTACAGAGACTGTTTTGTGCTATTCTATAAAGTCAGGTTTGTTCTAGAGAAGAAGGTCTGTTTAGGGATTAACATGTTTTATGAAATGTTTTGGCTACTTAAAACAAACAAAAAACTCTGAGGATTCCCCCATCAGAAATGTCCTTCATTATCCTACAGAGTCCTGGGTTAGGATTTAGAGAAACTGCCACTATCTAGTTTTATGACATTAGGCAAGCCACTTCCTCTTTCTTGTCCTCAGTCTTCACATCTATAAAATAAAGGGATTAGACCTGACACTTGTGAAGGTCCTTTTCAACTTTAACAGTCTCTACTCTAACATTCTTTGTCCTATGTTCTGACATTGTTTCTAGTGTTATTTTCTATCTTTAACATTTCACATTCTAATGTTTTATATTCTAAGATACCTTCTACCTCTGACATTCTGTTTTTAATAAGACAAAGGGATGAGAGGAATAGAATGGAATAACTTGATTTGAAAGGACATTAAAACACTCGTTGATTTGTTGACCTTCTTCAACCAGGCTGCATTTAATAATATAGTCATGATGTCAAAGTATATTTATTATGTGAGTGAATTCAGGAAGTAGAAAGAGCCTGCCTTTTTCCCTTAGGTAACTGCACATGGCATCTTTAATTGACTTCTGGTAAGCAGTTAGGTCAAACATTGAACATTTAGAGGGTAATTTTAGCAGACATATGACTGATCATGAGAGGTAGTATGGTCAAAGAAAGGAGAGTTGGTCTTGGGTGTACATATCCCACCCCTGCTACACACTGGCTGTGTGTGTGACCAGGTACTGAACTGCTCAGGGTTCCAGGCAACCTTGAGACAATGGGTGGCAGAGTAGGTGCTAAGATGCATTGGTAGAAAGCAAAGATTCCTCAGACCTATGAATTCACAGCTCATCCCATCTCCCCACGCCCCCAACCCCCCAAAATTAGTGACTATAAACAGCATGGATGAAGTTCTCCAGGTGTTCCTGTTTGCTTGTGAAATTGTTTTGATTTCATCAAACCCCAAAATATTAGAAGGACTTCCAATAAGATCCACAGTTACTCAAGAGATGAACTGGTCTATCAATCCATGAAGGAAAAACCAAGTAAAGAACCCATAATTTCCCAAATTATATCATGCAGTTAGATGGGAGGCTATTTAAGTGAGGTCATCAGCACATACACCTTGGACAGATACTACAGATGAACAATGTGTTGAATAAGATGACAATCACATGATTTGGAATTGTTCATTTTACAAATGAGGAAAGAGTTTGAGAAATTACATGATCTCCCTAAGGTCATGTAAAGCTGGAATTTGAATCCAGGTCCTCCGTCTCCAAAATAGATTATTTTTTTCACTATATGATGTTGATTCAGCAAAATGAGATACACCCAGAGTTGAAGAGGAGATGAAGCTATGTCAAATTTGGAATACTGTACAATACTTGAATAATTCCAAACTTCTCACTACCACATTTTCCCCAAAATTTACTTTTTCTAAACAAAATTCCAATAAAAACTAAAATTCACTCAGTAGTAACATTCAAATTATAGAACATCATGATCTAAAAAGAATCAAAATTATAGATGACCTAAAGGGCACATTGAGTGTGAGCAGACTATTACATCTTATCAACAATGAATTCAGAAATGGTAAAAGAGATATATGAATGTTGAGAAAAAGAGGTGAGTCAGGCATAGGATGAGCGTTTGGGAAAATAGGTGGATGGCCTGAGTGCTTAGCTTTCCTGGTACCCATGAAATATTAAAAGAACCAGAGGAAAGTCTCCAGTTTGTTAGGTAATTTCTTTGTGGAGAATTTATAGGACAAGTACAAAAAGTGCATAGGATAAGAAGGCATGAGTACACCAGTGAAAGAAGTATTCATAACAATAGATCAATCAAAATATACAAATATAAATGAGCATGTCAGTACATAAGCTGCATACTGAGACTCTTATGTATCGACTGACTTTTAAAATCCAGGATATGTTTTACAACAAAACACTAGCACAAGATGTCAGGGAATCTTGACTCTGAGTCTCAGTTTCTTCTAAGATGTGAATTCAATTGGATGTTGGAAGGAATGTGGGAACGATGGGAGTTAATCCACTGCTGGTAGAGTTGTGAAAAGATCCAACTATTCTGGAGAGCAATTTGGAACTGTGCCCAAAGGGCAACAGAACCCTTTGATCCAGCAATACCACTGCTAGGTTTATATCCCAAAGACGTCCCCAAAAAGAGAAAAAGACCTATTTGTACAAAAATATTTTTAGCAGCTCTTTTCGTGGTGGCTAAGAAATGGAAATCAAAGGAATGCCCATCAATTGGGGAATGGCTAAACAAGCTGTGGTATATGATGGTGATGGGATATTATTGTGTTATGAGAAATGACAAGCAGGATGATTTCAGAAAGGCCTGGAAAGACTTGTATGAACGGATGTATAGTGAAGTGAGCAGAACTAAGAGAACATTGTACATAGAGACAGCAATATTGTTTGATGAAGAACTGCGAATGACATAACTATTCTCAACAATACAGTGATTCAAGACAATCCCAAAGGACTATTGATGAAACATACTATCCACCTCCAAAGAAAGAACTGATATTGATGGAACAGACTGAAGCATGCTGTTTTTCACTTTTTTTCATTTTTTTCTTTTAATCAAGTTTTCTTGTACAAAATGACAAATATGGTGATGTTTTACATAATCATACATGTATAACCCATATCTGATTGTTTGCTGCCTCAAAGAGGGGGGGAGGGGAGGGAAAGAGGGATAAAAATTGGAACCCAAAACTATAAATAAAAATTTTTTAAAAGACTACAAAAATATGTAAATTCAAATAATCATAAATTGTTGGAACTGAAAGGGGCCTTAGAACATAGCATGTTAGAGCTGGTAGGGACATATACAGAATATAGAAAGTAAAAGCTGAACCTTATTAGATAATGTTAGAAATCAAAAAGACAGGACAGCTAGGCGGTGCAGTGGATAAAGCACTGGCCCTGGTTTCAGGAGGACCTGAGTTCAAATGTGGCCTTAGACACTTGACACTAGCTGTGTGATCCTGGGCAAGTCACTTAACCCTCATTTTCCTACACACACACACACACACACACACACACACACACACACACACACACACACACACACACACACACAATATAGACTACCTAATCCAGATGCTTATTTTATAGATAAGGACATGAAGCCCACAGAAGAGAAGTGACTTGCCCAAGGTCACACATGGTAGTTAGCAGCACTGCTGAGACTAAAATCCAGGTCTTCTGACTGTCCATTGTTTTCCCCACTACACCCTACTGCCTTAGAAATTTCAAGCAATTATTATTTTGTTAAGACAGGGACAACAACTAGGACAATTCTGAAATGCCTGAGTAAATTTTAGTCAAAATATTTGTATGTCAGTCATCTCTCAGACTAGACAAAGAGTAATTTATCGAGAAAGTTACAATCATCTGGAAACATGTACTTAAGACCATCTCTACCTTATCTGTAGTCCTGTAAGCAATGTTATAATAAGAGCTTTAGATAGTACAAAAATAAATCATGTGTAACTGACAGATAAAATATTGTAACTGACTTAGGAGTTCTTAAAATTGTAATCATTTACTATACAAATTCTTACCCAGTTGAAAGTTCGTTTCATCAGATTCATGAAAAGTAGGAATCACAGCACATTTGTAAAGGGGTGCAGTTTTACTTTCAAGGGTCTACACCCCCCAATTCAAACCAGTCTAGTCTTAAAGCCGAGGTCCTTAGAGCCTGTGTACTTAATCATTTTGTAATATGGATTATAGTTATTTATGTACAAGCTCAGCCCTATCTCCCTCCCAAACTCTTACTAAGCTTTAAATTCCTTGAAGGCAGAGATGTTGCCTATTTTCCTTTTCATCTCTTCGTACTTTCACAGTGCTTTTAGGAGGCTCTTAATAAATGTCTTTGA
Source organism: Dromiciops gliroides (assembly GCF_019393635.1). Lineage (NCBI taxonomy): Eukaryota > Metazoa > Chordata > Mammalia > Microbiotheria > Microbiotheriidae > Dromiciops > Dromiciops gliroides. Next base: position 385,353,204 of record NC_057862.1, on the reverse strand, counting down.
AATTCAATCGGTCCATAAGCATATACTGAGTGCGGTCTAGGAACCATGCTAATCACTGGAGATACAAAGACAAACTTAGATAGTCCCTACCCTCAATGGAGTGCATATTCTATAGGGAGAAACAACAATGTAACATGAATTATACTGAATTGAGATGTCCTAGGGGGTGCTTTAACAAAAGATAACCCTCATTTGTAAATATCACATCAATTAAGGTAGTGCTAGAAAGGACCCGAAAACAATTTGTTTTCTGGTAGTTTAAGGGTCCCTAACCCCATTTCCCCCCACCCTCCTCCATCTTATGACACTATTGATTTAAATTGTGAATAAAGAAGAATTAATTTGCTGAGGGGTTTGTCAATTTCAAGTTTATTACAGGCAATGAATAGAGATGAGCTGGCAGCAGGATCGTGGCATTGTCCATTTCCTATGAGGCATAGTTATTTGTTCCCAGTAGCCTGCATGAGTGGACAAAACCATTTGCCTAAGAAAAGTACCAAGTAGAATGGCTGCATCTGATAGCTGAGCTTTGCCTGAGAGACTTTGGATTAAGTCTCTTAACTTTCCTGAGGGTTGGACTAAATGATGCTTGATGTACTTCCTGCCCAAACAATTTATTTAAAAGTTTAGGGATTCATTTAAATGAGAATTCGACTATTTTTCTACCTCTAGAAATTCAGTTCAATCAAGCTTTATATTTGCTATATGCAGTGCTCTATGGAAGGTGCCCAGGATACAAGGATGAAATAGGACATGGTCTGGAATTTAATGAAAACCCTGCCATGCTTTCCTCCTTCCATTCTATATTCTACAGGAACAACAAACTGCTCTTTTCCCTAGAAATGTCCATTCTAATAAGTGTGGACATCACATTCTGGTCACAGTATTCCAAACATGGTTTCTGAAAGATACAGCCCTCCCTTGCAAAGTGTAAGATTTCTGCAGTATCACAGGATTTAGAGCTAAAAGGAAATGTGGAGATCATCTCATAATCCTCTCATTTTACAGATGTTGGCCATGTAAGTGAACAGCATAGCTGGGATTTGAAAACAGATCCTCTGACCTGTACCACATCCCCCCAAAAGAGATGAATTGGATTGTTCTCCTTACATGGAAATGGATGATCATGATCCTGTACGATCAGAGAAAATGTCATTTATAAAATGGACAGGAGGTTGGACGAGACCTCTAAAGCAGAGTCCCTGTTCTAAATATCCATACATCAACCATTTCATATTTCTGTAGCATTTTAAAGTTTTAAAAGCATTTTCATAACAACTCTTCAAAGTAGGTAGGGCAAGCATTTATATTTCCCATTTTACAGACTAAAGAAACTGAGACTAAGAGAAGTCAAGTGCAGCTCATAAAAAGGACAATTAAGATCGCCATTTCTGCCTTTAGTAATTCAGTTTCAGTTTTTGAGCACTTATAAACTCTCTCCAGTCTAGATGACCAAAAGAACTATTAGATTACCCAGAATCTCCATAAGAGGCTCCTTTTCCACCAGGAAAATTGAAGCTGAGGCTCGGGTGAAAGGCTGCCAAGCAGGGGATCCTTAAATATCACTACCCCAAAGGGAGGAAGATGGCATCATTTCGATAAACCTATCTGGTGGCTGAAAGTCCTTCCTGAATGCTTCCTACCATCTGTTTTGGATGCTTTCAAGACTTGGCTGAAGGCCTAAATGTTTCCTGCCTTTTCCTGCCCAACCTATAAAGTTGTCCCTCTGGATCTCTTCTCCGTCATTCTAACTTCTTTCCTCTGTTTCTTGTACACACATAGAAGTACTATTTCTCTTGTGGTCATATCCTTGTACCCCACCACAGGATAGCTCTTGAGAGATGCCCTTAAATTCCTCTGATGTTGAGCTGTGCTGATGTGTTTGGCTTATTCTAATTTCTCTTTAAACTGCCCACTGATGTGAGTCACTCCTAAAAACTTTAAGCCAACCTTATCCCTTTCCTAGTGCCTCCTCCCCCACCCACCCACCCCCAAAAAAGCAGCTGTGGTATAATGGCAAGAGTGGATTTAGAACCAGCACATCTCATCTGAGTTCAAATCTTGGCTCTGCTATTTTCTGTTTGGCCTTGTGTAAGTCATCCAACCTTTGTGGACCTCAGTTTCATCTGTCAAATAGAGGAGTTAGATTAAATTGTTTTTTAGGTCTCTTCCAGCTTTAAAATCCTAAGAACCAAGAAAAACCTGGAAGCATCTGGAGATCCCTTGGAGGAAATCAGAACTGACTTAGGCAATGATGCAGGGTATAGCTACAAAGAGCCCTGATCTGGACATTGAAATGAGTTCAAATTCTGGCTCTAGAAATTACTACCTGTGTGACCTTGAGAAGTTTCTTCCTCTTTCTGGGCCTCAGTTTATGTGTAAAAAACGGAGTGTGGTTGAACTAGATTTTCTCTAGGGTCTAGCTTTTGCATTCAGTTTTCTAACAGTCCATTTTCTAATTAAGGGTCCTTCCAGTACTATCTGCATTAATAAAATCATGATGTTGAAAGGGAATTCAGAGACAATCTAGTCCAAGCCTTATATTTTACAGCTGAGGAAACTGCAGCCCATTTCAGTGATTTGCCCACAAGAGTAAACATGAGAGGTCTTTTACAGCTCTAACATTATATGATTCGATGGTTCTAATATTGATGACTGCATGTGTTGGCCATAGGCCTAAACTACTGTGGAGGAGAGTTCAAAGTCTTTTTCTCCCCTAAAGAAGTAAATGAGATTTCTAGGCGTTGCCTTTTGTACTAATGGGTGAAGGTTCCTGTGTTTTGGAAAGCATTTGGCTTATCTCCCTCATCATTAGTCCTATTGCATTCCAGTATTTTGGACCAGTGCCACCCCCAGTGATCCCACTTAGTTTGCATTTAGGGCGTTTGCAGTCGGCCAAGGAAAGGGAACATTTTTTAGAGCAGATGGCAATGCCAGTATGTTTGTTCTGCCCTTCTCCAAACCAGAGTTCAAAAAGAAGCCACTGCCTTTCGAGTCTGACCCCCAGGTGAAGTGGACTTGTCATCCTAAAGGATAATCATTATGTAAACAAGATGTTATGAAGATGTGTCTGGCTGCCCAGAGGGATTGTGGTGTCAGAGAAGAAACATTGACCTGGGATACAGATTTGGGTTCTAGTCCTGGCTAAGCCACTAACCCTACTGCCTGACCTTATATAAGTACTCCTTTTCTCTGGATTTGTTTTCTTCTCTATAAAAAATGAGAATATGGGGGCAGCTAGGGTGCACAGTGGATAAAGCACCGGCCCTGGATTCAGGAGGACCTGAGTTCAAATCTGGCTTCAGACACTTGACACTTACTACTGTAAGTGTGTGACCCTGAGCAAATCTCTTAACCCCTCATTGCCCTGCAAAAAGAAGAAAAAAAAGAAAATGAGAATATAGGACTAGATGATTCTGTGATTCTCAAGATGGTCTCTACGATCTTTCCCAGCACTAACATATGAATCTACAATTCTGTCTAGGACATCATCTTGCTCCCAGACTAGTGTCCCCCTTCCCAGCATCCTTATTTCTCTCAATGGTACTGTTCTATTTACCATTCAGTGCTTGTTCTTTTATGTGACTATGCTCATTCTATTCCTTTTATCTGAAATTCTTTGTCCCTGTATCTCTCTTCTTTGTATCTTACCAAAGGACAGCTCAAATGGCACCTCTTCCAGAAAGCCTTCCCCTTCAGAAATAATCTGTCCTTCCTCAGGGCTCCCTCACTCTCTTCCTTCATTTGCATTTTCTTATCTATTTATCATGTTCTATTTTGCATTATATTTTATGGGTCAGGCTCTCATACTTACATATTCTCTCTCTCCTCTCTTCTTTCTCCATCTCTGTTTCTTTATCTCTCTCTCATATACATACTCACACAAACACACATATATACACAAATTGTAAGCTCTTTGAGGTCAGGGTCTGAGCCTTATTTATTTCTGTATCTCCTCTGTCCACCAGCACAGTGTTCTACATGAACTTAATAAAGGCATATGTTGGTGAATGCCTAAAAGGACAGAACTTTTCCCAGTAGTCCCAATTTAGCAGGCTGCTAATAGGCCAGCTCACCAGCTATGTGATTGGTATACAGTAATTATGGAATTAAAATGCAGTAACAGTAACCTGTGGATTGTGCCAATAATATCAAAAGTGAGACCTGCACAGCTTAGAATGCACTTCTAGGAACTCTCTGGGAACTTCTAATATGTGTGAGATTTAAGCATCCTGTGTTTCTTCATCTTTGAGACAGAATAGTAGTAACCTTGAGTTTACACAGTGTAATTACTATATAAATTTATTCAGCCAATTTATCTCTGCTAGAAGATCCAAGCCTCTGTACTTAAAACAGCTTCCTATGATGTTAAAATCAATGATGAAAACATCAGTTAGTAGTCAGTTTTCACTTGGATTTTTTTCCTCTTGAATAGCTCATTAAAAAGTAAGGGAAAGGGGCAGCTAGGTGGCAAAGTGGATAAAGCACCGGCCCTGGATTCAGGAGTACCTGAGTTCAAATCCGGCCTCAGACACTTGACACTAGCTGTGTGACCCTGGGCAAGTCACTTAACCCCTATTGCCCCACAAAAAAAAAAAAAAGTAAGGGAAAGAATTTAATTTTCTGGCCTGAATATTTCAAGAAGTGGAGATTGTTACTGGTGTGGGTACACCTTCCACTGTCACAGGTCAAAATCCTATAATCCGTCAGCAGTGACATTTTTATGTATTATAAGAACTGAAAAAATCTATCCCCCCGAAAGCCAACATGATAGATAAGTTTCTCCAAACTTAGATAGGCTGGTTCTTAGATGACACTCACAATACTTTGTTGTCAGATCACTAATATGACTGAGTTAACCTATATCTAGTAGAATAGGAAGAGCACTGAAGTAGGAAGTGGGAGAATGTGACTATTTTTGACTCTGCCAGAGAGATATTAGTGGTCAGAGCTATTGACAGAGTAACAAGATGAATTCCTGGGCAAGTAAAGGAATTTGGGAGTCAAGCAGGAGAGACTGGAAGGAGTTACTGAACTAGTTAAGGGCAGGAGCCGTAAGGGGACAAAGATATGATATTGAAGAGCAAATCTAGAACTTGACCTAGACCAGTGCTGTGAATTACCTGGTTTGCTCATGTCTGCAGGAAAGAAGTTGACTTTCTAGTAAAACTAAGTAACTTCCCCTTGGAGGTGGGGGGTAGGGAAGGAATTAACAACACTATAAGTCCAAGTTCCTGTGGAAGATTGAGGCCCACAGGAAAGGAATGAGTCTTTTGTCTGTTCATAGCCCCAAGTATGAGCTTTTTGTGGGTAACATTCTTTTGGGTGAAATAAAGCTTGTTCTGTATCCAATTAATTTGTTTACCAGAATGTTTGCATGGGACATTAGAATCCTTTATCTTTTCTGAAAAGACCTAGATCTGAACTATATTTTGATATTCCTAGGAGAAATCCTTGGTGGAGGTACAAGCCTAAGAATGATTTATGAGAAATCCCAAAGATTGAACCTGATCTTTGAAACCCCAAGTTATGGAGCTAGGCTATCCATGACATATAATATTGTGAGGTGGACTATCTGATTCTTTTTTAAAAAATTAATATTTTGTTTCCCCCCAGTTGTATGTACAAACAATTTTAGCATTCTTTTTTCATATTTTGAGTTCCAAATTATTTCCCCCCCTTTCTCCTCTCCTGCCTCCCACCCCAAATGAGAAGGCAAGCAACTTAACATAGGCTATACATGTGTAGTCATGCAAAACACATTTCTATGTAAGTCAAGCTGTGAAAGAAAACAGAAAAAAAAAAACCCAAGAAGAATAAAATTAAAAAGTAACTTAGATCTGCATTCAGGCTCCACTTATTGTTTCTCTGGAGATGGTTGTTGTTAGTGGTCCTTTGTTCTCGAAGAAGACCATGATATCTGGAGGTAATGCCATGACTTGCAGTGAATTGGATTTAAGTGAAGCAGGGATGTGCAAAGCCACCAGTCTCACTCTCTCTTCTGGAGTCATCTGGGTCCAGTGACAAGATATATATCAAGATGTCTGAAGATGGCTCCAGATTCAGTGGGAGACCTTGGTCTTTTAAACTAAGGCCTTACACAGGTCACAGTTTGCTTGAAGCAACTCCCACTCAGTCTGGAGATGGACAGCACCTTCAGAATTGTATCGGATCATTGTATTGCTGAGGCTAGCTAAGTTATCCATAGTAGGTTATCAAACATTATTGTTATTATGATGTACAGTGTTTCTCCTGGTTCTGCTCATTTTACTTTACATCAGTTCATGTAAGTCTTTCCAGGTTTTTCTGAGAGGATCATGCTTGTTATTTCTTATAACCCAATAGTATTCCATCAAAATCATATGCAATAACTTGTTTTGCCATTCTCCAATTGATGGACATTTCCTCAATTTCCAATTCTTTGCCACCACTAAAAGAGCTGCTAGAAATATTTTTTGTATATATAGTTCCTTTCCTTTTTGTTTTTTATTTCATTGGGATACAGATCTAGTAGTGCTATTAGTTGGTCAAAGGATATGGATAGTTTTATAGCTCTTTAGACATATTACCAAATTGCTCTCCTGAATGGATGAATCAATATACAACTTCACCAACAGTTCATTAGCTTTTAAAAAATTTCCCACATCTTCTCCAACATTTGTCATTTTTCTTTTCTGTCATATTAGCCAATCTAATATGTCTGTGGTGGTAGCTCAGAGTTATTTCATTTGCATTTCTCTAATCAATAGTGATTTAGAGCATTTAAAAAAAATTTTTTTGGGTGGGGCAGATGAGGGTTAAGTGACTTGCCCAGGGTTACACAGCTAGTAAGTGTCAAGTGTCTGAGGCTGGATTTGAAATCAGGTCCTCCTGAATCCAGAGCTAGTGCTTTATACAGTGCGCCACCTAGCTGCCCCCTAGAGCATTTTTTAAATGACTAAAGATGGCTTTAATTACTTTGTTTGAAAACTGCCTGTTCATATCCTTTGACCACTTATCTATTGAGGAATGGCTCTTATTTCTATAAATTTGACTCAGTTTTCTATATATTTGAGAAATGAGGTCTTGCTGTAAACTTGCTATGAATTTTTTTTCACAGTAATAATTACTATGTTCCTCCATTCTGTCCCCCCCACTACTCTCTCCTTTCACCCTATCCATTCTTGAAAGTGTTTTGCTTCTTACTTTTACCTCCCCCAATCTACTTTTTTTCTATCAGCCCCTCCCCCTTCCCTTCCCCTGCTACTTTCTTGTATGATAAGATAGATTTCTAAACCCTCTGAGCTAATTCTGATGAGAGTTAGGTTCATGCCCTGCCCCCCTTCATCTTCCCCTCCACTATAAAAGCTCTTTCATACCTCTTTTATGTCAGATAATTTACGGCATTCTACCTCTCCCTTTCCCCTTCTCTCAAGGATGTTCTTCTTTCTCACCCCTTAACTTAATTTGTTTTAGATAATCATCCCATCATATTCAGCACACCTGTGCCCCTTGTCTATGTATACTTCTAACTGACCTAATAATGAAAAGGTTTTTAGGAGTTACAAGCATCAGTTTCCCATGTAGGAATGTAAACAAGTCAACTTTATTGACTCTCTTATGATTTCTCTTTCCTGTTTACCCTTTTATGTTTCCTTTGAATCTTGTATTTTGAAAGTCAAATTTTCTATTCAGCTCTGTTTTTTTCATCAAGAATGCTTGAAAGTACTCTATTTTCATTGACCATCCAATTCTTCCCCTGAAGGATTATAGATGGTTTTTGCTGGGTGGGTGATTTTGGTTGCAATCCTAGCTCTTTTGCCCTCTGGAATCTCATATTACAAGCCCTCCAATCCTTTAATGTAGAAACTCCTAAATCCTGTATTACCCTGACTGTGGCTCCATGATATTTGTAATTGTTTCTTTTTTCGCTGCTTACAACATTTTCTCCTTGACCTGGGAGCTCTGGAATTTGACTATAATATTCTTGGGAGTTTTCATTTTGGGATCTTTTTCAGGAGGTGATCAGTGGATTCTTTCAACTTCTATTTTACTTTCTGGTTCTAGAATATCAGGGCAGTTTTCCTTGATAATTTCTTGAAAGGTGAGTCTAGGCTCTTTTTTTTATCATGATTTCAGGTAGTCCAGTAATTTTAAAAATTATCTCTCTTGTATCTATTTTCCTGGTCAGTTTGTTTTTCCAATGTAATATTTCATATTTCCTTCTATTTTTTCATTCTTTTGATCTTGTTTTATTGGTTTCTTGATGTGTCAAGAATCATTAGCTTTCACTTGCCCAATTGTAATCTGTAAGGAATTATTTTCTTCAGTAAGGCTTTTGTATATCCTTTTCCATTTGGCCAATTCTATTTCTCATGGAATTCTTTTATTCAGTGGATTTTTGTACCTCTTTTTCCATCTAGCCAATTCTGTTCTTTAAGGAGTTTTCTCTTCAGTGAATTTTTGTGTATCTTTTTTCCATTTAGATCAATTCTCCTTTTCAGGGAATTTTTCTCTTCATTGGATTTTTGTGTTTCTTTTACCATTTGGCCTATTCTGTTTTTAAGGGGTTGTTTTCTTCATTATTTGTGTGTGTCTGTGTGTGTCTCCTTTATCAAGCTATTGACTCTTTTTTCATGATTTTTTCCAATTCCCAATTTTTCTTCTATCTCTCTTACTTGATTTTTAAAAACCTTTTGAGCTCTTCTACGGCTTGGGGCCAATTCATATTTTTCAGTGAGGCTTTGGATGTAGGAAATTTTGACTTTGCTGTCTTTATTCTGAGTTGTGTTTTAATCTTCCTTGTCACCATAGTAACTTTCTCTAGTCAGGATTTTTATTATTATTATATTATTATTATTATCATTATTATTATTATTTTGCTCTTTGCTCATTTTCCAGAGAGAAGATGGATCTTTGGTACATTGAGTGCTGTGCTGAGTGAAAGCATCTCTCACAGTGAGACCTATACAGCGAATTACAAAGGAGGACCTGAAAGTTTCCTTCATCTATGCCTTCTGGAGCACAGGACCTGATTTCTAAGCTACTCAGGCATAACCCTTCAGAGCGACTTCCCCTCACTCAAGTCTTGGAGCACCCCTGGGTGAAGGTCCATTCCCAGAAAGTCTTTCTCCTTTTCCCCTGTCCTGCTCACTGAATCCTATGTTATATATTGATTTATGTGTGTTTTGTATGTTGAGAGGGAAATGAAATGAAGAGGGTAGATCCCCTGTTTCTTTCTCATCATTTTTCCTCTAACCTCAAAGAACTATTAATAAAGGCAAATGTTTTTTGTTAAAAAGAAACCACACAATGAAGCAGAAAGATACTGGTGTCTGATGAGCACATCATCTGGGAGAAAATTACTTTACATGAGACTTTGACATTCATAGAGGAAGTGGAGAGGGAATCTTTGCTATTCATTAATCCCTTTAGACCAAATGTTCTGTACTCTGTTTAACCTTGTGTCCAGATTGTGAAATGGGCACTTAGCCATCCTTACACTGAAGTCAGTGAAAGAGTACTGGATTTGGAAGTTATAGGACCTGAGTTAAATTCAGACTCTGCTTACTTACTATCTATTACTGGTCATAATGAAAAGCCTGAGAGACCTAATTATTTATGTAATGAATATAAATTTATTCATTATGGTTAGCAAATAATTAATAGATTGAGTCGTGGCACTCTTGGAAAGCAAAGATGGCCCTTGGAGAACAATGAATGCTTAAGAAAGCCTTTGAAAAAGAGAGTGTAACCTGTGGGTGGAATCAACTCTGACTGGTTAACAATCAATGAGGGGTGGACATATTAATGAGAATGTGGGCAAAAAGTCTTCAGCCCCTCCTGCTGAGAACTTGACCTTGATGACATAATTTTAGCCACCCTCCAGCAATTCAAGACAAAAGAATCCCTCTCTACCCTAGACTATTCTGGTTGGTTTTCCCCTTTATAAGCTGGGTCATCCTAAATTCTTTTTCGCAGTTTTTTCCTCTGAAAAATTATACTCAGTTTTGCTGATATGTGATTCTTGGTTTAATCCCAATTCCGTTGCCCTCTGGAATATCATATTCCATGCCCTCTGGTCCTTTAATGTAGAAGCTGCGAGATCTTATGCTATCCTGACCAGGGCTCCACAGTACTTTAATTCTTTCTTTTTGGTAGCTTGCAATATTTTCTCCTGACCTGGGATCTCTGGAATTATAGCTATATATTCCTGGGAGTTTTCGCTTTTAGGATCTCTTTCAGGAGGTGACTGTGGAGTCTTTCAATTTCTATTTTACTTTCTGCTTCTAGAATGTATCAGGGCAATTCCCCTGATAATTTCTTGAAGATATGTCTAAGTTCTTTCTTTGATCATGGTTTTCAGGTAGACCAATAATTTTCAAATTATCTTTCCTGGATCTATTTTCCAAGTCAGCAGTTTTCCAAGAAGAATTTCACATTGCCCTCTATTTTTTTTTAATTCATTTGGATTTGCTTTATTGTGTCACTATTCTATTTGTTCAATCCTAATTCTTAGGGCAATTATTTTCATCAGAGAGCTTTTCCATTTGGCTTTTCAAGCTGTTGACTTTTTTCTCATGTCTTTCCTGCATCAACCCCCTCATTTCTCTTTCCATTTTCTCCTACCATCTCTAACTTTATCATCAAGGTCCTTGTTGAGTGCCTCTATGGCTTGAGATCAATTCATATTTTTCTTGGAAGCTTTAGATGTAGGGGGCCCTGACGATTGACATCTTCCTCTGAGGTGCACCTCAATCTTCCTTGTCACTAAAAAGAACTTTCTATGGTCCTCAACCTTCTCTGTCTGCTCATCTGGCCTTTCTTTACCTATGACTTTTAATCCTTAAAGTGGGGCACTATTTCCAGGCCACACTGTCCCAGAGCTTCAGGGAGATCCCAGGTGGTATGATTTAAGGAAAAGGTAGGTTCTTCAATTGCCTGTCTATTCCTTGATCCATAGATGACCCCAACACCAACTTGCTAATCACCAGCGTTGTGTGCTGTGGTTGTCAGCCTGTGCCCCTCTCCCACCTAGGCCACTGCTACGCAAGCCTACTCCTAGCTCCCAGCAGGGGTGAAAAAACCCAAGTTCTGCCTCAGCACAAGCAGAGAACCTCTGTATCTCCCCCCGGCCAAGGGCTCAGGCCCTCTCACCAGACTGTGAGCTTAGTTTCCAGATGACACTGGGCATTGCAGCTGATTCAGAGGTTCTGGGGGTATCTTTTTCTGGCAAGGCCTTCCTGGACTGAATCGTGGTCAACATGACTGGGGTTTGGTTCCACTCCTGTCCTCAGCACAACAGCGCCCTCCCTTCTGATCTTCCAAGCTGTCCTTGGTTGGATAATGATCTCAGCACACATTCTTCTGTGGATTTTGCTGCTCCAGGAATTGTCCTATGGCATTATTTGGATGTTTTTTGGAGTGACTGTGTCATGAGTTTGAGAGCTCACTGCCTTTTCTCCACCATCTTGGCTCTGCCCCAGAATCCTGGGTCACCCTTAATTCTAATCGTAAAGTTCCAAGGACAGGGGCTTATTTCCTAAGACAGAACTTGCCTAGGACTGGGTTTGGTTGTAAGGTCTTCTAGTTAGGTGGGGGTCCCACCCAAGAGTTGAGATTCATAATCAGAGGATTTAGGCAATCTCATCTATCAGCAGTATCCTTCAGAGGACTAACTGAATAACCTATAGGGGCTGGTTTCTAAATGAGAAAATAAAAAGGGAAAACCTAATCCTATTGAATAATTGGTTACTAATATAAGAGAAATAATATTTCATTTTTCTCATAACCTTAGGTAAGTCATTGTTTTAAATAAATGGACTAAATAGCTTCTAAGAGGTCCTTCCAGATATGTCTATTATTCCATGATGCTAATAAAACAATCAACAAACATTTAAACAGGCATTGTGCTAGGTCCTTATGGATAAAGAGACAAAAATTAAGCAGGTTCCATTTCTCAATGAGTTTATATCTTAGAAGGGAGATGATGGATGCACATTTATGTAATTACAAAATAAGTACAATGTAATTGTGGGAGATTGGGAAAGCCTTCATGTAGGAATGGCACTTGATTTGAGATTTGAAGTTAGGGTTTTCTAAACAGTGGAAGTGAAGGGGAAATGGCATCCCAGGCATGGGGGTACAGTACAGCCTGTGCAAAGGCACAAAGATGGGGGTTGGAATGTATATGAGAAGAGCAGGAAAGGCCAGTTTGACTGAAACATTTGTGAAAGGGAGTAAGTATTAAGCCCAGAAAGGTAGGCTAGAGCCAGATTTTTTGAGAGCTTAAGTTGCCAAATAGTAGAGGGTTTTTTCGTCTTTTGAGACTAGAGATGAGAAAACCATTGGAGTTTCCCAGGATAGGGGAGTGCATGGTCAGACCTCTTGTAATATGACTTTGGCAGTTGCATAGAAAATGATTTGGAGAGGGTAGAGGACTTGGGGTGGGCAAACCAATTAAGAAGGATGGAGAAGGTGGTTGTATGAGCCGAGAGAAGGGTACGAGATTTAGAAAAGATTAAAGGTAGAGTTGACTAGACTTGGCAACTGATTGGATATGGTGAGTGAGGGAGAATGAGAGTCAAAGATAACTCCAAGATGAAATGGAAAGATGATGGAGTGCCTTTGACAAAAACTAGCAAGGGTTAGGAAGAGGGGAGGGTTTGAAGGGAAAGATTTACACTCTTTTTTATTTTGTAGGCAATGGGGTTAAGTGACTTGCCCATGGTCCACACAGCTAGTAAGTGTCAAGTGTCTGAGGCTGGATTTGAACTCAGGTACTCCTGAATCCAGGGGCCGGTGCTTTAGACCACTGCGCCATCTAGCTGCCCCTATTACTCTCTATTTTGAAACGGCTAGTGAGTTTGCCTATGAGACTTCCTATGGGAAATGCCAGGCAGTTAGTGGTACAGCACTAGAGTTCAGGGAGGCAGACCAGAGCTGGATCAAAGGGACTTATTATTTTTTTTCAGTGTCATTCTTCACTCAGTCAAAGCCATTGGTTGCACCCCTAGTAGATGGGTTTTTATGAACTGCTGTGCTGAAAAAATACTGCGGGCCCTGGTAAGGTCAATTCTAGTGATGAGCCTTTCCACACTTAACTAGATTTGTTTTCAGAGGGCAGACATAGAGACCATTGACACACTATCCTCACAGCCTTTTCAGTTCGGGTAAGACTTGCCAGAGTTTTGTGGCAATGTCTTTAAGAACCCAGGGATACATGCATGCAAACAATGAAGCAGTGGAGAGGACTTCAATGGAATAACAGCATGCTGAATTTAGATTCTGCCTAACATTCCACAGGTTTGAACATGCACAAACCCTCTCTCCAAATAATCAGGGACCAGGAGTATTTTGGAAGGACCAAAAGGCATTGTTTCTGATTGAAGTAAAGTTGGTGTTATTTGAAGAGTGGTGCGATTACCATTTGGGGTTACTATTTAACCGTTTGGAATTATACACTCAATGAAAGACTTTTTCACTCTAGGACGTTTGCCAGATGTGGCTGATTCTGCATTTCAGACAACAAAGGCAGTAATGTTCCTAGTAAAGCTATAAGACATTATTGATAATCAGGATATTCTTTGAGAATGGTTTTGGAGACCTTGGGGGAAGAATTTCTGCTTTTACACAAGACTAATTTGGAGTGCCAGCTCTCTGTCTTCCACAAAGAGCCAATTTGGCCCATTGTTAGCTGTATATGTTAAAATGGTTATATGGGCTTATTCTTTGAATATTAATAATGTGCCTTTCATCTGAGGTTCTTTCTTGGTAATCATTAATGGTGGGGGGAGGGAGTTAAGATTACTACAATTATTTTGCAGATCCCTACAACTCATAAGATTAAACAAACAGATACATAAAGAGATAGATGTATGAACTTATAAGATTGGTCTGACATCCTTCATCTAAGGAATGAAAGAAAGATCAGAGAGAGAAGGGTTAACAGTTAATTCTGTGATTTACCACCATATTAAAGGTAATTACCTCAATCTTTTCAAATGCCTCATCACCCACAGTCCTCTAAGTGATTTCTTTCAAAAGAAGTGGTTCTTTTAAAGGATGTCACTGTGGTATAGTGTAGAAAGAGAACTGGATCTAGAGTCAGGTCTGGTTTGAATCCTGTCTCTGCTACTTACAAGCAGTGTGCTTCCCCTTTCTGGACCTGTTTCCTCAGTTGGAAAATAAAGGGACTGAAGCAGATGGTCTCTGAGGGTCCCTTTAACTCTAGATCTTATGATCTCTCTGGGACTTGGTAATGCTTGTGTCTGATACGGGTGCTTCAATTACAGTTTCAATTGCAGCTGAGCCACAAGCGCAGGCTTTTTGCCAAAGTTGGGGTGCAGTAGTTACATCCTTTACCATGAGACATTCCAGTAGGAAATGGAGAGGTCTCCATACCTAACTGCACATATTTTCCCTCAAAACTCTTAATTTTATCTTTTTTTAAATTAAATTTTATTTTTCTAATTACATGCATGCATTTCCCCCCTCCCTTCTATCCCTACTCCCACTCGTGGAGGCAGGAAAAGAGGAAACAACAAAACTATTGTAACCAAACATTCATAGTCAAACAAAGCAAATTCCCCATATTGGCTATGTCTAAAAATGTGTCTCATTCTGCTTATTTAGACCCCCTGTCAGGAGGGTAGAGAGCATTCTTTATCATTAGAACTCTAAAATCATGGTTGATCACTGAATTGGCCAAATTCTTAAGGTCTTTCAAAGTTGTTTCGTTTTGTTTTTTAAACAATGTTATAGATAAATTATTTTCCCTTGTTTTGCTCACTTCACTCTGCATCAATTCATGTCGTCTTAGGTTTTTATGAAACTGTTTCCCATCATCATTTCGTACTTGATAATAACTTTCATATAATAGTAACTTATCCAGGCATTTCTGAATTGGTGGGGAACCCCCTTAATTCCTAGTTATTTGCCACATCACAAAAAGCAGCTATAATTATTGTTTTTACACAAGGACTTTTCACTTTTGATCTCTTGGGGGGGTAGAGGCCTACTAGTGACACCATTAGGTCAAAGGTTATGCACAGTTTAGTGACTTTTGGAGCATAGTTCCAATTGCTTTCCAAATGGTTGAACTAGTTCAAGAGCTTCACCAACAAGTGCATCAATATCATGTGCTTGTTTCCCCATAGCCACGTCTGCCACTGGTCTTTTTTTTTTAGTGAGGCAATTGGGGTTAAGTGACTTGCCCAGGGTCACACACTAGTAAGTGTCAAGCGTCTGAGGTCCGGATTTGAACTCAGGTACTCCTGACTCCAGGGCCGGTGCTCTATCCACTGTGCCACCTAGCTGCCCCCTGCTCATATTCTTTTACCATTTATAAATTGGAAATGGCTCTTATTTTTATATATGTTGAATCAGGGTCTCTATATATCTTGAAATACGTTTTTTGTTGTTTTTTTTTTGGTGAGGCAGTTGGGGTTAAGTGACTTGCCCAGGGTCACACAGCTAGAACGTGTCAAGTGTCTGAGGCTGGTTTGAACTCAGGTCCTCCTGAATCCAGGGCCAGTGCTTTATTCCACTGTGCTGATCTAGCTGCCCCTGTAAATAAGATTTTAATCTGCGGAAAAATTGTCAAGAAAGATTTTCCCCATTTGACTGTTTTTCTTCTAATCTCAGCTGCATTGGATTTATTTATCAAAAAAAATGTTATATAATTAAAACTGTCTATTTTTATCTTCTGTGGTTTCTCTCTATTCCTTCTTTGGTTATGAACTCTTTCCTTATCCAAAAGGTGATTTTTCCTTGGTGGTCTAATTTGCAAAATATATTCTAGTTGAAAGGTATGCTCTTCTACATGTGTACTCAGTCACATGTATATCTCTCATGTATGATCCAACTGTGTGTCCACTCTTCCACTGATTAGGTATATAGTTTTTGGAGAATACAGTCTCAAAGTTATGAGGAAAATTTTCCACTGTTAATTTTCTTACTGTGTTATTTCATGAAATGTATTTGCCTTTACCAATTGTGTCCCCTCACGACTAGTAAAAAAATAAATGCATTAGGTTTACAGTGGGGGCTTATGTGCTATGGTTTTGACATAAGGACAGAAGCCATAGAAAATAACTTGAACCTATGGTAACTTTTCCTGAGAATCCCACATATAAAGGGGGGACGATCTCCAGGTGCTAATATAAAATAACAACATATTCCATGAGGAGTCATTAGTATGTCACAACATCAGGAGCTGTTTAATCCTTAACCAGTTCTCCTGACTTCCTTTTTTGGAGAGTTCTGGATTTTGCTCTTGATCCAAGTGTGGTACTTGCTTTGCTGCCCTTCACCTATACCTGGATCCTGTCACTTGATAAAAAATGTCTGATTTTTGGTTCTATCATACTCAGCTGATTAGCTACAAAGAAAGGGCTGGGTTTCCGGGCTCCTGAATCATACCTACCAAGCACCCATATTTTTGTTTCTGACTTTTACATCTCATTGAAATCCTGAATTACAGTCCCCTAACATGTTGACTTACTACAAGCCTTATCTTCCTCCGCCTCAAGGTCCTGTTTACCTGGTAGAACTGGCACCAACTGACTCAGAAGTAAAATCTTGGTATATGCATCTCATAGTGATTTTAATGGTTTATCTTATCTACTAATTTGGTATATCTACAAATATGATGAACACCAGCAGATAGTAAGTCCTTGTGCAGAGGGGCTAAGAATAACGTTTCAGACCATCTAGTAAAAAATTAAACTAATTGTAAGTTTTTCAACTATGATCTTTGCTTAATGGCCAACAATTGGCATACTTCTGGATGATTGAAACACATCAACATTGCCTTCTCATGATAGAGCAAAATCAAATGATCCCTCTACCCCCCAAATGCTGCTAAATGGAAGAGAAACGTCAAAGAGGCAAACAATAGAGCTAGGGGAGGGGAGTTTGTTTCACTATTCACTCAAAGACAAGGAGAAAGAGGGATTCCAGGGGACAGAAGGGTCTCCTATTTTGCATTGCTCATGAGGAACATGAGCAAAAAAGAAATCCCCAGTCATGATATAATTGTAACATCTGCTAAAGAGGCTGAGAGAAATTGATGGATTCTATGAATAAAATTTTTAATCCTCCAAGACCAAGTCAGTATATATGCTGAAACTCAGCAACTTTACTTAGAATAATAATCCAAATGATGAAGGCAAAAGTTGGAAAATATGGGTTGTTTTTGAGAAATATAATAGGTCTAATGTTAGAGCAACTCAGAAACCTCAAGTATCAGTAATACCTTATTCCAAAAGGGAGTCAAAAGGTGCAATGCATAAGAAAATAATGAAAACATCACAAAAAATGAAATTGATTATATATACAAACAAATGGTGAATCACATGAGCATCATTGGCATATATATATATATATATATATAGATATATATATATATATATATAATATATTATATAATATATATATATATTATATAAAGATCATTGATAATTTCGAATAAAGGTAAAAATCAACATCACATTAGAAAGGCCAATTAGAAAAATATACTTTTGGACAACCACACATTTATCAGCCTCACCTATTCAATGAAGAAAAATGGAAAAAGGCAAACGATATATAGATTTGATGAATAATTTTTTCCTGCAAAAGTTTATCAGATGTAAAAACAGGTGCCACAATGAAGAGTTCGAAAGAGTTCGAAAAGAAGCCTATAAACCGCTAGAGCCGGAAAACACTTGACTTTCTTACAAAATGGAAAGAGATGAGGCCAAGGATAATATTGATTTAGAATAACAGGAAAATGTATGTTCATCAACGGTGTTTGCCACTGTGATGGAGGATGATTAAACAAAGCACAAAGAGGAATTCCCTATAGATGCTGAGTAATTCAGATGTGCTATTTGTGGATGTCTTTGTGCTGATCGTATCAAGCCCTAGGACATTATAAAGGCCATTCAATGAGATCCATGGATATACACAGAGAGTTGTCGTAACCATCCATACAAGAAAATCTAAATGAATGACAATGCCAATTGCCTAGACTATGCAGTTGGGTGGTTCGTATGTATGATATATAGGCATTACAGATGAACACTGCCTTGACTTATAATTAAATAAGAGAAAAGATTAGACTGGATTACACTTGAGAAACTGCGTGCTATTTTAAAAGAAGACAAGTAGCCAAGTCCAGCTGTTCTGTGGTACAAAGTCCTATCTTTAACTACAAATGTTCTCCCAGTGATGCTTCACAGTTGCAAATACTGGAAGACCACATGATCTGAGGGAATCAATCTTGTGGTGATAAAAGAATAAAGAACTTGCAAACCTTAAAGGAATATTATAAATGTCAGTTGTTGTTTGTTTTGTGTTGTTAGCCTACAGTTACCAGGCTTCCAAGTTTAGTGATAACTTCATTCCCTGAAGTTCTGGCTGAGCTCAAGCAATGTTTATAGGGATGTGCTGGATAAATGTTTAACAACTGGGGCTCTTAGGGAAAAAAAATACATGCACTAACACTTGTTAAGTTTATTCACATTAGTAACATTTTCTTAAATTTAAACAATCAAGAAAAGCAACAAATCAAGCCCTGATTTGTAGCAGTTGCCAAAAATGCTCACAATGTAAATTTAACAATGGTTCCTCCCAATCTAGTTAGAACTGGCTCCCGCCCACCGCCACATAAAAGGATACCATCAAGAAAGTTGTTCTATATGATCATATATAAGGTTTGGGGTTACTTGTGTGGAAAGAACAAGGAAGAGATAGCATAAGTATTCATTTGGTAAAATGTAAAAAGGTTTAAGGAGAGGGCCTGTAGCATATTAGGGGGACCCTTTGTGGAATATCTATGGAATAACATCAACAAGAATTGCACAGAATGAGAAGGCATGAAATGGTGGTAATCTGCAATGATACAGGGATTACTTATATCGACTAGATTATAAATCCATTAAAGTATCATGAATTAAATATAACCAAATGGCAAAGGGCACAGGGGAAAGGGCAAAACTATTTTTTCTCGACTGAAAAAATAAAAAGGGATTGGACTAGATGATCTCTAAGATCCTTTCAATCCCCAACATATTTTCCTTCAAATTCTAACATTCTCTGTTCTATAACTTCTTCCAACAAGCTTGAGATATCTATGATTGATGATGACTGAAATTTTAGAGTTAGCAAGAACCATTTCATTCTAACCATATCTGAGAGAGAATTTCCCCTACCACAAAAACAGATATGTAGTCATCCAAGTTTTTGCTCGAACGACCTCCATGAGAGGACCCACTCTCTGCCATGGGAGCCCATTCCAGTTTGGGATAGTTCTAATTGTTAGGAAGGGTTTTTCTCACACAAAGCCTAAATGTGTTTTCTTTGTAGACATCCTGCCATCTGATAATCAAGCAGAAAAAATCCAAGCCATACTCCATGTGACATCTCTAAATACTTTGTCACCTTCTCTTCTCTATGCGGAACCTCCCCCAGTCCTTCAGATTCCTAAGTGTCATGAGAGTCAAGTGGCAGTTGACTTCCTTTGATGCTACCCAGCTTGTCAATGTACTTCCTAAAATTTGGTGACCAGAACAGAACACAGTACTCCAGAATAGGGTGTGACCATGGCATAAGACAACAGAACCCATTAATTCCTTATTCAAGCACATTATGCCTCTCAATATAGCCTGAGCTTTTGTTTTAGCTATCATGCTGTGATATGAATGGATGGATGAAAAAGATTTATTAAGCTCTTACTATGTGCAAAGCACTATGCTAAGTGATAAGAGATAGAAATTGAAAAGCAATATATCCCTGTTCTCAAGCTCACATCCTGAAGGAGAGAGGTCATATATACTGGAGAAGGTTTCAGCAGGTCAAATATGAAAGTTCCAGTGGTTCCTAGAATAAGGGGCAAGAGCAGATGTAATGAATCTTCTTTAATGTCATTTCCATTGATAAAGCTGTATCTAATTTCTGGTGTGAACCATTTGACAGTAACAAGAACTTTGGTAGTAAGAACTTTTCTTTTCCTCGAGTAGCTGTGGTTGCTGAGGAGGCAAAGGCCACAGCACCTGCATGGGTAGGCTGCCAGGTCTTATTTCCATGGGGTTGCTTTCCTATTGGCTATTGTGGTGGGGTGGACAACCTGGAGGCAAGACTGGTAGTCTGAGGGACATCTGCTGTTCCTGTGGCTCTTGAGCTTATCTTCCTATTTATGGTTGTTGGTCATCAGTTTGTTTGGTGGTAGTTACTTCCCTTCCCCACAGAATATTTTCCATCATGAATATTGTGAGGTTGGGGCTGGAGAGGCTGGAAGCAGGACCAGTGGTCTGGGAGAGTAAGGAAGGAAAACTGCTATTCCTGGGTCTCTTGGCTCAGAGTCCTGACTGTTTCTACATGTTCTGAGGAAGGTTGTAGTTAAGGTGGATGATGGGTAATGTCCATCATGATACGCCAAATGTACTATGTCATCTCCTGTCTCTTTTTCCAGGATGCGTTGATGCTCTAGCCAGGGCTGATTTGGCCAGTCCTACAAATGGCAATTAGTCAGCAGTTGTGTTGGCAGTGGCATGAATGGTGGGTCCCCTTTGCCTTATGGGTTGATAATACTTATAGGGACCAGGATTGGAAGAAGCAGGGTCAGTGTCCTCATGGAAGGAAGAGTGCTCCTATTCCCAGGGTATATATTTATTTATGTCTTAATTTTGTACTCTGAGTCCATTGTCTCTCTGACAAGATGATAGCATGTTTCATTATTAGTCCTCTGGATATTGTGGCTAGTCATTGCATTGGTCAGAATTCTTATACCTTTCAAAGTTGTTTGTTTTGTGTGTGTAAAATATTGTTGTTGTATACATTGTTCTTTTGGTTCTGTGACTTCATTCTGTATCAGTTCATACAGGTCTTCCTAGCCTTCTCTGAAACCATCACCTTCATAATTTCTTTTTTTTTTTAAACTTTTTAATTTTTTGGTGAAGCAATTGGGGTTAAGTGACTTGCCTAGGGTTACACAGCTAATAAGTGTTAAGTGTCTGAGGTCCGGATTTGAACTCAGGTCCTCCTGACTCCAGGGCTGGTGCTCTATCCACTGGTGCCACCTAGCTGCCCCCATAATTTCTTTTTTTTTTTTTTTTTTTTTTTAAATAAGCTTATGTTTATTTTATTTTTTTATTTATTTTTTTGGCAGGGCCAATGGGGGCCAAGCGACTGCCCAGGGTTACACAGCCAGCAAGTGTCAAGTGTCTGAGGTCGGATCTGAACTCAGGAACTCCTGAATCCAGGGCCGGTGCTTTATCCACTGCGCCACCTAGCTGCCCCCATAATTTCTTTACAACACAATAATATTCCATCCCATTCATATTCCTTAAGTTCTTTAGTTATACTTCAAATGATGGGTACTCCTTTAGTTTCTAGTTCTTTGCCACACAAAAAAGCTATAAATATTTTTGTATATATGTGTGATTTTCCTTCTTCTTTGATCTCTTTGCAGTATAGGGCCTTGCAGTGATATCACTGGAGTCAAAGGGTAAGTTTAATCATTTTGGGGCATAGTTTCAAATTGCTTTCTAGAAGGGGCTAGACCAACAGTACATTAATAGCTCCACTAATAGTACAATTAATATACCACAGCCCCACCAATATGTCATTTTTTGGTCAACTTTGCCAATTCGTATGATGTATGGAGGCAGAAACTTCAGAGTTGTTTTAATTTGCATTTCCTATTATTAGTGATTTGGAGTATTTTTTTTCATATGGATATAGATAGTTTGGATTTCTTTCTCTGAAAACTTCTGTGCCTATTCTTTGACAATTTATCAATTGATGAGTTTACCCACACCTTTCCACCCTATCCATGAGATAGACATGAGAGTTTTTATCATAATGCTTTGCTGAAATCTAGGTAAACTATATCTATGGGCATTCTACAAGTTTGAAAGCTCTGTCAAAAATAGAATAAGATTGGTCCTGGTAATGAATCTGTTCTTGATGAAATCAGTGTTAGCTCGTTAGGATCACTTGCTCTTTTTTGTTTCATGTTCATTAACTATACCTTTAATGATAATTTCTAGAATTTTGTCAGAGATACAATTCAAGCCTACTGACTAGAGTTTGCAGACTCCTTTTGCTTCCCATTGGCTTTTGAAAACTGTGACATTTGCCTTCTAGTTTCCATGTTCTTCCTCCTCCTTAGTCTCCAAAATCTTTCAAGATCACTGACAGTAGTTCAAGCAACCACATGTTTCAGTTCTTTCAGTATCTGGGATACAGTTTACCCAGGCCAGATGACCTGAATTCTCAGGCTGTCTCCTTACCTATTTGGGGTATTAACTTCCCTATTAGCTATATTTGTTTTGTCCTCTTCCATCCAAAGATCATTTCCTCCTTGACAGAGAAAACAGAGACAAAATGGAAATTGAGGAGTTCTTCTATTTGCTATCCTATTTGCCCTAAGTAGTGGTCCTAATCCTTTTATTGATCTTCCCCCTTTTCCCAATGTATCTTCAAAAAAAGCTTTCAAAAATAAACCCCTCAAACTGTTGTTGTTGTGCCAGCCTCAGCTTATCCTAAGCTTTCGCAATCCTTGACACTATTCTTGTATCACCATGCTATACTTTAGTTTTTATACTGTAGACCTTCTTTTGCTTCTATTTTCTCCAAGTTTCTTTTAAAAAATTAAGTTGACTGTGAATTAAAGTGCAATCACATATATCTCTTTGAACAATTGCCTTTTCTTTCACTGGAATTTTTTTTTGGTGTGGTGTGTGTGGTTTCAGAATTTCATTCTGGGAATGTCTCATCCTCTCTGGGCTGACTAGCCTGATAGCATTTTAGTCAAGAGGATCCACTGTTTGAAATCTCCTCTCCCCAAAATCAAAAGGGGTGCACATATACTTCCTTTAGTACTTCCTCCCAAAGCTCTCGTGACTCCTACTACAGAAACCAGTTTCCTCCCTGTTTGGGAACAGAGTTCAGAATAGAATTTCCCCTCGTTTGTTCTTCTTTATCTTGAGGGATGAATGATCATTAAGGTGAGTCAAGAAATTGCTGTTCCACTTTGGCAGAGAGAGAGAAGGGAGCTCCAGTAAGTCTGGATAATTGAAATTCCCCATCATCTTGTAACATACCTCTGTGTCAGAGTTGTGATCAGTTTCCCTGATTTCCTTGTTTATTGCCTCTTTCTGTCCATCTATAGACACTTAAAATAAGATCAGGGTAAGGATACCCCCCCCAAAAAAAAAACCCAACAACAACAACTCCTCTAACTTTATAATATTGTCTACTACTGGCTTCCATGTTATTAGCTCAATAAGTGTTGCCTTCACTAATGGCCTATTCTGATAACTTATCATGAAATGGGTGGTGACCCTAGGGTTCTTGAAAGCTATCTAGTGAAGCATAATTTCTGGGGAGGGTCCCTATCAAAATTGGGTAATGCTTTGAATATAGGCCAAGTGAGGAGACTGTATGCCTATTATCTGACAACTAGCCCAGTTAAGTTAAAAAAGATTCATTACTAGGTTGGTTCCTAAATCTTTAAGTATTTTTAGGCCATGACAACCCTTGAAGACAGCTACTAAGGTTTATAAAAGTACTAGAATACATTTTTGTACAGAAACTGATAAAATTACTGATTCTTGAAGATATTAAACTAAATAAATGAAAGGTTAACTAAAGCAGTTCTCATGTTGTACAAAAACTCAGAGGAAATGAAGCAGGTGAGAGAGTTCAGTTAGATCTAAGACCAGCAGCAGTCTACTGGGATTTCAGACTAGATGCAAGCTGACAAGAGTGTCACACAGATCCAAACCAAGGTCAGGAACTTTCAGAATTCATACCAGAAGGGCATTGATCAGAGACCACTTTGGGAGTACTTAAAGCTTACAGATCCACAATCTGAGCTGTAGTGTAGCCAGTACTAGAAAAGGTAGCAAAAAAGGGAAGTGGTATTATAGGGAGCCCTGTCTCAATGAGAGGCAGATGAAGGAAGGAGAAAAAATAGGTTTAAGATAAAGGGAAGTTATGAGCAGGCATCCCAGAGGATGCAGTGGAAGAGGGAGGGCAGATCTGGAGTGGAACTTTGTGGGGTGTGGGTTGAGGTGGATAAACATGAGGAATTGGTTAGTCAAAGATGGGAAACAGGGTTTGTACATAGGCCACCAGTGATTCAAAAATCACTGGGATGGGGGTAAGTATAAGAGGATGAGAGTATATTAAGCATTGAGCAATAAGTATAGGCAGAGTATAATAGCTGAAGTTTGCTGAGTGAGGCCCAAGAATATATTGTTTTGACCTTCTCTTTTGAAGTTCAACCTCATGATAGATAGTGATAAGAGACCTGTGAGATTTCTAGGAGTCACAAGAAGATATGGAAAGTTTGGTGAGAGGTAGGGGTTCCTTACCTTATCCTAGAGAAGACTCTGGTGGGTGTGGTGGTGGAAGGGGAGCCTATATTCAACTTTCTAACAATTAGATATTTCCATAAAATGGTTACCTTAGGAAGTGATGAATTCCTATTACTAGAAGTCACTGACTGAATTATTATTGAGGGGATTTGATGCTCTAGGCATGGATTAGACTGAGATCTCTCCATATCTAAAATTCATGAAATTCTAACCATCCTTCCTGGCTAACCCTCTCTATAGTATTTTCCCCAACTGCATTTTTCATTGAATTCATTCAATACATTACCGTTTACCTCAGGAAGCAGAATAACAAGCTTTATACCCTCGACCTTGTAACCATCAATCTAAGACAAAGAATTTTAGAGAATCCTAGGTCTAGTCAAGCTGGAATGGACCATTAGAATATAGAAATGCTTGGGGCTTAGAAGGACATTAGAACATAAAATGTAGAGCTGGAAGAACTTTATGACTAAAAACGTTAGAGCTGAAAAGTCTTTAAAATACAGAATGTTAGAAACATGAATGTAGACTGTTAGTTATACTCACATATAATTCCTAAGTACCAGAAAGAGAAGGGTAATTTCTTCACAGGCCAAAATGAAATCAAGATGGAACAGAGGAATTTTGGTTTAGAAAGAAAGGTTAATTAGAGACAGTTTATCTGCTCTTTCGGCCCACCTTGTTGACTCATGTAAATTAGAGGTGTTCAGACTATGTGACACACTCAAGTCACATTGCTTTCTAAATTGCAGTAGTTTGAGTGTGCCCCTTGTTTATTCTGGGATCATTTCAATAATCAAACTTATGACCTGGTTTGATCATGTTGTTTATTCAGGTGGCCCACTCTTGGAAATAGCCAGTAGTCCGTAGAAATAAGGCTTCTCTCTGCCCCAAAATGCATTGTTTATAGAATGAGTTTGTGAGTGCAGGGCAAGAAAGGAATCTTAGGGAAAATAGAAGGTGGTAAGAATCAAGCAATTCTATTTTAGGGTAGACTGAAAGTCCAGAGGAGTTACTGGTATAGGATAAAGTGAATCAAGTTTAATGAATAGGTAGCAGAAAAACAAAGACCCACATTTAGTGGTTTGCAAGACACTTACATTTCTATAGTGTCCTATAATATTGCAACCAAAATATCCCTTGGTTATTTCTATTCCAGATCATTGAACCATAAAATTAAAGGACAATTGGAGACACCGAATGTAAAGAATATGAGTGTTATAACATAAAATGGTAGGACTTGAAGGAACTAATAGAATCACTCTGCCTTTCTAGCCTTTCTCCCCTTCTTGCCATGTACTCTTTGTGTCAACTGTACTGTATTACTTTTTGGCCTTGAACATCCCCAATGCTTTGCTGCCTCCATTCTTTTGATTATATTGTTTTTGCTACTGGACTACCATCTCTCTTTCTCCACCAGTTGAATTCTTACTGTCCCTTAAAGCCCAACTCAAATATTGGTTCCTTTGTAAAGGCTTCTTGACCCACCACTCTCCCACAACTTCCCTGGACCTAACAAACTACTTTGTTTTGTACTTCTACAATGAAGTTTTCAGGTGATTCATGTGTGTTATAGTTTTATTTACTTTGTTTTTTGCTACTAATTTGCATGAATGTGAGGATGTCTTATTTAAATTTTGTTTAACCTTCAAGTAATGTGCATATTAAGTATAGTTGCTTAACAAATGGGTGATTTAATGAATAGAATTTATGAGTCATAAGAAATCTCAGAACATTAGGAATATTATGGGGCCACTATATTCTAGAGGATACCAAAACTGAGATGCTAACTAACATCATAATCCATGATGTATCCATAAAGAAGTAGAAATGATAGAATTAATAAGAAAACAAAGATGGGAAAAGCAACTGGACCAGACCAAATCAACACACAGGGAGTCTATTCTAGAGGTTATGCAAGTTTAGGATATGGGTAAGAAACTGATTCTGAAGATATATGACATTACTGAGCAACTGGGAAAAATTACAAACATTACTAATGCCTCAAAAATGTAACAGAAAGAACATAAATAATGAAGATTCATTGGAGATCACCAAGATGGTGGAGTAGTGAATCTCTGCATTCTTTGACTACTACAACTCAACTCCCAGAGGTAGGGCTGCAGCTCTTTCCCTCTCCTGGACTCAGCAATCCCCCCCACCCCCACCCTGGGAACAAGAGGCTCAGTATTGTTTTTCCAAAACCCAAACCCCTGAGGAGGA
The DNA here is from genome assembly GCF_019393635.1 of Dromiciops gliroides. NCBI lineage: Eukaryota > Metazoa > Chordata > Mammalia > Microbiotheria > Microbiotheriidae > Dromiciops > Dromiciops gliroides. Next base: position 385,326,634 of record NC_057862.1, on the reverse strand, counting down.
GGGGATCTGATACTCTAACTCCCAGGTGTGAGATGTAGGGCCTCATAGTGATCACTCAGATTTGTAATTCCTAGAGGAGAGGATCTGATACTTGACCTCTAGTCAGGGATACACCATTTAGGATGGTCACTCCAGTCCCCAGAGGGGATCTGAGACTTATACCTCAGGTGTATCTGCCTATCTAGGAGAGGGGAATCTCAGATTATGGGGAAGAACAGGTATCAGTGATATTGCTGCAGTACCAAATGGCATAGCATATAAATAATTAAAGGAAAAACTAAATTAGTTATAGAGATAATTAGACTAAACTATAATAACAGAGCATTTCAGTATGCCCTTCTCAGAACTGAACAAGTCTAATACAAAATAAACAAGAAAAAAAGGTAAAGACCTGAACAGAATTTTAGAGAAGTTAGATATGATAGAGCTCTGGTAATAAATAGAAGGAATATACATATTTCTGAGCTGTCATAGGACTTTTATAAGGCATAAAAACCTCACAAAAGTGATGCAGAGAAAGAGTAATATTCAACACATCCTTTATGTGTTTACACATGTAATAATAGTTAATGAATAAATATTTTCAGTATTTATCTGCAAACAAATGTAATAAATAAAATTATATTCAATAATGGTCCAATGGAAAAAAAAGTAAAAGTTAACTGGAGATTAAATATTTAAATTCATTCTAAAGAACTTATGGGTCAAAGAGAAAATCATAGAATTGACAAATAATTTCATTAAAGATGACAACAATGATACAACATACAACAATTTTAGGATGTAGCCCAAGCAGTTCTGAGGCAAAGACTTATAATTCTAAACACTTTATTGCAGACAAAAAAGAAAGATCAAAGAATTGGACCTGCAACTAAAAAATCTAGAAAACCAAGAAACTTTTAAAAACCCCAAGTGAATGTCAAACTATAGATATTATAAAGATATGAACATAATAGAAATAAAAAATGAATTGACAAATAAAATCAGATTTTAAAAAATCAATACAAAATTCAACACTACTAGTGAATTTGGATAAAAATCAAATTATCAGTATCAAAAATGAAAAAAAGAAATCACAACAAATGAAGAAATAAAGGATATAATTAGAAATGGATTTAGGAGCAGCTAGGTGGCACAGTGGATAGAGCACTGGCCCTGGATTCAGGAGGACCTGAGTCCAAATCTGGCCTCAGACACTTAACACTTACTAGCTGTGTGACCCTAGGCAAGTCACTTAACCTCAATTGCCTCACCAAAAAAAAAAAGCTATTGAAAGAAATGGATTTTGCCCAATTATATACTAATAAAATTGACAACTTAAATAAATAGCAAAAATTCAAAGAATAATTAATTCTATATTACACAAAATTGTTTGCAAAAATTGAAATATAAGGGAACCTACTAAATTCCCTCTATGACACAAATATGGTTTTGATTGCTAAACCAGGGAAATTTAGAGAGAGAATGAAAATTATAGACCAACATCCCTAATGAACATTGATATAAAAATTTTAAATAAAATATTAGCAAAGAAGCTATAGCAACATATCACAATGACTATATATTATGATTAGGTTGGAATTAGTAATGTAGGGTTGACTTAATATAAGAAAAATTACAAACATAAATGACCATGTTCATAACAAGAACTATAAAAATATAATTATATCAACATATGCAGAAAAAACTTTTGAGAAATAAAACACTAATTTCTGTTCAAAATACTAGAAAATTTAGGAAGAAATCTTCTCCTTTTCATGACAATAGTTTTATCTAAAACCAAGAACCAGCATTATATGTAATGCAGATAAACTGGATAATCAGAGGTTAAGCGAGGGAAATGCTGCCTATAGCAATACAACGGAGAAAAGAAATCAAGGAAATAAGAATAGGCAAAGAAAACAAAGCTATCACTTTTTGCAAATGATATGATGGGGTGCTTAGAAAACCCTAGATAGTCAATTCAAAATTAATTGAAATAATAACTTCAGCTTAATTGCTGGACATAAAATAAATCCATAGAAATTATCAGGCATTTCTGAATATTAGCAATAAAACCCCAGTAGCAGAGATAGAAGGAGAAATTCCATATAAAAAAGTGAAGAATGTTAAAAGAAATTACCTAGGAGTTTACCTATCAAAAATGTGCACAGTAACTATATTGAATAAAATGACAAAATATTGTTTTTTAGAAACTGTCTACCTAAATAATTAGGAAAATATTAATTGCTCATGGGCAGGCCAAATCGATATGATTTTTAAAAAGACAATAATATCTAAGTTAATTTACTTATTCAGTGCCATTTCAATCAAACTACAAAAGGAGATACTTTCTTAGAACTAGAAAAAAAAGACTCATCTGGAGAAGGCAAGTCATTATCTCACAGGAAATAAGATCATTAATCTCAGAGGAAAATAATGAAAAAAAAAAGTGGGAAGGAAGTGGGAAGGGAAGGACTTTAGAATCATCATTTATCAAACCATAATACAAAGCAGTAACTACCTAAACAATTTGGTACTGGTTAAAAAATAGAGGATCAGTGGAACAGATTAGGTACATAACATGTAGAAGCAAACATAGCAGCTTAGCCCTCAGGTACTAATGTAAGAATTTGACAGGAAAAACTGAATATTGGAAAGCCTAGGAATTAAGGTTTAGATCAATGCCTCATGCCATATGCCAAAACATGTTCCAAATGAATATAAAAGTTTACACCATAAAAAACAAACTAGGAGGACAAGGAAGAAATTACCTTTTGGATCTATGGATAAGGCAGAGTTCATGATCAAACAAGGAGATAGAGAGGATCACACAAGAACAAATGTAGAAGTTGGGTTATATTCTATCTTCTTAAACTAATGAGTCATAACTCCATGGCGGGGGGTGCAAAAAATTTAGCAACAGTAAAAAGTTATGTATGCCTATTTTATACATCTATATGCCCAGGGTCACTTAAAAATTTTTCAGGTGAAAAGGGGGTCATGAGAGTAAAAAAGTTTAAGAAGCCCTGTATATAATACTAAATTTTCTTTTGGTTTTTTTTTTATTGCACAAACAATTCCAAAGCAGTTAAGATTAGAAAAGAAAAGAGTAAAATGGGAAAGAATCTTTGTGGCAAGGAAAATAGCTTATACTGTAATACGAAATATTGTAAAAATGAACAATTTTTGAAAGACTTAAGAACTCTGATCAATACAACGATCAACCATTACTCCAGAGGGAGGACAGATGATGAAAAATGCTACCTACCACATGACAGACAGAGATGGATTAAAAAGTAGATTGTATTGCTTGACTATGCTTATATTGTTACAAGAGCTTTTGTCTTTATTTTCTTTTTTTCTAGTGTTATGTGTGTGTAATGGGGGGAGGTGAGAGAAAAGAAAAAGGACAATTGCTTGATAATTAATAATCATAGAAATAATTCATGATTCACATGTCTATCTTTTCATCTTATAAAACCTTATCTATTATCAAAGGTATCCTTGATGAAAATATAAAACAACAGTATAACCAAACAATAAATACAAAGCAGTCTTTTATAAATTATATTAGACACAGAATACATCTTGACAGTTACACAATTAGTCTTAAAAATGTAGAAAACACAAAAATCCCACTATAAATGTTATCTGTTGACTATTAAAAAGTAATGAATTATCACCCAACTTTAAAGGCTCACTACATGCTTATATTAATATCATAAGATTGATGAAACAAGCAGATAAACTGATATTCTTCATTATTACATCAAGAAGGCTCATGAACAAGCAGATGTATGCTCACCATAGATGTTACCACCCTAAAGGATGTCTAAGAAATGAAGGAAAGAAGCATGGCATTTATTAAGTACCAACTATATGCCAGGTACTGTGCTAAGCTCCTAATCAATTTTTTTCATTTGATCTTCACACTAACCTTGTGAAGAAGGTGCTATTATTATTCCCTATTTATAAGTTAAGGAAACTGAGGCAAAAGACTAAGTGACTTGCCTAGAAGTCACAAAGCTAGTAAGTGTCAGAGGTTGGAGTTAGATTATTCCTGACTCTAAGCCCAGCCTTCTACATGCACTATACCACCAAATTGCCTCTGTCCAGCACATACTGCAAATAGAAGAGATTTCCTGTAGCTTTGAGGTCCTCCAGATACTCTTACTTGTAGATTATATTATGTTGCTTTTCTCAAACCATATAGCATTTCCGAGGTTCCTAAATGACTTCTAAAGTCATTGAAAAGGAATTTGGCTTGATTCGATGAAGACTATGATCTAGATTATGAAATGCAGTAGTATGGGCAGCTCATAGAGCTACTCTATTGGTACCTATATCTTTGCAAACAATGAGCTGGGCAGGAAAATTGAACAGGAATAAGACAAATTAATTTAACAGATTTTATTTGGAAAATTTCACAGTGCTTTCAATTACACCAAACTTCTCTCTGAAACAAAATTCAACTTTTTAACACCAGTATTATCTTGATGAAGCTATATAGCTATAAATCATAAAATGGTAGACTCTCTGAGGGAATCTAATTCATGAAGATGTAATAAATGTTTGTTAAGAGCCTACTACAGGGAGAAGCAAGGCATTTCTTGTTCCTATGATACAAAAAGGACAAAATTATAACAGTGCTTGCCCTTAAGGAACATACATCTTACTAGTGGGGACACAAGATATACAAGAGTAAATAAATATAAAATGGTGTAAAACTAACATGCAGAGAAGAAGAGTGCTGCTATGTGGGGAGACCAGGGAGACTGACTCAGCAAGTACTTGACTTGTGCCTTGGAGGGAGCAGGAGCAATTAAGCAACAGGAGTGACAAGGGATTGCAGTTCACATAGGGATATCCACTTGTGCAAGAGAGGCATTGAGGTCAAGATGGTAAGTTCTGATTAGGGAAGAAGTGGTACAAGTCTAGAAAGGCTACTGCAATCATCCACAAGGTTATGATGGACAGATGGCTTATTACTTTCTTATTTTTTAATTAATAAGAGTATTTTATTTTTTTTCCCGTTACATGTAAAGATGGTTCTCAACTTTGTTTATACAAGCTTTCCAATTTCAGATTTTTCTCCCTCCCTCCCCTCCCTCCCCCCTCCCCTAGACAGCTAGGTAATCTGATATAGGTTTATATATATATATTATATATATATATATATAATATATATAAATAGTATATATATATATATATATTATAGTAGTTACACACACACACACATAATAAACATTAAACATATTTCTGCATTAGTCATGTTATAAGAGAAAAAATCAGAGCAATGATGAAAAACCTCACAATAGAAAAACATCAGCACCAAAACCAAAAGGAAATAGTATGATTCATTCAGCAATCTACCCACAGTTCTTTTTTCTTTTTTCCTGGATTTGGAGATCCTCTTCTATCACGATTTCCTTGAACTCTTCTGTACCATTGCATTGGTGAGAAGAATATAGTCCATCACAGTAGATCAACACTCAATGTTGATGATACTCTGTACAATGTTCTTCTGGTTCTGCTGCATGCTCACTCATCACAGCCCACGCAAGACCCTCCAGGTTTCTCTGAACTCCTCCTGCTCATTATTTCTTACAGCACAATAGTAATTCCATTGTATTCATATACCACAACTTGTCAGCCATTCCCCAATTGATGGGCATCCCCTCAAACTTCCAATTCCTGCCAACCCTGCATATAAGAGCAGCTATAGAATATTTTGTACATGTGGGGTCCCTTTCCCTTTCCATGATTTCTTTGGGGAAAAAGACCCAAAAATGGGTATTGCTAGGTCAAAGGGGTATGCACAGCTTTATCGCCCTTTGGGCATAATTCCAAATTGATCTCCAGAATGGCTGGATCATGTTCACAGCTCCACCAACATGCAGTAGTGTTCCAATTTTTCCACAGGCTTCTCCAACATTTATTATTTTCCTTTTTGTCATTTAGCCAATCTTATAGGTGTCAGGTGGTACCTCAGAGTTGTTTTAATTGCATCTCTCTAATCATTAGAGATTTAGAGCATTTTTTCATATGGGAATAGAGATAGCTTTGGTTTCTTCATCAGAAAACTGCCTGTTCATATCCTTTGACCATTCTCAATTGGGGAATGACTTGGATTGCTTATAACTTTGTATTTAGCTCCCTATATATTTTAGAAATGAGGCCTTTATCAGAAGTACTGGTCATAAAAATTGTTTCCCAGCTTTCTGCCTCCCTTCTAATTTTGATGCATTGTTTCTGTTTGTACAAAAATTTTTTAGTTTAATGTAATGCAAGAATCATCCATTTACATTTTATAATATACTCTAGTCTCTTGTTTGGTCCATAAACTGTTTTCCTTTCAAAGATCTGATAGGTATACTATTCCTTTTCTCTCTCTAATTACCTATGGTAATCACCTCTTATGTCTAATCGTGTATCCATTTTGACCTTATTTTAGTATAAGGGTGTAAGATGTTGGTCTATGCCTAATTTATGCCATACTATCTTCCAGTTTTCCCAGCAGTTTTTGTCAAATACTGAGTTCCTATCCAGAATCTGGGGTCTTTGGGTTTATCAAACACTACAGTTACTAGTGTCATTTACTACTGCATTTCCTGTGCCTAGCTTATTCCATTGATCCTCCACTCTATTTCTTAGCCAGTACCAGATAATTTTGATTGACTGGCCGCTTATAGTAAAGCTCCAGGTCTGGTACCACTAAACCCAGCCTCCTATGAATTTTTTCATTAGTTTCCCTGGATAGTCTTGATTTTTTGTTTTTCCAGATGAATTTTGTTAGATTTTTTTCTAGCTCTATAAAATAATTTTTTAGGTAGTCTGATTGGTATGCATTGAATAAGGTAAATTAATTTAGGTAGTATTGTCATTTTTACTATATTAGCTCTGCCTATCCATGAGCAATTGATATCTTTCCAATTATTTAGATCTGATTTGATTCGTGGGAAGAGTGTTTGGTAGTTGTGTTCATAGAGGTTCCTGGGTTTGGCTTGGCAAGTAGACATCCCAGTATTTTATAATTATCTACTGTTACTTTAATGGGATTTCTCCTTGACTATCTCTTGCTGCTGGACTTTGTTGGTCATGTATAGAATGCTGATGATTTATGTGGTTTATTTTAGATCCTGCTACTTTGCTAAAGTTGTTAATTGGTTTCCAGTTAATTTTGAGTTGATTCTCTAGATTCTTTAAGTATACCATCATATCACCTGCAAAGAGTGATAGTTTTGTTTCCTCCTCTAATTCCTTTAATTCCTTTTCTTCTCTGATTGCTAAAGCTAACATTTCTAGTACAATATTGAATAACAGAGGTGATATGGACATCCCTGTTTCACCCCTGATCTTATTGGGAAGGCCTCTAATTTACTCTCCATTGCATATAATACTTGCTGATGGATTTAGGTAGATACTGTTTATTATTTTAAGGAAAGCTCCACACAATTCCTAAACTCTCTAGTGTTTTATTAGGAATGGGTGTTGTATTTTGTTCAAAAGCTTTCTCTGCATCTATTGAGATAATCATATGATTTTGGTTTGTTTTCTTATTGATGTGGTTGATTATGTTAATATGCCTAATGTTTTACTAATGTTGAACCGCCCCTGCATTCCTGGTATAAATCCCACCTGGTCATAGTGTATTATCCTGGTGATCACTTGCTGTAATCTCCTTGCTAATATCTTATTTAAGATTTTAGCATCAATATTCATTAGGGAAATTGGTCTATAAGTTTCTTTCTTTGTTTTTACTTTGCCTGGTTTTGGTATCACCGCCATATTTGTGTCATAAAAACGAATTTGTTAGAACCCTTCTTACCTATTTTTCCAAATAATTTGTATAATATTGGAATTAATTGTTCTTTAAATGTTTGGTAAATTCATCCATAAACCCATCTGGCCCCTGGGGATTTTTTCTTAGGGGAGTTCATTAATGGCTTGTTCAATTTCTTTTTCTAATATGGGTTATTAAGGATTTTATTTCCTCTTCAGTTATCCTGGGCAGTTTGCATTTTTGTAAATATTCATCATTTCATTTAGATTGTCAATTTATTGGCATACAGTTGGGCAAAATAATTCCTAATTAGTGATTTAATTTCCACTTCATTGGTGTTAACATCACCCTTTTCATTTTGATACTGGGTAATTTGGTTTTCTTCTTTCTGTTTTTAAACCAAATTAAGCAATATTTATCTATTTTATTGGTTTTTTCATAAAACCAGCTCTTAGTTTTATTGATTAATTCTATAGTTTTTTTTGCTTTCAATCTTATTAATTTTTCCTTTAATTTTCAAAAATCTCTAGTTTAGTATCTAATTGGGTGATTTCTAATTTGTTCTTTTTCTAGCTTTTTAAGTTGCATGCCCAATTCATTAATCTCCTCTTTCTCTTTTTTATTCATGTAAGCATTTAGAGCTATACATTTTCCCCTAAGCACTGCTTTGGCTGCATCCCATAGATTTTGGTATGTTGTCTCATTATTGTCATTCTCTTGGATATAGTTTATTGATTGTTTCTATGATTTCTTGTTTGGCCGCATTCATTCTCTAGAATGATATTATTTAAGTTTCCAATTGATTTTCATTCTACTTTTCCCTGACTCTTTCTTACATGTAATTTTTTATTGCATCATGATCTGAGAAGGGATGCATTACTATTTCGGGCCTTTCTACATTTGACTAATGATTTTTTGTGCCCTAATACATGGTCAATTTTTGAAAATGGGCCATGTACCTGCTGAGAAAAAAGGTATATTCCTTTCTATCCCCATTCAATTTTCTCCAGACATCTATCATATCTAACTTTTCTAGTATTCTATTCACCTCTTTCACTTCCTTTCTTATTTATTTTTTGGCTAGATTATCTAATTCTGAGAGGGGGAGGATTCAGATCCCCCCCTAGGATAGTATTACTGTCTAATTCCTCTTGTAACTCATTTAACTTCTCCTCTAAGAACTTGGATGCTATACCACTTGGCACATACAATTTAATATTGATATTACTTCATTATCTATAGTACCTTTAAGCAAGATGTAATTTCCTTCCTTATCTCTTTTAATGAGATCTATTTTTTGCCTGCCTTGTCTGAGATAAGGATTGCTACCCCTGTTTTTTGTTACTTTAGCTGAAGCATAATATATTCTGCTTCCAGCCTTTTACCTTTACTCTGTGTGTATCTCTCTGCTTCAAATGTGTTTCTTGTAAACAGCATATTGTAGGATTCTGGTTTTTAATCCACTCTGCGATTCGCTTCCATTTATACAGAGTTCATCCATTCACATTCACAGTTATTATTACTGACTGTCTATTCTCTCTCCATTCCTATTTAACCCGCTTTGTACTTTTCCCACTTCTTTCACCCTATTCTTCCTCACCCGACGTTTTACTTCTTACCCCTGCCTCCCCCAATCTGCCCTCCCTTTTTATCACCTCCCTCTCTTTCTTTACCCTTTTCTCTCTTGCTTTTGTCCTCCCTTCTATCAGTCCCCTCCTTTCCCTTCCCCTTTGCTTCCTAAAGAATGAGCTAAGTTTCTTTATCAATGAATGTAGATGTTATTCCCTCTTTAGATCAATCTAATGAGAGTAGGGTTGAAACAATGTTCACCCCTCCTTTCTTCCCTCTATTGTAATAGGTTTTTTTTTTTTACCTCTTTCATATGTATATAATTCATCCCATTCCACCTCCCTTTCCTCTCCTCCCCATAGACCCCCTTTTAAACCCCTTAATTTTTTTTGTATCATCACATCAAAGACAATTTATATTTATACCCTCTGTGTAAACTCCTTCTCTCTGCCCAAATACATGTACAATTCTTAAGAGTATGAGTATTATCTTCCCATGTAGGTATATAAACAGTTTAACCTAATTGGGTAACCTTTTTTTTTTTTCCCCTCTGTTTACCTTTTTAAACTTCTCTTGAGTCTTGTATGTTAAGACTGAATTTTCTATTCAGTTCCGGTCTTTTCACCAGGAAAGATTGAAAGTCCCCAATGTCATTAAATGTCCATCTTTTCCCCTGAAAGAGAACGAACATTTTTTGCTGGGTAATAGATTCTTGGCTGCAATCCAAGCTACTTTGCCTTCCGGAATATCATATTCCAAGCCTTGCGGTCCTTTAATGTTGAAGCTGCCAGGTCCTGAGCAATCCTGACTGTGGCTCCATGATATTTAAATTGCTTCTTTCTGGCTGCTTGGAGTATTTTCTCCTTCACCTGATAATTCTGGAATTTGGCTACAATATTCCTTGGAGTTTTCCGTTTGGGGTCTCTTTCAGGAGGTGATTGTTGGATTCTTTCAATGATGATTTTATATCTGATTCTATGATATCAGGGCAGGTCTCCTTAATAATTTCCTGGAATATGGTGTCTAGATTCTTTTTCTGGTCATGCTTTCAGGCAGTCCAATGATTCTCAAATTGTCTCTCCTCAATCTGTTTCCAGATCAGTTGTCTTTCCAATGAGGTATTTCACATTTTCTTCTATTTTTTCATTCTTTTGATTCTGCTTGACTGATTCCCGGTGTCTCATGCATTCCTTATCTTCCAACTGTCCAATTTTAATTTAAGGCATTGTTTTCTTCAGTGAGATTATGCACCTTTTTTTTCCATTGGCCAGTGAATTTTTAAGGCAGTGTTTTCTTCAATGAGATTATGCACCTTTTCTTCCATTGGCCAGATGAATTTTTTAAGGCATTGTTTTCTTCAATGAGATTATGCACCTTTTTTTCCATTTAGCCAATGAATTTTTAAGCATTGTTTTCTCAGTGAAATTATGCACTTTTTTTCCATTTGGCCAGTCAATCTTTGTGCTTCCTTTTCCAAGCTGCTGATTCCTTTTTTTCATAGTTTTTCTTGTTTTCCTTTCATTTTTCTCCCCATTTTTTCTTCTACCTCTCTCAATTGATTTTTAAAATCCTTTTTGAACTCTTCCAGGAAGGCTTTTTGTTCTTGAGACCAATTCACTTTCCCTCATGAGGCTTCATATGTAGGCAATTTGAGGTATTGTCTTCATCTGAGTTTGTGTTGGCTTCTTCCCTATTGATACAGAAGCTCTCAATGGAGAGGGCTCTTTTTTGCTTCTTACTCATTATTGCAGCTTATTTATTTATTTTTAAGTTGAGGTCTGCGCTGGGGCACCAGGGTCCCTTGTTTTGGGCCTCTTGTGCAGGGTAAAGGTGCTGTGTGACCTGCTTTTTAGCTCTGAGGCCTTTATAGTGTGTGTAGTTCACCCCCCTGCACTTCCTGTCTGAGTGCGCTCGGCCAGGCGCCTGATCCTGTCTGTCACATTCGTGGCCCTACAGCTGGCAGCCTGCCCTCCCGGCCAGTGCAGGTAGGTTTTTCCACTGTCCTTCTTAGGCACCAGATTTTTGAGCCAGGTTCCAGGGGCCTCAGTTGTTCGGCTGTGGCCCACAGCTCCTGCTGACTTGCCCCGACCCCCTCGGCGCTGGGCTGCTGCCCTTGAGCTGGCCTCCCTTTTGCCGAGTCAGACCGACCTTTTCCTGAAGTCTTCTAAATTATCTCTGATTGGAAGACTGTGTCTCTCCTGTCTCTTTGCAGTTCTGTAGTTTCAGAATCCGTCCAGAGGTGCTTGATTTAATGTTCTTTTTGAGGGAACAGAAGGAGAGCTCAGGCAGCTTGCTGCTTCCTCTCCGCCATCTTGGCTTATTTACTTTCAAAGAATTATACAGAAGAAACAGCATAAACTATGTCACCAAAGATATGTATAGCTGGAAAGAATGTGTGGTAGTTGTGTAGTAAGGTGAGTGAGGAAAAACAAGTGGCAGCCCATGTGCTACAATAGTTTCCATGCCAGGTCAGGAAAGCTAAAGGAAGGCCCGCAATGTGGAATTCCCGTGAGGTAGGGAGAATACTTTACAAAAGCTCACAGCGAACATGGAGTGGATGGAGTGTGCTCTGTATAATGGAAGGAATGTTCACATTGACAAGATCACAGATTTATTTCATATTAAAGTATTTCCTTAGCTTCTTTCAGCAGGAACATTCTAATAAATGTTCGTTGAACCTGATGGCCACACATCGTGGATTAGTAATAATTTTTTTTTTCTGGATCAGTAGTAAGAACATGATATTCTTTTTTTAAAAAAGTTTTAATTAATTAATTAAAGTTTTCAAACCTTTGTTTAGATAAGATTTCCAATTTCAAATTTTCTCCCTCTCTCCCCTCCCTCCGCCCTTCCACTAGACAGCAGGTAATCTGATATATAACATTAAACATATTTCTGCATTAGTCATGTTATACAAGAAGAATCAGAGCAAGAAGGAAAAACCCTCAAAAAGAAAAACAACAGCACCAAACCAAAGAGATAGTAAGGTCCAATCAGCATCCATATTCCAGTTTCTTTCTTTCTTTTTTTTTCTGGATTTGGAGAGCCTTTTCATCATGAGTCCTTGGAACTTTCTTGTACCATTCGATTGGTGAGAAGAATCTAGTTCCTATAACAGTTGATCAACACACAATGTTGATGATACTGTGCACATGTTCTTCTGTTCTGCTCATCTCACTCATCATCAGCCCATGCAAGAGCCTCCGTTTTTTCTGAACTCCTGCTCATCGTTTCTTACAGCACAATAGTATTCCATTACATTCACATACCACAACTTGTCCAGCCATTCCCCAATTGATGGACAAACCCTCAATTTCCAATTCCTTGCCACCACAAAAAGAGCAGCTATAATATTTTTGTACATGTTGGTCCTTTTCCTTTTTCCATGATCTCTTTGGGGAAAAGACACAAAAGTGGTATTGCTGGGTCAAAGGGTATGTACGCTTTATAGCCCTTTGGGCATATTTCCAAATTGCTCTCCAGAATGGTTGGATAAGTTTACAGCTCCACCAACAATGCATTAGAGAACACGGATATTCTTTATGTTACAACTGTGGTCATGCAGTACAGGTTGTGTAGATTTATGATGAATGAGATAGGATAGTACTTACATAATCATTTTTTGGTGTTTTTGGCCTGCAATGATCTTCCTATCCTTTGCCACAAACACGCATTTATGGATAGATAGGAAGAAGAAATGACACACCTGCATTTCTCAGGAACCGCTCTTGTAGTCTCTGATCACTCTTGCTTCTGGTCATAGAAGCCATCTCCACAGTCATAACAAAACCTTCAGGAATTTTTCGAGGTGGGTCTATGTTGGTGAGCTGAGAAATACCTGCAGCAGATACACCGCATGATTAATTCACCGAAAGAACTAAATCACACAGCCATATTTACAATACACAGTATATCTGTTTATAGACCCCCTTCAGCTCTAGTAGTCTGTGTTCTATGTTTAAGATCCTTCCAACTATAACATTCCATATTCTAAGGTCTCTTTTGGTTCAGATATTCTATTACTCTTATAATTATTGGGAGGAAGCTGCTAAAAGAAGAGGAAGCATATTCATTGTAGAGGAAGATGTACCAATGATCTCTTACAAATCTAATGCCATTTTTTAAAATTTGTGCTACATTTGCACACTGTGGATCACCATCTCCTCAATACTTATTTCTTTTGTGAAATGAATACCTTGATTTGCTTGAGCCCCCCAGTTATCCGTAACCAGAGCAACTGTATGAGGACTGGCTTCATTGCTAACACACCAACAATCCTTTTCATGACCTAGAGTAAATCTAGCAAAGCAGGGAATCAGAACCCTGACTGTGGAACTTATCTTTAGCTATTCCTTAACTTTGGAATAATCCTGTTTCTTTTTTAAAGAGATCTCCTTATCAAGACATCTCCTAATCAAGCCTTGAACTGAACTCCCTCCTTATCAAAGGCCACACCCTCCCACCCCTGAATTCCTCACACATATAAGGAGGCCCACCTTCCTCTAATGTCTTACCTACCTTTGTCAAACCCTTGCAATCTATTACATGGTATCCATTCAGCATAGCTGGATAGTAACCCATGCAGCATGTTAAATTTTCTTTTCTTCCTGTGTTAATAAGATCTTCCTTTCATTTTAAAGGCATTGTCTTTCTCTGGCTTTCTTCCCTTTTAGGAAGGAAGAAGGGGATTGTAATCTTGAGAATTGGCCTTAGCATTCTCCAGTCTTGTTTGCTCTCTTGTGTTCTTCTCTTAGCTCTCTCAGTCTCCTTTGCTGGTTCTCCATCTATATTATGTACACTAACACTCCCTAGCTCTATCCCAGTCTTATCTTCCTTTTCACTATATACTGTCTTACTTGATAATTTTTTGTCAACTCTCAAGGTTAATCATTATCTCTATGCAGATGATTCCAAGTTCATTTAACTCATTTCTCTCCCAAGCATCAGTCCTCCATCATTAACTTCCTGACTTAGACATCTTGGATAGGATGGTCCATAGGTATCTCAGATCAATATATCCAAAATAGACCTCATTCAGCTTTTTCCCTCAAATCCTTCCCCTGTTCTGAACTTCCCTATTACTGTAGAGGGCATCTCCAACCTCCCAGTTACTCAGATTGCTACTACAGAATTGCATCCTCAACTCCTCGCTCTTATCCCACATATGAATCCGTTGCCCAATTTTGTCATTTTTACCTTCACAACATCTCTCATATATTCATCTCTTCTCATCACTCTCACAGCCGCTACTTTCTTGCTGTTTATCATTTAAAAGTTTTTCATAACCTGACCCCTTCCTACCTTTCTAGTCTTCTTATACTTTATTTTCTGTCTATAACTCTGCAGCCTCTATAGAGACCTGCTTGCCATTCTCACACACAACATTCCCTCTCCTGTCCTCTTTGGCCTTAGTGCTGGTTGTCCCCCATATCTGGAATGCTCTCTCTTCTTAACCTTCACCACTAGTTTCGCCTGGCTTCTTTCAAGGCTTGAACACAAAATGCACATGCTACAGGAAGGTCTTTCTCAGTCTGTCCAGCTGGTGCCTTTCCTGCCTTTCTTTCCACTCTACATCTGTCTTCTCTGCCTGGTTTAACTCAATGGAACAAATGCCCTCTCCCAGGATAAGATCATCACCTCTAATCTAATCACACTATGCTGCTAACTCAAGCCTCAGGATTTCACAGCTCTTAGTCTCCTCTCCACTCCATTGGAAGGCTGAGGGTGGAGTAACAAACTTCTGCCAGGTGCTTCCTTTATACAGGGCAAAAAATTCCAACTTGGTCCAGCTCACTTCACTTTTCATCTGCTGCTCTGCCTGGTTTCAAGTCTACAGAAAAAGGACACTCTTTTCCCCTCCCCTCTTCCAGCTTCCTTTGGGTGTTATCTTTCCCCATTACATTGGAAGTTTCTCAAGGGCAAGAACTATCTTTCTTTTTCTTATATCTATTCCCAGAGCTTAAAGAATAGATATTACAGTAGGCGCTTAATCAATATTATTAAATTGAATTCCTAGAATTACTATCTTTTGTGTTTATAGTTTATATGTGCCTAATTTCCATGTGTTTCTCCATCCAGGAAGATCGGTCTGTTTTTGCCAGTAGGGCACCTAGGTGGCACAATGGATAGAGCACTGGCCCTGAAGTTGGGAGGACTTGAGTTCAAATCTCACCTCAGACACTTACTAGCTCTGTCACTGTGGGCAAGTCACTTAACCACAATTGCCTTAAACATCTGAGGCCATCTCCAGTCAACCTGATATGTATCTTGCCACCGGACCTAGAGGTTCTGGAGGAGAGGGTGAGGTTGGTGACCTTGCACAACCCTCCCTCACTTAACTCCAATACACTGTAAGTCATGACATCATGTCATGATCCTCTTTGAGAACAAAGGACAAACAACAACAACAACACATTTTGCCTTTGTATCCTCAATATGGAGCATAAAGCTTGACACATAGGAAGTGCTTAGTAAATGCTTTCTGACTTAAGATACTAGATATGTCTGTAACCTTCCTTCTTGGGCCTCAGATTCCTTATTTATAAAATTGTGACTATATTATACTACCTAATTTTCTGGTAGTTGTTATTAAGATGATGCTGTGTAACCTTAAGATACTATAGAAATAGGAAATAATTATATTGAAAAGGTTTTTTACCATTAATTCTATCATAAACATTGCTTACACTGTTTTATTGCTCTATATTTTCTTTTACTCAACAAACTAAAATATATTTTTATATATACATATATGTATATGTATATATATATGTATAATGTATATGTGGATATATATTATATATATATATATATATATATATATATATATATATATATATATATATATATATATATAGTTTTCCCCTAGCCCCTACCCTCACCACCCAACTTCTAGATTATAAAAAGAAAAATAATTTTTTGTACCTGCAGCTTCAGGCCTCACAGATTTCAGTGTAAAATCTTCTGTCATAGCCATCACAGTAATGCCATTTTTTTCTTCCTTTGTACTTTAGGCATCAGCAAAAGTATATTTCCCCTGAAAAAGAAATAATATGCTTGTCTAATGAATCTGAGAGCAGGGGAGTAAGTATCATCTTTGGGGTCTTGAAAAGGATGGTGCCAAAGGAGGAAGGACAAGGTTACTGATGAGGAAGGCCAGTCTGCATATTCATAAAGATGACTTCCAAATCTATACTCTTTCCAAGCTCTAGAATTATAGCTCTAAGTACATGATGGCTATCTCCAACTTGATACCCTACCTGTACTTCAAATTCACCACGCCCCAAACTGAATTCAACATCTTTGTCCCTATAACTTCTCTGATTGCTAACTTTTCTATTTCTGTGATCCCACCACTTTTTTTTTTGTTGTTTTTTTGTTTTTTGTGGGGCGATGGGGGTTAAGTGACTTGCCCAGGGTCACACAGCTAGTAAGTGTCAAGTATCTGAGGCTGGATTTGAACTCAGGTACTCCTGAATCCAGGGCCAGTGCTTTATCCGCTGCGCTGCCTAGCTGCCCATCCCACCACTTTTTCAGTTATGTATATTAAAACGAGTCATTTAAAAAAACAAAACAAAACACAACATTCTTTCTCTCTTCCCTATATCCATAGCCAGATAGTCACTAAGTTCTATTGGTTTTATATCCACAATGTCTCTTACATCAATCCACCCCTTTCCATTCCTACTATTCCTCATGCGGACTTTCATTACTTCTGTCTGGACTATTTGAATATCATTTTTACTCATTTGTCTGCTGCCAGTCTCTTGCTTTCCCTATATATACTACTGTCAGATTTATCTTCCTAAAATATAGATCTATTTCACTCCCCTTCAAATCTTCCCCTTTCCTATGGAATTCATAGAATTAATAGGTCATTTAGTTCAAAATTCTTAGCCAAATTACTTTTCCACATATCTAATACACCTACCCTGATTGAATACTCAATGTTTCCCTGTATATGCTGTTTCTATTCTTTCTTGCCTCCATATCTTGATTCATGCTGCTCCATGACTGGTAACCTCATTTCCAGGTTTGCCTGTTGAAAATCTATATATCTTTCCAGACTAATCTTAAATGCTACCTCCTTTGAGGAAACATCTTCTTTCCTCCTCTGAATGCCTACATTACTATTTGTATTTTCTCAATGGGAATTTATCCCATTTTGCCATGCAGTAGTAATTTGATCCATGTCTTATTTCTCTCACTGGCACCTACACACCTTAAAGGGAGAGATTAGAGTTTATTCATCTTTGTCTCTCTATGCCTCACCCCCTTCTCCCTCCAACTCACCAGTGCTAAGCCTAAGCATTGCATAGGTTGGTGCTCACCATTTGTTGTTGTTGAATGATATTGTCTAACTTTTAGCTTCATTTAAATTATTTATACAAGAATCCTTAAATGTAGCCAGATATATTTCCAGAGGTACTTGAAAGGAGGTGGGAATTTTCAAGTACACATAATAAATACTGAAAGGGAAGATTTAAGGGACTCAAGCATAGGAATAATAGTATTCTCTCAATCAAAACTTTTTTGTGCTGGCCTATTACATTTCAGGATCACTTGTGTTTTGGAAAGAACACTAAATTTGCAGTAAGGGACCTCAGTTTGAATCTTGGCTCTAACACTTACTAGCTATCAGCTTACTTCAAATCTCAGCTCAGCTACTTACTACTTGTGTAACCTTGGGGAGGTCATATAATCTCTTTGGGCATCAATTTCCTCATCTGTAAGTTGAGGAAAAATGAGGAGGATATGAGCCCTGCCCTTAGGAATTTATAATCTAGTGAAGGAGATGAAAGTTTATAAACAAATCACTGATAAGACAGTGTGGTAAGTGCCACTGAGAGCGGCCTAGTTCTGAGAGCATTCGGAGAAAGGAGAACTCAAATCTGACTGGTAAGGTTAAGAAAGGGAAGACTTCCTAGAGGAAATGGCATTCAAGATAGGCCTAGAAAGAATGGAAAGGTTTGTTCAATGAGGAGGGATGAAGGAATTGGTAATCCCTTTCTTGTATAAATGCTATGATCCTAAAATAAGTAACAGAGCCAGATTCAAAACTAGGTCTTCTGATTCTAATGTTGGTATTCTTTCTACGTACACTCTCCCCAAGCCTATTTCCTAATTTGTAAAATGAGACAGGTGATTCCAGCACTGGGTCCTAGAGTCAGGAAGCACTGAGTTCAAATGTGGTCTAAGATACTAGATGTATGATCTTGGGAAAGTCACTTAACCTCTGTCTGCTTCAGTTTCCTCAACAGCAAAATGGGGATAATAATAGTAACCTATCTTATAGGGTTGTTGAGAGTATCAAAGGAGATAATATTTGTAAAGTGCCTGTCACATAGTAGGTACCCTATAAATCCTGGTTATTATTCTTTCCTTTTTTTTTTTTTTTTTTACAGGGCAATGGGGTTAAATGACTTGCCCAGGGGGTCACATAGCTAGTAAGTGTTAAGTGTCTGAGGCAAATTTGAACTCAGGTACTCCTGAATCCAGGGCTGGTGCTTTATCCACTGTGCTACCTAGCTGCCCCCCCTTGGTTATTATTCTTAAAAGAGGAACAAAACTTTTTACACTTCCTATCTCACAAGGTGATTATTAGGAAAGTACTTTGTAAACCTTAAAGCACTGTAAATATGAGCTATTATTTTTCATTATCTATGTATCTCCTGAATTGGTCCTTTATATGCACAAGAAGTTGTATTTCTTGAATATAATTACTTAATAAATATTTGTGGCCGAATTAATGGGTGTTGAATAAATCTTTGTTGAATGAGTTTAATGATTAAATGTGTGAAGTAGAGAAAGACGAGGTTGTCTGTTCAAGGGCTCCTATTCCGGAAAGGACTAGATTCCTGGAAGAAATCAAGTACCTTTATGATTCTTCCATTTTCCCATGTGGCATCATATTGGCTCCCATTAGGAAAGTACAAGGTTCCTTTGCCATGAAACATTCCATCTTTCATTTCGCCTTGATATTTCGTTTCTGTTGGGAGAATGTACAAGGCCTTGCCCTCCATCCTGTTTTAAGAATACACACAGAATTTCATGAAACATTATTTACAATAAGAAAAAAATTAGAAACAAAATGTGTGGGGAATTGGAAATTGGGGAATAGCTACACACACTATGATATATCAATGCAATATAATTTTACTGTGCTATAAGGAATGACAAATATGAAGATTTTAATGAAAAAATGGGGAGTGAAGAAAGAATTAAAAAATAATATACATATTACAATAAGTACATATTGTACATTTTACATATGTATCAAATAAACATACTACAAAATACATATTGCAAATGTATCAAATAAACAATATACATATTACAACAACATATAAATAAATACAATTTCAGACAACACCACAACTCAGATGAAGAACAATGGACAATGTTAACATTAACTTGTAAGGCATATGCTCATCCTTTTAACAAACAGAAAACTGCTAAAATGTAAGGTTGCATGTAATCACCACTATAATCATTCTTTTATGTTGTCTTACCTGTTTTGGGAAGATTTTATATGGTAAAATTCAATACTGAGTATGTTGGGGTTATAAACTGTATAATATGGCAAAACAAAATTTATCAATGAAAATTTTAAAAAGAATTTCACAGAGTCCTAGAAATGTTACTGCTGGAAGCTTTAGAACCAAGAATGTTAGAAATACAAGTCTGTGCATGAATTGTTGATGAGTGAGATGAGCAGAACCAAGAGAACATTGTACACAGTATCATCAACATTGTGTGTTGATCAACTGTGATAGACTCGATTCTTCTCAGCAATACAACATAGTTTCAAAGGACTCATGATGGAAAAGGCTCTCCAAATCCAGAAAAAAAGAACTGTGGAACATAGAAGCAGATTGAACCATAGTATTTCTTTTGTTTTGGTGCTGTTTCTCTTCTTTGAGGTTATTATTTTTTTTTTTGCTCTGATTCTTCTCTTATAACATGACTAATGGAGAAATATGTTTAATGTTATTGTACATATATAACCTATATCAGATTACTTGCTGTCTTGGGGAGGGGGGGAAGGGAAGGAGGGAAAAAATTTGAAACTAGTAATCTTATAAAAACAAATGTTGAAAACTATCTCTACATGTAACTGGAAAATAATAAAATACTTTCATAATTTAAAAAATAAAATAAAATAAATACAAAATACAAATGTAAGATCACAAAACATCAGACTATAGAAAGTTATAATTAAGAGATGGAGGGGGTGTTAGGATGTAAAATATTACAATGTATTGTTAGACCTGAAATTGGACATAGAACATAGAACATTAGCACTAACTTGGACCTTTAAACATAGACTATTAGAACGCAGAACACAGAAAGAATATGAAGTTTTAGACTGTTAGACCTGGGATAAGACTTAGAACGTAGAACATTAGACCAGCCTTAGAGATATCTTGTAACCTTTGTAATTTAATAGATGAGAACTGAGGTCCAGGGAGGAAAAAGTGATTTGCTGAAAGTCACACAGCTAGATATAAGCAAAGCTTGGAAAATTGAGGTTCATTTCAATTCACCAGGATGCCTCTTCATATCAGGTGAATTTTTTTTTAAGTCATAACCTTAAAAATTGAAAGGGTGGCAAGGCAGTTTTTAGTCAGTTGTACCAATGTAGGTAGAGACCAATGTCACAACATGATGTCTCCATTTTCTCAACTTCAAAATGAGTTGAGTCCCTTTCAGCTCTGACAGTCTACGACTGAGTCTGGTAGGGATTGTGGGAAGAATGTACTTTTGCTGAGATTTGGGATTATGATATTTGACCGGTTTGTGGGCGGTGTTAGGTCATGACAGAGGGTGGGCAGAGGAAGCGAGTGCCCAATCGAGTCACGATATACTAATCGAGAGGGCGGGGCTGTCACGACAGGACAATCTGGTGGATGCGCACTTAGGCTTAATTGGGCCGGTTCTTCGGGTTGGCGGGAGGACACAGCAGGGAGGATTCTTGTTCTTATAAGGGAGGCAGTCACGGCAAGGTGGGGGCTCGGAGGAACTCTCCTTTGATTCTTCTAATTCCGGTTCCATCTTCTTGCAGGGCTACTGCCGTGTGTTTACAACGTTCCTTCCTTACCTTCCATGAACATATTCACCAAAGTACTGGCTGCCGGTGTACTGCATAGCATCCACTCTCTTCACAGCCAGCCGGTGCTACTGTATACAGGAACCTCACTATAGCAACTAGTCGTGCGCATGCCCTGTCACCTCCGGGGAAGCTAGCGCTCTATTGCGCTTGCGTATAGCTCTCGGTAGCGGGCTGAGCGTCGGCCTGGTCCGGCTCCTGCGTCTGCGCATGCGTCACTGCGGTGCGACTCGGGAGCAGAGTTCTGGAAAGGGGAGTTCAAGGAGATCTGGGGTAGACCGGGCCGGATTGGGCCCCGTGCGCTGCCGCCGTCGCCGCCGCCATGCCAGGTGTGGTGGAGCTGCCCACCTTGGACGACCTCAAAGTTCAGGAGGTGAGGCCCCGCTCGCGGTGAGCAATTGACAAAACGGCGGCTCGAACCCCGGGCCCTGCACCTTCCGGGCCTGGCCCTTCTCAGCGCGTCCAGGAGCCCCATTTTAGGCCGATCCCCTACCCCTGAGCCCCCCTGCCCCAGGATTCTCTTCCCAGAACCCCTGCATTCTCTTCCTTGTCACCCCATTGTCTTTATATGCTCTATGCACCCCGCATTCTTTTCTAGTCACCCCATTCTTTCTGTAACCCCCATTTTCTTCCTACTCACCCCTCCATTCTCTTCCTAGTCACCCACGTTCTCTTCCCTGTCACCCCCATTTTTCTCCCTGTATCCTCCATTCTTTTCCTAGTCACTCCTTCAGTCTCTTCCTAGTCACCTCCACGTCCTCTATACAATTATCTCCCTAGTCTCTTCTCGGTAAATTACTGACTATACTTTACCTATGAATTGTCCTAATCATACTCTTTACATTCCCTCCTGGGTCCTGGCTTCACTCCACCCCCAACCTTTCTTTTGTGATGATCACCTCTTCCTAGGCCATACTCGAGAGACCCTTGGCAACATCTGTCTGTTACATGAGGGCAGCAGTGGCTTTTCCACTGTAGGGCAGGCTCTCCAGCCTCAATTCACTCTCTAAACAGGTGATTGTTGATCCCTTATTTCCTGTTCATCTTCAACTCTCTGCCAGACTTGAAACCTCCCCACCCCTACTCCACCCCCAGCAATTTTCTGCCTAGAGTGTACCCTATCTCCCTTTGACCCTTACTTTTCCACCTCCTCTCTAAGTAGAAAACCTATGGTCCCTGTCATCCTTTCTTACCCCTTTAGATCTTCTTTAGTCTTTCCAGATGTAAACACAAGCCCATATTTGTGGACCCTGGGGAATACTCACTGTCAGTGTGAGGCCATAGCCAATCCTTTTACTTTCTCTATCCTGCTGTGTCCTTATGTGTTTGTGTCCAGAACTTGACAAGGCACCTATCCTTAGTATCATTTGAGCAGTTGACTAAGACCTCAGACTCAGTAGTTGTCACTTGTGTCCTGTAGCTTGTAACCAGTAGCCAGTAGCAAAAGTTGGACCCAATGACCTGGGCATTATGGTTCTATTTCTGGCTGTCGTGGATGTCAGCCTGACCTTGTCTGCACTATGTTGAAGTGGAAAGAACCCCAGAATAGGAGTTAGGAGAACCCTGTCACTATCCCCTTGATTAATTCAACAAATATTTGACTTTTGTCAGAGCCGGGACAGAGTATCTGTATGCTCTATACAAGATTTGAAAATTGCATACCTAATGTGTTGGGTCAGTTTTAGTGAACTTTCTTTCTTTCTTTCTTTCTTTCTTTCTTTCTTTCTTTCTTTCTTTCTTTCTTTCTTTCTTTCTTTCTTTCTTTCTTTCTTTCTTTCTTTCTTTCTTTCTTTCTTTCTTTCTTTCTTTCTTTCTTTCTTTCTTTCTTTCTTTCTTTCTTTCTTTCTTTCTTTCTTTCTTTCTTTCTTTCTTTCTTTCTTTCTTTCTTTCTTTCTTTCTTTCTTTCTTTCTTTCTTTCTTTCTTTCTTTCTTTCTTTCTTTCTTCTTTCTTTCTTTCTTTCTTTCTTTCTTTCTTTCTTTCTTTCTTTCTTTCTTTCTTTCTTTCTTTCTTTCTTTCTTTCTTTCTTTCTTTCTTTCTTTCTTTCTTTCTTTCTTTCTTTCTTTCTTTCTTTCTTTCTTTCTTTCTTTCTTTCTTTCTTTCTTTCTTTCTTTCTTTCTTTCTTTCTTTCTTTCTTTCTTTCTTTCTTTCTTTCTTTCTTTCTTTCTTTCTTTCTTTCTTTCTTTCTTTCTTTCTTTCTTTCTTTCTTTCTTTCTTTCTTTCTTTCTTTCTTTCTTTCTTTCTTTCTTTCTTTCTTTCTTTCTTTCTTTCTTTCTTTCTTTCTTTCTTTCTTTCTTTCTTTCTTTCTTTCTTTCTTTCTTTCTTTCTTTCTTTCTTTCTTTCTTTCTTTCTTTCTTTCTTTTCTTTCTTTCTTCTTTCTTTCTTTCTTTCTTTCTTTCTTTCTTTCTTTCTTTCTTTCTTTCTTTCTTTCTTTCTTTCTTTCGTGGGGCAATTGGGGTTAAGTGGTTTGCCCAGAGTCACACAGCTAGTAAGTGTCAAGTGTCTGAGGACAGATTTGAACTCAGGTCCTCCTGAATCCAGGGACTGTGCTTTATCCACTGCCCCACCTAGCTTCCCCCTCTTTTTTTTTTTTTTTAAGATGGGCCTTTCTTTTCTTTTCTTTCTTTCTTTCTTTTTTTTTTTTTGGTGGGGCAATTGGGGTTAAGTGACTTGCCCAGGATCACACAGCTAGTAAGTGTCAAGTGTCTGAGGTCAGATTTGCCCCGCCCAAAAGAAAAAAAGAATTAAAGATTGTGGAAAGTGGAATTTTCTGGTATGAATGTAATGGGGTTTTTATGTTGTTGTTTTTTTAAGGGATATAGATGGAAACTAGATCTGTGATTTCATTAATAGAGGGAACTCTTAGGTAAGGAAACTTGCTCTATCAATGCTGGTGTGCACATTCTCTTCGGCTTAAAGTTTTGGAATGTTGCATTGAGAGCACTGAGAGAGATTAAGGACAAACAGGTTATTAGGTGAATCCTGAATTTGAGCCCAGGTCTGTTATACTGTAAAGCCTAGCTGCTGCTGCTGCTGCTTCTTTTTTTTTTTTTGGTGAGGTATTGGGGTTAAGTGACTTGCCCAAGGTCACACAGCTTGTAAGTGTCAAGTGGTCAAGTGTCTGAGGACAGATTTGAACTCAGGTCCTGAATCCAGGGCCAGTGCTCTATCCACTGCACCACTTAGCTGCCCCAGGCCTAGCTTCTTAAACTGTGGGTTGTGACCCCCTTGGGGGAGGGGGGGAGTCACAAAAAATTTGGCAACAGTAAAAGGTTATGTATACCTGTATACCTGTTTTATATGCCTATATGCCAGGGGTATTGTAAAAATTTCTCAGGCGAAACAGGGTCCTGAATGGAAAAAATTTAAGAAGCTCTGCTGTAAAGCACTGTGAGGACAACAGTCTGTCTTATTTATTTAAACTTTGTGTTTCCTCTGGCACTTAACCCAGTGTTCTGCATACAGTATGCTTTAAGAGAAATGAATGACCTACTTTTTAACTGAGTAGAACTTGGCAGTCAGACGGGTTTGAATTGGAGTCCTAACACTACTTACTAGCAATGTGGTTGTCTTAAACAGGGCACTTAAGGTCTCTGATGCTCAATTTTCCCCACCTGTACCTGGGTCAACAAGATGAGGAGAGCTTCACTATCTATCCACTTCAGAGAGTGGTTGTGAGGGAAGTGCTATCTTTAAGAAGTGTCATACACATGTGAAGTGCTATTATTGTTATGAGAAAGGAGTTGGTAGATGTAAAATACTTAAAGACTTTCCAACCAACAAGAATCTATTTTGGTAGAAGGTACTGAATAAGTATGTGAGGATAGTAGATAAACAGCTATTAATATTAGTTGAGTGCATTCTGTGATAAATGTTGAGTAAGTGTGGATAAAGTCTAGGACCCTCCTCTCTTCTCCTTTATGCCATTTTACTTATCTCATAGCTTCCATGGATTTAATTAACATCTTTTTGCTGATGATTATCAAATTTGCCTATCCTGCCCAGCCTTTCTGCTGACTTTCAGACACCTCAAACTTGATGTCCAGTAGCCATCTTAAACTTAACATGTCCAGAATGAACCTTGACCATTATCTTCCCCCAAAGTCTTCCCCTGCCTTGCCTGTTACTGTAGTGGGCAACACCATCTTCCCAGTCCCTCAGGCTTGAAACCTGGGAGTCATCATTGTCTCTCACTGTTCCCTCCCCTCCCCAATATCTAATCTTTTGCCAAGGCTTGTCAGTTTCACCTTTGCCATCACTCTACTGTAGGCCCTCATCACCTTGAACCTTGATTGTTGCAGTAGCCTGCTTGTGGGTTTGTCTGTCTCACGTCTCTCCCCATTCCAGTCTATCCTACTCACCTAGTTTTTACAGGGTAGTCCAATTTGAAATCTGCAGTTGTGTTTCCACCAATTTATTATTATTTTTCTTTCTTGATATGAATTTTCCAATGATACTGATTTCTATCTTGTTGTAACTTCGGGAACTAGAGGCTTTTCCTTTGTACCATGGCATCTTTTGACCATTTGGGCAATCTACAGCTCCTCCCTTTACATCCATTTTTCACAGCAAATATATATATATATTTTGATAGATAGATGATTGATAGATATGCATCTATATGTATATAGATTTTACTGTAGTTTTCTGTAATTATTTCATTATAAGTTTCCTTTTCCTTTCAAAGAGGTCTTATAGGGCTGTTGCCTATATTTAGAGGCAGCTTATATTCTGATTGGTAGTCATTAAGATATATGGTAAAACATCGTCCATTTCCTCAAGGAGTTTACAATTTAGTAGCAGTAGCACAAGTATGATTAAGGAACCTGTTTCTTTTCACAAATATATGATTCTTCTAAAACTTTTCCTGCAGGTCAATGTCAGTTCTGCTGTGCTAAAAGCTGCAGCCCATCATTATGGCGCACAGTGTGATAGAGTCAATAAAGAATTTATGCTTTGCCGCTGGGAAGAAAAGGATCCAAGGCGATGTTTAAATGAAGGGAAACTTGTCAATCAGTGTGCTCTGGATTTCTTCAGGTAAAGATTTCTCTGTGTAAATGCCCTGACACAAAACACTTGTTGGTTAACCAAGTCAAGAGACTAGAAGGCAATATTTTTATTTAATTAAACAAAATGCCTATCATTTGAAAAATATTATGCTAGGTGTTGGGGATACAAAGACAAAATAGTCCTTGCATTCAAAAGGCTTACATTATATTCAAGGGATATATATATATAATGATTTGAGACAGGACCAGTTACCAATGGGGGAATCAGGAGAGGTATCATAGAGGATATGACACCTGAACAAATCCTGAAGGAAGATCAGATGATCACAGACTTAGAGAAATGAGGTACTTTATGGCTCATCTAGGCCTGAGGTATCAAAATACCAGTTGCAACACTCCCTTTGCAGCCTGAACCTGATTAAAATGTAATTGTAGAGGGCAGCTAGGTGGCTCAGTGGATAAAGCAGTGGCCCTGGATTCAGGAGGACCTGAGTTCAAATCTCACCTCAAACACTTGACACTAGCTTTGTGACCCTGGGGAAGTCACTTAACCCTCATTGCTGCCCCCCCCCCCCGCCCCCCCCCCATGTAATTGTAAATATTTAACCAATAAAAATACAGTAGGGCATAGATAATATTAACATGTCGTTTTCTAGGTCATTATTCCTGCAGGAATTCTTATGTATGGTTTAGTGGCCCCATTTCTATATGAATTTGATACCACTGGTCTAGCCCAATTCGCTTATTTTACATATGAGAAAACTAAGGTGAAGACATTAAATAACATGCCCAGGAATGTCTTGCTGCATATTGGCAACCCAGAAAAGATAGCTGCAGAGACAAGTTTTAAAATGGATGACAGACTTCAGAGTTAAACAGCAATGGCAATATATGTTTTTCCCCATTGTATTCTCTGTGCCCCTTATTGTTGTTTAATTAATTATTGTTTAATGTGATATTATATTAACATTATTATATAAATAGTAGCTTATTATTCCATCAGGTCTTCACAGTTTCCAAGTTCTTTATTACTGCAATTCCAGGAAATGCGTAGTGCAAGTATTGTCTCTTCTTGATGAGGAAACTGTGGCTTAGAGACATGATTTGTTCATGGCTCAAACCTAGGTCTCCTGACACTAATTCAGTGGCTTTTCCCATTCTATTGCATTCATTTGTAAAACATGGAGAATAAGACCTAATAGGATTAATTCAGGGAAAGCTCTAAAAAAGACTTCAGAAATTGGAATTTTCATTTTTTTAAGGAGATTTTTGGCATAGTAATTTCTAATGGTTTTAGGTATACTATGTTCCCATGGTAAAAGTTTCTTTCTCACTTTGTCCCATGGTACCTGAAACCTTCCTGTGGAGAAAGCCATTAATCCTGAGAATGTCAGGGGCAGGGTTAGGTTGTATAGACTCTAGGGTGGCAGGGATGAGCTTGAAGACCTGAATAACCTCAGGAGACTGACTAAAACTGTCCTAAATCGTGGAACTGTAGAATATTAGTGCTAGAAGGAACCTTAGAGACTATTTAGTGCAATTTTCTTATTTCACAAGTGAAGCAATTGACTTTTCAGTTAGTATTGACTTAACTACTCCCTTACAGTAAATAAGTGACAGAGCCATCCTGATTCTTAGCCCAGTGCTCCTTCCACAGTATTATGAATTTCTGGATTAAAAACTACACTAAAGTTCTTTTTTGGGGGTAGCCTGAATTGACCTCTATCAGTCATCATCATGTTGTATAGAGGCATACTTTTTATTAAACTTTTGTTTTGTTGCTTTTAATAATAGACATTTTTATTTAAAGTTTGGAGTTCCAAATTCTTTTCCTCCTTCTCTTCCTCCTCTCCTCCGTCCCTGAGGTGCTAAGCAATCAGATATGGGTTATTAATGTACAGTTATGTAAAACATTACCATATTAGTCATTTTGTATAAGAAAACTTGAATCAAAGAAAAAAAATGAAAGAAAGTGAAAAATAGTATGCTTCAGTCTGTGTTCAGTCAATATCAGTTCTTTCTCTGGAGGCGGATAGTATGCTTCATCATTAGTCCTTTGGAATTGTCTTGGATCACTGTATTGCTGAGAATAGTTAAGTCATTCACAGTTCATCAAATAGTATTGCCATCTCCTGGTTCTGCTCACTTAACTCTACATCAGTTCATAAGTCTAGACCTTTCTGAAATCATTCTGCTTGTCATTTCTAATAGCACAATAATAGTCCATCACCATCATATACCACAGCTTGTTTAGCCATTCCCCAATTGATGGGCATTCCTTTGATTTCCAATTCTTAGCCACCACAGAAAGAGCTGCTAGAAATACTTTTGGACAAATTGGTCTTTTTTCTCTTTTTTGGGATGTCTTTGGGATATAAACCTAGCAGTGGTATTGCTGGATCAAAGGGTATCCCAGTTTTATAGCCCTTTGGGCATAATTCCAAATTGCTCTCCAGAATGGTTGGATCCATTCTCAACTCCACCAGCGGTGAACTGGCATCCCAGTATTGAACTTGTTTGGTAAAAAGGTCATTAATACATTGGAACTGGATTTGGTTTTGACTGCATATTTGTTACAAGGAATTTTTTTTCTTTCCTTTTTATTAGGGGAGGTAGGAGGGAGAAAGGGCAAGTTTTGTTATTTGCAAGTTTTGTTATTTGAAATAAGTTAAAAATAAATTAAGAATACAATATAACTGAATCCTATATTATATACCTTCATTTAATTGGTTACCTAAGATAGAAACTTGATAGCCACAATCTAAAGCAGTCCTTGAGCCCTGATTTGAGTCACCCTCCCAAGTGCCTCTAGTTTGCTTGCCTTTTTATTTGGAATTTTTCTTCAGAAATAAATTCCCGGGCAGCTAGGTGGCACAGTGGATAAAGCACTGGCCCTGGATTCAGGAGTACCTGAGTTCAAATCTGGCCTCAGACAGTTGACACTTACTAGCTGTGTGACCCT
Organism: Dromiciops gliroides; assembly: GCF_019393635.1. Classification (NCBI taxonomy): domain Eukaryota; kingdom Metazoa; phylum Chordata; class Mammalia; order Microbiotheria; family Microbiotheriidae; genus Dromiciops; species Dromiciops gliroides. The sequence goes on along the minus strand of NC_057862.1, from coordinate 385,297,222 downwards.
GGGTAAGTCATTGGGTAACCCTCATTGCCCTGCAAAAAAGAAAAGAAAAGAAATTCCCCTTATCTCCCTGCAGTTTTACCTCATATCATGTTCAACAATTCAGTTAAAAATTTGTTAACTAGATAGTGTAGAGCGCCATACTCAGTGTCAGGGTAGAAAGCCCAGGATAGGTTCAGAGCATAGAGAATAGTTAATTTTGGGTGCATATAAGGAGGAATGGTGCCATAGTTGCTAGTTATGCTATAGAGAAGCTTTCTGTTCAGGTATGATCCATTCCAGCTCTGAGTTATTGTAAATATCTTATACCAATCCCTCCATAATCAGTTTTGCCTATCAGTTAAATTTCCAGGCAATAGGAAGTCATACCAGAGATATTCTGAGCAGGTGTGACATGACTACATCTCTGCTTAAGAATGATTATTTTGGGGGCAGCTAGGTGGCGCAGCAGATAGAGCACTGGCTGGCCCGGATTCAGGAGGACCTGAGTTCAAATCCGGCCTCAGACACTGTGTGACACTGGGCAAGTCACTTAACCCCAATCCCCCCCACCTCCCCCAATGATTATTTTTGTACCAGTAAAAAGATGGATTGGAGAGGGAGAGTGAAGGCAGGAAGACCTGTTAGGAGGCACTAGTTGTTAGGAAAGGCAATGTGATGTCATGCAGCATTCTGGACTTAGAGGTAGGAATGTTCCTACCTGACCGTTGTTGGTAGCTGTGTGACCAAAGGCAAGTCACTTAACATTTCTAAGCCTCAGTGTCCTCATCTGTTTAAAATGGGGATGATAATAACTGTAATACATACCCTGTAGGTGCAAATAAAATACTGTATGTAAAACACTTTGTGGACCTTAAGTATCTATGCAAATTAAACGTCAGTGTTTGCTGTAGTCCACGTGAGTGTAATGAGTAAATGAGTGTCTTTTACTAAGGTGGTGGTAGTGGGAATCCAGAGGGAATGATTGTGAGATGTGTTGATAACTGATTAGACGTGAAAGGGAAGAGTTGAAGATAACCCTAGGTTATAAACAGGAGAGAATTTGAAGTCTCCCCCCACTCCAGTCCTTCTTCCATTCACCTGTTACATTGATCTTCCTGAAGAACAAATCTACCCATGTCACTTCCCTATTCACTAAAACTCTAGTGGCTTCTTATCATCTCTAAAATCAAATATGAAATCTTCTGTTTGGTTTCAAAGCCCTTTATAACCTGGCCCACTCCTTGTAACATTGGCTTCCTTGCTATTCGTGGAAGAAGATGGTCCATGTTCTGAATCTGGCCATTCTCACTGGTTGTCTGGCATGCCTGAAATTCCCTTCCTTCCCATTTCTGCTTTGAGGCTTCCCTGATTTCCTTCATATCACTTCTACAGGAAGTCTTTTCCAATCCCCTTTAATGCTAGTGCTTTCCTTGTATTGAGTATATTCATTTTATCCTATATAAAGCTTGTGTATACGTATGTAATATTTAGATTTCCTTATATATGCACATATATGTATCTATATCTAGATATTTATATTTTGTTTGTACTTAGTTGTTTTCATATTATCTCCCACATTAGACTGTGAACTCCTTGAGAGCAGTCTTTTGCCTTTCTTTCTATCCCTAACACTTTTCATAATAGCTAGTATTCTGGCACATAGTAGGTGCTTAACAAATACTTGTTGACTGACTGAGAGTAGGTGAACAGTGATGCCGCAGACAGTGAACTCAGAAGGAGCAAATTTTAGACTTGTTGAGTTTGATAGTGAGTGGGACATGCAAATGAATTGCATGCAAGTCTAAGACTTAGATTTTTCTAGGACCAGCTAATAATCAAAACTGTCTCATTTACTACTGTGTACTGTATACTGTGTAAGGGTGGGGGGTGGGGAGAAATATTTAAGAAATATTTTTCCAGTGGTCTAAAGTTTAAACACCAAAACAGTTTTCCCTCTTTAGTATAAAAATCTTTCTAAAATTAAGTTAACATTTTCTCATAAATACACATAATGTATCCTTTTCTTGATGATCCAGAGCTGCCATTATGTACATTAGTTGATGTAGTGTTGCTTAGTGGTCTCAGAATGTGCTTTGTGCTTTGACTTCTTGTGTCTTCTACCACATAGTCATTGTCATTTCTTGCTACCCTCCACTTGTCTGCTGCTTCTCCTGTTGTCTGTGCTTCCTCCTTACCTCTTCTTAATTTACTTCTAATCTGCTCTAGTTTTAGAAACCAAATTAATTTAATTTATTTGAATTGGGTGTATCAAGTGTAAATAGGCTCCTTGTGAGGGAGAGTTAGGGCCTTACTTAACTTTGTGATACCTGTTTTTTGACTTCTTGGTGACCTTTTAGGCCTATTTTCTGGTTCTCAGGTATCTTTCTAATCATAGACCTTACTGCATAATCAAGGTTTTCCTGTACAAAAATATCACTGATAAATAGAAAGAATATTAGATTTGGAATCAGGGTCGACTTTTTAATCTCTTCACATCTCTGATTGTTTCCTCATTTTTAAAAAGGGAATGATAGGGACAGCTAGATGGCGCAGTGGATAGAGCACGGGCCCTGGATTCGGGAGGACCTGAGTTCAAATCCGGCTTCAGATACTTAACACTTACTGGCTGTGTGACCTTGGGCAAGTCACTTAACCCCAATTGCCTCACCAAAAAAAAAACAAAAAAGGGAATGATATTTGTACTACTGACTTTGTAAGTTTATTTTGAACATTAATTGGAAATAATATTTTACACATATACACACTTAAGGATCATCATCATTACTATTATTATTGTTATTATTACGTACCATCTTTATCCCATTGATTTATCTAATAAACATTAATTCACTGCCTGTTGTGTTCTAAGCATTATGCTAGGGATACAATAACAAAAATGAAACAGTTTCTGCTCTCATGAAGCTCACGTGTTGTTGGGGAAGATGATGTTTACAGATGAATAGAGTCAGTTCTGGGGAGGAGTGGGGAGGGCAAATAGTAACTGGGAGGATCAAGATAGACCTTTTGAAGGAGACAGAACTTTAGTTGAGTCATGAAAGAAACTAGGGAGTCCAGTGGGGGAGAGGTGCAGAAATCATATATTAAGTGGTGTATTCTAGGTCTGTGTAAAGGCTTAGAGATGGAGATTGAATATTGTGTAAGTCAGTTTGACTAGAGTGGAGAAGGTATGTAGGAGGCTTAACATGCAGTAAGCCTGGAAAGGTAGACTGAGGTTAAATTGTGAAGACATTACTTGCCAAATTAAGCAGTTTTAATTTTTTTAAAGACAGTTTAAAACCACTGGAATTTCTTGAATGGGAGAGTGATATAGTCAGACCTCTGCTTTTGGAACATCAAATTAGTTAGCGGGTAGGGGAGGTTGGATTGAAGAGAGAAATCATCTTTTGAGTTTTATCCTAGAATGTACTTTGCCATAGTGAGTCATAGGATTTAGAATTGGAAAGGACCTTAGATATTACATAAGTTTCTTCTCCCACTGAGTTTTACAGATGAGGAAATTGAGGTCCATAGAAATTAAGTGGCATGCTCACAGATTACAGAGTTACATGGTTAACAGAGTTACAGATAACAGACCCTAATTTTGAACCCAAATTCCTGATTTCAAATCTAGTTGTCTGTTTCACTATGTTGCCTCTGTGCTTTTTCAAAACACATTCAACACTTTTCCCCCCATTTTGCTTCCCAATAAGCTAATTTCTTAGTTTCTGCCTTTCAGGAGTATAAAGACACACTGTGCTGAGCCCTTTACTGAGTACTGGACCTGTATTGATTATTCTGAGCTTCAAGAGCTTCGCCGATGTCGAAAGGAACAGGCAAAATTTGACAACTGTGTCCTGAACAAACTGGGCTGGGTGCGCCCTGACTTGGGAGAACTGTCAAAGGTAAAAAAAACAAAGAAAACCAAACTTGTATATTACCTTGTTCTTGAACCAGTAGTTGGGTAAAGGCAGGAGGAGCATCTTGGACAAAAGTAGGGGAATATGCTCATTGAGGTTAACCTTTAATTGTCACTGTAAATATGGTGGACTTGTAGAAGCAGAAAAATGAGATTGGATGATTACTCACATTTAAGAAGGAATTTTGTTTTATAGAAACCTCCTTTCCCTCAAGTGCTTGTTTTCAGATCAGTTCATTGGGGAGGGTTGGGAGGGGTGCTTGAAAGGTAGTGGAGAAAAGGAAGAAAAGAAAATGAAGTATTAGTAAGATTATGATATACATTAATTGGGGAAAAAAATAGCTTAGTGTATGGAAAATCAGAAGGCTTGGAGATTTTGCTACCAGCAAATTACTCACTTATTCTTTAAAATGAGGGAGTTAGGTTAAATGAATCCTAACATTCTGTGTTCCATTACTGTTCATTCTAAGATCCCTTCTAGTGCTATCATTATGTGTTTTTAATTAATTAATTAATTAATTAATTAATTTTATTATTTTTTTTTTTAGTGAGGCAATTTTTAGTGAGGCAATTAAGTGACTTGCCCAGGGTCACACAGCTAGTAAATGTTAAGTGTCTGAGGCTGGATCCGAACTCAGGTACTCCTGACTCCAGGGCCGGTGCTCCATCCACTGTGCCACCTAGCTGCCCCTCATTATGTGTTTTTAGAATCACTTCCAGCTCTAATATTCATTCTCTACTCTTAAGGATTTTTTCCTTTTATGAATTTTAAGACCTAAGTGGCTGTATAGCTTTACCAACACTGGAAAAAGCATTTCCTCTAAAACATACCCAACTACAGCTTATCCAGCAGACCTCAGAACTACTTTATCTTGGGTCAGTCTATTCCTTTGATTATTGGAAAGTTTTCCCTTTTATCAAACTTAAATTTCTGTTTTTTGTAATTTTCCATACATTGTCTTCTGGGTTAAGTGAAACAAATCTAAGCCCCATTCGCAAGTTTCAGCTGCTTTGAAGGCAACTATCATAACAACCCTTGCCTCTCTTCTCCCCACTTCCCCCCCTCGATCTTTTCTCTAGATCCTCATGTGAGGATAGCTAATCTATTAATAGAGTGTCTAAGGATAAGAAAACAAAAATCTTCCTGTCCTCTGCCCTGATCAAACCACATCTGGAATATTATGTTCAGTTCTGGCTACCAGATTTTTGGAGGGACATTGATAAACTGGAGATGACCCAAGAAGATGCCAATTAGGCTTTGAGTTCATCAGAAATTTTAAAAATCTACTCTCCCTAAAATCCAGGGTACATGTCATACTATTCCTGCCTTCCTCTCTATTAAAGTCTTTTAAGTTTCTTTGATTATGTGAAACTATGATTGATACCAAATTTTTCTAGGACCACATCTATTGTACAAAACAAGGTACACTAATCTCCTTTTATGAGGTATGATCCCAAAGTCATTTTTACTTGGCTTTAGAACACTCGAAGGATTCTTTCCACTTACAGTTTTGGTATTTTTCAGTTACTTCTTAATTTTTGAGTATATGATCTTTGCACTTGGTGGGAATGCTACCATTGTGATCTTGGACAAGTCACCTGACCTTTCTAGGGCTTAGTACCTCATCTGAAAAATGAGGGGTTTGGACTAAATGACCTCTGAGGTCTTGTACAGCTCTAAAGGTATAATCTAAAGATTGGCCACACTTTGGAAAGGTTTTCCATCTGTTTTTGGTTTTGTGGTCAGTTAGATAGGTTACCTCCTGTGCATAAAACTATCCTAATAACAACTCTCGGCTCAGTGCTTCATTATAATGTACAGAGTGCTTTCCTCCCCAGACCCTTTTTAGGTAGGTTAGAGTATTGTTAACCCCCTTTTACAGAGGGGGAAATAGTATCAAAGAAGGGAAGTCATCCGCCTGAGGGACCCACAGGTAGTAGTAGGGCGGAGCTGGGTCCCACATCTTTAGACTTTATGTGCAGGTCTCTTGCCAACTCACTAGGATGTTCACAAGGGTTTAAAATAGCAGTGTGGCTGGAGACTGAGGATGGAGAAGAATCAGTAATTTTCCCCCAGAGACCTGGGTTCAAGAACTTTTTTGAATATTGACTATGTATTCAGGGACAAATCATTTCATCTCTTTGGACCTCAGTTTTCTTTGTTTCTCCTCCCTCCCTCCCTCCTTTCCTCCTTCCCTCCTTCCCTCCTTCCTTCCTTCCTTCCTCCCTCCCTCCTTCCCTCCTTCCCTCCTTCCTTCCTTCCTTCCTCCCTCCCTCCCTCCCTCCTTCCCTCCCTCCTTTCCTTCCACAGGGCAATGAGAGTTAAGTGACTTGCTTAGGGTCACACAGTAAGTGTTAAGTGAGGCCAGATTTGAACTCAGGTCCTCATGAATCCAGGACCAGTGCTTTATCCACTGTGCCACCTAGCTGCCCCTCAGACCTCAGTTTTCTTGTCTATGTAATAAGGAGGTTGGCCTAGATATTCACTGAAGTATCTACCACTTCTGATATTCTGTGCAAAGCTCATAGGAGAGACTCTTGTTCAAATCTGGCTCGCATTGCCTGCTTCAGGGGATTGTTGTGAAGAAACTACTACTTTGTAATTTTTAAAGCTCTATAGAAATGGCAGTGCCTGCTACTGCACACCTGTCTCCTAAAACTGTCATTTGTTTTTCTTCCTCCCCTTTCTAGGTTACGAAAGTGAGCACAACCCGACCTCTACCGGAGGATCCTTATCATTCTAGATCAAGACCAGAGCCAAATCCTGTTTTTGAGGGAGATTTGAAGCCTTCAAAACATGGCAGCCGATTCTTTTTCTGGAATTGGTAGAAGAAAGAGCTATATCTAGGGAGCTCAAACTCGAGACAGCCTCAAGCAACGAGTACAGAATTAAGACTTTTGTCCAGCTTGTCTGCAGGTCCTTTCCAGGAAAATAAAAAAAGAAAACCTAATTTATGTGGCTTGGCACTTATTTTATACCGTTTCCTGATTCTTAGGGCCAACTAGCTGTTTAGTAAAGATTTAAAGGAAATCACTTTATTTTATTATATTTTATTTAACCTTTTGACCTTTTAAGTTGATTTTCCCTCCTTGTTTTTAGGCTATTGGAGTAAGTACTATTTGGATTTCTTTTTCAGATAGTGGAGGCCATTGTCATGTACTGAAAAGATCACTGGGCTGTGACTCAAGAAACCTGAGTTTGAGTCCCATTGCTTTCACTGTCTTGCTTTGGGTATGTTACTTCCCCTCTCTCAGGTGCAGAGAGATGAGCTGACTTTCCAAATGTTACATGGTAACAAGTACCATTACCAGGATTTGAACCTAGTTCCTTTGATACAAAAATCTACTTTCTTCATTATACCATAGATGCATTCCTTGTTGCCAAGAGTCACACCACTTGAAGCTAATCCCTGCCATGAGTACAAGAATACACCCACCTAAAGATTTCAATGGATTGTGGGAAAATATGACTAGTTAAAAAACACATATTCAAGAGGGCTAGTACTTCTATCACCACATTATAAAAACATGGACAGAGGTAACCAGATGTCATTTTAGTGTGGTTATGTGGCTTATGTGTGCCTTGGTAGTAATGTGTTTGTGGTGTTAATTCAAGTGGGCGTTGGTTCTTTAATTTTGCCTGGTATTCATCCAAATGATGAATTTATATTTATTTATACTTTCACAACATACTACATGAATATTGAACTCAAACTGCCAGTTGGCTCCAATTTGGGCTTGAAGCATTCTGGAAAAGGATCTGATACCTCACTGTGATAGAGATAACTCTGGGTTCTCAAAGGTTCTGACAAGCCTACAAGCTGGAGAAACTCCAAATACAGACCAGATAATAGAATATATACATGAAGAGGCTTATTACTAGAAGGTTAGCCACTAGGTCAATGACTTTTTTGGTGTAGCCTGCTCATGAAAAACCTAAGTTGAGGAAGGGTTATTATGTTCATAGATCAAGACAGGAACCACACTCACCAAAATTATAGATCAATTAAAATATTTATTTTCATCAGATGCAATGATTGGGGAAGGGGCTAGTGAGGGATTGAAAATAAGTGCAGAGAAGTTACCAATAAAAGGCAGACCAACAGGTGATTTTTTAAAAAAACTATCCAACTCATGAAGATTGACACTTTTAAAAAACATTTTCCCCAATTACATTAATTCCCAATTTAAAATTTTTTTTAACATTTTTTAAAGTTTTGAGTTCAAAATTTTAGCCTTCCCACCGTCTCTCTCTTCCCCTACCATGAGACAGTAAGTAATCTGATGTAGGTTATACATGTGCAATTATGTAAAATATTTCCATATTAATAATTTTGTATAAGAAAATGAACAAAAAAGAAAGTGAAAAATAGCATCCTTCAGTTTATTTAGACAATTTCAGTTCTGTCTGGAGGCAGATAGCATTTTTCTTTCATGAGTCCTTGGGGATTATCTTGGATCATTGTAATGTTGAAAATAGCTAAGTCATTCACAGTTCATGACTGTACGATATTGCTATTACTATGTATAATGTTCTGGTTCTACCCACTTCCCATCAGTTCATGTAAGTTGAAGACTGATACTCTTAAGGAAGTGTGAACTTCATTGGTAAAGGGAGGACTCATAAGTAGAAAAGAACATTGGATTGGGAACCAGCTTGACTGCGTTTACCAGAGCAGATTGTTAATATTTTCAGTGTTAGAATTTATACCTTGGTACATGATTTAGACATAAAGGGTGATACCATAAACAAATTAGGAGAGGAAGGAATAGTTTGTCAGATCTATGGAGAGGAGAACAGTTTATGACCAAGCAAGAGATAGAGAATGTTATGAAATACAAAATGGATAATTTTGATTACATTAAATCAAACAGATTTTGCATAAACACAACTAATGCAACCAAGATTAGAAGGAAAGTAGAAAGCTGGGAAACAATTTTTATAGCCAGTGTTTCTGATAGAGACCTTATTTCTCAAATATATAGAGAATGAAGTCAAATATATAAGAATACAAGTCATTCCCCAATTGATAAATGGTCAAAGGATATGAACAGGCAGTTTTCAGATGAAGAAATTAAAGTAATATATAGTCATGAAAAAATGCTCTAAGTCACTATTGATTAGAGAAATGCAAATTAAAACAACTCTGAGGTACCACTTCACACCTATCAGATTGGCTGATAATATGACAGAAAAGGAAAATGGTAAATGTTGGAGATATGTGAAAATTGAAACACATGAAACACATGTTGGTGGAGCTGTGGACTGATCCAACCATTCTGGAAACCAATTTGGAATTACGCTCAAAGGGCTATAAAACTGCATACCCTTTAATCCAGCAATACAACTGCTGGACCTGTATCCCAAAGAGATCATAAAAAATGGAAAAGGACCTATTTGCACAAAAATATTTTTAGCAGCTCTTTTTGTGGTGGCAAAGAATTGGAAATTATGGGGATTCCCATCAGTTGGGGAATGGCTGAACAAGTTGTGGTGTATAAATGTAATGGAATACTATTGTGCTGTAAGAAATAGTGAGCAGGCAAATTCAAGAAAAACCTGGAAAGACTCATGTGAACTGATGCTGAGTGAAATGAAGAGAATGTTGTATACAGTAACAGCAACATTGTAATCTTATCTCTTCTCAGCAATACAGATCCAAGACAATTCCAAAAGACTCATGATGGAAAATGTTCTCCACATCCAAAGAAAGAACTACAGAATCTGAATGTGGATCAAGGCATACTATTTTCATTTTTTTGTTATATTTTCTTTCTTGTGGTTTTTCCCTTTTGTTCTGATTCTTCTTTCACAACATGACTAATGTGGAAATATGTTTAACATGATTGTACATATATAACCTATATCAAATTGCTTACTGTCTTAAGGAGGGGGGAGGAAAGAGAGGTAGGGAGAAAAATTTTGAACTCAAAATCTTACAAAAATGAATGTCAAAAATTATCTTTAAGGGGGCAGCTAGGTGGCGCAGTGGATAGAGCACCAGCCCTGGAGTCAGGAGTACCTGAGTTCAAATCTGGCCTCAGACACTTAACACTTACTAGCTCTGTGACCTTGGGCAAGTCACTTAACCCCAATTGCCTCACTTTAAAAAAAAATTATCTTTACATGTAATTGGAAAAAATACTATTAAGGGGAGAAAAGAACTTAGACCTCAGAAATTGGCAAATTGAGGCCTGATTTATTGTTTTGTTCATTATGCTTTTCAAAATGATGGGAAAATGTTAATAATGCAGATTAAACTTTAAAAGTATGTTCTATGTACATTTCCCCCCCCCCCACACACACACACATGCTACACCTCACTCCCCACCAAGAGCCAGTTATTAAACATCTATTCCTGGAATCAGGAGTTTGAGTACTAGCCTTACCACTTCAGTAGTAGTATGATCTTGGGCAAATCATTTCCCCTCTCTGAGCTTGCTTCTTTATCTGTAAAGTGAGAGAGCTGATCTACAAGATTTCTTAAGATGTTGTCTAGCAGGGGCAGCTAGGTGGCGCAGTGGATAAAGCACCAACCAGAATTCAGGAGGACCTGAGTTCAAATGTGGCTTCAGACACTTGACACTTACTAGCTGTGTGACCCTGGGCAAGTCACTTAATCCTCATTGCCCTGGGGAAAAAAAAAAAAAAGATGTTTTCTTTTCTCTGTGACCATGGGTGTTTCAGAATATAATACTTTAAGGCCTTCTCCACTGCTGGAGAACAGATAGAAGTGTTTGAAAGAAAATGCTTATATAAGTAGGAAGATATTAGGGAAGCAAAATGACATAGGGAAAGAATAGTCTTAGACTTGGAGTCAGAAAACCCTGGGTTCAAATACTGACTCCTAACACAACTAACTATGTGATTTGGGACAAATAGTTCAACCTTCTGAGCCTCAATTTCCTTATTAATAAAATGAGGATATAAACTTTTATACTGTTAGACTCATGGGAGTGTGGTGAGGAGCATATCTGTTGCACAGAGGCATTTGGCAAACTTTTCAGTCCTATAGATATTTGTACCACCCACCTCACAGGATAGTAGTGAGAGAAATGTTTTGCAGACCTTAAAGTAAATTGGAGTTATTAATGAATTGACTTCCCAAATAATATCCTACACTTTAGATTCTCAGCTTTCTTTTCTGACATCACCAGCTAGTAGACAATAGATTTCACTAAAGGTCCACTAAGTTGAAGCTTCTAGTACTAAACAGACTGAGAACATTCCTAGGCTGAAAAAAAAATTATCAAGGTGTCTTGTCCTATAACCTATTTCAATAACAAGGAACTGGGGACTAGGAGGACTCCACCCTCCCACAACTTGTCCAGTCTGGCTCTAAGTCTAAAGAAATTAGTTTCCACCACTTCCCCTTTACATCCCATTTTCAGGCATTGCTCGCCAGATGTTTTTCCTGATAGACACAGGAGATGTAGTCTGAACTCCCAACTCCAAAGCCCGGAAGCTGGGAGGTCTGAGTGTCAATTCCAACCCTGGGTGTGTTCCTTAACCTCTATAAGAAGTGGAAATTGATGACAAATAAAGGGACAAGTGCTTATCTACCTCTTGGGCAGGTTATAGATGTGTGTTTATAAAACTTTTCAGTTCAAAGCACTATTACTATGTCTTTTAAAAATTCAGTGACATTACTGCACCATTTCTACCCACTACATTTCCTCTTTTAATACTTCTACTTCTTTGCACTGTCACTAACTGGCTGTGTGGCCTTGGACAAATCATTTCACTTTTCTGGGCCTCAGTGAGGAAACCTAACATTCAATGTTCTAAGGTCTTTCATTATGTTCAACGTTCTAACGATGTCTGTCTAAAGTCTTTTCTAGAACTAACATTTTATATTCTGTATCATATTCCAAGTTTCAATTTGATTAAACAAATATTAAGTAATAATGTATGCAATATACTCAAACAGGCACTGGTGATAGGAAAAAATGACACAACCTTCTGTCCTGAAGGAGTTTACTTTTACAAGGTTTATTTTCACTATAGTATTCTGTGGTTGTTCTAACATTTTTGTCTTCTAAAATGCCCTCCACTCTATTCAACCAGTCCATTGACAAGCAGTTATGAAGCAGTTCATGCAGATAGACTAAAGTGAGACAGACCCTTCCCTTGAGAAATTTATAATCTCACCATCAGAGTCAACACAGACATATAAGATAATTTTGAGAGGAAGGCATTATTAACTGGGGAATCAGGGGAAAATATCACATAAAAATAGCAAGCTCTTCCAGAGAGCATTGCAGAAAATGAGAGATTATAAAAGGGAGATGAAAACTTGATGCACTCGGCCTGAGGGGGAGCCAGTGGGAAGCCCTGGAGATGGAAGCAAAGTGCCAAGTAGGAGGAACAGCAAGGAGTTACTTTTACTGTGTCACATACTCCTATGAGTATGTTAATTTTATATTCAGAAACCTTCAGTGGCTCCCCATTGCCTACTGAATAAAGTATAAACTTCTGACTATCAGTAGGCCATGGGGAGGCATTGAAGGTTTCTGACTAGTCAAAAGGTTTTCTCATCAAGGTTTAATTCAGATGCCTCCCCCTCTTTGAAGCCTTACTTGAACCACTGTACCTTCTATTCTTCAAGTTCTATGAGAAATCCAAGGAGGGAGACATCACTAAATGATCTCTATAGCATTTAAAAAATATTTTCCTCAATTACATGTGACTTCTTTTTTCTTTTTTCTTTTTTTGCAGGGTAATGAGGGTTAAATGATTTGCCCAGGGTCACACAGCTGTCAAGTGTCTGAGGCCAGATTTGAACTCAGGTCCTCCTGAATCCAGGGCCAGTGCATTATCCACTGATCCACCTAGCTGCCCCCACCAATTACATGTGGAAAACAATTTTTAACATTCATTTTTTAAAATTCTGAGTTCCAAATTTTTTCCCTCCCCTCTCATTGAAAATTGGTTGGTGTCCCATTAGCTTCCACTTGTCCAATTCTATTTTTTTTTTGGTGGGGCAATAAGGGTTAAGTGACTTGCCCAGGGTCACACAGCTAGTAAGTGTCAAGTGTCTGAGGCTGGACTTGAACTCAGGTCCTCCTAAATCCAGGGCTGGCGCTTTATTCACTGATCCACCTAGCTGCCCCCCAATTCTAATTTTTAAGGAATTATTTTCTTCAGCAAGATTTTCCATTTGAGCTAATTCTGCTTTTCAAGGCATTTTTCTCTTCAGTGTTTTTTTTTTTATGCCTCTTTTAACATTTGCCCTGTTCTGATTTTTAATGTATTATTTTCTTCAATATTTTTTGCCTCCTTTACCAAACTGTTTTCTCTTTTTTCATGATTTTCTTGTATCACTCTCATTTCTTTCCCTCCATCCTATTTCCCTCTGCTTATCCTTCTCTTTCTTTCTCCTTTCATCCTGTCCTCCTCTAAAGTGTTTTGTTTTTGACCACTCTTTACCCCAATCCTCCATTTTATCAGCACCCTCCCTTTCCTGATCCCCCTCCCCTCCTAATTCTCTATAGGGAAAGATAGATGTCTAAAACCCTGCTGAGTGTATATGTTATTCCTTCTTTCAGCCAAATACGATGAGAGTAAAGTTTAAACATTCTCCCCTCTCCATCTGCCCCTCCACTGTAAAAGTCCTTTCATGCCTCTTTTATGAGAGGTGATGTAACCCATCCTACCTCCCCCTTTTTCTTTTCTCCCAGTGGATCCCTCTTTCTCACCCCTTAATTTTGTTTTTTTTTAAAAGATATTATCCCCTTATAGTCAATTCACATGTGTACCCTCCTTCTAACTGCCCTAATAACAATAAAGTTCTTAGGAGTTATAAGTATCATCTTCCCATGTAGCAATGTAAACTATTTAGCCTTATTGAATCCCTTATGATTTCTCTTTCTGGTTTACCTTTTTATGCTTCTCTTGAGTCTTCTATTTGAGCGTCAGATTTTCTGTTCAGCTCTGATCTTTTCATCAGGAATGCTTGAAAGTCCTCTATTTCATTAAATATCCTTTTATTCACCTGAAGGATTATACTGTTTTGTTGGGTAAGTGATCTTGATTGTAATCCTAGCTCTTTTGCCCACCAGAATATTATATTCCAAGCCCTCTAATCCTGTAATGTAGAAGCTACTAAATTCTGTGTTATCCTGATTGTGGCTTCACAATATTTGAATTGTTTCTTTCTGACTGTTTGTAATAGGCACAAAAATACCAAGGAAAATAACACATTAAAAACCAAAATATGCCAAATGGTAAAAGGTACAAAAATCCACTGAAGAGAAGAACACCTTAAAAAGCAGAATTGGCCAAATGGAAAAAGATATAAAAAAATCACTGAGTAAAAGAATTCCTTAAAAAGCAGAATTGACCAAATGGAAAAGGAGGTGCAAAGGCTCAATGAAGAAAATATTTCATTAAAAATTAGTGTTGGGCAAGTAGAAGCTCATGTTGACTATTTTTTTCATGCTTCTCTTGCACCACTCATTTCTTTTTCCAATTTTTCTTCTACCTCTCTTATTTGATTTTTAAAATCCTCTTTGAGCTCTTCCAGGAAGTCCTTTTAGGCCTGACACCAATTCACTTTTTTCTCTGAGGTTTTGCATGTGGTCATTTTGATATTGTTGTCCTTTTCTGAGTTTGCGTTTTGATCTTCCCTATGAGTATAATAACTTTCTATGGTCAAATTTATTTGTTGTTATTTGCTTATTTTTCCATCCTATTTCTTGTCTTTTAACTTTATGTGAAAGTTGGTCTCTGCTCCCAGGGTGTAGGGAGTGCTTTCCCAAGCTTCAGGTTTATCATGCTGCTGTTTTCAGAGCTAATTCTGGGAACCTGTAAGTTTTTAGTTCTTCCAAGGTGGTGGATCTCTAAGGAGAGGTGTGGTCACTGCCCTCCCAGTCTGTGCTCTTCTCTGTGAAAAATCATACTCTTTTCTACACTGGAATTATGACCAGGGTCCCTGTTCCCCTGCATCTGTGAGCTCTAATGTGCTATGACTTCTTTTTGCCCCGTAATTGCAACCTGGCTGTATGACCCTTATGGCCAATGCAACAGAGTCCTGTACCCTGCACCAGCAAAGTGTTCCCTGCAATCTCCTTCTGACCAGTTGTCTGGTCCCTATTTTTGGCTAAAAGCTTCCAAAGCTTCAGCTGCCAATTCAGTCACCCCCAAATCTGGCTGCTGGCTTGTCAAGGTAAGTCTGCACTGAACTATTCTCCACTCTTACCCCAGTGAGATAGATCTTTCCTGTTAACCTTCTAAGCTGTCTTGGGCTGCAAGGTTGTTTCATCTTGTCCTTTTGTTGGTTCTGCTGCTCCAGAATTCATTTTGAAGTGTTATTTTAAAGTTTTTTTGGGGGAAATTTGGGAGAGTTCAAGCATGTTCCTGCCTTTACTCTGCCATCTTGGCTCTGCTTCTCTCCATAGCATTTTGATAGGCTTTCCTTTACTTCCATTACAATTTAATTTGTATCATAGTTATTTGTCTCTATATTAAGTCTATATTAGACTATTAGCTCATTGAGGGAGTTTGTCATTTTTCACCTTTGCATCTCCAGGGTCCAGCATGATATTCTAGAAATACTAGGTGGTTAGTGTTTGCTGAAGTGAATAGATAGCCCATATGAGAGAAGAAAATGAACTCTTCTAAGAATCAGTTTCCTCATATGAAAAAGGAGAAATTGGTCTTTCTACCTTAGTGACCATCAAATCCAATCCTCTTATGAACCTTAAAAGGAAGTAATTTTGCTCAAGGTCCCTCAGGTAGTGGCTGAACCAAAATGTGAACCCAGTTCCTCTGACTCCAAATACGTTCTACTACATCACACTGGGCCCAGCTAATAACTCTAATGAGCTGTGGGATGTCCTAACTTTTCCCCAAGTTAGACAGTTGTCCCCTCCCCATAGTCTTGCTTTGAATAGATTTAACAAAGAAGTCTGCCTTTGGCTTTTGTACTGACATATTTCCTTTTTGTCTAAGTAATTAAAGACACAATTTCTGAATTAACTCTCAGAAAATGAATTCCTTTGTTTCAATAGGTAAAAGGTCTTAGGTCATAGGGAGCTGGTGTGCAAGGATCCCTTTGAATAAATCAATTGAATTAGACTTCAAAGATTGGGCAAAAAGTATCCCTGGAGGTTTTGGAAACCAATGACTTGAAAATAACAATAGAATTATAGTCCGTTAGAGCTAGAAGAATCTTTTGAATATAGAATATTAAAGTTGGGGGAGGTCTCACCTCCATCATTTTATTAATAAAGAAACCACGGCTCAGAGAGGGAAATAAGTTTTCCCAAAGTCACACCAGAGCTAGGGCTGTGAGCAAAACTCAGGAATTCTGTATCCCAGTTCAGTACTTTTTCCAGGACACCATGTTAATATTATCTGACATTTAAGTAGTATTTTTAAACTTTTCAAAGTACTTCTAGTCTCATCTCTTAACACCTGCTACTTTGTGGATGGAAAAGCAGATTCTGAGTATAGAGTGACATCAATTTAAGCTATGAAATCTTTTCTAAAAGGTTTGGTGTATAGTAGATAATGTCTGAATGGTATGAAAATACTTATTCACTTCCTGGCTCTTCTACTAACTAGTTGTGTGGTCTTTGGGACATCACTTATCCTCCCTAGTCTTCAGTTTCTCTCTCCCAGAAAATGAGAAAGTTGGAGTAGATCACATGTAAAGTCCCTTTCACCTTTAACATTCTGTAATCTATTGTTCTAACTATTTTATGTTCTAAGGTCCCTTCCAGCTCTAATAGTCTGTGTTTTAAGATTTCTTGCACCTCTAACATCTTCCAGGACTCTGAGACAGAGCCACTGAGATTGGGAGCATTCTAGTCTTCAAATCTATCATCATTGTCAATGAAGCTTTGCCCACCCATTGCTACCTGCTATGGCTAGCAAGTTTTTACCACTCTCTAGCCTCTTACCTTTATTTTGTGTGTGTGTCTCTGCCTCAAGTATGTTTCTTGTAAACGACATATGGTTGGAATCTGCTTTTTAATCCACTCTGCTATCTGATTCCATGTTAAGGGTGAGTTCATCCCAGTCACATTTACAGTTATGATTACTGTGTGTTTTCCTCCATCCTATTTTCCCCCTGTTTATCCTCTCTCTCCCTTTACCCTGTCCCTCCTATAAAGTGTTTTGCTTCAGACCGTCCTCTCCCCCAATCCACCTTAGGAACCTTCAGAGGGATACTAATAAGATATAGAACTGGATCACAGAAATCCCAGTGCAACTCAGATAGGGAATAGCTTCCCAAGAGGTTTCTTCTTTCAGTTAAAAGCAATCAGAATACTGTTTCACATAAGACCAGCTTCTAATGAAGGGTGCACCAAAGGAGGAAGAAAAGTATAAGAATAGTATAATATATATATAATATATAAGAAAATATATAATATATACTATAAAATATATGTTTAAATATATTATAATATAGAAAATATATCATTTTATTTTTATATATAAATATAATATATAATATATATAAGAAAAGTATAAGAAGAGTATATTATAGGAATAATGACACTAGAGTTCAAGCCCATAGGACATATCTGAGCAGTCAGTGTTGTTTTATCTAAGTTCATATCAAATCTATGACCTTAACATCTTTGGGGCTCAGTTTCCTCATCTGGAAAATGGCATGATTGAAGTAGATGGTTTTTAAGGTTGCTTTCAACTCAAATATTTTATATTCAAAGGTGAGTGGTAGTGGTGATAGTGCTACAGAGCATCCCATAATCATTTCCATACCTAGACTATTAAATTATAGTTTGGCTCTTGAAGCAAATCATAATATCTGACTGCCTAAGAGTAAACTACCCTCCTACCCAGCCCTACCTCCCATTTTCTTATCTCCATCCTTCTTCGTTTTATCTTTCACATTCCCTACTCTAATTCTACTCACCCCTTCCCATTGTGCCCTTTGGAATTCCCATTCCATAACTAACGCAATTCCTTCCATTTTGAGCTTTTTCATCTCATACCTCTTGTTGTTGTTGTTGTTGTTGTTGTTGAGGGGTCATTTTTTTCATTCATGTCCAACTCTTTCTGACCCCATTTGAGGTTTTCTTGGCAAAGATACTGGAGTCATTTGCCATTTCCTTCTCCATCTCTTTTTATAGATGAGGAAACTGAGGCAAACAGGATTAAGTGACTTGCCCAGGATCACACAGCTAGTAAATGTCTGAGGCCAGATTTGAATTCAGGAAGATGAGTTTCCTGACTTCAAACCCAGCACTCTATCAACAGTGCCACCTAGCCGCCCTGTGATACTATTAGAGATCTAGTTTCCCTCAAATGACACTACATCCTTGTTCATCCTCTCTAATGTTGACCACACTTGGCAGCCATCACACTGGTCCTGTAGGTGGAATACATCATCTTCATTGTCTCTTCCAGAATCAACTTGTGCTACCATCACTCAGCAAAGATTCCTCTTCTAAAATTCACTCAAAGGGGGCAACTAGGTGGTGCAGTGGTTAAAGCGCCAGCCCTGGATTCAGGAGTACCTGAGTTCAAATCTGGCCTCAGACACTTGACACTTACTAGTTGTGTGACCCTGGGCAAGTCACTTAACCCCCGTTGCCCCGCAAAATAAATAAATTAAATTAAATTCACTCAATTAGAATTGAACACCCAAACCAGATCATGGTGGCTATTGATTACAAGCCCCCAGGTAGTCTCTGTTGTCAAGAAGTTCAATACCTTAGGACTCATTGACTTCTACTCCTCTCTACTCCTGCTATTGTTAGGGTACAAATACTAAAAAAACATACATATTGGTGTACCTAAAACAACATAGCCTCCCAGTTCTGCATCCTCCTCAAATGCCATGATTCTCCACACACAAAAGATTGTTATACTCTACATTTCATCATTATCCATACATGGAAAGAGGGCTGACTGGATTCATAGGACTTATGTTCAAACCCTGTCTTTCATCTTGCCACTTGTGTGACTGGATAAACCACTTAACCTCTCTGGGTCTCAGTTCTCAGTTTCCCCACATGTAAAAAAATGATTGCATTAGATATCCCCTGAGGTTCCTTCAAGTTCTAGATCTATGATCCTATAATCAAAAATTCTGATGTGCCTCTACTGGATTTAGAATTTGGCCCCCTTCTCTCCTTATTCCAAGTACAGTACTCTATCCACTATGCTGCCTAAGTATAGAACCCCTCACTTTCTTCAAGAGCCAACATAAGCAGCACCTTCTACATGAAGCCTAAAAAACAAACAAAAAACAGCACCAACTGCTAGTGTCTTCCATTGCTAAAGTAAATAGTATTTGTTTTATTTTGGTTTTATTTATCCTTATTTACTCATGCTATCTCCCTCAATATCATGTAAGTTTCTTGAGAACATTAACAATTTCAGTCTTGTTTTCATGTTCCTAGCACTTAGCACACGACCAGACATAGAGTAGCTGCTTAATAAATTCTTATTGATCAATTTTTGGTTGGGTTTACATTGTAAGGTTCCTCATAGTTCTGACATTCTCTATTTTAGCATTTCTACAGTTCTTTTTAGTTTACAAAACTTTGTGGTTTTCAGGTATGTTTTGTGTAGATTATCTTAATTGAGCCTTTGTGAGGTAGGGGGTATAACCTAAGATTCAGAGGTAAAGTAATCATTAAGAGTCATATAGATAGTCCAATCATTCTCTAAAATGAGATGATATTGAAATCTAGTGGAAAGAGTATTCAACTTGGAATTGGGAAAGTCTTGGGTTCAGATTTTACCTCTGAAATTTACTAGTTGTCTGATTATGGGCAAATTGCTTATCTCAGTTTCCTCATCTAAAAATGCATATAATAATACCTTTTTCACAGTATTGTTGTAAAAATTAAATGAAATCATGTATATAAAAGAGGTTTGTGAACCTTCAGCTATTATGTTCTAAGAATCAGCTCCACTTTATGCTCCACTGGTAACATTCCATGGTCACAGTAGTTAGAGCTGGAAGGGAATGTGGAATCATGTAATAAAACGCCATTATTTTACAGATGTTAAAATTGAGGTCTAGAGAGGTCAAATGACGTTCATAAGGCCATATAGGAGTTCTGAAGTGCATTCAAGCTCTGACATTATTGGTTTCTCTATGTCTCTATTCCCCCAGAAGATTATAGATTGAGTTGAGAATTAAATATGCAATCTATTTAGAATGAATAAGAGGGTATATTTCTATTCGGAGAAGATTTCTCTTTCTACCTTGATGGAGGAAATGGTGAAAGGGGAGGGGGAATGCTTTTACAGTTTTTCTTTTGATCTGGAAAAAAGCAAACAAATCTTACAGAAATCCCTGTGGTTTTTCTGTAGCATTTTCAGTAAACACACCATCTAAGAACTGTGGGGGGAAAAAAAAGAAAAGGTCAGGTTAGGGAATGGTAAATAAGAAATATAATTACAGAATGGTATTCCTTTAATTTGAGAGCATAATGCAAATTAGCCAGTCATGCCCTTTCTCTAAGACTTGTTTTAATGAATTCTGCATCTCCAGTAAAAAAAGGTTGGAAAGGAAAAGGAAAATGGTTAGTATCTGGAGTTAAAGGTACAGAAACTTCTATTTTATTAAATGGCATGAAAATCTATAATATTAAAAAAACATTCAATGTTAATATTGTTGAGATGAAATTGTAATTTCCAAGGAATATTTATGTTCTTTATACTAAGTATGGTGTAATACAAAAATCACTGGACTTTGAGTTAAAAGACCTGGGTTTGAGTCTTCCCTTTGCCAATTACTAGCTTAGGTGATTTGGGGCAAATCACATCACCTCGGAAGATGGGACTCCATGGGCCTCCATTCTTCATTTATAAAATGAGAGGGTATGATTCTATCATCTCTAAGATTTCTTCTACTGCCAACATTCTGTAAATGTGATTCTAATGAAGCCATAAGATTTTCAGGAAAATTATTGAACATCCCTGAGAAAGTTTTTGAAATAGTTCTCTTGAATTCTAACATAGAAGGCAGTAGGATGAAGTAGAAATAGCCCTGGCCCAGGAAACCTGTGTTCTAGTTCTGGCTCCATTATTAACTTGTCCTGTGACCTTAGACAAGTCACTTCTCTTTCTCAGTTTTTTCATTTATAGAAGGAAGGAAATGGACTAAGATGATTTCTCATGTTTTTTTCTCCTCTGACATTCTACATTCTAAGTTCTAATACTCTATGCTCTAGGTTCTTTTCATTCTACATCATCCTATGCTCTCATTCTCCTTTCAACTTTCACATTCTGTGTTCTGGATTTCCTTTCAACACTAATATTCTATAATTCTAAGAAATAAAGTACATTACTCTACTGCCAGGACTTTCTTATCAATTTTTTAGGGGAAAGGGAATAGGGAAGCTTTTAGTAAAGAGATTTGCTTAACAGAGATTACTTTGGGAATTGGTTTTAAATGGAAAGGGGGTACAAGAGCCAAACTATAATTTTGTAGTCTGGTTGTGGAAATGATTATAGGATTTTTGCAGCACTATGACCATTACCACCCACCTTTGAACATCAACTATTTGAGGTGGAAGCAACCTTAGAAATCATCTACTGCAATCCTGAAATTTTACAGCTGAGGAAACTGAGTCCCAAAGTCACATAGCTATTTAACAAATCTGATATGAGCCCAGATAAAACAACACTGATTATCCAGATATGTCCCATGGGCTTGCACCCCAGTGTCATAATTCCCACACTCTATTCCTCTTCCACTCTCCTTTTCTTCCTCCTTTGTTGCACCCTTCATCAGGAACTGGTCTTATGCAAAGGACTATTCTGACTGCTTTTTTTGTTTGTTTGTTTGTTTTTAGTGAGGCAATTGGGGTTAAGTGACTTGCCTAGGGTCACACAACTAGTAAGTGTTAAGTGTCTGAGGCCGGATTTGAACTCAGGTACTCCTGACTCCAGGGCCGGTGCTCTATCCACTGTGCCATCTAGCTGCCCCATTTTCTGACTGCTTTTAACAGAAAGGAGAAGAAACCTCTTGGGAGGTTTTTCCCTACCTGAGTTGCCCTGGGATTGCTGTCCTCCAGCTCTGCATCTTATTAGTGTCCCTCCGAGGGCCCCTAAGGATTAATGTTCAATATGCAGACATATCTGTTCACTATTATAGCATTGCTTTAGTCAATCCACAATGCTCACATAGAGCTGTAATGTTTTCTTGGAAATTTTAGAACAAGCCAATGTCAAGTTTCAGTTAAAACCATAAAACCATCTCTAAGGAATTTATCTTGACGGTTCCTTGGCAGATAGAGAGCAGACACTCAAAAATTCAACCCAGAGGTTCTTTGCTGGCAGCAAGAAAAGCATTATTTGGTAGAGCCTGAGCTCTCGGCTTTGCCCAAGCTTGTAATCACGTGCATGAAATTAACAATTAGTGTCAGAAAATTGCAGGCCAATGTCATGGGCGCTTGCCACACCGGGGAATGTAGTAAGTAGAACCTGCTGTGCTACTTGAGAATTTGGCAAAGTGGGGGGAGTTAAGGTTCTGGTGTGAGTCCTAATCCCCCAATTTAGGGAAGAGAGGTCACTGTGGGAGCAGAGGGATGCAATTTCCAATCTCCCTGTAAAGGCAGAGCAAAAAATCCTCTGCCATCTTAGACTTTTATGAATATAGATTGTTAGAGCTAGAAGGGGCCATAGAGCATAGAATGTTAGAGCTGGGAGGAACCTTAGAACATAGAATGTTAGATCTAGAAGGGACCCTTGAATATAGAACTCCAGGACTGGGAAAGATCCTAAAATGTAGTATGTTAGAGCTAAAAGGGTACTTAGAATATACAACACGACAAATCACCAAATATTTATTAAGCACGTACTGTGTTCCAGGCACTGTACTAAGCACTAAGAATATAAAGATAAGGCAAAAACAGTTCCTCCCCTCAAGGAGCTTACATTCTAATGAGCGAGATGGGACTAGATCTATAAGGGACCTTTGAACATATGATGTCAGAATCGGAAAGGAGCTTAGCGTACAGAATTTTAGAACCGAAAAGAATTCAAAGGCCCTTGATTATATTTCTTATTACCACACCCTAATGGTTTATGTTTGGTTGTCAGTTTGGACACAGTGAATTAGGGAAAAGGTACTAGTCTATGAAAAGTGATGGGAGGACCTAAACTTGAAGAACTGGAGAACTATGATCATGAAGCTTTGCATATGATATTAGACTTGGTCCCTGAGCCAGTTGATTTTGCTTAACTGTTTTTCTTTGTTACAAGGGAAAGCTCATTGAATGGGGTTTGGTGGAGCAGTGGCAGTTGTGGGAGGAAAGTATATCTTAAAATGACTGTGATGTAAAAAACAAAACAAAACAAAAACACACCGCTAAAACTTTTTTTTTAAGTAGTGGAGATTTCAGAGGTCTGGAGATAAAACATCTCCTTCCAGAATGGACTAAAAATGCAGAATGAGAGGCATTTTTGGACATGGCTAGTGTGGGAATGTGTTTGTTCAAGTCTGCATATTTATTATGAGAGTTTTCTTTTTCTTTCATTGTTCAATTAGGGGTGGGGTGGAAGGGAGAGAAAATAAATGCTTGCTAATCAGAAAAAAAAATAATCAAATTAAATTTGAAAAAAAAAAGAGAGGAAAAAGTGGTAAGAGGACCTAGAATAGTAGTAAGTGGAAATACACTTATTTAGACACTGGTAGTTCATATCACACTACTTAACTTTTTTTCAGCCTATTTCATCATTTTATTAGTTGCTAGACAGAACAGGGCCATTAACTAGCTGTGGGGTAGCCAGACATTTGCCAAGTGCCCGAGTCTTTCCCCTTCAGCATGAACTGGCCCAGGGGACTTGTGGTTTCTGGGCTGTGCCTGTTGATCAGGATCCCCAGAGTGCTCTGCTCTGAGGTTACTAATTCAATCTTCCTTTCCTTCCCTCAGCATGAGCCAGGAGACTCAAGCCAAGACTGAAGGAGGAGTAAGAATAGTTAATGGGAGGGCTAGCTAATGCCTGTTTGTGTGGACTCATAGCATCTTAAAGCTTGAAAGGACAAAGTGATGCAGGGGAAAGAAAGCCAGCTTTGGAGCCAGAGGACTTAGGTTCCAACCCTTACTCTGCTACTTACTGCTTGGGTGGCCCTTGGGCGAGTCATTTCCCCTTTTCTCCTCATTGAATCAATCAACAAGCATTTATTAAGTGCCTCCTATATGCCAGGCACTGGGGTTACAAAGATGAAAAATGAAAAGATTACTGGTTTTAGGGAACTTACATTCTGTGGTATAAACAACATATCTGTATATGGTGGTGAGTGACCTGTGATTTCATCAGGGTGAGGATGCTATTTCCAATATACCTGCAAATGCAGAGCAGAAGAAGCCTTTTGCTATCTTAGACTTTTGTGAACATAGGTTGTTAGAGCTAGAGGGGTCCTTTGCACACAGAATGTTAGAGCTGGGAGGAACCTTGTAACATAGAATGTTAAAGCTGGAAGGGATCCTAGAATATCTTCCTTATGAAGAAACTCCCTCTAGCAAGCTAGCTTGACAACCCCTCTGAAATGTATAGTTTTAGACTTGCCTGGGGTACTGAGAGGTTAATGACTTACCCAAGGTCACATACATAGCCAGTGTGTGTCTGAGTCAGCACTTGAACAGAAGCTTTTCTGACTCTGTCTTTGTCTCTGTCTATGTGTGTATATGTAACTCTCTCTTCATATATATTTACATACATATGAACACACAGATATTACATATAATATAAATATACATATATACATGCAGATACACACACACACACATATATATATGAGAAGGAGGGAGGGATGAAAGGAAGAGGGAGAGAAAGAGAGAGACTGAGAGGAGAAAGGAGAGACAGACAGAAAGAGGGAGAGAGGAGGCAGAGAGTACTGAGTGGTTCTTGCCTTCATTTTGTCATCTGTTTTTATCTTATTTGTCCTGATAAGTATTATCTCCTTTTTGATTCTCTTCTTTTCCCTTAGAGAGCTAAAAACAAAATAAGATGAAAGCCACAACTTTTTTTTGCTTAGCTTTCCTTGTCAACCCCAGTTATCCTGAGATTCAGCAGTCCTAACAATATTCCTATAGGGCAATGCCATTCTTTTGAATTTTTCCTGTTATCTGTCCTTAACTTCTGTATTTTGCCTATCTTTTGCGGGGGGGGGGGGGAATGGCAATGAGGGTTAAGTGACTTTCCCAGTCACACAGCTACTAAGTATCAAGTGTCTAAGGCTGGATTTGAACTCAGGTCCTCCTGAATCCAGAGCCAGTGCTTTGTCCACTGCGCCACCTAGCAGCTCCCATTTTGCCTATCTTTTAAAGATCTAGGTTGATTAGGGGAAGCTAGATAGCATAGTGGATAGAGTACCAGGCCTGGAATCAAGAAGACTGATCTCCCTAAGTTCAAATCTGGCCTCAGACTAGCTGTGTGACCCTGGGCAAGTCACTTAACCCTATTTGTTTCAGTTCCTCATCTGTAAAATGAGCTGGAGAAAGAAATGGCTAAACCACTCCAGTTCCTGGAATCCAACTCAACTGAACTACAACAACAACAAGGTTGAGTTCCTTGTGTATCTGCATCAGTCTATTTCAACAACTCCCCCTTTCCCTGTTGGAATTTTCTCTTTGTGTCTCCAGAATTTCATTCTTGAGAGTTTTCTATTCTTTCTGAGCTACCTTCCTCTTTAAAATTTTAGTGCATAGGCTTGTGCCTGTGGACTTAAAAAAATCTCTGTGGGGAACAATTCAGAATTTTCTTGTCTTCCTCTATCAAAAATTTTAAATCATTTGATTATAAGAAGTTATGATATGATTGATGCCAAACTTTTTAGGAATATATCTGTTGTACAAAATGAAGAGTACTAATGGACTTGTCGCTTGTATAAGGGTATGATCCAAAAGTCATTTTTACTTGGCTTTGGAATGCATTACATGACTTTTGAGCATGATTCTTTCCATTCTGCAATGCTGGTGTTTTTCTGAGTTTCCTTCTTTCTTTTTTAATGATAAGATGTGGTTTGCTTTCCTTTTTTTTGTTTGTTTTCTTTTTTAAAAATCATAAAAGTATTTCATTATTTTCCAGTTACATGTAAAGATAGTTTTCAACATTTGTTTTCATAAGATTTTTAGTTCCAAATTTTTCTCCTTCCCTCCCTTCCCTCCCCCCTCCCCAAGAGAGAAAGCAATCTGATATAGGTTATATATGTTCAATTACATCAAACATATTTCTGCATTTGTCATGTTGTGAAAGAAGAATCAGAACAAAAGGGAAAAACCTCAAAAAAGAAAAAAACAAAAATAACAACAAAAGTAGAAACATTGTGGTTCAATCTGCTTTCAGATTCCACAGTTCTTTTTTCTGGATATGGAGAGCATTTTCCATCATGAGTTCTTTGGAATGGCCTTGGATCATTGTATTGCTGAGAAGAGCTAAGTCTATCACAGCTGATCATCACACAGTGTTGCTGTTACTGTGTACAATATTCTCACTTCACTAGGCATCTTTCTGAATTTCTTAATGAGTGTGAGCGCATAACCTCTGTACACAGAGGAAATGCTCCCAGTGCAATCTTGAGCAAGTGACATAATCTCCAAGGGCTTCACTTCCTTATCTGTAAACTGACAGGGCTATGGGGCAGCTAGGTGGCGCAGTGGATAAAGCACTGGCCCTGGATTCAGGAGTATCTGAGTTCAAATCCAGCCTCAGACACTTACTAGCTGTGTGACTCTGGTCAAGTCATTTAACCCCCATTGCCCTGCAAAAAAATAAAAAATAAAATAAATTACAGGGCTAGACTCAGAGATGTCCTTTAAGGCCCTCCTTCTTAAATTGTGGGTCATGGCCCCATATAGGGTCAAATAACTGAATGTGGGGGTTGTGAAAAATTTGGCAACACTAAAAGGTTATTTAGACCTATTTTATATACCTACATAGCCAGAGTCGCAAGCGGAAAAAGTTTAAGGAG
Organism: Dromiciops gliroides; assembly: GCF_019393635.1. Lineage (NCBI taxonomy): Eukaryota > Metazoa > Chordata > Mammalia > Microbiotheria > Microbiotheriidae > Dromiciops > Dromiciops gliroides. The sequence goes on along the minus strand of NC_057862.1, from coordinate 385,270,417 downwards.
CCCTGTTCCAAGGTCATTTCCAGATCCAAATCTATGATACTATGGTTTAGTCTAACTCTTACCCAAAGTATATCTTTCTTATAGTATCCCTGACAACTGATCATCCGGTTTCTGATATAATAATTGTAAAGCACTTAGCACACTGCCTGGTACAGAGCGTTACCTATTATTATTATTATCATTAGTCATTGTTATTATTATAAACTAGGCACTAGGCTAAGCTTTGGGTATTAAAAAAAATCAATCAAACAAACAAAAAAAAAACCCTAAGAAGGTCCCTAACTCTCAAGGAGCTTATATTCTAATAGGGAAAGACAAAATAGAAAGGGAAGCTGTGCCCAGGGAGATAGTCAGTCAATAAATATTTATTAAGCACCTTGTACATTCCAGGCATTGTGCTAAATGCTGAAAATACAAAGAAAGACAAAAGAGGCAGCTAGGTGGCACAGTGAATAATAGAGCACCGGCCCTGGATTCAGGAGGACTTGAGTTCAAATCCGGCCTCAGACACTTAACACTTACTAGCTGTGTGACCCTGGGTAAGTCACTTAACCCCAATTGCCTCACCAAAAAAAACCAACAACAACAACAACAACAAACCAAAGACAAAAAACAGTTCTTGCTATCAAGTAGCTCATGGTCTAATGAAGGAGACAACATGCAAGAGACTATGCACAATCAAGCTCATAAAAGATAAATTTGAAATAACTAGGGAAGGCATTTTAGAATTAAAGAATGAGAAGGCTGAGAAGACTGAAGAGTGAGGCAGGAAAAGTTATTCGTCATGTAAAAAGTGACCGGAGGGCCTTTACTTGGCGAGGTGAGCAGTGTGGCCAGGTTGTTTTATGATATGTTGGTTACAGGCACGGACTTCCCAGTCATTGGGTAGGCTATAGAATGAGTCATCCCCATAGAGAGGAAAGTTCTATTAAACTTAAATCTATCTCTCTTTCACTTCCACATATTGCTCTTAATTGCTCTGGGGAATTTCTGAGATTAGAAACCTCCCTCTGCCATTCTAATTGGGCAGTTCATCACCTTGGAGAGTTGCCTGGGGGCACTGTTAAAGTTCTGGGGCAACAAGGAAGTGCTGAATCCCTCTTCCAAATAAATAACAGTCCAGTATTTGAAGATAACCATTACCTCCTCTACTCCCCCACGGCAGGTCTCTTTTACAGATGAAACATTCCCAGTTTCTTCCATTGATTTTCATTTAATTTGTTTTCTAGACCATTCTGGTCATCCTCCTCTGGACAGTCTCTAACTCTGGTTTATCAGTGTTCTTCTAGAAAAGAGACACCCAGAGCAGAACACTCTAGTCTGCATGTGGTCTGAGTAGGGGAGAGTACAGCAGCACTAGCCCCTTCCTTTCTCTTGATACTAGGCTTCTATTAATGCAGTCTAAATTGGCATTTGTGAGAAACAGCATGTTGTAGTTAATAGAAGACTTACCTTGGAGTCAAGAAGACCTTAGTTCAAATCCTGCTTCAGATACATATGAACTATGCCACCCTTAGCAAAGCCACTGAGCCTTAACAGTGCCCCCAGGCAACTCCCCAAGGTGATGAACTGCCCAATTGCAATGACAGAGGGAGGTTTCCAATCTCAGAAATTCCCCACGAGAATGAAATCACTGATTCAGTCCCCTCCACTAATTTTTTTTTATTAGTTTTTTTTTTTTTTGGGCTTCAAGTGAATTAGGCAAAGGGAATTGATTGATTAGCCATGTAAAAAGTGGTATATCTATAGCTGCACATGTATAACCTATATCTGATTGCTTACTGCCTCAGGGAAGTGGGAGGTGAGGGAGGGAAGGGGGGATAGAATTTGGAACTCAAAACTTTGAATACTAATATTTATTTAAATTTAAAAAGTGGTATATCTGAATATCTATATTTCCATCTATCTTCTTTTCTTCTTCTTCTTCTTTTTTTTTTTTTGGTGAGGCAATTGGGGTTAAGTGACTTGCCCAGGGTCACACAGCTAGTAAGTGTCAAGTGTCTGAGGATGGATTTGAACTCAGGTCCTCCTGATTCCAGGGCCAGTGCTCTATCTTCTGTGCCACCTAGCTGCCCCTTATTTCCATATCTTCAAATAAGAGCTTCAACATTGTTACAAGGCCATCTATCAAACATAGAGGGACCATGGTCTATGTTGGTGAAGAGAATGTTCAAACTGGAAATAGTAGATCCTTCACATATGGACATATTCCAAGAGATGCAATATGGTATTGTGGAAAGAAAAGTAGACTTGGACAGGAGAACTCTGGGTTTGAAACTTGGCTCTGATACTTAGTTTTTTGTTTTACTTTGGGTGAGTCACTTAATCTATTTGAGCCTCAGTTTACTCATCTATAAAATGAGGATTACAACACTGGCCAACATCGATCTCTCTGGATTGTTGTGAGGAAAGTCCTTGGCAAAACTTAAAGCATTATGTGGATATGAGTTATATTTGAAGTGATAAGGGGTGGTGCAATCAGAGAGTAGGATTCTTTGTGGAGCACTTAGATACAATTTGATGATCTCAGCCAGAGTTTTAGGCAGAAAACCTTAAGGTATGAGCCTTGTGTATTCACCAACCTCCTGGTGAGGAGAGGTTGACCTTCTAGCCACTCAACTGGGACATGGGAGACTTGGGTTCTGTTCAGATCTCAACTATGTACTCTTGGTATGACCTCAAGCAAGGTCCTCCTCTGATCATGAGAGCTTCAGTTTCTGCGTCCTTGGAATGAAAGACGGAACCAGATGATCTCTAAATTCTAGCCTAGTACTATGGCTTTGAAAATGCTAGGCCTCTTACAACTCTTATATACTCTATGACCATATTTTGCATGGGACCTTGCATATAATAGATGCTTTAAAATCATTTGTTGAATTGAAATTGAGTTGAATTCACTCCTTTGCTTAGCCTATCCATCCCTTCATTTACACCTACCCACCCATCCCAATCCTACCAAACTAGTAAGGCTCATGGGAAGGATGGAAAGGTTCTAGTCTATTCCTGGGCACATCACTTTTCCCCCTCAGTCTTATTCTCTGTAAAATGAAGATGTGGGACTAGGCAAGGGAATAAGCATTTATATAGGGCCCATTGTATGACAGATATCATACTAAACTCTTTTTACAAATATTGCCTCATTTGATCCTCGCAACAACCCCATGAAATAGATGCTACTGTTATCCTAATTTTATGTTGAGGAAGCCTAGGCAAAAAGAGGTTAAGTGACTTTCCTAAGGTCACTTAAGTCATTTAGTAAGTGTCTGAGGCCAAATTTGAACGCAGGTCTTCCTGAATCTAGGTTAGCTGCTTTATCCACTGTGCTACTGGTTGCCTCTTATTAGGGACTGGATGATACTGAAGACTTTTGTGGTTTTGTGACTTTAACAAATTTTCCAGGCTGGGATAGGCATACATAGTTCTACTGGATGATAACAGTAAGGAGGAAACATGGCAAAATGGAAATCATCAAAGGACTTGGGTTCTTACTACTTAGGCCAGTGATTTAATCAGTATCTTCAGGGGGCAGCTAGGTGGTGCAGTGGAAAAGCACCAGCTCTGGATTCAGGAGGGCCTGAGTTCAAATCCAGCCTCAGTCACTTGACAATTACTAGCTGTGTGACCCTGGGCAAGTCACTTAACCCTCATTGTCCTGCTGCCCCCCAAATCAGTATCTTCATCTATAAAATGAGGGAGTTATGCTAGATGGTTTCAGAGGTCCCTTTCAACTCTATATTTATGGTACTATGATAGAGTGGGAAGAGCAGCAGATTTGGAAACAGAAGACTTGGGTCAAATTGTAACTTTGCTATTTATGAGCTATAGTGACTGTGTGGCAGGTCACTTAACCTCAACCTCTTTGGGTCTCTGTTTACTCATCTGCAAATTAAGTAGGTGGATTAGGTTCTAAATCTATGTCCCTCAAGGATGGACTAGGTGACCTCCAGGGCCTGAGACATCCTCAGGAGTCTGGATGGATCTCTTGATGAACCTCCTTTTCTAGCCTGGAAATGTAAGCCATGTGTGGACAGGTGCACTTCTGCTTCTCAGCAGGAGACAAAAGGTAGGAGCCCAGGCTGAAGTATTGTTTTTCCAGGGAAGAACATAGTCAGATAGAACACCAGCTCCATATACAAACTGCCTCTGGCCACAAGCTACCTCTCTGAGCATGGCCTTTCCCTCGATGTGTACTTATTGAATCCATGAGTATGGGTGAATGGTTATGCATGAACAATGATAATAATTAAAAGACTTGGGTTTTATTCATGGCAAAAAGCAGCCACCCAACTCTGAAGACCTGAGACAGCTCCAGTGGCTTTTGTTTCTATTGGAAATCTCAGATACCGACTCCCTCTAGTGCCTGCACGGGGCTTGAACATCTCAGCATCAAAGGCTCATCTCTCCCAGATCTTGGAAGGGGATGTACTTTTACTTTAGTGGGGCCAAACATTTTGGGTCAAGGTGCAAAAATATCAGAGCATACTATAATTAGATGCTGGGCTGGGGAGAAGAGAAGTACAAAGTTTTGATAAGAATATTAGAGATGGAATAACTTTAGAATGTAGTAGAATAGATTTAGAAAGGATCTTAGAGGTGCTAGACTAATCACATAATTTTTTTTTTTCAGGGCAATGAGGGTTAAGTGATTTGTCCAAGGTCACACAGCTAGTAAGTGTCAAGTGTGAGGTCAGATTTGAACTCAGGTCCTCCTGACTCCAGGGCTCTATCCACTGCGCCACCTAGCTGCCCCCTAATGACATCATTTTGCAGATGGGAAGTGAAGTGAGTTAACCATGGGTACACAGGTAGTCACAGGAAAAGCTGGAATTGGAACAAGCCTGCCAACTCCTGTTCAGTGGTTTTCCCACAATTCCATTGTTTTCCTGAAGACTTGACCTTGTAGGATTTAGGTAAATTGAAGGGAGTGGGCCAGCGAAATAGTCTGAGAAAGGGAATTAATTCAATTCAATTCAATAGTCATTTGTTATATAACCGACATCTGCTAAGCCCTATGATGTATAGTCTTCGAATAATACATGTGAATGGGACCTTACACCATCACACATTAAAGCTAGAAGGGATTTTAGGAGGGTGAAAGTTGGACCTTTTGGTGCAATGGAAAGAGTGTTGGATTTGAAGTCACATGACCTCCATTCAAACCTTTGTTCTCCCACTTACAAACTGTTCATCCTTGGTCAAATTACTTGGCCTCCTGGGCCTCAGTTTACTCCTCTATAAATGATCTCTAAGGTCCCTTCCAGCTCTAAATCCGAGCTGGGAGAAATCTTAGAACACAGAATGTTAGAAGTGAGAAGGACCTTCAAGATAGTCTATGCAAGACAGATAGTCTAATACATTTTATAGAGGAGGAAACTGAGGCTCAGAGAGGTTCAAGGTTATAGCAATAATGGAAGTGATGTGGAAGATCTAGAATTTGAACCAAAGATTACTTGGGCCAAGTTCTTTTACTATTCTCTCTCTCTCTCTCTCTCTCTCTCTCTCTCTCTCTCTCTCTCTCTCTCTCTCTCTCTCTCTCTTTCTCTCTCTCTCTCTCTTTCTCTCTCTCTCTCCCTGTCTCTTGGTCTCTGTCTTTCAACAATAGCTTTTTGGTGGAGAAAAGAACTATACCAGGAAGAGAGAATCAGGGAAGCATTTGACTACTGAGGAGAATACCAAGACCTGGTCTCTTGGGGGTGGGAAAATTCAGGGCAGGGGACAGCCTCTTCTGGTTTTCCTGATGCTGTTATTGTTTGAGACCAATTCATGGATGGCCAGGAAATAGGTGAAATTGCTATCTACAAAGGAAAGGAAACTGTTTGGAGTTTCCAGTGGGGCCCCATTCATTCCAGACTAGAGCTCCATGGGGGTAGCAGGTGGGGCAACATAAACTGGGCTAATTCTTACCTCCATACATCTGCTCATCCCTCTACCCAAGAATGTGCCCCCCAACCTTCTGTTTATCTAATCCTGCCTGCCCCTCAGGACCCTGTTCTAGTCTTACTCTGCCACAAAACCTTCTCTGACCCCAACTCCCCAACCCCAATCCATAGGGATCTCTCTTTTTCCTCCTCTCTCATTGAACTTCCAGTCTGGTGCTTGATTTTATAAATGTAATGTTTTACTGGTATCATGTAAGCACCACTGGCTTTGAAATGCTGGTTTGAATGCTGGTCTTGCCACTTACCTGTCATAGGACTATACCTTCTCTATGTGTTATCTCCTCCTTGAGAGTGGGGACTGTCTTGCTTTCTATTTATATCTCCTGTGCTTTGCTTATAGTAAGCACAGTAAATACTCATTTGTTCTTTTTTCATTCATTCATATGAACATTGAGTTGGTCATTTCATTTCTCTGGACCTCAGTTTCTCCATCTGTAAAATGGGGCTAATAATAATTGCACTTCCTACTTCCCAGTTTTGTTTGCTTAAAATATTAGTTATTACTAATCCTTAATTGTTTCATATTTGTATGTCTTATGTCCAGATATCAAGCCTTATTGATTCCACCTTTATAAAATCTCTCACATCTATCTCCTCCTCCCTCTCCTCACTTCCTCTTCCCTAATATAGGTCCTCATTATCAGCTTCCTGAACTATTGTCATCACATCCTAACAATTCTATTTATCTACTTCTTATCTTCTTACCAGTCTAGTTCAACCTTCATAGACAGCTAGACTCAGACAGTCATTCAGTAAACATTTATTTAGCATCTACTATATGTGCTGTGCTCAACTCTGTGAATGCAAAGAAAAGTAAAAGACAGTCTCTGCCCTTAAAGAGCTCACAGTCTATTGAGGGGAGACACCATGCAAGCAACTACATACAAACTTTGTATAGGATGAATTGGAAACAAGCCACAAGAGGAAGGTATTACAATTAAGGGGGATTGGGAAAGGCTTCCTGTAGGAAGTAGGATTTTAGTGGAGACTTGAAGGACTCCAGGGAAGCCACCAGGAGGAGATGAGGAGGGAGAATATTCCATGTGTCTTATTCAAAGAACAGCCAAAGGGCCAGTGTCACTGGCTCTCGGGGTACTTGTGAGAGTGAAAGGCATAAGGAAACTGGAAAGGTAGAGTTGGAGTCAATTTCTTCTAAAAAATGTGCAATGGCTCACTTTGCCCACCGAGCAAAGTTTAGTCCTTTGCCTGATATTCAAGGCTCTCCACAATTTGGAGCAACCCTCTGTTCCCAGCCTTAGCTTATGTTATTTTTCTTCATCCAAAATATCCTTTTTAAGGAACAATTAATCCCAATACTATATAAATTTTTGGAAAAAATAAGGGCTTCAAAAAAGCTTGGAAAGACATGTATGGAATGATGCATTGGGAAGTAAGCAGAACCAAGAGAATACTCTACTCAGAGATAGCGATATTGTTTGATAAAGAACTGTGAATGACTTGACTACTATCAGCAATGTGATGATCCAAGTCAATCCCAAAGGAATATTGACAAAACATACTATCCACCTCTAGGGAAAGAACTGATATTGATGGAACAGTTGGGGGCATGCTATTTTTCACATTCTTTCATTAAGTGACAAATATGGTGATATTTTACATGATCATATATGAATAACCATATCGGATTATTTACCGACTCGGGGAGGGGGAAGGGGAGGGGGCAAGGGAGGCATAGAGATTGGAATAGAAAAATATAAATAAAAATGTTTAATCTGGAAAGGTGGGGGAGGGGTGTGCTGGGAAGGGTACAGAAGGTATATATGTATTTATATACACTCACACATATATATGCTGTGCATTTCTGAGTTATTTAGGTATTATTTATGTAGTAATTATATTTTAAAATTTGTCATAAATTATTTATATAAATCGATATGTATTTGTTATTTATAAAACAGTTATTTAAGGAATTAAAATGCTAAGTTATATATATTAGAATATATCTAAGTATATCTAAATGTAATAATGTAGAAAATTTACATTATATATGTCATATATGTGTCTTTGTGTATAGTATATCTGTTTGATTTATGTATAAAATATAATTATATGTCACAAATAAAATAAAAAATTTAAAAACAAAAACAAGATATCCTTAAGCCAAAATGGACAATTCCCTGACCCCATCCCCCCAATGCATCCAGTACTCTGCCTCTATACCTTTGTTCACATGATTTCCTTATGCCTAGAATGTCCTCTTCTACTTTTGCTTTTTTGAGTTCTTACCCATTGTACAAATCTCAACTCAAAGACTTACTTCTTTTGGGAATCTCAAATACCCATGACTGATAATGACTTCTCTCTTGGACCTCACATAACTCTTAGTTTTTCACCTGTCCAAAACACTTATCATCTATTATTTACTTTATGTTACTATTATTTGTTTTGGTCTCTCATCCCTCTACTAGACTGTAAGCTCTGAAGATCTAAAAGAATACATTCCATGTCTTATCCAAACTCAGGAATTGCAAAGAGCTTAGCACAGTGCCTGGCACATAATAAGTTTTACACACACACACACACACACACACACACACATATGTACTATTATTATTATTAAACTCTGTATCTCTCCTAGCACTTAACACATAACAAGACATTTGTTGAATCTATGAATTAATACATACATACTCAACTAAACCATGGGCTCCTTGAGGGCAAGAATGGTATAAAGTTGATATTCAGTCAATACTGGTGGAATTTATTTGATCAGTGATAAAAATAGCTCACACTTTTGTAGCCCTTTATGGGTAGAAAGTACTTTATCTCATTTCACCACCCTATGGGAGAGAGAGTAAGGTTATTATTTCCCTTTTACTAATGAGGAAATAGATTTTTTAAATTGTTGATTATGAAAAGTACTTAATTCAGTAGAACAAATAATATGTTCTATATTTGCTGTAAAAGAACCTGCCTAACAGGCTCTTTTTAAAAGTTTTTATTTAAATTTTTTTTTCCAATTACATGTATAGAGGGTTTTTTTTTTTAGTTCCAAAATTTTCTCCCACCCTCCTTTCCCTCCCCTCTCCCAAGGCCCCAAGCAATCTGATATAGGTTATACATTATAATCATGTTAAACATATTTCCACATTAGTTATGTTGTAAGAGAAGAATCAGAACAAAAAGAAAAAAAAACAGAAAAAAGAATAAACAACAAAATGCAACAACAAAAGTGAAAATAGTATGCTTCAATCCGCATTCAGACACCACAATTCTTTCTCTGAATGTGGAGAGCATTTTCCATCAGGAGTCTTTTGGCATTGTCTTAGATCACTGTATTGCTGATAAGAGTTAAGTCTACCAGAGGTGATTATCAAACAGTGTTGTTGATACTGTATACAGTGTTCTCTTGGTTCTGCTCATTTCATTCAGCATCAATTCATGTAAGTCTTTCCAGATTTTTCTGAAATCCACCTACTTATCATTTCTTTTTAAAAAAACTTTTTTAAGTATTTTATTTATTTTCCAGTTACATATAAGGATAGTTTTCAACATTTGTTTTCACAGGATTTTTAGTTCCAATTTTTTTTCTCCCATCCTCCCTTCCCTCCTTCCTCCCCAGGATGAAAAACAGTCTGATATAGGTTGTATATATACAATCACATTAAACATATTTCTACATTAGTCATTTTGTGAAAGAAGAATCAGAGCACAAGGGGAAAACCTCAAAAAAGAAGGGGAAGGGGCAGCTAGGTGGTGCAGTGGATAGAGCACTGGCCCTGGAGTCAGGAGGACCTGAGTTCAAATCCAGCCTCAGGCACTTAACACTTACTAGCTGTGTGACCTTAGTGACCTTAGGCAAGTCACTTAACCCCAATTGCCTCACCAAAAAAAAAAAAAAAAAGAAGAAGGGGGAAAAACAGTCCAAAAGTAGAAACAGTATGGTTCAATCTGCATTCATAATTCACAGTTCTTTTTTCTGGATGTTGAGAACATTTTCTATCATGAGTTCTTTGAAACTTTTGGATCATTGCACTGCTAAGAAGAGCCAAGTCTATCCCCATTGTTCATCACACAATGTTGCTGTTACTGTGTACAATGTTCTCCTGGTTCTGCTCACTTCACTCAGCATCAGTCCACTTAAGTCTTTCCACGTTTTTCTGAACTCCTGCTCATCGTTTCTTATAGCACAATAGCATTCCATTACATTCATATGCCACAATTTGTTTGGCCATTCCCCTATTGATGGACATTCCCTAGATTTCCAATTCTTTGCCACCACAAAGAGAGCTGCTATAAATATTTTTGTATATATGGGTCCTTTTCCCTTTTCTATGGTCTCTTTGGAATACAGGCCTAGCAGTGGTACCACTGGGTCAAAGGGTATGAACAGTCCCATAGCCCTTTGGGCATAGTTCCAAATTGCTCTCCGGAATGGTTGGATCAGTTCATAGCTCCACCAACAATGCATTAGTGCTCCAATTTTTCCACAGCTTCTCCAAGATTTATTATTTTCCTTTTTTGCCATATTAGCCAATCTGATGGGTGTGAGGTGGTACCTCAGAGCTGTTTTAATTTGCATTTCTCTGATTAATAGTGATTTAGAACATTTTTTCATATGGCAATAGATAGTTTTGACTTCTTCATCAGAAAACTGCCTATTCATATCATTTGACCATTTCTCAATTGGGGAATGATTTGGATTCTTATAAATTTGATTTAGTCCCCTAATATTTTAGAAATGAGGCCTTTATCAGAAATGCTGGCTGTAAAAATTGTTTCCCAGTTTTCTGTCTCCCTTCTAATTTTGATTGCATTGCTTCTGTTTGTACAAAAACTTTTTAATTTAATGTAATCAAAGTCTTCCATCTTGCATTTCATAATATTCCCTATCTCTTATTTGGACATAAATTGTTTTACTATCCATAGATCTGAGAGGTAAACTATTCCTCCATCTCCTAATTTATCTATGGTGTCACCCTTTATGTCTAAATCTTGAACCCATTTTAACCTTATTTTAGTAAAAGGTTGTAAAATGTTGGTCTATGCCTAGTTTCTGCCATACTATCTTCCAGTTTTCCCAGCAGTTTTTGTCAGATACTGAGTTCCTATCCCAGAAGCTGGAGTCTTTGGGTTTATCAAACAGTAGATTACTGTAGTCGTTTACTACTGTGTCTCCTGTGCTAACCTATTCCATTGATTCACCACTCTGTTTCTTAGCCAGTACCAAATAGTTTTGATTACTGCCATGCTTATCATTTCTTACAGAACAATAGTATGCCATTACATTCATATTCCACAATTTGTTTAGCCATTCCCCAATTGATAGGCATCCCCTCAATTTCCAATTCTTTGCCACCACAAAAAGAACAACTATAAATATTTTTGTACATTTGGGTCCTTTTCCTTTTTTATGATCTCTTTGGGATATAGACCTAGTAGTGTCATTACTGGGTTAAAGGGTATGCACAGTTTTAAAACCTTTTGGGCATGATTCCAAATTTCTCTCCAGAATGGTTGGATCAGTTCACAGCTCCACCAACAGTGCATTAGTGCTCCAATTTTCCCACATCTTCTCCAACATTTATTATTTTCCTTTTGTCATATTAGCCAATCTGAAAGGTGTGAGGTGGTACCTCAGAGTAGTTTAAATTTGCATTTCTCTAATCAATAGTGATTGCAAACATTTTTTCATATGGCTATAGATACCTTTAATTTCTTCATCTGAAAACTGTGTGTTCATATACTGTGGCCATTTCTCAACTGGGGAATGACTTGTATTCTTGTATTTTTGATTCAGTTCTCTCTATATTTTAGATACAAGGCCTTTGTCAGAAACACTGGATGTGAAAATTGTTTCCCAGCTTTCTGCTTTCCTTCTCATCCTGTTTGCATTGGTTTTATTTATGTAAAACCTTTTAAATTTAATGTAGTAAAAATGATCCACTCTGCATTTCATAATGTTCTCTATCTCATCTTTGGTAATAAATTCTTCCCCTCTCCATAGATATGACAAGTAAAATATTCCTTCCTTTTCTAATTTGCCTATTATGTCACCCTTTATGTCTAGATCATGCACCCATTTTGACTTTACTTTGGTGTATGGTGGAAGATGTTGATCTATGCCTAGTTTCTGCCATACTATTTTCCAGTTTTCCCAGCAGTTTTTGTCAAATAGTGAGTTCTTATCCTGGAGGCTAGAGTTTTTGGGTTTATCAAACAGGAGATTGCTATATTCATTTACTACTATGTTTTGTATGCCTAACCTATTCCACTGATCCACTTCTCTATTCTTAGCCAGTACCAAATAGTTTTGATGATTGTTGCTTTATAATATAGTTTTAGATCTGGTACAGCTAGGTCACCTTCCTTTGCATTTTTTTCTTTAAAGGAAATCAATTTTTAAAAATGGAAGCTCAGAGTAATGCAGTGACAGAGTTGGGCCCAGAACCCAGCTCTAATGTTTCCCAGTTCAGTCATAGAATCATATATTCAGTTCTTAAAGGTAATCTAGTCCAACTTTTTCTCTACAGCATTCCTGACAGATGGCCATCCATTTTTTTAATACATCAATTAGATTCAATTTAACAAATTTTTATTAGACATCTACTATGTGTAAAGAATTGTTGGTGAGAACAGAGCTAAAGTAATCCCTGCCTTCAAAGAATGGGTCTTGTATTAGGAGATACAACAAGGAAACAGATAAGTAAATACTAGATAATTTAAAGGAGGGGGCACTGACAAATAGGGAAGAAGATCAGGAAAGGCCTAACAGAGGAGTTGGCACCAAAGTTGAACCTTGAAAAAAAGCAAGGGATTCTATGAGTCCAGGTTACAAGAAAGTATGTTAGGATATGCAGGACAGCCTGTGCAATTTTGAGGGTGGATGGTTTGTAAAGTTAAACTGGTTAGTTGTTGGGTCAAGCATGAGAAGAGCGGGGGGAAGGTTAGGGTTGGGCCAGTTGGTCAAATGACAAGTATTTATTATGTACTTACTTTCCAGGCACTGTGCTAAGCCCTGGTGTTATTAAGAAGGACAAAAATATGGTCCCTTTTATCAAGGACTATACATTTTAGTAGAAATTAAGTGTGTAAATAGCTAGCTACACACAAGGCATATAGAGTAAATAAATTAACGTAATCTGAAAGAAGAAGACTTTAGAAGCAGGGGGAGGGGCAGGAAAGACCCCCTTCAGAAGGTAGGATTTGAGCTGAGTCTTGAAGGAAGCCAGAAGAAGGGTAGAATGCTTGGAGGTCATCCTTGGGTCAAGGAATATGTTAAGTAGGAGTAAGGCCAAGTGAAAGATAGTATGAAAAGTTGTGACTAGAGAGGAATTTTAGAACTCTGGATCTGATGGTGAGACCAAGCTCATGCCCAACCCTATGTCACAAACCTGTGGCTAAGGTGCAGTAAATAAAGGTGCAGTTGAGGCTGATGAAGTGGAGGGGCTAGAGTGTCTGAGGGGATGTTAGGTCATACCCATCTGTAAAAATAAAACAAACAAAAAAACCCAAACCAAAAACATACCTCACATGACCCTACCATCCCCTAACAGTATCCTTCTATATTTTGCCTCCATTTAATAGTCAAACTCCTAACAACAACACTGTGGATATTGATTGTCTTCAATTCTATGCCTCTCATTCCTCAGCCCTTAGAAATCTGGCTTTCCCCTGTTACTCAATTCTCATTCTTTTCATCTCAGCAGCATTTGGTCCTACTGACTACTTTCTCCTTCTGAATATTCCCTTCTCTTTGAGTTTTCATGACATTGCTCTTTCTTGGTTCTTCTCCTACCCACCTGACCCCTCTTTCTGTATTGGATTGTCATCCAAACTCCACACATCTGGAACAAACCATTAGCTTTTCCTACAAACCCACCTCTCTTCTTAACTTTTGTTGAGGCCCTCACCATCCTTCCTATCTAGCATTCAGTCATCCTTGACACCAACTTCTTCCTCACTCTCTTTCCCCTTTCTCTGGACTTTAACACCATAACCGCTCACTACTCTTAATTAATCAATTGCCAAGTCATATCCATTCTATCTCTATACTATCCCCTTGATCCATCCCCTTTTCACACTCACACACGGCCATCTCTCTAGGTCAGACCCTCATAACCTCTCACCTGGACTATTTCAATAGTTTCTTAATTAGTTTTCCTACTTCAAGTCTCCACCACCTCTAATATACCCTAAAATTTTTATGTGACCCCAGGTATATACATATACATATACATATACATATACATATACATATACATATATGTGTGTGTGTGTGTGTATAAATACATAATCTTTTAGTGTTGCCAAATTTTTCTCAACTCCCATATTCAGTTACATGAACCCATATGGTGTAGTGACCCACAGTTTAAGAAGCTTTGCTTTAGAGCAGGGATTGGAGGAAGAAGGAAGGAAACAGCAAGAACTTAGTATGTTCTAGGCAAAAAGAAAGACAGTCCCTGATTCTCGAAGAGCTTACAATCTAATGGGGGAAGACAACATATAAGAGGGAGCTGGAAAGGAGTGGGGAGGGGATGGTGACACCTGGCTTGGAAGCACGGTTTTGAAATCCAGAGGAAGTTAAGAATAGGTCTAGGAGGAAAATGAAGGTGAAACACCCTTGGTTCCTCCAAAAGAAAATAGAGATTCCAGGAGGAACTCCCCAATGGGAGAAGGGAGACAGGTCTTATGGAGGGATATTCCATGATGTGTGGTTTGCAGGGATGATAGACTGTGAGTCAAGGATGCCTGAGGCACTGAGGGAGGTTCCAGAGTGAGTCAGCAGTAGAGGGGAGCATGGTAAAGTCCAGAGAAAGTCAAGAACAGGGCCAGCAGGAGATGGTTCTTTTTTTTTTTTTTTTTGGTGTGAGGCAATTGGGGTTAAGTGACTTGCCCAGGGTCACACAGCTAGTAAGTATTAAGTGTCTGAGGCTAGATTTGAACTCAGGTCCTCCTGAATCCAGGGCTGGTGCTCTATCCACTGCACCACCTAGCTGCCATGATGGTTCATTTTTGATGTTCTATTCTCAGTCTCTAGAACTGTGCCTGCCATATGGCAGGTGCTTGATGATTGATGTACTCCAATATCAAAGTCATTAAGTATGAGAGGGGAGATTAGGGTAGAGAGGAAGACCATGAGCCAGGTACTGAGTTCCTAGAGGAAGGAGGGAGAAAGATCGAAGAGCCAGTAGATGATTAAAACAAGAATCTGGGGGCAGCGAGATAGCATGGGGCAGATAGATAGCACAGTGGTAAAGCACCGGCCCTGGATTCAGGAGTACCTGAGTTCAAATCCGGCCTCAGACACTTGACACTTACTAGCTGTGTGACCCTGGGCAAGTCACTTAACCCTCATTGCCCTACAAAAACCAAAAACAAAACAAAAAACAAAACAAGAATCTGAATGGGGTGATATAAGGTACAGTGCTCTGGTTGTTGAGCAAGAGAGGCGAAAGGATGACATGGAAGAAGCAGTGAAGAATTAGATATATTTCTATTCTTCCTTTTGACCCAGGGTGTGAGGAGGGGTGGCCAGAGATGCAGGGGCCAGGGTACAATATCTTCCAGAAGGATCCACGTGTCCATGAATGCAAGAGGCAGCTAGCTAGGTGACACAGTGAACAGAGTGCTGGGCCTAGAGTTAGGAAGATCTGAGTTCAAAATCCAGCCCCAGAGGGTCCCTGGCTGTGTGACCAGGGCAAGTCTCTTAACCTCTGTTTGCCTCAGATTCTTCATCTGTAGAGAGTGGGATGATAATAGCATTTGCCTCGAAGGGTTGTTGTGAAGATCAGATAATACAATATTTGTAAAGTTCTTGCATAGTAGGCATGATATACATATTAGCTATTATTATTATTAAAATAATCATTTTATTAGGTTATTTATTAAATTATTTATTAAATCAGTAACATAATAATTATTAAAAGAGTATGAAATTGTAACAGAACAGAGAATTTCAGATGGCTTAATAGAAGAGGAAGGTAGAACAGGATAGAGACTTGGAAAGGGTGAAAGAGAGGGAAATGGCAGTAGAGGAGAAACCTTTTTGGTTTTTTGTTTGTTTTTTGCGGGGCAATGAGGGTTAAGTGACTTGCTCAGGGTCACACAGCTAGTAAGTATCAAGTGTCTGAGGTCAGATTTGAACTCAGATCCTCCTGAATCCAGGGCCAGTGCTTTATCCACTATGCCACCCAGCTTCCCCCAACCTTTTTGTTTAGGAAGCTGGTGACTGAATCACAGGGAACGGGAGAGGAAGAATTAGGACTGTCTTTCTTTTTCTTATTGGTATCCCATGGTTAACACAGTGCCTGGCACATAGTTGGCAATTATTAAATGATTATTGAATTCAATTGAATTTTAGCCCTAAACTGTAGAAGGAGCGCCATTTGAAAGGTCTCCTACCCTCCAGCAGGAATTTTGCTATGGTGGTGGGGCGGTTGGTAGTACAAGTTGGTTCTCTCTTAAACACCAGGCAAGAAGGGAGATAGGGTCCTCCAATGTGCCTAGTAAAAACTTGAGGAATGGTTTCCCAGGAGTTTAACTGAATTTATATCCAACACCATTTCCTTGATCTCATCTCAAGCCCTACTCTTGGATGAGATCGATCCTGGAGGCAAGAGGGCAGGTGTCTGAAAGCTATTGCTTCTCTCATGTGGTTCAATAAAGCAGAGTGGAAAGGGTTCAGGTTTCCAAATCTAATTCTCTCTCTGTGATAATCATGTAATCAATAAACACATCTTTATTAAGTGCCTGTTGTGTGCCAAGCACCTTGCAGAACACAAGGAATAAAAAGACCAAAACAAAACCCAACCCCAAACTGAAATAATTCTTGCTCTCAAAGAGCTTTCATTTTGTCAGGAGAGGCCATGCATATGTATATACTTTTTTTTTTGGGGGCAGGCAATGAGGGTTAAGTGACTTTCCCAGGGTCATGGACAGCTAGTGTCAAGTGTCTGAGGTCGGATTTGAATTTAGGTCTTTCTAAATCCAGGACAGGTGCTTGTACCACCTAGCTACCCCCTGAGGCCATGCATATGTAGATATGTATATACAGATTAAATGCAAAACAGTTAAATACCTGACGGTTAAGGAGGGAACTGCTGAGGGGATCAGAAAAAAGACCTATGCATAGAAGGTTCTGCTTGAGCCAAGTCTTGAAAGGAGAGAGGGATTCTAGAGGTAGGAATGCAAAAGGGTTGGCTTTGGCCTGGAGAAGGGTTACCTCATTATCAGAAACTAGGGGAAAGGAGGAGAGAATGGAGAATGATGTCAAGAGGTTTTGAAATAGATTGAATGGGAAAAGAGGGAGCACACATTGAATGACCTCAATGTTTTCAGTAAAGGAAGAGAAAAGGTCCTATTAATAATAATTAATAGGTGTAGCTAGGTGGCACAGTGGATAAAGCACTGGCCCTGGATTCAGGAGGACCTGAGTTCAAATTTGGCCTCAGACACTTGACACTTACTAGCTGTGTGACCCTGGGCAAATCACTTAACCCCCATTGCCCTGCAAAAAAAAAAAGAAAGAAAGAAAGAAAGAAAGAAAAGAAAAGAAAAAAGGAAAAAAAAAGAAATGGGAAGAAAAATATTCTCAATCGATAATAATTAATAGCTAGCATTTATGTAGTACTTTAAAGTTTACAAAGCTCTTTACAAATATTATTTTGCCCAACAACCTGGGGATTAGATTATTATCCCCATTTTACAGATAGGAAACTGAGACAGAGGATAAGTGACTTGCCCAGGGTAAACATAGCTAGAACATGTATTTGAACTTAAGATTTCCTGATTTCAGGTCTATTGATGATGGGGAGCTTGCTATCTACAAAAATAGCGCATTCCATCATTAGCTCTAATTCTTCTTCTTTTTTTAATCCAAGAATCTTTTATGTTTTTTAGTCATTTATGTCATGAATTTGTAGGGGATTGGTTTCAACAGTTCAGGTTCCTTGCCATTGGTTCTCACAAAGTGTGCTTCTCTGGGTGGAGCAGGCCGACATTTCAGTTGAACCCAGGTGCCTTTTTCTTTGGCTTCATTTTTCTTCTGGTCATTTTCTTTTACCTTCTTCAGGAAGCTATCCTGGCTCTTAGAATGTTTAATATGCTCAATATGCACATTAATTCTCTTTGCTAGAATCTTGCCCTTAACCTGTTTGTTTACAACAATTCGTACAGCATGTTGAGTAACATTATATACCCATCCAGTCTTGCCACAGTAACATTTGTGGGGCATTCCTTGCTGAACTGTGCCCATACCCTTGATATCTACAATATCACCTTTCTTGTATATTCGCATATATGTAGCCAAAGGGACAATACCATGTTTTCTAAAGGGCCTAGAAAACATGTATTGTGTCCCTCTCCTTTTTCCTTTTATTGTTAGTCATTTTGGCAACTCACTGGAATATGGCAGAGCCGGCGGAAAGCCATTAGCTCTAATTCTTAGGAATTTATTCCTTTTACTGAGCTGTAATCTGGCTCCCTACAATTTCCCTCCCTATCTCCCATTGATCCTAGTTCTGACCTCTAGGGGCAAGCAGGACAGGTCTTGTTCCTCTTTTAACGATTGGTCCACCAGCAGAGACAATGTGGGGGTAGTGGAAAGAAGGCTAGATTTGGAATAAGAGAAAGTGGGTTAGAATCTGGCTCTGTTGCTCCTTTCCTGTGTGACTTTAGTGTGGTGGTGGTGGGCACTGCATGCTGAGCTGCAGAGTACGAAGGCAGGCAGCAGTTACTCTTACTCCATCCAGTCTCTAGGTAGAGCTACTCCTCCCCTTGGCAGGACTTCCTCTCTGGCCATTCCCTTAGTCCTCTCCCCAACCCCAGGAGTGGTTTTCCTTTCCATTCAGCTCTCCCCGCACTTTGTATTTGCCCCACCTCAATGATTCTGCCCTCTTGACTCTCTCTTTTCTCCTCCTCCTTCCTATAAATCCATCGAATAGGAGGGGCTAGCTTTTGAATTTGTTAGCCCCAATTCAAGTCCTAAAGTCCTCCAGATGAGGTTGGATTGAGGAGGACTAAGGGATTCCTGCAGCAAATCAGCAGGCACCTATCTCTAGCATCCTGATCTCCTAGCTGGCATGTGGAGTAAAAGTAACCAAAACAGTCATTGAACAAGTGATTTCTCCCTCAGTGCCAGTTTTTTCATCTGAAAAATTAGGAGGTTGAGCTAGATGAACTTTTTTTTTTTGGTGAGGCAATTGGGGTTGTGACTTGCCCAGGGTCACACAGCCAGTGTTAAGTGTCTGAGGCTGAATTTGAACTCAGGTCCTCCTGACTCCAGGGCTGGTGCTCTATCCACTGGGCCCTGAGCTAGATTAACTTTGAGGTCCCTTCTAGTTCTAAATCCTATAGTACTTATTCTTTCTTGCCCCCTTCCCCCTCAAAAAAGAAAAAAAAAAAGAAATCTTGGAGGCTCACTGTTGGGAACAGCTCAGAGCAGCTCCCAGGAATAACATTCTCTTTCCTAGGATCCCACCTCTCAGTGACTATCTTCATTATTCCATTTCTACTTAACCCTGATTCTTAGGATATCCCTAGACAGACTGTCCTAAACTTAGGGTCTGGGTTACAGTAGAGCTTGAAGTGTCTGGTGGCCCTGATGGATGACTGAGGGACGTAAGAGTCACTTTTTTTTTTCCAGTTCTGTTTGAACAGGAAGCACATTTTGGCAAAGGAAAGATACAGGACACATAATAGAGACATCAACCTTAGGGAGAAGAGACCAAACTAGTCCCTCTACCCAGCTCACAGACCTTCCTTCCCCCTTTCTTTTTATTTTTTAATAATAATAATAATAACTTGCATTTATATAGCACTTTTAAGGTTTACAAAACACTTTCCAACATCAATCATGTGAAGTAGCTACTACAGATTTTATTATTTCTATTTCATAGGTGAGGAAACTGAGGCCCAAGGAGATCATATGACTTGCCCAGGTCCCATGCCTAATAAATGTCAGCTGGGCTTTGAACTCATCTGTCTTAATTCCAAGTCCAGTTTAGTTCTCTTTCTACTAAATTATGATGCCTCTTAGATGAAATAATCACACAATCTTGAATTTGAAGAGATCACAGAGGTTATCTAGTTCCTGCTCCTTTTGGTGGGGAGGAGGGGGAGAAGTTCTAATGGTGCCAGCAGAATTACTTTGCTTGTCCCTTCTAGGGGCAGAATCCTGGCTCTGTGATTAACTGGTTGTGTGATTTTGGGCAAACTGCTTCATCTTTCTCATTCAGCAATTCAATTCCACAAATATTTATTAGTTTTCACCTTTGTGCAAGGCATGGCTGGGCAACAGGCTATAAAAAAAAAAAATTAGGAAACAGTCTCTGACCTCAAGGACCCTACATTCTGCAGGATAGATACCACATATACACAAGTTAGTACATGCAAAGATATACAAAGTAGTACAAAGTAATTTAAAGGAGAGAGAGAGTGCTCATAACTTGGAGAGTAAGAAAAGCCTCATATAGGAGGTGGTACTTGAGCTGTTCTTTGAAGGACACTAGGAATTACACAAGACAGAGGTAAAGAAAGATTTCATTAATTTGTAACTATGCCCAAAGGGCAATCAAACTGTGCATATCCTGTGATCCAGCAATACCATTGCTAGGTCTGTATCCCAAAGAGATCATAAAAGAAGGGAAGAGGACCTACATATACAAAAATATTTTTAGCAGCACTTTTTGTGGTAGCAAAGAATTGGAAATTGAGGAAATGTCCATCAACTGGGTAATGGCTGAACAAGTTGTGGTATATAAATGTGATGGAATACTATTGTGCTGTAAGAAATGATGAGGGGCAGCTAGGTGGCACAGTGAATAAAGCACTGGCCTTGAATTCAGGAGGACCTGAGTTCAAATCCAGCCTTAGACACTAGACATTTAACTAGCTGTGTGACCCTGGGCAAGTCACTTAACCCTCATTGCCCTGCCAAAAAAAACCCAAAACAAACAAAGAAATGATGAGCAGGCAGATTTCAGAAAAACCTGGAAAGACTTATGTGAACTGATCCTGAGTGAAGTGAGCAGAATGAGAACAGTGTACATAGTAACAGCAACACTGCAATGATCAACTATGATACTTAGCTCTTCTCAGCAATACATGATCCAAGAGAATTCCAGAAGACTCATGATGGAAAATACTCTCCACATCTAGAGAAAGAACTATGTGTGGAGTCTGAATGCAGACTGAAGCATACTATTTTTACTTTTTTGTGTGGTTTTCCCTTTTTTGTTTTGTTTATTCTTTCATAACATGACTAATACAGAAATATGTTTAACATGATTGCACACATATAACCTATATCAGATTGTTTTCCATCTTGGGCAGGGGGGAAGGGAGGGAGGGAAAAAATTTGGAACTCAAAACCTTATAAAAATGAATGTTGAAAATTATTACATGTAATTGAAAAAATACTATTAAAAAGAGAAAGATTGCATTCAAAGTAAATGCTAAGATGAAGAGTTTGTATTTTGTTCTAGTGGCAATAAAGAGTAATTTGAAAGCTTTGAGTAAGAGGATGACACGAGGGGCAGCTAGGTGGTACAGTGGATAGAACACTGGCCCTGGATTCAGGAGGACCTGAGTTCAAATCCATCCTCAGACACTTGACACTTACTAGCTGTGTGACCCTGGGTAAGTCGCTTAACCCCAATTGCCTAACTTAAAAAAAAAAAAAAAAAGGATGACATCGTCAGATAAATGTTTGGGAAATAACCATTTGGCAGCTGTGTGGAAGATGAATTGGAGAGGGGGGAGACTAGAGGCTAGGAGATCAGTTAGAAGGCTATTGAAATTATTCAGGAAAGAAATCATTGCCTGACCTATGTGAATGGACAGATATAAGAGTTATTCTAGAGTAAAACTGATATGTCGGGCAGCTGGGTGGCGCAGTGGATAAAGCACAGGCCCTGGATTCAGGAATACCTGAGTTCAAATCTGGCCTCAGACACTTGACACTTACTAGCTGTGTGACCCTGGGCAAGTCACTTAGCCCCCAATGCCCTGCAAAAAAACAAAAAAACAAAAAACAACTAAGAATGAAAACTGATACGTCATGGCAACTGACAGGGCTCAACAATTGAGAGAAAGGGAAGAATCAAAGATGACTTCAAAAGGTCTTGGACCTTCATGACTGGAAAGATGGTTGCACCATTAGAAGAAATGAAGAAGGTTGGAGGAAGCCTAGGTTCTTTTGGGGGGGGCAGGGCAAGATAATAAGTTCTGTTTGGGACACGTTAAGTTTGAGATACCTGTAGAGCATCCAGGTGAAGATGTTCAACAGGAAGTGGTAACACCGGAGAGTTTAGGAGAGAGATTAGGGAGGAATTATGGGAGAGGTACTTGAGCTCAAGATTTCATTAATTTGGAACTATGCCCAAAGAGCAATCAGACTGTGCATATCCTGTGATCCAACAATACCATTGCTAGCTCTGTATCCCAAAGAGATCATAAAAGAAGGGAAGAGGACCTACATGTACAAAAATATTTTTAGCAGCACTTTTTGTGGTGACAAAGAATATATAGATTTCAGTCACATGCCTAGAGGTGCTAGTTAAACACTTGGAAACTGATGAAATTGATGTAGGAGGTAAAATTGGTACGTCTCAAGATCAATTTGACCCCAAATTCCAGCATCAGAAAACTGCCTGTTCATATACTTTGACTATTTCTCAATTGGGGAATGACTGTGGAAATTAGGCAAGAATTTGTCTTTTTCCCATTTGAGGATATTTCTCAGGATATACTGTATAGTTTCTTTTCCAATTTCCATTGTTTCTAGTCCTTGGCTAATTCAGTTATTCCATGAATAGGTAGTGGGTGGGGAAGGGGAACAGTGCTCTATTGCTTTTTTTTTTTTTTTTTTTTTTTTTTAGGCAATGGGGGTTAAGTGACTTGCCCAGGGTCACACAGCTAGTAAGTGTCAAGTGTCTGAGGCCGGATTTGAACTCAGGTACTCCTGAATCCTGGGCCGGTGCTTTAACCACTGCGCCATCTAGCTGCCCCCTCTATTGCTTTCTTAATTTACAATTTTTGTTGATTTATTTTTTCTATGGACTTTTTTTCTTCTTTATCTTCTTCCTTGGATCAAATTCCAGATAAACTGATGAGGACCTTGACTAGGATAGTCAAAGGGGATGTGTGCAGAGAAGTGTATGGGTTTGAGAGATATGGTGGAGACAGGTTTTATAGGACTTGGTGACTCATTGGATATGGGTGTGGTGAAGGAGAAGATGACTGAGGTATTGAGACTGGATGACTGGGAGAATAGTGCACCATCAAATAGAAATAGAAAAGTCAGGATAGGTAGCAAATTGAGAAAGAAATTATGAATTCATCATTAGACATGTGTCTCATCATTGAGGTATTTGTGCTTGCCAAGTTTTTTGCTGCTGTCATGGAGAATGTCTAGTATAGAGTCCAAATGGAAAAGAGATTCCTCAAAATGATGAGTTCCTCTGAATGACTCTGTTTGTGGTTGACATTGTGCTGATTGAATAAAGCCCTGGAACAATGCAAAGCCACCTAGATGGAATCCATAATCACTCAAAAGGATTAGGTCTAATTATCCACAAGGAAAAATCAAGTGGATATAGAACGCCTTTTGTCCAGACTACGACTGGCTTTTGGATGGATGACCCATAGAACCAGCCCATTAGTACATGTATTTTGAGCAGACAGTACAGATGGATAATGGCTTTTGTCCAGAAATAGAAGGAAGAGAGGGGGCTAGACTCTGCCTTTGGAAAATTGCATGGTGCTTTTAATGATTCCCAAATTCACCCCATAAGATATTCACTTCATCTGTTTAACACTAATATTTTTCTGATGAGGTTGTATGGCTACAGATCATGTCACATCTCAGTCTCTGAAGAATTGAAATTATGGCTCTCCCAAGAAGCAATTGAGGGAGGTACAAGGTGGACATCAATAAGCTGAAGTATTTTATTTATGAATAATTACATGCAAGGAGCAGAGTAAAAAAATATCATTAAAAAGATACAGGACCAGAAAAGATGTGGGGTAGTCATCTGTCAAGATCTGACTTGTGTGCGCTCCATTGATGCCCATGTAATATCAATCTTCTTTGTTGGATCTTCAACCAGGTCATGCCAGCTAACCATTGGTGTCCCTCAAGGCTCTGTCCTGGGCTGCCTTCTCTTTTCCCTCCATACTGTTTCATTTGGTGATCTTATTAGTTCTTATAGATTCAATCATTATCCCTTTGCTGATGACTCTCAATTCTATTTATCCAGCTCTCAATTCCCTCCTGACTTCCAGCCCCACATATCCAACTGCTTATTGGACATTTCAAACATGAGGTCCTATGAATATCTTGATTCAATATGTCCAAAGCTGAACTCATTATCTTTTCCCCTAAACTCTTATCTCTTCCAAGCTTTCCTATTATTGTCAAGTGTACCACCATCCTCTTGGTCATTCAGGTTTGAAACCTAGATGTCATCCTTGATTCTTTATTCTCTCTCAACTCTCATAACTAATCTGTTGTCAAGTTCTGTTCATTCTACCTTCAGAGCACCTCTCCCCTTTATTCTCTTTTTCCCTTTTCTCTCTTCTTCCCTTTTGTATATCTGCTTCTGTGGTGCAGGCCCTAATCATGACATACCTGGACTATTGCAATAACTTTCTGCTTGGTCTCTTTGCTTCAAGGCTTTCCTCACTTTAGTCCCTCCTTCATTCAGCTATCAGTGATATTCCAAAGTGCAGGTCTGACTATGTCATCTCCACTCTCCCCACCCCATAAACTCCAGTGACTCCCTATTACTTCCAGGATTAAATTTTAAATTCTTATTTTAGCTTTTAGCTCTCCTCTTCCTACTTTTCCAATCTTCTTATACTTTAGTTCCCTCTACCTGCCACTCTACTCTCCATGGACACTGGCCTCCTTTCATTTTCTTGCCATCTTCTGACTTTGTGGCTTTTCACTGGCTGTACCTCATGCCTGGAATGCTCTACTTCCTAGTCTCTGCCTCCTGGTTTCCTTCAAGTCAGTTAGGTGTTGCAATGGATAAAGTAGATTTAAACACTGGACCTGGGATCAGGAAGACTAGAGTTCAAATTTGACTTTTCACATTTACTAGCTGTGTGACTCTGGTCAAGTCATTTAACTTCTGGCTGCTTTGTTTTCCTCAACTGTAAAAAGGGGTTAATAATAGCATCTTACTTCCTAGGGTTGTTGTGAGGTTAAAAATGACAAAATATTTGTAAAGTGCTTTGAAAACCTTAAACTGTTATATAAATATTAGTTACTACTATTATTATCACTTTCTTAAGTCAGCCAAAATTCCACCTTTTTCAAGAAGCCTTTCCTCTAGAGTCAAGGATTTAAATCCAGGGGCTTTGACTTCAAACTCAGTGCTGTTTTTTGCTACATTACACTATTTGTAAATGATAGAACATTCCTACAGTGAGGGTTCCCAGAAGTCAACAAGGGTTACCACGCTGATTTGTACTTCAGTGAGGAGCTATGGGGGGCTGGAGGGTGGTGGGGAACAGTATACACACAGAGCAAAGAAGAGAAAAGTAAAGCAAAAGAAAGAAGAGAAGAGGGAAGAAAAAGGAAGGGAAAGGAAGGGAAGGGAAGAGAAGGGAAGAGAAGAGGAAAGAAAAAACCAATAAATTAAGGTTCTGTAATGTTTGGGGTCCTGTTGGCTTTTCAGAGTAAAGATAAGGAATGAAATTTTGAAAAACTTTTAGTAAAAACTAAGCTTGGGTTGAGTTGGGGGTGGGGGGAAAGATGCCAATTCTCTTCAATTATTCTGAGTCTGTAGGGAATAAAACTAGCTGATTACAAATCCCTGCCTTCAAAGAGCTTACCGTATCACATCTAAGGGCTATGGCAGATACACACATGAGTATCATACATGGCAGAGTGTGACATTTGCAAAAGTAAGAACTGAACTAATAATAACTGGTGTTTATATATGCTTTACCTATATTACCTCATTTGATGCTCAAAAAACATGTAATGTGCTATATTTTATCATTGCACTTGAGGTTTTCTTTTTTTTTTCTGACTGTGACATTCTGTTCTAAGTTCCGTATTGTTGCATTTTCTAACCTCAATGTCCCACCAGTACCTCAAATACAATTAAATGACCTAAAATGGAATTCTTCATCTTCCTTCTAAAACCTGACCCAATTTCCTCATTCCTTTGGATGACATCACTATCTTCAAAGTCACCCAGGCTCAAAACCTGGGAGTCTCCTTTGATTCTTCTCTCTTCCTTCCCTTCCATATCCAATCAGGTGCCAAGTCTTGTTGAGTCTTCCTCTACAATATCTTTTATATCCATCACTGTCCTCTTCTCTCTACAACTATCCTAGCTCAAATCCTCCTCACCTCTCACCTGTACTATATTGTAAGAGCCTGTTGGTTGCTATCCTTGCCTCCACTTTCTCCCTTTTCCAACCCATTTTTCCACACACTTGTTGAAATAAACTTCCTAATATATACAGATCTGATCATGTCATTCCCCTGTTAAAAAGCCTTAGTATTTAAAGTCCACCATACCTTGGATCCACTCAGCCTTATTTTATACTCTTCTCCTGCCTTTTCAACCCAATTTCATTTTATCCCTCTTCATGCATTTTAAGTTCCACCCTAACCAAACTACTAGCTATTCTTTTTTTTTTTTTTTTTTTTTTTTTGTGAGGCAATGGGGGTTAAGTGACTTGCCCAGGGTCACACAGCTAGTAAGTGTCAAGTGTCTGAGGCCGGATTTGAACTCAGGTACTCCTGAATCCAGGGCCGGTGCTTTATCCACTGCGCCACCTAGCCGCCCCCTTTTTTTTTTTTTTTTACTAGCTATTCTTGAAACTCTACATGTTATCTTCCCCTGTATTGATTATTTGCACAGGTTCTTCCCTATATTTTGAATGCTTCTTTTATCTCTACCTTTCATACTGCTCCTTTTCCTTTAAAGCTCGGTTTAGTTGCCACCTTCTTTATTAAGCCTTCCCTAATCCCTGCAGCTGAATATTGTATCTTTGTCCTTAAATTTTCCTGAAATTGGGGCAGCTAGGTGGCGCAGTGGATAGAGCACTGGCCCTGGAGTCAGGAGTACCTGAGTTCAAATCCGACCTCAGACACTGCGCCACCTAGCTGCCCCCCCACCTTAGGTTCTTAATAATGCCCATTAAAATTGAATTCTATGTTTCCTCTAGTTGTCAGTGATCATTCTCTCTTTCCTTACATCGTTACAGATAGCAAGCCTTCTTAAACATTTTCTGCTCTTGACTCCTTTTTGCCTGACAAATTTTTACCAGACCTTGGGGTACATAGGTATATAAAATAGGTGTATATAACCTTTTTTCTGTTGCCAAAATTTTCTCTACCCTCACATTCAGTTACTTTACCCCATAAAAGGTCCTGACCCAAAGTTTAAGAAGCTTTAACTGCATAGGATAAGTTTCTTCTTCTGTCACTAGCACCTAGTAGGTACTTAATAACTGTTTGTTTCAGATTAGACTAGATTATTCTGAGGTCTTTCAGATACTCACATTCTATCTTCTAACATTCGATATTCTAAGATCCTTTCCAGGCCTAACATTTTAAGATTCTAGGTGATGGTGCCTAGAATTCAAGTGACTAGAGAAGGGAATGAATGTAGGGACCTGTTCTGAGAGAACAGCAGGACTGTACCTAGTTACGGATCAGGGTCTGGGATTTGAAAAGGCAGCCCCACCATTGCGTGGGGTCTGCACTCCCCCCTCCACTCTGTGGGGTCCACAGGGCAGCTTAAGTCCCAGGGCTCATTAACCCCATGTGGGGCCATCAGGCAGTGGAATAGAGGGTGTGGGCTGGTGGGCAGGAGACTGTAGGCAAAACACATTTATGAACAAGAATGGATCCAAGCTATTATTTCTTTTTTCCTTCTCCCCCCTCCAAAAGCATTTTTTTTTTCCCATGGACTCTTAACTGGGCCTTCTTGATCCTGCTAAAGTGTTCTCCGTACTCTAAATAAACAGCAGTGGAGCTCGGCCCAGGAGAGCAGAGAAGAATGCAGGGGGCTTTGAGCAACAAGCAGACACACATGTCAGCAATTTGGCGCCTTGTGTATTTTGGCTTTTAGCAAAGCATTTTGGAATAAACGGATGGACTCAGGAAAACCTTATCCTGCTGGCAGCTGGGGTTCAGAGTAAATTGCTTTCAGCTGATATGCCCTGTGCTCCAGCCGAGCTGGTCCCTGGTGGGCTCACCTTCCAGCTGTGGGGGGAAGTGGCCCCGTGGGAGAGAGGGCCCTGAAGAGACAGGGCCTGGGTTTTCCATCCCTTGAGTCCTTCTTTTAAGTCACCCGGATGAAGATACGTTTCCTGACGATTCCTTCTCAGAATTCTTCCAGTGAGCTCCTTCTCTCTGGAGGATCTCCAAGCACATCTTCCAATTCACCTGGTCTGACCAGGTGAGAAGGGAGTCTGCAATTCTAGGTAGGGACAGAAAAATTGAGGACCAGAGAGGGAGTGATATGCAGGATTAAAGGAGCTGTATTCTGGAGAGAAAAGACACAGTTCTCTTTGATTTAGAGGGGGAATACCAGATTTGGAGATGGAGGACATGGACCTGAATCCTGGCTCTGCCACTTACTACCTGTGCCTTTGTTTCTTCAGTCTGTAAAATGGGTTTTAACCCTCTCAGGGTTACTGTGAGAAAACATTCACATGTAGGGGAAGTTATGTGGAGCAGGAGATGGAGCACTGGGCCTGGTCAGGAAGACCTGAGTTCAAATTTGACTTTGGTTACTTACCAGCTGTGTGACCTTGGGCAAGTCATTTAACCCCTTTCAGCCTCAGTTTCCTCAGCTGTGAAGTGAGGATAATAATAGCAAGAACCTCCCAAGGTTGTTGTGAGAATCAAGTGAAATGATGTGTTATCATAAATATTAAAAATTATATAAAAATGTGAGTCAGTCATCTCTAAGCATATTTTCTAACCCACCTGTCTTCACCCAATGAAATGGAAGTCAATAATTAGGTCGGTTCTTTCTCCTACTCCTCTTTTTTTTCTTTTTCTTCCTCCTCCTCTTTCTACCCCCTCCTCCTCATTTTTCCTCTTCCTCTTCCTCCTTTTCCCCTCCTCTTTGCTTTTCTCTTCCTTCTCCTTCCTCTACTCTTTTTTACTTTATATTCCCTTCTCTCTTCCCTGTTCCCTTCTTTCTTCTTGTTCCATTTTCTCCCCTCTCTCTCCTTTCTTCCTTCCCCTTCTCTCTTATTTCCTCTTTTTCCTGTTCCTCCTCTCCTATTTATCTTTCCCCATCTCTCTCCTTTTCCTTCCTCTCCTATTCTTTCTCTCCTCTTCCCCCTTCTTCTTGCTCTTCTTGTTCTTCTTGTTCTTCCTCTCTCTCTCTCTCTCTTCTTTTCCTGGTCTTCCTTCTTTTCCCCACTTCTGTTCCTCTTTCCCCTGTTCTTCCATTCTCTATCTTTTAGTTACCTTTCTCTTCTCTCCTTCTTCCCTCCATGCTCTTCCTCCACTAAGATGGCAGAAAAGGAGAGGCATGCCAAAAGAAAGAAACAAAGTGCTTCTGAACAAAAGTTCAGAGGAGGGAGAGGGAGAGAGAGAGAAAGAGAGAGAGAGAAAGAGAGAAAGAGAGAGAGAGAGAGAGAGATTGAGATTGATTTTTGTTATCATTTTTATGACACCCTATTTACCCATTGCTTCTCAGGGAAGATTTCTTGGAATAGCTAATAAGTAGCAGATAGAGTACTGGATTTGGAGTCAGAACAAGCTAAGTTCAAATACTGCCTCAGACTCTTCTTGGTTGTATGATTTTTACTAGTAGGAGAGCTTTAGTCACTAAATCTCTGTGTTCCTAAATTTTCTCATCTGTAAAATGAGGGTGATAGACTTAATGGTCTTTAAAATTCTTTCCAGTTGTAAATTTATGACTCTGTGATCTGATAATTATCTGTCATTAGAACTAAACCTTGGGGCGGCTAGGTGACGCAGTGGATGGAGCACCAGCCCTGAATTCAGGAGTACCTGAGTTCAGGTCCAGCCTCAGACACTTGACACTAGCTGTGTGACCCTGGGCAAGTCACTTAACCCCCATTGCCCCGCAAAAAAAAAAAAAAAAAAAGAACTAGACCTTAAAGGATGGGTGGATAGGCTTCTAAAAGTTGACTAGATGGATATAATTTGTGAGAATGATATCTTAGGCACAGAGAAAGGCTTATGCAAAAAGTAAGGAGGCCAAGTAGCCCAGCCTGTGTTCAAGAAATGGTAAGCACTCTTGTTTAGCTATGTGTATAGAGGGTGGTTGGAGTCACACACACACACACACACACACACACACACACACACACACACACACACACACACACACACACACACACACACATACACACACACACTGGTCCCTGGAGAGTTTCCCTCAGTGCCTTCCTGTTCTCTCCCATTTGTGAAGGCAGCAAAATATACTGGAAGAAACACTGGACTTATGACCATAAACTTAGTATTAAAATCTTACTTCTCTAACTCATATGGCCTTGAGGAAGTAATTTTATTTCTCTGGGCCTCAGTTTCTTCATGTGTAAAATGGGAAGTAATATTTGAACCACTTTCCTCACAAGGTTGTTGTGAAGATGAGGAGGGATAATGCATTATAAGCCTTAAAACACTACTGGAATGTCACTTCTTATTATTGTTCACGTTTTAAGGTGATGCAAAAACTGAACCATATTGGTCCAAATATAAGTCACACCTCCCAAATGAGATATTTTTGAGAGGAAAATAATTATATTGGGGAGGGAGGGAGAAAAATTTGAAACTAGAAATCTTATAAAAACAAATGTTGAAAACTATCTCTACATAGAACTAGAAAATAATAAAATACTTTTATGATTAAAAAAATAAAGAGAAACATTTTGCTCTAAGTGGCAAAAAAAAAAAAATTATATCATTATACTCTGAAAAGAACCCCTCCCCCCCCAACCACGGGATGAACTCAACTTTTACACAAGCAAAGATAATCTGAGTGAAGCCCTGGTAGCCAGATAACACTGAAAGGTTGAGAAGAAGGTCCTTAGCATGTTGTGTAGATCCTTTAGGTAGAGTTTAGGAGAGGACATGGACAAGAATCACTGGAGATGAGAAGGCATGGGTAGGATGTAATCATCATTTCAAGGGAGTAACCACATGTATTGAAATACTACATAAGGTACTATAAAGATCATTGGGCCCAACAACCTCATTTTACAGATGAGGAAACTGAGGCCCAGAGAAGTTAAGTTCAAGGTCACACACATAGGAAATAATGGAGCTGGGTTTTGAACCCAAGTTTCCCAACTCTAAACTCAGTACTCTTCAGTGCACTACCTTGTCTTCCATATTCTAATTGGATTCTTGCATCCCTTTCTTGCAAATGGAGTACAGTGAATTAGTGATTCGTTGGGAAGGTGTGACTTGAGCCCCTGCTCTCTGCCAGACAGCAGAAGGCTGAATTGGTGAGATTGTGTAAATGGACCAGCCGCCTTTATGCAGGGGCCCAGTTGGGTGGTCCCCAGTGCTGACTCAGGAGTTTTGGGGAGAACAGGGCCACTCTGGTTCCTGGTGATAGGAGAGTAAGCTGAGCTTTTGGAAGACTGCTAATTGGTAGCTTCCTGAGTCAATGCTGGAGAGATCTCATTTGTATCCACTTTTGATTGTCTACAACCAAAATGGTCTTATATATTCTGTCATTTCATTCCTGAGATGTGGCATTGTGGAATGAGTGGGGGACCAAGAGCCAAGAGATTTAGGTTTAGGTTCTCATCTCTAAAAGAGGGCGCTGGACCCTTGCAGTTCCAAAGATCTGTGTTCAAAATTCTAAAGTCCCTTTAAATCTTGTCATTTATGGGTATTATCTGTTCCCTTTGATTCTTATGTCTCAAGAGTGGGTGGCAAGTGAGGGGGGATGGAAAGGGGAAGGAGCCAGGGGGGAAGTTTACGAAGTTCGGCTAGGAGGAGAGGAGAGGAGGGAAGGGAGGTGGGAGCCCCCTCCTCTAGGCCTATTTCCCTCCCTCCCGCTCCTTGGGGGGAGGAGCTGAGGATTCCAATTAGAGAGCCGCTGGGAGCCAGCCCCGGGGAGATAATGACAGTAGGAAGCAGTCCGGAATTAGGGCTCTTGTTTAGCAAACTAAACAAAGAATTATGTACAAGGCGGGCTGAGAGTCGGCGGCGCTGTCCCTGCTGCTGATTACGGGAAGAGGAATATGTAAATGCGGCTCCGGCCGTTGCCATGGTAACTCCATGAATTGCTGCTCCTGTTACATCGGATTCTAAAAGGCAAAACATACCTGGGGTCAGCGTGTGCTGCCTTCCCACTCCGCTCCAGCCACCCCGGGCTGCAGGGACAGCCTTCCCCTGATGTCCTGTGCGGGGCACGTGTCTATGCATGTCCGTGGGGGCACGGGCCCCACAGGCGTGGGCTAGCACCTATACGTGACCATCACACATGCATGGCTGGGCATACTCAAGCATGTATGGGAGGGCATGCATTATATGTGGGTATAACATGAGCATACATCAGTGTGTGTACATATGTGTGGGATGCACAAACATGACAGCATCACGTGCTCATTAATCTGCCAACATTGAGCAGTGCAATAGAAAAAGCACAGGATTTGGAGTCAGAGAATAGAATGGTACCTTGCCTTTGCTCCTTACTACCTCTGTGACCCTGGGCAAATTGTTCAAGCTCTCTGGAGCCTAGTTTCCTCCACTGTAAAATCTATAGTTGGACTAACTGGTTTATGTGGTCCCTGTCAGTTCTAAATCCATGATCCCAGTCTAACCTACCACTACATGCTTGCAAAAATGTAATTAAATCTAATCTGTGACTGTGTGCTCATGAGTGGTCATAACACAAGTATATACAGCAAGCTGAGTACATATGAGATTATGCTACATATGTGGGCATATATAATGTGAACATATAATAAAATAGCTAACACATAGAGCATGTTAAAATTTGTGTATATTGTCTCATTTTATCCTCACAACAACTCTGGGAGGTGGGTGCTGTTAGCCCAATTTTATAGATAAGAAGGCTGCAACTGAGGAAGGTTACATGTTTAGTTAATGTCTGAGGAAGGATTTGAACTCTAATAGCATTCTATATAACTATGCCAACTAGCTGGATGGGGGTGGGAGAAGGTATGGATTTGATTCTATATGTGAGCTTATGCAATATGGGCTTAATACAAGTGCCATGAAAATTTTGGGCAGGAGGTTGGGTGCATATGTGAGTATATTCATGTAGACACACACATGCATGTCAAGATATTGCTTATGTCCAGGCATAAAATCATAGGACATAAAATGTTGATCTAGAAAGGATCTTGGTGGGCATCCAATTCGGTCTCTTTATTTCATAGATGAGATCATTGAAGTTCAGGGACGGTAAATGACTTTTCCAAGTAGGTGAAAACATGTGTATGTAGGGGTACATGTGTACCAATTGCATATGTACACAAAATGAAGAGAAGGCATGCATCTCAAAATAAACATGTGCATGTGTATCTGTGTATGTATTTGCAGTAGTGTATACATTTGCACGATAACATGGGTATGCATTACGGAGATATGCATATGGCATATTGTCATGGAACGAACATTGGATTTGAAAGCAGAAAACCTTGCTTCAAACCCTGGCTCTAACACTCATACACTTTGTGACCTTGGATAAATCATTTCAGCACTGGAAACTCAGTTTGATCATCTGTAAAATGGGTGGATTGGATTAGATGCTCTCTAAAATCTCTTTTGGCTCTAGGTCCTATGAACTTAAATCACTTCACTTCTCTGAACTTCAGTTTCCTCATCTCTAAAATAAGGTTAATAATATTTGCCTCATATGATTGTTGTGAAAATTTTTTCATATATCTTAAAGCACGATAGAAATTGAAACAATTTTTATTATCTTCACCATTAGGCATCCACCTATGTAGCATGGTGATTAGATGAGACCCTAGGTAGGGGACAGATAAAGTGATTGCTAGGAGTCCTCAAAAGTCTCTGATTTTAACCTTTCTCTTACACTTCAGGCTTCTGCATGAATGATCTCTCTTCATTTCTCATCAGAATTCCTTTCACCATCTTTCCCGGAGGATTTATTTTGTCCAAAAATCAATCTCTTTCTAAATTGGCTTCTAACCCAAAGGAAACAAGTCCTTATGTCATCAAAAAGTCCTTTTGAATCCCACAGCCTTCTGTAGTTTTATGCGATTTGTAGGGGGAAATTATCTAATCCAAACCCCTCATTTTACTTAGGAGAAAAATGAGACGTAGAAGGTTCAAAATGGCTTGTTCAAGAGGGCAGCTAGGTGGTGCAGTGGATAAAGCACTGGCCTTGGATTCAGGAGGACCAGAGTTCAAAGCCACAGACATTTGACACTTAACTAGCTGTGTGACCCTGGGCAAGTCACTTAACCCTCATTGCCCTGGGGGGGGGGGAGGATGGAAAATGACTTGCTAAAGATCATAAAGGTTGTCAGTGGCAGAGCCAGGATTTAGACCCAATTCTTCTGATTCCAAGTATAGTGCTCTTTCTACGATGTTATTAAATTCTCATTATGGTCTCACCTTTACCCCTAGTTTTTCAGTGGAAACCCTTTTATCTTCCACCAAATTCTTCTGGAAGAACCATACTCAGGTCTAGATGGCCCTCCCACTCTGGAAGGAAAGAACTGGGGAGTCTGGGACTGGGATGGAGTAAAGAAAAAATCCAGAGAAAAGTACTGGAGGAAAGTTAGGGGAAGGTTTCTAGAGACCTGGAATACAATCAAGCAGCTTGACCTGGAAATTATTGCTATTATTGTTTGGAAATTATTTTCAGTGGAGATGAAAGTATCCATGAATCTGACTGTTAGGGGGTGAGTGGAGAAGAAGTAGTTGGATCTAGGCTTCCAGGGGATAAATCATTTGGAGGGGAGAACAGGGTCAAGGGTCACATTCATGACCTCTGAAGGGGGGAGGAAAAAATGTGTATGTGTATATGTGTGCATGTGTGCATGTGCGTTTAAAAAGTATATGCGTATTAGAACTCAAAATTTAAAAAAATGAATGTTAAAATTATCTTTACATTCAATTTGGGGAAAATATTTCTAAAAGTATGTGTATGTGGGAGCATATACAAATGAATGGGTCAAGAATTAGTACCTATGTGTGTGTATTTTCTGTGTTTCTCTGTGTGCCATTGCATATAAATGTGTTTTAGTGTGTTCTGAATATTATATATGAGTGTCATTGTGTGTTTGGATGCTTGAATTTGTGCTAGTGTGACTATGTATGTATGAATATGACTATATATGTATATATACATACATGTATTTTTGTATGTGCCAATATTGTGTGACTATATGTTGCCAATATGTGCCAATGAGTTTATTGTAGCTCTATAAATATGTCCATGTATGTCAGTGTGTGCTTATGTATGTAGCATGTTTGTATATTTATCTTTTGTGTGTGTGTATGAGCTACATGGGACTATGGGAGATCTGTAAGGAGGAGGGGAAGCTGTAGCTTGGATTCCCCTGACTGGAGCAGGAAGCTAGTACTAGAGGTTTTTATGGCTTATAGAGAGGACTGCCTTCCCCTCCCCCTCCCCCAACATACACCTGAGCTGAGCCTCTACAATTGGCAGAGAAAACTTACTGATCAAAGAAGAGGAGACCTTCAGACGTCCAGTATAATGTAAGACCTTTGAAAGACTATAAACTAATTGAGGGCAGGAACCTCTTTTCCTTCCTTCCTGCCTTCCTTCCTGCCTGCTTTCTTTCTTTCTTTCTTTCTTTCTTTCTTTCTTTCTTTCTTTCTTTCTTTCTTTCTTTCTTTCTGAATTAGTGGTTGGATTAAGAAAAATTAGGGCTGAAAATATAGATCTGGGAATTATCTGCATAGAAATCATACTTGAACCTGCATAAGTTGATGGGGTATTCAAAATAGAAGCTGCAGAGTGAAAAGATATGAGGACCCAGAACAGAGCTTTCAGAACATCCACACTGAAAGGACATGAGATACTCTGATACTACAATGGAGGCTAAGAAGAAGAGGAGTTGAACAGAGATGAGGAGAGCTAGGAGAGCAGTGTCATGTGAATAAGTGAAGAGAGTTTATCCAAACTAGGGAGTGGTCAAAAATATGAAAAAGTGCTGAGTGATGAAGGAAGATGAAGATTGGGAAAATACCATTGGATTTAGCAGTTAAGAAATCATTAGTAATTCCTGAGGACCAGTTATGAAGAATGCTACATATTTTCTTTCAGAGAGGTGATAGACTCAAAGTGCAGAATAGGAAATACATTTTTGGATGTGAAAAAAAAATTATAACTTTGGAGACAATAGTTTCAGTTGAGTGAAATGGTATAAAGCCAGCTTATAAAGGAATGAGAAGTGACCAGGTGGTAAGGAAGAGAGAGAAGCAAGTTTCAATGACTCTTTCAAGGAGTCTGGCAAAGAAGAGGAGGAAAAATATAAGACAATAGCTTGAGGAGATGTTGGGGTAGAATGAGGTTTTGTTTTTGTTTTTAAAGGATGGAGCAGACATTAGCATATTTGTAGGTTGCTGGGAAAGAGCCAGTATGGGAAAGACTGAAGATGAGAGGGAGGGAATAATTAGTGGAGCAATCTTTTACTTCCTGTGTGACCTTGGGCAAATCATTAAACCTCTCTAGGCCCCAGTTTCCTCATCTAACAAATGAAGAGGTCAGATTAAATGGTTTCTGAGATCCCTTCTAGCTCTGGATTTATTATCCTAAAAGATGAGAATAGTTGAGATGAAGACCACAGGCAGAGAGAGGGGTCAGCCTTGACAAAGAAAAGGGCTGCTTCTACCTTAGTCACAGGAAGAGAGGATAGAAGGAAGATTTTGAGGGAAAAGCCTTGAAGTAAGGAAGAACTTGGCACTCCCAATAGATAAACTGTCTTTTCTCAATAAAGTAGAAAGCTAGGGCATCTGTTGAGAGAGAAGGAGTGGGGTGGAGGAAGCATTCTGGAACCGAAGAGAGAAAGTTTAGGAACTGAGGAGAGAGTCAGTAGAAGAAGAATAAATATTTTTCCCTGCAGCAAAGGGTCCAGTTGGGACTAGATAACATTAGTTTGTACTGTACCCAGTAGGTATAGGAGTGTGATGTGACTTTCTCTAGCATCATGGAGCCTAACCATCTTTAAAAGTTTAACACAAATGCCCCCATCTCCATCAAGCTTTCTCTGATTCTTCCTTCATGGCCCCCAGTCATGATCTTTTCCCATGGATTTCACGTGCTGTTTTGTTTTTATAATTCTCTGATGTTTTAGTCATGAAATATTATGTATTACATTCTTAGTCTTATTTCCCTACCAGACTAATTTCGAAGTGTCATGGGGCCCAGAGTACCCCAGAAGTTTTCTGGGGCACATCAAAGAATCTTCTCCTTGAGAAACTAAACTGAAGGACAGATACGATAGAGAGATAAGCGGAACAAGATCGGACTGAGCTAGCTTTGGGACCTCCACCCTTCATTCTGGTCTCCCTTACCCCTGGGGAGATAAATTTGGGTGTGGCTGCTGCCTTTGTGTCCTAAAGAGAGAGATGGTTTGAGAAATCTGTAGCCACCCCTCACCCAATTCCTCTAGTCACCACCAGTGGGGGATGGTCCTCCCTCACTAAAGGAACTTTCCACAGTCAAATGGAAACACCCCCCCCCCCATCAGTCCTCTATAAAAGTACCTGCCAGCCTCCTGCTGGTGGAGATTGGTACCTTAGAGCCACGTGCTTTGTTCCATACCTCTCTCCCCATGAGAAGTCCAAGGATTTCTTTCATGGTTTCTCTTCCCCTCCCTTCCCTTCCCTAAATAAATTACCATCTTATTTTCACTGCTTTTGTGTGCAAGAGGGTGTAATACTTTAAAGAGGAATTCCTAAGGACCCCTACCCCTAACCCAAACCCCATACCCCATTTTCCCCCCATAACAGAAGGGTGTAGGAACTATATATCTGAACTATCTCTTCCCCACCCAGTGCTTGTTGAAGTGGTCTTCACATAGTAGGTACTTAAAAATATTTCTTGAATAAATAGATGGAATGTTAAATCTGGAAGAGACCTTAGAATGTTTAGACATAGAGCATTAGAACAGGGCAGCTAGGTGGTGCAGTGGATAAAGCACTGGCCCTGGATTCAGGAGGACCTGAGTTCAAATCTGGCCTCAGACACTTGACACTTACTAGCTGTGTGACCCTGGGCAAGTCACTTAACCCTCATTGCCCCAAAAAACAAAAAAACAAAAATAGAGCATTAGAGCCAGAAGAAAGGAAACGAGAACTTATTAAGCACCAACCATGTGGCAAGTGCTTCACAAATATTACTTCATTTGATTTTCACAACAATCTTGGGAGGTAGGTGCTATTATTAGTGCCATTTTATAATTGAGAAAACTGAGGCAGAGGTTAAGTGACCTGCCCAGCGTCATACAGTTGGTATTCAGAGGCTAGATTTGAACTCAGATCTTCCAAATTTCAGGTCTACTATTCTATTTACTTTGCCACCTAGCTGGTTCAGATGAGGACAAAAGCTATAGAATGATAGTACCTTAGAGTATCAGAGCTGGAAGGGATTTTAGAATATATACTGACATTAACTACATAGAAAGGAAGATCAGAAAAGAGCACAAAACAAAGGTGATGTGGGCATTATTAGGTTAAAGTCAATAATACACATTTTGGGGTGGAGTTAAAAGTTGGTATATAACAGATGTTTACAGACATGTGTGCAATCTCTTGGAATTGAAAACATTTAATTTCATATGTTTGTTCTTATTTTCTTTTCTTATGCTTTTGTTTATATTTAAATACAGTACCTGTATTTGTCAATGGGAATTAGAATGACATGTATGTTACAAAAAAAGAATAAGTTTATTATGAAAAAATATGTATAGAATAATTAAAAATAAAGAATATAAATTGTTTGGTACAACTAGGAGCCCTCACACAAAGAATATTAGACTGTGCAATGGAGCACATCAGAGCTTTGCCTCCCAAGGAGGGAGAGTGACTTGTCTAAGGTCACACACTTAGCCTGAGCCAGGACTAGAACCCAAGTCTGCTGACTCGACAATCTGAGCTCTACTCTAGCGCCCTTCCCATCTCTACCCCCACCCCCTCTCCTTATGAAAATATCTCCTCTGAGCATGAGTGATCATTTTGCACTAAAACAAATATTTCATGATTAACCTGCAATTAGGCTGCCTCAGTCTCTGTATTATCCAAACAATAAGTTTTGCAACACTGCAAAAGGGGCCATTTATTCATTAACCACTGTGTGGGGCTGGAAAGGGGGGTACTGAGGAATAACCAATCTAGGCTGGAGAAAGAAATCCAGCAGGGGCTTCCCAGCCCCAGAGCGGGGCATACTACAAAGGACCTGCTCTTATTTATTCAGGCAGCAGGTAGGTGACTGACTATCTGCCTGGGTGGGATTTCAGTGGTGATGGTGGGGTAGCTTGCTATTAATAGTTCCTGTTTGTGTGGTGTTTTAAGGCTAACAAAGGGCCTTCTTCAGAACAACTTAGGTAGTGTTTGTGTTATTATCACTGTTTGACAGATTCGATTCCATCTCTTTTCAACAGGCTCTTATTGGTCACCTCCTTGGCTTAAGGACCTCTTTTGGATCCTGGGATACAAAAGAAAAATGAAAACCAGTCCCTGCCTTCAAGAGGTTAACATTCTTCTGAAGGTGAAAGGATATTTTTTCCCCATTCACAAACAGTAGCTAATATTTATATTCATCATAGTATGTTAGGGTTTGCAAAGCATTTAAAATATGCCGTCTTACTTTATGCTCACAACAGCCTTATGAGGTAGGTATGTCCA
Organism: Dromiciops gliroides; assembly: GCF_019393635.1. Lineage (NCBI taxonomy): Eukaryota > Metazoa > Chordata > Mammalia > Microbiotheria > Microbiotheriidae > Dromiciops > Dromiciops gliroides. Next base: position 385,230,670 of record NC_057862.1, on the reverse strand, counting down.
AATTTGGATGTTGCATTCTATCACCTCTCAGGTAAGAAATGAAGAAACACCAGAAAGTGCCAAAGCCTGAATCTGAACCCAAGTCTCCTGATTATAAATCCAGAGCGCCTTTGGATTGACAGTCTATGTTTGGGGAAAACAAGTTCTCCCAGTGTCTGTGAACACATCCTCCAGATGAATTCTAGTTTGCCCATGTTGTTCCTAATGTAAGACCCTCCTCTAAAATGGGATGCCCAGAGCTGGCCATGATAACCCTGACTGGGTTAAAGGGCTTGGAAGTGTACAGTTTGGAGAAGAGAGGATGTCAGTGAACTGTCAAATAAAGGGTGTTCTTTCAGGAATGCGGTACAGAGGACAATGTCACAGGTGGGAATGGGACTGCATGACTTCTGAGGTCCTTTCAGCATGGCTGTAAGGCTAAGGGTCTTTTTTTTTTCTTGGACATGACTGAAGTCTACTGAAGGAATGGGCTCAGTTTAAAGGAACAGACATCTGAGTTAGAGAAAAAGAATAATTTCTTGCTCATTGGTGGGATCAGACACTGAGGGAGAGGCCTTTAAGATTTGTTGTTGTTGTTGTTGTTGTTTGGGGTTTTTTTGGCAGGGCAATGAGGGTTAAGTGACTTGCCCAGGGTCACACAGCTAGTAAGTGTCAAGTGTCTGAGGCCAGATTTGAACTCAGGTACTCCTGAATCCAGGGCTGGTGCTTTATCCACTGCGCCACCTAGCCACCCGGCCTTTAAGATTTTTAAGACGGGAAGCTAGGTGGTACAATGGATAGAGCATCCACCCTGGAGTCAGGAGGACCTGAGTTCAAATCTGACCTCAGATACTTACTTATTAGCTGTGTGACCCTGGGCAAGTCACTTAAACCCAATTGCCTCCCCACCAAAAAAAGACTTTTAAGAACAGAACCTTCATCTGTCAGGATTGAATTAGCAGCTCTTCTGTCCGGAGGCAAGAGAGAAATAGGGTCCACATTTAGGCAGTATGGCATGGTAAAAAGAGCCCTGGATTTAAAATTAGGAGCCTCAGTTCAAAACCTGGATCTGCTCTTTACTACCTGTGTGACTAGACAAGTCACTTCTCTCTGGTCTTAGTTTTTTCATTTGTAAGATGAGTAGTTTGGACTAAATGATTTCCACCCCTCCCCTTCCCTCCCCCCCCCCCCCCCCGGGAACAATGAGAGTTAAGTGACTTGCTCAGGGTCACACAGCTAGTAAGTGTTATGTGTCTAAGGCTGGATTTGAACTCAGGTCCTCCTGAATTGAGGGCCAGTGCTTTCTCCACTGTGCCACCTAGCTACCCCCTAAATGATTTCTAAGAGCTTTTGCAGCTTGAATTCTTGTTGGCCTTTGAGGGCCCTGTATACTTCTGTGACCTCAATTCTTAGAAGGACTCTGGCTTGGGGCATTGTCCAAACCAAAAGGATTTGCCATAGGCTTAATGCCCTTTCTGAAGAGGGTGAGGCCAAACCCATGGGGATCTGTGTGTCTACATGCTATTCAGTGCCTCTCCTCTCCTCTAGTCCACACTGTATTTTACTACATTAAAAAAACAAAACAAAAAAAAAACCCTTCTTGTTATCAGCACCTCTTCCTCAGGCCCCCTCCCTTCCTGGCTGAGGGCGCTGGGGGGTAATCAGTGGGCGGTTGGGCATCCGGGCAGGGAAGCGAGTTGTGAAGTGGGTGTCCGGGAGAAGATTGATAGCTGCTGGGGAGAGTGGAAAGGAGGGCCTGCTGGCCTGGGGACAGAAGGCTGGGGCTCCCGGAACATCCACATATTCTTTGTCTCTTCTCACTGGGCCTCCAGGGACCCTGCTGGGGAAGTTAATGGGACATGGGACACACATTTAACGAGCCTCCGGCCTTTATCTCCTCATCACTAAGTCCTTCCTGACACGTTTAACAGTGGGTTTGTGGAGTGCAGGGGTGGGGATCAGTCATTCAGAGTTTGGCTGGGCAGGCGCCAAGGTCGGGGACCTTCTGGGCAAGGTGGTCAGGCCCCTTGTTTCTGTCCTCAGCTACCCAGGCCAGCTCCAAGAGGTTTTGGCTTCAGGACTGAGGATCCCTGGGACACTTAGAGTCCTGGCAGTTCCTATTTTTCCCTATAGAGTAGGAGACAGATTTTCCCTCTTTCCATTTTCCAGGTTATCTATCCCCCTTTGTTTCATCATGATATAATAGAGAGTACCTAAGAGTTAGAGAAACTGGGTTTCTGTCCTGGCTCAACTAGGTCCTAGATGTACCCTAAGTCACCTTCCCTCTCTGAGCTTTTGTTATCATTGTGGTTATTGACATTTTTTCCATTGTGGGCTGGTAGCTCCTCAGTGTGCATGCGCAGACAGACACACACACACACACACACACACACCTGCTTTTTAACATCAGTACTAGGAGGCAGAGTGCATAGCAGAAGAAGCACTGGTTCTGGAGTCAGAAGACTTGGGTACAAATCTCACCTCTGATGTTTACTACCCATGTAACCTTGGGTAAATCATCCTGTCCAGAAGGGAGAACAATGGGCTACATTTAGGTAGTGCAACCTCCTTGGGCCTTGGTTTACCCATCTGTAAAGTGAATGGGTTAAATTGAATGTCCTTGAAGCTTCCTTCCAGCTCTAGAGCTTTGATCCGGGTATTGCTATATGGATATGACTCCATAGGATGCCATGATCTCCAGAAAATGAAGGTTTTTCTGGCCAATAAAAGGATTATGGAGTCACTGATGGGGGCTCTGAGTAGGTTATAGCACATCCCTAGTGGGATGTTATCCGGGAAATACATGATTAGAAAAGGTAACTGGAATAAAGGAGAGAGGGGGCAGCTAGGTAGTGCAGTGCATGAAGCACCGGCCCTAGATTCAAGAGGACATGAGTTCAAGTTTGACCTCAGACACTTGACACTTACTAGCTGTGTGACCTTGGGCAAGTCACTTAACCCTCATTGCCTCACCAAAACCAAAAACAAACAAACAAAAAAGAATAAAGGAGAACCCTTAGATAAGCCAAGTGAAGCACTGGCCCCAAAACATGTTAAGTGACCCTGAACAGGGCCTTCTGGGAGTAGAATGGACTTTTGATGGAGTATTTATAGAAAGTCATGATAAGAATCACACAGGATGAGAAAGGTGGGGGTTGTTGCTATCTTCCTCAGGAGAAGGGGTATCCCCATCTATGAGATCATGAAACCATTGAAGCATTGAAATGGAAGGAGTCTTGGAATCAAAGGATGTGGGTTTGAATTCCACCCGTGCCAACTACCATATTTGGGATATTGGGCAAATTGTTTAAACTCTCTGGGGAATAATATTTGTGCAGAAAGGTGGTCCAGTGGATAGAACACTGGGCCTGGAGTTAGGAAGAATCACCTTCATGAGTTCAAATTCAGCCCCAGATACTTATTAACTATGTGACCTTGGACAAATCACTTAACCCTGTGCCTAAGTTTCCTCATCTGTAAAATGAGCTGGGGAAGGAAATGGCAAACCACTCCAGTATCTTTGCCAAGAAAACACCAAAATGGGGTCATGGAGAGGCAGACATGACTGGAAATGACTGAACAACAAAAATAATATTTCCATTACTTTCCCTCATAGGGTTGTTGTAATAAAGCACTTTGTCAACTATAAGATTATATAAACACAAGCTCATTATTATTATTATTATCAATTATTCAGCATGGTGTAGTAGAAATAAGGCTGGATTTAAAGTCAGGAAACCCAAATGGAAAGCCCAGTTCTGCTGCTTGTGACTTTAGTGAGGTCAGTCACTTGACCTCTCAGGGCCTCAGTTTCCTTATCTTCAAAGGGAAGAGATTTGATTAGACCTCCTCTAAGGTCCTTTCTGGTTCAGAATCTCATTTTCTTTATTATTGACCTCATAGGACCATTGAAAAGAAAGCAATCTATAAACTTTCAAAATGCTATAGAAGTAGCAGCTACTAGTCTTGAGAGTTACATGGGGAAAAAAAAAAGAGGGTGGAGCCAAGATGGCACAGAAGAGTTACATGGATTTGGGGCAAGGTGAGGACTTTCTTTCTTGTTTGAGTCCGCAATCACATTTCCCTTCTCTTTAGGACTTTAAAGGTCATACAACATTCTCCTTACAACCCTATAAAGTAGGGTCATGTAATTATTTTTTATCTCAATTTTATTAATGAAGAAACAGACCCTGAGATGTTATGACTTGTTCATCATCATATGGCTTATGAAAAAGGAGGAGGAAGGATTTTAACTCTGTTCTTGGGCTTTAAAGTCTGGTGCTATTTTTTCGGCTTGGCAAGCCTGGGTTGGAGTTAGATGGAGGTAAATGCGTACCCTTTTGTGATCCTTCCTGGTGCTATATATGGATGGATAACTGAGGATTTTCCCCAAAGTGCCAAATTTAGAGGGCACTGAGAAGGACTTGTAATTCTTTAGTAGCCTAATAATAACAGAGCTTATCACTTAACAAGAAAAACTGAAGAAGCTAGCAGGTGATGAGAGGTAGCAAACTTCTCCCCCACCCTACTTTTCCCAGCAGTAGCCTTGTGCCAATTTCCCATGGAGTAGTGTCCCCTCATCCCAAATGAAGACATGCATTATACTGCTTACCCTGGACATGGATTGTGGTACTTGCCCTGGGCACAACAATTCCTAGTGACAGCTCTGGTGTTAATTTCTTGACAAAAACACCCCCTTGATTGGAATACTATTGAGTGAAGTTGCTGGCCTAGTTGGAGCACTGGATTGCCCCCCTCAGCTAAGTCCTGTCCTGGATCTCAGAAAGGTTCCCTCAGGATGGCCTGGGAGGGCATTTCTGCTCAGAGGGCCCCTGCTCAAGCTGAGCCCTGTGCACTCACCCTGTGGGTGGCCCAGGCAGTCAAGCAGGAAATAATTAAGCTGAGGGCTGTTTGCTGGCCAGCTGCAGGCTGGAGCTGTCTGGGGAGTGTCTTATTCAACGCAGGGGAGGCTTTAGTCCCTAAAGTGACTGCCCGTGTCTGGGCTGGACTTATTATCAGTCTGATCACTGGAGTGCCAAGGCCTCACACCAAGTAGACCTCTCCTCAGTTTCCCCATGTGTAAAATGAAGAGGTGACATAGATAATCTTTAAAATCCCCTTCAGGAGCTTTAAAAATAGATCACTTGGCCTCCAGTCTATTATTGCCTTATGTATCAGGAGCTGAACTTTCAGTCATTAGGAGTTTGCAGACTTGGGTATGGGGGGGGGCATCAGGGGAAGAACCCAGGAATATAGGAGCTAGAGATAATCATGTGGGGAAAGTTCCAGAGGATGGGAGGCATTTGCCTTCAGATACTACCCATCACTATCTGCTATTTGTGTAAAGGAAACCATTTCTAGGGACTTTAATTTGTGTTAGAGCTGGACTGTGCTTTTTAAAATCATTTAGTCCTACTCTCTTTGTTTTACTGCTGGAGAAACTGAGATCCAAAGAAAGGAAAACCATACCAGGAGCAAGTGGCAGAACAGGGAATTGAAAGCAGGTCTTTGGACTGCAAATCCAGTGCTGTTTCCACTAAGCCAGAGAGAGGGGTCAAACTTGTTGCAGCAAATCTTCAACATAGATAATGCTAATTTGTGGTTTTCTAATCAACAGGTAACCTTCAGGGAGGGAGTTTGACAACACTGCCATTACAGCAATTGAGATTTGGCTAGCAGGGGTCTGGTTAAGGTGGGATCCCTCCCAGGCCCTGTGAGAATCTTATGTCCTCCACTAGACTGTGGGCTCTTGCACCAAGGATTGCCTTCCTTGTCTCTCATTGAAGCTTGCCCAGGTTCAGGCACACGATCAGTACTCCATAAAGAGAGATCGGCAGCTAAAAGGGTTCTAAGGCAATCAGTCAATCAATAAACACTTATTAAATGCCTACTATATGCCAGGCACAGTGATACAAAAAGAGGCAAAAGATGGTCAAGGAGCTTACAGTCTAAAGGAGGGGACAACATGCAAACAAATATAGACAAAAGCAGGCTATTTACCAGATAAATAGGAAATAATTTACTGAGGAAAGGCACTAGAGTTAAGAGGGGTTGGGAAAGACTTCCTGGAAAAAGTGGGATTTTGGCTGAGACTTAAAGCAAAGAATGTGTCATAATAGATAAGAACTCTAGGCCTGGAGTCAGGAAGAACTCAATCCAAATACTGCTTCTAACACAACACTTTTTAGTTATATGACTATGGGCTAGTCCCTAGCTTCCTTTTTTTTTCTTTTTTTTTTTTGCAGGTCAATGAGGGTTAAGTGACTTTCCCAGGGTCACACAGCTAGTAATTGTCAAGTGGCTGATGCTGGATTTGAACTCAGGTCCTCCTGAATCCACGGCTGGTGCTTTATCCACTGTGCCACCTAGCGGCCCTCCTCCCCAAGCTTCTTAAACTGTGGGTCATGATCCCATATGGGGTTGTGTAACTGAATGTGGGGGGGTCACAAAAAATTTGGCCACAGTGAAAGGTAATGTATACTTATTTTATATACATATATACCCTGGGTCAAGTAAAAATTTCCCGGGTAAAAAGGGGTTGCAAGTGGAAAAAGCTTAAGAAGCACTGGGCTGGTTAACCTCCCTGAGCCTCAAGTTCTTCCTTTCTAGATTGAGGATATTAATACCTGTACCACCTTTCTCTCAGGGTTTTTCTGTGAGGATCACAAAACATTTTTTGAATTTTAAAGTACCATGTAAAAAGGTAAGTTATTATTAGAAAGAGTCCTGGTCCGGTGATCAGAAAACCTGTGTTCAAGTCCTAGTGATGCCATTAACTTGCTGTGTGACCTTGGGCAAACCATTATACTTCTCTGGGGTGTATGGGGTGTTTAGGGAGGAATAGTACTTCTAGTATGAGGGCTTGCTAAGCCCTTTTCAGGGCTGCCCATCCACCTCTGCTGTCCACCTATCACCCATCTCTCACCTGTGACTCCAAGAAGCTGTAGAGAGCACAGAGTGCAGTAAACTCTCAGCAGATGGGCTAAACCAGATTGAGGGTAGCCTACAGGTCTCAAATCCTTTGGTAAATTAGGGAGATGTGAGAATGATTTGTTCCACTGTCTATGAAGGTGGCTGAAGCAGTTGCTGTGGAGTGCTTAGAGCTTGGTCAGACATCAGAAATGCCAAGGTCACCCACTGCATCCTGGGCCATGGCCAGTTGTCCTGACTCTTGTCTTACCACAGGACTTCCATGACTCTGGAAGAGAGGCTGAGGATGACACTTTTTTGCAACTCTGTCTCACTTAAATCCAATTCAAGTCAAAACATCACCCGTGATATTATTGGTCTTCTTCAAAACAAATAATAAACAACATACTTCTTTGGTCACTGGATCCTCCCTGTAAAATGCCAAGGTCAAATTAGATTATTTCTAGGGTCCCTAGGATTATAGGATTTCAATGTGAAAGGGACCATAGAGATCACTTAGTTTAATTCCCTCATTTTACTGAGAAGGAAACTGAGGCCCAAACAGATTGAGTGGCTTGGTTTATATACATACTACCAGAGGCAGGATTCAAATTCGGGATTTTTGACTCTAAATCTAGTATCCTTTTTATTCTGTGTTGAATGTTCTTTGTTCCAAAGTCACTTCCAGTTTTGACATTCCATGTTCTAACATTCTTCGTTCTATGATTTTATGTTCTAAAAGCCCTTCTAGGGCTAACATGCTATGTTCTATGTTGTAACATTCTACATTCTAATGTTTCGTATTAGTTTCATTCACTTGAAGGTTCAGCTCATGTTATTGTCCCATTCGATGATTGGCCCAACTGGAGAGAAACAAAGAAAACAATGGGGGGGTTAGGAAGAAAGCAGTGGACAGGAAGGGACAGTAGAGGTCAGTATGCCAGCCTGGAGTCAGCTGGCCTTACAGATTGTTCCCCATTTTTGGGGAGAGGCAGTGGGATCCAAGGGGAAATAGGACCTGTGGCCCAGGATAGCTGAATAGAGCTGGGGGTGGGAGGAGGACCCTGCCTAGTGGTCACTTTCCCTTGTGCTGAACAAGACCGGGTCTATGTGGAAGGTCAGACTCCTCTCTCTGCTGCCTGGTACTGCCCTTGTTGCCCTTTCTTTTCCTCCCATGGCCTCCTGGATTGTGAAAACATGAAGGGGAGGAACCAGCAGGTGCTAAATATGCAGCACTAGCCACAGGCACTCTCCATCCTTCCCCAGTCCTGCAAGAGCGTCTGTGTAGATACATGCTAGCCATTGCCCACAGTGTCTCCCCTTCCAGTCTATCTCAAAAGGCTGAGTCATTTTACAATCTTAAAGCTCAGAGAGATCTTAGAAATTGTCTAGTCCAATTTGTTCACTGTATCGATGAGAAAAATAGGGAAGAGAGAAACTGTCACGTGTTTGAGGTCAATATACATAAGTAGTAAAGCTGAAATCGAACTCAGGGCTCCTGATGTTGAATTTGTGTTGTATCACACCAAGCCAGCTTTGAGATGCATGGATCTGATAGCAGCACTCTGCTGCTCAGAAGTTTTCAGCAACTTTTTGGTGTTGTTCAGTCATTTCAGTCGTTTCCAACTCTTTGTGACCCCACTTGGGGTTTTCTCGGCAGAGACACTGGAGTGGTTTGCCATTTCCTCCTCATTTTACAGATGAGGAAACTGAGGCAAAAATTTAATGGCACAGGGGCAGCTAGGTGGCGCAGTGGATAAAACATTGGCCCTGGAGTCAGGAGTACTTGAGTTCAAATCCGGCCTCAGACACTTAACACTTACTAGCTGTGTGACCCTGGGCAAGTCACTTAACCCCAATTGCCTCACTTTAAAAAAAATACAAAAAAAACAAAAACAAAAAACAAACAAACAAAAAGGGGCAGCTAGATGGTGCAGTGGATAGAGCACTGGCCCTGGAGTCAGGAGTACCTGAGTTCAAATCTGGCCTCAGACACTTAACACTAGCTGTGTGACCCTGGGCAAGTCACTTAACCCCAATTGCCTCACTAAAAAAAAAAAAAAAAAGTTAATGGCACAGCCTAGTTGCACTAGGGGACTGGAAAATAAAATACTAACTCCTTAGCCTGGCATTCAAAGCTCTTTAAGTCTGGATCCAACCTATCTTTATAACTTAATTCTCTTTCTCTCTCACACACACACTTTATTTTCCATCTAAACAAGCTATCTGGATATCTGGCTCTCAGTTTCTTCATTGGTAAGAAGAGGGGTTTGGACTAGATGGATTCTGAGGTTCCTTCCAACATTCCATCTGTGTCCTTCCCTTTCCTTGTGACCTCCCCAGTGCATGGTTTCTTCAGACATCACTGCCTGGTGACAATCCATCCCTTTCTTCAAAGCCCAATTACATGACTCCTCCTACCCAAAGTCTTCCCTGATCATTCATCCCCAGCTTGCCCCTAGCTATAAGTGATTTTTCCTTTCTCCACGGCTGTTTGGCCTTCTCCTGTGCACTGATAGTCTAACTCTTATCATAATATTTCTATCAATACAATCCCTCAAACATTTATTAAGGATCTATTATGTATTGTGCACAAGGCACTGTGTAAATGCTTTACAGAGATACAAAATAATCCAGTCCCTGCCTTCAGTGAGTTTATACTCCACCAGAGGATATATAGTTAAGTGCCAGATAAATATAATATGAGGAAAAATATAATGGGAGAGTAGGAGAAAAGTAGATAAAATGTTCTGATTAAATTTGTATAGAGAGAACCCTTCCATTGGATGTGAATGTAGGTAACTAGGGAAAGCTTCGTGGGGGAGGTGGTACCTGAATTAGATCTTAAATGAAAGGAAGGATTTTGACAGGAAGTAATACAAGAGGAATCCATTATAGATACTCTATGTGTGGTGCCATAAGCAAAGAAAGGGGGAGATGAGACCATGAAAATAGAAATAATATGGTTTGATGGTAACACAGATTGTATTTCTCTGTGTAGGACAAGATAGGGTGTCAGAAGACCTAACTAGGCTCGCTTCTCCTTCAAGCCCCCCCAAACAAGCCTGAAACACAGCCCCTCTCCCACCCCACGGTCCTTACCGACCTTCCCAACTTTTAGGATTATAGGATCACAGGATTTGGAAATGGAAGGGACTTTAGTGACTAATCCCATCATTCTATGAATGAGGACAATGAGGGTCAGTAGCATATAAGCTCTTTGAGGGCAAGATCTATTTTTTGTTTTGTCTGTCACTAGCACCTGGTAGCAGTGCCTAGTATATAGAAGGCAATTAATAAATTGTGGGCAGTTAGGTGGTGCAGTAAATAGGGTGGTGGGCCTGGAGTCAGGAAAACTCCTCTCCCTGAGTTCAAATCTTGCCTCAGACATTTACTAGTTTCATGACCTTGGGCAAGTCACTTAACCCTGTTTATTCCTTATCTATAAAATTAGCTGGAGAAGGAAATCCAAACCACCCCGGTATCTTTGCCAAAAAAACTCCAAATGGTGTCACAAAGAGTCAGACACAGCTGAAAAACAACAATTAATTAATTAATTGCTGGTGGAATTGAATTAAGTGAATTGCCAGGGAAAGACCATCTTGCCACATCAGGCTGGGTCTAAGGAAAGGATGTTTAAATGTTTGGGTGGGGGGAGAGGAACTGGACATGATGACCACCTTCAAGTGTCAGAAGGCCTGTTACTTTGCCAGAGGGATTAGCTTTGTTCTGCTTGACCCTGAAGGACAGGACCAGGAACAATCAGTATCAGCTGCAAACAGGCAAATTTGGCTTGATGTCAGAAAGAACCTGCTAACCATTAGAACTATCTCAAAGTGGAATGGATTACCTCAGGAAGCAGCCTGTCCTGCTCCCTGGAGGTCTTCAAGCAAAAGCTGGTTGACCATTTGTTGTGTGAGTGTTTCCGAGGGAATCCTTCTTCAGGTATGGGTGGAGCTGCAAGGCCTAAGAAATCCCTCTCAACTCTCAGATCCTGTCATTTTGCCCAGGGTCACCCAAGTAGGAAGGAGGAAAAGCCATCAGTCATGCTCTCATCCTCTGACTCCAAAGCCAGCATGTTTTCATTCTATGTGACCCTGAGCAAGTCATTTACCCCCTGCACCTCAGTTTCTTCTGTAAAATGAAGATAACATTCATGTCTCACAGGAATGTTGTGAGGAAATTGCTTTGTAAACCATGACTTGTTTTAGAAATGGGAGTTATTATTATGACTAGACAATAAGTTCCTTGAGGGCAGAGGCTGTGTTATTTTTCATTTGAGTACACTTAATGCAAAGTATAGGGCCCTGAATATTAAAAAAAATTAATTAATGCATGTCTTCTGAATCTAATGAATGCAGATACCAAAGCATCTCCCCACAGAGAATATTTACACATGGATTCAGGCATGGACAACAATACACACTCACATCCACACACAGAGTCACACACTCAGGCACACCAGCAAGCACACAGAAATAGTCATAGGGATTTAATCTTTATTTTTGCACCTTGTCTCCTTCCCTCTTTAATGCTGAGCATAAAACCTAGGACACAATAGGCATTTAATAAATGTTTTCTGAATAAATGAATGTACAGACACACACATGTGCGCTCACACACAGAGAGAGAGCTATTTTAGGCTCCTAGCTAGTCTCTCCTTGCACACGGCATAGTCACTCACATACATTTAGGCACAGAGATACATGAACATCTGCACCGGCAGACACAAGACACATGCCCATCTTTGTAACTGAGAAGATTTAACACAGAGAATATGTCTATGCCATAGCGGGTTGGGGTGATAGGTTGAGTCCTTGGTGTTGGATGTAGTGACCCCAAAACTTACAATAAAAGAAGATTCCCCCTTTAGCTTTGTATATGACAAAGTCCTTCCCACTGAATGAATAACCTAATCTCCCCATGCATGATTCTAACCACCCATCTTGGGAAGTGATTTTCCTTCCCTTAGTGACTGGCTAAGGTCCTTCTGGTATGATCCCACCTCTTTCCCCTAGGGGAGTCCAGGGGTTTAACCCCATCCCCCCAAAACTCTCTAATGAAGAGGGCTCCATAATCTTCCCTCCAGGGAAACCCAGCCTGTGGTAGGCCCAAATCAGCTGGGGGCAAGGAAAATACAATGAGCCCTGGCCCCTGTGATGAAGGGCCCAAAGACCCCTGGGGCTTTGGGATCCCAAACCACCCACTAGGGCCCAAAGTCCGCATAAGTTCCCCCACCAACTTTCCACCACCGCCCGCACAAAAGAAACTTTGTGGTGGATTTTTTTTTTTTTTGGTCAAAGATGTTCCCTCTCGGGAAAATGATTGGCAAGTTGAAGAGCCGAGAAACAAAATTGTTTATACACTAATGAATAGAGGCCTGATTGCAAGATCCTGTTTGGAAAATTATAGTGCTGCATTGAAGCGGTACAATTACAGGCCCAAAGTTGCATATTCATTTCATCTCCTTTGCATAGAGATGAACAGGCAAGCCCAACGCAGACTCTAAATTAAAACGAACACCAAATTTAGTCACAGGTTACAAACTGCACTGCATTGTTTGACGGATAGAGATCTTTACCACCTGCGTCCAGCCTGATTACCAGACATCCAAGGGGAAGAAAAGAAAAGTTGTTTTTTTTCCCCCTCTCCTGAACAGTCAGCATGACAAACATGTAAAAATGCTAACTGCTTCTCCCTCCCCAGCCCCCCCACTGCCAGGCTTCTCCAGGCCCCTGATTCAACATTGGCACCAGGGCCCAGGCCCTGTGGGTGAGGGGCAATGGGAGCCAGGATTGTGAGGGCCAGCTTTTCCTCTTAGCTTCGAGGGTAGTTTGGCACCAGATGGTGGAGGGTCTGGGATACCAGGATGAGTTTGGACTTAGCATCCTAGATAGAGGCTTAGAGCTAGAAGGGCCCTTAGAACATAAAATGTTCCAATTCAATTCAATGGAGGGACCTTTGAATATCATGTGTTTGAATTTAATTCAACAAAGGGACCTTCGAGCGTGGGATGTTAGAGCTAGGAAGGGTCTTAGAATACAGAATGTGGGACCTTCATAGGATGTTAGAGCAGAAAAGGACTTTAGAAAATAGAATGTTCATTGAGGAGCAAAAGAAGGATTATCCAGCCTAAACCCCCTTCTCCACCTCACCCCCACCCCCACCTCCCCAGTTTATACAAGAGCAAACTGAGCCCCAGGGAGGGAAAGTGACTCACCTTGATCAATCAAACTAGTATTTGTTTATTAAGCTCTACTCTGCTCTAGGCACTGTGTTAAGCCCTGGGAATATAAAGACTTAAGTGAAACTGGTTTTGGCCTAGAGTTTATATTCTTTTTTTTTTTGGTGAGGCAATTGGGGTTAAGTGACTTGCCCAGGGTCACACAGCTAGTGTCAAGTGTCTAAGGCTGGATTTGAACTCAGGTCCTCCTGAATCCAGGGCCAGTGCTCTATCCACTGCGCCACCTAGCTGCCCCCTAGAGTTTATATTCTAATGGCATAGAACAGTGATGTCAAACTCAGCTAGAAATGGGGGCCACTAAACTACCTAAAGATCCCAGTGGGCTGCATATTAGAAAGCCACATGTGAACATTATCTATGTTTTATTGTATTTTTATTTAATTTGTTAAATATTTCCCAATTACATTATGGTTTGGTTCTATGGCACTTGGGACTGTTGTGGGCCACATGTGGCCTGTGGACCACACGTTTGACACCTCTGGCATAGACAATCTGTACATACATAGGGATATACAAGACATGTACAAAGTAACCTTAGAAAGGAAGGCACCAGCAGCTGCAGGCACCAGGAAAAAATCTGAAAAAAGTTGCACCTGAGAGAAGTCTTGAAAGAAACCAGGGATTCCCTAGAGGTGAAGAGGGACAGCATACTAGGCACCAGGACAGCCAATGCAAAGGCATCAAGGTGGGAAATGGTGCATCAAGTGTGAGGAACAGCATGTAGAGTGCATGGAAGGGTGGCAAGTATAAGAAGAATGGAGAGGGAGGAAGTGGTCAGGTTGTGAAGAGCTTTAAATTCCAAATAGGTGACTTTATATTAGGTCTTTGAGACTAGAGACACTGGAGTTTATTGAGTAGGAGAATGACATAGACCCAAGCTTTAGGAAAACCACTGTGATGATGGATGGCAAATGGACTGGACCAGATAGTGATGGGGCCAGGGCTTAAATGTAGGGTCTCTTGGCTCTTCTCCACTCCACCATAGACTTTATTCCATAGGCAATGGTGAATAATGGGCTCATAATACTTGATATTTATAGTTGGCCTCTTTATAGTTGCAAAAACCTTTCCATACCTGTTATGGTTTGACTTTCATAACAAAAAGTAAGCTGGGCAACAATGGCTATTCCTACTTCACAGATAAAGGAACTGAAGGTTAGAGAAGGTGAAAATGAATGGCAGAGTTGGACCCTGACCCCTAATCCCGAGTTCTAGACCTATGCTCATTCTACTGCACTCTTTCTCAGTCTCTTTCTTGCTTATCTTCACCCAGAGGAACCCCTTCCTTGTGTGGTAGGAGTGAAAGGCTTCTTTTGTGGGTCAGAATAAGTGGTTGTGTTGATGTTGTAGGGTGAGAGAAAGGAGTTGTTCTGAAGAGTGGGGAAATCATTAAATTTTGAGGGGAAATGACTTGAGTAAAAGGCCTTGGGAGGGGGAAACAAGGAGAGAGAGAATGGGGTCTTGGAGGAAGGGAGGGAAAGCTGAGGCCTACCTGGGAAGGAGATACCTTTGAGTGGAGACTTAGAGAATCCACTCACATGGAGACAAATACAACCATATATACATAGACTCTTAAATATACTTAAACATAAGAAGCATATAAAAAGACACTACCCCTATACACATACAGATGCATACTATATGGGTCCTTCTTATGATGACATATATACATACATATACATATATATACACACACATACATATACTTTTTGGGGGGAACTTTTTTTTTTGGTAGGACAATGAGGGTTAAGTGACTTGCCCAGGGTCACACAGCTAGTAAGTGTCAAGTGTCTGAGGCTGGATTTGAACTCAGGTCCTTCTGAATCCAGGGCCAGTGCTTTATCCATTGCGCCACCTAGCTGCCCCACACATATACATACTTAACACACACACACACACTCTTACACATTTACCCTTATATGCATAGGCACAGACACCCAATGATACACTGAAGCAGGCATTCACACACACCCCCACATTTCCTTTCTTCACATTTATATACATTTGCATCCACTCCCCACACAATTCAGTTAACAAGCATTTATTAAGTACCTACTATTTGCAAGGCATTTTTGTAGGTGCTAGGGATAAAAAATAAAAAGTCCCTGCTCTTGAAAATTTTACATTGTTACATATACTCTTATACACATATGCATAAACATATATACATGGTCCCTTCTAGTTGTAAAAAATTATATAATTCTGCATGTTCACACCTTTTGGCCTTTCTGGCCTTACTTTTGGGCCAGATTAAAGGACAAGGAGGCTGGGCTAAGGAAAACCCCTTAGTGGTAGTGGGGGTGGAGGGGGTTATTCCCCTATCCTTTCTCCTATTTCTTGGGCTTTCCTCTGTAATATGTAAAACCTTTCAGTTGAATCAGGAAACCTGAATTCTTCTCCCAGTTCTTCCACTAATGCCTTGGGTGACTTTGAGTAGGTAACTTCCCCTTTCTGAGCCTGTTTCCCAATCTGTAAAACTGAAGGACAGTAGATGAGTTGATCTGAACAGTTCCCCCCCCCAAAATAGTGTCTATTCTATATTCTAATGTACTTTCCAACCCTAATATTCTGCAATTCCATGAGACTGTGCTAGAGGAGGGAATGTAGGATAGGAAAGATTGAATGGGTCTGGGGAAATCGTCCTGGGCTGGGGAGTTTCTGGTTCAGACAAGATGTGGCAGAAACTGTCAAGAAGGGAATCAGCTTCTTTGCTCCCTCATTCCTAAAAGAAAGGAGAGCAGTAATCTCCATCACAAACCCAGAGTCTAAGCTTCTGTTTTAGAAATAGCAGTGCATTGGATAGCAGTGCCCCCTGGTGTTCATTCTTAGTGTTGCAGACAATTTCCTTCCAGAGCCTAAACTTTTTGGATTCCTTGAAGACCCTCTCCTCATCTCCCTGCCACACACTGGGGTCCTGCTTAGGACTTCCCCTCAAGGGCTCTGAGTTTGGCTCCTCCTCTCCTCAGCCCCTTGTGGAGAGTTACTTCCTCCGTGTCAATGGAGATAGATTGGGCAAACAGTATTGGAAGAGGACCCTTAGAGCTTTTCTAGTTTAATACCTCTTTACCATAAGAGGAAAGTAACCCTAAGAGAAAGGAAATGACTTGTCCAACATCACACAACCCATTTGTTATATGAAGTAATGTGGTATACTGCGAAGAATACTAGATTTCGAATTATACCTGGGTCCTAATTGCAGCTCTGCTAATTACTACCTGTGTGATATCGGGCAAGCCTCTGAGCAGTAGCCCAATGGAAAGGATGTAAACTTTTGGAATCCAAGGCCCTGGATTCAAATATCACCTCCAACACTCATTAGACACATGACCTTGAAGAATTCTGTCACTTAAACCTCCTTGGGCTTCAATGTCTATAAAACAAGGGGCTTGGACTAGTTTCCAAAGACTCCTTACCAGTTCTGACCTTCTCTTTTCTCAGGTTAGTTCCAGCTCTGGCCTGTCAGGATTCTACAGTTCTAAGTCACTGGAGGCATGAGGAAAGGTTTCTAAGAGGCTATCATAAGCGAGCTGAGGCTTACAAGGCAGAAGTTATTAGAGCTGGGCAGGCCATCAGAGATCACCTGGTGCAATGGTCAGCAAACAGCAGCCTTAAATTCCCATTTGTAGCTCTTTTAGCTAAAATGAAGTAAGGATTATTTGGTGAGTGGAGACCATGCTTCTTCACTCTAGCACAAATCCCTTGCTTGAGTCTTTCCATTCCACAATTCTAGCCCTGCTTGACCTGTAAGGGCTCGGTGCTCACCATCTCCTCCTTCCCACTCTTGTCCCATCTCCTTGGGTAGCCAGGTGGTGCAGTAGATAGAGCACTGGCCCTGAAGTGGGGAGGACCTGAGTTCAAAGGTGACCTTAGACACTTGACACTTATTAGCTGTGTGACTCTGGGCAAGTTACTTAACCTCAATCCAAGGCCATCTCTATTCATCCTGGTGTATGTCTTGCCACTGGATCCAGATGGCTCTGGAGGAGCTAGTGAGGCTGGTGACTTTGCACAGCGCCCCCTCACTTAAATCTGACTGCAAGTCATGACATCACCTCCTGATGTCACGGTCCTGTTTGAGAAAGGACAAACAAGAATCCCATCCACTCAGACTGGTGCAGCATGGGAGAGTTGTCCAGCACCCAGATTGGCCGTGGAGCTCTGAGGTTCTCTAGCCATTAGACTGCTGGGAAGTCATTTAAATTCTTGGAGCTTCAGGTCCAAAGAGAGGATAATAACCCTTACCTCATCTCACCCTTATGGAAAAAGATGTTTTGCCCTTCACTCATCCCCACTCCAGACCAGACTCTCTCTTCTACTTCTCTGACACTCTCATTCTCGATCCTCTTCCCTCTATCTCCACAACTGCCACCACTCTAATTCAATCCCTCATTCCTCTTGCTTGCCTCAACTATTAACACTAGCATAACTGGCTTTCCTGCTTCTACAGTCTCTCCTCTCTCTGCAGTTCCTCTTCTTCAGGAGGTACCAAAATCATCTTCCTAAAGCACAAGCCTGTCCATGTTATTCCCCTACTGAAAACCTTTCAATAGCTCTCCATTGTCTAGAGGATAAAATGCAAACTTCTTAGCTTCCAACTTCAAGCTTTCTGTGTCCTGGCTCCAGCCCATCTTGTAGACACATTTCACATCCCTCCCTTTTTATGCACTCAGTGTTCCATCTCAACTGGCCTTTACTTTCTGTTTCCCGAACTCATCATTCCAATCTCTGGGCCTTAGTGTTGGCTATTCTAGCCTAGAATGCCCTCCCTCCAGAACCCTGCCTCATAGAATCCTTGGTTTCCTGCTAGGATCACCTTAGGTGCCACCTCCTTTCAGAAATTCTAGTTCTCTCTAATTATAGTGCTTTCTCTTCTCTGACTTATCTGTTTTTATGTATCATTTTAATCAGTAGAATGCAAGCCTCTTGAGGACAGGGACAGTTTAATTTTTGTCTTTGTTATCTCTAGGGCTTAGTAATGCCTTGTATAGAGCAGGTACTTAATAAATGGCTATTACCATTACTATATTTTATCTAAACTTTATATGCTCCTTAGCTCTCTATATGCTGTAGTTGCTTAATAAATGTTTGTTGAATGAAATGAAATAATAAAGATGTAAAACCCAAGATAGGGGAGAGGTTGGTATCAACTCTTTGGCACCAACTGATAGTGAATTGAATTGAGGATTCAGCTTGGTACAATAGAGGACACATTGGATTCAGAGTCAAAGACCAAGGTTTGAATCTCAATTCTTCCATTTACTATATAACCTTGGGCAAGATACTTCCTGTCTTTGGATCTCAGTTTTTCCATTTGCAAAATGAGGGCATTAGACTTAATGAATTTTAAGGCCCCTTCTAGCTTTCAAGTCTAAATTTATGACCCTATGGGGGGAGGGGTTATGTAACAGCTGGCATATCTCTAGCATGTCATTGTTTTTAAAAGTACATTACTTTAATTATCTCACATCATCCTTTCAAACAGCCCTGGTAGGAAGAGTGAATATCACTATCCTATTTTACAGATGAAGCAACTAAGACCTAGAGAGAAGAGACTTGGCCATGGTTTCTAAGGATACTAAGGAATACAGTCATAATTCGTAGAATCATTGGATTGAGAGCTAGAAGGGACCTTAGAAAACATCCAATACAAACCCTCATTTTACAGATGAAGAAATTGAGGTCGAGAGTTTAGGTACTATGCTCAAGATCACACAGTGAGTAGCAGAAATGGGATTTGAACCCACATTTCTTGACTCCAAATTCAGTGATCTTTCTTCAGCACCAAGGACTTCAAAAAGCTATAGTCTCGGGGCAGCTAGGTGGTACAGTGGATAGAGCACCGGCGTTGGAGTCAGGAGGACCTGAGTTCAAATCTGGCTTCAGACACCTAACACTCACTAGCTGTGTGACCCTGGGCAAGTCACTTAATCCTTGCCTCACAAAAAAAAAAAAAAAAAGCTATAGTCTCTTCTCCCTTCATCCCTTTCCCACTCCCATGCAATGGTTCTTCCCATATTTTGGCCTTCTGGAAAGTCAAGGATGCTTGGATGGAGGACAGGGATTAGTCAGAGGCAATGGTAAAAACAGAATCCCGTTTTCCATTCTGGGTTCCACCCTCTACTACCTCTGGTTTGGGAAACATGAGCCTAATTATTATGGCAATCTCTCAGATGGCCACAAGGTGGTAGTATGAGACCAGGTCATTTGGGCTTGCTGGCTTGTTTTGGCCAACCAGCCCGCACATACAACTCACTAGCCCTTGTTGATTCTGGTTCACACACCCCCTTTCACCTCAACTTCTGAATCATACAGCACCATATGCTGAAGTGAAAGTCAGAAGACCTGGGTTGTAGTTCTGTCATTGATTTGTTGTGTGACATTGAGCAAGGTACTTCCCTTTTCTGGCCTCATTTCTATATTCATAAGATGAGTATAACAATCCCTGTCCTGTTTCTCTCCTGTCCTTCCCAGCCTACTTAGACCATTATGGGGACGGATGATATACTGTGTATGAAAGCATTTTGTGAGAAGAAAGTACCATCAGATAATTCATTCCTTCAGTGGCAGGGGTTCTTCATATTTTTTGCATCTTGGACACCATTGGCAGTCTGGTGAAACCCATGGATCCCTTCTCAGAATAAGGTTTTTAGATGAATAAAATAAAATACATAGGATTACTAAGGAAGTCACTTATGCTCAAATACAGTTATCAAAAGAATTTTTTTAAATTCATAGATCCCTGATTAAGAACTCCTGCTCTCCTGTATTATGGGTTAAAACACTTTCAATAACTCCATGAGCATTTATTAAGTGCTTACTAATTACCAGGCCCTGTGCTGGAGATACAAAGAAAAAACAAGAGTTCTTACCCTCAAGAACCGGATTACTGCCCCCAGTTTACTAAGGCTCAGCCATTTCCAGGGTCACACAAGTAGTGACTGCCAGAATTTGAACCACTATCTTCTAACTCCAAGCCTTATGCTTTTTCCACTATAGCATAACATACAAATATGGGTGATTACTAGTTATATCAATGTAGGGCTGGGAAGGGTTAAATGACTTGTCTAGAGTAACAGGGCCAGAAGTGACAGAGCCAGCCCTGGAACCTTAAATTCAAAAACACATCTTCTAATTCCAGGTCCATTATGTAGTTTCTCCCATCAACCCCTCACCTGTGTAATAGGCAAAGGAATTAAGAAGTCAAAAGTTCTCTGAATTTCCATAAAGAATCATTAACACACCTTTGCCCTCCCTCTATCATCTTGTCTATTCCTACATAAGTAGGTAATAAGTATGGATGTAGCCTTCTTGCTTTGTTAATTACTTTCCCATCCCTTTCTATGGGGCCCCTTAGAACCACTATGGAATCATCAATTTGCCTTTATTCTCAAAATTTCCTTCTAATCCTTCCAACCTCTCCTTGAATTAATAGAAATCTGGATCTCTCTTATACATCCTTTGCCACTCTTTCCATGGGAGACTTATTCCTTTTCCCAAATCCCACTCACTGAACTAAAAGACAATCAGGACATTCACTTCTCCCCACTTCCAAACCCATTCTTCTGCGATCATCTTTTAGTAACCTTTCCTCTTGAAAAATTCATGCAATCTAACTCTACCACTCTCATTCTCCATTCTTGCTGTTGACATCTTTTTCAGGGGAATTATGGGATTCTGACCTGGGGGTGAGGGAAAGAGAGGAATCTCTCATATTCTTAGAGTTAGTATGTGGGATATTGGGACAGACTCCAGGGGGTGGGTAAAGGGATATACATCCCCAGAGTCATTGCTGGGCCC
Organism: Dromiciops gliroides; assembly: GCF_019393635.1. Lineage (NCBI taxonomy): Eukaryota > Metazoa > Chordata > Mammalia > Microbiotheria > Microbiotheriidae > Dromiciops > Dromiciops gliroides. The sequence continues at coordinate 385,209,741 of NC_057862.1, read as the reverse complement.
TGACTTATTTGGACACCGGCCATCTCTACTTGAGGGGTTACCATTCCAGAGGAAGCATAAGCCATAGGAACTCCAGAAGGCTGCAACTCACAGTCCAGAGTGTCTAAGCTGGGAGGAATTTTGTTGCCTAAGAATTGGGGTGAGGAGGCACCAGTTAAGGGGTGGTGGCAGGTAATGGAAAGAGCAAGAGAGTTAGAAGACCTGGATTAACTCCCAGCTCTGGAACTTTTTAGTTGTGTAAGCTTGAACAAATCCCATCCCTTTATCTGGCCTCAGTTTCCTCATCTGTAAAATACCAACAATGATATTGGCATTCTTTCTCTCACAGGTGATAAGGAAAGTGGGTTTTTTGGGAGATGCTTATAGATATTAACTCTATATCACATGTCGATTGTATCCTTGGCTTGTGGCTAAAATGTGACATCAGTGACATTTGTCTTCAGTGTTGTCCCTTTTCTCCACCCAACCCTGAATTTCAGGTGTTCAGTGCCTTTCTGCTCTCTCACCACTCTTCCTAGATGTCTAGAAGGTCTTAATCAATTCATTCCTATGGAAGACATTGGGGAGTGACTGAGGGATGCTTCTGAAGAGGTCTTCCAGTTTCACAGAGGACAGAGACTTGTCAGACCCCGAGGAGTAGGGAAAGGACTTTCTTAAGGTTCTGAAATAGTAAGGGCTCACATTTATATAGCACTTAAAGGTTTGCAAAGTGCTTGACATGGGTTCTCATTTGATCATGATGGAGGTACAGCTAGGAGTCACAAAATGACAAGTGGAATGTGACACACCCAGGAGAATAGAACTTTATATTTCCACCCACCTCAGGCATTTACTATGCAACATGAGGCAGTGTGGTGTAATGGCTAGTGTTGGACTTGGAGTGGGGAAGACTTGGCTTCAAACCCTGCCTTTGATGCTTATCAGTTGTGTGGTGCCAGGCAAGTCACTTATTCTTTTAGGGCTTCAGTTTTCTCATCTGTAAAATGAATGGGTTATATTTGATGACCTCTAAGGTCCCTTCCAGCACTGAAGGCTATGACTATCTTCCTCAATGTAGAAAACAAAGATAGAAAATAAAAAATGGTCCCTGCCCTTCTAGAATTCACATCTATAAGGAGAGGCAGGGAAGGGAGAGGAGGAAATGCCATGCATGTATGTGTGTATGTATATATATATATATACACACACACACACACACACACACACACATACAACACAGGGAAGAATATAACAGTGGGGCAGAGCTTCCCTCAGTGTACTTAAGGAGACAGATCTCTTTCATATGGGGAGAGAAAGGAAGAAGAGATGTTCAAGGAAGGCTCCATGGAAGGAGGAGCAGCTGAGTTGGGCTCTGAAGGATGGGAAGGACCAGAGGAAAATGGAGCAAGGGAGAAGACAATTCCAAGCCTGAGAAGAAAACAGGTGCAAGAGACATAGGATCACAGGCTTTAGAGATGGGATGGACTTTAGAGAAGACCTAGTCCAATATTCCCATTTTATAGATGAGGAAACTGACACCTAGCAAGAAAAATTAGCTGGAAGAAAGCTTACCAAAGGGTCCTGGGGGACCAAGAAGTTGATACATCTTACTTCTAATTGATTAGCTGGGTAAAGCTATGGTTAACCCATTAAAAAAACAAGCAAACATATAAAGCAATTTAGGAGTGAGGTGGTCCCCAACAAAAAACTGCCCACATTTCTAGAGTACTTTGGGATATACAAAATACTTTCTTCATAATAAGCCTGTGAGGTAGGTAGTATAAGGATTTCTTTCCCCATTTTACAGAGGGGGAAACTGAGGCTCAGAGAAGTGAAATGACTTGCTCAGGTTCACACAGCTAAGTGTCAGAGGTAGTATTTGAATCTAGATCTTCTGACTCCAAGACCATGTTCTTGCTATTACACCATGATGCTTCAGAAGGAATAGTCATAAAATCAAGAGCTGGGAGAGATTTGAGAGATAATCTGCTCTAACCTCATCAAATCACAGATGATGATATTGAGGCCAGAGAAGTTTAGTGACTTCTCTTGCATCACACAGATGACTAAGGAACAGAACCAGGATTTGAACTCAGGTCATCTGACTCTGAGTCTAGTGCTCTTAACACTATGGTATGCTACTTCTGTCTTAGTTTCCACTATGGGTAGTTCTAGGTAAACCTGCAGGCCTTTTTCCTGTAGCATTCAGAAGAAGGGAAAGAAAGGAAGGGAGGAGAGAAGCCAGCGGGTAGGTTTACGCAGGAATGTGAGCCTCGATGGCTGGATCCTCCTCATCCTCATCAGAGAAGCTAATGTGCAGGATCGTGTCATTGGCTCCAGATGGGCAGGTTGTGGGGGAGAGGTGCCACTGAGTGGCCCCTGCTTTGGCCTCCTCCAGGGTGTCATTGCTCACTGAGTCTGGGGTTCCAAAGGAGGATGGTTGTCCCGGTTCAGGCTCCGAGTCCAGGCTGAGGGAAGTCTTGGTCAACCTCTTCTTGAGGGTGGGGGGCGGAGGGTGAAGCTTGGGAATGGATGATGACATCAACAATCTGGAGAACAGTACAGGAGATTGGGAAGGAGAGAAAAGGGAGAAAAGGAGAGTGAAAGAGCACAGGACCCAGAGTGAGAATTATGCCTGAATTCTTTTTGAACTCTGAACCCAGCTCCTCATCTGAAAAATAGGGACAGTTATGCCAGGGTTGTTGTGAGGAAAGGACTCCAGAAATCACTTGGGGGAAGGTGTGTCTGGAGGCAGAGGGATTGTCTAAAGCTTTCCTGGTTGCCCTGCCCTTCCTGTGAGCTGGCACAAGGCTGGGCTGGAAGGCACTAGCTGCAGGAATTCATAGGCGGGCTCCCTTCCCATTGCTTCCAGTTCATTTTGCCTCTAACCCAGCAGACTCAGGAGGCATCCTTTCTTCGGGGCTCTGATTCCATTTCTGAGGCTTCTGGGAAGGCCCTGGGTCCAGGGTTGTCATGGGGACGTACAGGAGTGTTATAAAAAGGCCACTAGCTCTGGAAGCCTTCAGTCCGAATCCCAGCTCTGCAGACTTACTATCTGTGTGACTTTAAGGTGAGTCACTTTCCCTCTTCAGACTTCAGTGAGAGGGGCGGACCTGCTCAAAGGTCCTTTCCGGTTCTAAATCCTGTGATTCTATTAATCATAATAATCCTTCACATTATTTAGCACTTTGAAGGACCTCGAAAAGTGCTTTCATATCTTATTTCATTATCTCCTCAAACTAAATCTGTGATGGGTACTCTAGATTTTACTGCTCCCTTTTTACAGAATGAAAAACTAAAGCTTAGGGAGGGGAGTGATTTGCACCAAATCATATAATGAATGGGGCTGAGTTAGGGACAGAGCCCAGACAAGAGGTTAGTTCTCTTGATTCCTAATTTAGCACTCTTTGCATTACAGCATCCAGAGAAGGTACAACACCCTGCAGTGGGTGTTCTGTCTCTCTGGGACTGTGGGGAAGAGGGCACTTTGTCTACTTTCAGGAGAGAGGGCAGAGAGGTAGTGTGGTGTCACTGACCTATCCTTATTGGTTGGGATACTGGAGGGACTCCCTCCCTGTTCAGTCGGCTCCAAGTCTTCCTCTCTCTGGCTTAGTCCAGGCAAATGCCTGCTTCTCAATGTCAGGCTAACCTTTCCCACAGTGTCCTGGCTCCTTTGGGCCCTGGGACCCACAGTGGAGGCCCGGTCCAGGCTAAGGCTGAAGGTCTGCAGACAGTGGCCACCTGTTTGGGTAGAAGAAGGGAAAGAGAATAACCATAAACTCTTTGACAAGAGTCTACTGCTAAAGATTCCCAGGCAGGCCTTTAGAGAGATGCTGCAGCCGATTCCTGTACCTCCTACTGAAGTTCCAAAACTCTTTGTTCTAAGGTCCCTTCTAATTCTAACATCCTCTGTTCTTATCTTTAAGTCATGGATGAGGATAGGCCAGGACCTCCATTGCCTTCCCTAGCTCTCCTTCCTGGAGATAACAGTAGTGCCTCCTCCCTTTGAACCTGGAGCAAGAGGAGCCCAGTGTGATACTATAAGAATATGGATTCTTGGGTCCTTTCTAGCTCTAACACCCTATATTCTATGAAAGGAGCAAAAGAAAATCTCAGTGTAACCACTTCAAAATCTTGGCATAATTTAGTACCATGTAGAAAACTAATGGTAATAAAATCTCTCTCTCTCCCTTCTCTCCCTCCCTCCCCCCCCCCCCATTTCCTCTTTCCATATTTGCCTGGGCCACAGGAGACTCCCAGTCTCTCCCAATCCCAAACCAGCAGGCCAGCTCCAGCCCCCTTCTGCCTTGAGATACCTCCCCTCACCACCAGCTCCCTGTTCTGTCCTGAGCACTCCTTACCATTAGGCCGACCCCAAGCTCTTTCCTCTAGCTCCCTCAGTTGCCGACCCAGCAGTGCCATGTGCTGGAGCAGGTCCCGGTTGGTCAGCAGCAACTGGCGGATCCTGGCCTGGGCCTCCACTCTGGCAGCTGTCTCTGCAGCCAGCTGGTCTGTGAGAAGCTGTACCTAGAGAATTCCCATCACCACCCCATTTGTGGCCATTCTCACCCTCCACCCCTACCACCTGATTGTCATTGTGAAAGAATCACAGAATCAGGATTTCCAAAGTAGAAGGAACCACAGACATTATTCTAATCCAAACTGGCCTTGAACACAAATCTCTCCAACATCACCGGCAACTGCTCATTCACATTCTACTTGAGACTTATAGTGACATGAAGCTCACTGCTTCTTGGGCCATCCATTCCATTTATAGGAAGCTCTTATTGTCAGGAAGGCAGTCTTCACATCAAGCCAAAATCTGCCTCTCTATAATCTGAACCCATTGCTCCTAGTTCTCCCCTCTCAAACAGGTTGGCACAGTAGATAAAGTGTTGGTCCTGGGGCCAGGAAGACCTGAGTTCATATCTGACCTCAGACTCATACTAGCTGTTTCAGTTTGGGCAAGTAACTTAATTTCTGTTTGCCATAAGTTTGTATTTGTAAAGTGCTTAGCACATAATGGGTGCTATACACACTTATTCCCTCCCTCCCCTCAAGCCAAGCAGAATAAATCCAATCCCTTCTCTATAGGACAGCCCTTCAGAACTTTGAAAACAGCTGTCATGTATCTCCCCTATCCTTCAAGGTCTTCTCTAGGCTAAACTGCATCATAAGATTTCTTCAACAGACATTTTTGCACTCTCTAGTTTGGTACGTTGGCCTCTTTTCCTAGAACACTATTACAATGTAAGCCCCAAGAAGGGAGAGCAGGTTTAATAAAAATATTGTGTCTTCCCCATTCTTAGCACAGGACTTTCTTCACAGTAGATACATGATAAATATTTGTTGAATGAGAAAATGATTGCTAGTAAACCGCCTTTGAAAAACCCACTCTATTTGTACAACAAAAAGGGAACAGATTGGGAAAAGAATATTTGCAGTAAATATGTCAGATAAAGGTCTGGTTTCCAGAATCTATAAATGCTTGTTGAATGACTGATCTCTAAAGAATGAATCCTTCTCTCTAAAGGTAATACACTTCCCAGCAGACAAACAACTACTGAAGGATGAGGTGCAAAATGTTAATAACGAAAAAAAATGCTTCATCAACAAATTTACCAACAAACTTTTTTTTTTTTTGCAGGGCAATGAGGGTTAAGTGACTTGCACAGGGTCACTCAGCTAGTAAGTGTCAAGTGTCTGAGGCCAGATTTGAAATCAGGTGCTCCTGAATCCAGGACCAGTGCTTTATCCACTGCATCACTTAGCTGCCCCACCAACAAACATTTATTAAAATTGACTATGTGCCAGGGACTATGCTAAGTGCAGGAAATACAAAGAAAAATTCAAAGGAAATATAAAGAAAAAAAAGAGTCCCTACTTTCTAGGAGCTCATATTCAAATGGGGACAACATAAAAGATAAAAACAGAGTGGAGGGAGAGTCATCTGGAAGGAGAAGGCAGTGGTAGCTGGGAGAACCGGGAAAGGCATCCAGGAAGGTCATAAAGGAAGCCAGGGATTCTTTGAGGCAGGGGTGAAGAGGAAGAGTACTCCAGGCTTGGGTGGACAGCGAGTTCAAAGGCACAGGCAGAAGACCGAGTATGAGTATGTTAATGGCTCCACTGTAAAATGTATGGAGAGGAGTGGTATGCAGGAAGACAGATACGGCAGACAGAGTTATCGAGCAAGGGTTGATGAAGTCAGACTTAGGCTTTAGGCATCTGAATAGAGGATGAATTGGAATGGGGAGAGACTGAGCCCGGATGCCCAGTAGGAGGCTCCTTTAATTGTCTAGGACAGAGGTGATAATGCCTGACTGAAGGTGCTGGTTCTGTGAGTAGAAAGAAGGGAACATGTGTGAAAGATGTAGAGAGAGAAATTACAAGGTTTGGCAACAGAATGGATATGGGGTGCGTGAGAGAAAGGAGGCAAAGTTGATGCTGAGGTTATGAACCTGGGTGACAGGAAGGATGGTGATTCATTAAATAATAGTAAGGAAATTCAGAAGAAGGGTGGATTTGGAGGGGGAAATAATGACTTCTTCTTTGGACATATTGAGCTTAAGATGTCTTCAGGAGCCCTGGTTTGAATTGTCAGGTAAGCAGTTGGTGCTGTGGAACTAACTCAGGAGAGAGAATCAGGCTACATACAGAAATCTGGGAATCATCTGCATAGAATTTCAAATTGAATCCATTAATAGAGATCACCAAGTTAGAGAGTATAAAGGAAAAGAGAGACTAGGAAAAAGTTGGTGGTTTTGCTATGGATTTAAATCCAGCGAAGGAGATGGAGAAGAATTAATTGGAGAGGTAGGAGGAGAAGAGAGAGAGACAGAGAGAGAGACAGAGAGAGAAAGATGCCATGAAAATCCAGAAAGCAGATACCATCCAAGAAGAGAAGCGAATCAGCAGTGTCAGATGCTGCAGAGAGGCCCACAAGGAGAAGAACTGAGAAAAGGCCATCAGACTTTACAGTGAGGAAATCATTGGCAACTCTGAAGAGAAAAGATTTGGTTGAATTGAAGGAAGCCAGAGAGCAGAAGCATTTGGGAAACAGTGAGAGGGGAGAAAGTAGCTCCCGTGGATTAATGGTCATCTCTATGAAAACCACTCCCACATTTATACATCTATCCCCAGTTTCTCTCTTGACTGTATTTTTCAAAGGAAGTACTAGCATTTACCTTTTCATGAATATGAAACAAATATCTGCTATGTATCTATTGTGTAGAGAACCCTGTGCTAGGTGTGGGGGACACAAGACATTTTAATTAAACATGGTCTTTGTCCTCATAGAGTCTACAGTGTGATGGTGTTGGGTTGGTTTTTTTTGGGGGGGGGGGCAGGGCAATGAGGGTTAAGTGACTTGCCCAGGGTCATACCGCTAGTAAGTGTTAAGTGTCTGAGGCCGGATTTGAACTCAGGTCCTCCTGAATCCAAGGCTGATGCTTTATCTACTGCATCACCTAGCTGCCGCTAATGTGATGGTGTTTTAAGAAAAGAAGTAAGACATTCATTTCAAGGAGTACAAAAATGTCAAATTACAGAGAATATAGGTCTGTTGATGGAACCCCATGGGGATGTTTAGCTTACAGAAGACTTGGGTGAGGGAAGACACATGATAGCTATTTTAAAATATCTGAAGGGCTGTTATGTTGAATTGGGATTATACTTGTTCTGCTTGGCTCAAAAGGGATGATCTAGGAGCACTGGGTTCAAGTTACAGGAAGATTATGGCTTGGTATGAAGACTTTCTGACAATCAGAGCTGTCTATAAGTGCACTTAATAAATGCTTATCAATTGATCCAATTAACAAAGTTTTGTTATTTCTTCTAGTTCCATTCAGCACACAATTGAGGTTTGACTAGGCATGACTGATGAAAGGACAAGAGACCAAGGGATTCAAGAATAGATAATAGTATAGAAATGAATAGGCTCACCAATTGGAAGGGTCAAAGAGTGTAGCCAGAGCAGGATTGATAGCCTGGTATAGTACTGAGGAATGGAGGGACTGGAAGTCATGGTGGAGATGAAGAGAAGGTTTGGGAAGAATGAGGCATAAAAGGAATAGATAGAGAAAATATTTTGCTCAGGTAAAAAAAATTCAAAGTTCTTGAACATGAAAGCAGAATATTTTCTTTCTTTCTTTCTTTTTTTTTTTTTTTGGTGAGGCAATGAGGGTTAAGTGACTTGCCCAGGGTCACACAGCTAGTAAGTGTTAAGTGTCTGAGGCCAGATTTGAACTCAGGTCCTCCTGAATCCAGGGCCGGTGCTCTATTCACTGCACCACCTAGCTGCCCCCAAAATCAGAATATTTTCAAAGGCATGATCATCCCTCTGAAAAGCTGAGGTAGGAGGGAAGAGTAAGTTGTGGGAATTGAGTAACTTGGGGAATTGGAGATTTAGGATATTTGAGGGGATATCTGATGGAAAAAATATGGCAAGGGGGCGGGGAAGGAGGAACTAATTAAGAAAAGAGGGAGAATTACTTGGAGACTGGGACCTATCACCAAGATCTGGACTGGGTGATAAGAGGTGAGGATAGTGGTAAAGTTAGAAGGCATTCTAAAATCCATCTAATTCAACTCCCTCATTTTACAAATGAGGAAACTGAAGCTCAGAGATGGTAAATGACTTGTGCATAGTCATAAACCAGGAAGTATCAAAGGTAAGATTTGAACCCAGGTCTTCCTAACTCCAAGTCCGGCACTCTATCCAGTATGATACATTGCTCTTCCAATCTAGTCATAACCAGAGAAATACAAATCAAGAAAGATTTAAGATCTTTATACCACTTTATACCCACTAAGTTAGCAAAAACAAATATCCATTGTTACCAGGGCTACTGAGAAATAGGCACTGGCTTAGATTGTAGTTGGGACTACCCATAAATGAGTACATAGAATAGTTGGGCAATATACAAAAAAAAAAAAAGAGGGGGCAGCTAGGTGGTGCAGTGGATAAAGCACCAGCCCTGGATTCAGGAGGACCTGAGTTCAAATTTGGATTCAGACACTTGACACTTATTAGCTGTCTGCTTATTTTTTAAATAGCAAGAAGCTGGAAGCCATCTATACATTCAATGACTGAAGAATGGTGAAAATATGGTATATTGCTATAATAGGATATTATATATCTATATACTATAAAATGACATACTATATACTTTAAAATGATAAACATAAAGCACATAAAGACCCAAATAACTCACATTTGTATAGAAATTTAATGTTTGCTGCCATTTTACATGCATTATCTCAGCACAACTCTGTTAGGCAAATGATGTTATTATTTCTACTTATGAATAAGGTAACGAAGTTCTCTGGGAGCTAAGTAAGCTGGGGGTCCTGAAGCTAACAAATGTGAATTGACTACAGAGTTAGATGGGTGGAACTAGAACTATAAACACATTGACTACAATGACATATATATATTTTTAAAAATAAAGAAAAAAATACCAAATAATGGAACTTCATATAGATATAAAAAAGATACAAAGTGAGTGCATTTTTTGGCCATTTGTTTCATTTTACTTTGTGAAATGTTGCTTGCTTTGGGAGAAGCAGCATGGAATAGTGGATAGAGAGCTGACTCTGAAATTAAGAAGACCTACCTCTGACATCATAACAGCTATGTGATTATATATATATATATATATATATATATATGAATGAGGCAATGGGGGTTAAGTGACTTGCCCAGGGTCACACAGCTAGTAACTGTCAAGTGTCTGAGGATGGATTTGAACTCAGATCCTCCTGACTCCAGGGCTGGTGCTCTATCCACTGTGCCACCTAGCTGCCCTGTTCAATCGTATTTTTGTTATTTTTGTTAAATATTTCCCAATTACTCTTTAATCTGGTTTCTACTCCACTGGGAGTATTGGGGATGGGGTGGGAAGCCTACTGATACCTCTGCTCTAGACAACTCTCTAGGACAATAAGTTGTAGAACCAGTGCCAAACTACCTTGGGAAAGGGCTTCCTCAGTGGCAGTTCCCTACACCAATGAAATCATGGCTCTGGTCTAAAGAAAATGTTTTATGTAAGGCTGCACTTTAAAAAAAATTACGCTTATCATATACACATATATTTGCTTTCGTTGATGGCTGAGTTTATAATAAATTTCTTTTACAAAAAGAAAAATACAAATTCTGTTCCAAGTGACTTTTTTTTTCAAATAAGGGATGATGCTATTCAGTGTTCTACAAAGCACTTGAGAGTATCTCATTTGAACCTCCCAACAGGCCTATGAGGGTCACAATGTAGTAGTCTAGCCCTTTTACAGATGGTAAAGATAATGCATGCACTATTACCCTCGTTTTTTCTGAGCCCCAGAGAGATAATAGTAACTTGCCCAAGGTCATGCACCTAATAAATGAGAAAGCCAGAATTTGAATCCAGTTTTCCTTGCCTCCATATCCAATGCCTCTTCCAACATCCCAACACTGCTTCTCCAGGAAGGGAAGGGGTGGGACTATGGTGAAATCAAAAGAATCTAAGGAAATTAGCGACTCCAGGAGTATAGACATAGAATAACGGCAGGAGATTAATATGAGGACCACGGAGAGAACAGAAGTCCATGATCCCTTGGCCACCTCTGAAATCCACCCAGGCAAGGCCGGCCCCTGGGGAACTCTTCTTAGGGAAGGAGAAGAGGGGGAGGAATATTACCTGGGCAGTGGCTACCTGGGCCTGCTGCCATTGCTGGAGAAGCTGGTGATGGAGAAGCCGAGTACAATGTGGAGTCAACTGGGGTGTTACTGGCATGATGGATGACTTGGGGGAGGATTCCAGGCTTCTCGAGGGTGACCATGGCTGAGCACTGGCAGGGTGGGCAGAGCCAGCTCCAGCATCCTGGACACAGTGGCATACCTTGGGCAATGTTGGGATGGAGAAAGGAAGAGGAGGCATAATGAGTAGTTTGTGGGAGCCTGGTTCAGCCACACCTAAAGAAGGGCTGGATTTGGTAGAAAGAGAAATGGTGAAACAAAGTGGTGAACATACCCAATCACATAAACACTGGCATCTTTAAAAGGTACATGTGCTTTGGTGTAGGGAGAGCCCAAAATCTGACTCTGGCTCACACTTTCCTGCCATGATGCATCTGGACCCTCAGGGACACCGAGTTATGGTAGGGATAGCCTGGTCTAGGAGTTGGGCTTACAACACAGAGACATACATATGAACTTTAATTTACCCAGTGGGTTTATGAAGGGGGAACCTGGCCTAAATAACTGAAAACAGATAAACCAAAAAGAATCTTGAAACTTTTTTTGTTTGGTTTTGGGCCAGAGAATAATAGCTTCTTAGAGTTAATAGGGGCCTTAAATGTCATCTATTCTAAACTTTGTTTGAAATAGAAATCCCTACTATAGCATTTCTCATGGGTGGTCAGCCAGTCTCTATGTGGGCACCTTCAAGGACAGACAACTCCCTAGTTGCATAGGCAGCCCATTCTACTGTCAGATAGCCCTGGTAGGAAGTAATTCCTCAGATTCAACCAAAGTCTGTTTCACTGAAAATTCCTCCCACTGGAACTAATTCTGCTTTCTGGGGATAAGCAGGACAAGTCACATGACAGTCCTTTGAAATCTCCAAAGGCAGTTATGATGTTCATCCTAAGTCATCTCTTCTCTGGCCTAAATATCCCTACTTTCTTTAATGGATCCTTAGGGGGTTCTGGGTCCCCTACCCTCCAACAGGTCTTCCCTGTCAGACAGAGGGGTTCTCTGAGGGCCTGTCTTCCCAATCAAATCAGTAGTTCCCCTTTTCCCTTATTCCCTGCCTGCCTCTGCCTGGTCCCTGCCCACATTAGATGCTTTATAGCCGATGTTAGATCTTTTACCTCTCTGGTTCTTTCCTTTTCCAGCTTGGTTTGGCTGGTTGGTTCCCTTAGAACAGCTCTGTCAGAATCTCCGTCAGCCCCATCCTCCTCTCTCAGTTTCCTTCCCTCTAGGTGATATGCTGTAGGAAAGTAGAGGAGAGGAGGGGGTCTTTGGCATGAGGAGCCACTGTCTGGTTCTTCCCAAGACTTACTATAGTCCTAATGTTTCCATAGGCTAGGTAATGGCTCCACCTCTTCCAGGGCCTCTCCCTCCTTGTTCACCCCCTGAGCTCACCCATCCATGTCTTGGAGGCTGGTGAGTGGGGGTAAGGCAGGGGAACTGGAATGAGTGTAGTTCATCCAGCAGTTCGTCCCCTCAAGCGTGAGTCAGATACATATGAGTTCTTGCTGGGACCCTAGGTCTAATCACAGGGCTACTCTAGAGAATGAATTCCCAGAATAAACAACAATTAAAATAACTTTCATTTCGGTGTCACCCTAAGGCTTATAAAACAGTTTCCTCACAACAATCTTGTGAGGTAATCCATGCAAGTATTATTATTTCCATTTTACAGAGGAGGAAACTGAGGCACAGAGAAGGAAGAAATTTGCTCTGGATGAAGCAGCTGGTCAGGATCAGAACCAGGAGTCCAGGGGGCAGTTAGATGGTGCAGTGGTTAAAGCGCTGGCCCTGGATTCAGGAGTACCTGAGTTCAAATCCGGCCTCAGACACTTGACACTTACTAGCTGTGTGACCCTAGGCAAGTCACTTAACCCTCATTGCCCCACCAAAACAAACAAACAAACAAAAAAAAGAACCAGGAGTCCAACTCAACTCCTCTGACTCCAAGACTAATGCTTTTTGCATCATAGAGCATATTATCTGGGACCCTCTCCTGCCTTACTCTGATGGCTATCTTGAGGACATCCTGAGCAAAGTAAAGGATAGTTTATGTGAAAGAGGTAGAAAGAAAGGGGGAGATGGAGTACCTGCTTGAGGCCTCTTCTCTGTGGGCTGGCGGCTGGCAGCATCAGCACTGGCTAGAGGGTGTTGTAGGCTCAGCTTGTGGCAGACCTCAAAGGCCTGGCCCACCGTCCTCACTGCTCGAATGGCTTGGCTCTGCCCACATACAGACGGACAAAAGACTACATTGATAGCCACAGTGTAGGCCTTGGCTCATCCTCTAATCCCACTATGGCCTGATCCTTCAACCCCTAGCTCTCTTAATAGTGGTTATACAAGTTAGCCGGGTGCCCCATGGGCTATGAAAAACCCCCCAAACAAAACCAACCGTACTTGGGAAGGTGCACAGCAGATGGCCCATTCTGGACTTGCTGTTTCTTAGTTCAGGAACTCCTTGGGATATGACCCCTAGTTCAAGTTAGGGAGCTGGGGTTCAGGGGTGGTGACAGAGAATACAGGTTAGCAAATGGATGTTGTGATCCTTTACCTTCTTCTTAGACTTAAATACGTTGCACCGGAAAGAGTTATTGGTCCCATCCCTGGCAATGTAGCTGAATATCTTCAGGTCCTGTGAGTCGTGGGACACATAGAAGATTCTAGGAGGAAATGCCCCATGTCAATATATCCAAATAAGAACACAATGGTCTCTCAGCACTCCATTACCACTGGGTGCCCACGATGCGGTAGGGGCTACCAATGACACCAAGGCTCCTTTCCCAGGATCCTTGTTTCTCTTCAACTTTATTGGATCCAGAATGTGGGGGCCTTGTCTAAGACTGGCTTTGGTGGCCTCCTTGCACCGGGACTACTGATCATATGGAAGTGCTATTTTGCCTTGTGCCATAGACTCCATCTGAGAAAAGGATAGCACCTCTGTCATTCATTACCCCTGAGCATCCTAGGATGGGGTCAGGTAGGTGGCAGTAGGATGTCACATTGTGGAGGCAACACCTGCTATACCCTTTCTGAAAAACAGTGCCATAGGGAGAAGCTAGGTGGCACAGTGATAGAGCACCGGCCCTGGATTCAGGAGGACTTGAGTTCAAATCCAGGCTCAGACACTTGACACTTACTAGCTGTGTGACCTTGGTCAAGTCACTTAACCCTCATTGCCCCACCAAAAAGAAAGAAAAACAGTGCCACAAAGAGCCCAGGTAGGTGGGGGCTTCCATGAATACCCAGGCCCCTGCCTGGCACCTGCTCTTTCCTTCCCTATCACTGGACCATAGGCTATGGGGCTTCAACTCCGGTACCACTCAGGAATTGGATTCAGGGAACCTCCTCAATCTAGAACTTGCTGCTATATGTGGTCTAATAGCTCTGCCATTTTATTGACCCACCTGGGAAAACCACCACCACCTTAGCCATTTATAACCATCAAATGTTCGGACACCAGGGTTCTGAGGTTCTCCCTGTCAGCACCATCCAGGACCAGGACTCCAGACATCTGGTCCAACTGGGAGCTGAGTGCATGCTATCTATGCTGATGACCTGGTCCCTGGTTTTTATAGGCCCAGTCCCTGAGGCTTCCATCCCCTGTTCCCTGTTGTTTAGAGAACAGACTGTGTCACCTGCCATCATCTCAGGATGGAGTTGAAGGGACCCAAGTGATTGGCTAGCAAACCTCTCTTATTTAGATCAGTGACTCAGAGTAACTGTCTATGTCTCTGCAATCACTCCTACTTAGCTCTGCTCTACCCCTCCCCAGGCCCTATTCTGTTCTATTGTTAATGAATCCCCCTTCATCCTAAACCCTTTCCTCTCCCACATTTTCTATCTTCTTTTACTGATAGAAATCTGGCTCCTTCCAGAAGATTCTGAATCCCTTCTCTAATACTGGATGTTCCTTCTTTCAAGCCTCCTGACATGCTGGGCCTGTAGGAGGAGTAGGCATATTCTCTGCTTCTCTCTTCTACTTATAGACTTTCCCTCTGTCCCCAATCACTAAGCATCCTCTCCTCCCCTTATATCCCTCCCTTTCCCCAACTGGCACCTGAGGTTATCAGCTCTCCCTGGGTCCCCTTTACAAGTGGGCAAAATCAGCAGCATGAGGCACAGGGTACAGGGCTGCCTTGGTCATCCTTAATAACTAACATTTGGGGTGGGGGTGGTGATGTTCCAGTTCAGATCCTCAGGGTCTGGATGGAATAACCATCTCTCACTCTTCATTTTTACTGGGATAAGGGAGGCAGGGAGGGTGACAATCCCTACCTGTAGACAGGGTCGTGCATCACCAGTGTCCTGCTCTCTTCCCAGGCCCACTCCTTCCTCTGCAGAGAAGCATTAACAAAATAAAACAAAAAACCCCACCAAAACAAGGTCTTAGCACAGTGCTGATTAGAGGAAGACATAAGGTTCACAGAGGAAATAAATGGGTCCCTGTCCTCAGTCAGTTTATAATTCCATTGGTGGAAATGGCACTCATCCATATGGAATGATGTATGAGGCAGCATGGTATAGTGGGAAAAAACATTTGATTTAGAGTCAGAGGACCTGGGTTCAAAACCCTGGGTTGGTTGAAGCATTGGTTGAGGGAATTAGCTGAGATCCCTTCCAGCTTTAAATTCTATGATCATTTAAGGACTGATTCAAGAGCTAGAATGGGTGGAGCAGAATGCTACTGTTATGGGCATTTGGAGGAAAAAGGCCATGAAAGGTTCTTGAAGGTGGTGGTAGCACCTGAGTTGAATCTTGAGGGATGAAGAGGATTAAGAGATGATGGAGGAGTTCCAAGGCTAATAGGATGTAGAATAATGGACTTTAAGGATTGTCTAGTTCAACCCCCTCATTTTACAGAAAAGGAAACTGAGACCCAGAGAGAAAAAAAGTGACTTGCTCATGGTCATGCAAATAGAAAATGGTATAATCAGGATTGGAACCTAGGTCCTCTTATTGCAAATACAGCACTCCCGTTAACCACACTAACATTTGAGCAGGGGAAGAATGTGATCAGAGCTATCCTGTGAGTAGATGATTTTGGCAGTGCGTGCAGAAAAGGTCCAGGAAAGGGAGACTGGAGGCTGATGTAGCAATCCAGGCAGGAGGTGATAAGGGTGGACTGGAATGGAGGCCTGAGAAAGTGAGAAGGCCAAATGCAGTAGAGAAATAGAGAATACAAGCCAACCTCTGAATGTCCCTGCAGCCCCAAGCTAAGGGGCAAGTATATAAGGTTTGGAACAGGAGAGGAAATGAGAGATTATTTATTCTACCTGAAGCTGCAGAGGTTGTGAATTGCCTAAGGTCATAAACAAAGGTTGAAATTGGAAGAGCCAAGATTCAAATTCAGGTCCTCTTGATCTAAATTCAATGTCCTTTCTTACCACTATTCTTCTGTCAGTTCTGCTCCCTTCCTTTCTTTCCCTTTCAGTGTCACATCAAGGATCTCCTTATGTCAAAGCTCTTCCCTGCTCTGGGGTCTGATATATCTGGGAGCTTGTTACTAAGGTTATCTTGGCTTGGGCAGAGAGATGCACTTGAGGGTGGGAGGAAGTGGTATGGTCATGGCCACTTTCTCTCTGGAGGGATCTGCTCCAGGAAGGGGACCTCTCCTTGGAAAAATGGGAAGGGAAGAGATACTTACCTTTTGCATCTTCCTGAGAATCACCTTCACACCATCAACAGACACCACGATGCTGACTTTCTTTTTCTTAATGTTTTTTGCTTTGAATTCACACTGGGGGGAAGAGAGATGTTCATCACTTGGAAGCAACTGGCATGGCTGGGCCATGCTAGGTATACTGGGCATCGAGCAGGATCCCCAGTCAACAACATCCCTATTGGCTGGCTTTGTCAGAGGCAGACACTCCAGATTCTAGATGAATTCATAGCCAGCCCATTACATCGGGGAAGGATCTTAGAAATAGACTGTTAGAGCTAGGAAGGAACTTAGAACAGACAAAGCTAAGAATGAGATTAGAACATAGATTGTTAGAGCTAGGAATGAACTTAGAACATAGACTATTAGAGATAGCAATAAGCTTTTAGAACATAGGCTGTTAGAGTTAGGAATGAGCTTAGAATATAGACAGTTAAGAATGAGCTTAGAACATAAACTGTTAGAACTAGGAATGAGCTTAGAACATAGACTGTTAGAGATAGCAATGAGCTTTTAGAACATAAACTGTTAAAGTTCGGGATGAGTTTGGAATATAGACTGTTAGAGTTAGGAATGAATTTAGAATATAGGCAGAGCTAAGAACATAGACTGTTAGAGCCAGGAATGCCCTTAGGACATAGACTGTTAGAGCTAGGAATGAACTTAGAACAGACAGAGCTAAGAATGAGTTTAGAACATAGGCTGTTAGAGTTAGGAATGAGCTTAGAATACAGACAGAGCTAAGAATGAGCTTAGAACATAGCTTGTTAGGGATGAGCTTAGAATTCAGAATATTATTACATAGAACAAAGAGTATTAGAACTGGAACTTGGAAATTATCTAGTCTAACCCTCTCATTTTACAAAACAGAAAACTCAGCAGCCTGTTTCTTGTTACACATAAGAAAAAAAAAGCAAGAAAGTACTACAGCTGAAACATGGAATGTATTCAAGATGCTAACTAGGCCAAATGCATAAAATTTGAAACCCTGCCAGAGTCTCTTTTTGTAACCGAGTAGGGGGAGGAGATCTGGGGAAAAACTGTCAGACAGGCAATCTCATCTGTTCCTCCAGCTCTCCTGCCATCCCACAGTTCGTCCCTTCTTACTAAGACTCAGGGGCAGAAACCTGATGTACCTGGACTTAGGGCTGCATGCCAGGGGGTCACCTTGGCTTCAGGGAGAGCAGGAATTATGTGAGTAGATTCTGGGATGATCTGCCTACTTGTCCCTTGGACAGACCCCATCTGGTATCTTGGTAGGGTGAGTGGTGGATGTAGGAATCTTTCTTATTAGAAAATAAGGAGCTGTGTGACCTTAGGCAAGTCACTTAACCCTCATTGTCCCGCAAAAAAAAAAATAAGGGCAGAGACTCTTTTTCTTTTTAGTATTTGCTTCCCCAGTGCTTAGTACAGTGCCTGGTACATAGTACTTAATAAAGTGCTTTTTCATTCATTCATTCATATGTTCATTCGTTCATTTGTCCATTTCTAGGCTATAGGACCTCACTGACTTTTTTGTTTGTTTGTTTTTGGAGGGGGGGGGCCGCAATGAGAGTTAAGTGACTTGCCTAGGGTCACATAGCTAGTAAGTGTCAAGTACCTGAGACCAGATTTGAATTCAGGTCCTCTTGAATCCAGGGCCAGTGTTTTATCCACTATGTCACCTAGGTTTCCCCTTCATTGACTCTGCACCTATGAGATCTATGAGAATTCATGTGTGTGAGTTCCTGTCAGAGTCTTTTTAGGAATATAAAAGTGTGAGAATCTGAGTATCTAAATATATGTTCATGTGTGTTTGAGTGAAAACAAGTGTGCCTGCCTGTATTTGAGTATGCATAAGTGAGAGAGTCTGCATGTGCATGCACTGATGAAAAGTGAGTGTGAAAGTGTATTTATGGTAGAATACATACATGTATGTGAATATGTGCAAGCATAATCATAGTAATAATAGCTGGTATTTAAAAAACATGTTGAAGTTTGCAAAGGACAAATATCTCATTTTATCTTCACAAACCTGGCAAGTACAGGAAATGCAATTATTCTTATTAATAATGATAGTGATAGGGGGCAGCTAGGTGGCACAATGGATAGAGCCCTGGCCCTGGATTCAGGAGGACCTGAGTTCAAATCCAGCCTCAGCCACTTGACACTTACTAGCTGTGTGACCCTGGGCAAGTCACTTAACCCTCATTGCCCTGCAAAAATAAAAATAAAAAAAAATGATGGTGATAACAACAGCTAACATTTATATAGTACTATGTGCCAGTCACTATGCTAAATACTTTACAATTATTTTCTCTTTTGTTCCTCACAACAACTCTGGGAGGTAGGTGATATTATTAGCCCTATTTTACAGATGAGGAAACTGAAGAAAACAGAAGTTAAGTGACTTCCCTGGGCTAATAAATGTCTAAGACTGAATTTGAACTCAGTTCTTCCTTACTTCATGCCCAACACTTCATCCACTCTACCACTTAGCTGCCCCTACTACTGAATATTATTCATTGATTGACATGAAAGTGTGAGACAAATTCTGCCTCCCCTTCCACAAAATTCCCTGATCCTTCCCTTCAAAATGACAGCCTGGCTAAAGAGCCACTATTCCTCAGAAAGAGCAGTTCCTACATTCTAGAAGCTAAAGGGAGGAATGGGGGGCGGGGAGCATTTTTTAAGAATGAATGGGGGCAGCTAGGTGGCGCAGTGGATAGAGTACCGGCCCTGGAGTCAGGAGTACCTGAGTTCAAATCCGGCCTCAGACACTTAACACTTACTAGCTATGTGACCCTGGGCAAGTCACTTAACCCCAATTGCCTCACTAAAAAAAAAAGAATGAATGGAGGGCAGCTAGGTAGAGCAGTGGATAAAGCACCGGCCCTGGATTCAGGAGTACCTGGGTTCAAATCCGGCCTCAGACACTTGATACTTACTAGCTGTGTGACCCTGGGCAAGTCACTTAACCCTCATTGCCCCACCAAAAAAAAAAAACCAGAAAGAAGAATGAATGGAGTCCTTGGCCATTAGTCTGGCACACTTGTCTCCAAGGGCAGAGCAAGTGCTTGGAGAAAGCTTCAGACACAATGAGAAGGAGGCTGAGGAAAGAGCCTACCTCAGTTATCCCTCCCGCCAACCCCCTCACTCCTACTTACTCAGGTCATGGTTCTAAAGGAGCCTGAAACTTGTTCTCCTTCCTCTGAGCTATCAAGGGCAGGGACAGGGAGGAGAGAAACCGCTGTTGACCATTGTTTTATTTTTAAAGAATAAATAGTATGATATAGTGACCGGAAAAAACACTCATGATCTCACAGCTAATGAGCAAACTGTTTAAAAATGCAAACTGAGTAATGACTGTTCTGTCCTGGGAAAAGCAAAGGCCTGGGAGTTAGAAGACCAGAAGGGGAAGGGGAGGGTCAAGCTCCAGCTCTATCTGTGTGACTGTCCATGGGCAGGTTGCTTCTCACAGTTAAAGGATCCTGGAATCTTGGGTGGGAAGAGACTTAACAGATCATTTCCTCCAACCTCCTCATTCTGGAGAGGAATAAAAGTTGTCCCAGGGAGGGTTTTCGGGTGACTGAGCATACTGCTTTTTCTACTATAACAACATTGGCCCTCTGGGTTTCAGTTCCTTAATCTGTAAAGTGGGCATGATAATACTTGTTCCACCTATTTCATGGGGTTATTGTGAGGAAAGTATGCTAGAAATAGGGGTTATTATAATCTTTATTCAATGTGAAGGTAGTCATTGCTACCTATTAATGGCCAATGCTCCTCATCTAAGATGAAAGGCGCTTGAAACTCAGTTCTGATTGTACGATGGAACCGTAGGGCCAGAAAGGTCCACTGACTTCATGAGGTCTATGACAACTTCCTGAGGGGCCTGGGTCCTCTGGTCTCTATCCTTTATGGGAAGATCATCAGGAAACATTTGGGGTCTGAACTGGCTCTGTTCTTGTCTCAGTTAGATATTAATGGCTCCTCTGGGAAGCAGGAAGGGGAGAGCTCATTCTTGCTATTGGCTAGAGATGAATATAGGGACCTTTCTGTGTCCTTATGGGCTCAAAGGAAACATAACTTAGATGAAATCCTTTTCTCTTTCAAAAGAAGAAGATTAAACCCTAGATAATCTCCTAGAAGACTTCCAACCCATATGAAAAGTTGTTGAGCCTAATTCAATTACACTTTATCCTGAGAATACATTCTGAGAACAGAGAAGTAATGTGGTATAATAAAATGCTAACCTAGCAGTCAGGAGGTCTGGACTTTGAATCCTGCCCAGACACTTACTAGCCATGTGACTGTGGACAAGTTTCCTCTCTAAGCCTCACCTTTTAAATCTGTAAAATGGGAAAAACAACTCTTCTGTTGCCCACCTTGTAGGAAGCTTTCAAGGCAGGTGTTTTGCAAACCTTGAAGCACTATAAGAATAGTTCTTATTTTTTGTTTGTTTTTTTTTGTTTTATTTTTGCTGGGCAATGAGGGTTAAGTGACTTGCCCAGGGTCACACAGTTAGTAAGTGTCAAGTGTCTGAGGCTGGATTTGAACTCAGGTCCTCCTGAATCCAGGGTCAGTGCTTTAGCTACTGAGCCACCTAGCTGCCCCAGAATAGTTCTTATTTTTATTGTTATTCTAGGGCATATAAGGAGAAACCAGACAGGACCATGACTAAGGGAAAGAAGTTCATAGCAGCACAGTGTGTGTTTCTAGCAAAGAGCAAGGAGCCGTTAGTTTAATCAAATCAAAGGCATAAATGTTCTTGAGATTTCAAGATGGAGAGGAGTGAGGAGTGGGAGGAGCTTTCTGTATGATCTCAAAGCCAATTTTAAAAGGATCCAAGTTGTTCTGGTTTAGAACTTAGTAATGATGATAATAACTTAATTTTTATTTAAAATTTTTCTCAAGAAAGTAGACTGTGCCTGTCAACAAATATATACATACTTTATATGTGTGTGTGCATATGTAGATGTATATACAAACACACACATTTACACACATGGATATGAGACTACACTGGGCTTAAGAGTCAGAAGGCCTAGATCCCAGTCTCAGTTCTGCCACTTCCTAGCTGTATGACTGAACAAGTCACTTGGGATTAAAAACATTCACTTGTTTACTTACCTCCTGGGCTAGTTGTAAAGATCAAATGAGATCAGAGAAGTAAAACACTATAGAAAAGCCAGCTATTATTACTATTGTTGTCATTAATCTTCTTCCATTATATCACATCTCTGGTGCTGGCATGGAGGTAACTCAAAGTTATCAAAGGATAGGCTAGCAGAGAACAGGTTTTGGCAATTCTTGCCAAACTAACTAAAATGCAGAGACCTGCTCTTTGGGAGTTGTTTTTGTCTTTCTTTGTAACCATAATGCTTAATGTGGTGCCTGACATGTAATAAGTGCTTAATAAATTATTATTATTGACTATATGACTAAATGGCATCATCACCCCAAAACTGACCACTGGGAGATGAATTCTTTTGGTCATAGCAACTCACCAAATTAATATAACAGGTCCTTCAAGGGCCCAGTGTGGGTATTCTCTTCCCAGATGCAGAACACAGATCTTTTACATCATAGCAGATAGTCTTCATGAGCTCATGTGGCTGGAAAAAAAACACTCCCTGGAGGCTAACTTTGGGGTGATGAGCCTTTTGGGGCTTAGCAAGACTGGTCCTCCTTGGATGGCAGGCACACTCTCCTTTAACAGGCCTATATAGTAAGGCTTCTCAGTTCATTATGACTAGACTAGTGGACTTGTGAATGCTTGCACTCTGTTAACATAGCTATATAGAACCCAGGGTGACCTTCACAGTTCCATGGACGATGAGGTTTCAGGAGTGTGCCATGGATGATAATTTTATATAACCATTTATATGACAACCAAATCATAATATTATTATTATTATAAAATATTGAGCTATAATTATGGCTTCCTGTAAAACCATAATAATAACGTGGTTTTTTTTGCCTTTCTTTGTGTCCCCTAGTGCTTTGTACAGGGCTCAGAGTCAGTGCTTAACAAATGCTAGTTGACTGACAGAAAGACATTCCACCATGGATTTGGACCAGTCCCAGGGGAAAGCTGTTCCTGGGATTCTCTGGCCCTAACACTCACCCGAATCCTCCTCATGGTGGCCACAATCTCCATTCGACTGTTGGGTCTGGGCACATCCAAACTCCCAATGTACTATAAAAAGGAGACAAGAAGAAAACTGGTCATTAAAAAAGGGAAGAGGAAAAAGAGTGGAAAAAAAGGGGGAAGTCACTACTCCATTGGTTTTAACTTATCTTCAGTTCTCCCACCAAAAGAAGAAAAACAGCTTTGGAACTCTCAGCAAGTGATTGGGATGAAAGAAGTTCTTTTGTATGAATTTTCATTGGAAAGATCTCCAAGTTTTCTTATGGTACTCAAGCCAATTATAGCTGACAAATCAGATGGATATTGCTCTTTCAATGAGTCAACTATTAATGTTGGCAAAAGGCTAATGCAACCATAATTTGAATAAATAGAGGTATTAAGTTCAGAGCAAGGGAAGTGATAAGTCTGCTTTGTTCTGATCTGGTCAGGAAGCATCTGGAGTTTTGTATTCAGTTCTGGGTGCTACATTATAGGAAGGACAATGAAAAGTTAAAATAGGTCTAGAAGAAGAAGACTAGGATGGGGAGGTATCTTTACAATCATAGAATCTCAAAGTTGGAAGGGACTTTAGAGGTTGTTTAGTCTGATTTCTCACCCAGAATAGGAATCTCCTTTTTAGATATCTCTAATGCCACAGGCTATGTGAAGAGTGGGAATGAGGGTAAAGAAGTTAGAGCAGGTCTTCTTAACCTTTTTTTTGTGTCATGAACCCCTTCTTAGGGTAATGTTTTTAAATAATTGAAGGAAATACTGAATTTCAGGTAGAGGTTAATGAAAATAAAGATGTAATTGTTTCTCCAACCAAGTTCATAGACCCTCTAAAATCAACCCACAGGCCCCTTGGGGGGTGGTCCATGGACTCTAAGTTAAGAACCCTTTATTTCTGGCAAAGAATTGGAAATTGAGGGGATGCCCATCAATTGGGGAATGGCTAAACAAGTTGTGGCATATAAATGTAATGGAATACTATTGTGCTATAAGAAATGATAAGCAAGTGGATTTCAGAAAAACCTGGAGAGACTTACATGAATGGATGCTGAGTGAAATGAGCAGAACCAAGAAAACACTATACACAGTATCAGCAACATTGTGTGATGATCAACTGTGATAGACTTAACTCTTCTTCACAATACAATGATCTAAGACAATGCCAAAAAACTCATGGTGGAAAATGCTCTCCACATACAGAAAAAGAACTATGGATTCTGAATACAGATTGAAGCACACTATTTTCACTTTTGTTGTTGTTTTTTTCTTGGTTGTTGTTGTTGTTGTTTATTCTTTCTTGCACTTCCCCCCTTTGATCTGATTTTTCTTTTACATTACTAATGTGGAAATATGTTTAACATGATTGTAATGTATAATCTATACCAGATTGCTTGCTGGCTTTAGGAGAGGAGAAGGAAGGGAGGGTGGGAGAAAAATTTGGAACTCAAAAAATATCTTTACGTGTAATTGGAAAAAATTTTTTAATAAAATAAAAAATAACCTTTATTTCATCCAAGATCCTTATTTTACTGGATGAAATTACCTCTAACTTCACATTCATTCATTCAACAAACATTTACTAAATAACATGATAAATGGTGCCAGGCACTATGCTAGGTGCCAAGCATACAAAGACAAAAAAGGAAACAGTATCTGCCTTCAAAGAGCTTATATTCTATTTGAGGGGAAACATTGTGTACATGGAAATGTAAATAGAAGATAGTTTTGAGGCTCAGGGAAATGCTAGCATCTGGGGGAATCGGGATAGCAAAACAGACCTCAGGTGAGAAGTGGCACTAGAGCTGAATTTTGAAAGAAAAAAGAGATTTTAAGAAAGAAAGGTAAGGAGGCAGTGCACTCAAGGCACAGAGGAGAATGTCCATAAACACATAGATATAGAGATGGAATGTCATGTATGAGGAGCAGAAGGTGGGACAGTTTGAGGGGAAGGTAACATGAGCAGTGAGGAACAGCATACAATAAGTCTGGATGGGAAGGCTGGAACCAGATTGGG
Source organism: Dromiciops gliroides (assembly GCF_019393635.1). Taxonomy (NCBI): domain Eukaryota; kingdom Metazoa; phylum Chordata; class Mammalia; order Microbiotheria; family Microbiotheriidae; genus Dromiciops; species Dromiciops gliroides. The sequence goes on along the minus strand of NC_057862.1, from coordinate 385,185,242 downwards.
AAAGACCTTAAATACCAAACAAAAAAATTTGCATTTTATTTGAAAGGCCATGATAGGAGGAGGGTTTCTATTTATTCAGAGGACATCACTAAGCACAATGGAGTAGATTTTATGGGTAGGCAGATTTTACCTCAATCTAAGATCTTCCTCATGTTGAGAGTTGTCTAACAGGTGGTCAAGAAGAACAGAGGATTTTAGCATTGGAGGGGACCTTAGAGAGGATCTAGTTCAACACCCCCTCTCCTTTATTTTAGGTGATGAGACTGAGGTCCAAAGAATGAAGTTACTTGCTTAAGGTTACACAGGTAGCAAGAGTGGCAGAATTGGGATTTGAACCCCTATCTAAAAGATGCTGTCTTCTATCCCTGAGAGTATCCAGGCAGAAGCTGGCATGCCTATCAGGGATGGCAGAGAGGAAATTCCAGCAGCTGGGAAGACACCAGACTTGTGATTGGGACTGGAACCTGGGACCAACGAGGATCAGTTGGAGGAATTAATAATGTTTAATTTAGAGAATAGAAGGAGTGGAGGTAGGGGTGGAGACATAATTGCTATCTTCAAATATATGAAGAGTTGTCCTAAAAGAGGGATTAGGTTTGTTCTGCTTAGACCCCAAAGGGACAAACTAGGGCAAATGGGTGGAAGCTACAAGTAGGCAGATTTTGTCTCAAAATAACTTCCTAATGATCAGACAAGTCCAACCGTGGAATGTATTCTCTTGAGAGGGACTGAGTTTCCCAGGGGTGTTTAAGTGGAGTCCAGAAGGCTGACCACCTGTCAGGAACCTTTGAGAGGATTTAAATTTAAACACAGATTGGACAAGATGACCTTTGAAGACCCTTCAAATGGTAAGGGTTATATTTTTCAATTAAACAGCTACTGAGGAGCACCTACAGGTGTAGAACCTGTGTTAGCTGCTCCAAAGGAGACAAAGATCATCTTAGAAACAGATTTAGAAATGGAAGAGACCTTAGAAGACATCTGGTCCAAATCTCTGCTTTTACACATGAAGAAACTGAAGGCTAGGGAGGCCAGTGTCTTGTCTATAAGTATTAGCAAGTATCAGAAGAGCGATTAGAGCCCAGGTCTCTCCTGATTCCCAGTCCAGTACTCTTTTTACTAGATCAGTTCACTTCCTCATCCCTGGGAGTATCAAATCAGAGAGATTTACCTTTCAGGGATGTCTTAGAGGAAGTTCTTGCAATAGGAAGGTTTCAAGGGGGCTAGAGATCATACCATACATTAGTTAAAGGGACTAAGGCAATATTCTTAACATTCTTTTTTTTTTGATGAGGCAATTGGGGTTAAGTGACTTGCCCAGGGTCACAAAGCTAGTAAGTGTTAAATGTCTGAAGTCGGATTTGAACTCAGGTCCTCCTGAATCCAGGACCAGTGCTCTATCCACTGCACCACCTAGCTGCCCCCTAAGGCAATATTCTTTGCTCATGGTCAAGTCGAAGAGATCAGTAACACACATGAAAAAATGAACGTACTAACTAAATAATTTAGATAAGGATATTTAGAGATGTTACAAAACAATAGGAGGTAAAGACTCCTCAGAGAATAACACTAAGGGCTATGGAAATTGAAAGAGGAGAGCTAATTCTAGGTTGCTGCAGGTATTCTTCTGGCCAAATTAATCTACTTGTGTTCTGCATATCCAATATTTTATCCCTTATCTTTCTGCCTTGCACAGGCTGTATCTCCATGTCAAGAATGCATATACCCTCATTGCTTCAGCCTCTTGGAATCATTAGACCTTTTTAAATCTCAGCCCAAGTACTACATCCTATATGAAGCCTTTTCCTGATCCTCCCCTCCAACCTTCCCAAATTACTTTCTATTTACTGTATTTTGTATATACTTATGTAGGTACATGTTATTTCCCCCAATAGAACTCCTTAAGGGCAAAGATTATTTCATTTTTTTTCTTTGTATATCCACTACCTAGCACAGTACCTGGAAAATAGCAAGTACTTAATAACTGCTTGCTAATTAATTCCTAGAAAAAAATTGGACTTGAACTGGGGTATCTTCCACAATGGGTGCGTGTATGTATAAGTGGGATTTAGAAAAGCAGGTAGTACTTCCAAAGAAGTTGACATCAAAAAGGTCTAATATAGGGGCAGCTAGGTGGCACAGTGGATAAAGCACCAGCCCTGGATTCAGGAGGACCTGAGTTCAATTCCAACCTCAGACACTTGACACTTACTAGCTGTGTGACCCTGGGCCAAGTCACTTAACCCTCATTGCCCCACCAAAAAAAAAAAGGGTCTAATATATAACAAAATATTCATAGTAGCATTTTCTGTGGTAACAAAGAACTACCAATGAAGTTGGTGGCCATCATTAGGAAATGGCTGAACAAAATATGGTCTGTGTATATAATAGAATGTTATTGTAGACTAAGAAATGAATGTGAGGATTCAAAGAAACATGGGAAGATTTGTCTGAACTGATACACAGTGAAATACCTGAAAGCAGAACAACGTATAACATGACAACAACAGTACAAATGAAAAGATCAGAAAAGAAAGTCAAATTATGAGTAACTGAGAAACCAACAATAGTCCTAAAGAAAAAATGATAATGTAACACATTTCCTTCCTCTTGAGGTGGGGATAGGGGATACTATGAAAGTAGACAACACTGTCAAACATGGACAATATGTTGATTATTTTTTGCTTGGTTGCATTTCTTTGGTGTGAGAGATAAGTTCTTGAGGGTGAGAGTGGGGGCATGTCTAGAAATGGCTATGATGTAAAAAAAAGTATGAATAAAACTTAAAGTAAATATTTTAAAATTAAAACAAAAAGAAGCAGAGAGGTGGCACCCTGGGATTGGAGGATTCTACTGACACTAAAATGTGGTATGATTTTGGACAGGTACCTTTATCTTCTCTGAACCTAAGGTGTTTTTTTTCTCTGACAAGTGAAAAAAACGGGGCAAAGTTTCTGTCTAGAGTTAACATTTTCTGAGTCTAAAAACAAAAGCCAGATGGTAAGTGGACCTATTTGGTTGATGCTGAGTTTAAGTTGGACTGTGGCAAGAGACAAGATTGGAAAGTCAGTTGGGAAGAATGGTTGTGGAAAGCCTTGAATGCCAGGGAGAAGAGACCAATTATTTTCCCAAGATCATCAATGAATTCTGCTTTTGAAATGTTAGGTTCTGAGACAACCTGTAACAGCCTCCTTGTAACCCACTCACCCCTTATCTACTATATAACAAATTTCCTTTCTAGCTAGGCCCAGGGGGAATAATGAACAACAAAAAAAGGAGTTAATATTCTTGAAGTATAGATGCTTCATTAGAGCTGAAATGAACATCAGATATCAGAATATTAGAGCTGGGTAAGGTATAAGACAATTTAGTTCAACTACATTTTCTAGATGACAAAACTGAGGTCCAGGGATGTAATAAAATCATAGAATATAGAGCTGGAAGGGACTCATCAGCTACTACAACTCCTTTGCCTAAGATCACACAGCTGAGTAACTCCTGAGGCCAAGCTCAACTTACCCAAGGTAGGTTCCTTCCCAAATTGTATACATTAAGCTGACAATTATAACCTTCTCCCCCAACCAAGAGCCATTTGGGGGGCAAACCAGTTTAATCTAAGTCAAACATAATAAGTATGACCTTTTGGAATTTTCTTCTTAGTGCTCATGCTTACTTTTGGCTGCTCAATTATTTGGGAAAACTCCACCTGCTAAGTCTGACCTATTTAAAATGAGTCAGATATCTGGCAAATATCTGATATTAGAGTCAAGCACTCAAATCTGAGCACTTAACTCCTTGTTCCGAGCAAACAAGAAAAAGGTCAGGCTGGTGGCAATGCTTAGAAGACAGAGAGCAAGTGAGCTCTCCAAAGGTGTTCAGAGACAGCCCCTCTGGACAGTTCCCAGGAGGACCCTGAAAAAAAGGGACATACTTGAAGGGAAATTCTTAGGGTTCCAAGGCCACTTCTGTCTGGCTAGCAAATGCAGTCCACATCTCCTCACAAAGTATACCCATCATTCAAGCTCTAGCTCTTCTTTGAAGCCTCCTAATTACTCCCTTTAGCTTTCCCTGGTTGGCATCTATTAGAGTTGGAAGGGCCTTGAAACATAGAATGTTAGGAGACAGACTTTTTACAGATGAAAAGAACCTTCAAGTTCATGTAGTCCAAATCCCTCACTTTACAGAAGTGACAACTCTGGCTCAAAGAGGTTACACAGCAAGTTAATGGCTGTACCCAGACTAAATTATAGGTCTTCAAACTCCTAGTACAGTGAGACTCACAAAGCACTTTCATTACAATGACTCTGAGATAAGCAGTATAGCTATTATTATCCCCATTTTACAGATGAAGATATTGAGGTTCAGAGAAGTTTAGTGACTTGTGCATGATCACAGAGTTGATATGAGAGTCTGGGTCCTCTAATTCCCAAAAGGGTGCTTTTTCTTTTATACTATATGCCTCTCTCTCTCTATAACTGTTACAGCTCACAGTGATCTGAGGTGTTCTACAGATTAAAGAGTTCTCCATGGCCTTTAACATGCCTTCCAACTCTAAATCCTATTAACAACCTATCCTTCTGCTTCTCTTTTTCTGGACCTCAGTTTCCTCATCAGTAAGATAAGGGTACTGAACCTCTAAAGTTCCATTGACCTCTCATGTTCTAGCTTATATAATTACACTTGTCTCTTCTTTTTCTCATTTGTTAGTCATAAGCACCTTCACTAGGCAGAAGTAATTCAGTATGTCAAGGAGCTGTGATTTTATCGATATGAAAGTCTTTCCATCAAGAGATTCAACCTTTCTATAACTAAGTGGATAAGTCTTAAAGGGTTTTCTGATATTCAGAAAAGTTGTGACCTATTTACAGTCACATAGCTAGTAAATGTCAGTGACAGATTTTGAACCAAAAGCTTTCTGATTCCAAAACCCAATTGCACCACGATAACCCTCTAGAAGATAAAAGAAGCAAAATCCCAAGCCAGGTTTGCTAGGGAAAGGTTGGAACAATTCCTTGACATTATCTGTTGACTTCATTTATCCATATTGGATTTTGTCTCCTGGCCCATTAAAAACATACATAGACCCATATCCCAAATCCTCCCTTATTGAGAATGTCCAAAGACGTGACATTCATTTAGGATTATCTGCAGTATGGCAGTGACCATGCCAACTGGCCTTAATTGACACCATGTCCCAGAACAGAGGACAGGAAAGACAAGCTGGGCAGAGCTGGCTGGTGACAGGTGGACTGGAGAAGAGGAAGAGTACCAGTCAGGGTCTAGTGCAAAAGAGGACATGTTGCTATGGAGTAGCTGAGAGGAAATAGGAGAGATAATTCAACAATTTTAGAGCTTCAAGGGACATTAGAATACAGTGTCAGAACTGGAAAGGGCTTTGGAAATAATCCTAGGGGTTCAATTTCCCACTCAATCTAGGAAACAGAAAGCAAGAAAGAATGTGAAATGATACCCATGGTGGTAGTTGGGGAACAAAAAATAAATATGTATGGGAGTACTGGTGGTAAAGGAACAGACCCAGGAAACCAGGGTAGTGGCAGGGAATGTTCCCTGCGGACCTGGAACCAAATACCATTGTCTCTGTGCCTCAGTTTTCTTATCTGTAAAATAAAGGTTTGGACAAGATGACGTGAAAGGTCCTTTCTAGCTCTAACATTTCCATGTCCTAACGTCTCTTCCCACCGTGGACATTGAGTGTCTGAGCCTCTGCCGCCTTTGACATTGAGTTCTATGATCTGTCTAGCTTTGCTATTCAAGGCACGCCCCAACGCCTTACCTTGGCCTGGAATTGGATCCCGTGCTGAAAGGCTTCTTCGCTGTGCAGTGGAAGCCGTGAATCACAACCCTCGTCTACCAGGTTGTATCTGTTCTTCACGGGCATGGCCGTTTCAAGTCCCGGGGTCCCGAGGTGCCCACCCCCTGCTCCCGAGGGACGGATATGGTGGCGCTCCCAGCGGCCGAGCTGTGGCCCTTTCGTCTACAGCCCGATCTCCGTCGTCTCCCGCGTCCTCACACGTCTCCAGTCTCCTCTGCCCCACCGGCTGCCCAGAGCATCCCCAGCTACCGGATCGAGCACCGGCCTGCCTGATCCCAGCCCCAGTCTCCTCGTCCCGAGGGATCGGGGAGATGGGGCTTTGCAAGGATGTGGAGGCCTTTAACTGGGCTCACCACCCGGAGGGGTAAGGTTCGTCTGCTCCCGCCTCCCGCCTCCCGCCTCCTCAGCCCGCTGGGTTTGAATGAGATCCTCAGCCCCCTATCCCGCCCCCCCCCCCAGCCGCCTAGCTGGGCCCTCCCCGCGCAGCCGCTGCCTCATTGGCCCAAAGTTGCCTCACGTGGGACCCGGAGGCTGAGGCTACCGCCTCCTTCTGTCGTTAATGTGTGGGGCTGAGCACCTGCTAGCCTCTAGCTTTGCAGCAATCCCCCTCCTCTCCCTCGCCCCCAACTGTCCCCACCGCCCCCCACCAGCAGGTCCGCCACAGCCTGGTAGAGAGGCCTGATTCCTGGCTCTTGTATTGGGCTGCGCTCCTAGGTTAGAGCTAAGAGCAGGGAGAAGAGCTTCGGAGAACCGGGAGGTCCAAGACAAAGACTATTAACAAGGGAGGCAGATTTCTGCTCAGTGTAATGAACATTTTCTAACAATGAAAGCATCTCCCATGGAATGGGCTGCCTTATGAGACAGGGAACGCCTCGTCCTTCCTAGCGTTTAAGTAGAGGCTAGGTGACTATGCATTAAAAACGCAGTAGAGAGGTAGATGACAGGAAGTGAAATTTAGTGTCCTAGTCTGTGTTCTAACCACCCTTCCAACTTTAACATTCTATATTCTAAGTTTCCTTCCAGCTCTAACATTCTATGTTCTAAATTTCTTTCTAGCTCTAAGATTCTGTGTTCTAAAGTCTCTTCCACAACGAACATTTTAGAATTCTAGGACTATTTACTGGCAAAGTCAGCAAATAATCCCTCCTCTCTTTTAAGTTTAGCGATGCTGATCAGCCTCTTTTTCCAGCTTTATTACCCTCATACTCTTCAGTCAAACTGGCCTTCAATTAATCAACAAACATTCATTAAGCATCTACTATGTGCCAGGCACCTTGCTAGGTGTTGGGAATACAAGTACAAATAATGAAACAAGAATTATTCTTATCGAGTTTATATTCCAGCCCAACCCTCAAAGCCATAGGTCAAGGAAGGCACCTTTTGGGGAGGGGTCCAGGCGTCCCCACCCACTGCCTCTTGCTGGCAAGTCAGCTTAGTTGAAGCAGCGCTTTTCAACACCTCTAGCAACTGACCAGCTATCAATAGGAAAGTACTTCATTCAGCCTCTTCTTTCTCAGCAGCAAGAGATGGTGAAAATCTGGAAAGTTCTAAACGCCAAAGTCAGTGTCAAATGGTTAAGTATCAGAAATAAGTATGATTTTGTCAGTGAACATGATATTAAAGAAGATACGATACCATCTGTTTCACTGTTGTATGGTAAGGACTATGGAACTTTTCCATCAGATTTGCTACTGAAATCTGCTATATGTGCTGTCTTCCCAATTAGAAAGTAGGCTCCTTGAGAGCAGGAATGGTCTCAGATTTTTTATTTCTATCCCCAGAGTTTAAGACAGTGCTTGGCACAGAGTGAGCCCTTAATAAATGGTTTTTCATCCATTCATTTTAAAGGGAGAGACACACATATAAGTATGCAATTAAGTGTTACTAAATGACTGGACCTTTAAGGGCTATCCAAGTATATGACCCCTGCTTTGTCTAGAAATGGACACCTCTAAAATCTGTCCAGACCCCAGTTAAATTTCCTTATGCGTTGAGGGAATATGGATTTCACCAGGCTGGATGATTTAGGAAAGTTTGGTTCCTCACCTGAAGGGTGAGGCAGGTGGCTTCCAGTCAACCCCATGTGGTCAAGGAAGACTGTAAGGGAATAGGCTTTCTCTCTGAGAATGGAGGCTTGATTGTTTTTTCCTTTTTCCCTTTTCTTTGTTGTTTTGTGTTGAGGAAGGCACTTTTGTAGGCACCAAGACAGGAGATGACACATTAGAGCTTTGTCAAATTATACTGCTATATTAAACTATGTCACCATGTATTTAAGGAGGGTGTTAATAATAGATTTGATTATGAAATGGGCCATGTATACTTTTTTTTGAGAATCATTAGTACAAGACACCAGAGGAGGCATTCAGAAAGGGAAGGGAAAGGAAAGAAGTGTTTATATAGTGCCTATTATGTGCCAGTCACTGTGCTAAACACAATAGATGAAGTTCTGGACCTGGTGTCAGGAAGAGCTGAGTTCAAATCTGACCTCAAACACTTACTAGCATTGTGACTCTGTGCAAGTCACTTAACCTCTGTTTGCCTCAGTTTTCTCAATTGTAAAATAGGGATAATAGGGGGAAGCTAGGTGGCGCAGTGGATAAAGCACTGGCCCTGGATTCAGGAGGACCTGAGTTCAAATCCAGCCTCAGACACTTGGACACTTACTAGCTGTGTGACCCTGGGCAAGCCACTTAACCCTCATTGCCCCACCAAAAAAAAAAATAGGGATAATAACAGCATCTAACTTGCAGGACTGTTGTGAGGATCAAATGAGGTAAAAAAGATAATAATTTGGGACTATAGACTGCCAAATTCCTTCTGGTATATTTGTTGAATCAATAATCAATCAATCATAGACAAAAATGTGAAAAGTCCTTGCTCAACCTGGGAGTTTTTAGAAGCCATTGGATGAACTGTAGTAATTATACAGAAAGTCTATTCTGATGAGTTAACTGATTTGGTCATGCCCTGAAGGATTGCATAAAACCAGTGAACTAGTTCCAATCAGACAATTCTAATGTCTTATAGAAGAAGGAGAGAGAATGCTAAGTCCCTAAGAAGAAATTGCTTTGGTTTGGAGGATAGAGCCTCACATCTGTCCTCAGACTCAGTCTTCCCCAGTGCCCCAGAGAAAAAAAACTGTGAACTTTAGAAAACCAGAGAATTTAGATTTTTTCACCAGGACCCTAACAGCATCCCTGAGATGGCAGTGTCTACATTTGAAGCTGAAGATAGATTGGATTTGATAAGGAAAGGTAGATTCAAGGCTCTACAATGAACTCAGCAGAACAGCTACCCTATATTTAAGAGGAACAGCTAGGGGACTCCAGCAAAAGGACTTCTAGGTAGGAGCTTTGCCCACATGTGCTCTTTTTTTTTTTTTTTCAGGGCAATGAGGGTTAAGTGACTTGCCCAGGATCACACAGATAGTGTCAAGTGTGAGGCGGGACTTGAATTCAGGTCCTCCTGAATCCAGGGCCGGTGCTCTATCCACTTCGCCACCTAGCTGCCCCATTTGATCTGCCCCCATTTGATTCTGTGAGGTAGAGGTGAGGAGGGTGTACATTGCCATCATGGAGGACAGCTGGCATAAAGGGAAAAGAGATAGTATGTATGCATAAAGGACCAAGAGAATGGATGTTTGGCTAGATCACAGGACAGTGTTGGTGAATAATGTGTAATAAAGCTGGAAGGATAGGTTGGGGGCAAGGTATAAGGTTTTTTTCTTTTTCTTTTCTTTTTTTTTTTTTAGTGAGGCAATTGGGGTTAAGTGACTTGCCCAGGGTCACACAGCTAGTAAGTGTTAAGTGTCTGAGGCCAGATTTGAACTCAGGTACTCCTGACTCCAGGGCCGGTGCTCTATCCATTGCACCACCTAGCTGCTCCAAGGTGTAAGGTTTTAAAATCTATACACCGAGGAATTTGTAGCTTATTTTAGAGGCAATAGGGAGACATGAGAGTTGATTGAATAGAGGAGTGGCATAATCAGATTTGGGCTTGAGGAAAATCACTTTGGTAGTCTTGTGAAGTTATGAACGGGAACTTGGTTCTTCATGGCATTCCATCTATCTCAGTGCTTTTGGAACAAATTCTTAGAGGACATTCCTTAGTCACTATATCTTCTTAGAATCCCTGGTTTTCTTCAAAGTTCACTCCAAAGACATTTCCTACACATGGTATCTCCTCAGTGTCTCCTCCTAAAAGTTATTTTGTATTTATCTTGCATCCTTTTTGTATATACTTTTATGCATATATGTTGTCTTTCCAAATATGAATGATGTAAATTCCTTGAGTCCAAGGATTATTTTACTTATGTTACTGTATCCCCAACACCTAGTAAAATATGGCACATAGCAGGTACTTATGAAATTCTTGTTAAATATTCCTCTCCTTCACACATATTATGGTCCAGTCAAACTGACCTTTTTACTGTGTCAAGATAATGGAATGTGATAGATGAGATTTAGCAGATATTTAGGGGCCCACCTGGAGACTGAGTTAAACTGATTGAATTGGATAAGGCAACTGACTGTTGACTGCTTACTAGATTGTAAGCACATCTGGCTGGTATTTAAGGGTACTTAAGAAAGTAATTGTTCTCAGAAGCTAACAACTTTGAACTTTGACCACCTTTGGGCCCAGTGAACCAATCAGCTTGAAGAACCTCCCATTTCTGGGAGGGGATCAGGAAGGAGGAAGCGGACACTGTGGATAGAGTTTGGCCTCTTTGGCTGCAAGAGATGGAGAGATCGTGGTGGCAGTTGACTTCAGAAGTGGGAGCTTAGGAAGTTTAGGATTGCCAGGTTATAGGAAATCTGTTCTCAATCTTTCTCTTTCTTTTACTATCTTTCAATAAACCCTTAAAAAACCTAAACTCGTTTATCAGTGATTTTAGTCAGTTTCGCCCCTCCAAAACTGGGGGGACAGATTAGAACCCACATTTAGAAATTTAAATTACACATTACTATTCCTCATACAACACATGGGATTCCATTTCCCATTTCCATGCTTTTGCACTGGCCATACCGCATACCTGGAATGCACTCCTTCACCTCTGCCTCTTAGAATCTCTAGTTTCCTTCAAGACTCAACTCAAGCATCACCTTCTATATAAAGACTTTCCTTATATCCCTAGATGCTAATATCACCCCTCCACAAAATTATCTTGTATTTCTATTATATATACTTATATAAATATATGTTGTCCCCTAATCCCCTCTTATTAAAATTTTAAGTTCAAGGGTAGAGAATGTTTCATTTTTTTATTTGCATCTCCATTGACTAACACAGTGCTTGGTACATAGTGGATATTTAATAAATGCTTGTTGATTGAAACATAATTTACTTTCAGAGGTAGCCATTGCAGCCTATCCAGAATGGCCTAAATTATATTTGTGTCATTCAGAGTCAGGTTGGAGTTGGGAAATCACCAAAAAATTATTTCTGCTCAGTTAGGACACCATCTAAAAGCATCAACAGATTTTGTTTCGTTTCCTCCCTTCCCTCCCCCTCCAGGATAATATTTATCTTTTTATTTCTAACACAAATTGACTTAGGAAGATTTGGATCCTTATTTCTGGCACTGAAAACATATTAAATATTTATTCCCTTTATCAGAGGTGTCAGACATGTGGCCTGTGGGCTGCCTGTGGCCTACAACACTTCTGAGAGTGGCTTGAAGCAGATTAAAATGTAGTTGCTAGCCAATTTTAGTGTGTTGGTGTATTAATAAAATATAAACATGTGGTTTTCTAAGGCAATATGTGGTCCACAGGGGTCTTTATTTATTATTTAATGACCCTTGTTTCTATTGAGTTTGACACTATTGCCCTTTATGACCAGGGAATTAAGTTCCCCTTCAGCCTTAAAATTCTACAAGTCTATGAAAGCATATATGAGCTCTGAAAACTCAGGACAACTTGAGTAATGGCCCCAGACTATCCCTGCTGTGTTTAATACCCATTTCTCCAAGATCTTTTTCTGTTGTCAGTCAATCAAACATATCAGCCCAGATGCTTAAAGGCAATCACCTAATGTTCTTAATTTCCATCTGCAAAATTCCAAACTTGTTTTCTCTTTAACAAATGACAATGTTTATTTCTGTGATTCTTAATGCTTTTTGCCAAGAAAAGAGAAATGCTTATTATAGCCCCACAAATGCCATCTCCAAACTTTATACCCTAATATTTATTATTATTATTATTGGTATTCCTTCACTAAAGTCCTCTTTTTGTGTCTTACTTCAACATGGAGGTGACCCTACATCACAGAAGGCTCTGCCAATAGAACACAAGATATGGCAGCTTCTGTTAAGCAAGAAAGGCGTCAGCTACAGTCCTGGTGAGGGACCATGTGTCTGTTGGTCAGATCAGCTAAGATGAGAGATGAATTTTTATGGCCTCAGCAACTTTTGAAGACCATCTATTAAGCTAAAGAGGGGTTTCAATGTATGTTGGTAGAGGAAAAATTAACAAGGAAATTGTAGGTCCTTGAAATACTATCTTTTTTTTTTTTTGGTGGGTCAATGAGGGTTAAGTGACTTGCCCAGAGTCACACAACTAGTAAGTGTCAAGTGTCTGAGGCTGGATTTAAACTCAGGTCCTCCTGAATCCAGTGCTGGTGCTTTATCAACTGCACCACCTAGAGGTCTCGAAATACTATCTTTATCATCACTATTATTTCAGATTGCAAACCTTATAGATACATGGATGTCTACTACAATGTCATTTGCCTTATGTGCTATCAGGTTGTCCATTTTTTGGGTATTATCGCTGAAGTTCTCTGAGAAATAGTCCCTTAGAAGAACTATGTTTTCTTATGAATGCCATAGAAATGTGTAGTGACTGTTCATTTAGAAGATAGTGGATGACACAGCAGGGAGGTATTATAGTTAGGATTTATTATTCTAAAAGCAGAAGAGGATGAGTATTTATTCCCTAATGCCAAATTGGAACAAAACTGTGTGTGGGCAGGGGTGTGGGAGAGCAACTAGAAAGCAGTGTAGTAAAGGAGCAAGAAGTACTGAACTGGGAATCTGAAGATCTGAGGTCTATTTCTAGTTCAGTAACTGGTTTGTTATGTGAACCTAGGTAAGTCATGTCACATCTCTGGTCCTTGGTTTCTTCATCTGTAAAATAATGGTTCAGGAATGGATGGTTTTTAAAGTCCCAACTACTTATAACATTTTGCATTTTAAAGTGTCCTCCAGATCTGACCTTATATGATTCACAATCAAATCATTGCAAAAAGAGTCTATTTTCTCAATTTCGTTAAAATTCAATCTGCTCCTAACCTATATCAGATCACCTGCAGTCTAGGGGAGGGGGGAGGGAGAAAAATCTGAAATTGGAAAGCTTGTATAAACAAAAGTTGAGAACTATCTTTACATGTAACTGGAAAAAAATAAAATACTTTATTTTTTTAAAAATTCAATCTGCTCCTAATAGCAATGCTATGAGCCTCAGTTCTGAAATATATCTGACACCACAGTGGTTAGCAACTCAAATGTTGTTAGTATGGAAGACTTAGTGGTTTGTGTATTAGATTTAAAATACTCAGTATCTCTAGAATAAGGGGTTTAAAACTCAGCAGGGTTGATTCAGCCCTTTATGCCCAAGGTAATAAAAGTGCAGATCATGAAGTTTATTAACAGGGGTCACCACAAGTCACTGGAAGAGCAATGACTCCATCCCAGGTCCCCAGTCTCCCAATACAGTGTTCTCTCCATTATACTGTTTTCTCTTTTTTCACTCTTGGGTGGTAACGGTTATTTATTACTTTTTTCTCTATCTCTTGTAATTTTTTTTCTTTCCCCTCATCTCTCCATATCTCTCTTCTCTGACCTTTCTTCCTTCTCCATCCCCCTACCTCTCTCGCTTCCCACACTTTAGCCATCTCCTCTAAATCTTCAGCCACAACACTATCAACAACTTTCTTACAATATATTGGGAAGCCCTTGAGTAAGCTGGAAGCAGTTCATTTGTGTCATACATCTCCTAACACAAGAAGAAGAAGGACTACTCCTAACAACTGAAAGGTAGGAAGTAATTTCCAGACATCACTGACTCAGTTGTTCTGTCTCATTTTGCCACTAGGAGCAGTACTTTAAGTGGCAAAGTAGATAGAATGATGGCTGTGCATCTGAAAGACCTGAATTTGAATCCTGCCTCAGACATTTATTAGCCATGTGAGCTTGGGAAACCCATTTAATCTCTCCCAGTCTCAGTTTCCTCATGAGTAAAACTGGGATCAAATAAATGGGAATACCAGATCATCTTACTTGTGTCCTGAGGAAGCTGTATGTGGGTCAAAAAACAACAATTAGAATTGAACATGGAACAACTGATTGGTTTAAAATTGGTAAAGTAGTATGACATGGCTATATATTGTCACCTTATTTATTTAACTTACATGCAGACTACATCATGTGAAATGTCAGGCTGGATGAATCAAAAAGCCAGAATTAGGGATTGCCAGGAGAAATATCAAGAACTTTAGATATGAAGACAATACCACTCCAATGGCAGAAAGTGAAGTAGAATTAAGAAGCCTCTTGATGAGGGTGAAAGAAAAGTGTATAAAAGCTGCCTTTTGAAGCTTCACATAAAAAAACCTAAGATCACAGCAATTGTTCCCACCATTTCCTGACAAATAGAAGAAGAAATGGAAACATTATCACATTTTACATTCTTTAGTTCAAAGATCACTGCAGATGGCAACTGCAGCTATGAAATGAAAAGACACATGTTCCTTGGGAGGAAAGCCATATTAAATCTGGATAGCATACTAAAAAGCAGAGACATCACCTTGCCAACAAAAGTCTTAGAGTCAAAGCTTTGGTTTTTCCAGTAGTAAGGTATGGCTGTAAGAGTTGAACTATAAGGAAAGCTGAGTGCCACAAAATTGACTCTTTCAAAGTGTGGTGCTGGAAAAGACTTTTGAGAGTACCTTGGACTTCAAGGAGATCAAATCAGTCAATACTTCAGACTATTCATTGGAAGGATGAGTACTAAAGCTGAAGCTTAAATACTTTGTCCATTTAATGAGAAGACAAGACTTACTGGAAAAGACCTTGATGTAGGAAAAGATTGAAGGTAAAAGGAGAAGAGGATGACAAAGGATAAGATGGACAGACAGTGTCATGAAAGCAATGAACATGAGCTTGGACAGACTTCAGGAGATAGTGGAAGATGGAAGGGCCTGGCATACTATGGTCCCTGGGATCACAAAGAGTTGGACATGACTGAATAACTGAAAAACAGCAACAAGGCTGTTGTGAGAATCAAATGACATTAATATAGGGTAAAGTGCTTTGTGACCCTGAAAGCATTATATAGATGTTAGCTATTGGATTTTGTTTTATTAGATTAGTGAATATAAAAAATATACACTATAGGGCTGGTTACACTTTCTCTCATACTCTAGCCCTCTGGTCTTGAGAGGGAAATCAGAACTCTTTTTGCTGCCTAACACCACTTCCAGACTCTTCCTCTGCTACCATTTCTTGAGGTTCCTTAGACATTTAGTCTATACAAATTTATCCACATCCTGGTGTTAGCTATCTCTTCCACCTCCTCTTTCTAAGATCTTTTCCCACATTTTTCTTCAATTCATGCCCTATATTAGGGAATGTCAACATACCTGTTGATGGTCTTTCAAAAACTCCACCCCACCTCTAATTTCTTTCTTTGCTCAACTACAATGACCTATTCCTCCACGCCACCTTAGCATATTCTTTTGGTCTTGCCATCGCCTACAAGTGTTCCATTTCTGCAAGTAAGAAAATGGAAATTCCATCAAAATCTCCTAACATTTGAAAGATGACAGAGTAAAGGCAAGTATTCACCTGAGCTCTCCCAAATTCTTCTCCAGACAAATTTAAAATAACACCTCAAAACAAATTCTGGAGTAGAAGAACCAACAAAAGGATGATATGAAATAATTTTCCAGCCCAAAACAACTTAGAAGATCAGCAGGGAAGGTCTATTTTACTGGGGTGAGAGTAGAGCTCTCCTTAGATCATACCACCTTAAAAGAACCCCAAATTTAGACACCGACAACTAACTTTGAAAAAAGGAACATGAAAAACCTGAAACTTGGGAAAGTGCCCACTACACTCTGGGAGCAGAGCCCGACTCTAATATAAAGTTAAAAGTCAAGAAATAGCCTGGAAAATGAATAAATAACAACAAAAAGAGAACCTGACCATAGAAAGTTACTATGGTGACAGGGAAGATCAAAACACAAACTTAGAAGACGATAACAAAGTCAAAACAGCTACATGCAGAGCCTCAAAAAATATGAATTGGTATCAGATACAAAATGAATTCCTGGAAGAGCTCAAAAAGGAGTTTAAAAATCAAATAAGAGTGGTAACAGAAAAAATGGGAAAAGAAATGAGAGTGATACAAAAAGATGTCAAGCATGGTAAAGGAGGCACAAAAAATGCTGAAGAAAATAGCACATTAAGAAGCAGAATAGGCCAAATGCTAAAAGAGGCACAAAAATCCACTGAAGAAAAGACCACTTTTAAAAAGCAAAATTGGCAAAATGGAAAAGAAGGTACAAAATCTCACTGAAGAAAATAATTAATTAAAAATTAGAATTGGGTGAGTGGAAACTAATGACTCCATGAGACATAAAAAAAAATGATAAAACAAAACCAAAAGAATGTCACAATAGAAGAAAATGTGAAGTATCTAATTGGAAAAAGCCCTGACCTGGAAAATATATCCAAGAGAGAGATAATTTAAGAATTATTGGACTACCTAAAAACCATGATAAAAAATAGAGCCCAGACACATAATTCAAGAAATTACTAAGGACAACTGCTCTGATTGTCTAGAACCAGAGGGCAAAATAAACATCGAAAGAATCCACCAATCACCTCTTGACAGAGATTCCAAAATGTAAACTTCCAGGAATATTACAGCCATGTTCCAGAACTCCCAGGTCAAGGAGAAAATATCGCAAGCAGCCAGAAAGAAACAATTCAAAAATCATAGAACCACAGTCAGGATCACACAAGATTTAGCAGCTTCTATATTAAGGGATTGGAGGGTTTGGAATAAGATATTACAAAGGATAAAGGTGCTAGAATTACATGCAAGAATCATCTACCCAATAAAAAATGGAGTATAATCTATCCAGGGGGAGGGGGTTAGGTGAGGGATGGATATTTAATGAAATAGAGACCTTTCAAAGATTCCTGATGAAAAGATCAGAAGTGAACAGAAAATTTGACTTTCAAATACAAAATTAAAGAGAAGCATGAAAAGGCAAATAGGAAAGAGAAATCATAAGGGATTAAATAAAGATAAACTGTTTACATTTCTACATGGGAAGGTGATATTTATAGTGACTAAGAACTTTATCATTATTAGGGCAGTTAAGAGCAATATACATAGACAGAGGGTGAGGTTATGAATTGACTATGATGGGATGATATCCAAAAAATTAAGGGATGAGAAAGAAGGTTGGACTGGGAGAAAAGAGAAAAGAAAGATTGAATGGGGTAAATTATCTCACATAAAAGAGGCATGAAAGAATAATTACAGTGGAGGGGAAAATGGAGGGTGTCATGGTGGGCAGTGCTTGAACCTTACTTTCATCAGAATTGATTCAAAGAGGCAATGATATACACACTCAGTTGGATATAGAAATATATCTTACCCCATAGAGAAGTAAAAAGGGACAGGGATAAGAGAAGGGGGAGGGACTAATAGAAGAGAAGTCAGATTGGGGGAGGCAGGGGTTAGAAATAAAACACTTGTGAGGAAGGACAAAGTGAAAGGTAGGAGAGAAAGAAGGATAAACAAGGGGAAAATATCAAGGAGGGGTGAAGGCAGGGATAGAATTTGGAACTCAAAACTTTAAAAGAATGTTAAAATTCTTTTTACATGTGATTGGGGGAAATATTAAAATAAAAAATAAAATAAAATAAGAAAGAGGGACGACTATGATGAAATGATATCTAAAAATAAAATTAAAGTGAGAAAGAGGGATCCACTGGGAGAAGGGGGAAGGGAAAAGCAGAATGAGGTAAATTACCTCATATTAAAAGAGGTTTAAAAGAGCTTTTACAATGTATGGGGAATGGTGTGTGTGTGAGGGGGAGTGGCAGAAAACACTTGAACCTTACTCTTATTGGAATTGACTTAAAGAGAGAATAACATAGTCACTCAGTTGGTCTATCTTACCCCAATCACAGCTAGGGGAAGGGGCTAAGGAAGGGGTGGGGGGGAACAGATTGGGGAAAAGGATAGTCAGAAGGAAAACACTTTTGAGGAGGGATAGGGACAGAGAGGAGGGATAGGATGGAGGGAAATACACAGTAAACATAACTGAAAAAATGTTTTCAGCAAGTTTCTCTGATAAAGAACTCATTTCTCAAATATATAGAGAACTGAGTCAAATTTATAAGAATACAAATCATTCCTCAATTGCTAAATAGTCAAAAGATATGAACAGGTAGTTTTCAGATAAAGAAATCAAAGTTATCTATAGTCTAAAAAGTGCTCTAAAGTACTATTGATTAGAGAAATGCAAATTAAAACAACTCTGAGCTACCACCTCACACTTATCAGATTTGCTAATAAGACAGAAAAGGAAAATGACAAATGTTGGAGGAATTGTGGGGAAATTGGGACATTTCAATCCATCCTGTGTTTTTTTTTTAATCATCAGAATTTACCATAGTGCCTTGCAAATTGTAGCTGTTTAATTAATATTTCCTGAGTTGAATCAAATTATAGCATAGAAGGCTAAACCTAAAAGGGGACCATAGAGTATGGAATGTTAGAGCTAACAAATATCTCAGAACATAGAACTGTAGAACATAGAATATTCTAGCGGCAAGGATCCTGAGATAGCCTTCTCTTACTGGCTACATGACGTTGGATTAGTCATACAAAATTCTTGAGTCTTTCTTTCCTCATCTAAAAAGTGAGGGAAATTGGACTGGATGATCTCAAAGGACCTTTATGGCCTATGTTCTAACATTTAGCATTATAAAGTCCCATCTACCTTTGGTCTATATCCTGTCTTATAACATTCTATGATTCTGTGATTGTGTGTGTGTGTGTGTGTGTGTGAACAAAACCTCAATTGCTAAATAGTCAAATTGAAAACAAATTTAAAAAATCAAACTTGCCCAAACCAACCCCCAAATTGTTCCTGAAACTCATAGGTGTTTTTCATAACATGGTTAGTTCTTGTGTCAGTTGTGAGGAGAAAAATATCATTGCCAATTTATGAATATTTTCACCATCTCATCTCCCTTTATGCAAATTTAAAATATCAGCGTATGCAGGACTTTTTTTTCTGTTTGTTTAGACATGTAGGTCAACCACATGTCTGCTGCTGCCCAACATAAACAATGAATAGAAGGTTTGTGTAAGAAAACTTAAACACAGACAGGAAACTTGAGCCTTTTAATTATAGTGAGATGTTTTCTGCAGGCCGTGTTTAACAGAGATGATTTCTTTTTGTAGGTTCATGTCTTTAAAAGGTTTTTTCAATGTTTCCCACTGACTAAAAGAAAGGGAAGAAAAAATTTTATAGTGATACCAGCCAGGCTTTCCTTAATGGTGGTGCTATGTTATTAAATCATTTAAATTTCTTATGGAAGAGAAACTCTGAAAAAAGAGAGGTTAAGTCCAAAAGTACCACATATCCAAGATGACCAGGCAGATGATCCTGAGCAGAAAGTCGTTTGAGTGTAAGAATGTTATTGTCTATCTCCTAGGCCTAGAGCAAGGAAAGAGGCCATAGAATCCAAGTGAAGACTTCCATTAACAGTTTTCTTAGCTCCAAAATAAAGGATGTGGACCAAGTTATCAGTAAGGCCCCTTCAGCTTCCAACATTCTATGTTCTCACATTCCTTCTAACTCTAATGTTTTGAGTTCTTTTTCTTCAACATTCTTTTTTCTAAGGTCACTTCCAGCTTAACACTTTCTATTCTAACAGTCTATATTCCGATGTTTCTATCAGCTTTAACATTTCTATGTTCTATGACACCTTCCAGCTCTGATACTGTTTGTCATAAGAATCTTTATAAAAGTCAAACTGAAGTCTAGGTTTTTGGCAATAAGTAGTAGTAGTAGTAGTAGTAGTAGTAGTAGTAGTAGTAGTAGTAGTAGTAGTAGTGGTGGTGGTGGTGGTGGTGGTGGTGGTGGTGGTGGTGGTAGTAGTAGTAGTGGCAGCAGCAGCAAGTTATTATTATAACAGTGGGCATTTTTAAAGTGCCTACTATGATTCTACAATTTGTCATAAAAATCTGTATAAATCAAACTCAAATCTAGGCTTTTGGCAACAAGTAGTAATAATAATAAAAAATAAAATATTATTGTAACAGCTAGCATTTTATAATTCCTACTATGTGCCAGGCACTGTACTAAATGCTTTACAAATATTATCTCATGTGATCCTCATAACCATTCTGTGAGGTAGGTGTTGTTATACCCATTTTTCAGTTGAGGAAATTGAAGCAAATAGGGGTTGAGGCCACACAGCTAGTAAATGTCTGATGCTGGATATGAACTAAGGTCTTCTTGACTTGTGGCACAGAGCTCTATCTATTAGACCACCTTGCTGTCTTTGTAAGAGCTGGGCACATAGAGTTTTTTTTTCTTCAGGGAAATGGGGGTTAAGTGGCTTGCCCAGGGTCACACAGCTAGTTAAATATTAAGTGTTTGAGGCCGGATTTGAACTCAGGTACTCCTGACTCCAGGGCCGGTGCTTTGTCCACTGTGCCACCTAGCTGCCCCCACATAGAGTTTTTTTGTTTGTTGGTTTTTTGGGTTTTTTTGCGGGGCAATGGGGGTTAAGTGACTTGCCCAGGGTCACATGGCTAGTAAGTGTCAAGTGTCTAAGGCTGGATTTAAACTCAGGTACTCCTGAATCCAGGGCTGGTGCTTAATCTACTGCCACCTAGCTGCCCCGCCCCCCCCCCATAGAGTTTTAAAACAGAATATAATAACATTTAAAGAATGCTTTAAGGTCTGCAAAATGCATCACACAAATTATCTTATTTGAGCCTTACAACTACCTTATGAGCTAGGAACCATAACTATTAACTCTATAACATAGGACATAAGAGGCATAAGGGATCTTAAAACACAAAAATGTTAGATTTAGAAATGACCTTGGAACATTAGAGCGAATCAGCATGAATGAAAATCATTCTTCCTTTATGCAGTCCCCCTACTTTTACTCCTTCCCCAGTAACTGCCATACCCAGAAATTTATGGTTTTATTAGTAATGAGTAATTGACACTTGTGTGCACGTGTGCACGCACCCCCCCCCATTCAGTCTGTTGCCAATTCTTGTCATTTTTTTTTTTTTTAGTGAGGCAATTGGGGTTAAGTGACTTGCCCAGGGTCACACAGCTAGTTAAATATTAAGTGTCTGAGGCCGGATTTGAACTCAGGTACTCCTGACTCCAGGGCTGGTGCTCTATCCACTGCGCCATCTAACTGCCCCTCTTGTCATTTTTTTAAAACCATAGTAACATCTTTTGGATGTTCTCCCTTCTCTCCTTTGACACTTCCATCACCCTCGTGCAGGTTCTCATCACCTCACACTTGGACTGTTAGCTTGCTGGATGATGCCCCTGCCTCAAGTCTCTCCCCACTTTAATTCCTTCTGCATTTAGCTGTCAAGTTGATCTTCCTAAAGCTGGCTCTATCCACTATGCCATTCTGCCGTGTTTGTACTGGGTACTTAATACATTTTTGCTGTTCTTGAATGGAATTAGGTCAGGGAAGGAGTATGGGGCCTCATTAGTTAAGTGGGAGCCCTAGAAACAAAAGCAGCCAATATAAAAGTGGATCCTACGGGGACCTGAGGCAAACATTCCCCCTTTCAGCCACCTTTTAAACCGAATGTTAAGGCTATTTCTTTCCAAATTGGACCAACTGGGAAAAATGAGGATTTCATTCTTCTTTTCTATTTTTAAACTAAGGTTAAAAGTGAACTCTCAGTAGTGTTTCTTTGGCAGCAACTTAGGAATTATGGCAGCTCTCAGCTTCTAACCTGGACAAGGAATTTTTCTTGATTGCATACAGATTGCTTTAAAAATATTTTCACACTGCAGCAGTTTTCCAAGTGAACTACCCATACAGAAGTTTTCAATTTCTCTTGACCTTCTAAGAGAACCATTAAAAAATTCCATGTGCTGTCTGCCACTAGATCTAACCTAGAACACCTGAGGGATCTATGCATTCTGCTGCACATTCTGTCGGTCATTTTTACTTTACCTTCTTGCTTCCCAAGCTAAATGTTCTGTTCTTACTTTTGAACTCATAAGTATAATATCACACATTCCTTTTTCTTCAGAATCATAGAATGTTAGGGCATAGAACACAAAATGCTAGGGCTAGAACAGGGGTTTCAGAACACAGACTATTAGAATATAGAGTGTAAGTGCTGGTCAGGACCTTCGGTCAGAGAATGTCACAATGCAAAACATTTAAAGAATGCTCTAAGGTTTGCAAAGTACATCTCATAAATTTCCTATTTGAACCTCACAACAATCCTGTGAACTAGGTACTCTAGATATTATCTCTATAACATATATATTTCTTTAAATTTTTTTAGTGAGTCAATTGGGGTTAAGTGACTTGCCCAAGGTCACACGGCTAGTAAGTGTTAAGTGTCTGAGGCCGGATTTGAACTCAGGTACTCCTGACTCCAGGGCGGTGCTCTATCCACTGCACCACCTAGCTGCCCCTCCTTCCTTTCTTTCTAAAAAAATCTTTGTTATAAAGGATAGCACTTGGAGGGTGTGACAGAGCAAAAGCTTAGGTGATGTAAAAACAAAAGATATCAAGGAAATCTATTTACTCTCCTTCACTCCCCCCACCCCAAATCACAAACTACAAGTACTCTTTTCTTTTTCCTTTGACTGTTACTGGACTATCTATTATATGATAGTTTCTTTAGCTCTATTATATCATTCTTTAGAGGATAATTAGCTTCCTCCTCAGATCATCCAGCTCACTCCTTTTTGAAATAAGCCTCAAATCTATTTTTACAGCTATCCTTTTCCTTCCTCTCTTCTTCTGTATAACACACTTCTATTCTCTAATATCCTGAGATAGTTTGTCAAGTCTCCTCTCTTTGACCTCAGATCAGCCCTTCCCCCACCCCCAATTTAAGTCTCACTTCTATTTTCTTTAGGAATGATTCATTCTAATGACCTGAAGTACAGAGAGACACTCCAAGTCTCTTACTATACCCAAGAAGGAGATACTGATTTATATTTGGAATACAGATAATGGACTCAGCTACAGAAGAATATAAACATGGAACACCTGATGCGAGTCACTATATAATTTCCACTGTTCTCCATACTGGTTGAGATTTTTCATTCTTTTTTTTTTTTTTTAGCCACATGTGAGTGTTTGCATCTCACTCCCAAACACTTGATTAAAACTTTGCAATTATCACCTCTTAATAACTTGACAACCCCATTCAACTTCTTTTCCTTCCACTCAACAACTCCACAGCCACACGCAGCTCTTATTCACACTAGTACCAACCTCCTATCTGATTCACCAATATTCCCCATTCACCAATCCACTCTGTAAATTTTTCTTATCCTGTAATTGTTCCACTTAGCTTTTCTTACTTCCCTTGCATTGGCAGTTGTGTTCTCTATTTCCTTCTTGAGTCTTTTAACTTCAAGTTCTAATACAGAATCCTCAAACTTTTTATATCCTTCTTTATTGTACTTGATACTGTACTTCTTTGAACCCAGAAATAGAATCTGGACCTAGAGATTATTTTCCTTCAAATTTACCTCATTTTCTCAAAATCTGGCCCATTTATTCTCCCCAAATCAGACTGCTAATATATTTTACTAGTCCAAACCCCTCTAAGTCATATCCATGATTTCCTTCTCATTTGGCTGAAGTCCTTTCTTCTCTTGTTTCTTCTATCACAAAAGTTAGAGGAATTTGAATGATTTCTTCAAATGAATTCAGAAGTAAGGATATTCAATATGAAAATTGACCAAATAGAAGAAAACTAAATGTACTTTCAGGTAACAATGAAAGACTAAGGAATAAAATATTTATTTTCATGCGGCTAGGACTGGGAAGGCCATGAACCCAGGGGGATTGGGGAGTCTCTTTGGTATTTTGTTTTCATAAAAGAAAGCCAAACACAGCATTGACTAAAATACATTGAGAAGATCAAGAGAATGTTGAGAGGATAGAAAAAAAATCTAAGCTATATTTTTTAAATTAAAAGCTATAACAGAAAGTCAGAAGTAGAAGGGAATGAAGTGATTATTACAAGGGGAGAAAGGGAATCTCCTTCCATATTAGTAAATCAATATTTTAGGTTGTGAGAAAATACAGAAGAATTTCTCTCAGAATATCTCTCACATGAGGGAAAGAAAGAATGGAATGAGGAAGCAGGTAAATTTAAGAGGAGAAACAACATAGATGCTTTCAATTTCTTCCCCTGCTTTTGGAGTGGTGAGAGAGCAACGATAGAACATTTGGAGCAAATGACAGACTAAGGAGTGGAAGTTGGGGCACAAAGGGAATGATTTGGCAGCATTGAGAAGTGACCTCATAGAGAAAGTTGGAGTAGGGTGAGGCAAAGTTCTTGAAGTGGTCCTCCAGGGGTATATATAGACTGTTCAGGATGTCAGATTTTGCAAGGTGGGATGGATAATCTCGGAAATAACTCCCATTAGTGGGGAGGAAGTAGTTGGGAGTCAGAGGAAGTATGGTTTTAAGAAGGTTGAATAGTGGGGCATAGGCCCAAAGGGAGAGTGACATGGCATCCAAAGGGATAAGTAAAGGGAGAAAGACAAAGAACATACTCAGGTTATAAACTACTTCTCCTTGTACTCCCTTGCCTCCATAGAGAATTAACATTTTAAAAAATAATCTAGAAAGCAAAAGGAATAAGAAAAGGAGGTGGAATAAAAACAACACTTCTTGGAAATGGGCACTACAAACTAATGTTGCTGAAATAGAATAATGGATTAGGTGGGAGCTGGGTTCCCCCTCAAATAAAAGGATTATACTTTTATTTGATCTGCAAAAGGCAATGGTAAAATAGGAAGAAGGGAGGCAGGTAGAGAAAGGGGAATATAGGAGAGGGGGAGAGAGGGAGAGAGAAAGAGAATAAAAAGGCAAACTCAAGGAGATTAGGATTAAATAGGATAATAGAAAGGATAAATAGTGGGTGGGAAGAGAATGAATTCAGATTAGTGTAAATAAAACAAACTGAATAAACTAAATGTTGACTTGAGAGAAGAAAATATGTATGAATATATGTATATAAATACACATAATATATTCATGCATTTGATAGAAGAAAATACAAACCTGACAATTATAATCCTAAATGTGAATGGATCAAGTTCCCCAGTGAAAAGATAGAGAAAAGAAATATAATACCTCCTGTACACCAGGTACTTTCTTAAGCACTATAAAAATCTTATCTCATTTTGTCCTCAAAACAACTCAGAAAGGCAGGTGCTATTATTATCCCCATTTTATAGTTGAGGAAACTGACACAGACAGAGATTAAGTGTCTTGCTCAGGATCACACAACTAGTAAGTATCTAAGGTTGGATTGAAGGAATAGATAAAAAAAACCCCAAACTCAACAATTTGCTACATATGAGAAATACATTTAAAACACAGAAAGACATATTAGAAAGGTAATTCAGTTCAAAATAACTACAAAATATATGAAATATCTAGGAGTCAATCTATTATGGCACACTTAAGACATAAATGTAATTATGAAACTCATTAAAGAAATAAAGTACAACTTAAATAATTGGAGTGTTATTCATCATTCATAGATTGGCTGCTCTAACATAATAAAAATGAGGGTACTACCTAAATTAATTTACAAATTTTATATTATACCACTCAAATTACCAGGAGGTAATTCGACAAATAATAACAAAAATTGAAAATAATAAAAATCATTTGAAGGAAGAAAAGAACTATAATCTCACAGGAAATAATTGGAAAAAACACCCAAGAAGGAATGAAGGGGAAAATAGTACTTCCAGGCTTCAAATTACAGAGCAATAATCACTGAAACTATATGCTATATATAACTATATGAAACTAAAATGCTACTGATTAAAAAATAGACCCTGTCATACACCTTTTCATTTAGTAAGTCACTTAACCTTTGAGTGCTTTAGTTCTAGAACTCTCTAAGATTATCAGTTGTAGAGGAAGTGCTGACCTGCATAGATATAGAAATTTTCCTCATTTGAAAATTCCACAAAATTACAGGTTGAAGAAAAAAAAGGAAGAATCGGAAATAATCCAGTTAATAGCACAATGTTCAATAATCTTGAGAACATATATTGGGGAAAAGCTCCTTATTTGATATAAATTGTTGAGGAAAGTTGAAAATAATTTTTCAGAAATTTGTTTTACTTCAGCAACTGATACTAGATACTATGATAAACTATGGCTGGAATATTAAAAATCATGCCATAAAAATAATTTAGAAAAGAATGAGACCATGCACCTTTCATAAATATGACTAGGGTGCAGAGTCAGAGTAGGGTGGGGGAGTTAGTCTTTAACCCAAGCATAAAATACAAGCAGAGGTGTTTGGGAGCTAGCTCACACCAACTCTCAAAAACCAACTGTATAATTTCAGTGTAAGCATTTACACCTCAGAAATCAGCAAAATTTAAAATCAGAGTTTGGTTTACTCTTTGGTTGGACTGTCTAGACTAAGAAATTGATGGAGAAAATGCTAATAATGCAACTTAAACTTAAAAGTGTGACACACACATATATACATACATATACATACATATAAATATACATATACATATATATATATACACGTGAGAGCAAGTTGTTAAACATTTATCAGTATACCCCATGCATATAGGTGATCACAAAAGATAAAAGTCTGTTGTACAAAACTGATAGAATGAATGAAAAAACATTTATTAAGAGCTTACTATATAGAAAGCAATAGCTTAATATAACTAGGCTAAGAATGGAAGCTGTTGGGGGGGTGGGAAATCTTTGCTTGAATGTCCCTGATATCCAAGATATGATAGGGAACAACAAATATATAATAACAAGAGTCATTCTCCAATGTATGTGTTTGTGACTAAATAAATGAACAGTTTTCAAAAAGCATTGCAAACAATTAACAATCTATAAAAGATTGTTCCAAATCACTGATAATTAGAGAAATGCAAATCAAAAGAATTCTGAGGTTTTCATTGCAGATGTAAAAAATTGTCCAAGGTTGATAAATAATGGAAATAATCAATGGTAGAAAGGGGCTGGAAACCGTGGATTGGTTTAATATTCTGGTAAGTAATCTAGAATTATTCCTTAAAAAGTATGAAATATCCATACCCTGTGACTCAGAGATTCCATTGTTAGGCATATATTCCAGAGAGTTCAAAGACAGAAAGTTCTCATATTATACCAAAATATACACATAGAAGCTCTGTATATAGTAGTAAGAACTAGAAACAAGTAAAATGTCCATGTATTAGAGAATGGCTAAGCAGATTTAGAAAGTTATTAATTTAACAGAATGTTATTGGAAGGTGCAGCCAAGAGTTGCAGAGTAGCAAAATCAGATGCTGTTGCTCTTCTACCTGCCCCACCCCCAACTCCAAACAAATCTAGAAAACACACTAGAGTAAATTCTGATGGGGGAATCCAAGAAAGAGTTGCAGAGTCTTCTTTTTTTTTAAGCCTGGGTCTGCAGAGAAAGACAGAGAAGTCTGTGGACAATATAGGACAAAGTCTGTCCAGGAACAGCAGAGCACTCCAGCACCCAGGGAAAGGCTGTGCACCAAAGCAATAGGTGGTCTCATTCCCATAAAGGGGCACCACAGTGGTGCCAACTGGCAACTTTGTGACTCACTACCCAGTTCTGAGTCACAGATCCAGGGTGGATTATAGAAGGGGAGCTGTGACCAGGGGTGGTGTTCTGGAATAGGGAGGAATAGCAGGTCCTAAACTAAGAAAAGCAAGTTCAGAAGCAAAAAGCAGTTGTGTGAGTCTGACCCCAGCACCAGAGCACAGTCTCAGTTTCAGTTTCTAGGCCAGTCTGAAGCCTGTGAAAAAATAATGGGTTTTGGGGGTCCCAGAGGCCCCCCACTCGAGGACCTAACTCCAGATCCTTGCCTGACCTCTTTAAGGCCAGCCCAGAGTCAGTAAAATTGGACCTTGAAATCTGAATAGAGACAATAGAGATTAAAACCACACCTACCTGAAAGCCTTTTCCCTTAGAGGGTCTGTCCTCTGGACTCTGACCTCAGCACATACTTCTCATTTTAATATGGACCACCCTTAAGTCCAGTAAACCAATAGATTTGAATGATGCTAGCCAATTAGCTTTGAGCAGTGTATAAGGGTTGCCTCTCCTCTGGACCACTTGGAGCTTATGCTCTGCTGTCTCTCTATCCTAGGTAATGTAGGGCTTCTGAATTTTCAGAGCCATGTGCTCTCTCTTTACTAACATTTAATATGATTAATAAATGCTTAATGCCACAGACTGGTGCTATAGCCTCTAATTTATAAGTATCAATATATTAGAAACCCCAGCTAAGTTCCCTAAAACCTAGAACAGAGAAGTCATCCCTATATATTTTTAAATGACACAAGTCTTATGGAGGAATAATCAGGGAAGGAATCTCAGACCAAGGGTAAGCTTAGTTCTTGCCTTCTAATCAGCACAGCTTCCAGCTGTTGTTTAAGTAGCGTTGCACCATTGATTAGACCCAAACCAACATCAGATCTGGAGGGCAGTAATCAGATTTACCCTGGATTGGACCACTTGGGGAGCCCTGAAAACTTGCAGTTCTCCAGCCTGAGTTGTCTGAACCAAGGAATAACACAACATTTAATACTCCAAGAGAGAAGCAAGGAGGACCATTCCTGGTCTTTCCCCTACAAGTATAAAAAGCCCAGATCTAATATCAAGGCAAAATCAGGAAACAGACTGAAGAATGAGCAAAAAAACCAAAAAAACAAAAAGAGTCACTATGGCATCAAGGAAACTAAAGGTACAAACCCTAAAAGAAGAGAATGACTCCCAAATATCTATCAGCAAAGCCTCAAAGAAAATATAAAACCTGGGCACAAATTTAACTAAATTTCTGGAAAAGATGAATTGAATTAATTTTTAAAAATTCTTTTTAAAAATTGAAACGGGGGCTGCTAGGTGGCATAGTGGATAGAGCACTGGCCCTGGAGTCAGGAGGAACCTGAGTTCAAATCTGGCCTTGACACTTGACACTTATTAGCTGTGTGACCCTGGGCAAGTCACTTAACCTCAATTGCCTCACCAAAAAAAATTGAAAATGTTTTAATAAATGAAATGAGAGGGCTAGAGGAAAAAATTGGAAAAGAAATGAAAATTATGGAAGAAATAATTTTAAAGCAAATTAGCAACTTGGCATAAGAAATATACAATCTTTACCAAGCAATAAACCCTTTGAAAATTAGAATGCACCAAATAGAAGCCAATGACTCCATGAAACAAGAAGTATTAAAACAAAGTAAAAAGACTGATTTTAAAAAAATGTAAAGTATCTTATAGCAGAAACAACTGGCCTGGAAAACAGATTGAAGAGAAAAAAATTAAGAATCATTGGATTATATGAAAGCCATGACCAAAAACAGAGGCCTTGAAATATGGTGTCTCAGAGAGTCATATTTCAAGAAATCATAAAAGAAAACTGCCTAGCTCTCTTAGAACCAGAAGGCAACATGGAAATCAAACCAAACAAAACGAAACCTCAAAAATGAAAAAAACAAACAAACAAAACCCAAGCAAACAAAAAACAAAACAAAACCAAAAATACTCCCCTTACCCCCAAGAACCCCCTACTGGTCACTTCCTGTAAGGAATCTCAAAATGAAAATCCAAGGAAGGTTATAGATTAAATCCAGAGCTTTTCAGGTCAAAGAAATACTGTAAGCAGCTAAAAAGGAAGACTTCAAATCCCAAGGAGCCACAGCCCATATCACACATGATTTTGCAGCCACCACTATAAGAAGCAGAAAGCTTGGAATAACATATTCCAGAAGGCAAAGGATATAAATTTATAGTCAAGAATAACTTACTCAGTAAAACTGAGTATAATCCTAGAGGGGTAAGAATGGAGAACTTCCAAGTATTGTAAATTAAAAGACCAGAGCTGCATAGGAACATTAATGTTCAAACACAGGAGTCGAGAGCAATTTAAAAAGGTATCCTTCTACCTCTCCCTCTGTCCACATGGGGAATCATATCTTTATATGTGGGTGCTCTGCCCAAAGGACTCTCTATTTTGATCACTTAAACCTCACAAAATATCCTGGGGTTTGCGGAGCTAGATTTTTATTTTTTTTTCCTCTTCTCTTCTTATTTATTCTATCATTTAAAAAAAACCCAACAACAGTGGAACAATTAATTTTTTTGTCCCATGTAACTTCATTTATGATTTTTTGAAATGGAGCTCTGGCAAACCAGGCTTTGATAAAGCCAATTGGGATTCAAATGGAGCTACTTGACTGTGCCTTAAACCCAAATCACTGGTTCTCAATGATTGGCCAATAATAGGTCCCAAGCCACACTTGGTCATTATTTGGGTTTTGTTGACTCAGGTTGAGTTGTAAATAGCAATTGTTTCTGTTCTGACCAGAAATCCTGAGGGTCTTCCCCTCCCACAATGATTTTTCTTTTGAGTAGGCAAATTAGGCCATCTTTTGCTTCATTTCTTACCTCCCTTAAATCACTGAATGGATGTTGCCTTAGACAAACCTGGGAAAGACCTTAGCTTAAAAAGGCTAAGGTCTCCCACTTCATCTGAGGCTATCTCCAGCCACCATGACCTGTCTTGCCACTGGACTCTGATGACTCTGGAGGAGAGAGTGAAGCTTAGGACCCTGCATAGCTCTGCCTCATTTAAATCCAGTTCACTTGCAAGTCAAGACATAACTCTCCAGATGCTATTGGTCTTCTTTGAGAACAAAGAACAAAAAACAAGAAACACTAATGAACAATGATAAAAGACTAAACAAGGATAAATTGCTTATATTCTGATGTGGGGATATGATACATGTGCCCCTTTGAATGGGAGCATGATGGAACATTTATTAAGCACCTACTATATGCCAGGCATTGTGTTAAGCACTTTGAAAATATTATTTCATTTAATACTCACAATAACCCTGGAAGGTAGGTGTTTTTGTTTTGTTTTGTTTTTGTTGGGGCAATGAGGGTTAAGTGACTTGCCCAGGGTCACACAGCTAGTTAAGTGTCAAGTGTCTGAGGCTGGATTTGAACTCAGATCCTCCTGAATCCAAGACCAGTGCTTTATCCACTGCGCCACCTAGCTGCCCAGGTAGGTGTTTTTAATGAATCCCATTTTACAGTTGAAAAACTGAGGTAGACAGAGGTTAAGTGACTTGCCAGGGCCACACAATTAGTCTGAGGATGGATTTGAACTCAGGTCTTGACTCCAGGTCCAATGTTTTATCCTTGTGCTACTTACCTTTCTTGAATCCTATTATCACTGGGGGTCACAGGTAGAGTCTACTTAGATAAGGACTGAAGTAGTTCTGATTATGAAGTATGTCTTGATGGTCTTAAGAGAAGAATGGAAAGAGAAAAGAAGAGGAATATACTAGGGACTGAGGGGGAGGGAAAGGAAGGTTAGGGGAAATTATGTCATAAAAGCAGAGTGAACAAGTAATCTATACAAACAAGGAAAGGTGGGGGAAGAGATGACACTTGAACTTCATTCTCATGTGAACTGGTCAAAGGAAGGAATACACAAACACAGATGGATAAAGAAATACATTTCACTCAATAGGGAAATAGAAGGAAAGGTGGAGAAGAAAAAAGGGGAATTAGATGGAAGGTAGATTAAGGGAGAAAAGTGTCCTAAGCAAAACAAACTCTAAGGATGTATAAAAAATTTATATTCCATTATGAGGTAGCAAAGAACGGTAATCTGAGGGGGTACCCATAAATTGGAAAATGGCAGAACAAGTTGTGGTATATGAATGTGATAGAATACTACTGTACTATATGAAATGATGACAGGGATAGTTTCAGAGAAATCTGGGAAGACTTGTACGAACTGACACAGAGTGACATTAACAGAACTAGGAGAACAATCTGTAGAGACAAACAATTTTGGTAGTTAATTAGTGTAATGATCAATCATGATTCCAGTGGAATAATAATGAAATGTGCTGCCTACCTCCTGATAAAGAAGTGAAGGACTCATAGAATTGAATGAGACATATTTTTTTTTGGATTTGTCCAATATGCAAATGTGTTTTGCTTATAACAAGAGTTGTCTTTCATTCCCTTTTTTTTGTAGCTACTAATCCTTTATTATCCTTAAATAATTAAATAATGAAATGATCTAAGGAAGTCCATCAAAGCAAGCAAGGTCCTAGAAGGATGAAAACATTTCTATGAATATGTTCTGCAGAAAAGGTCATTTTGACAAGAGAATCGATTTGGAATAGAAACATTTTAAAGTGTTATTGCATGATTTTCACTCTACATTCTAACAACAACATTGATCAGTGGGAAAAAAACTCAAAAGAGATTGTTATATGGATGTAAATTTAACAAGACTGGAAAGAACCTATTTTGTTTTATGGTTTTAGGGCATGCCTCACATTGTTCTGAGAAATTGTTATTAGAAAATGATTAGAAGGGATACAATTTTCTTTCATTTTCAAATGGGGGGGGTTGGAGGCGGGAGGGAGGAAAGGTGAATTTTTGCTGATTGAAAAAAAGTATAATTTTATAAAAGGAAGTTATTGAACTGTAAGAAATAAGTGAATATAAAGTATTCAAAGAAACATGGATAGACATATGAACCGATGAAGAGTGAGTAAAGTGAAGCAAGATAACAATATACACAATAATTACAACAATGCAAATGGAAAGAACAATAACAATAAACCCTGACTATTGTTTAATTATAATGACTGAGATTTTTCTGGGTAAGGGAGGAGGAAATATCAAGTCAATAAGACAACAAGCATTTATTATGCACCTACTGTGTGCCAACCACTGTGGTAAGCATTGGGGATATAAAGAAAGTGGGAAAACAGTTCCTGCACTCAAAATTACCTACAATCTCATAAGGAAGTCAATATGGAATCAACTGTACAAACAAGCTACATACAAGATGAACCAATCTTAGAGGCGAAGACACTGGCATTAAGGAGGATTGGGAAAGGCTTCTTGTTAAAGGTGATATTTAAGGTGAGATTTGAAGTGAACCAGGGAACAAGGAGATAGAGATGAGAAGGGAGAGAATTCCAGGCAGAGAGGAAAGTCAATAAAAATGGATGAAGCTGGGAGATTCAATGTTAGGCTCAAGGAAAAGGAAGGTCAGTGTCACTGGATCATAGAATATATGGAGGAGAGTAAGGTTTAAGGAGACTTGGAAGGGTGGAAAGGGAGCCAGGTTATAAAGAGCTTTAAAAGTCAAACAGAGGATTTTGCATTTGTTCATGGAGGCTATAGGGAACCACTGGAATTTGCTGAATTAGGAAGATCATTTGGACAGCTAAGTGGAATAATGTGGACTTGAGTAGGGAAGAGACTGAATCATGAAGACCAACCAGCAAGCCATTGTAGTATTCAAGAGATAAGGTGATGAAGGGCTGCACTAGGGTGATAGCAATATCATTTGAGAAAGGGGGCATATATGTATCTCCTTCCTCTATTTGCAGAGGTTGTGGTCACTGGATGTGGAATATTGCATGTAATATTAGAGTAGGTTGATGTGTCGGTTAGTTTTGTTGAACTGTTTTTCCCTCTTCCTTTTTTTTCCCATTTTGTTACAAAGGATGGCTCCCTGGGTAGGGGACAATAAAGGTATAAATTCGGAAATGAATATGATGTGAAACAAAAAATTAAAATTTAAAATTTAATTAAAAATAAAGGGGGGCAGCTAGGTGGCACAATGAATAGAGCATGGGCCCTGGAGTCAGGAGGACCTGAGTTCAAATCTGGCCGCAGTCACTTGACACTTACTAGCTGTGTGACCCTCGGCAAGTCACTTAACCCCAATTGCCTCACCAAAAAAAAAAAAAGACAAACAAACAAACAAAACCCAAAACATTGCTATTTAAAAAAAAGAAATAAAACATGAGGGCTAACCAATGATACAATATACCAAACCTTTGAAACAGTTAGCAGTGTAGGTTCACAGCAATAGAACTACAGTCTCTCTTTTGTTCAGTCAGCCAATAAAACAGTTCTCAAAGGGAAATTTGGAGTTTTGAAAACTATATTAACAAAAGAGAAAAAGGATCAAGGAACTGCATATTTCCTTTAAAAGACCAGAAAATAGGACAAATTAGCAAACAGAATAAATACATAAAAAGCTTTGAGGTTAGAGAAATCCAGAAACATTAACATTTTTTTAAAGGCCATTGAATTGATAAAATACACTAAATAAAAAAAAAAAGAATAACAAAGAGTAGGGCCCAGGTCTCCCCCCTCTCCCTTTGTATTCCCAATCTTTAGCATCATGCTTAATAAAAGTTTGTTAACTGACTAAATAATATGATAATATGATCAAGAAAAAGAGAAAGAAGAAATATATTACCCAAATGTAAATGAAATAAAGGTGAATTCAGACATAGACGAAATAAAAAAACAGTAGATGCTATTATGCATGCACTTGATGACTATCTCCACTATGGGCTCACTGGGCTCTTGGTTCTAGGAGAGCTCCACTTGGTGGTTATGTCAGATATTGCACTCCCTTGCTTTGAATTGTGGAACACTGCCTTTCTGTAGACTTAAGTAGCATACAAGTCATGCCAAAAATAACACCAGTGTCACATTAATATGGCATTACTGTGGATGGTCCTGTTTTTTTCTCTTCTTTTACTCCTGTGTTTCCACCAACTGCACAGTCCTACGGTTTTATTGAAGAAATGCTTTACTAAAGGCAACTGAAAGACATTCTCAGTGAGATTTTTCTCTAGACAAGAAAAAAAAGAACTAATGAATATTCCCTTTCACTTCTTTTTCCATTTTCCTCTAGTGTTCTCATGTTATTTTATTTTATTTTTTGTGAGGCAACTGGGGTTAAGTGACTTTCCCAGGGTCACACAGCTAGTAAGTGTTAAGTGTCCAAGGCTGGATTTGAACTCAGGTCCTCCTGACTTCAGGGCCAGTGCTCTACCCACTGCACCACCTAGCTGCCCCTCATTTTATTTTATTTTTTTGGGTTTTTGGTTTTTTTTTTGCGGGGCAATGGGGGTTAAGTGACTTGCCCAGTGTTCACACAGCTAGTATGTGTCAAGTGTCTGTCTGAGGCCGGATTTGAACTCAGGTACGCCTAAATCCAGGGCTGGTGCTTTATCCTCTGCGCCACCTAGCTGCCCCCCTCATTTTATTTAAAAAAAATATTTTTAGCTGTTTTAAAAACTCTTCATCTTATTATGGGCTGGGTACCTCATTTGAATGGGCCAGGGTACCCAGAAGTTTTCTGGGTTAAATCAACCTGCTCTTTGAAAAACTAAACCAAAGGACAGATACACCTAATGAGATAAGTGGCACCAGATCAGGACTGAGTTAGCTCCAGGACCACCACCCTTCATTCCAGTCTCCCCCACACCTGGGGAGATAAGATTAGATGTATCTCTGCTGCCTTTGTGGCTTGCAGGGGGAGAGAGATGACTTGAGAGATCTGGAGTTGTCCCTCACCCAACTTCTCCCAGCCACCACCAGTGGGGGATGGTCCTCCCCAATAAAGGAACTTCCGACCTCTCTCTCTCTTTTTTTTTTTTTTTTGGTGAGGCAATTGGGTAAAGTGACTTGCCCAGGGTCACACAGCCAGTACGTGTTAATTGTCTGAGACCAGATTTGAACTCAGGTCCTCCTGACTCCAGGCCGGTGCTCTATCCACTGTACCCCCAACTGCTCCTTGGGAACTTCCCACAGTTAGATGATCACCCCAATAAGTCCTCTATAAAAGGATTTCTCTGTGTCCTGCTCAAGGAGAACGGTATCTCAGAGAGCCATACTTCTGTGCCATGCCTTCTTCCCATGAGAAGTCCAAGGACTTCTCTCTTGGTTTCCTTTCCCCAGCAGCAAAATAAACTATTATTTATTCTAATTGGATTTGTGTGCAAGAGGGTGTAATTCTTTAAAGAGGAATTCCCAAGAACTCCTACTCCAAAGCCCCCATTAATTTTCCCCATAACAATCACTTTCAGTAATTCTAACTGAAGTTTTGCTCAAACTGTATTTTTCTTTGAGGATTTGCTTATGTATATGCTTTGGAATCATTCTCTTCTTCTGGGTTTATGTCTTGAACATTCCAGTCGCTATGTATTTTTTTGTTTTTCTTCTCATTGTTCCAGACTACTTCCTTACTTTAGACTTTACGTTAGGGTCATGCTCTGAGTACTTCTGGAGGAAACATCTGGGTTAAGCTTCCTCTTGGATCCTTCTGCTCCTTTTCTGGGGTATTGAGTATTGTATCATTGCAGGTTCACACAACCAGCTTAGGCTGGGGACCTGCAAGTTTTCAGGGCTCCAAAAGTCATCTGATTTCAGGCAGAATCTTATTACTACTTAATTGGTCTGAGCTCTACATGATCCTTACCTGGGTATGGGTCCAGGCAAAATACCTGTGAGCTTGTCCCCTATATGGAGTTCTGGTAGAATATGTTGGACTTGGGCCTCTGTTTGGCCAGCTGGAGAGCTCTACAGGTTCAGAGAGACATAATTGCAGGTTCTCCTTTGGTAAGTCAGTCAACAAACATTTATTAAGTGTATACTATGTGCCAGACACTATGCTAATTGCTGGAAACACAAAAAAAGACAAGAAACTGCTTTCAAGGACTTCACAGTTTATTGGGGGTAGACAACATGCAAACAACTATGTACAAATTATACACACACACACACATATATATACATATATACACAGGATAAATTGGAGATAATCAATGAATGGAAGGGCACTAGCATTAGTGGGAGATGAAGAAAGGTCAGAGATTTCAATCCTTGTTATTTTCCTCCAAGCTTCAGTCAGACTAGACTGGATAGAATTGAAAGAAACCCCATTCAACTCCTTGAACTGAAGCCACATAACTGTCTCCTTTTGAACTTATTCCTTGCTCCATAGTAAGGTCTACTCCTTGTTCAGTACACAGCTTAGGGCCCCCCCACTCCTTCTCACCCTGGAATTCACCCATAGGCACATGTCCCTTCCTCAGTCTGCCCTAGCATCTGTGACAGAACAGAGCTGCTATGTTTTTCTTGAATCTTGTATGAGGCCAGAGCCACCCTGTAAGGATTTTGGATCTCTTCTTTCTATATTGAACAGCCTAGGTCCTTTCTCAGTTCCTGTGTGCTGGAATATTCTGTGCTCTGTGCTACTGACTAGACCCAATCCCCATTATCTGTAGACTTTTCTGTGTCCCTATGCTGTTATGTTTAGAAATATGACTCATTCTAATATTTTATTAGATTTCCCCACTAGGATCTGGCATGGTGTTTTTCTGAAATCTTTGTACAGGAGTTCGGTTGGGGAGCTCAGTTGTACTTCTTGCTACTCTACCAACCTATCTCTGCCTCTAACCAAAACATGTTCCCCATTTACTATTTCCTTGATTCTTTTTAAAAATATTTTTTAATCTTAATAATATTTATTTTTTTCCAGTTACATGTAAAGATAGTTTTCAACATTCATTTTTTTTTTGAGGCAATTGGGGTTAAGTGACTTGCCTAGGGTCATACAGCTCATAAGTGTCAAGTGGTCTGAGGCCAGATTTGAACTCAGGACCTCCTGAATCCAGGTTGGTGTTCTATCCACTGTGCCATCTAGCTGCCCCCAACATTCATTTTTTATAAGATTTTGAGTTCCAATTTTTAATTCCTTGTTCTTGCAAGAACAAGATAGCAAGTTCAAGTGTTGTCCCTACTTTAAAAAGAAACGAAGACAGAGAAATCAAGTGACTTTTCCAGGTTCACACAGCTAATCAATGTAAGACCTGGGATTCAACTAGTTTTTCCAGAGTTCTTTATTTAGTTATGTTTGACTATAGTTTTTCCTCTTTATATTTACCTCTATGCTCTTTTTTCAATCATCAGTCTTACAAGAACCTGTAACATGGGAACTAATGTCAGTTGCTAACATTAGAAAGAACAAAGGAGACAAAAGTTTTAACGGATTCTAGCAAAAGTCATGGGTTGTGCCCATGGCTATAGAATTAATATGGTTCAACATTTGTTTACTTGCTTATGTGGAAGAATTAAATAAAAAAAAAAAACCAAACCTATCTTCCGAATAAAGCAGTGTACAGAGCATTGGATTGAGAATCAGGAGACCTGAAATTGATTCCTAACTCAGTCACAACTACTCTGGACCAAATTTTTCTTACCTAAATATGAGGAGGATGGATAAGAAATGGAGGTGTCAAACTTGCAGCTGGCTACAAGGTAGCCACAAGGTAGCCATTTGTGTAATCCACAAATATTTAACAAAACAAATAAAATGCAATACAACATAGATAATATTGATTTGTGGTTTTCTAAGTTAATATGTGGCTTGCTTGGTTTATATTTGAGTTCTACTTGAGGAACTCTAAGAGTTCCTGTGAAAGTATGAATGAAACATATGAGCATAGAATTATACAGATTTAAAGCTGGAAGAGACTCTGAGGTCTTTAGTTCATCTATTTAATTTAATAGATGAGGAAACTGAGGCCTAGAGAGGTTAAATGACTTGCCCAAGGTCACATAGGGGACAGAGCTAGGGGCTCAACTCAGATCCTCTGATTCCAAATCCATTCTTTCTACTGCACAATGTATAACTTCAATTCAGCATGGAGGAAACACAACTGAAATTGTGCTGGATCAGAGGATCTGGGTTCAAATTTCAGCAGCACTAACAAGGTGTGTAACTTTGGGCAAGTAATTTTACCTCTGATTCTCAGGGTCTAGGTTGGACTTCTTGACCTCTAAGATCCCTTTCAGCTCTGAACTTTATTTTCCTAAGTACCTAATAGGTGCAGCATTATTATAAAGTAATGGAAGGGGAAGTCATAATAATATAATAATGGGCAACACTTATATAACGCCTATATGATATATAATATTATATAATGTCAGGCACTGTGCTAAATGCTTTACAACTGTTACTCATTTGATCCTCACAACAATCCTGGGAGGTGGGTGCTATTATTATCCTCATTTTACAGATGAGGAAACTGAGGCAGACAGCAGTTAAGTGACTTGCTCAGGGTCACATAGTTAGTAATGTCTAAGACCGGATTTAAGCTCAGGTTTCCAGACTCCAGGCTCTGTGCTCTATCCTCTGAGACCTAATCCTGTTTAAGTGAACTTGGCAAGTAAGTCATTTTTCTCTCCTAAGTCTCAGTTTCCTCATCTGTAAAACGGAGACAATACTCCTTACACTACTTTCCTCACAGAGTGGTGGTGAAGAAAGTGCTCTGTTAACTGGGAAATGGGAGCAGCATGGGGAATGCAGTGGAAGGAGCCCTGGGGTTTGGGATCGAGGGATAAAAAGAGAGAAGGCAAGAGGGAGAAGAAAAGAGGGGGAAAGGAAGAAGGAAAGGAGACTACACAAAGAGGGGCA
Organism: Dromiciops gliroides; assembly: GCF_019393635.1. Taxonomy (NCBI): domain Eukaryota; kingdom Metazoa; phylum Chordata; class Mammalia; order Microbiotheria; family Microbiotheriidae; genus Dromiciops; species Dromiciops gliroides. The sequence continues at coordinate 385,145,785 of NC_057862.1, read as the reverse complement.
GTGTGACAGGTAGAGGAAGGAGGGAAAGAACGAGAAAGGAAGAGAGACGGAAGAGGGAGACAGAGAAGGGCTTGCTTGCCATTTTCAAATATGGTACCCGGAGCCTCTGTGACAGATAGGTCACGTGACCACGCTCCTCCTATGAGGTCTCCTGGGCTGGGCTCTTGATTGTCCCTTCTCGCACCCCGTCCCGAGGCGGTCCCCGGTTGTCAACCAGAGGCGATCATGGCAACCGGCCGGGCCGGAGCGCAGGCGGCTGGAGCTGCTGGGACGGCTACGGCTGCGGGCGGGCGCGGGGCTCAGTGGGGAGGGTGGGGGCTGCCCCTGCGGGGGCCGGGGAAGCAGGGGCAACACTGAAGCGCCATGCAGCGGGCCTGCGGGGATGGGCCCGCGGAGCTGCCGGCCTTGGAGGACCCCGGCGCAGATGGGGAACCCGAGTCCAAGGCCAAGCAGAACGAGCGGCGGCCGGAGCCCGAGTCCGAGCCCGAGCCCTACACTGAGCCCGAGCCCGACACTGAGCCCGAGCCCGACGCTGACCTCGAGCCCGACACTGAACCCGAGCCCGAAGCAGAGCCCAAGCCGGAGTCCGACGCTGCGCCCGAGCCCGAACCCGAGCCCAAGCCCAAGCCCAAGCCCGAGCGCGAGTCCAAAAGGCCCGCGGAGGCCGTGCTCCAGACCCCTGTCTCTTCCTCAGCCCCCTTGACAGTCCACAACCCGGCTGAGCAAGGCGACGTCAGCCTCCAGGAACGCCGCCCCCGCCCCGTCGCCAGGACCAGGACCAAGACTAAAGGCAAGAAGGCCGCCGGACTGCGCGTGCCCGACGAGTCCCGGGGCCGCCGGCCTCTCACTGTCACCGTGGACAGCTCCAAGGCCAGGACCTCTTTGGACGCCCTCAAGATCAGCCTTAGACAGCTCAAGTGGAGGGAGGTGAGCCCCTCCATCCCGCCCCTCTGGCACCTGCCTAGCTGCCCGGGAAGGGGCAAAGTCGTCCCAGGAACCAGCCCTCCCTCCACACACTCAGGCCGACCCTTGGTGCTCCAGAACTCAGGACCACCCTTCAGGGTCATAGACGTTTAAGTTACTCCACCTCCCTGGGCTCTAGTTTCCTTAAGGGATGGGGGAAGGAAGAGGAATTGGAGGAGGTGACCTTTAAGGTTTCTCCTACGCTAAGTTCTTTGTTCTAACATTTTATTTTTAAGTCACTTCCAGCTTTGACATTCTATGTTCTCTCTTCAAACATAATGGCTTTGTTTTTTTTTTTTTTTAATTGGGTTCTTCTAGCCTTGATGTTCTATCTTCTAAGGTCTCCAGTATTAACATGCTATAGTCCTTCTTTAAACTCTTTGTTTTTCTAATTGCTCTCCAGTTCTCATCCAAACTTTCTAAGGACTGTTTTCAACTTTGATGGTTTTATGTTTATACATTTGAGCAGGAAAAAGGAGGTTGGATAAATCTCTAGTCCAACTCACTCATTTTACAGATGAGTAAACTGAGACCCCAGAGTTACTTATGTGGCTTGCCCAATGGGACTTGAATCCAAGTACCAGGCTCTAAAACATTAAACTCCTTTCTTTATGTCATGATGCCTAACTTTCTCACTCTGATATTTTGTTCTATGGTCTCTTTCATTCTGTGGTTTCCAGTTGAAAAAATGATGTGGTCAAATTAAAAACTGCACTTTAAGAAAGACATTGTTATGTATGGTGGTGACAGGTGCATTGGTCTTAGAAATATTTTGTTCTCAAGGAGCTTACAACTTAGTGGACTGTGGTCTTGAAGTCCTCTTCCAGTTCTAATATTCTATGGTTCTAGACCTCCCATGGATGTTCTAGAGAGGAATTAAGTCTTGTGTTGGTGTTAGAAAGTTGTGTTTGTTGATTTCAGAGAAAGTAGTTTTATTGTGGTATAATGGAAAGAGCATTAAATTTGTAAACAGAGAGGATATTTGTTTAAAATTCAGCCCTTTTCCTTCTTACTTTTGACTTTGTAACAAGTCAGTTTCTTCTCTCTGAAGCTCCTCATCTTTAAAATGAAGTGGTAAATCTTTGGTTGACCAAGTGAACTTTAATGTCCTTTTCAGTTCTAAGTCTTATGATCCTATGCACTGGAGGTGTGACAGTCATCAAATTGTACAGTTAAGACTTAAGGTCAGAAATACCATCCAAACTATAAATTACAACTGTGCTCCTTTTATGGAGTTTTATGTTCCTTAAAGGTGCTGCCTGCCAGAGTATGGGGCTAACAAAACAAGTAATTTTATGTGGAGTAAGACATATTCTCCGACCTGACCAATGTGGCACAGCTACTAGGTCTCAAAGTATGGTTGTAATTTGTTTTGCTTGACCATCTATAATCATAACAAGGGCTTTTCCACTTTTTTTTTTTCAAGGAGGGAAGGGTGAGAGAAAGGGTAGGAGATAGGATAGATAAAGAAAGAAAGAAAGAAACAAGATAATTGAAGCATTTTTAAAGAAAAAATGATGGGGCAGCTAGGTGATGCAGTGCATAGAGCACTGGCCCTGGAGTCAGGGGAACTTGAGTTCAAATCAGGCCTCAGACACTTGACACTTACTGGCTGTGTGATCCTGGGCAAGTCACTTAACCCCAGTTGCCTCACCCCTCCCCCCGCAAAAAAGAGAAAAAAATGAACAGAAGAGAACAGAAGGAATACCAAAATAAGGACAGTTATAATTTGAAAATCATATTTTAATTTGTTACATGATTAAAAATAAAAGCAAACTATACATAATAGAAATTCACAGTTTCATGTACAATCCTCTTTTTCTGTTCTATTATGTATATGGAAGCATTCATTTTATTTAGTGTTACCTAAGTTCTGAATAACAAAAACATGTAATTTGAAATAGCTAAATAATTTGAAATAGTTAAATCTAATGCCAAGTTTATTTAGAGGAACAACCAGAGTTCTAGGTATATGTGATTGAACTTGGGAAGCCTGACACTGTATTTGTAAGCTCATCTTCCTTTTCCCATTCTTCTCTTTCACAAGAGAGCTAGGCTAACTCAATAATTCCATTTTAGATAATATCCATCAACCACTGGGATCTGATTCAACTCTTTCCTTCACACTTATTGCTATTTTACTTTCACTGCATAATAGAAAATAGTTAACAGCAGGAACATATAAGTAAGTTCAGTGAATGGAAAAATTGCAAATTAGTGAAACAATGTCAAAATTCAAACCATTGTATTTGCAAAATGAAGAGATGTAATCTTCTTTTCCCTTCCTCTTTCTTTCCCTCTTCCTCTCTTTTTTGGGTGACATGTCAGAGTATGGGACCTGGGAACTGGACTGTAGTGGTTTTACCTGAGTATTCATTGGGAAGGCTCATATGTAGCCAGTATTTATTGAAAAGTTTCTAGTTTTTGAAAAGTAAAATTTAAAACTTTGTTGGTAGTTAATATGACCTCCATATAGTCACATATAACCTAAATTTTCTACTTAAATAGAAAGAAGAAAAGGGAACAGTATGAGGGAAAAGGAAAGGGAAAATATTGAACAAACAATGTTGGCACTCCAAACCCCTCCTTTTACAGATGAGGTAACTGAAGCTTGGGCAAGGGAAGTTACTTAGCAAAAGCCAGAATCAGTAGTTATTGGAGCCAGCTTAGTACCTTTAAGCCCAAATCAGTCATTTAATTCAATTCAACAAATGTTGAATTGCGGGATTACAAAAAGTGGAAAAAAAAAACCCTGAATAATTATTGACCTCAAAAAGCTTGTATTCTTCTGTAGAGATAAAAAGAATGATTTTGGCTAGGAAAACTTAAAACAAATGCCAATGCTCTCTTGTTGAATAAGAGAACATTTGGTTCTAGCTGACTTTTTAGTCATGTCTTGCTAGCCATGATTTAGAGTTGTTTACTGATTTTATTAGTCATGTAGCTTAACCTTCTATGGCTTTTAGTGAATTTGACATAATATACTCACTATTTTTAAAAAAGCTTTATGACTTAACACTTATTTACATCCTCCTTATACTTCATTATCCACTTCAGTAGATATGTTATAATGCCAATCATTTACTGAAGTTCTTTATGTTTATTTATTTAGTCATAAAAGTATTTTATTATTTTCTAGTTACATGTAAAGATAGTTTTCAAAATTCATCTTTGTAATATTTCTAGTTCCAAATTTTTCTCCCTCCCCCTTTCCCAAGACAGCAAACAATCTGATATAGGTTATATATGTACAATCACATTAAACATATTTCTGCATTAGAAGTTCTTTTTTAAAATTTTCTTTTCTTTTCTTTTCTTTTTTCTTTTTGCAGGGCAATGAGGGTTAAGTGACTTGCCCAGGGTCACACAGCTAGTTAAGTGTCAAGTGTCTGAGGCTGGATTTGAACTCAGGTCCTCCTGAATCCAAGGCCAGTGCTTTACCCACTGCGCCATCTAGCTGCCCCCCTTTTAAAAAAAATTTTAAACTTTTTTTTAGAAGTTCTTTATATGTTAAACATGACTTGCCCTTAAAATCACAATAACCACTATAGTTTTGAACGATGATATTTGTGCAACAGCTTTGTCATCTCTACTAATTTCCTAGGCAGTTTAAAAATACTTTAGTATTTTGATCTGAATATATATGCTCCCTTCCTATCCTCCAAACCTTGCTTGAATAAAATCTATTCAGTTCTTTTTCAGTGTATACCTACACGATTTTAACTTTCAAAGAAATGTCATTTTAGTTGATGAAGACTAAATTTGAAGTTGGCCTATCTTTATATACTGAAGTTAAGTCCACGTAGTACCTCCAAATCATCAGTCATTAAACATTTATTAAGCATCTACAGTGAACCAGGTACTGGGCTAAATGCTGGGGATACACAAAAGAGACAAGAGGCAGTTGGTGCCCTCAAGCAGTCTAATAGGGGAGACAACAATCAAACAAATATGTAGAAACAAACTATATACAGGATAAATAGGGGATAACGAGTAAAGTGAAGGTACTAGAACTAAGAGGGGTTTGGAAAGAGACTTCTTGTAGAGGTTGGATTTTAGTTAGGATTTGAAGGAAAGCAGGGATCAGAGTTGTAGAGGGAGAGCATTTCAGGCTTGGGGGCAGCCAGAGAAAATGCCTGGAGCTAAGAAATGGAGTATGTTATTCAAGGAATAGCCAGGATTCCAGTGTTATCAGATCAAAGAGCAAGGTGTAAGAAAACTGGAAAGGTAGGAGGGGACTACATTATAAAGAGCTTTGACATCAAATAGCAGATTTTAAAATTTGATTTTGAAAATGTTAGGGAACCACTGGAGTTTATGGACACAATCAGACCTGTATTTTAGGAAAATCACTTTGGTGACTGAATGAAGGATAGATTGGAGTTGGAAGAGACTTGAGGCAGGCAAAAATCCTTCCCCCCCCAAGGTATTACAATAATCCAAACATGAGCTGATGAGGGTCTGCACTAGAGTGGTGGCATATTCAAGAAATGTCGAAAAGGTAAAATTGATGGCCCTTAGCAACAGATTGGAATTTGGCTGGGGGTGGGGCGGGGGAGAATAGGGAGATGGGGGGGGGATAGAGGAGTAATAAATGACACCTAGATTGAGAGTGTAAGGGACTGGGAGAATAGTGTTTCTCTCTACAATGATTCTAATGATAAATTAGATACTTTAAAAAATTTTATAGGGGCAGCTAGGTGGCGCAGTGGATAGAGCACTGGCCCTGGATTCAGAAGGACCTGAGTTCAAATCTGCCCTCAGACACTTAACACTTACTAGCTGTGTGACCCTGGGCAAGTCACTTAACCCCAATTGCCTCACCAAAAAAATAAAACAAAACAAAACAAAAAAAAACCCCAAATAAACTTAGTATAAAAAAATTTTTATAGCATATATATATATATATATATATATATATTATATATATATATATATATATATATATATATATATATATATATATACTAGAGCTTCTCTGAAAAGGAATGGACATCATATGCCATAATTATGCAATAGGGGCAGCTAGATGGCACAGTGGATAGAGCACCAGCCCTGGAGTCAGGAGTATCTGAGTTCAAATCCGGCCTCAGACACTTAACACTTACTAGCTGTGTGACCCTGGGGCAAGTCACTTAACCCCAATTGCTTCACTAAAAAAAACAGAACAAAAAAACAACCCATAATTATGCAATAGAGTATTCTGATTCTGACTGATCAACAAGATGTAGGATATAAAAGTATATTACTGGATTTCTGATTTAAGAGCTGTTATTAGATGGTCATTATGTTGATGTGTTTTCTTTGAGTGTACTTATTTCTTACAAGGGAGGATTTTATATTGGGGAAGTGATTAGAAGTGACAGTGATATTGCAAAAAAGAAAAGTGAATCAATAAAACAATTTTTTTAAAAAGGCTATTATCGCAGAATAAAGACATTTTGAAAGGGAACTCAACATTGCATACGTTTCTTCTAACAGGACAAGTAACCATTATTGTTTATCTACTCTTATTTTTAGAAATGAAGTGAAGTTGCATACTGTCTAGTCTCTTCAACATGTGTATCTAAGATCATCGGATTTAGAACTGGAAACGATCTTAGAGTTCATTTGGTCCAGCCTTCTTTATTTTGTAGGCAGATGCTGAAACCATAGAGATAAAGTTTTTTTTATCTCTAAGTCACTCAGGTAACATATTTAGGATTTGAACACAAGTCTCTTTGTCTTCAAATCAGCCTTCTTTCCATTACACTGCATATTTATTTCAATACTTAAATACTCTATGATTTTCTCTGCGTGGACATTACAGTTCACTGACATGAATTGTGATCCTCTACCATCTTTTTGTGAGTTATGGACAAAAAATTCAATGTTCTGCAGCCGAACTTTGTCAATGGGTCTCTCTGAATTTAGGGTGGTGCACAGATGACAGACATAGGCTGTTTGCAGGCCAGTATTTGAAGACTTTCCAGCTTTAGTGGGACCTGTCAAAGCTTGCATTCCATTTTCTTAGACTTCTAGAATTCTGGGTCAACTATATAACATTATGAGGCATCAGAGGAAGATTTTGATGGAAGTGTAATAACAACTACATGGACATATAACTGTGGTGACATAAATAAGAATTGCACATGTCCAAGAAGAAGAGACATCTACATCTCTGATGTAAAAGTTTTTTTCCATATCACTTTATTCTCTTAGGCCTCAGAGTTTATAGGATCAGTAGAAGTTGCAAGGAAGTAAATTTTGGCTTAATATAAGAAAGAATTTATATTGTTAAAGGCTGTTGAATAGAACACCTCAGAAGGCATTGAGTATCACATCACTAGAGGTCTTCACATTCTTGCTGCTTTTTGGGTAGATGCTAGATGGGATTCAGGCTTCAGGTAGATTGGATGAACTCTGAAATAATTTCAGTTTCTGAGATCCTTTGAATTTATAAATTAAGAATTTGGTTTAGGGGCAGCTAGGTAGCTCAGTGGATAAAGCACTGGCCCTGGATTCAGGAGTGCCTGAGTTTAAATCCGGCCTCAGACATTTGACACTTACTAGTCGTGTGACTCTGGGCAAGTCACTTAACCCCCACTGCCTTGCAAAAAAAAAAAAATTTGGTTTAATGTTTATAAGGATCCATTGTAAACAATGGAACATTTTTATGATTTGGCATTTTAATTACCTTGTGGAACTTTTGTTCCATTTCACCTAGGGATTCTCTTGCTGACTGAACAATGACCATTACTAATAATAATTAATACTGCTAATATTATATATTATAATAATATAATCATTACTATAATGATAATAATAATCATTACTAATGTGATCTGAATGGGTTGTAACTTCTTCTTCTTCTTTTTTTTGCAAGGCAACGAGGGTTAAGTGACTTGCCCAGGGTCACACAGCTAGTAAGTGTCAAGCATCTGAGGCTAGATTTGAACTCAGGTCCTCCTGAATCCAGGGCTAGTGTTTTATCCACTGCACCACCTAGCTGCCCCCTGGGTTGTAACTTCTAATGCAACTAATAGGTATACTCATATCTTTTGACTAGTGATATACGTTGCATATCCCTTATCACTTTATATGCAGTCTTTCTCCTTTCCCCTTTCTTGCAAAAGGCAGGTAAATAAAAAATAATTCACATTTAAAAAGAGCATGTTAAAGGTTTACAAAAAAAAACCCTTTTCTTCACAAACCTGGGAAGTAGATCATGCTAGTAGGATTTTTGTCTTTAAAATGACAAGGAAACAAGGCTAGGCAAGGTAGAAGGATTTTCTAATGGTCATACTATTAGTGTTAGACTCTAATCTGATCTTCGGACTTTCAGCCAAAGTACCACTCTAGGGTGAATGTCTGTGCCACTTTTTGTCTTTATCAAATTATGTCTACCTTTTATTTTTGGTGCCACTTTAACCCTTTAGAACATAAAAAATATATTTCTAGATGCATAAAATGTGTTCGAAGAGACTTCAGAGATTATCTTGTTAAACTTATACTTGAACTACTACTTTCTAAACTCTAAAGTGGTCCTTCAGCCTCCGCTTAAAGATCTCCATATAGTCATAGTGTGATGGCTGGAATGATCAGATTATTGCGATGGTTAGTTAATGCCACATTTCTTATGTTCATTGCTATTTTTCCTAATAATTTTGGCAGTGGGGGGCAGCTAGGTGGTGCAGTGGATAAAGCACCGGTCCAGGATTCAGGAGGACCTGAGTTCAAATCCTGATTTAGACACTTGACTTTTACTAGCTGTGTGACCCTGGGCAAGTCACTTAACCCTCATTGCCCCACCAAAAAAAAAAATGGCAGTGGCAGTGAGAACCAATGGAGTAAGGGATTTTGTTCTCAAGATATTATTATAGTCATGTTTGTCATTCCTGAATCATAGAATCTAAGGAATGAAAGAGATATCACAATCATTTAGTACAACCATTACTTAAAGCATTGGTAATTTCTAGAGCATTCTGGTCATTCAGCCTCTACTTAAATGCATCCAGGGCTGAGGAACCCTGAAAGTAGCCTATTTCCATTTTTATTTTTGTTACATTTAGAAATGTTATAACGATCTTCCTTTCATTGTCCTAAAATGTACTGAAATGTGAAATATGCTACGCCAACTGTTCTTAGTTCTGTCCTCTGGGGCCAAGCAGAACAAGTCTAATCCCTCATCCCTTTTCCACATGCCAGACCTTCAGGCATTTGAGGATTCTGATCTTGTTTCCCCTAAGTCTTATGTTTTCCAGAATACAGATTTCAGTTGCATTTGGCAAGTAGCTGGATCAATTGAAGGCAGCATTTATTTGTATTTTTAAGTCATTAGTGCAGGAGCTTGCTTTGAATCTAGGTGCTTATTGTCATAAACTTAAAAGGGCTGCCGTGGAAAGTAGAACAAATATAATTTCTTTAAAAGACTCTTAACTCTACCAGACAATGATTCTTCTGATGCAATTCCTATCACTAAGCTATATCTGATTATAAATACTAACCAGAATTTAACTTCATAGATTCATATTTGTTCATTGATGATCAATTTAACACTTTAGCATAGGAATAAGATATTTTTAATTTTTCTCTGTTTTTAACTATGCAATGCTTGCTGGATCTCTAACCTGAGGGAATTTAAGGCCAAGTGTTTGTGGCACTGCTAAGGTTTTTCTCAAGCATGAATTATCTACTTCTCAGAGAATTGTGATGCATTGGGAATAACCCTGGAAAGAGTGGTCAGGAAAATCTTGGTTCCAGTTCCAGTTCTGCCATTACTTATCTTTGTAAAATGGGACTAGTCAGGGCAGTTAGGTGGTACAGTGGAAAGAGCACCGGCCCTGGCCTCAGACACTTGACACTTACTAGCTGTGTGACCCTAGGCAAGTCACTTAACCCCAATTGCCTCACCAAAAAACAAAAACCCAAACCAAAATGGGACTAGTCATTTTTCCTTTCTGGGCCTCAGCATCATCATCCATCTACAAAATGAGGGAATTGGTCCAGATTATTTCAAGGTTGAACATTTTATGACTCTACACTAATATTTTCTAACTCTCTTCTACTCTATTCAAATCTATTCTAACATTTTATGTTCTCAGTCCCTTCTAGTTTTTTTTATATTTAAACACTGTGTTTATAATACTTCTTTCAGCTCTGACAGTCTGTGTTCTGAGGCCCTTATCTCTCTAGAACTCGGATTCTCCTACTGAATTTATAACTGAAAGAACATATGATTTATTGTTTAGTTGGTTGTGGAGACCTTCCTAAGTGCTCTGTTTTCTGTCCACCTTGATAAAGATAGCTTTCCTTATAGGGAAATGAAGCGTTCTTCCAGGAAGCAAACTTGTTTTCTCTGGCTAAAGCAACCCTGTCTCTGAAATATAGAACATAGTGTTTATAGACTATGAAAAGCCTTATGTTTTGGCAAGGGTTAGTTTCCATCAATAACATTTCCCTTCACCAGAGGACTTGTTACTTTGTAAATCAGTCCCAAATGCTGTTTCAAGCAGTTTATGAAAATCTGATTAGTCTTTTTGTATCTCAATTACATTTTCTTGGAGATGATTGCATTATATACATCAGGGCTTTTCAGGTAGTTTTTAGATATTCTCTTTCAGTGGTGTAGCCAAATTGTGCATCCTTTTTGGTCCTGCGTCATTTTCCATGGGGGAAAAAGGATATAGCCTAGGGAACAGGGGAGGAGGGAAATGGTCCCTGAAGTATAATGGTGTGGCATATCCAAGCTGGTCACCAAGAGGTATTGTTCTGAGAGCTTATGCAATAGTATTTCGGCAAAGTAAATAGAAATATTTCTAGAAAGCACAATAAATCATACAATTTAGATCCAGAAAGGAACTTGGAGACCACCTGGCTCAACTTCCACATTTTAACTTGACAAGGGACTTAATTTCTGTGTCAGTTTCCTCAACTGTAAAATGGAGATAATAATAGCACCTATTTCATAGAATCATTGTGTGGATCAAATGAGTAGTATTTGCAAAAAGTGCTTAGCATAGTACTTGGCACATAGGAGGCAGTGTTCCCTTCCATCCATCCCCCCTTTACACAAATGAGAAAAGCGAGGCCTGGAGGAGTGAAGTGATTTGCCCATGGTCACAGAGTCAGGATTTCAGCTTGGGGTACTCTGGTGATAAAACTAGCAATGTTTCTGTTATATCATGTTGCCAAGAACCCATAATGAATTGGGTTTTTTTTTTTTTTTTTTTTTTTAGGCAATGGGGGTTAAGTGACTTGCCCACGGTCACACAGCTAGTAAGTGTCAAGTGTCTGAGGCCAGATTTGAACTCAGGTACTCCTGAATCCAGGGCTGGTGCTTTAACCACTGTGCCATCTAGCTGCCCCGAGTTGTTGTTTTTTTTAACAAGGCAATTGGGGTTAAGTGACTTGCCAAGGGTCACACAGCTAGTAAGTGTTAAGTGTCTGAGGCCGGATTTGAACTCAGGTCCTCCTGAATCCAGGGCTGGTGCTCTATCCACTGCGCCACCTAGCTGCCCCCCATAATGAGTTTTTTGTTGTTGTTTTTTTGTTGTTTTGTTTTTGTTTTTGTTTTGCAGGGCAATGGGGGTTAAGTGACTTGCCCAGGGTCACACAGCTAGTAAGTGTCAAGTGTCTGAGGCCGGATTTGAACTCAGGTACTCCTGAATCCAGGGCTGGTGCTTTATCCACTACACCACCTAGCTGCCCCCCATAATGAGTTTTTAAAAGGGCTTTTAAGCCCTTGCAGTTAGCTCTTTTAGTGTTTTGGTATTAACTAATAGTAAGTAGCTTTCACAACTAAATTTAAAAAAAATAATTTTGGGTTTCAATTTTTATCACTCTTTCCCTCTCTCCCCATCCCCTCCCTGAGGTGGCAAACAATCAAATATGGGTTATACACTTAAAAAAAAAAGGGGGCAGCTAGATGGTGCAGTGGATAGGGCACCAGCCCTGGATTCAGGAGTACCTGAGTTCAAATCTGGCCTCAGACACTTAACACTTACTAGCTGTGTGACCCTAGGCAAGTCACTTAACCCCAATTGCCTCACTAAAAAAAAAAATATGGGTTATACATGTACGATTATGTAAAACATCACCATATTTGTCATTTTGTACAGGAAAACTTGATTAAAAGGAAAAAAAATGAAAGAAAGTGAAAAATAGCATGCTTCAGTCTGTTCCATCAATATCAGTTGTTTCTCTGGAGGTGGATAGTATGTTTCATCTATAGTTCTTTGGGATTGTCTTGGATCATTGTATAGTTGAGAATAGTTAAGTCATTCACAGTACTTCATCAAACAATATTGCTGTCTCCGTGCACAATGTTCTGTTGGTTCTACTTACTTCACCATATTTCATATATGTCTTTCCAGCCTTTTCTGAAGTCATCCTGAAGAGTTGGATTTTTAGACTTAACCCTTTATAGGCCAGCTGTACTCTGAACTAAGGTCAGAGACAAAGAATCATGATTTTAAGGAGGTACAAAATCAATTAATTACAAATAGGATCAATAAGAATTATACAGGATCACTCTTAATTTCAAACCTATTGCTAAATAGGAAAGCGGAGAATCATCTGTGGTAGAGTGGCAAAGGGGGTGGTGGAATGGAAGGAGGAAAGTGAATAAGTATTTATTAAGTGCCCACTATCTGCCAGATACCATGCTAAGCACTTTATAAATACTATTTTATTTAAATTTTATCAGACATGTCAATCTCAGGTGCTATTGTTATCTCCATTGTATAGAAAAAGAAACAGAAGCAGACAGAGATTGTGACTTGCTCAGAATCACACGGTTAGAAAGTATTGCTTGAGGCTGGATTTGAACTCAAGTTTTCTTAATTAGACCAAGGGCTCTAATCCTAGCTGCAACTAGAATCACATACTCAGAAGGGACCTCAGAGGCCATCTAGTTTAACCTGTACCCCCTAAAGATCCTCCTCTGCGATATGATTGACAAGGGGGCATTTATCCTTTGCTTGAAAACTTCCAAAGAAGCCCACTATTGTTGAGGCAGCACATTTCACTTTTAGATAATTCTAATGGTTAAGAATTTATGGTTAGTTTTTTTTTCTGACCTAAAGTATCACTTTGTCTCTTTGTAACTTCCACCCTAGATTTTCCCTCTGGAGCCAAGTGTAATAAATCTAATTCTATTTTATGGTAGCCCTTGAAATGCTTGAAGACATTTTCAATCATTCCATCTCTCCCTGTGCTTCACCCCTCCCACTCTGTTCTCTACTCTTCAGTATTTTCTTAGACCCCTGCTTTGATTTCACTCTCTTCTCCTTTTATTCTATAGTTAACCATTTCAACTCTACACTATCCTTTATTAACCATCTTGTCCTATTAGCACTCTTCTCTTGCCCAAACTCAGCCCTGGATTCCTCCCATCATGCTCTTTCTGCATTCCTCTTTTTTTTTTTTAATTTAAAAATTTTGTTTTATTTTGCAGAGCAATGAGGATTAAGTGACTTGCCCAGGGTCACACAGCTAGTAAGTGTCAAGTGTCTGAGGCTGGCTTTGAACTCAGGTCCTCCTGAATCCAGGGCCAGTGCTTTATTCACTGCACAACCTGGCTACCCCCTGCATTCCTCTTAAGTTGTTGAACCTGGCTGGAGGAAGTCTCACAACCCTGTTGTGATTGGGCTACATTACAAATTCATATTATCAAATGTCATCTGGGCCCTCTGTATAGAAAGACAGTCTTTTTATTCCTACTTAATTGATTACCTATCTAATTCCCTACCAAACTATTTGAAATCTTTTGTTCCTTCTTCAAGGGGGAGCCAGATGGCACAATAGAGAAAGTGCCAGGCCTAGAGTCAGGAAGACCTGAGTTGAAATCTGGCCTCAGACACTTACTAGATAGACGTGTTACGCTGGGCAAGTCACTTAACATCTGTTTGTCTCAGTTTCCTCATCTGTAAAATGAGGATAATAATAGCACCTACCTTACAAGGTCATGGTGAGGATTAAATAATATGGTAATTGTAAATCACTTAGCATTATGATGGGCACATAGTTATTGTATAAATGTTAGTTGGGTATTATAATTAAGTAAATGTTAGCCGTTATTATAATCAAGTATTCCACACTTAGACTGAGAACCTTGCCTCTTACTTTACTGAGAAAATTGAGTTCATTTGAAAGGAGCTTCCTTTTTTCTTTTTCTCTTCATCTCGAGACCCTTAGACATTACCCCTACTCTTTTCTCCTTTCCTTATTCTCTGATAAAGAAGTGGCCCTTCTTTGCTAAGACCATCACTTCTACATATTCTCTTGATCCTATCCTCTCCCTTCTTCTCCAGAAGATTGTAACCTGAAATTAATCATACTTTTTCTCTTTGAATCTTCAACATTTTATCTATTGGTTCCTTCACTACTTCTTTCAAACATACTCAAGCTTTCCTTATCTTTCAAAAAACTATCTCCTCAAACTATCACTCTAGATATCTCCACTCTTTCTCAGCCAAACTTCTTGCGAGGGGTGGGGGAGAACACAATTTTCTACACTTACTACTTGCTCCTCAACCCTTTGAAGTGTGGTTCTTGACCTCATCATTCTGCTAAAATTACCCTAACTGAAATCCTAACCATAATTCTAACTCTCCAAAGTTACCAATGATTTTTAAATTGCAAAATGATTATCTCTTCCCAGTGCTAATCATTCTTGACCTATCTGCTGAATTTGACACTGTTAACCACATTTTCCTCCTGGATACTATTTCTTCTTTGGGTTTTCATGACACTGTTCTCCCTGCTTCTCCTGTTACTGTGCTAGCGCTCCTTCTTAGTCTTCTTTGCTGGATCATCATTCACATCATGACCCCTAACTGGGAATGTTATCCAAGGTTCTGTCCTAGGTACTTTTCTTACCTCCCTGTATATGCTCTCTCAGTAGCCATGTCAACTCCTTCAGTTTTAACCACCATATCTATGTTAGTGACCCTCATTTATAAACAAGCATATAATATATTGTATGTTTACATGTATACATATATGCATATAGGAATATATACAGACACATATATAACATGCATGTATATTTCTATGTATCGATGTCCAGTTGTGGTCTCTCCTCTGAGCTTCATTCCCACATCACTATATATAAATTCTGAAATCCAAAATGTATCGAAAAATAAAAAATTCATCTACCATGAATAAAAAAATCAGGAGTTTCAATTATTCTGTCTGACAAGCAAAAACAAACTTTTCAAAAAATAAAAAGGGATAAACAAGGAAACTATATTTGCTGAAAGGAACCACAGACAGCAAACCAATATCAGTAATAAACTTATATGCTCCAAATGCCTTAGCGTCCAAATTTATAAAGGAAGCCTCTGAGCTACAAGAAGACATAGACAGTAACA
This sequence comes from Dromiciops gliroides, assembly GCF_019393635.1. NCBI lineage: Eukaryota > Metazoa > Chordata > Mammalia > Microbiotheria > Microbiotheriidae > Dromiciops > Dromiciops gliroides. The sequence goes on along the minus strand of NC_057862.1, from coordinate 385,130,468 downwards.
TAGTGATGGAAGTCTTCAATATCCCTGTCTCAGTTTTGTATAAGTCTAACAGAGATAAACAAAAGGAGAAAATATAGAACTGAACAAATTGTCAGAAAAACTAAAGATGAAAGACTTATGGTATCTTCTAAATGGGATTGTAAAAAAATATGTATGTATATGTGTGTGTATGTGTGTGTGTGTGTATGTGTTTTTCAGTACCACATGGAACTTTTACAAAAATTGCATATACTAGGGCACAGAGATATTTTCATTTATTTGATTTATTTTAAAATGTTTTGTTTAAATCATAGAAGCATTTTATTATTTTCCAGTGACATGTAAAGATAGTTTTCAGCATTTGTTTTTATAAAATTTTGAGTTCCAAATTTTTCTCCCTCCTTTCTCTCTGCTCTCCCCATGACAGAAAGTAATCTGATATAGGTTATATACGTACATTCACATTAAACAGATTTCTGCATTAGTTATGTTGTGAAAGAAGAATCAGAATAAAAGGGGAAAACCTCAAAAAGAGTAGAAATGGTATGATTCAATCTGCATCCTGGTTCCACAGTTCTTTTTTCTGAATGTAGAGAACATTTTCCATCATGAATCTTTTGGAATTGTCTTGGATCATTGTATTGCTGAGAAGAGTCAAGTCTATCACAGTTGATCATCACACAATGTTAATACTGAGGGCACAGAGATATTGCAAACAAATATGAAAAGGCAGAAAGTTAATACATCCTTTACAAACCATGATTTACAAAAAACAAAAAATGCAGATTGAAATGAAGACTTAACATAATGAAGTCCTAAATAATGAGGGGGTCAAAGAACAAATCATAAAAATAGCATACCTAATAAGTGACTAAAATGTACACATTTTGAGTCAGAGACTTCATTACTGGGCTTATACTCCAAAGATAAGAAGTCCCCATATACTCCAAAGTATTTATAGCAGCACTTTTTGTGATAGCTAAGAACTGGAAACAAAGTAGATCCCCATTAATTGGGGTACATGAATGTAATAGAATGTTATTGTGCTGTAAGAAATGATATGAGTGATGAAGATAGATAAGATGAATGAATACAGAATGCAATATGGAGAGCCAGAAATCCCATCCCCCCAATATACACAGTAACTACAATGTAAATGGAAAGAAAACCAACCAAGAGAAATCAAAAGTGAATATAACAAAATTATAAAGATCAAGCATGACTCAAGTGAAGAGATATGAGAAGACACTCCCATCTCACCCCTTGTTGGAGGGGAGAGGTCCACAAATGTCATACCTTGCACATGTTTTTGGGCTTATTCAATCATTCATCATTTGTGCTGAGTTTTTTTCCTCTTTAAAAATATATTTGTTATATAGGATGGCTCTCTGGGTAGGTGATTCTTGGTTGTAATTCTAGTTCCTTTGCCCTCCAGACTATCAAATTTCAAGCCCTCCAATCCTTTAATGTAGAAGCTACTAAATCTTGAGTTACCCTGACTGTGGCCCCACAATAGTTGAATTGTTTCTTTCTAAATGCTTGCAATACTTTCTCCTTGACCTGGGAGCTCTGGAATTTTACCATAATATTCCTGGGAGTTTTCATTTTTGGATCTCTTTCAGGAGGTCATCAGTGGATTCTTTCAATTTCTATTTTACCCTCTGGTTCTAGAATATTAGGGTAATTTTCCCTGATAATTTCTTGGAAGATGATGTCCAGGCTCTTTTTTGATCATGACTTTTAGGTAGTCCAATAATTTTCAAATGATCTCTCCTGTATCTATTTTTCAGGTTACTTATTTTTCCAATGAGATATTTCACATTGGCTTCTATTTTATCATTCTTTTGTTTTTGTTTTATTGTTTCTTGATTTCTCATAAAGTAATTAGCTTCCATTTGCTTAATTCTAATTTTTAAGAAGTTATTTTCTTCATAGAGCTTTGGTACTTCTTTTCCATTTGGCCAGTTCTGCTTTTCAAGAAATTCTTTTCCTCATTGGCTTTTTGTACTTCTTTTACCATTTGGCCTAGTCTGTTTTTTAAGGTGTTATTTTCTTCAGTATTTTTTTGTTTTGTTTTGTTTTGTTTTAGTGAGGCAATTGCGATTAAGTGACTTGCCCAGGGTCACACAGCTAGTAAGTGTCAAGTGTCTGAGGCCGGATTTGAACTCAGGTACTCTTGACTTCAGGGCTGGTGCTCTATCTACTGCGCCACCTAGCTGCCCCTTCAGTATTTTTTTGTGTCTCCTTTACCAAGCTGTTACCATTTTTTCATGATTTTCTTGCATCACTCTCATTTCTCTTTCCATTTTTTCTTCCACCTCTCTTTATTTTCAAAGTCCTTTTTTTTTTTTTTGTGGGGCAATGAGGGTTAAGTGACTTGCCCAGGGTCACACAACTAGTAAGTGTCAAGTGTCTGAAGTCAGATGTGAACTCAGGTCCTTCTGAATCCAGGGCTGGTGCTTTATTCACTGTGCCACCTAGCTGCCCCAAAGTCCTTTTTAAGCACTTCTGTGGCCTGAGACCAATTCGTATTTTTCTTGGAAGCTTTGGATGTAGGAGCTTTGACTTTGTTATCTTCTTTTGAGGGTGTATTTTGATCTTCCTTGTGACCATAGAAACTTTCTGTAGTCAGAATTGTTTTCTGTTTGCTCATTTCCCCAGCCTATTTCTTGACTTTTAATTCTTTGTTAAAGTAGGGTACTGCTTACAGGGTGGAGGGTGCACTGTCCCAAGCTTCAGGGGGTTTGTGCATCTGTTTTCAGAGATACTTCTAGGGATTTGCAAGTTTTGAGTTCTTCCAAAGTAGTATGATTTAAGGAGAGATATGTTTACTACTCTCTTGGCCTGTGCTCTGGTCTGCAAGCAACCACAAGACTGCTTTTCTGCCCTGGAACTATGAACAGAGTCCCCACTCCATTGTGGCTGCAAGCTCTGGTGTGTTTGTGCTCCTCCCCAGCCTGGAATCAGCACCCAAGGCAGTGACCTGGATCAGAGTATAGGCAAAACAACAGAGTCCTGTCTTAGTGCTAGCAAAGAGGCACCTATAATCTGGCCAATTGTTTGACCCCCTTACTGTCTGTGGGCTAAGAGTTCCAGAAGCAGTTGCTGCTGCTGCTGATTCAGTGGCTCCCAAGGAGGTTTGCTGGGACTGGGTCTGCACTGGCGCAGCCCAGGCTCCACTCTCATCCCAGTGCAATAGACCTTTTCTGATGACCTTCTGAGTTGTCTTTGGCTGGAAAATTATTTCAGCCTGTCCTTTTGTGGGTTCTGCTACTCCAGGAATTGTGTTATAGCATTACTTGAAAGTATTTGGAGGGGTCTTGGGGAGAGAGCTCAGTCAAGTCATTGCCTTTTCCCTGCCATCTTGACTCTGTGCCCCTATTATATATTTCTTATAAATGATCATTTAGTCTTTGCTCTTTGTTTTGATTATACAAACCCCAACTTGTCCCAAGTCCCTCATTGCATTATCCTGCCCAATCCCAAGGTCCTTAGTTTACTATTATTATTATTTCTTTTGCTCTTTAATGCTTCTTATACATTGTACTGTACTCTATTTCCTGTCTACTCCGCCCCCACTTCCTTGTCCATTGATTATTTAATTAAAGTGAATTTTAAACATAATTTTCAACAAGCATTGTTTTCCTTTTACCTCCTTTCCTATTCTTTTTTTTTTGGGGGGGTGGGGCAGGGCAAGAGGGGTTAAGTGACTTGCCCAGGGTCACACAGCTAGTAAGTCAGAGGCCGGATTTGAACTTAGGTCTTCCTGACTCTAGGGCCGGTGCTTTATCCACTGCGTCACCTATCTGCCCCCTCCTTTCTTATTCTTATTCTCCCCTGGGATTTTCTAGAATATGTTCTCAGGATTGTCAATTCTTAATGGAGGCAATGGGGCATGGGAAATATTCTTATACTTTAGTCCAGCTGGTCTTTGTCTTTTCTCATGCTGATGATTCTTTTCAACGTCAAGATACCCTCCCTTTATGGGGCAGCTAGGTGGTGCAGTGGATAGAGCACCGGCCCTGGAGTCAGGAGTACCTGAGTTCAAATCTGGCCTCAAACACTTAACACTTACTAGTTGTGTGACCCTGGGCAAGTCACTTAGCCCCCAATTGCTTCACTAAAAAAAAAAAAAAGAAAGAAAGAAAAAATAATTTGGGGGTGGCTAGGTGGTGCAGTGGATAAAGCACCGGCCCTGGATTCAAGAGGACCTGAGTTCAAATCCGGCCTCAGACACTTGACACTTACTAGCTGTGTGACCCTGGGCAAGTCACTTAACCCCCATTGCCCTGCCAAAAAAAAAGATACCCTCCCTTTGAACTTATAAACTTCTGTTCTATGAACTCTGAGCCTTGCCAACCTGGATACCTAGTCATTTTTTGCCCCCTAGTGGGAATCAGCATGTTTCCATCTTGTAGAAGATGATCTCCTAAAATGTCCAAATCTCCCTTAGTCAGTCTCACTGACCCCCTTCTCTGAGGGATCAACTTCATGCTGCTGCCTAGTTGTTACCCCTCTGTTGGCACATATTTCCAGTTCCACTTCCCCTTTTCTGTTCTGTCCCACAGTTCTGTCTCATTCTCCCATACCCCCAAAGTGGAAGAAGAAACTGAATGCCTCTTGTCTATCTCTCTTCTATAGCCCTGACTATTTATTACTAGTTTCACCCTTTCCTTTTACCATGAGAGGTACTCCTCTGTATTATCTTACCATCCATAATATTGATTTCTTAATGAGGGAATGCAATTTTTCTCTATGCCAAAAAATTAATTCACATCTTCTTCCCTCTATCCTGCTGGTTTTCCTCATTGTATCTTTCACTCCTTGTGTTCTTTAAGCTCATTAATAATTTCCTTGTCTTTTCACTGTCATATTGTACATGTGTTTTAAGAGAAAATCAAACAAGTAGAAGTATTAGCCTCACCACATACAGTCTTCGCCTATATATGAAGATAAAATATTTCATTTCTTAATCTTTCATTACAACTTGAAATTATTTTACTTTCAGCTGTTTGGTTATTTTGCAAGTTGATACTCTGATCATCCTGTGTTCTTTGGAGGAATGATTCAAATTCTTCCCTTTTAATGAAAGTTTAGTTATTTTCATCATTGCTTGGGCTTAGTTTTTTGGATAAGCTATTCTGGAGAGCCAACTATTCTTTCCTCTTGGCCACAGCATATAATTTTTCCTTTGATTTTTTTGCTATGATGGGTTAATTATGTTATTCTGATTATTCCTCCTTCGTAGGTAAAAAGTGTTTTTCCTGTTGCTTGTAGAATTTGTTTTTCAGTATTCTGAAGTTTGACTACAGTATTCCTTGTTATTTCAGTATTTCAAACCTGGGGGTTTTTATATTATTATTTCAATCTGAACTTTGCTGTCTTATTTTTTTGTTTGTTTGTGGTTTGTTTTTTTTTTTTTTGGTGGGGCAATGAGGTTTAAGTGACTTGCCCAGGGTCACACAGCTAGTAAATGTCAGATTTACTGAGGCCAGATTTGAACTCAGGTTCTCCTGAATCCAGGGCTGGAGCTTCATCCACTGTGCCACCTAGCTGCCCTAGTGGACTTTGGTATCTTGTAATAATGTCTGTGGACATTTTTTTCCTGTAGAATTACATGACTTTCTTTTATTTAGGTTTTCTTTTTCTTGATTAAAAAAAGAGAAAGACCTATTATAATGCCAGGTTATCTCAGATTATCTCTTCATATACTATCTTCAAGCTCAAGATTTTTGTAAAACCCTCATAGGGCCTTAAAATCTTGTTTTTTAAAAATTTTGTTCCATTATTTTTCTTTCTGTCTGCATTTTTCACATTAAAATTACAGTGTTTTTGTCTTTTGTTCTACCTTCTCTAGTATTTTATCAGACTTACTGATTTCTTCTTTTAGATCTCTAATTTATGTCTTTATTCTTTGGTATCTTTCCTTGTTCCTCTAATTGTTCTGAACCATTCTGGAGTTTCTTGTGGTTATTTCATTGTCATTTCAAGGTCCTTGCAGAATTTGTTATGTTTACTAGTTTCATCTTCCCCAGGAGATTTTGACTTTGTTGGAAAGTACTTGTTTACTGAAATGACTAATTTCTTCAAATGCTTGCTCATTTCTCCTCAGTTAGCTTTTGTCTGTCTCAATCAATCAATACTGAATTTTCTATCCTTGTTTACTACCACACCAAATAATACAAGTAAAATGCCCCTGAATTCAAATTCGGTTCAGGATTCCTTCTAGGAAAACTATATCTCCAGTATTCCCTTAATTGACTTTTGTCAATAAGTGAAAAAAGGTTAATTTAGTGTGACTTATTCTTGATAAAGTCATAATGGAGTTTTTTCATAATTACTGCTACCTTTTTTTAGAAGTTTATTATTTTTTAAATGATACATTCAAGAATTTCATCAGGAACAAAAATCATTTAGGCTTCATTTTCTTTGCTTTCTTGAAAATTAGAAAAAGTTCCCCTTTTCTAGTGAGGTGGTGACCCTCCTCTTCTCCAGTCTTTCAGATATCACTGACAGAGGCTTAGTGAACACATCTGTTAGTTCTTTCAGCATCTGATGATACAACTTGAATTCCTAAGGAGTCACTGAGTGCTTTTCTTACTATCTCCTTATTTATTTTGAGGATCAACTTCACTATTGGGCACATTTACTCTATGCTTTCCAGACCAAAGATCATTCTCCTAGGCAGAGAAAACAGAAGTAAAATAAGAGTTAAACAATTATCCTTGTCTTTTGTCAGTTATATTTCTATTCACACAAATTGTACTACTCCCTTCTTTGATCTTTCTCTTTTCCCAATATAGATTTTAAACAGAAAAAAAATCCTCTTTGTCTTATCTTTTCCTATAAGCCTCAGCTCATTCTGAGCTCTAGTACTCTTCCTACCATTACAGGACCATGCCATACTTTTTAATTTGTCCTTTGTCAGGAGACCTGGGTTTAAGTCTTGGTTCTATCACTTACTAGTCTTGTAACCTTAGGCTATATTGCCCCAGCAGTTGGAACTAGGATTAATGGGTGGAATCGGAAAGGCATATTTTGGCTTAATATAAGTAAGAATTTTTTAATGATTAGATCGTTTGAAAGTGGGATAAAATGTCCAAATAGGAGTGAATTCCTTGTCATTGGAGGTGTTGAAGCCAAATCTGGATGACTTCTCATTGAGTTGTAGAAGTGGGGTGGGGTTCCTGTATTGAGTGAGAAATTAAATTTAGAGGTAACCTGTAAGGTCTTTTCCAAATCCATGATTCTGGTATAGGTAGAGGATAGAAACTACTTAACCACATTGGCCCTCAGTTTTCTCATCTATAAAATAAAGGGATTGGATCAGATTATCCTGAAGGGCTCTTTCACAGCTACATCTAATTTTTTGTGACTCTAAGCAATAGCTCTTCTGTTACTGACACTTGTAATCAGTGATAGTATACCGTTGTTATATTCTATTTCTAAGATCTTTGTATTTCTTTGGTTTATGTTATTTGCCATTTAAACAGGTTTCCACATTGATCTTCCCTTTTACTTTAATCCCGTAGCTCATTTATAGGCTTGCTTTGTAGGCCTAAACTATTTGGATTGTAGATTTTCCAAGTTCATGATTTTGTGTCCATCCATTTCTCCACACCTCTCCACCTAATTTCTGTAGAATATACTAGCTATAAATGTTAATGAATTATGCAGGGGGTTGTTTATGATGTTCTAGTGCATAAACAAATCATTAGGCCGATTAACCCAAGAATAGCAGATCCACTGAAGGTCCAGGAATACCATACCTATCACCTCTTTGAAGACCTATGATCTGTTTGCTGAATTAAAAATTGTTCTTCAAGATTTACATTATTCTCTACCCAAGATATCATTTCCTTATGTTCTTCCCTTTCCCTTCCACCAGAGGCCTATAAACTTTCTGGCATTGGCCTATTATGCCATTCCAAAGTCTGATCAATAAAGTTGTTGCTGAGAACACACCAGTAGAACAGTTTTGTATTACTTGAATTATAGAATGTGAAAGCTAGAGGAAATCTTAGATTATACAAAGTTAGAACAAAAGATGACTAGATTTTGAGATATCTTGGCCAACCTGGAATGTCAATCTGTAAAGGATTCCCAGCACATAGAATGATAAAGATATAGGAGACTGTATTATAATATAGAATGTTAGAACATAGGGCAAGTAATAATTCTATTATCAAACCACAATGCTCATACTCTCATCTAGGGATGTGTGGCTGTGGTGAAAATACTAATGTAAAATAAACCTATTGATAAACAGTCCCAGTATGGTTAACATGTACAGGCTTCACTCTAGCAGAGGAATGAAGTAGGGGCTAAAATGTGAGGAAAAGAATTGGGCCCACTGGGCTCTATTATTCTTGGGGACTATGTCAGTCTTTGCTAATAAGTTAGGTGATTAGGGAGGAACATTGAGTCTTTCAGGTCCCTAAGAGACCATTTAGCTTAGCATTTCAGTGTTCTTGTGATTCTACACCTTCCCTTGGCACCTACCTTATACCTAGGGAGTGATTTAGACATTAGGGAGAAGTAGCAATCTTGCATTAACAAAGCAATAGGGAAAGATTTGTGTACCAGTTTCATTAACATTATCATTTTCATAAATATCATGCTGATATTTAATAAAGGCCTCATTGCTTGCAGCTCCATTAAGCAACCAATGATATATTTCAACTTTATTGATGAGTAAGATGCAAAATTAAATCAAATTCAAACTATCTAGAGATAATATTTTATATTTACCATTCCATAGCCTTCTTCCTAAGGGCTATAATATTAACTGTCTTTGTTTGAGGTAAGTGTGGGTATTCAGTTACCTTAAAAAAGATTACATTTGTTTTTGAATGAGAAGATGTGAGGTTTGCACTACAGTGTAGTGGAAATGGCATGAGATTTGGAATCAGAAAATCTGAGTTTGAAACTGGGATGTGTTCTTTATATATGTGATCCTGCTCAGGTTACTCCAACCCTTTAGGTTTTCTTCATGTATAAAGTAAGGAGGCCGGACTAGATGATTCCCAAAGTTCTTCTAGCTCTAACTTTTGTGTCCCTATGTGTTAGAAGGTCTGAGTTTAAATGCATATTGCCATTTACAAGTTGTATGAGATTGGATAATTGATCTTTATGAATCTCCATATCTTGATGTGTAAAATGGGTATCTGTGTCCCTACCCTCCCTGGCTCACAGGGCTGTTATAAGGATTGAATGAAATAATGGATGTAACAGTGATTTGTAACCATAAAGGATTATATGAATATCAGCTATTATTATTATTATATGTATGATCATTACTTTAGGTTTCATTGCTTTATCAGTTGCCTTAAACTTTTAACCAAAATATTGGGTTATTCAGGCCATTTATGCTGATTCATATATATATATATATATATAAAATCCCAAACACTGACTCAATAGTTTCATTACTGGAGTCTTTCCAAGACCTTTTGTCAGGGAGGCAATAAGAATATAGTGGAAAGTACTCTTGATTGGTCTAGGAGACATGATTCTAGCCAACTAACTTTGTGATGTTGAACAAGTCACTTCTCTTTTTTTGGACCTGTTTTTTCATCTATGAAAGGAGGGAGCTGGACTAGATCATCTCTAAGGTATCCCTTCTATCTCTAACATTCAATAATGACTAGAGTTTCCATTCTCTCTCCTTAGAGAGAGAGAATAATAGGTTGTTGGAAGTGGAACACTTGTGGATTATGGTGATATCTAATGTGTGACCATCTATCCCTATATGTGGTTGAGATGGAATGGAGTAAGTAGGTCTTAGTATTTAAGGAAACTGAAGAATTGGGAGGTTGAAGAGTCTAAGGGAGCATCTATGTAGATGTTAAAGTTCCCTGGTATAAGAGCAGGAGTTGAGGAGGAGGGGAAGTGAAGTAGTGAGCCAGGCACTGAAGTCCTTGAGAAAGGAAGGTAAATAACTAGGGCATCAGTATACCAGGCTATAATAAAATATATACATATATGTACATGTATGTGTTTATAATTCGGTTTGCAAAGCAGTGGATTTTTAAAAACTTAGTAAGGTTAATAAAAGTCTCAATGTGTTTTGAATTCACTATAAAGTTTTGAAAATTATTTTATTTTAAAAATCACTGTTAAAGTTTGTTTTCTGAATTAACTCTTTGAACATACTGTTTTTGAACTTAATGCTAAAATAATAAAATGAATTTAAAAAGCATTAAGTTAAAAAACTAAGGTTATCTGTGCATTTGGCAGCTCTTAATTTTGTCTCTGGCAGAAACATATTATAGGTGCTAGAATAAGTCATTTCCCATCTTTTGGCCAGTTTGTAAATGCACCAATTTCTGAACATGGGCTTTAACATAACACAAAAGTGTCTGTTTTCATAAGCATATATTTTTCTCTCAAGCATAAATAATGATATATATACTATTGCATGATTTGTGACAGTTGTGGAAAATTATCATTGTTAATCATTTAAATCACATGTAGGAAAGCTCTGCCATGAGGAGAAAGCATCTGAGGGCAAGCCATGTGGTCAGGTCCTTGGCATCAGGAAGTGATGTTTGCTTGTGGGTACCATCTATCAAAGATACCAGCCAATTAGCTTGGAGGGGTGTGTGTGTGTGTGTGTGTGTGTGTGTGTGTGTGTGTGTGTGTGTGTGTATGTGTGTGTGTGTGTATGGGGGATGTTCCCAGTTTCACAGGAGGCTTCTGGGAGGAAGGAGGAAGCATTGGGTCTTTTTTGTTCCTGACCTCACCATGGCAGGTCGGATGATGGGGTCTCTTAGAAATAGTTAGATTTTTACCTTTTTCCCTGATCCTAATGCTCTTTAATAAATACTTAAACACTTAAATACTCTTGCTAAAGTTTATAATTTATTGGTGACCACTCATTAGATTTTAGATGGTATAGCTAGAATTTTAGCCCCTTACACACGAAAGCAAATTCGAATTTTATTTTAAATAGCTCAGAATGACAATATGTACTTAGATTTTAAAAAGTAGAGATAATTGAAAAGCATGAAATAAAAAATGAGACTACATAGTAAAATATAGTATTTGAGGCATAGTATAAAGACTAAGGATGAATGTATATTTGTAATTCTTATTAATGGGGAACTACCTTGGAAAAGGAAAGTTGGTAAGCCACAAAGTAGGAAACATAGAAGAAAATTTAAGAATGTGGTTTATCTTCAGGCAAGAGAATGGGCAACAATTTCCTTTTGATGCTCATATTTCATTTGGCATAGACTGACCGTACCTTTTTGTCTTGGAGTTTCCTTTTCAAAAATATTAGACCTGGAAGGAAAGCTAGACATAGATAATCTGGTTTTATCTTCCAATTTAAAGATGAGGAAACTGAGGTCAAGAGAAGGAAAATTACTTACTCTAGCTACTACAACATTTTACATCCAGAGACACAACTGGAACCTAGGTCTCAATTCCAAGTTCAGTATTTTTCCCATCAGCACTCAGAGAGGCAGATTTCCCTATAATTTTTATGATACCTCATAATGGTGAGGAGTTCCGAAATATTTTTACTTAAAATTTTTTATTATGAATTTAATAAACATGAACAAACATGTACTTTTGATATACAAAGAACATAAGAAGATTGTATTTGAAATTGTGAACTTATACATAAATTTAAAATTCATATTAAGTTTAACATGATAGTAACAAAACTGTTCTCCTTGTCTAAATTCTGAATCTTCTCCTTCTGTGTATTTTTAAATGTTTCACTAAAATATGTTTTTCCTTATAACAAATAAGTATAATCAAAACAAACATATGAGCTATACCTAAAGGTCTCATTCAGCACCTCTAGTCCATTATCTCTCTGCCAAGAGGCAGGAAGCATTTTTCATAATCAGGCTTCTGAAGTCATGATTGGTCACTACATTGATCAGAGTTCTGCAGGCTTCAAAGTTGTTTTCCATTATATTATTACAGTTATCTTGTAAAGCAGTATCCTGTCTCTGCTCACTTCTCTCTACATCAGTTCATACAAGCATTCCTAAGTTTCTTGGAACCCCTCTTCTGTGTTGTTTCTTATAGCACAATAATATTCTGTTACATTCATATACCATTTGCATACCATGCCAATATAGTAATTTCCTAATTGATAGGTACTCTCTTTGTTTTCAAATCTTTGCTTTGACAATAAGTATTGATGTAGATACTTTTGTACATATGAGTCCTTTCATTCTATCTTTGACCACTCTAGGGGTGTTGCCCTAGTAGTAGTGTTTCTGAGTCAAAAAGAGTATGCATAGTTTAGTGACATTTTGGGTGTAGTTTCTTTTAAAAACAATATTTATTATTTTGGACATTCATTATTTTTATTTTTTAGTTTCTAATTCACTCTCTCCCTTCAGGCATTGAGAGGGCAAGCAATATGATGTGAATTTTACATGTAAGGTCAAGCAAAACATATTTCCATATTAGCCATGTTGCAAAAAAAATAATAAAATGAACAGTAAGAAATGTAAAGAAGGTGAAAAAAGTATGTTTCAAGCAGCATTCAGAGTTTTATCAGTTCTTTCTCTGGAGGCAGATAGCATTTTTCTTCACGGGTCCTTTGGAATTGTCTTGGATCATTGTCTTTGATCAGGGTAGCAAAATTTTTCATAGTTGATCATTTTATAATATTGCTGTTACTTTGTACAATGATTTCCTCATTCTGCTCACTTCACTTTGTATCAGTTCACATAAGTCTTCCTAGGTTTTTCTGAAATCATCCTGTTTGTCATTTCTTATAGCATAACTTGTCCAGTCATTCCCCAATTGATGTGCATCTCTTCAATTTCTAATTCTTTGCCACCACAAAAAGATCCACTATAGATTTTTGTACATATAGGTCCTTTTCCCTTTTCTTTTGTCTCTTTGGGATACAGACTTATTAGTGGTATTGCTGTATCTAAGGGTATGCAGTTTTATAGCCCTTTGAATATAGCTCCAAATTGTACTTCAGAATGGTTGGACTAGCTTGCAACTCCACCAAGAGTGCATTAGTGTCCCAATTTTTCCATATTCCCCTCCAATATTTGTCTGTTTTCTTTTCTGTCATATTAGCCAATCTGATAGGTATGAGGTGGTACTGCAGAGTTAATTTTCATTTTTCTAATAGTGATTTTAGAGCATTTTTTTCATGTGACTTTGATATCTCTTATTTTCTTCTGAAAGCTGTCTCTTCATATCCTTTGACCATTTGTCAGTGAACTCACTTCCACCTTCTGGCTGCCACTAAGACCTGGCTCCCTTCTGGTGACACAACCTTTCTGGCTGCTCTTTCCAGCATTGGCTACACTTTCACTTATTCCCTTTGACTTATTGGAAGTGGGGAAGTTGGAATATCATTCGTTCCTTACTCTATTCCAGGTCCTCCCCTACCATATTACTCAGTAACTTCTCCTTCTTTGAGGTTTATATTCTCTGTATCTCCCACACAATCAAAGTTCTAGTAACTGTTGTCTAAAGACTTCTAGGACACTCTTCTTCCTTCCTGAACAAGTTCAGTTTCTGGCTCACAATCTTTCTTTCCTTCCCAAATTCTGCCCTCATACTGGGGGACTTCAATATACAGATTGACACTCCCTCAAAGACCACATCTCCTAGTTCCTCAACCTATTCATTTCCTATGACCTGCTCCTTCCCACCTTAGCCATTCATAATGATGGTCATGCTCTTGATTTTGCCATCCACCATAAATGTTCCATCTTCATGTTCATGAACTATGAAATTCCATTATTTGATCACAATCTGATGATTTCCCATATCTCTCTCTCTTTTAATCCCAATCCCTGCTTTTCATCTATGCTGTGACTTGCAAATCCTCAATCCCTCAATTCTCTTCCAGATCATCACCCCATACAGTAGCTACACTCTCCTTTTAGTTTCTTGACCCTTAGGTGAACCAGTTAAAATTACACTGTCCTCTTCTCTTGAGTCCCTTGCTCCTTATCATATCACCGATTACTCCCTGCCAGGCCTCTGCCATGGATTACTACCACCCTACTGCCTTTATTCTTACACATGTGCTGCTGAATGAAAATGAACAAAATCATGTAACCATTCTGACTGGGTCCACTATAAATTTGTTATATAACCTTAACTGGATCTTTATACTATGCAATCCTTCTATGCATCCCTAGTTAACTTACTGTTCTACTCACCACTATGGCTCTTCCGGTCCTTTTCATCCTCCTCAAACCTACCATTGCTACCTCTCCCTCTTCCTTTCAGGTGAGAGCCTTGCCTCATATTTTACTGAAAAAATTAAGGCCATTCACACGAGTATTGCATAAGGTTGGGATTTGGCAAGGCATGAGCCAGGATAAAACAGGAGCCAAGGGATTCAAAAGTAGAGGATACTACTATGTTGGTTAGGCACAGGGTCAAGACCAGGAAGTAGGGAAATTGAAGCCAGAGGAGGAGTTGATGGCCTGGGAAAGCATTAAGAGAAGAAGGAACTGGAGGTCTTGGTGAGGATAAAGAATAGATTTAGGGATGAGATACAAGGAGAGATGAAATGATAGGAGTTTCTTGTTGTATAGAGGGATTTCAAAATTCTTGGACATGGAAGTGGAACATTTATAGGTAATGATGATAGAAAGAGTTTGAACATTCACATAAAATGAAGTGAACTTATAAGTAATAGGTGTTGAGGAAGTTAGGAATTGAGGCCAGGGTGCTTGAGGGAACATCATTACATATATTGAAGTCCCATGGGTGGATGAGAGAGGAATACATTGATCAGAGTTCTGCAGGCTTCAAAGTTGTTTTCCATTATATTATTACAGTTATCTTGTAAAGCAGTATCCTGTCTCTGCTCACTTCTCTCTACATTCAGCTACTGAAGAACCAAGAAAGGAAGTGATAGGATCTTTGAGACAATAGATAATTGCTACCCAAATCTGATAAAAGTGGATAGAGTCAATTTCAAATGAGAGGTTGTCAAGTGATAGCAGCAGAGAGAGGATCATGAAGTAAGGAAGGCTATGGCTATTCACACTTTTGTTCCACTATTTTGGGGGGCAAGGGCATGTGGTAAGGAATATCTAGTGCCAGAAAGGATGGCCAGGGAAGTAGTGTCTTCTGATGGGACATAGGTTCCTAAGAGCCAGAAATGAAGGTGCATGGGAGGGAAAGGTGAAGAATTAAGGGATGTTTGGATGGAATGGGGTCCAGAGGGCACAAGGGAATGGACAAGAGGAGCTAGAGTGGCACTTGGGAGAAAGCCTGTATTATATTTTGTATACTTGTGTCCTCATAACCCCTACCTTATCAGATTGTAAATTCCCTGAGGGATGATTCTTCATTGTCTTTTGTTTTTGTTTTTGTTTTTGCAGGGCAATGGGGGTTAAGTGACTTGCCCAGGGTCACACAGCTAAGTGTCAAGTGTCTGAGGCCAGATTTGAACTCAGGTACTCCTGAATCCAGGGCCAGTGCTTTATCCACTGGACACCTAGCTGCCCCTTTGTTTGTTTTTTGTTTTCATTGTCTTTTGTCATTATATCTTTAGTATTAAGCACAGTGCCTTGTAAACTTTAAGGCTTTAATAAAGTGATTCAGGTTGAATATTGGCTTTTTGGTTTGTTTTCCCTTTCCTAAATGACAACATTTAACAGCTGGAAGAAAATGACATATGTTTTCTTCTTTTTTTATGGTGTCTTCTGAATGAATAACCTACAGCCCATTTGATGCAAAATAAAATGATTGAAAACGGTACAAATTATAAATGGCAAGTTGCTGATGCCTATAAAATGTATAACATATGTCTTGTTTTGTGATGCCTTTTAAATTAATATAATTTATTTAAAAGGTGTGATTCTGTTTTATCTCTTTTTCAATTTGGGATGCTTGAGGAAGCAGCATAGAATAGTAGAAAGAGTATTAGTCTGGGAGCTTGGAGATGTAATTTTGAGTCCTAGTTCTTCTGCTTAATAGCTGTATTTTGTTGGTGAATTCACAGGCCTTTGTTTTCTCACCTGTAAAATGAGAGAATTGTACTAAATTACAGCTAAGGTTCTTTCTAGCTCTAAATCTATTCTCTTGTGATTTGTAAAATGAAGGTGTAACTAAGTATTCCTCCTAGCTTTAACTTTACGTGTCCCAAACTTGTATGACAACAGAATGCAAAAGCTGTAAGGAACCTTCGAAGACAAAATTTTAGAGCATAGGTTGTTAGAACAAGAAGGTAATCTTAGAAAATAGAATTCTGAAGCTGCCATCAGTCTACCTTGGGAGAATGTTGAACTTAAAAGATATAAATCACTAAAGATTACAGAGACTAGAATTTCGGAAACATAAAAAGAACAAATGACAGTGTAATTTCAGTATGAACATAGAAAATAGAATGATGGATAGAAAAGATCTTTAAACATTTAATGCTAGAACAGAGAATTTAGAATGTTAAAGTTGGAAGGGACCTTAGATAGCATCTAATTGTATCCCTTTTTAAATGGAAGTGAGAGAGGGGAAATGACTTGCTTGAGGTTTTAAAGCTAGCTAGTTATAGAATTCAACAAATGTTAATCCTGTGCCTTCTATGGTGTAATACCAAAGAAATGTGAGGTTGGTTTCCATTCTCCATGAGAAATAGTATAGTTGGGAAAAAGAATTTATGCAATGAAACAATTAAAAGAAATAGGAGACAGAATATAACCAGGTTTTAAAACTTTATCTTCAAAAAAACCAACCAAACAAACAAACAAAAAAAACCCTTTATCTTCTTGATCTTCAAGAGAAAAACAACCAACGTAGATGAAAGCGTATTGGTATTGAACTTTCCCACTATCAGATTTACCTGAACCTTTAATTGTAATTAAAAGTTCATGGGGATAGAATGAGTTAGCCTAATTTTTTTTGTTGTTATTTCTATTTCTTCCAGTTTCCCTTTGGTCGTCGCTTGCCCTGTGATATCTACTGGCATGGAGTTTCCTTTCACGATAGTGACATACTCTCAGGTCAAGTGAACAAGTTCCCAGGTACCAGCTGGCATTGTTATTCTTTAAGAGGTTTCGTAAGCGTATCAACAAAAACATGGCAGATCTCAAAACTCAAACTTGTAGATTCTCAAATGGAATCATGCTATCTTGGAAAAGAGGTGAACTTAATATAAGATTTCATAGACTAGAAGCTCAGAAACACAAAAAGATGAATTGTACCTGGTTTAATTTCACTGTGAACATAGAGTAAAGAATGTAAAAGTGAAATGGACCTGAGAATAAAAAACATCCAGAGTTAAAACCGGGAAGAATCTTAGCATATAGAATATCCAAGCTGTTATCAGTTTACTTTGGGAGAGAAGTGTGATCAGTGATATTATCAGGTTATAAAACACTAAGGCTTTCATAGTTGAGAGGCTATGATTATGAAAGGCAAACAGTACTGGCCTGATGTCACTCTATACGGGAATGATTTTTACCTTTTGAATCATAGAAATAACATGTGGCTTTTAACCTCCCTATGTGGTTAGTAGTGGGACTTATAATTATGCCTATTTTAGAGAGGAAAAAACTGAAGTTCAGATCTAAGATCATGGGTACAGGCAGCAAGGTGGTGTAGTGGATAGAATACCAGGCCTGCAGTCAGGAAGACCAGCCTCAGACACTTATTAGCTGTGTGACCTTGGCCAAATCACTTAACTCTGTGCCTCAGTTTCCTCATCTGTAAAATGACCTAAAGAAGGAAATGGCAAATCATTGTAGTATCTTTGCCAAGAAAACCTCAAATGGGGTCACAAAAAGTCAGACCTTACTAAAGCAATTAAACAACAGTAATGAAAGGGTCATAGGTATCATCTAATCTTAGGATTTACAGCTAGGAGGGACCTTAGGGCCTTAGAGCAATTAGGACAATCCCTATCAGGAAACAGCCTGACTATCACCTTCCTTCATTCACAGATGAGGAAACTGAGGCCTAGAGAAGTTAACTGTCATGCCTTAATTTGACATAGCCAGTAAACGGTCCTCCTGAATCCAAGACTGGTGCTTTATCCTCTGCGCCACCTAGCTGCCCCTCTAGTTCTTTTCATTACAATGTTTGGGACCCTGGGCAAGTCACTGAAATTCTCTGAGCCTAAATGTCTTCATCTATAAAATGAGGGAATTGAAGTTGATGATCTCTAAGGTCCCTTTTAAATTTAAATCCTAAGATTTCCTGGCTTTTTGGAGCTACATCTTCCTCATCTGTAAAATGGTAAACAGAATTTTTGATTTCGAAAGGAACTTAGTGACCTTCTATTTCAACTAATGCCTGAAAAGAATCTTCACTAGAACATACCTGATGAGTGTCATCCAGTCTCTCTTTGAAGACCTTCAATAATGGGGAACCCAGTAACTCTTGACATAGCCCATTCTGCTTTTGGTGGCTCTCTTTGTTAAGAATTTTTTTTACCTCAAGTATAAAATTGCTTCCTTGTAGCTTCTATCCATTGTTCCTAGTTTTGCCCTCTGAGGCCAAAGAGAACAAACATGATTTCTTTTTTCATGTAGTAGCTCCTTAGATATTCAAACACAACTATTATGCCCTCCTAAGTCTTTTCTTCAGGTTGAACACCCCTGGTTCCTTCAACCAGTCCTCATACAACATGGACTCAAGGTCCTTCCCTTTCTTGGTTGCCCACCTCTGAAAGCTCTTTAGTTTATCAAAGTCCTTCCTAAACTGTGGTGACCAGAAGAGTGTTCCAAATGTGATCTGACCAGCTTAGAGTATAACAGGATGATTAATTCTCCAGTCCTGAATACTATGCTTCTCTTAATGAAGTCCAATATTGCATTACCTTTTTGGTAGCCCCTGCACATTGTTGACTCATAGTGAGTTTATTGTCCACTAAAATCTTCCAGAACTTTTCACACTGATATCTAACTAGGCCTCTTTTTTCCCTGTACTTGTGAAATTTATTTTTTTTTAACCTGAATATACAATTTTGCATTTGTCCCTATTGAATTTCATCATACTTGATTTAGCCCCATGTTCTTGCTTGTCAAGATTCTTTTGGATCTTGATTTTGTCATCCAGTGGGTTAGCTATTTCTCCCAAATTTTCACCATCTACAATTTTAATAAGCATGTCATCTAAACTTTTAAATCATTGAGAACAATATTAAACAGCACAACGTCAAACACAGATCATTGTGGTACTCTTGTCAAATTGACATTAAGCCTTTAACAATTGCTTTTTTGGTTATGGACATCCAATCAGTTCTAAATGAATCTCCACATACTATCATCTAGCTCACATTTCTTCATCCTTTCCACAAGAATTGGACGAGATAATTTACCAAATGTTCTGTTAAAATCTAGGTAAACTATATCAGCAGTTAAGTAAATCCAGGTAGACTAGATTATCTAGATTAGTTAGGTAACCATCTAGGTAAACTATTATCAACAGAATAACAATTCTCCTGATATGTTAGTTCTATAACCCAGTCAGAAGATGAAATCAGGTTTCTTTAGTTGTCTGTTTCTTGATAAATTCATGCTGGCTTTTTGTAATCATCCATGATAATGCTACTTATATCACACGATTGTTGTGAGGAAACAAAAAATTAAGTCTCATATTATTTCTATAATACAAAAACTAAAAATTATGTACACTGAAGCTTCTAGTCCACAATCCTATGATCACTGATAAGGAGTTGCCTGTTCTCCAAGTGGATAATGCCAGACGTGGAGGCAGGAAGATGACTCAGGAAGATTACTTCTGGAGTACAAATCTGGCCTCAGACATTTACTTGCTGTGTGACCCTGGGAAAGTTACTAAACCCCGTCTCAGTTTCCTCATCTGTAAAATGAGCTAGAGAAGGAAGTGGCAAACCACTCCAGTATCTTTGACAAGAAAGCTCCAAATGGGGTCATGAAGAGCTGGACATGACTGAAATGACTGAACAACAACAAAACAGTCCAGGAGAGCTCACAAATGTATGTGCTATCTCTTCGTCAGAAACTATTTTAAAAATTTTGTATACCTAGTTCTTAGCACAATGTCAGGTACACAGTAGGCCTGGGATAATCCTTTCCACTTCTGGGACTTTTATTGTTTTTTTTTTGTTGTTGTTTTTTTTTGGGGGGGGCAGGGCAATAGGGTTAAGTGACTTGCCCAGGGTCACACAGCTAGTAAGTGTCAAGCATCTGAGGCCAGATTTGAACTCAGGTCCTCCTGAATCCAGGACCAGTGTTTTATCCACTGTGCCACCTATCTGCCCCCTAGGGACTTCCATTGTTAAGAAGTTTCCCATTGACCATTGAATTCTGCCTTTCTGCAGTGCGTCTTGCTTCCTTGGTCTGTCTCTTGGTGCTGTGCAGAACAAATCTGATACCACTCTTGTTTACTCTCACCTGAAAGTAACACTTTTAAGGGTGAAGTTTAAAAAAATGCATGAATTCCTGCCAGTAATGGGTACTGGCTCTTGAATACAACCTCTCTTAGATAATGCACCTGTTACTGAAGCTAGTTCATGTCAGTTACTGAGGCTGAAAAAATCTCAGTGTTGAAGAGGGAGCTCTACACATTCTATTTCCCAAGGTCCCTTCCAGTTAAGACATTTTCTGAATAAACTTTATGAATTACCCACATATTCAAATATTCTAAAACTGTATCCACCAAAAATTTTCTTTCTCTGATAGTTATTTCCAATGGAAAGTCCAGGTAAGGGCAAATACTTTGCATATTGAGTAAACAGAGTTTTTGCATCCACATATAGCAATCAGTGTATTTGTGTTATCACATCATAGTTCATTAATTTCTATGGACTGCTGATTTATATAAAACTGGCGTCATATCTTGATGGATGATTCTAAAGTAAAACTATTTATTTGAAAAAAAATCTGTTTTAAATGTACCTTGCTTTTAGAAAATCCAAGAGTCATTCCCAACTTATAAATTAGTTGTATTCTAATAGTTTAGTTGTAAGTCCTTTATAAATATTATAAATAAGGGGAAGCTAGGTGGCACAGTGGATAGAGCACTGGCCCTGGATTCAGGAGGACCTGAGTTCAAATCCGGCCTCAGACACTTGACACTGACTAGCTGGGTGACCCTGGGCAAGTCACTTAACCCCAATTGCCTCACCAAGAAAAAAAAATAATGGTTTATTTACATGATACTTTGCTACTATACAATGCTACTATGAGAATTGTAGTTCAACTACTATTATGGATTAAGTTGACCTGTTCTAGAAGTTAATCACTATTTTAAAAAACATTTTAGCTATGGGAAAATGAACTCTTTCCCACTCCTGCTCTCAACTTCCTCATTGTTATTTTCTTAATAACTCAAATTGATATTTACTTTTTAAAAGCTTACTAAGTACTTTCCCTATAACTACTCTGAGGTAGATAGATGCAAATATTATTATCCTCATTTGACAAATATAGTTACTGTAGCTCAAAAAGGTTAAATGACTTACTCTTTTTCACATAGTAAATATGTGAGCTGGAATCAGAACCTAGGTCCTCTGAATCCAAGTTCAATGTTCTTTCCATGATACCACACTTCACTATGTCTGATAACGTTCCTCCTTTTATTTTGGCCCAGATCAGGTGATCCTTCTACTATGAAGCCTTCCCTGATATATCTTACACTTCTTCAGCTTTCTCAAATGTTTTATGGCTCTTTGCCTGAACCTCTTGTTTACTCATTAAGAGCTATTGTGGTATGGTGGAGAATGTGATTGCTCTGTGGTCGAAGGATCAATCAATCAACAACCATTTATTGCTTTTTATATATATTAAGTAGTGTGTTATGTACGAGATGTATGTATACATACACGTATATTTGCACATTCACATATATGTGTATATAATACATATATGTGTGTATATAATAAATACATGTACATATGCACACACATAAATTGGTACATCCAAGAGAATTACAGAGTAGATGGAAGGTATCCTTAGTAAGAAGACACTAGCTGCTGGGTGAAGGCCTCTTAAAGGCCTGGAAAAGGCCTCCTAAAGAAGATGGTATTTGAGCTCAGTCTTAAAAGAAACCAATGATTCTATAAAGTAGAGGTTAAGAGAGAGCACATTCCAGGGATTGGGGGACAGGCAGGGCAAAGGCATGGAGATGGGAGATGGGAGATGGGAGATGGAAGGTGGAGTACCTTAGATGGGGATTAGCAAAGTAGTCTGGTATCATTGGATTGTAGAGTTTCATGGAATGGAATAATGGGTTAAGACTAGAAAGATAGGAAAGGGCAAGGTTGTGAAGAGCTTTAAATGCTAAACTAAGGAATTTATATTTGATCCTTGAGATAATGGGGAGCCACTGAGTTTACTGAGCAGGGGAATAACATGGTCAGACCTATGCTTTAGGAAGATCACTTTGGCAGTTGTGGAAAGGATGTATTGGAGTGACAAGAGACCTGAGGGAGGCAGTCTAATTAGGTGGCTACTGTAACAGTTCAGCTGATGAAGGCCTGTAGTAGGTTGGTAACTGTGAGTGGAGAGAAGGGGGTGGATGCAAGAGAAATTCCAAAGCAGGGGTTTTTAACCGTTTTTGGGTCATGAATCCCCTTTGACAATCTGGTGAAGCCTCTGGCCCCCTTCTCAGAATAATGCTTTTAAATGCATAAAATGTTTTGAATTACAAAGGAAACCAATTACATTGGAATTTAATAATCAAATTATTAAAAATAAATTTACAAATCCCAGATTAAGAATCCCTATTCTAGAGAAAGAATTTATAAATTTTGGCCACTGGTTGGATAAATGGTGTATGAGAATAAGGGGAATCAAGGATGACATTGAAGTTGTGAAACTGTGTGACTGAAAGGATGGTAATACCCTTGCCAGTGATAGGGAAATTTAGAGGAGGAGTGAATTTTGGGAGAAAGACAATTTCTTTTTTGGATATATTTAGCTTAATATGCCTATGGGTTATTTAGTTTAAAATGTCCATTAAGGCAGTTGGCAATGTGGAACAGGAATTTAGAAGGCACATTAGAGCTAGGAAAAAAAAAATCTTGGAATCATCTGCATAGAGATGATAATCGAACCTGTGAGAACTGATTAGATCACCAAATGAGAGAGTATGAAGAGAAAGGAACAGAGCCTTGGGGGACACCTACAGTTGGTGGAACAATATGAAGATCAAGTACAGGTGGCTGAGAAGTAGTGGTCATACAGATAAGAGAACCAAGACATAATAGTGATAAAAGTCCAGAGAGGAAAAGGGGATTCAGGACAATATTGTCAAGTGTCAAATGCTGCAGAGACATCCAAATGCATGACCATTAGATTTGACTATTAGAAGATCACTGGTAACTCTGGAGAAAGTAGTTTCAGCTGAGTAATTGGGTCAGAACTCCAATTACAGAGGGTTTAGAAGAGAGTCAGGGGAAAGGAATTGGAGGAACCAATTCTAGATGGCTCTTTTGTGACTTCAGCTGAGAAGGGGAAGGAGAGATAAGAGGACAATAGTTGGAGGCCATGGTAGGATCTAATGAGGTTTTTTAGTGATGGGGAAATATGAGTGTATTGGTAGGAGGAAGAGAAGGAACCAGTAGAGAGAGAGAGACAGAGAGAGAGACAGAGACAGAAAGAGAGCCAGAGAGAGACACAGAGAGAGAGAGAGAGAGACACAGACAGAGAGAGAACCAGAGAGAGACACAGAGAGAACCAGAGAGAGACACAGAGAGAGACAGAGAGAGAGACAGAGAGAGACAGAGAGAGAACCAGAGAGAGAACCAGAGAGAGAACCAGAGAGAGAGACAGAGACAGAGACAGAGACAGAGAGAGAGACAGAGACAGAGAGAGACAGAGACAGAGACAGAGAGATAGACAGAGAGGATGATAAGAGGAGGCAATCTGCTAGAAAAAATGGAGCAGAGAGGAATCAAGGATACTTGTAGGAGACTGGGTTTGGTGAAGAGAAGGGATAATTCTCAAAGATTATCCTTTATAGGAGATAGTGAGAAGAGAGGTGTCAGAATAATGGGAGATGAGGAGGAGGGGAGAACAGCACTTTCATTTGACCTAATTTTTTTTTCAGTAAAGCATGAGGTGAAATCTTCAGCCTAGAGCATGGGAAGGCAAGGTCCAACTAAGGGGCTAGAGGAGGGAAAGGTGTGAGAAACTTAAGAAGAGAAGATATGTGGAACAGCTGCTCTGGTGAGTGGGCTAGGGAATTATTTAGAGTGGAAGAATAGTATCCTGTACCTTGGACAGAATATGGAAAAAATATTGTGGACAAAATGTGTGTTCAAAAAGAACCTTAAAGATTTTGAGAGGTAAGTACGTATGACACTGGGATGTATTTGGCCTAATAATGTTTAAAAGAGTTAAATTTCAAATGCTTCAAAAGCTTAGCAAGTCAGAATTATCCTAAATTCCAAATAAATGGAGTATGAAATTAATAAGGTTTACCTAAACTTATGAGACATGGAAGAGTGCTGGACTAGTTATGAGAGGGACTCAGGTTTGAATTCTTCCTCCAACATTTACTAGCTATGTGAATATGGAGAATCGTTCAATTTTTTTCAAGCCTCATTTCTCTCATCTGTAAAACAGGAATAATAACTGGTTGTGAAGATCAAATAAGAGAATGTCTATAAAGTGCTTTGTGAACCTTAAAGTACTATATGAATGCTGTCAATTATCATTTATTGTTTTCATTATTATAAATTTTTTTGTTGAATTGAATTTTGATTTGATTCCAACTAGAAAGACCACAGCCTCTCTGAGCCTCAGTTTTGTCATTTGTAAATTGAGGAACTTGGGCTATGCTGAGTTCCCTCCCAACCCTAGCATTCAGATTCTATATCTCTTCTACCCATGGTATAATGCTAGGTCCCTGTTATATTGCTTCTAATCAAAAAGGATTTTGATATTTTTAACAGAATATCAAGTTAGAAATCATAAATTAAACCAGAAAAGTGGTTTAACTGGATAAACTAGCCCAGAAAACTTTAATTTTGTTTAATTCACTCTTTTTTCAAAAAATTAATTCACTCTTAACAGTACCTACTGTTTAGCTTCCAAGCCTGTTTATTTGTTCTTCTTGAAACTTCTGTTTTAATTGGGAGGGATAGGAAGTAGTTGTCCATTGGACTGGACTCTAGTCTCTTATAAAATCTCAGAGTAGTGTCCTCAGTGAGTTATCTCTATTATTGAAGAATTCATGTTAGAGTTCAGCTTATTATAGCCACCCGACTTTTTTAAGCTTCTCGATTTCTTACTTAATCCTTTCTGACAGCCTTCTAAACAAGAGCTAAGAACTGAAATATTGACAACTCTAAGCTCTGTTCTTCAGATTTATTGTTTTGATTTATTATGCTGTGTGTCAAGAGCCATCTGCTAAAAACTTTATCTTCTTAATTCACTTTTTGCTCCCAGGGCCTAGAAACTTGTGTGACTTTGGGCAAATAATTTCAGCTCTATGGACCTTAGTTTCCTCATCTATAAAAAGAAATGGTTGGAATCCATGATCTCTATGATTTCACTTCCAGCACTAAACTTCTGATTTGTATTCTAAGGAATTGTTCATATTTCCAACATGGCAGCATATTGTAATGGAAAGAATGCCAAATTTGGAATCAAGAGAGAGAGACTTGGGTTCAAGTACCACATCCTCCATTTAGTAATTTTGCAGTGATAGACAGTCACTTAAACTCTCTGAGACTTAATTTCCTCATTCATAAAATAGGAATAATGATATCTTGTATACTTATCTCACAGGGTTGTTATAGGGATTGATTGAGATAATTGATATGTCACCCTGTAGGTCTTAAAGTGTTATATCAATGTAAGTTATTTCTATAGAGGCAATTTGGCACAATTGCTAGAAGACTAACATCAAAATGAAGTCAATCAAGGTTCACATCCCACCTTTGGTATATAAAAGCTAAATGGGCCTGGACAAGTCATTTAATATCTAAATGCTCTGGGTAACTTTCTAAGAGAATAAGTTGCAAAGAATCTTTAGTAGAGAGAGTTTCCTCTCTTAGAAGATGCCCTATAAAAATGAATTCACATGTCTAGTCCTTATGACTGTTATTTTAACACTATATGTTTCTGGGGGCAGCTAGGTGGTGCAGTGGATAAAGCACTGGCCTTGGATTCAGGAGGACCTGAGTTCAAATCCAGCCTCAGACACTTGACATTTAACTAGCTGTGTGACCCTGGGCAAGTCACTTAACCCTCATTGCCCTGCAAAAACAAAAAACAAAAACAAAACACTATATGTTTCTTCCATGTCTAATAAGTTTAGGCAAACTATATGAATCTAGATTCCATTTATTTGGAATTTAGGATAATTCTGACTCACTAAGCTTTTGACGTATTTGAAATTTAACTATTTTTAAATTTTTAAGCATTTGAAATTTAACTTTTTTTTGGCAGGGCAATGAGGGTTAAGTGACTTGTCCAGGGTTACACAACTAGAAAGTGTCAAGTGTCTGAGTCTGGATTTGAACTCAGGTCCTCCTGAATCCAGGGCCTGTGCTTTATCCACTGCCCCACCTATCTACCCCTGTAATTTCATTTAAAAAAATTGTTAGGGTAAATACATTCCAGTGTCTTACGTACTTAATTCTCAAAATCTTTAAGGTTCTTTTTGGTCTCACATTTTGTCCTAAATATTTTTTCCATATTCTGTCCAAGGTACAAGATAGAATTATTCAGAATGGGTTGGTGTTGGTTTATCCTATCCTTTTTAGTATTTCTAGTACTAAGGAAATGTGATAAATGCAAAAGTTACTTAAATATCTATATGCTATAGATAGAATGTTAGAGTTATTACTCTCAACTCAGGTCAATTAGATGGCTGTTTATTAAGTGTCAGCTGTGTGAAAAGCACTGTCCTAAGCATTGGAGAAGATATTCACAAAGATGAGTAAATCACAGTTCCAACCATCCTATAAGCCCTAGTCTACAGTCTATTAAGGGAGATTGGACATAGACTCCAAAAGTATAATAATGGGGCATGCTACGTGCACAAGAGTGTTACTTGAGCTTCAAAGACGGAAAGAGCATTTCTAACAGAGAGATCAGGGGAGATTTCTTGGAGGATATGGTATTTGAAAACTTTGAAGAATGGGTAAGATTTCAGTGGGTAGAGATGTGGGGAAGGGAGGAGTAGATTTTAGGAGCTCAGGGAGAACATATTACAGGATAGATAATTTAAGAAATCTGACTCTTAGGTGCACTCTCCCTTTACCTGTGGTGGTGGGCTGCTTCCTTCTATGTTCCCATCCCTAGTGGTAGTGGTGGGGTATTCATGTGCCCTAAAGACTTCTGGGCCTTGCCATTCACTCTATCATTGAACTTTTAGGACCTCCAAGCCCTTCCTCTTCCTCAATTAGTGTTGGCTCCTTGGGAGCTATTTATATCCCTAACGCAGCATAACATTTTCACATTATATATACTAAGCACATAACAAGTGCATTTTCATTTCTTCCTCTCCATGTCGATGTCCCATAGGCATTTTGAACTCAACATATCCAAACAACTCATTTTCTCTTCCTTCAAACTCTCCCCTCTTCAAAATTTCTCTGTTTCTGTTAAGGGCACCCACATCCTTCTGGTCTCCCAGATTTGTAACCTTGGAATTACCCTCAGCTCTTCATTCTGCCTTCATCCCTCAATGGTCAAGTTTTGTTGACTCTACCTACACAACATATCTCTTTATCCACCCCATTTTATCCATACATACAGTTATTACCCTAGCACAGACCCTTGTTATGTCTTGCCTGGACTAATGCCAATAGTCTCCTAATTGGTATCCCTGCTTCCAGTCTCTTTTCTTACCAGTCCATTCTCCATACAGCTGCCAAATTGATATTCTCAAAGCACAGATCTGACCATGTCATTAAAGAAACTTTAGGGCTTTCATTTTGCTCCTAGGATAAAATATTAAGGTCCTTTATTTGGCTTTCCAAACCCTTTGCATCCTTGTGCCAGTCTACCTTTCCAGGCTTGGTGCACGTTATTTTGTATATTCCAGTCAAATTAAGACTGTTTGGCATTAACATTGTTCCATTGCCTGTCTTTGCGCCTTTGCCTGGAATACTCTCCCTCCTTATGTCTGTAGCTTAGCACTCCTGGCTTCCTGCAAAGCTCAACTCGAGTGCCATATCCTACTCGAGGACCATCTTGAGCCCACCAGCTTCTAGAACCCTCCATACAAAAATTACTTTGTATACATTTTATTTTATTTTTTTTCTATATTCATCTTATTTCCAGTAGAATTCAAATTCCTTGAGGACAGCGACTATTTTATTTTTTGTCTTTGTATCCCCAGTGTTTAGTGTGGTGCCTGGCACAGGGTAGGTGATTAATAAATACTTTCTGAATTAAATAAAATGAAACCCTCAGTTCTAGTGGTTGGGTGATAACAAAGCTAAGTAAATTCTTGCTTTAACACTAGCCATTTATTGTTATGGGGCGAGGAAGATACTCTTATTCTTTTTAGTTTTTCATGATGTTTGGCCTTTGTAAATTAAGCCATCATCAAATTCAGTATTTTCTTTTTTTCTTTTCCTTCCTTCCTTCCTTCCTTCCTTCCTTCCTTCCTTCCTTCCTTCCTTCCTTCCTTCCTTCCTTCCTTCCTTCCTTCCTTCCTTCCTTCCTTCCTTCCTTCCTTCCTTCCTTCCTTCCTTCCTTCCTTCCTTCCTTCCTTCCTTCCTTCCTTCCTTCCTTTCTTTCTTTCTTTCTTTCTTTCTTTCTTTCTTTCTTTCTTTCTTTCTTTCTTTCTTTCTTTCTTTCTTTCTTGCGGGGCAATGAGGGTTAAGTGACTTGCCCAGAGTCACACAGCTAGTAAGTGTCAAGTGTCTGAGGTCAGATTTGAACTCAGGTCCTCCTGAATCCAGGGCCGGTGCTTTATCCACTGTGCCACCTAGCTGCCCCAAATTCAATATTTTCTTAATTCTACTTGAAAAAAATATTATGTTGGGTGGTGAACTTTATAGGGTAAGTCTCAGAACACTGCCATACACAAAACTTTAGATTGTATTTTTGATATTCTATGTTCTCAAGTCTAAGATTTTGTGATATCCCTGAATCCCCACAGTGCTACTTTTCCAATGTTCTTTTTCCTCCTTTCTTTTCCTACCAGGCATGACAGAAATGGTGCGGAAAATTACTCTGAGCCGAGCCGTGAGAATCATGCAAGATCTCTTTCCTGAGGAGTACAACTTCTATCCTCGCTCATGGATTTTGCCTGATGAATTCCAACTCTTTGTTGCTCAGGTAGATCCCATTCTGAGGACATTCTAGAGTTGAGTCATGACCCATATCTGTGACAATCTTGGTCACAGTTATTAATATGAGTTAGTCATCTAAAACCATTTTTGCAAATATTAATTCAACAAATAGACAATTCATCCAATACACATTTATTTAGTATATACTATGTATGTATATATACATATGTGAGATGCATTGTGCTGGGAGCTAGGGGGAAGATATAAGAATAAATAAGACCTGGTCTATACCCTCAAGAAGCTTCTACTCTAGTAATGGGGCTAAGGCATGAATGCAGGCAAATACCACACAAATTTATACATGAGCACTGAGCTTGTCATTAATTAGACTAGGGTTCAAATTTCACCTCCAATGCTTAGCAGCTGTGTGACATAGATATGTCTTTTAACATCTCTGAGCTTCAGTTTCTTCATTTGTAAGACTGGGGATATTGGTAGTACCTAACAGAGTTGCTGAGGTTCAAGTGAGTAGTGGATATAAAGTATTTTGCAGATTTTGAAGAGATATATAAGTGCCAGTCTGGGTTATTATCATTACAAACAACTATTTATTCCTCTGTAGGGTTTCATAGTTTACAAAGAACTTTTCTTCATGATAGTCTTGTGAGGTAGTTATTTCAGGTATTATCACTATTTTACAGATGGGAGAACTGATTCCCAAAGAAGTTTGATGAATTTCCAAAGGTCAAAGTAATCAAAATAAACAGTCAAATCCATGTCTGCTAACTCCATTGCACTGCTCACCATACTGTTCCTCCATATATAACATAGTCTTAGGGTTGAAAAGGGAGGGTGGAGGCAAATAACCTGCATTCAGATCCTGGCTCTGTCATAAACCTTGATCAAATAATTGAATTCTTCTGAGCCGGAGTCATCTTATCTGTAGAATGGAAGAGTAGATTAGATGCCCTCAATGACCCCTTCCTGCTTAAGGCAAGGCAGGGAGCCGCTTCTGGGAGCGGTTCCAAGGAGAAATTATTCAATTTGGGAAATAGCAGGCTGTAGTGCAAGGGGTATTGGATCTAAGGCCTCCTCCTGGCATGGCCACTGAATGGGTCTCAATTCTTTCATCGGTGAGATGAGGGATTTGAAGTCAATGCTCCCTAAGGTCCTTTCCATCTTTGAAGTTCTAGGATTCTGTGTTCTAGCATTATAAGTTGTAAGGTCCCTTGTAGTTTTGCCATTCTATGATTGTGTTCTAAAATTCCATACTCTAAGGTTGTTTCCAGCTTTGATGTGTTTTAATATTCCATGTTTTAATGTCTGAAGGTCCCTTGTAGCTCTGGATTTCTAAGTCCCAACTTCTGTGTTCAAAATGTATCAGTTTTCCCATCTGTGAAATGGGGATAATACTTGAACTACCTACCTCGTAAGCTTTGGTATTCTAAGTTCTAACATCCTCTGCTTTAAGATCTCATGTATTGCTAAAGTTCTGTAGATCTGTGCCATTTTGGTTAGTCTTTTAATGGTGATTTATGTCGTGCATGCATTAGTTTCTAAGATATTGCCATATATGTTTTTCCCTCTTGTTCTGTCTTTATGTGTGCATAACCAATATTTCCTTTCTGTGTTGAATTATTCAAAAAATTTGATAAAATCATTACCTATTCAACGTTGAAACTGAAGTTGGCCTAGAAATGTTAAATGTCATAGGAAAGCTTTTCACTGTGCCAGTAATTCTGTGGCTTTTCCATGGAAATATTCGACTTCCTTCTCCTGCTTGCTTGGCCCTTTGGTACCACTTAGTGCCTTGATGGTATCAGGGCTCAGTACATTCTTGTCTGCGTGATTTTTTCTATTGACCTAGTAGAAAAGTCTTAGCTTTAACTGTGTAAATTTTGCATATTTCTCACAACAGACCGAGCTAATGTCACAGCTAGTATCAAGTTATCAAGCATTTATGAAGCACCTACTATGTGCCAGGCACTCTATGTGCTAGGGATACCAAAAAGGGCAAAACCCAATCCCTGCTCTCAAGGAGCTTACAGTCTAATGAAAGAGACAACATGCAAGCAATTACATACAAAGAAGATATATGCAGGGTAAATTGGAGGTAAATCTTAGAGGGAAGGTTCTAAAATTGAATGCTGGAAAAGGTTTCTTGTAGAAGATGGAATTTTATCTGAGACTTGAAGCAAGCTAGGGAAGCCAGGAGGAGGAGATAGGAAGAAAAAGGATTCCAGAGCTGGGAGACAGCCAATGAAAATGCCTGGAGATAGGAGAGAGTATGTCTTCTCAAGGAACAACAAATAGGCCGGTGTACGGGTGTGTGTGTGTGTGTGTGTGTGTATTCATATGTTTATAGTCAGATATTATACTGAAAAAGTAGGAAGCAGGGTTATGAAGGGCTTTTAAAGCCAAACAGCATTTAATATTTGATCCTGGAGGCATTAGGGAGCTACTAGAATTGATTAAGGGGGCTGGGGTGAGGATGGTGTCATGGTCAGATCTACAATTTAGGAAGATCAATTTGATAGCTAGACTGGTGTAGTGAGATATTTGAAGAAGGGAACCAACTAGGCAGAGGAGAGAAGGAGATAGATAGATAGATAGATAGATAGATAGAAAAATAGAATAATAGAGATATATTTATGTATATATGTGTGTATATATTAGCTGTTATGAAATGACAAAACTTAATTAATTGGGAATGGGAGGGATGAGTTGAGGGGTTGAGGATGACACCTACGTTTTGAGCCTGGATGACTAGGAGGATGCTGGTATATTCAACAGTAATAAGAAAGTTAGGAAGAGGGCAAGGGGTTTGGAAAGAAAGAGGAGTTTAATTTTAGACATGTTGAGTTTAAGATGCCTATGAGTCATCCATTTCATGATGTGTAATAGACAGAGATATGTGACTGGAGATCAGGAGAGAAGTTAGGACTGGATGAATTGATCTTAGCATTCACTCCATAGAGATGATCATTGAATCCATGGGAATTGTTGAGATCACCAAGTGATGTAATAGAAAGGGACAAGAGAAGAGGGTCCATGACAGGGCCTTGGGGACACCCATGGTTAGCAGGAGTGACGAAGATTCAGGAAAGGATATAAACCTAGGTCTCTCCAAATGACATTCTCATGATAAGTATTAAATACTTTGTGCTGCAGCCAAACTGGAATGCTACTTACTGCTTATTGCTTGATCTTATCCACCCCTCTCCCACCTCCATACCTGGAATGAACCTTCTTCCCTACCTTCCCTCCTTCATCTCCACTTGTTGAACTCATTTTTTTTTTAAAAGAGCATAGATTAGGTGCCACTTTCTCCACAAAGTATTACTTAACTCCTTTCCAGTAGATGGGATTCCTCAAGCATTTTGCTTAAACCACTCTGTTGTCTCTATCACATTCTTTTATATCCTTTTATTTATTTGTGTTAAATTCCTTGAGGTCAAAGACTAGGTTAGTTTTCATCCTCAGAATTCACTTCAGGTTCTTGCATATAGTAAGTGTTTCATAAATGTTTGTTGAATTATTATATTAAAATGAATTTTATATCAAGAAGTCTGGAAGTTACTGTCATAGTTTTACATTTGTGTAATGGAAAGAGCAGTCAAAAACTCTAAATGAGCTAACTGGTAATTAGCCTATATTTGAAGACTTTCAGGGATGGAGAACTCACTACCTACCAAGTTATAGCTCATTCCATATTTTAACTGCTCCAGTTAGGAAGTTTTCTTTCCATGGAACAAAAATCTGTCTCCCTGTGATTGCCACCTAGGACTTCTAGTTCTCCCCTATAGGGCTACATAGAACAAGCCTTAGTCCTCCTCAATGTAATGAGACTTTTAAACACTTACCTAATCTCTAAAGACCCTTATAACTTTAGGAGTATTATTGCTTTGGGGATGGCATTTTCGTGGTAGCAACTTAGTATAGAGGCAAGAGCCTGGGGATTCAGCTCAGTGGACCTAGGTTCTAATTCTAGCTCTCCCAATTCCTTGCTATGTGATTTTAGGAAAGTTCTCTGGATTCAGGTTCCTCATTAGTTTAGTAAGGAAGTTTGACTAGATGACATGACTAAGGTCTTTTGACTTGACTAAGACCTTGACTAAGGTTTTTTCTAAGCTTCCAATCCTGCCCCCTTTTCACCTTCTTTTTATGTGCTGTCATCACCAATTGAAATGTAAGCTCCTTGAGGGCAGGGCCTGTCTTTCTCCTTGTATTTGTATTTCCAGTGCTTAGCACAGTGCCTGTACATACAGTAAGTGTTTAACAAATGTGTGTTGATTTGACTTGACTTCTAATATGCTATGTAATTCTAAGAAGAAAAATATCTTTCAAATGTACCTACAAACAGTGCATGTCATGCGTGATTTGGAACAATTTAGTGAAGCTCTTGAGGGTGAGGTGGCATGACATAGTAGGTAGAGCCAGTTTTGGAACCAGAATGATCTGGGTTCAAGTCCTACCTCTGACACATTTTGGCTGTATGACTGGGAAAGTCACTCAATCTTTCAGTGTACTAGGTAATTCTCTGACTATCTGAGGGAGTTTCCTCACCAGGAAGTTCCCTGTATCAGTGAAATCACAGGTCTACCACTTGTTCGTGTTAAGAGTAAATTCAAAATGATGCACAGGTTTCAATTGTATGATTTTTGTTAAAGACTATGGGATATTTTGAAGTCTTATAATATTTTAAAATTTGATGTTACCCTCTCTTACAAGGAATTGGTATTACATTTATTTTGGGGAAAGGAAATGAGAAATTCACAATCTCCTGATATCAGTTTGAAAAAGTGCTATCCACATGTGATCAGCAGGTGGCACCAAGGATAAACACGGAGCATTCTCAGTGGAAAATTTTGTGAAGATGAAATTTTAGCAGATGGCCAATAAAAAAAAATCTTTGGCATTGATTTTACATATGGTCTTCCATCTGGGTATTTGAGAAAAGTACAGTTTTTGTTATCAAAACAGTATATATTATGGTGAAAGAGTTTGTGTTTGAAATAGTTTGTCTTGAGAAGAGGCAATGTGATTTACAAGAAAAAGCTCTGGACTAGGAGTTGAAAAGCTTGGTTCTGGTGCTGGCTGCTCTACCCCTTAATCACTAGGCATGACCTGTGACTTCTGGAATCTTGGGCAAGTCACTTGCTTCTCTGGGTCTAAGTATCTTTCTGTATAAAATAAGAGAGTTTGAATGGAATGTTCTTAAGGTTGCTCCTGACCTAGGTATATAATGAGGAGAATAAAAGATTAACAGTGTAGACTTAAGGGACTACAAATATGAAGTGGTTTAATCCAGAGCTACCAATGAATATACTGCAAGAGCTATAGCTTCATCTTTCCATCTGTTTTGGATTTTGTTTCCTGTACTTCCAGAAATAGAACTTCACCTCCTGCATAGATATATCACACTGTACATAGAGCTTTTGCTTAGCTCAATATGTTTAGTAGAAAATGATATCTGAAACTTGAAAAGCCAGTTCTTTGTTCAGAAACCCACTAGAGTTTGTTCAGTTCAATGAACAATTTTATCCAATCATTATTCGTTACCTAATGTGTTCATGGTGTTGTGTAGGATAGAGAGAAGAATCAGACATGCTCCCTCTCTTTACAGATCTTATATTTGGATAGTGGAGAAAAGTAAGACACAAGAATTTTGGTGCATAAAAGAGGTACAAAATAAGTACTATAAGAGATCCTTGGGAGGAGTATTTACTTCTAGTTAGCAACAGGGAACGGGGGAAGAAGGGGAGATAATTTCTTCAAATGTTCCTTTTAGAAAAAGAGTTCTATGAAGCAGATTTTTAAAGTAGAGTGAGCACTGGGGCGGGAATACAGAGATCTGCACTTTAGTCCTCTCTCTTCCAATAATAAGCTATGTGACCACGGGCAAGTCTTTTCCCCCTTTCTTGGCCTCAGTTTACTTATCTATCAAAATGAACAAATTGGGGACAGCTAGGTGCTGAAGTGGATAGACCACTGGCATTGGAGTCAGGAGGACCTGAGTTAAAATCCAGCCTCAGACACTTACTAGCTGTGTGAC
Source organism: Dromiciops gliroides (assembly GCF_019393635.1). Lineage (NCBI taxonomy): Eukaryota > Metazoa > Chordata > Mammalia > Microbiotheria > Microbiotheriidae > Dromiciops > Dromiciops gliroides. Next base: position 385,095,297 of record NC_057862.1, on the reverse strand, counting down.
CCTGAGTAAGTCACTTAACCCTGATTTCCTTCCTCCCCTCCCCCTACAAATGAGCAGGTTCGAATAGATGATTTGCAAGGTGCTTCCAGCTCTAATATTCTCTATTCTAACATTCTTGTGATCTAAGTTCCCTTTCACCTTTAACATTGTTTTTTCCAAAGGTCCCTCCAGCTCTAGACATTTCATAATTTGGGGATGTTTGTCTTTTGTTTGTAACTTATTCCAGAGAGCCTCATACCAAAGTTAAATCTATGCTGGCAAAAATTTCCACTGCCACGGTTTATTTGCACAAGGGTCCGCATGTAATCAATCATCTTCATCCTTAATGCCTGGATCAGCGATGCCTGAGGCTGGTGAAGTTGCAGATAATGAAGGCTGAAACAAAGCTCTGCCTGCGTAGAGCAGTTGTACTTCAAGAAAAGACTGTGGGAACCTCTGGGCAGATGAAATCTCCCCAAGTCCTTCACTGTGTAATGTAGAAATCTCTTCTGTGGGGGAGTTGCTGAGCCTGCATCTGAGCACAAGACAGGAAAATCATTCCCTGACTGTAGAACTAGACAATCTCAGGCTGAGCTAGAAGGGCCCTCACAGTCTGCCTTGTTCGACACTAATCTGAAGCAGGAATCGACAGATTCCTTGACTAATTGACATCCTTGACAAATGGTCATTCAGTGTCTGCTTAAAGCTACCTAGTAAAACTACCCAGTAAAATAGCCTATTCCATTGTTAGAGACCTCTGATTGTTAGGAGATTCTTTTCTATATGTTGAGCCAATACCCACCTCCCTGTAACTTAAAGGAGAATAGGCTCATAGGATAGAGAAATGAAAGGGACCTTAGAGGTCATCTGGTCCAACCCCTTCATTTCAGAGGAAGCTAAGAGGAGTTAAATGGTTTATCCAAAGAAACACAAGTAACATAAATGTCTGGGTTAGAATTCGAACTCAGATTTCTTTATTCCAAATCCATATCCCTTTCGTCTATAGGGGACAGCTTCCCTTTTATTCTTTAATCCTAATTCTCTTCTCGGGGGCTGAGCAAGCACATGACAACCTTCTGGATATTTATAGTCAGAGATCATGTTCCCATTAAGGTTTTTATTTTCCAGGCTAAACATATTCAGTTTCCTCAACTGACCTTCATCTGGCATGATTTCTAATCCCCTCTCAAGTGTGGTCTTCTTTCTTTGTACATTTCCCATTTGTCAACGTCCCTCTTAAAATATGGCATCCCGAATGGGACACAGTATTCCAGATGGAGTTTGATTAGGTCAGATAGTAGGAATATTACTTTTTGTCATTCTGAACACCATATTACTATCAGTGAAGCCTGAGGTTACATTATTGTGTGTATGTATATGTGTGTGTGTGTCTGTCATGTCAAATTGATTTTGAGCTCATACTGAATTTGTAGTCCATTGAAATTCTCAGATTTTTTTTTTTCACATGAACATCTATATCTCCAGGGTCAGATTTGTTTGATGAAAGCTATTTTTTTTTAAAAGAACTAGTATACAAGTTTGCCCTTAAAAACATATTCTTGATCGCCATGGAGCCCAATGGGACGTACAAGCCGGGTTTTGTGGGAATCCACTTCTGCCAGGAGTGTAACAACATACTCTACTCCAAGGAGGACAAGGAGAACCGCATCCTTCTCTATGAGTATCACAACTGTGAGTACCAGCAGGAGGCTGACAACAGCTGCATCTATGGGAACAAGATCACACACGAGTTGGAAGCTGACCCAGATCACCGCAGACGTGTCTCAGGACCCTACCCTGCCCAGGACTGAGGACCACCCGTGCCAGATGTGTGGCCACAAGGAGGCCGTATTCTTCTAGTCCCACAGTGCACAAGCCGAGGACGTCATGAGGCTTTACTACATGTGTACGGTCCAGCACTGCGGCCACTGCTGGATATAGTGACCAGTGCCCAGCTGCCCCCCCGCCCCCCACCTTCTCCTGCACACGGTTTCCTAATATTTCCTAATAAAGTGTTTTATTTTTGGCAAAAAATTCCAAAAACCAAAAATCGTACTCTTTTTTTTTTTTTTTGGTGGGACAATGAGGGTTAAGTGACTTGCCCAGGGTCACACAGCTAGTAAGTGTCAAGTGTTTGGGGTCAGATTTGAACTCAGGTCCTCCTGAATCCAGGGCCAGTGCTTTATCCGCTGTGCCACCTAGCTGTCACCCCCATCTATTTATATATCTTGCTTTTTTTTATCTTAATAGTATTTTTTTCCAGTTATACGTGAATATGGTTTTCAACATGTGTTGGAGTTCCAAATTTTTCTCCCTCCCTTCTTTCCTTACCTCCTCTCCAAGACAGAAAGCAATCTGATATAGGTTATATATGTACAATCACATTAAACATATTTTCACATGAGTTATGTTGTGAAAGAAGAATAGGACCAAAAGGGAACAATCTTTAAAAAGAAAAAAACACAAAACCAAAAAAAAAAAACGTAGAAATAGCATGGTTTAGTCTGCATTCAGATTCCACAGTTCTTTTTTCTGGATGTGGAGAGCAGAGCTTTATTGTTACAAAGAATACATCTTTTCATTTGATCCTTACAACCTGTTGAAGTATTTAGGGCAGGTATACTTATTTGGCATATGAGGAAACTGAGGCTCAGAGAAGTGAAAGGAATACAACAAAAGACAGGAGTAGGTCCAACGAAGGATGGGAGTTCCAGAGTGGCAGTTTTTTTTTTTTAGTTAAATTTATTTCTTTTTGTTACATTTCAAATTCCAAACTGTCTCCTTCCCTCCTTCCCCATTCCACACTAGAGAAAGACATCATCTGACACAGATGTATACATATGTGGATTTTTGTTTTTGTTGTTTTCAGTAAATATATGTTAAACCATACCATGCATACTTGTCTATCAGTTCTTTCTCTGGAGATAGGCAACATCTTCCTTCATTCCTTCATAGGTCCTTTTTTTTTTTTTTTTTTTTTTTTTGGGGGGACAGTGAGGGTTAAGTGACTTGCCTAGGGTCACACAGCTAGTAAGTGTCAAGTGTCTGATACTGGATTTGAACTCAGGTCCTCCTGAATCCAGGACTGGTGCTCTATCCACTGCGCCACCTAGCTGCCCTTCATAGGTCCTTTGTAGTTGATCTGAGTGTTTATAATACTCAGAATAACTTGGTAGTTCACAGTTGTTCTTCAAACAATATTGTTGTTAACTGTCTATAACATTCTCTTAGTTCTGCTCATTTCACTTTTCATTATTTCATGCAAGTTTTTCCATGTTTTTCTAAAATCAACCAGCTCATCATTTCTTATAGCACAGTAGTATTCCATCCCAATCTTATATCACAAATTGTTTAGCCATTCTCCAATTGAGCAGGTCATCCCCTCGATTTCCAGTTTTTCATCACCACAAAGGGAGCTGCTATAAATATATATATATATATATATATATATTTTTTTTTTTAGTGAGGCAATTGGGGTTAAGTGACTTGCCCAGGGTCACACAGCTAGTAAGTGTTAAGTGTCTGAGGCCAGATTTGAACTCAGGTATTCCTGACTCCAGGGCTGGTGCTCTATCCACTACGCCACCTAGCTGCCCCTGCTATAAATATTTTAGAACATATATGTTCTTTTTCTTTTTCCCTGATCATCTTGGTAAACAGACCCAGTAGCGGCATTTTGGGGTCTCAAGGTATATTCAGCTTTATAATTCTTTGGGCATAATTCCAGATTGCTCTCCAAAATAGTTGGATCAGTTTGCAGTTCTACTAACAGAGTATGTGTGTCCCAATTTTTCCACATCACCTCCAACATCTGTCATTTTCCCCTTCTATCATTTTAGACAATCTGATAGATGTGAGATGATGTCTCAAAGTTGTTTTCATTTGCATTTCTCTAATTAATGATTTCAAGCATTTTATGACTATAGTTTTCATTTCTTCATCTAAATACTCTGTTCATATCCTTTTGACCATTTATCAAATGGAGAATGACTCATATTCTTAGATGAAAGCATATTTCAAGTCAGTGTTAGAAAATCCTTTCTTGTCATGCATGTAGTCATGGCCCATGCCATTGTCGGGCACCTTTTGAAGGCAGCAAACTCCTTATCCAGCAGGCTGGAGGGCTCCTTCTCCACCAGGATTGAAAGCAGATTCCTCTTTCAGGTAGTGGTTAGACAAGGTGATATCACTCTGATCCCTGTTGCTTGCTTGTATGGTCCTAGGAGTTGCCCAGGGTCACGAGGTAGATAATAGGTGACAGAGCTGAGAACGGAACCCAAGTTTTCTGACTCCCAAATCTACAATTTCCACTATACCATAAGTAAAAGATTATCCTTCATTTCTTCAATTCCATAGTTTTTAAAATTTCCTGATGATTTTTATTTTAGTTGAATATCTTCTTTATTGAAGTAGAGATGTCTAAGAGGGACACTGCAAATTTCATGCGAGGAAAGAGTTATTCATGACTCAGATATTCATTTCCGAGGTAAATTATGAAAATGGGTCAGCCATCCTCTCTACCAAAGAAATGGAAAAATTGTTCAAACTCTGCTTCATTTTCAATCTCCTTGCTGTCTATTTATTTCTCAGGAATCTAATGAAAGAGAACTGAAGCAAACATCCAAATCTAGAAAAAGGGCTGTAATGAAATCTGCTGGAACAGACATTTTTTTTCTCTTATCCCCTTTTCTACTTAAGCACGTATCTTCTTCTCTTTTCTACACTGTCCCCCTTCTCATCAACCAATTACAGATTTATTAAGAACCTGCTTTGTGCAGAACACTCTGATAGGCACTGGAAGAGAGACAAATTTTCCAGGTTGGATAGAACTTGATTTGGAGTCAGAAGAGACCTGGGTTTTGAATATGATCTCTTAACATATACTCATTATGTAATCATGGGAAGGTCAGTTCAATTCTCTGACTCAGTTTCTTTGATGATACCCCATTACATTGTTTCTTTGTAATTCCTTGTTTGTAATGTGTCACAGCTGGCTCATCTACCATGTGCCTCTTTTTTGACATCTTGATTATACTTATTTTCAATTTTTCAGAGTATAGTCTTCTGTGAATCCCATATAACACCATTAGAAGAATAATATTTAAAAAGATAGAGCTTGGCAGGAACTAGGTATAGACCAACTTCTTATACAATAAACCAAGATAAGGTCAAAATGAGCATGTGATTTAGAAATAAAAGGTGACATTAGGGGAGCATGGAATAGTTTACATGCCAAATCTATGGACATGGGAAGAATTTATGACCAAACAAGAAATAGAGAACATTATAGGACATAAAATGGATGATTTTGGTTACATTAAATTAAAAAGGTTTTCCACAAACAAAACCAAGGCAGGCAAGATTAGAAGGAAAGCAAAAAATGGGGGTGGGGGGGATTTTACAGCAAGTTTCTCTGGTAAAGGTTTCATTTCTCAAACAGGTAGAGAACTAAGTCAAATTTATAAGAATACAACTCATTCCCCAATTGATAAATCGTTGAAGGATATGAACAGGCAGTTTTCAGAAAAAGAGATCAAAGCTATCTATAGTAATATGAAAAAGTGCTCTAAATCATTATTAATTAGAGAAATACAAATTAAAACAACTCTGAGGTATCAACTCACACATCAGATTTGCTAATATGACAGAAAAGGAAAATGACAAATGTTGAAGGGGATGTGGAAAAATGGGGACACCAATGCATTGTTGGTGGAGTTGTGAACAGATTCAACCATTCTGGAGAGCAATTTGGAATTGTGCCCAAAGGGCTATAAAACCATGCATACCCTTTGACTCAGCAATCTCACTAGTAGGTCTGTATCCCAAAGAGATCAAAGAAAAAGGAAAATATCCAATATGTACAAAACTATTTATAGCAGTTCTTTTTGTGGTGGCAAAGAATTGGAAAATGAAGGGATGCCCATAAATTAGGGAATGGCTGAACAAGTTGTAGTATCTGATTGTGATGGAATATCATGCTATAAGAAATGATGAGCAGGATGGTTTCAGAAAAACTTGGGAAGACACTTACATGAACTTGTGCAAAGTTAAGTAAGCATATCCAGATCATTGTACACAGTAACAACAATATTGTATGATCATTAACTCTGAATGACTGAGCTATTCTCAATAACACAATGATGCAAAACAATTCTGAAGCACTTATGATAAAAAATACAATCCACCTTCAGAGACAGAATTGATGGAGTCTGAATGCATACTGAAGCTAACTTTTTAAACTTTTATTTTTCCTCTGTGTCTCTGTGTGTTTGGTCTGTGTTCTCTTTTGAAACATGGTAATTAATATGGAAATATGTTTTATATGAGTGTATATATGTAATCTTTATCACAGTGCTTTTCTTCTGAAGGAAGGGGAACAGGAGGGAAAGAGGGAAAGAATTTGGAGTTCAAAAATTATAAAAAATAATGTTAAAAATTGTTTCTAATTGAGAATTAATTAAACTTATTGAGAAAAAAATAAAATAAAAACATTCTTTAAAGAAAGATAGACCTTTCAGGAAGAAGCTTGGGTATTGGGTTCTGAAAAATTTTTTCAGTTTCCCATCAATCCTGTTTTCTTCTTCCTGTTTAGTTCTTGGCTGAACTAATTTGTTCATTTGCAATGTTCAAAATATACCTGCTGATCAATGATCTCTTTATAGGTTGTCTATTCGACTGTACATCAACATCTGAAAAACAGGCATTCTTCATCCACATAGTTTTTCCAGTGTGTCTAGTTAGCCTAAGCTTGTTAGACTGATTCTATATTTAAGTTAGTAAGCTTTGCAAAGTTTACTACACACACATATAGACACATACATACATATTATATATGCGTGTGTATATACACACATGTCTATATCTAGAAGGGGTTTTGGAGGTCAATTAATCCAACCCTCTCATCTTACAGATGGAGGAGATATAAAGACGTTTTATGTAACTCACCCAAGGCCACAGATATGAAGTGGCAGAGGTGGTAATCAAAGCTAGATCCTCTGACTCCAAATATGATGGGTTTTTTCCTTTTGTTTTTTACTGTACTATATTACCTCCTTCTGGAGATTTATGCAATTAGCAGAGTTTTATCCATAAACCATATTATCTCGAAGACTTCCCTCCTTAACTTGGATTTTGTGATGGATATCCTCTATCCCATCCAGGAAAGCAGGGCCTACCTGGGCATCTTGTCATCGACCTTGCCACCACATCTCTTTTCCTCTGCTGGAATAGTAACCTTTCTGACCAGTCCTCTAGAGACAGTTTTCCCCCTGACCCTCTTCCCCTATTTATCTCCAGGAGTGAATGGATGGATGGATGGATGGATGGATGGATGGATGGATTCATCTCTAGATCTGAGCTAACTTTATGGGTAGATGAATGAGTGAAAATTCACTTAACTCATATATCTAGGTCACCCAAGACCATGTTTCACATCCTGTCTAGTAATTTACCAGGAAACCAGGGGGTACTTTGCATCTGGCCCTACCATCATATATGAGCCTCCTTGTTGTACCTCCCACTTTCTATCTCTTGGTCTTGGTCTGGGAACATAAATAAAATCAATACTGACATTACTATAGGAAAGGGTATGGCAATTACCAAATGATTCTACTTACAATCTTTGTGATATCTCAGACAAAGATTAGCTACAACTCCCCTGCATGTTTTGTATCCTGTTAGAATATAAACCACCCCAGGGTAAGGACTGCCTCATTTTGGTATCCCCAATACCTAGAACATACTTAATAGGCACTTAATAATGTTCTTTTCCTCCCTTCCTTCCATGTTTCCTCTTTGCCTTCCTTAAACATTTTGACCAGCATATAGCTCCCTTTCTTATGCTTTACCTGATATTAATGGCCAGAGGATAGTAGAACAAAGTTATCTCTGTTGCTATATCTGTCAAGGAATTTTGCATAATTTTAACATATAGTAGATACCTTATTGGAGACTAGAAGGGTAGCATTTTGTTCTATCAAATCAAATACTCCTTAATAGTTAACAGATAATAAGTACAGTGGGATCTTGTATTCTTTTTGTCTTTTAGTCAATTGTACGATGGTAAAGATGTGGTCTAGTTTTGGAATATCATTTATAAAAACCTGCCTATTTGCTTCTAATACTCTTATTATAAAAGGTGCCCTTGATTCATGTGTAGATTCTCTCATAAAAATATTTTTATAGATGGAAAAACAGGTATATAGGTCATCAATAAGCATCAGTTATTAATGGTCTCTTGATTATGTTGATTTGTTTGCTTGTTTTGGTAATTATAAAGGCTCACATTTTTCTGTGCCTTGGCATCTTTTCCTCTTTCATGTGATTTAAAATTCTATCCCTTAGCACACTTCACAAGAATATTCATAACTGTTATGTTACACTCTTTCAAATGGGCTGGTTCTACCATCCTTAATGATGAAAAGAAGTTTTTGGTTTTTTTGAATAAAAATCTTTTCAGATTGTTCTGATCTTTTGTCTTTTTGTTTTCCTTATTCCGGTTTCATCCTTAAATAGCCCCAGAAACACTTTGCTTAGTTCGGTCTCTCATCAAGCTTTCTTTAAATTGTTTTTCTTCACTGCTTCTTGCTGTTTTATGAGGTGAATACTACTCTTAATCTACCATTCTTCTCAGTAAGATAGTTAAATTTAAAATTTATTTGAAAAAGCATTTATTTTTTTCTTCCTCCCTCTCCCTTGAATTGAATAAAAAAAGAAAAAGAAACCCTTTATAACAATATGCACAGTCCAGCAAAACAAATTCCTACATTGCCCATGTCCTCAGATGTATGCCTCCTTCTGCATTTTAAGTCCATCACCTCTCTGATAGGAGATGGGTCACGTGCTTCATCTTCTGTCCTCTGGATCTTTGTTAGTGCATTGATCCTAGTTCTAAGGTCTTTCAAAGTTGGTTTTCTTTATCATGCTGTTATTGTATAAATTGTTCTCTATCTCAGCATGACTTTTCAAATGAATTTTTATTCTAAACCTTTGTTGTTTTTGGCTGCCTCCTCTTTCCATTTATCAAGTGAGCCAAGCATTTGCTGACTAAGGTGGATTTTAGGCTCTTTTGGGCCACTTTTATGGCAAGACACCAGTTAGACTTCTTCATGAAACTATTATAATTGATGGTTGAAGTATTCCTTTATTCCCTGCCCATTTTTAAGTGTTAGTAACTTGTTTGAGTAGCAGCTATTTAGTAGATGGGAAACTAGCCTAGGAGTTAGGAAGGCCTGAGTTCAAATCCCATCTCTGACAGCAAATCACTTAATGAATTAGAGTTCCAAGCACCTCTTTCAGATTGTAAGTTATAGAATAGTTGCCAATATGCTTTGGTAGAAAGTTTCCTTATGGGGAGCTCCTCACACTGATGAAATAACAGCCCTGGTCCCCTATTCCTGAGTTATTTGTTTAAATAGATCAGGGTGGAGTTGTTTTAATTACATACCATATCTTCTCATTTTTATTCTCCTAGTTTTGCATTTTGATTTTGTTCTAATAATTCAGAAGTCTGACTGTATACAAACAACTAATTCAGGAATGATTCCTACATCATTCATAAGTCATTTTCCATCTATTCAAATATAATTGTTCCATTTTTTTTGGTGCTCAATATAGCCCCCTGCCTGAATTCAGCACTTGTGCTTGGTGCACATGGTAAGCACTTAATAAATTCTTTTCATTCATTCATTTAACAAATATTTATATTACATAGTTATGAGAGATCTGTGTAGTATACAGATTCTTGGTTTTTCTCCATCTTTATTCCTAAACCATATTTTCCAACATATTTTTCTTTGTCCTTGACTATTCTGACCTTTGCATTGAAGTCTTTAAAATATCAAACTACATATTGCTTTAATTTGGAGGATCTTACTATAGTTTTTGTAAAAGTTCTGTACCTCTTTAATCTCTGCAACTGATATGGGTGCATAAGTTATCTCCATGGCAGCCTTTTTTTGCAAATACTTGTCATGATGATCAAATGTCTCATGAAATGATATTTCTTGTTGCTTTTGGATCCCTGAGAAGCCAATTTCTCCAACTTCTTATTTTGCCTCTTCCAGACAAATAAAGGCTTTATTATTAGAATATGATCTCTTTGAGGGAAGATACTGGGTTTTTGCTGTTGTTATTTTGTTTTTTTGCCTTTCTTTGTATTTCTATCACTTAGTGCTAGGAATGTAGTAGTAACTGCTTAATAAATGCTTGTTGACTCTTGACTGACTTCAAAGGGAACCTGTGAGCCATTAATTTGTCCATTTAGCTGCAGTTTCCTTGTGTTACTCAGTTTTGTTGATAGCAAGAATGTCAAGATAAATACCATTTAGTTATTTTTTGTACTACAATATATCTGTTCACTGGTCATGGAATAAGAATTTTGCATTCCAAGTACAAACAACTAAGTTAATATTGATAAGTAGTGTAAAAACTGGGAGATTCTCAGTACCAAGAGGGTGCTGGTAAATGCTGGTAGACAATGGGAAAAAATGTACAAAGGAGTAATATTTGAGTTTAATATGAATTACTGACATTTTCTCCACCACTTTCTAAAGTCTAGTCAATCAAAACAAATCAAGCACCGATTTGTAGGTTTCCAAGATGTGAATGGTCCCATTGAAAACACAACAATTAACTTCCAAGCCAGGTCATCTTGGCTCCAGCATACTTCTACTTAGTACCCTTTGGAGGAGTGCCCCACCCCTTGCAACTGTCACTGTAGAAGCAAGGGATGAATAAGATTGAGGGAAATTTTCTGTTTTTTCTTTGTTTTCTGGGTTGCTATGGTGAAATAATTCATCCTCTAAGTAGCCTGCTTAGTGATGATGAACCACCTCAAACTTACTTAGGCTAGTCCTTGGCATTCAGACATCATACGTTACCAGGACCATACTTTGGAGCCTTTTCAGCTTTGTAGGATGTGTTTGCCACCGCACTGACAAAGCCTTTGGGAACTCATACTCATCTCCCATGCTAGAGTGAGGCATTGGAATAGGCCTTTGTAGGGGGTTAAACTTAAAGCACCATGTAAATGTGAGTTCTAATTATAAGACATGATTCCTTGCTCTCAAAGATCTTACAGTCTAATCAATGGATAAGATACCATAACAGATATCTATAATACATATGGCAAGTGTATTAGAGAATAAATAATAGGTACTAACCATATTAATCTCTCAAGGAAATGTTAAGGACAAGCTTTAAAGCACTCTCTCTGCCCCTGTCTCTGTCTCTGTCTCTGATTTTTGTGAGTTTTTTTATGGTCTTAAAATTGTCACTGTCACTTTCTAGTGCCTCCTCCCTTCCCTAACCCACCATTAGAACCTTCACTATCACAAATGAATACAGTCAAGCAAAATAAATAAAAACATGGACCACATCTGAAATTGACCTTGTTCCATACCTAATTTTCACCATCGCTTTGCCAATAGATGGAAAGAATACTAAAATGGATCTCAAGAGTATAGATTTTTTGACCACAGTATTAGAGTTGGGTCTCTATACAAGTATATGTAATATTTACTTTGAATCCATGATCTTACTGCAATGGATACTTCTTCCACAAAGGCAGATCATAATCTATTCACACCTCTTCATGCTGTGGGATTCTTACCTACATTATTCTGTGTTCCATAGAAGATAGACCTCTCTCTGGGTCTTTAATGTTTTATGGATGTTACTGCAATACATGTAGAACTGTTTTGTTTTTTTAAAGAACTGTTCTTAATTGGTGCATATAGAATAAGGCAAAGGGAAAAAACTGAGGCAGGAGGACCTACTACTCTGCTATAGTGCTTGTAACTTGCCTTTGATGTCCACATACCTGTTTATTTTTTGTTGTAAATTCAATGAATAAACAGTGAAAAAAAAAAGAGTACATCAGAACTGGGAGGTACCTCACAACACAGAATGTTAGAAGACAGAATATAGAATGTTAGTGCTGGAAGGGACCTTTGTTACTTCAATTTTTAAATTTAAATTTTAAATTTAAACTTTTAAAAAGCTCAACAAATACTGGAATAAAGAAGCCAGTATACAATTTAACAAATATTAGAATAAAACCATTACACCTAGCAAGGTACAGTGGATAGAATGTGACACGTGGATACAAAGCCTGCCTCTGACACTTCCTAGGTGTGGGAGCTTGAAGGAAATTACTTACCTTCTCTAAGCTTCAGTTTACTAATGTATAAAATAGGGATAATAATGCCTGTAGTGCTTATCTCATAGATTTATTATGGGGTCCAAGTAAGATCATGTATGGAAAGTTCTTTTCAAACTTTGACATTCTATGGAAATATCAGCTGTTGTTATTACTAGAATATTCATTATAGATCTGACAATCTATATTCTGTGTTTTAGTGATCTAGGGTCTAACATTCTTTTTTCTAAGACTTTTTCCATGTCTAACTATCTGTCTTTTGAGATCTGATCTCAAATATTCCATTTTCTAGTTCCAAGGTTCCTTCTATCTTCCAACATTCCATGTTCTATTGTTTAATATTCTTTGTGCTATGGTTCTTCTAGTTTTAACATTTTTTGAATTTATGAAATGAGCCCAGAGGATATCCAACAGGATATATGCCAATGTAAGGGGTGGTGAGTAAAAGGCATGGTGTTCTGTTGTAACCCACTCCTGCGGAAATAAATGGAAGGAAAAAAAATACGGTATTTATTTTTGAGAAAAGTATCTTACAAGTCTGGCCTTCATCTTCACAGTGGGAGTCCCTTTAGAAAAATCAGCCCGGCATGCCTTCCAACCAGCACACTCATTTATAACACCATAAAGCTCTGCAGTGATCAAAGGCATTTTAAAGTAATTCCTTACATGTCAACACTTTCGTGACTTGCCTTGAAATTTAAACTGGCAGTTGAAACACTGAATGTGGCAGGATATCCTGTTCTTGCTCTCCTGGGGTCAATAAGTAGGCTGATGACTCTCTCTGGTACTTTGGTAGTGATTTGCCTCCCAAACTCAGGATCTTGGAGTGGATTGGGGGCACATTTAGAACTGTCTGCTTAGCCTACTTCATAGAATTTCTAATTGGAAGAGACCTCTGTTATCTAGGCCTACTCCTACCCGAGGTGGAATCTTTTTCTTTTATAATTCCAGCTGTAAAGAATGATTAAAGCTTTTCCATGTCGCTGTGGGACATTTAATAAGTATCTATTTACTCTATATGTCAGGCACTGTGTTAGGCACCAGGGCCACAAAGACAATAAAAAGCAGCATAGTGTCAAATGATAATAGTAACTCACACTCCTATAGTGTTTTGATGTTTATAGAGAGTTTTCTTCATGGAAGCCTATGGATAATATAAGTAATGCTGTATTATCCTTCTTTTAGAGACAAGGAACCAGTCTAAGATAGGTAGAATGACTTGTCCACAATCATACCAGCTAGTTAAGCATCAGAGCCAGGATTCAACCTTTGGTCTTCTGATTCCATCCAATATCCATTGTACTAAACCTTGCTGTTTCCCTTGAGGGGATCTATTGCAAAGCATCTAGCAGACAGAATTATAGAGTCCTTTCAGGGCTAAAAGGCCCTTCAGAAATCATAAGATTGAGCTTGAAAATACCTTAGAGATAATCTAAGCCCCTCATTTTAAAGATGAATAGTCACAAAAGGGTTGTGGCTTGCCCAAAGATACACAACTAGGTCCTCTGACTATAAATCCAGTATTTTATCCCATATACCATGAGATTATCTAGCTCAACCTCTTGTCTAATTAAAAAATATTCTTCAACATTTCTAGTGACAGGGAACTCACTACCTTTTAAGGCTTCCCATTCCATTCTTGGATTGTTAGGGATTTTTCTTTTTATAGTATGCTGGCATATTTGCCTCTGTAACTTCTGCCCATGTCTACAAATATGCTTATATAGTAGAGCTCCTCTTAACAGCTATAAACCAAGTCACTTGTGGTTACAAAATATTTTTTTCATAGTTCGGAGTGCTGCTTCAAGGAGAAATTTGGCCAGAGTCTGTACTCTATACTGGGATTTCACTATAAGGTGAGCAAGGATAGAGATAGCCAGGAATAAACTGTCACCACAACCCACAGACCAAAGTCTAGCTTCTCTGCTAGTCATCAACTGACCAATTTAAAAGCTTGTATTTTAAATTTAGTGATTTGGGATCATTAGGTCAAACATACCTGTTAGCACTAGGAATCTTCATTGATGAGTTTTCCACTATGCCACTTTGGAGTTTCTGTCAATGAGTTTGGCATGTTCTCTGCTACTGAGAGTCTTAGAGAGTGACCTAGACCACTGTGAGGTTAAATGAATTGCCCAGGGTCACAGCGCAGTCTGTGTCAAAATCAGGACTTGAACCCAGATCTTCTTGGCTCTAAGCCAATTTTCTCTTCATCAAGATATATTGATGCTCTTGATTGATTAGCAACAAAAGAACCCACATCTCATGAAAATCAGGCAGTGGGTCTGTGATCATTGATGTTTATTATTCTTAATAGTGATAATAATGATGGTAACTGGGCAGTTTATAGTACTGTAAGGTTTACTAAATGGTTTTTTATCACAATATCCCTGAGAGGGAGATAGTATAAGAAGTACTTTTTTTTTTTAACAGATGAGGAAATAGGATGATAAAGTTTAAGTGACTTGTATATAAAGCTGCACAGCTATTAAATGACAGAATTGGATTTTGGATTCAGCTTTTCTGCTGAGTCCAGTTCCCTTTCCACTACACCATTCTGCTTCTCTTAATTACTGCATTGTTTTTCTCTCTGCTTTATTTCTTTGGAAGTGGATATCAGAACACTAAGTCCTTTCACTCACTTCCTTGAGCTGATGTTGATTATTCTTTTAGGGTTATAAGGGTATGAAAAATCATTTAGTCTAATCTGATTTTACAGATGAGGAAACTGAGTTTATGTATTTATGAATTTATTTCTTTTTTGTTTATTTCTTTTTGTTCTGTTTTTTGGGGGGGGGGCAGGGCAATGAGGGTTAAGTGACTTGCCCAGGGTCACACAACCAGTAAGTGTCAAGTGTCTGAGGCCGGATTTGAACTCAGATCCTCCTGAATCTAGGGCCAGTGCTTTATCCACTGCACCACCTAGCTGCCCCCAGAAACTGAGTTTCAGATAGCGTCAATGAACTATCCACAGTCACATAGCTATTAAGTATTGGAGTTATTTGGTCCTTGAAGCCAGGTCTCCTAAATCCAAGGCTCTACTGCCATTATACCACACTGAAAGTTCACTTAAAGCACCTGTAGAGAACATGTACTCCAGTCCTCTCATTTAATTAAAAAACTGAGGCTCAGAGCAGGGAATTTATTTGCCCAACGTCACACAGTCAATTTAGTAGCAAGAATGACACTCAAATAAGTGTTCTGATTCCAAGTCCAGTATTAATTTTTCATGGGAATTTGTGTTTCTTGAAGATGATGTTTTAGCTAATGATATAAGATCTTCAAGGAAGAGAAAAAGTGAGGGTAGAAGACTTGGGGAAGGCAGGAAGAGACATTGGGAAATGATCTCTTAATATTTGTTTTAATATCATGTCAAGAATCATAAGGGCTAAAGAAACAGAAACTTGAAATAGTTGGGGCTAATGACCTGCATGTCAGAAACATTTCAGTTGCATATTTGGCTGTATAAATTTAGAGAATGGATGAAAATTGTGGTGGGCAGATTTAGTTTTAAGAAAATTTTTTTATTGAAGAAGTAGTTTTGGCTGGAAAGGTTAGCTTACTCAATAGTCCATCTAGTAAATTAATGTTCCTAGGTATTTATCCCTCAACTTATTACTAAGAGACTTGATAGTAAAATGAATGTTCTTACTACATAATTGGGGTCAGAAGACCTTGGTCCAAATCCTAGATTACCTACTTATTGGCCATGAGTCATTTCTCATTTCTAGCTCTAACAGCTACAAGGGATCTTTTAAGGAATCTTCCATGGAGGAAAAACACTGAATATGAACCCAAAGTTCTGGGTTCATATAATCATTCTGATATCTATATGACCCTGAATAATCCTCTTTACCTTTCTGATTTTCAGTATACTCTTCTGCAAAAAGAGAATAATATCATCTACCTCACAGACTTATTGGAAGGACAGTTCATTGTAAACCTTCAAGTATTATCTAAGTGTGTATCATTATGTTCTAAAGACCTTTCAACCCTAACATTCCGTGCTTTCAGATCACTTCCAACTCTGCTGGCTCACAATATGGCACATAAAAAAAAACAAAACCAACTTATAAAGCACCTTCATTCACATAACCCTATGATGGTAGATAGTGAAAGTGGTTTTTGTATCACATACATTTTATAGATGAAGAAACTGAAGCTCACAGAAGTGGTGTCTTGCCCAGGATCAGAACAGGGTGTTGGACCAGTCTTCTGACTCTTAAGATCAATGTTCTTTCCACTCTGTATTATCTGTACTGATGGCCTTATATGTCTACACTGCTTTCATAGCATTTAGGTATTTTCAAGTGTCCTTTGTTCTAAAAAAAATTAGCTTGTGACATTCTAAGCTCCCTTTCAATGCCAATTTTGGAGATGTAGGTGGGAAAAAAAAACCTTCAAGAATCATTTTTCTTGAATAGCCACTAGGGGTCAGTATATCACATATCAAATTTTAATAGGTGAGAAAGGCAAGCTAACAGGAGGCTCCTTTGCTTTGTATCTCTTTCAGCCATCCGTGTGTGTATACTGTTACAAGATAATAGCAATAGGTTTTGCAGCAAATCCAGCAAAGGTTATGAATAAAATTGAAGATACAATTGACCTTAGACTAAGAGCTCACCTCACTCAGTCTTATCACTGGTTGCATAAAACTTCTTTCAGTTCCCAAAATCTTTTCAGGGTAGGTCAGTATTTTTATTTAACTCTTGTTATAGAATGCTTAAAAGCTGGAAGGAAACATATCATCATTGAGTTAAATGTCCAAGGAGAATCAACAAAAATTCTGTAGTGGCTTCCTTTTAAAATTCAGGTGGCAGACAGTGATATGGATGTGGAAAATAAAATTTAATGGCCATGAGCATGGTGAGAGGACACACATCCCCAACCATATCATATGAGTATTAATTGAAGGAAGTGGGAATTATTTAGCTTATAGCAAAGACATGGAAGGGAAATGATCACTGTCTTCAGTTCAATTCATCTATCCTCTTTCAAGTGCTTATTACATTCTAGGCACTGGACATGATACAAAGACAATGAAAAATGGGTTCTTCTCTCAAGAAGCTTATAATGTATTAGACAGTAGAGCATTGTACTAGCAGACAGAAAACCTGGGGTGAAATTCTGGTTCTGCTTCTAACTTGCTCTTTGACCTTGGGCAAGTCACAGTCTCTTAGCCTCCTTCATTTTCCTTATCCCCAAAAATAAGTTTGGAGAAGATAATCTCTAAGCTTCCTTTCAGTTAATATTCTATGAATTATTTGGTGTAACATCAGAAAATAGCAGATGAACAAAGAAGTGAAAGTTTCAGGGAAATAGATTTGGGTTCAATATAAGTAAGAACTTCCTAATAATTAAAACTACCTAAAGTGGAATGGTTTGCTGAATTAAATAGTGAGCTCATCACTGGAATTATTCAAACAAAGGTTGGATGACAGCTTCTCAAGGATGTTGAAGAGAGGATTCACCCTTTCATTAAGAGGTCTAATTAGACAACTTTGAAAGGTCCCTTTTAATCCCAGGATTCTGAGAATTTGTAAGTAATCAGTGACTTAAACTAAAAAGTATGGAACTTATTGGTTTCTGATACCAATTCCATATCATATTTGAAAAGAATTTCTCATGTCAATTAGGATAATAAGAGCTTGAAATTTATCTTATAACATTTGTATAGGTTTTAATGTACATAGCATTTAGTCACAGACTGTTAAGAGTTAGAAGGAACCTTAGAATATAGCATATTAGAACCAAGAATGTTAGGGCTGAAAGGGAATTTAAAGCATAGGATGTTAGGGCCAGAAGGGAGCTTAGAACAGATAGAATATTGGAACTGTGAGGGACCTTGCAGATTATCTAGTCTAACCCTCTCATTTTATTGATGCAATTGGGTTTTGCTCTGACAGTCATTTCCCAGTACCCAAACTCTTCATTTTACAAATGAGGAATCTTGGGGTCCAGAGAGATAAGAGAACTTACCAAGGTCACACTGACATTTAGTGACTAAAACTCAGATTTTTTTCTAGCTTCTGGTCTAGTGCTTTTTCTACTGTGTTGTTTCTTATTAGAGAAAGAGCACAAGAAATATTCAGTTACACAGAACAGCTGAAACTATTGACCATGAAGTCTAATTTATTTGAGACATATCTATTGCATCCAAAGGAGAAAATATTGCTCTTAGTAACGTATTGAGCCGTTAGCATCTTCAGCCTAACAAAGCCCTCAGTAGGAAGAATCACCCATCAGTGCAAACTTGGCATTTTTCATTTTCTGATCTATAATTGTCATTTGTGTGGTACACTTGTTGTTACTGCAAGATGCCAAATGTACTTATGCATTAGATGCATATTAAATAACTACCCAAATGTCAAGGTCATAGTTCTAAGAAAGGCTGCCCCATTGAGGTACCTTGCAGAATGAAATTGATTTCTTGTGATCCTACATTCTAGAATCTTGCTGACAAGGAGAAACAATTGATGTGAAGCATTATTAAAGCCTTAAATGTTTCTTCCTTGTTAATGCTCTTTTACAAGCTTGAGGTAACTGATAGTGCCTAAGGAATTGGCAGAAGCTTCTCTTAGAAATACAATGGGGAAAGAAGTCAGTAAAATCCAGTGTGTGGGTGTGCTACAGGGGACTCTCACAGTGAATTCAACAACAACAAAACAATTGGAGTGGTTATGAAGTTCTAGGCCCCACAAATACAAAGACCAAAACAAAATAGTTCCTGTCTCCAAGGAACATACATCTTATTGGAGTAATGAAGAGATCGTTATAAACAAGACAATTCCAGGAGAGAGCATTTAAAATTATGTATATCAGGAAAAGCTTTGTGTTAGTGATGACAACAAAATTGATCGTTGTAGGGAAGGCATTTGGGGATTCTGAGAGGTAAAGGTGGGAAAGGAGGCCATTCTTAGCATCTGCAATAGCACAGAGATAAGAGATAGGTGAAGTTCAGGGAATAAATAGTGGGACAGTTTGTCTGAAATGAAAATTTGTGTGAAGGGGAGCAATCTGAAATATCTGGAAAGGAAAGAGGGATATTGCAGAAGGCTTTATGTGTCAGGCCGAGGACTTGGTCTTTTATCCTAGAGGAAATAGAGAATCACTGAAGATTTTTGAACAACAAAATAACATAGTCCGGGATGTTAATTTGGA
Organism: Dromiciops gliroides; assembly: GCF_019393635.1. Lineage (NCBI taxonomy): Eukaryota > Metazoa > Chordata > Mammalia > Microbiotheria > Microbiotheriidae > Dromiciops > Dromiciops gliroides. Next base: position 385,075,997 of record NC_057862.1, on the reverse strand, counting down.
GGCTGTGTTGAGGATAGATTGGAGAGGGGAGAGACTGAGAACAGGGAAACAAGTAAAAGGCTATTGTACAAGTTGCAGGCAATGGGTGATTTGATGAGAGTATGAACTAGGATAGTGGTTGTATGAGTGAGATGAGGGATATGCAAGATATGGCAGAGATAGAATCAACAACCCTTTCTGGGAATTCGGATGTGGAAGGGAGAAGAGATATAGAACAAATAATTCGAGTATATGGTAAATTTTAGAAATTATTTTTGAGTTAACAGAAATCTATTTTATCTTCCACCTACCTTCAACTCCATTGGGGGAAAAAGAAAAATAGATTCATTGTAACAAATATGGATAATCAAGCAAAACAAATTCCCTCATTAGCTGTGTTTAAAAAAAATACATGTCACATTTTATACCTGAATCTATCACAGGTGGTGGATAAACATACTTCATCATTGGTCTTTTGAAATCATGAATTGTTTTTGCACTGATCAGAATTTTTACTGTTTTCAAAGGTTTTTTAAAATCTTATGTTATTATTATTTCTTTTAATGAGGAGAGATACCTTCTGACATGTTTGTAGGCAGCAAAGAAGAAACCATCTGAAAAAGAGAGAATGAAGATAGACTGGGGATGGGGTAAGGCAGCGAGGAGAGGTCATTGAGGATGTGAAGCCCCAGAGAAGATGGGAGCAAAAACACAAATAGAGATTAGTCTTGGCCAGAAGAAGGAACACTTCATCAGAGAATGGAGCAAAAGAAGAGAAAAGGGGGCTGATGTAAAGGAGTTTTGAGATATAGAGTAAGGGAGAAATTGTAACTCAACAATAGATAGATGGGCTTGATTTTTTCCATGAAAGTGGGAGGGGGAAGTTCTTTGAGAGAGGGAGAGGGAGAGGGAGAAGGGGGAGGGTTAGGGATGGGAGGAGAAGAGGAGGAGGAGGAGGAGGAGGAGGAGGAGGAGGAGGAGGAGGAGGAGGAGGAGGAGGTGGTGGTGGTGGTGGCGGTGGTGGTAGTAGTACTAGTAGTAATGAACTAGATGAGGCTTGAAGATAGAAGAGAAGATTTGCAATTGCCTTCCTGGGGAGTGTGATAGAAAGTCAACAGTGAAAAATAAAAGACTTACTGTGTAGCAGTGAGGGCCTAATTGAGATTAGATGTCATAAATTTGTAGTGGACTCATCATATTAGCCTTATTTACTTCAGTAGTGTTCAGTAGCACATGTAAGTTGAATGGTGGGGGTAACCTAGAGTTTGGGTTTTGTTGGAACAGTGTGACAATAGGAAAAGAGAGCAAGGAATTCAAAAGTAGAGGAGAGTTGATCATTAAAGTGATGAGTCATTGGTTTTGATAAGGATCTAAGACTCTGAAGGGAAGAGAGTGAGACCAGAGCTGGGGCATAAGGAAGGGGTAGCAAGACTGGGTGGTCAGGATAAGGAGGAAGAATAGACTTAGGAGGAGTGAGGTAGAGTGGGTGAAGAGCCGATAGGAAGTTATGATTTATGAAGACTTAAAGCTAGTTTATAGTTCTCACATTGAGAGATACAGCTTCTCTGGCCAAAAGGGCCTGGATTATACTCCCACTTCTGTTTATTAGCTCTGTGACCTTGATCAAGTGACTCCCCTCTTTGAGCCTTGGCATCTGTAAATGAAGATGGAGCTCTCTGCACCATCTACCTCATCAAAGTGTTGTGAGGATCAAGTAAGATAATGATTGCAAAATCACTTACAATTGCTTAATTACTGCAAAAGCCTCTTAATTGGTTTCTCCATCTCTGCTTTCTCTCTCCCCTAATCTTACACTATCAGAGTAGTCTTCCTAATATATCAATTTTATATTGCTGTTTCCTTCTTAATAATTCCCATCGCTCTCACTGTTGCTCAAAAATTATTATTACACGTTTCTTTCCTGTATTGAAGTAAAATTTTCCTCCCTATATTTTATTTTTTATTTATATATTTTTAACCTTTTTCGGGGGGGGGGCAATGAGGGTCACATAGCTAGTAAGTGTCAAGTGTCTGAGGCTGGCTTTGAACTCAGGTGCTCCTGAATCCAAGGCCAGTGCTTTGTCCACTGTACCACCTAGCTGTCCCTCCCCCTATATTTTCTACCCATTGGTTTTAATTTTGCCCTTTGAAGCTACATAGGACAAGTGTAATCACTTGTCCCTACAACGGCTTTTTAGATATCTGAAGACTTGCCTCTCTGTCTTTTCTTCTCCAGAGTAAAGATAATAGCTGCTTTCACTAAGGCTCCATTTTGAGGACTCAGGTTCTCAAAAGCTGCACTTCAGAGGTTGAGCTCTTGCAGCTTTTATCAAGTTAGAGAGACTTTAAGGAGCAGTCTGGTGATGGACGGTATGTCCTAACTTTCTAAGTGTGAAGATGCTCATCACCAGGTTTGCCACAGGGTAATGAATTTTCTGGTCACAGGAAATTATGAAGTCACTTTCTGAAAGTATTAGGATCTGTACTGTTGGAGGTGGTATCTACATTGATGTCATAGATACCCGAAGTATTGAAGAATAGCTGATATTAATATGGTGCTTTAAAGTTGACAAAAGTGAGTTCCGTCCATCATCTCATTTGACTTTCACAACAGATGGGTGAACTAGCTAGTCCAACCATTGCTATCCCCCGTCATACAGATGAGGAACCTGAGGCTCAAAGAGCTGAAGGGACTCATCTGAGGCCACATAATTAATAAAGGTCAGAGCCAGGACTCAAACTCATGTCTTTTCAGTGCCCTTTCCATTATATGTCATTGCTGCTTAGAATTCATTTCCTCAATAGTCCTCATGTGACATTTTGGCATCCTATCGCCATTCTGGTCAGCCTCTTCTTGATTAGCTTATTGAATAAGCCAAGGAAATGGTCTTTAGTATTTAACTTCTCTTGCTTTTCCCCTTTGTTCCGTTCAGGTTCGAATGGTGAAAGATGGTGACCCCTCCTGGAAGCCCACTTTCATTGTAAAACCTGATGGTGGTTGTCAAGGTGATGGAATCTACCTCATTAAAGACCCCAGTGACATTCGAATGGCAGGAAACCTCCAGAGCAGGCCAGCTGTGGTCCAGGAATACATCTGTAAACCTCTCCTCATTGACAAACTGAAATTTGATATTCGTCTGTACGTCTTACTAAAGTCTTTAGAACCCTTAGAGATTTATATAGCCAAAGATGGACTCTCTAGATTTTGTACAGAGCCATATCAGGAGCCTAACTTCGGAAATTTACATCATGTATTTATGCACTTAACCAACTATTCATTGAATATCCACAGTGGAAACTTCATTCATTCTGACAATGCCAATACCGGCAGCAAAAGGACTTTTTCCAGCATCCTATGTAGACTCTCTTCCAAAGGAGTTGACATCAAGAAAATCTGGTCGGACATTATTTCTTTAGTGATTAAGACAGTTATTGCACTAACACCAGAGCTCAAAGTATTCTATCAATCTGATATACCAGCAGGAAGGCCTGGGCCAACATGCTTCCAGGTAAGCCTTTAAATCATTGGTACAGAATCATAATTGAGAAGATTCCTGTTGTTGGAAACTTTAGAACATAAAATTCTCAAGCTGGAAGAGACCTTAGAACATAGGAAATAGACCATGTAATGTTAGGGCACGGAAAATGGAATATTGGATCTGGAAAGAACTGAAGAAATCGCCTAACCCTATCCCCTCCTCTTATGGAAGAAGAAACTAGGATCTAGACAGCTAAAGAAATGTTTATGGGAATGGGTGAGGCTAAAATGTGTTAATGAGGTTCATTTTGACAAGTGTCCGTATACTTAAAACATAATTGAATGTCAGAATTGGAAAGGACCTTAGAGGTCCCTTTCTCTACAGATGAGTAAACAGAGGTCCAAAAAGAGGATGTGATTCTACCTGAGTGGTAGATAAAGTTTCAGTATTGATGAATGGTCACCAGTCTTGGCTCGTATACTTACAGTGACCTTTACTTTCCTGTGATGTTTCATTTGCTAGTGATTACCTTACATATCAGATGGACTAGAACTGTTCTATCAGACTTGAAAGCAGGAAGCATGTATCATCTTTGAAGGCTGGGAAACTTAGCACTTGATGATTAAGAATGATAAACATTGGCCTCTCCTGCTCATCAGTCCTTGTCCTTTCATGAGCATCTCATTTCCCAGGCCAGGTCTAAAGTTAGATAGATGATATTACTGCTTTGTCTTAGAAGCATAATCATTCTTGTTCTTTGACCATGTATTATTAAGCAAGCCTGTAATGCTGAATAGTTTCCATAGACTTTCTATTCCTTGATTTCTGTAACTTAAGAGAAAGACAAAGAAACCTTCCACAAAACATCCACCTGAATTTCCATTTCACAAAGAGTAGCTCAATCTGGAATCAGAAAATGGTTAAAAAAAAAAAAAGCCATATACTTGGAGTCAGAAAACCTGGATTCTAATCTTTGTTCTCCCAGCCAGTAGTCACTTCATTGTGGGCAAATCATTTAAACTCCATGGCCACCTGTGAGATTTATAATTGGATATAAGAGCATTAAACTCCCCCTTTAAACTTTTCCCTTATAATATCTTCCAGACCAGTAAGAAAAAGAAGCCTCTGAGCTTTAATCAGAGAGAGATGAGCTTTTATTGTTTTTTTGTTTTGTTTTGTTTTGTTTTTTTGGTGAGGCAATTGGGGTTAAGTGACTTGCCCAGGGTCACACAGCTAGTAAGTGTCAAGGGTCTGAGGTTGGATTTGAACTCAGGTCCTCTTGAATCCAGGGCCGGTGCTTTAACCACTGTGCCATCTAGCTGCCCCAGCTTTTATTGTTTAGACAACAAACAGGTGATACTGATTAGGGAAATAGGAAAGTAGAACTACAAATGAATAGTCTTAGATCTAAGCTTAGTCTATATTCTTTTATAAAACTCACCGAATCCCAAAACTGCCTGCCAGACCGAGAACCAGAGCCGATCACCAAAGCATGCGCCGTCAAGCCAGAGTGTGCGCTGTCAAGCCAGAGTGTGCGAGACAGAGAGTGAACTTCCATTCTACCCTCCGTTTTAAGTTGGCGTCCCAGAAGTATGGCGTGCTTGGCCATGCTCTCCTGGGCAGCAGCCATTCAAAGGGCAGTCCTTCAAAAAACGTTTCAGTAGCATGCGCTCAACTCTCAAATGACTAAGCTAAAACTTCTGTTTTTTACCACACACCCTTAGTTTTCTCGTATAGATTTTTTTTTTTTTAGTGAGGCAATTGGGGTTAAGTGACTTGCTCAGGGTCACACAGCTAGTAAGTGTTAAATGTCTGAGGCTGGATTTGAACTCAGGTACTCCTGACTCCAGGGCTGGTGCTCTATCCACTGCGCCACCTAGCTGCCCCTTCTTATATAGAATTTTAAGTGTGGAATAGTAGTACTTGCCATTTGTTAGCTGTATGACTGTTTAAATAACTTTACCTCTGTGGGCCTCCATTTTTCATCTTTAAAATTGAGATAATATTATATACCACCTAATGAATTCAGGGTAAGTCCTCTCACTTCTCTTTGCCTTAGTTTCCACATTTGCAATATGTAGAATATTTGTGTGACCTCCCTAAAACAGGATAATGTATATGGAAGTATTTATAAAATGCTATATACATTCAGGCAATCATAATGAATTCACAATAGTGAATTGTAGTACCTGAAAGAAGACGTTGGCTCATAGAGATGACTCAGTGTTCTATTTCTCCATTTCCAGATTTTAGGATTCGACATTCTTCTAATGAAAAATTTGAAGCCTATGTTGCTAGAAGTAAATGCAAACCCCAGCATGAGGATAGAACATGAACAAGAGGTAAGAAATTGTTCTCTCTTCTCATCATCTTCTGCATTATAAATATTTTCAAGATCAATGCTTCAAAAAAAAAAAAGATCGATGCTTCAAAAAAATCCATCATTTTGTCTATCGGGGGTCTCCCTCTCTCAATGCAGGTCATACTGTTACCACTTCTTAAGAAAGGGTATTTATGAATTGCTGTGACCAAAAAAAAGAATCATCCTCTAGTAGTTAAACCTCTGGGCATGTACCACTCCTAGTCTAACTAGGTTGGTCCTTAGAAGACAGACAGACATACAGTCCATTGCTAAGTCTTGAGCTTGGACTCTACCAGCATAGCTGCTGTGTATTTCCTGAGGAAGGGCTAGAATATCCCAGTAATTAGGGAAATATCTGGATTAGGGAGAAGGGTAGAAGGATCACTTTTGCCAGGGAAACAGGACAAGAAAGGCTGGAGACCAGGGGCGAGACTGGCTGATTACAACAAAGACTGTAGGACAGCGAAATCTCAGGGCTTGAGCAGAGTGAGTAAGTGAGTTGTTTATCTGAGTGCAAAGCTGAGAAAATTTGTTGAAGATTTTGAGAGAGCTAAAAAATTCAAGGAGGGTAGAAGAGTTTGAATTTTTCCTAAATCCAAGCTGCTTCCAAGATAATTAGGTCTTTTTATTCCAAGGGGATGTGTGACCTTCTCCAGCCAGTGCTGATACCCTTCTTGGTTTCATGTGGGGTTTGCTCATTCTGCCATTCCTGATGAGTTATGGGCTCATATAGTAGACTTCCAAAATCCAGAGTCATCTCCACACTATTTTAGAGGATGTTTTACAAACTTCAGTAATTTGATGGACTTGTGCTATATTAATGTAGGAATTTCTTCTAGAGATACAGACTGTGACCCATTCAAACCTGTATACCCTGTTCCACCTTTTGTGCAAGTACTCCCATGAATTCTCTTGGGGGGTGGGGAGGACAGAATCCAGCCCACTTGAGGTCTGATCTAGAGCTCTAGATATTTCATTACTATTTTTAAAAAAGATATAGTATCTACAAATATACTTATTGTTAGTGTTTCAAGAATGCATATTGTCAGTCTTATTGAATTTGGAATGTCATGTGGAAGTATCCACATGAGCCAGTCTTTCATATTTTTGAGGTCTTAAAACCTAGAAGTGGCTAGCCTTTTCCATCAACTTTTGACATAGACCAATTGGTGATGAACTAATTGAAATTATGTGACTATGACTTAATCTTATTGACATGTCTGGATCACAAATATAAACAATTATTGTCTTTTAAAAATAACCTTCAGTTATTTTCATTATCATTTTTATAATAAAATAGCATACATAAAGTCTTCATGATTTTTTAAAATCTAGACTTGTAATTTCATTGGTGTAGGGAACTCTTGGCGAGGAAACTCCATCTACAGCTAAAGATCAGCAACTGCTTTAAAACTTATAGCATTAGAGAGCTGTTAAGGGGGACTGAGAAGTTCAGTGGCTTATCCTGGGTCACTTAGCCTCTGTGTGTGTATCTGTTTATAAATATTATGTATCCTCATCTTTTATATATATGTATATCTATATCCCTATCATATGTATATATATAAATATCCCCATATTATATATATACTATATTATATTTTACATGTATTTATATTATATATATCTATATATCTGTGGGTATATAAAAGATGGGGCTTGAACTTGTCACACTGACTCTGAGACCAGCTCGCTATGCACTATAATCTTTTCTTTTTCTCATTTATGATTTACAAAGGAGTTTGATCCTTTGATCTTTAAGATAGACTTCTGTTGGGGAGAGAAGATAGTATAAGTATTATCATTTCCACTTTATCATATGAGGCTGAGACTAAAGAGTAGTTCTTGGGTCAAGGCCATATAGCAAAGGAATGACAAAGGTATGATTTGAAGTCACATCTCCTTCCTTCACGTCTAGATCTCTCTCTAGTCTCACAACTGCCTCCCCCTGGAAGAAGGGTAGTGTGCATTTCCTGTGAGGTCAGTAGATGGTCCAAGTATTATTATCACCCATATAGTGGTTGGGAAAGTGAGGCTCAGAGCAGCAAAACAAGATGCCCATTGCTGCACAGCTAGTAAATGACAGATACAGGACTCTAACCTAGATCTTCAGACTATACCTCAGACTATACTACTGTACCATTACAGGTATAAAAAACCACTAATTTTTGCCAAATTTCTTGCAAAATTGCAAATGTGTTTGTGTACAACAATACCCCCACATTCATTGTATGTGGGTGTATAGAAGAAAAATTGACTTATGGTCAGAAGATTAGCTTCACATTCTGCCTTCCATTTATTAGTTCTGTAACTTATGGGGAGGATGTTTTACTTAGCTGAGTTTCAGTTTCCCAACTTCCTAAGCTGAGGATGTTGTTTGTCCTTCATTCCTGGAGAGGACCATGACATAGGGGTGATAATAATGCTTAGATGACTATACAACTGACTGAGTTGTTGTGAAGGTTAAATGAGGTAATGTATATAATGTTCTTTGTTGTCCTAAAGTTCTAAAAAATTAGTTATTTTGTAGAAGAGGGCTGTCATCTCTAAGACTGAGTCAATGATATTTTTTTATTGTATTCTATACCCTAACATTTTTACAACTTAGGCAGGAATACGGCTTAAGCTAATACAGACAATGAAGAGAGTATGCATTTAGCACTGAAAAAACTGTCTTCACTGTAACATAGAATCCTTTGTAATTCAAGCTTTCTCCAGGGGTGTTTGAAAATGTCCCAAGTCTTGTCGATGAAGAAGTAAAAGTTGCAGTAATAAGAGATACTCTCCGCCTAATTGACCCACTAAAGAATAAGAAAAAAGAGAACCGGTAAGTATTTTTATAAAATTTCTTTTTCACCATCAGTACTTTATAGTATCTTAAATCAGGTAAGTTTAATTCTTGGGGTTGCAAAAACATTTGCTTACTGGCTTATTTAGAACATTTAAAAATGTTAATAGTATAAGTGTGATTTACATATCAAGTAATCTAAAAATGATATTTTCCGTTAATGAATAATACGGCACCTAACCAGAGTGGCTCACAAAATTGAGTCTTAAAAGATATGCATCTTAATCTGGCACATTTTATTTGACTAATAAATAATTGTCCAATATAGATTAAATGTGGAATAAATCACCTGTAAAAATCATTTCCCCCCAAATTTTCTTGCAAAATAGAAATATAACATCCCTATTTATATTGTGCTTATCTTTGAAGGTCTCAAAGACCTTCAACATATTGCTGAATGAAGAATCAAAAAAGTTAGAGCTCTAAAGGATCTTAGTACATAAAGTGTTAGAATCTAGATCATATAATGTTATAGCTCTAAATGACCCCAAACATAAATTGTTACAAGTCTGAAATACTCAGTACTCAAAATAGATCTGTGATTTCATCAATGTGGTTAGTTATTCCAGCAATGCCAATTGCAACTTATCTGTGACTACTTATCCTGGACAATTCCTATATGTGTCTTCCCATAAAATGCTTTGTCACTCTTGATACTTTTATAATACCAGTAGAGCACACAACATTGGTTACCCCTTCCTCTCACCAGATGATCAGCCCATCTTTTTTTTTTCCCTCATACTTTTTTTTTCCTTCTAGGTCTCCTTTGTAATTCCTTTTTTAAAAAATACTAATGACATCTGCCATGTGCTTCTTCATTGCTGTCTGGAAGATATTCATTTTTCAGTTCTTTAGATTAGTGTTGCATGACTTCTAGCTATATGACACCAGTGGAATACTGAAATTAGAAACATGGGTCTTTGTTTCAGGGATAATTTGTTCATTAAAAGAATGTTGCAATTCAGCTCACTTTATTCTTTCATTCAATTTTAGGTCTAATTTACTGTCTATTTTTATTGTTTATCCAAATATATATCATATGTATACATACATATCTACATATATGTGTATATGTGTGTGTATGTGTGTAATGAATGAGCTTTATAGATTGTTCATCTGTCTCTCAGAGTCTAGAGAATAGACACCCTTTATTCACTTGGTTTTTCCAAGTGGATTTTATTTGTTTGTTTGTTTGGTTTTTTGTGAGGCAATTGGGGTTAAGTGACTTGCCCAGGGTCACACAGCTAGTAAGTGTTAAGTGTCTGAGGTCGGATTTGAACCCAGGTCCTCCTGATTCCAGGGCCGGTGCTCTATCCACTGCGCCACCTAGCTGCCCCTTCCAAGTGGATTTTAGACCAAATTCTTTAGCGTGAGAGTGATCATGGATTTCATTCAGGAGGCTCTACAGTGTCTCAGGACTTGATGAAATTAGTATAATGGCATCTTCAAACAGAAACACCTGGAAGACCTCACCATCTTTTGTGTTACCCTCTTCAACTTGGTTTCTGTTGGATCTTCTTCCATTACAGTTGTGAATACCTTTGGTGAGCATTTGGCTCTTTATTTTATGCTTTGCCTGACATTAATGATCAGAAGGTTGTTTAATGGGGCTTTTATGTTTTTCAAGGAATCACAAATTGTTGACCTATGCGTAGGCGACAGCACCTTGTTGGAAGAGAAATTGTAAGGTGGCATTTTGCTTTGCCATATTTGAATGCTTTTTTTAAATAGTCAACAAACAGTAAGCACAAATGGTATCTTATATTCTCTGTATCTTTCAGTCAATCTTATGATGATAAAGATGTGGCCTACTTTGGAATATCAGTTGTGAAAACCTATTTCTTTCTAATATCTCATGAAGGATGCTGTTAACATAAATTTTTGTGTAAATGAGAAAGCAGGCAGGCATACAGATTAATAGTTTATTTTTTCTTGGACACTTTTTTGGGGCAATTATAAGGCAATTATCATAGGGGTTTTTTTCAATGCCTTTGGTATTCTCCCCTTTCTTTGATACCTTGAGAACCTCGATACTCTCATATTTGTGATGCCTCTTTCATGGGCCTCCTTTCTATTTGGTGTACTCTAGATGTTTCTGTCTTCTCCCTCCCCCTCCTTCTTTCTCTCCCTATCTCTCTATTTCCTCCTTCTGTCCCCTCTCCATTTGTCTTTCTGTTTCTGTCTTTTCCCTTGCATCTCTCTTTCTCTTCCCCCTTTATCTTTCTTCATTCTACCTCCTTACTTTCTTCCCTCTTCCCCTACCTTCTCTCATTTCCCTTCTCTGTGTCCCTCTTTATCTCCCTCTCTCCTCTCTCTGTCTCTCTGTCTCTTTTTGTCTCTCCCTGTCTCTTTGTCTCTGTCTCTCTCTTTCTCTCTCTCTTTCATCTGTTCCTCCTTTCCATCTCTCCTTCCCTTTCCTCCTCCCTTTTCTCCCTACTTACCTACTTTCCTCTCTCCCTATTTCCCTTCTTCCCTCTCTCTGTTCCCCTCTCATTTTCTGTCCCTCTTTACCTCTTTTTTCTTTCCCTCTCTCTCCCCCCTCTCCACAGTTATTTCAGTATTTTAAGAATCTATGATTTCTTTTATAACTGTCGGTCTTCTCTCTATCAATGGAGATAGTGGCAGTAGTAGATTCTGTCCATGAGTTGCTGTGTTGAAAATAATTACCTGGTGATAAGAAAGTAATGATTAATGATTAATAAATTAATGACCTTTTCATAATGAGCCTTTCTGCATATAGCTAGTTCCAAATTATAGCTTGCACTGGTCCAAACACAGTCTGCTTCTGGACCTATAGTCTACTCCTTTCTAGCCTATTAAGGTAGGGTAGAGTCAGAGGCTACCTCTATACATGCTGAAGAAGCATCAAAAGAGCACTTTGAAGCTGCCTGTTCCTCCAACAAAAGTTCCAGAAGTCTTTGAATGAATGGAAAGGCTCTGCTAATGAATTATCCTGTTACTCATGTTGATGACTTTGTTTACCCACCCAATTATAACATCACATAAAGGACAAATTAGTTTACTATTTTAATTCTTTTAAATAATATTTTCTTTTTTTTGCAGGGCAATGGGAGTTAAGTGACTTGCCCAGGGTCACACAGCTAGTAAGTGTCAAGTATCTGAGGCCAGATTTGAACTCAGGTCCTCCTAACTCCAGGGCCAGTGCTCTATTTACTGCACCACCTAGCTGACCCTAAATAATATTTTCTTTTTTTGTTTTTGTTTTTGTTTTTTTTGTGGGGCGGGGGTTAAGTGACTTGCCCAGGTTCACACAGCTAGTAAGTGTCTGAGGCCGGATTTGAACTCAGGTACTCCTGAATCCAGGGCCGGTGCTTTATCCACTGCACCACCTAGCTGCCCCCTAAATAATATTTTCTAATGGCAGAATCCTAGGCTGTAGGGGACCATTAGAAGTCATTTACTTGAGGGCAGCTATGTGGTGCAGTGGATAAAGCACTGGGCCTGGATTCAGGTGACCCTGGGCAAGTCATTTAACCCTCATTGCCCTGAAAAAACAAAACAAAACAAAACAAGAAAATCTCATTCTGGTTCAACTAGGTTGGCTTCCTAGTCCTATTCATGGTTATAGGTCCACAATTTGTGTTGATGTTGGTAGGACCCTTTTTTATAATAGTTTCTCACTTGTACTCAGCACACATCCAATCTGTTGCCAAATCGTTTCTACTTTCACAAAGTCTCATGTGTGTGCGTGTGTTTGTATATGTGTATATGTGTGTATGTATGTGTGTATCCCCTCTCTCTGCTTACACAGCCATCATCCTGGTACACACCACACCGGGTTGGTATCCTTACCTTGTCTCTCCCCAGTCTAACCCATCCTCCATTCATCTGCCAAAATGATCTTCCTAAAGTTCAGGTCTGACCATGTCTCCTCAGCCCTACCCCTCCATTCAATAAACTCCATTGGCTCCCTATTACCTCTAGGATAAAATATTAAATCTTCTACTTTGAATTTTTTTAAATCATAAAAGTATTTTATTATTTTCCAGTTATATGTAAAGATGGTTTTCAACATTTGTTTTTATAAGATTTTGAGTTCTAAAATTTTCTCTCTTCCTCCCTTCTCTCCCCCCTCTGCAAGAAAGAAAGCAATTTGATATAGGTTATATATGTACAATCACATTCAACACATTTCTGCATTATTCTACTTTGATTTTAAAGCCCCTCACCACCTGGCCCTTTCTAGTCTTTTAAAATTTTACTCTCCTTCATCTACTCTATGATCCAGTGATATTGGTATTCTTATTCCTCACATGCAACACTCATTTCCTGACTCTGCCTTTTCACTGGCTGTCCCCCATAGCAGCTCTCCCACTTTGTCTCTGTCCCCTGGCTTCCTTTCCTTCCTTCAAGCCTCAACTGAAACCCCACCTGCTACAAGAAATCTTTTCTTAGTGTTCCTGTCCCCTCCCCAACCCCCAAGTCCACTGCTAGTCCCTTCTCTCTGCATAACCTACGGTTTGTACTGTATATATCTTGTATGTATATGGTTGTTTGCATGTTGTGTCCAACATTGGAATGTTATTTTTTTTCCTTTCTGAAAAATACTAATTGTTATATGGGGTGGCTCTATGAGAGAAGAAAGGAGCTAGGATAATTATGTCGATGTAAGAAACAGAAAATATCAATAAAAACTTATTTTTAAAAAATATGAGATCCTTGAGGGCAGGGACAGGGTTTTTGCATTTCTTTGTATCTTCAGCACTCAGCACAGTCCCTGCACATAATAAGCACTAAATAAAGGTTGGCTTGTTACAGTCGTTCTACTGGGTGGTGGCTTTGGAGAATTAGCTAAAAAGTAACATCTGGGAGTATAAACTGGACAGGGTGTTCTATGCAGAACAACAAACTTGAACAAAGGAGTGGAGGTTTGTATATACTCAGGGAAAGTTAACTAATCCAGTTTCATGTAGAGTACATGAAAGGAGTTGTTGATTGGGGCCAAATTATAATTGACTTTGACTTCCTGTCTAAAGAGATCCTATTTTATTCTCATGACAATGAGGCATCACTAAAACTTTGGGTATGAGGGAGCAATAGAATCACAGAGAGCTATGTATTAGGAAGTTTAACAGTGTTAGATATATTGAACAGCTAGGTGGTGCAGTGAATAGAGTACTGGCCCTGGAGTCAGGAGGACCTGAGTTCAAATTTGGCCTCAAATATTATCTGTACCTGTAAAATGAGCTGGAGAAGGAAATGGAAAGACACTCTAGTATCTTTGCCAAGAAACCCCCAAATAGGGTCATGGAGAATTGGATGCGCAACTGAAACAACTCAACAACAAAAGCTAGAAATATTCAAGAGGGTCAAGACCGAAGGAGGAGAGACCCATTAGAAGGTTATTATGGTAATCCACTTGAGGTAAATTTGCAGAAAATTACCTTGTTGACTGACTTCCCAGATGCATATTTAAGTCCAAGTATAGTATTATTATGCTTTTTGCCATTTCTTCTATTCTGTAGGGGTAGAACTTGAAGTATTGCTGATAGACTTGTACACATCATAATGTGAGTTTATTAAGTATAAAAAGAATTTTATTTAAAGCTTGATAGGCAGCTAAGCACGAGCACATTATTATCATAGAACACATTAAATTGGGTCCTGCTCCCCAAATCCATGGTTCCGTGCAAAGATAACAGAGGTACAGGCAAAGTTGATTACTGTGGGACTAGACTGTGAAAATGCCTATGTGAAGAGTGTAGACTCAGAATATAGAATGTTAGAGCTAGAAGAAATCTTAAAGATCATCTATTCCAGAAGTATCAATGTGACTCACAACATTCCCCTGAACCAGGTTAAAATATACTTGGAAAATATGTAACAAAAGAAGTAAAGTACAACAAAATATAGTAATATCAGTATGTTGTTTTCTAAATCAATGTGGGTTCCATAGGAACCCTTATATGCAGTTTTGTGGCCATATTTCTATTTGAGTTTGGTATCACTTATTAAAAGTATCAAAAAGCTACAGAGCGGTGAAGGAAGATGAGACTGAGAAAAGGATATGGGATCCAGTGGGTAAAATATCATTACTGATTCCATGGATTCAATTTTCATCTCTATGCATGTGAGTCTCGGATCTATTTATCCAGCCCTAGCCTTTCTTCCAGTCTCCAATCTCACTTCTCCAAGTGCCTATTGAACATCTCCAAGTAGAGGTCCCATAGACATCTTAAACTCAATATATCCAAAATTGAACTCATTATTTTTCCTCTAAATCTTCCTCTTTTCCTGACTTCCCTATTACTATCAAGGGTACTACAATCCTCCCATCTACCGCGGCTCACTCCCTAGGTGTTGTCCTTGATTCCTTATTCTCAGTCATTTGCCAAGTCCTATCATTTCCACCTTCTTAACATACCCCTTCTCTAACACTGTTGCCACCCCACTGTAGGTGCTCTTCATCTCATGCCTGGACTATTTCTATAGCCTACCTCCCCACCTCAAAAGTCTTTCCCCTGGGCAGCTAGATGACGCAGTGGTAAAGCACTGGCCCTGGATTCAGGAGTACCTGAGTTCAAATCCGGCCTCAGACACTTGACACTTACTAGCTGTGTGACCCTGGGCAAGTCACTTAACCCTTATTGCCCTGCAAAAAAAAGAAAAAAGAAAAAAAAGTCTTTCCCCATTCCAATCCATCCTCCACTTGGCTGTCAAACTGATCTTCTTTAAACACAGGTCCGACAGTCCTGCCCCTTCCCTCATTCAGTCTATTCTGGTAGCTCCCTATTATCTCTAGGATCAAATATAAAATCTTCTGTTTGGCTTTTAAAGCCCTTCATCACTTATCCCCTCCTACTTTTCAGTCTTCTAAACACCTTCCTCTCTTCCACATATTCTAGTTATAGCGGCCTCCTTGCCATTCCTGGAATAAGACACGCTAATCTCCTGAGTCTGGACATTTTTACTGCCTGTCCCTAGTGCCCGGAATGCTCCCTTCCTCATTTCCTCCTCCTGGCTCCCCTGGCTTCATTCAGTTCCCAACTAAAATCCTGCCTTCTGCAAGAAGCCTTTCCCAACACCACTTAATGCTAGTGCCTTCCCTCTGAGAGTATCTCACTGTACATATTGTTTGTATGTTCTCTCTCCCAGTAGACTGTGAGTTCCTTGAGAATAGGGATTGCTTTTTTTTTTTGGGTGAGGCAATTGGGGTTAAGTGACTTGCTCAGGGTCACACAGCTAGTAAGTGTTAAGTGTCTGAGGCTGGATTTGAACTCAGGTCCTCCTGACTCCAGGGCCGGTGCTCTATCCACTGTGCCACCTAGCTGCCCCTGCTTTTTTTTTTTTTATCCCTAGAACTTAGCATAGTGTTTGGCAACATAGAATAGAATAGAATAGAATAGAATAGAATAGAATAGAATAGAATAGAATAGAATAGAATAGAATAGAATAGAATAGAATAGAATAGAATGTAATATAATATAATGCTTAATAAATGCTTGTTGACTGGAATTCACTTGTTGGTATAATAATAATGATAGCTGAGATTTTTATAACACTTTAAAGTTGCTAGAGTGCTTTACATATATATTATCTCATTTGATCTTCATATTAATGATATGAATTAGGTAGCATATGTCTTATTAGGTAGTATATTCTCTTTTTACAGATGAAGAAATTGAGACTCAAAGAAGTTGTAACTTGATTTGCCCATGGCCAAACAGATAATAGCTATCAGAGGCAAGATTTGAAACTAGGTCTTCCTGGCTCCAAGTATCCAGCATTCTATCTGAGAAAAAAGAACTGAATTTAGTCACAGGACCTAGGTTCAAATTTTTGGTTTGCTGCTTACTACCTCTTTAACATGAGAAAGTCACTTGCCTTCTGTGGACCTCAGTTTTCTCCTCTTTAAAATGTGGGCATTGGACCTGCTGATATCCAACTCCACTGTAGGTCTAAACCCTTTGATGCTTTGACTTTTAACCATTTTCCAAATGGAAATGGACATTTTTTTTGTTCAGGAGCTGTGTCACAATAGAAGAGAATAGGCACCCTAGCTGTCCTCTGGTCTCTGTGTCCTGGAAAATGTGTCCTTTTCCTCCCTATATCATCTTTGGAAGGTCTTTCTGAGAGTTGTACCTAATATCTTAATGCCACTGGGATACGTGCACATACAGTGCACATACAGTGATGTCTGAGGAACTAGCCCAATGGTGGCTAGTTATGGCCCAGAGCAGAAAGGGAATGCTTCTGTGGACAGTTTGTAAGATGGATTGGTGCAAAGAGATTGTAAAAGCTTGGTTCAAGTTTTTACTTAGATATTTAGTGGCTGTATAACCTTGGGTCAGGTTACTTTGACTTTCTGGGCATCAGTTTCTTCATTTGTAAAGTGAAAGGTTGAACTCTATTATTTCTGAGGGCCTAATCAACTTTAAAAGTCTCTGTGTTCAAATATGCCATATTCTAAAATCTCCTAGCTCTCAATATTTTATGAGCTATATTCTTTTTTTTTTTTGTGGGGCAATGAAGGTTAAGTGACTTGCCCAGGGTCATACAGCTAGTAAGTGTCAAGTGTCTAAGGCTGGATTTGAACTCAGGTCCTCCTGAATCCAGGGCCTGTGCTTTATCCACTGTGCCACCTAGCTGCCCCCTATAATCTATATTCTAACATTTTATGTTTCAAGGAATGTTCTAACTTTGTGATTATGCATTCCAATATTCTGAGGGATATCTTTAAAAGTATTCAATTTGGAGTCGAGAGACCCATGGAGTTCTCCACATTGTCATGGTCCATATTGCGTCTCCCTTTCTTTCTTTCAACCAATAAAAGAGATAGTATAGTGGAAAAAGCAACACAAAAGGGCACTGGACTTGTAGTCAGGAGGTCAAGATTTGAATCCTGGCTCTAAAACTTATTAGCTATGAGATCACAGGGAAACCTGAGCCTCATTTTCCTCTTCTGTAAAATGAGGATAATACTATTTGTACTCCTAAACTCATGGCACTATCATTTCTAAAAGCCACTTCTTTGTAAACCTTGGAATGCTATATAAATGTGGTCATTTTGTTTATTTTTTATTAACATACTGTGTTTTAAGCTCTCTTCCATCTCTGATGTTCTGGGTTTTCTGTGCTAACGTTCTTTGAGGTACCGAGATCTACATTACAGTAGTAAGACCTGTATTAGGAATTTGTAGGAATAGAAAGGAGAAGATAGACAATGAAAAATACTGCAGAAACTCAGTGTGCAAGTGACGGGGATAGGAGAGTTCAGGAAGAGGAAGGATTCAAAGATGATGCTGAGGTTTCAAATTTGGATGAAAATTGTAATGTTATTTATTTATTTATTTTTAGTGAGGCAATTGGGGTTAAGTGACTTGCCCAGGGTCACACAGCTAGTAAGTGTTGAGTGTCTAAGGCCGGATTTGAACTCAGGTACTCCTGACTCCAGGGCCGGTGCTCTATCCACTGCGCCATCTAGCTGCCCCTGAAAATTGTAATGTTATTAATGCAAATAGGGATGTAGGTAAAAGATAAATTTGGTTTACACCGTGTGATTTTATCATAAATTTACATATTAGATATGATCTCATCTGCCTCCCCTCTTACCTCATTTTACAAATAAGGAAACTGAGGCCCATAGTAAAAATGGCTTGATCAGTATCAGATATCTATTTAGTTTCAGGCCTAAGAACTCAGTCCAGGTCTCCCAAACTCTTAATCCAGTGCTAACATCATACTACCTTGATACACTACTAAGACAGGTAGTTGGAGCTAAGTAGATATGTAGGTTGGAAATACAGTTCTAGAGAACTGGAAGAAGGCAGGACTGGTGATACAGACTTGGGAGTCATCTGTATATTTTTGTTTATTTACCAAAATCTTTTTTCTTGAACTCAGGCTATTTCTAGTATTGACTTCCTTGCAGAAAATTATTGTTGAAATACGGGGATATTCCCATTGTAGATAAACAGCCAAAATTCCATGGCTTCATTTAACTTCTAATGGATCCTTTGAGGTGAGGTCATCCTCCATCAGCAAATTTTTTAGGCCACACTGACCAAAAGTACAGTCCAAGGGCTTGCATATAAATCATATTTACAGAAGCAGTGTGATGGTCTACAGATAACCATGCAGTGGACATCTGAAGACCTGTATTCTGTATCCATGGCTCTGTAACCAATTTTCTGGGTGTCTTGGGGGAAGCCATTTCCCCTCTTTGGTAGTTGTTTTGTTTATCTGAAAATAAAAATACAATCCCTAAGGGCCTTCCAGGTCTGAGTTGCCATTAAGTCACAGTGTTATTATTATTTTTTACAATCTATTTACAGAAAATTATAGTGGCCATAATTAGGTAAACATTAAACGACTTGGTATATCAAGATATGGAACAAAATAGTAGGATTAAAACTATGGTTGTGTATGCTTTTGGGGGAGAACTATAATGGTTTCACATACATTGAACCAACTCTGAAAGTTTCCCACACAATGAAACAGTTATAATAGTTTCTCATACATACATCTATAGTCAGGGTTAACAGACTGTAAAACAATGTATGCTGGGAAATGTGTCAAACCAAATCTTGAAAAAATAAGCACAGAAAAGAAATGAATAACAACTCTTTTGCAAGTGCACTGCTTGGGGGTGAGAAGACCACCTCTCCCATTTGAAAATTTTCAGATGATTTAAGTATGATGGAACTAGTATTTGGGTCCATTGCACTTCCCCTGAGGATGAAATGGAACCATTTCTTAGACTTACAGGGAATTTGGGGTTTTTAGAGATGATTTGATTGTGTTATTTCAGACTTACATTAGACACGAACAGATTTCATTTGATGGCAGGTATGCATGATTTTGAATAAATTAACAGCAGATGGAAAGCAACCTAACATATGGACAGTCACCACTGGTGGGGAGTGGGGGAGGGGGTGGGAATGGCATTGTTTCAGCAACACTGAATTTTGCTATATTCCTTTCAAAGCCATTCCAAAGCAGTGATGAGGTTACAAATGTATTTGGAAACTTCTGTACCAGTTGCTCTACTGAATTTTAAATGTTATCATTTTTTCCTGAATCTAGAATTGTTTGCCCTTTAGAGATAATGTTTGGCCGTTACAGTTGAGGTTACTTTGATACTTGAATGACTTTGTAATATAATCAACGTAAATATTTCTTCTACCTCTGTACAGGTCGCAAGCCCCTCTCATCCTATGTAATTCTTAGCCACTTCCTCTCATAAAGCCTTTACAGTGGATTTACTCAGAATACTGGAGGGCTTTCTTTAGGCTTTTTAATATTTCACTGATGCCAGTTCAAAATTTAGGCTGTCCATCTGTTATTCCTTTCTCACCATATGACAAGTCTTCCTTTCTTTTCTAATCATGCACATCTTTAATGCTACTTGAACCCAACTCATTGTCCATAGTTTATCAACACCCACAATATGTCTCTCCATTGCCATTTGAGTCACCTATAGCTTTGGTTCTTTGGACACTGTGGTGTTTCATGATTCACAGCTATATAATAGCATGACTAGAATCATATTTGCATTGAAAAAATGGACTTTTGTGTCAGGAACCATTGAAAGTATTGTACATTCTTCAGAATATTAATTCAACTCTTCTCTACCTCTTCAATTCTGGATTTGATACACTACCTATCCAAGATATGTGTACTGGTTGCCTATCTAACTAAAATATCTATTATTAATCTACTAGGTTCAGTCTCTTTGGAATGGCTATGTATCTTATTGAGGAGACTGTACTATTCCAGGACCTGATGGTGTATATTTTCTAAGCTTTATCATGTCTCCTGTGGCCAAGAGAATGTTGGAGATAGAAGGAAGTTTAGAACCTAGAACGTTAGATTATACTTCTTAGAGCATGAAAACAGGAAAGAACCATCAGCCATGATAGAATGCTAGAGATAAAGGAGTCTTAGAAGACTACATCATGTTAGAACTGGAAGGGACCTTCGGCACCCCTCAGTCTAACCTCCTTATTTTATAGATGACGAAACTGAAGTTCAGAAAGGTTAAGCCACTTGGTCAAGGTCATGAAGTTAGTGACAGAGGTAGGATTCAAGCCCAGGTTCTCTGAATCCAAGTCCAGTGGTCATTCTATCACTGAGAATCCAGAATATTAGAGATTGAAGGCACCTTCATTTTTCCAAGAGAAGCTGAGGTTGAGAGGTTAAGTGACTTGTCTAAGGACACTTACAATTTGTAAGTGGTATAATCAGAACTTGATCCCAGGTCATTTGAAGCCAAATTCAATGTTGAGAAGAAATTTTCATTCTGGAGAAAAAATAAACTTCCAAGGCCCAAGAAACTCTTGGTAATGGTAAATATCTGATAGGAATAACAAAGTTTTATGGTTTGTGCAGCACACTTTGAATACTTATGGAACCAAGAGGAAAAAATAAGCTGATAATAAGCTGCAACCTGAGCAGGTGTATCTTTAGCTTGGAGAAGGGTTTATTTTCTTTTAATTAACCATTAAATTCAAGAAGAGAAATTCAAGGAGTGGCAGTTTAGGATTCACTCTCAAGCAAAATATCAGGGAAAAATATATATATATATATATATATATATATTTCAGAAAGTATGTAGATGATTTTTTTCCTTTTTTATAAAGTTTTGATTTCTTTTCCCAATATTAGAGCATCAGTCACATGGAATTTGTATGTTCCTGAAACTTTTGTTTCTGTTATAATCTTCTTAGTCCTATTGTCCCAATTTGTGACCCTACTGGGGCACTGGAAGAAAAAATAAGGCATGATAGAAAGAGAATGATTTAGAATTAACCTCAGTTTGCTACTTACTACCTGTGAGACCTTTAACAACTCACTTCCCCAACTCTAGGCCTCAGCTTCCTTTTTTTATAAAATGAAGGTGTTGGACTAAATAATCTCTTAAGTTTCCTTCTAGCTCTAAAAGGTTTGATCCTATCAAGCAACTCAGGCCTTAACTGAAAGATGTACTCCCTTGATCTCCTTCTTAACAATTCATTTACTTATGGTGAGGAAAGCATTACACACCTGAGTGTTCAATAACATCTACTCTTGCTCAGGCTATATCACAGCAGTAAAGTACATATTATATTCTCATACTAAGAGCTTTCTTCTGTTTTATCTGTGAAAGAGAGGGTGAGAAAATAAATATCCCATAGTCACTGGTTGGTTGAGTTGTTAGCATCAAAGGTCATCCAGCATGATGCTTTATCTAATGTGCCACCTACTTGCCCCCCGGGGGGAAAAAACTTTAGAGGTCATTTAGTCCAATTCTCTCATTTTAAATATAAGCAAAATGAGGGCCAGAGAGGATTAGTGATTTGCTGAAGATCAAACAGGTAGTTCCTGAACAGGGACTAAAACCTAGATTACCTGATTTCTTGTCCCATACCCTCCCTAGTAAACCACACTGCCTAGAGAGTATTGCTTTTTCTTTTTTTCTTTCTTTCTTTCTTTTTTTTTTTTTTTAGTGAGGCAATTGGGGTTAAATGACTTGCCCAGGGTCACACAGCTAGTAAGTGTTAAGTGTCTGAGGCCGGATTTTAACTCAGGTACTCCTGACTCCAGGGATGGTGCTCTATCCACAGCACCACCTAGCTGCCCCGAGAGTATTGCTTTTTCAATGACATTCCCAAACGTAATCTCTGTTGAATGTGAAAACGTCTTAATGTTTTCTAGATTAGCCAATCTACCAGGATAGCAGTTTATTTATAAGCAGCACCTATAAATGATGTTACTATAAGACACAGTCCGTGAAGAACAAAAGGAGCAGAACTTAGCCAATTTAATATCAGCTTTTGTCAGTAGTGCAATATATATCATTAGTGAATGAAGAATATTATGTACAAACTAGTCTTCTAGAAGTGAAGCATAGGGCTAGTTTTATTAATCTTCCTTCTGCCCCACCACCTCATTTATGCTCATTTCTTTACACAAATAAAATATTAAGTGATGGTAAGGTCTAACATGTTAGTCACCAATCTAAGCTGATTTAAAGTATGTCATCTGAAAAAGGAAAATGAAACAGATTTTCCCCTTCATTTTCTCTCTGTTGGTTTCCATGCAAAATTCTGGATGCATTCTTCTTCTTCTTTTTTTTTTTTTTGGTGAGGCAATTGGGGTTAAGTAACTTGCCCAGGGTCACACAGCTAGTAAGTGTTAAGTGTCTGAGGCCAGATTTGAACTCAGGTCCTCCTGAATCCAGGGCCAGTGCTCTATCCACTGCACCACCTAGATGCCCCTTTGTGGGGGTTTTTTGTGATTTTTTAAATTATTTTTTTTTCTGGATGCATTCTTAATTTTTATATAAAACTTCCTTATAACAGCAACAAAAAATAAAAACTGAACATTTCTCTAGAGAGCAACAGCATATTCATCTTGTTTGGTTTAGTATTAAGAATCTTAAGAATTTTAGAAAGTTAGCTCTTGAAGAGACTTCAGGAAAGACATGAAAGAAGACTTTGGAAGAAACTTGGAAAGATAGAACTGAAATAGGACCTTGGAAAAATATTATTTTAGAAGACTATGTTAGAACTCTGTGGGTAGGGTGGGAAAGGGGCATGTAGCCTCTTTCTAGTGCTGCCACTAGTCTTTAAGGACCATTTTGGGGGGGAAAGGGAGGGGAAGATGAAATGTACTTGCATTATGCTCATTGTATATTTAATGAAACTGAGCAAGATAGAAGCCATATTGCTTGTGTCAATAAATGATAGTTTAATTTAGATAATCACCAATGCAAAATATTTCTCTAAATTTTACCTCAAAATGAAAATGTTTTTTTCAAGATTTCCTCAGTTTTCCCATTTTGCTTCTAAAGTTTATAATGACTTATTCTATAATGACTTATTTGATCCATAATAGTATTGTTATGGGTACTTTCTCCATTGGTGCAAATCACCACTTTTATATGCATTCTCATCTTGTTCAGTTCTTGTCCATGTTTTCCAATAGATCCTTTAGAGAGGACCCATCTAACACAATTGAGGATCACCTTAATTTTTTTTTGAACATTTCATAGATATCAGTGTACTGTTTGAACTGTCTCTCATTCCTTGCTCTTAATACCTGACTAGCCCTTTTCAAAGCATACATTTCCTTGATGATAGTTTTTATGCCATTTCTTTCATGCAAGGTAATTTGGTATTCTCTCTATTTCTTCTTTCATCCTTCCTAACACAGTGGGCCAGGTGTAAGATTCAGCATACTTCTAGATCATCCCTTTGTTAATGTCTCTTAGCAGTCTCACCTCCTTTGAGATTCACTCTATTCATCTATGTTGCCCTGTCCAGATCCTTGTTGTTGTCATCTACTGGGCTCCTGGTGACTCATGCCTTTCACCAGGTATACCTTGCTCATAGAATTCCTTTTGGAGACTGTGAAGTATAGAATTAATTCAAGTTCCACTTTTGCTAGTTGCCTGTGTGAATGAATGGACATTTAATAAGTACTTACCATATACCAGGACTTGTGCTAAGTGCTGGGGATATAAATACAAAATTGAGGTGGTCTTAGCCCTCAAAAACTCAACATAAGAGAAGACGGCACCAATTGAGGAGTAGTGGCTGGGGAAGGAGAATCTAGGGAGACCCAGGAATGGTAAATTGATACCTAGGACCTTTGCAGAAACATGAGTAGTGTTTATTTGATTACTGATCCGAGAGCAAGAGGTAGAAGGAGACACCTATAGTGTCAGGGCAGATGGGAAAATGGCAACATGGTCTAGGCTTGTTTAGGAGCAGCCTAGAAATAGGGGGCTAATTGAATTTATATTTGCCATTTGAGACAGCCTGGTCCCAGAGCAAGATTTCCATATGTGAGTAGATTACTTCTTTTAAGAGACTGTTTTTTTTCTGGTGGTCTAATCAGAAGATTCTCAGTCCAGCTAGGGAGAAGCAACTCATTTATTTTTTTAAAGTATAGCAAGATTAAGGAGGAGGATGATGTTGGTGATGGTGATCTACGTCATCAGAGATGAAGAAGTACCTGCCAATATATGTCAGCACCTTTTGTGAGACTAAAGTTGTTTGGGACAATGAGAGGTTACATGATTTATCCAGGGTCACTTGGTCAGTATATGTTAGAGAAAAGACTTGAATCCAGTTTCTGGCTCTAAGGCTTATTCTATTTATTATGTCAGTATAGCAACATAGTGGTTATAAATCATTTCACCTTGCAAGAGTAAGGAACAATTTCCCCAAAAATACACAGTTTCCATGGGAATTGTGTGCTTAGACTTTGAATACAGTGGCAGTAAACCACAGGTCAAGCACCACTCCCCCATGAGGGTCAGTCCTATATCACCAAATTGCCTAGTAGACATTTCAAACTCGATGTCCCAGGAGCAAATTGAACTCATCTTGTCCAAAACTTAAATATACTTTCTTTCCCCCCAAGCTCCCTATTTCTGTCAAAGGTACCACCATTCTTCCAATCTTCCTGGGTTTAAAAATTGGTGCTAATCTGGATTCCTGACTCTCTCCTCTTCTGCATATCCAATCAGTTGCCTAATCTTGACATTTCAATCTTCACAGCCTTTCTCACATCTATCCTCATCTCCACTAAAACAGAAGCAACTCCTTATTTTTATTTAGAATTTTATTTTTCCCAGATTACATGTAAAAACAAATATTAACATAGATTTTTTAAACTTTGTGTTCCAAATTCTCTTTCTTCCTCCCTCCCTCCCCCAAGAACCCAAACGATTCAATATAAGTTATACATGTGTAGTCATGCAAAACATTTCCACGTTAGTCAGGTTGTGAAAGAAAACAGACAAAAAACCAAGGAACTAATAAAAAAAATTATGCTTCAATCTGTAGTCAGATACCATCAGTTCTTTCTCTGTATGTAGATGGACTGCATTTTCCATGAGTCCTTCAGCGTTGTATTGGATCACTGTATTGCTGAAAATAACTGTCATTCTCAGCAGATCATCTTAGAATACTGCTCTTATTTTGTATTCAGTACATCTCACTTTGCATCAGCTCATGTAAGTCTTTCCAAGTTTTTCTGATAGTATCCTGCTCATCAGAAGCAACTCTTTTAAACTGTCTGGGCCTCATTGTTCTCATCTGTAAAATGAGGGCAAGGAGGCAAGCAGGCAACAGGCAACAAAGCAACAAGCATTTATTAAGTGCTTACTATGTGTCAGGCACTGTGCTGAAGAGTTAGATTCAGTTTCCCCTAAGGCCCCTTCTAACTAGATCAATGATTCTATGATCCAGTGCCTCTGTTCTTGGGGACTTCAATATTTGTGTTGATCTCTCTTCAAATACCCTGGGCTCCTACTTTATCAATCTCGTCAATTCCTGTAACCTGTATCTTTAACCTGCCTCAACTGCCCAAAGGAATGGTCATACCTTAGGCCTCCTTATCAATCAGAACAATTCTGCTAGAAGCTTGAACTCTGAAATTGCCTTCTCTAATCACAGTCTCATAACTTTTCTATTTCATCCTATGCTTCATTCCACCAAAAAAAAAAATTGGGAGGGGGGTTCCTCACCACAAACTCCAGTACTACTATTTCTTACTTATCACCTATTCTTTTACCCCTTTTTAGGCCTGATTTTCTGCCCTTCACAGACTCTACCTTACAGTTATCATTGTGCTATCTTCTACCCTTGAATCCCAAGCCCCTCCTCCCTTGTCAATCAATCAGTTAGTATTTCTCAAGTATGACTTTGTGGTAAGTGCTGATCTAACCATTGTGGGTACAAAGAAAGGCAAAATCAGTCCCCATTCTCAAAGAGGGCAACTCCCAATTTAAGAGGGGGAGACAATAAGCAAAACAACTTTGTACAAGCGAGATCTATACAGGATAAATTGTGGGTAATCTCAAAAGGAAGGCACAAAGAGTAAGGGAAAGACTTCTTCCAGCAGGTCTCCTTCCTTAATTTAAATTATGCAGTCTGAAACACTGGGTGAGGTTATTTTCTCTTATACTTGAGCTGCTGAACGCTACTCAGGGAAGCCAAACAATGAAGTCATCTGAGTCCACAAACAAATTCCCGTTAGTTATTCTCAGCTCTTGTTGTTGCTTAGAAGTCCTTTTATTATTCTCTCATTTGTTCTCATCTTTTTTCTGATGCCAGTAGTTCCAAACCTTTTCTTGAGTCCCTACCCATCTCTCTCTCAACAAATGACCTTGCCTCTTCCCTACTATTCTGAGAAAACCAAGGTTATGAGGAAACCAATGTTTCCTCCTCTCTCCACCTCCATACTTCAAAACCTTTCTACATCTCCCAGTCACTTCTCTTTTGCTCCAGGCTCAGAGATGACCCTTCTTGCTACAACTCACTCATTTACTTACCTTTGGGTCTATAACTCTTCTCTTCTTTCTCCTCCATGAGAGAGGATTGTGGGATAGTAGATAGAGTGCTGGACTTGGAGTTAGAAAAACCTGGGTTCAAATCCTGCCTCAGATACTTACTAATTGGGATACTCAACCTCTCTAAGCCTCAATTTCCTTATTTGTAAATTAAGGATAATAATAAGTCCTACTTCACAAGGTTGTTGTAAAGATCAAATGAGATAATTTAAAGCTATATAAATGTTAGTTATTGTTATAATCCAAGAGATTACCCCATTAGTCATTTCCTATTGCTCTCTAATCTTTAAATGTCTTCCTGTATACTAACTCCTTTTCTACTGCCTACAAATATGCTCGACCCTCCTAAATCCTTAAAGAAATCCTATCAACTCCAAAGTTTTCCTGGATGCTTTTTCTTCCTTCAGTTCCCATAACACTCTCTCCTGGTTCTCCTCCCACCTGTCTGACTGCTCCTTTTCAGTCTCCCTTGCTAGATTATCATCCATCTTCTTCCATATGTTTAGGCATCTCTAAGGTTCTACCTTAACTCCCTCACCCTTCCCCCAGCTTTTTTTTTTCTTTCTACACTCTCTCCCTTTGTGAGTTCAACTACCAAAGGTTTATCATCCTTAGGAAAATTACTCCTATATTTGTATATCTAGCCTTAATCTAATTTCTGAACTCTGGTCCCATATCTCTATTTCTCTGTTAAATATATCCACTTAGATATCCTGTTGGTACCTCTAACTCAGCATGTCCAAAATGAACTCATAAGATAACTTAGCTAAAACTTTCCCTCCTTCAATTTTTTCTATCACAATTGTGGGCAACCATCATTTATCCAGTTCCCTAGGCTTGTAACCTTGGAGTCATCATTGACCCTCCCTCTCCCTTAACCCCTCCCGCAGATCAATTGCCAAATCCTTTTGGTTCTACCTCATTAACATCTCTTCCATCTATTCCTGTTTCTCTAGTCATATGACTACCACCCAGTTCCAGGCCCTCATCACTTCTGACTTGGAGTATAACAATAGCCTCTTTTGCCACCAATCTTTCCCTTCTCTAATTCATCATTTGTACCACTAGAGAAGCAATCTTTCTAAAGCACATGTCTAATCGTGTCACTTTTCTATATAAAAATCTTCAATGGCAT
Source organism: Dromiciops gliroides (assembly GCF_019393635.1). Taxonomy (NCBI): domain Eukaryota; kingdom Metazoa; phylum Chordata; class Mammalia; order Microbiotheria; family Microbiotheriidae; genus Dromiciops; species Dromiciops gliroides. The sequence goes on along the minus strand of NC_057862.1, from coordinate 385,047,890 downwards.
CCTATTGCTTCTAGGATAAAATACAATCTCCTAAACTAACATTTAAAGCCTTCCACAATTTGATACCAATCTACTACCTCTGCTAACCTTTGTTTCCTTCATGGACCCTGTGTTTGTTCTATGAAAACTGCATTATTAGCTCTTCTTGAGCTCAGGGTAGCTTGTCTCCATTCTATACATTTGCACAAAATGTGCATCCCCTATGCCTGGAATACACACCTTTCTTATCACTGCCTCTCAGAATACTTATCTTCTTTCAAGGGTCTGGCTTTCCTGATTCTCTCCATCTATTACTACTCTCTCACTCATCAAATATTTCTGGATTATTTTGATCTCTCCTTTGGCCCCTTTCACTCCGTACACTATGCTATCTTTATCTGTGTATATTTCATATTTCCCTGGTACAATATGAGGATCTTGAGGGCAGAGAATATTTCATTTTTATATTTCTATCCCCAGCACTTAGCACAGTATTTTGTATGAAGCAAGTGTGGTTAATATTAGTTTATTTCTGCATAACATAGTCATAAAAGCTTAAATGAAAAGGCAAAGTAGTAAATTGTAAAGCGGTCTGAGCTGGGAGACAGAAGGTCAGGATTCTAGTCCAAGTTTTACCACTCATTTGCTATGTAGCCATAGGCAAGTTATTGACCTCCTTGGGCCTCAGTTTTCAGAAGGAGATTGTAGAGCTCCCTTCTATAAAATGAGGGGGTTGGACTAGAATATATCTGCGATTCTTTCAGGCTCCAGCATTCTGTTTTCTTTTCTTTCTTTCTTTCTTTCTTTCTTTCCTTCTTTCTTTCTTTCTTTCCTTCTTTCTTTCTTTCTTTCTTTCTTTCTTTCTTTCTTTCTTTCTTTCTTTCTTTCTTTCTTTCTTTCTTTCTTTCTTTCTTTCTTTTCTTTTCTTTTCTTTTCTTTTCTTTTCTTTTCTTTTCTTTTCTTTTCTTTTCTTTTCTTTTCTTTTCTTTTCTTTTCTTTCTTTCTTTCTTTCTTTTCTTTCTTTTTTTTTTTTGGTGAGGCAATTGGGGTTAAGTGACTTGCCTAGGGTCACATTGCTAGTAAGTGTTAAGTGTCTGAGGCCGGATTTGAATTCAGGTCCTCCTGAATCCAGGGCCAGTGCTCTATCCACTGCGCCACCCAGCTGTCCCTGTTTTCTTATCTTTTAAGAATTCTTCTAGCTCTAACATTCTTTGATTCTGTTTTCTAATATTCTGTGTTCCAGTTTTCTATGTTCCAAGGTTCCTTTTAGTTCTAATATTCTATATTCTATGATTTAACATTCTATTTCATAAAGTTCTTTACAGCTCTAAAATTCTGTGATCATTTAATTGCAAGAATTTTATCCTCTTTAAGGGAAAAGTACCACAACCTTTAGAATTCTTAAAACCATATACAACTGTAGCTTGCTTTTAAGACTACCCAGAATTAGGTGCAAAATATTTTAAGAGTATTTAATTGGAAGTAGCACATATAATTTAGAGTATATATGCCTGTACTCTTTGTGCATGTGTGTGTGTGTGTGTGTGTGTGTGTGTGTGTGTGTTTTAAGATAACCCTGTTTCTTGCTTCCAGAAATAATGACTTGCCCCTTTGTCTCATGGTAAGGAAACTTTGTAATCTTGATTCATTAGAATTAATTAAAGAAGGTAAATCGGACTGACTTTCCAGTAGTGTAGTGGGTAGAAAGCTGGCCTTGGAGCCAGGAGGATTTGGTTCAACTCCCACCTGTGACAAAAAGTGGCTTTGTCACCCTCACTAAATTCTCAGTGCTCTAGGGAAGTAAGACTATAAGTTATGGAGAAGGTGGCAGCCTGCCTTGGTACAGGGAGTTTCCCCATGCAGAAGTTTTCTTTATTAGGGAAATCATAGATCCAGTACCTAGCTTAGCCTTTTCCCCAAATAATTCAAGATTCAGGAACCCACTTACTAGTGGTGTATTTATCTTGGTGCTTTTGCTTGGTGCTTTTAATGAGCTTCATTGTTAGAAGCTAGTTAGAGCTAGATTCACAATACAATGAGCATCAGTTTGGGAATCCAAAAAAATCTGATTTCTAGTTTTGCTTCTTTCACTTAATATCTTTGTGACCTAAAGTTACTCCCTCTGTGTGTCTCAGTTACAACTTTTAAAAAATGAAAAGTTTTTAAGGTTCCTTACAGCTAAACGTCTTATTTCTAACACTCTGTGTTGTTACAGTTGGTGTGTTACAGTCACTTCTGACACTCTTTCATATGCTGTGGTTTAATAGTCTATGTTGAGGTCCCTTCTACATTTAATCATCTATGCTTTGAGGTCCCTTTCATTCTCAGTCCTGTGATCTGGTTTAAGAGTCACATCCCTGTAGCATAGCACTGAGCTATTTATCATTTACAAGCAAAAATACATTCCACAATTTTTGTCAGTTACTATTAAACTTGTTGATAATGTGCCCTGCTCTAAATTTCTTTAAAATATGCAAAAACTGATTGTGGGATATGCCTTTAGATTTTATTCATCATCCTCATGAGCTGCTTCAAAAGACTCTATTCAAGAAATAAGACACTAGAGTAATTACAAATTTCACTATATCACAGCAACCACTTTTCTGAATATATTCATATAGGTCTCACTTAGAATAGACATTATAAAGTATTCACTCCAGTTAATTTGTATTAAGAAATTATTAGCTGTTATTCAATAAAAAACCAGCTCTTGCATGAGGCAGGCAGGGCTTTGTCCCAGGCACTGACACCTGAGGAATGTATGCTTTGAATCCACAGGGAAAGGGGGAAGCACACTTCGTTCCCCCTAGCAGAGTACTAGCTGCCCAATATCCTGTTCTCTTGTCTGTACCCAGACATGTGACCATATACCTTTCTTAGTTACTCATTGGAGTAGTTGCCTGTGATGCACTGCCTGCAGAGGGATACCTGGGATCAGCAAAGAATTTACATTCATGGAGATCAACATAAAGTTGTCAGTCAAGACAACGTGCCCTGGTTGTTGCTATGGCATAATTTCCAACCCCTGTGGTAAGCTCAGTTTTAAATTCCCCTTTATCCCAGAACTCTTCTCATATTCCTTTATTTTCTGGTACAGGGGCAGTTATGTGGCACAGAGGATAAAGCACTGGCCCTGAAGTTGGGAGGACCTGAGTTTATATCCCACCTCAGATACTTATAGACCTATGGCAAGTCACTTAGCCCCCAGTTGCCTTAAACATCCATGGATATCTCTAGTCATCCTGATCTTTATCTTGCCACTGGACCCAGATGGCTCTGGAGGAGAGAATGAGGTTGGTGACTTTTCACAACCCTGCCTCACTTAAATCCAGTTCACTACAAGTCATGATATCACCTCTCCAATGCCATGGTCCTCTTCGAGAATGAAGGACAAACAACAATTTTCTGGTGCTCAGTGAATCATAACTGTCTCCTGAAGTCTAAGGTGTGCTGTTCTTTTTGTCACATCCTGACACACAAGGATAGGAAGAAGAGGAGTTGGCATACTCCTAGCACCCCAGTGGCATTTTCATATCCTTCCTCTGTCATCATCACTTAGCAACCATTCGTCATTTACATTTTCACCTAGAATCATATAACCATCACCTATAGACCTTCAGGTCCCATTTCCTCTTCATTAAATTTAGTATCTGGGGGGCAGCTAGGTGGCGCAGTGGATAAAGCACCGGCCCTGGAGTCAGGAGTACCTGAGTTCAAATCCGACCTCAGACACTTAACACTTACTAGCTGTGTGACCCTGGGCAAGTCACTTAACCCCAATTGCCTCACTAAAAAAAAAAAAATTAGTATCTGGCTTGCAGTTGTCTTTCCCACCTTAATTCCTGCCTCCTTTGCATACCCTAAGCATCTCTGATCCTCAACTTCCCCAACTTCCATGGCCTCTGCTGCCTCAACCAGGCATGGCAGTAGTTAGACCAGTCTTCAAAGTGTGGTCTGAGTGATTCCCCAAGATCCTTTCAGGAGTCTTTTAGGACAAAACTATTTTCAAAATAATTTTAAAATATTTAGATTTCTAACGTGATAAATATCAATAGATATAACCCATACAAACAAGAGCTATTTGGGAGGCTCTTCAATAACTTTAAGAGTGTAAAGGGGTCTTGAGGCCAAAACATTTGAGAACCACTGTCTTAGGCAATGCCTTCTCCCAGCCCATGCCCAGCTACCCTTGCTCAATGTCCCTTGTGCCAGAATTACTTATTATGGCTCTCGATCCAGTCCTTTCAGGTTGTTAGAGAACCACTCTCCTGCTTAAAAGGTGCTGGTTTCCTTTTGTCAGCATGGTTAAAACCTGTGTTTGGAATGAGAGAATTTTTTGAGTCTTGACTTTGCCATTTATTAAATTTTGTGACTTTGGGTAAGTCACTTCGCTTCTATAAGATCTTCAAATTCAGTAACACATATGAAATGTTAGATAGCTTTATGTGTGATTTGTCATTATGTTTGACAATGATCATAATTCAATGCAAATTTTATTTCTATCTGATAAAATGAGACAATATTCAGACCTGACCCTGTAGGCCTCTTCTATTTACTATTTTCTCTCTCCCTCTAAAAAATACTCTCATCTCATTTCAGAAGAAAATAACCTACCAATATAAATAGGTTACACAGCTAGAGAGTTGAGTACTATAGGAACTATGCTGAGAACTCAATGGAAGAATTTCAGGAAAAAAAATTTAACAGTTACTGTGTGCAGTGGGGGTTATTTCATACTCACACTAACCAACACACTCAGATAACAGAAAGTAAACATCTACTTCTGCTATTTTTCTTAAATTTGGAGAATTAAGTATTGAAGTTGACCTCCAGTACCTTCTTATGACCTGGAGATGACCCTAGCTTCTTAAAAGCTATGACAGAGGTAGCTAGGTAGTAGGGTAGAGCACTAGCCCTGGAGTCAGGAGGACCTGAGTTCAAATCCAGCCTCAGACACTCATTTTCTGTGTGACCCTGGGCAAGTCACTTAACCTTGATTATACCCTCCCCCCCCCAAGGAAAAAAAAAGCTACGCCAGATAAGAACAAACTCTCACAGGTCCCACCAAGCTAGAATGACTTTGAAAATGGGTGTAGGCTTTTGGGTCTTTTCCCCAAAGAGATCATAGAAAAGGGAAAAGGACCCACAGGTACAAAAATATTTATAGCTGTTCTTTATGTGGTGGCAAGGAATTGGAAGTTGAGGGGTTGCCCATCAACTGGGGAATGGCTGGACAAGTTGTGGTATATGAATATAATGGAATACTATTGTGCTGTAAGAAATGATGAGCAGGAGGAGTTCAGAGAAACCTGGAGGGTCTTGCATGGGATGATGATGAGTGAGATGAGCAGAACCAGAAGAACATTGTACACAGTATCATCAACATTGTATGTTGATCTACTGTGATGGACTATATTCTTCTCACCAATGAAATGGTACAGAAGAGTTCCAGGGGACCCATGATGGAAGGGGATCTCCAAATCCAGGAAAAAACCCACCAAACTGTGGAGTATGGATGCTGATTGAACCATACTATTTCTTTTGTTTTTGATGCTGATGTTTTTCTATTTTGAGGTTTTCCCTCATTGCTCTCATTTTTCTCTTATAACATGACTAATGCAGAAATATGTCCAATGTTGTTATATATATAACCTATATCAGATTCCTGCTGTCTAGGGGAGGGGGAAGGGAGGGGAGGGAGGGAGAAAAATCTGAAATTGGAAAGCTTTTATAAACAAATGTTGAGAACTATCTTCACATGTAACTGGAAAAAAAATAAAATACTTTTATCAGAAAAAAAAAAAGAAAGAAAATGGGTGTAGGAATAGGCTGTATATCTGACACCCAAGTACCAGCTAAGCTGGGTGCAGAAAGAGGTTTAACGACCTGAGGATGAGTTCTTTGGCCACCGAAAACCATAAAATATAGTAGGACTACAGTCTATCTCATTGAAGGGGAATGTCTTTAACAATAAAGTCATAGGTCTTTTGGTTTTTTTAAAGTAAGGTTTCCGGGCAGCTAGGTGGCGCAGTGGATAAAGCACTGGCCGTGGAGTCAGGAGGACCTGAGTTCAAATCCGGCCTCAGACACTTGACACTTACTAGCTGTGTGACCATGGGCAAGTCACTTAACCCCCATTGCCCTGCAAAAAAAAAAAAAAGTAAAGTAAGGTTTCTTATATATTGAATTTAAACAATGTTATACCCTAAATTTAGAGTTTTAGTGATGATTTTATAGATTCATCTGTGAGAGCTGGAAGGGACCTTAAAATGTGTTAGAAGAGGGAACAAAGTATGTTAGAACTGAAATAGCTGATACCCTCAGAACAGAGGGATCAAACACATGCTGCCCTAACCAGATTAAAATTTAATTAGGGGGGGCAGCTAGATGGCACAGTGGTTAAAGCACCGGCCCTGGATTCAGGAGTACCTGAGTTCAAGTCCGGCCTCAGACACTTGACACTTACTAGCTGTGTGACCATGGGCAAGTCACTTAACCCCCATTGCCTAAAAAAAAAAAATTATTATAAAAAAAATTTAATTAGGAAATATTCAACAAAATAAATAAAAATACATTAAAACATAGATAACAATACTTGAAGTTGACAACACTGCCTTAGAACATAGAATGTTACAGTTGAAAGAACCTTAAAGCACAGAATGTTAACATGCAGAACATAAAATATTAGAGCTAAAGGTACCCTCTAACACTGAGACAGTTTGTTGCAGTAGAATAAGCATTTAATTTAGAGTCAAAGAACATGGGTTCAAATCTTGCCTCTGATACTGTTTGACCTTAAAGCACATTTCTTAACTTACTTGGGCCATAGTGTCCTCAGCTGTAAAATGAGGGATTGGAGTAACTAGACTCTGAAATCTCTTCCAGCTTTAAAGGTATAATACAATTTCTATGAATATAAAATGTTAGAGCTGAAATGTGCTGTAGAGTTATCTATGCCAATCTCATTTTATAAATGAGGAAACAGAGACTCAGAAGTCACTTGTTTAAAGTCACATAGTACATTAATATTAGCTCTTTGACTTAAACCCAGGTCTTTTCAAATTACTGTACAAAATACAATACTCCAGCATAGCTACTTTGCATTATTACCAACAGTTGAGGATACTGAACAAGTACCTGGCATAGAACCATAGATTCTTCCTAGTACTCTGCCTGATCTTTGCCTTCCAACATATTATCTCACCCCTTGTGTTGAAGATATCTGTGTGCATCTCTTTCCCATTAGATTGTAAGCTCCAGGAAAGTGGGGTCTATGATGGATCTATTGTTCTAATCCTCAGAGCCTTTAAGAAATTTAATAAATATTTGTTGAATTGAATTAAAGGAGCAATTACAGTATAAATAAAATAGTATGCATTTATTAAACACCTACTATGCGCCAGGTGTCAGGCTAGGTTTAAAGACAAAAATTCAATATTCTCTGCCTTCAAGGAGTTTACAAATTGTATTGGGGAGACAATGTTTTATGTTGTCAATGGGCTATCCCAAAAGTCATGATAAAACTTGTGGAAATTCCTGTATGAATATACACAAAACAGGAGGGGGAAGGAAGGGTTGGGGAGAGATCAGGAAAAGCCATCTTTGGGAAAGCAATTGAGCTTTGAAAGTAAGTAGGGCCTCTAAGAGGTAGAGGTGAGGCCCAGGAATGCATTTGAAATATGAAAGAAGCCTAGGCAAAGATATAGTCAGGAGTCGGAATGTTGTGTGGGATGAGCAGCAAACCTACATGTTTGGCTAGAGTGTAGAGTGCAGTGAGACTAGTGATATGTATATGTAGTAAGGTTTTAAATGACAAACAGGAATCTATAGTTGATCCTAGAAGTAAAAGGGGTTTGTTTCGAGCAGGGAGAATGAGCCAGTCAAACCTGTATTTTAGGAATATCTCTTTGGCAGTTCTGCAGAAGATGAATTGAAGAAGGTAGAGACTTAAATCAGAGAGATCAATTAGGAAATCTATTACAATAATCTAAAGAAGAAGTGAAGAGAAGGGGATAAATGTGAGAGATGTTGTGTAGGTTGAGTCAATAAGACTTTGCAACTGGTGGGTTATGTGGGGTGAGGGAGAGTAAAGATTTGAGGATGATTCCAACATTCCAAACCTGAGTGACTAGGATGGTGGTGCCCTCAACAGAAACAGAAATTCTGAAGAGAAGCGGTACATTTGAAACTTACCACCACATATCTCCCTCCTTAGATTTAGATCACAATCTATCCATGTCTTCTTATCCCATGTAACCCTTCTTTTTCTTTACTAGGTATCTTGTAATAATGGAAAATCCACAAGGCATACTAGGGTTCTTTCTTGTTTATTTTTGCATCTCAAGGGTACTAGCATATTCCCTGAGAAGCCCAGGGCTTTCAGACTTGCTTGCTACATGACCATAGTCATACGTACCCTTGGCATTATTTCTGACTCCATTTCTTGCATACAAAGTCTTTGTGTCAATGTTGGTAACAGGTTGTAGTTTACTTAAATTCACCATGCATCTTTCTGTTGCTTTTGTAATTTTGCTTATCAAATCCTGGAATGTTAGAGTTGAAAGGGACCCTAGAGATCATGTAAGCCAACCTCTCTATTTTGCAGAAGAGGGAAAGCTAAGTAATTTGCCCAAGGTCAAAGAGCCAAGAAGTGACAGAGACAGGCTTGAATCTAGGCTGGTATTGATTCCAAGTCTAATGTCTTTTGCATTCACTAGGCTGTCTTCTAGGTCCTCTTTCTGGGCCTGTTATAAAAACAAAGAGATTGGGGTAAATATTCTCTAAGTTCTCTTCCAACTCTGACTTTCTGTGACTTCCAAAACTAGAGTAAGGACTAAATATAAAGCCATGGTTTAAATTTGGGGCACTGTGCCAATTATTTTGGGTATTCAAGGCTTTTTTTAACTTAACTTTTTGATTTCCAGTCAGTGTTTCAGAGAGTTGAGGTTACTGTAAGTCTGACCTCTCTGGATAAGTAGGGTGTTACTGTAATTACTTGAAAAATTCAGATGGAATTTAATTTACAGAGATTTAGATTCTATAACAAGATTTGTTCAACATGAACATTTTTAAGCTGGGGCTTATTCTCTCAAAAGGTGTTTTCAAAGTGCCTTTTTAAAATTTCCTTCCCAATAATTTTCTAAGTTGAAAAAGAAAAACTTACATTTGCCTTTAAACCTCAAGGTCATCCTTTTATCTTTAAAATATGTGAACTTGGTTAGTTTTTTTCAGATCTCCACACCCCTTCCTACCTCTATGAGTTCTGATAAATGGTCAGATAGGAATGGTAAGCCATTTTCATAGCTGATTAGAAGCACAAACTTAAGAGTTGAAGGGGAAGCACAAAACAAAGAATGTTAACTCTAAAATGTACCTTAGAACAAAAAATTTGATATTCAATCTAGAAGACACCTCAGAACATAGGGTGTTACAGGTAGAAAAGAGACCTTAGTGGCTTACCTGGCCACATCTACTTATTTTACAGATTAGGAAACTGAGGGCCTGAGAAGTTGAATGACTTGTGTGCTAGTTAAGTGACCTGGTATGAATCATCAGGAATCCTTGTTTCTTATAAAGATGATTAAATTTCTCTTTTTACAAAGCCTTTTCCTCCTTCCAGCTTGGGCCCCCCACCCTTTCTCACATACAGTAAGAATTAATTTAACCTTAATTATGGCTCTTACTTTTTTTCACAACTAAAAAATACATAAGCAGTTGTTGTGTAGTACTGAATTAAATTGGCAGAATGGTCAGAGGTCCTGTTGTTCATGCTAATAAACTCAGATTTTTCAGGGGAGATTTAAAAAAATCATTATGAGATTTGTTTTTAACAAAATCTACCTTACCCTGTAAATTATAAAAGCAGAGACAGATACCATTGCTTGAAAGTACTTTCTCTCTGTATATATAGTTTAATAAACAAGTATAGTTTTCAGTTATTTGAGAGCAAGTGGTTCATTACTTTATAATTAGTTGGTTATTACACCACAGCCTTTAGGGGACCCTGTTTCTATACAATATTCTTAAAATGCTTATATTTTCAGCATAAAACCCTGATAATTATTGTTGTTGCTTTGTTTGTTTGTTTGTTTGGCAAGGCAATTGGGGTTAAGTGACTTGCCCAGGGTCACACAGCTAGTGTTTAGTGTTTGAGGCTGAATTTGAACTCAGGTCCTCCTGAATCCAAGGCTAGTGCTCTATCCACTGCACCACCTAGCTGCCCCCCAAAACCCTGATAATTTAAACATATCCTACAATAATCATAATGGCTATTATGCTGATATAGTATATTTCTAAGGTTTTTTTAGAATCACAGAATGTCAGAACTGGGGTGCTTAGAACAGATAGATAGATAGATATACACACATACATATATATGTGTATATATATATATATATATATATATATATATATATATATATATATATAGAGAGAGAGAGAGAGAGAGAGAGAGAGAGAGAGAGAGAGAGGTAAAGCTGTGTGGGAATTATAAAATGTTAGAATTAAAAGGTACCCCAGAAGACATTTCATTCAAGTAGCTGCTTCATTTTATAGACAAGGAAAGTTAGACCCAAAGGTTGGAAGTGGTTTACCATGGTCACATATTGAGATGGTGGCAAAGACTAGACCAGAATACAGAGTTTAATTTAATTTATCATTATTCCTTAAAATAAACATGTTAGAACACAAAATATAAAGTGTTAAAACTGGAAGGAATGATCTAATTCAATCCCTTCACTTTAAAGTGAGGAAACTGAGGCTCAAGAACAGAGCCTCAGACATGCCCTTGAAAACACCTGAAAAATGAACTGGAATATTAGAAAGGAAAGGGAAAGCATTTCCTCTCATTTAGAAATATCAAGTGCCCCCCATATTAGGGACTGCTGAAAGCTGTTACAAGCACACCAAGAAAAATGATGACAGGCCACAGCTCATTTAAAAATTTTAATGGAGATGAACTGATGTGAGCAGCAGAATTTAAAAAGTGTTAGTTTTTCAGCACTGTGAAATTAATTGGTCCCCAAATATAGCATACTCTTGCAGTAATTGGAATCTCGAGGTGTCTCTAACTTTTGTTACCTTTAGCTAGTGTATCTTTGTTGACTGCAAATCAAGAGCTGTTTTTTCTAATGTCTTTCATTCAACAAATTTTTATTGAATACCTGATATGTCTAAGTCAGTTGAATCATATTTTGAAAAGTAACCTAATTAAAACTGCATTTGCAAGTTATAAGAAATAAAAGAGAAATGAGACTCCTTTTCACTAACATGCATTTAAAGTCATTTGGAATAAGGATAGTAATATGATATATCACAAGTATTGGTTTGTGTTCCATTCCATCTCTACTACTTGTTAACTGTGGGACCTTGGGGAAATTACTCCACCTTTCTAGGTCTCATTTTCCTCATCTGTTAAAATAAGGAGATTATACTGAATAATTTTTACATTCTTTTCCAGTTCTTGATATCCTAAGTCTTATGTTCTTGTTAAAATATTCTGTGAAATAGGGGCAGCTAGGTGGCGCAGTGGATAGAGCACCGGCCCTGGATTCAGGAGTACCTGAGTTCAAATCTGGCCTCAGACACTTAACACTTACAAGCTGTGTGACTCTGGGCAAGTCACTTAACCCCAATTGCCTCACTAAAAAAAAATAAAAATAAATATTCTGTGAAATAAAGTCCCTACAAGCTCAAACATTCTATAACATCCAGTATTCTAAGGTCCCTTCCCACCTTTACATTCACTACTCCAAGTTTTGTCAGTCTATGTACCTTCTAGTTCTTACATTCTTTATCCTACATGCTAACACTTTATGCTTGGAGGTCTCTTCCAGCTCAAGCATCCTGTATCTGTGATATACCCACGAGAATGAAATGTAGCTGTAACAAATATGCTGCATTTAAATCGAAAATCTGCCAACTGAATAAGGGTTAGATTTGTGTGTTGCTATCTAAATGCATAAGAATTCACTGAATGATTAGGTACTGATAATGAAGGAAATCCAGATTTCATTAAACTATTTAGGAATAAGCACATTTGTTTACTTAAGGTGAATTACTTTTCTAAGTAAGACTTAGGATTCACTTTCAGATTCTCTCTGCTCTTCTCTTTAATCCATCAGCTTTGTGCTTTCTTAATCATTTCCTGGCTCAACAGAACTCCAGGGCAGAGAGTAAACTTAAGACAAGTTTGATGAAATACTTTTCAGAGCTGTCATGGTATTTTCAAGAGTCCTCGACCCTCAGTATTCAGATTGTTCAAGCCCATTAAGTGAGATACACAGGTTACTGCTGACAATTTATACTCTCCTGCTCTGGTGGGTTATTGGTATAGACACTAATGCTGGAACATGGCTAAGGGCTAAAACAGTCGAGTTTTTCAGGGAAAGATGTTCTCCTTGCTTATACACTGTATTGTATTATCTTTTGCCTTTATTGATCTACAGCACAGACAGCTTATTAGCTAGTAGACTATGACTACTTTAAACCAAGGTTTAAGGAAGTTATAGAATTAGAGAACATGAAGAGTTGGAAGGGGCATTGGGGCATTTTCTCTCTCTCTCTTTCTCTCTCTCTCTCTCTCTCTGCCTTTTCTGGTCTGTGGAGTTCCTGTTAGTGTACATGGCAGTATAAATATGGCTGAGCCTAAGAACCATGCCACTCACAACCAATCATGAAAATGGCACAGAAATGGTATCAAGAGACCTAAGTCACAGAGAAACAAGTCTCTGAAAGGGGTGACCACAAATTTCTGAGAAACATGTGCTTTGCCAAGAAACACTGTAAGAAGGGCCTTAAGAAGATACAGGCCAGCAATGCCTAAGCCTTCAAACCCTTAAGCACTAAGGCCTCCAAGGCCAAACTCCTCTGGCCCAATTTCTCCAAGGCCAATGCCCAGCACTCTGGCCCCAAGATAGACACCAGGCCCTAAGGTTGGCACCAAAAACCCAAGATAATGAAGCCCAGATCTAAGATTGCCAGAACCACTGATCCCAAGACTTCCAAACCCAATGACTCAAAAGTCACGAAGTCTGACCCTAGGTCACCAAATCCAATCTCAAGGCAGCCAAGTCTAAAGCCAAGATCATTAAGTCTGACCTCAAGGTCACCAAATCTTGGCCATGGCCAATACATCTGACACCAAGGTCACCAAGTGTGATCCTAAAGCCACCAAATCCAATCCCAAGGCAGCCAAGTCTAAAGCCAAAGTCACCAAATCTGATCCCAAAGTCACCAAGTCTAATTTTAAGGTAAAGATGCCCAGTGATTCCAAGGCTGCTATGCCTACTGACCACAAAGATGATGGGGCTAAGGCTACTACAACCAAGCCTTTAAAATAGATACTTTAGGACAGAAGGACTTGTTTAAGCCTAAACCCCCATTTTTTTCTCAGGCAGGGTGTGATTATTCATTATTTGGTATAATTATTCATTATTTTCCACAAATAAAGGAAATGGTGAGTCTTATGGAGGAAGAAAGAGTTGGAAGGATCCTTGAGAAATTATCTTCAACTCAATAATTTTGCAATTGAGGAAATTGAAGCACAAGTAGGCTAAATGATTTTTTCCTAATCAATCAATAAGTATTTATTAAGTGCCTGCTATATGCCAGGAACTGTGCTAAGTGCTAGGGAAACAAATACAGAAACAAGACAGTCCCTGCTCTCAAGGTGTTTAGAGACTCTAGGGGGAAATAGCACATATAAAAAAATCCAAAATATATAAAAGGTAATTACAGAATGATGGAGGGGAGCTAATACAGGGACTGGATGATCAGAAATGGCCTCACTTAGGAATGGCACTAGGTGAGCATTGAAGGAAGTGAAGAACTCTGAGAGGTAAAAGTGAAGAGGAAGTGCGCTCTAAGTGACCCACTGCTAGTCTATACGAGAGTTAGCAACTCAAAACCCCTTTCCTTTGACTAGGCCATCTTTAAAAAAGAAGCCATACTGTGCTACCTACCTTAATAATAATAATCCCCTAACTTGTTTTGGTGAAAAAAAAATTTATCGATGACTTTGTCATTATATCGTCCACCTGATGTGACAAAGAAAAACCAGAAATAAAACCAGTGACCACATCTGACATATTGCCGCATTCTCTCTTAGAAGAGGTGTGGTGCATGACTCTTCCAGAAGTCCCCTATCTCTCTTTCTCATGGACCAGGCAGTGGCTTTCATTATTTCTTCCTCGGGATCTTTATTGTTTTGTCAGTTACTGAGAGTTCCATGCCCTCTTAGTGATCTTTTCTTATATGTGGTGGTGGTCATTGTCTCCATTGCTATCTAAGTTCTGACATCAGTTTTTACAGCTCTTTCCACATGTCTCTGAATGCCCCCTACTTGCAATTTCTTTCTGCACAGTGATATTACAATATTTTCATATACCAGAATTTCTTCACATGTTATTTTCATATTTATTTCACATATTATGTTCATAGTTTCTTCAGGCCCCAGTCAGTTGTTATCCTCTCTGTTTCCTATTCTTTGCTGTCACAAAGAACACTGTTATGAATATTTTGATATGTACCCGACCTTTGTCTCTTTCTTTAACTTCTTTGAGATGTGAACACAGTAATGAGATCAAATAGTTCAAGAGTATGGATGGTTTAATCACTTTTCTTGCTGAATTCCCAACCTTTACATTCCTATTGCACCTACAGTTTATAAGGCCCTTTCAGAATCCCCATAACAACCTCATGAGATAATCCAGGTGGGCATTATTATCCTCAGCTTAGTGATAGGAAAAGGAAACTCAGAGAGATGAAACTACTTGGCCAAAACCACCTGTAGCAAAGCTGGGACTTTTAGCCAATCTATTTATTCTAAATCATGGGCTCTTTCTAGTATATTATGCTATTTCTTGTTCAGCAAGTATAAAATCCTGTTTTCAAATAATTGGTGTTTCAAAAGACAGTCGAAAGATGGGTGTGCTCAGGCTGCAGCATATTCTCAAAAGTTATTTTCTGGGCAGTTAGGTGGCACAGTGGATAGACCCCTGGCCCTAGATTCAGGAGGACCTGAGTTCAAATCCTGCCTCAGACACTTGACACTTACTAGCTGTGTGACCCTGGGCAAGTCACCTAACCGAAATTGCATCCCCCCCAAAAAAAAGTTATTTGCACACAGGAAACAGCATAACAGCCTATCTATATCTATACCCATATCTCCAGAATGGTATGTGGGCTGGTTAGTGATTATAAATTGGTGGTTCTCTTAACGCTGGGCTGATTTACACAAAGTTATTCAAGGAACCAAGAGAAAGTTTACCTCTCTGGAGGATTTATGAAAAGATATGGACAGCAAACACACAGGATGAGAAGATATAGAGGAGCTTTTTCTCATACAGGAGGAAGGATTACTCAAAATAATGAAATGACAGATCCGTACTGAAGGACTGGATCCTTTCTGGTTTTCTTAAAGGAAAGTAAGTTGGAGAGCAAGAGGGCCCTGGGCACATGAATGTGGCCATTTCAATGAGGCTGAGGACAAGGTAGAAAAATAAGAAAACCCTGTACAGTGGAAAGGAGGCTAACCGGGTGGTTAGGAGACCTGAGTTCAAGTCATAGCCCTGCCCCAAACTTGCTGTGTGACCATGGGCAAATTTTATGTCTTTGGGCCTCAGTTTCCTTAGTTATGAAAATGGGAAAAATGTGATTTACTTTGGGCTCTTCCAACTAAAATAATTTTAAGATTTTATTATTTTCCAACATGCTATACAATTAATAGATGTTTGCTGGGTGAAAAAAGAAATGTTGAAGGAAGACAAATTCTACCATTGACTTCATTTTTGCCAAGGGTTGGCTCTTTTTTGCCTTGATTTTGCGTGGACAAACAGAAGATATACAGAGAGAAAACACTTATGTATACTAGTATACAAAGTGCTGACTTGAGCCACTTACTAGCTTCATGATCCATCAAAAGGCACTTAGCCTTTCTGAGCCTCTATTTGCTTATTCATTGAAATGAAGATAAAGATTCTTAGGATGTTGTGAGAAAAGTGTTTTTGACACCTTAAGATAGAAAGAAAACTTGAGTAATTACTGCATAGTTACAATTCTAGCTGCGTGACCCTGGGCGAGTCACTTAACCCTCATTGCCCCAGAAAAAAAAAAAATAGATGCTTGTTCACTTCCCCTCAGTATCAATTATGGATGTTCATAATGATACCCTGGCAACATAATAATAATGATAATATCTATTATTTAAATAATGCTTTATGGTTTACAATGTCCTTCACCTACATCCTCATTTGATACAGCAACCTTGTGAGGTAGGTGCAATTATTGTTCTCCTAGTTCTACAGATGAAGAAACTGAGGCAATCATTGTTCTCCCAGTTGTACAGATGAAGAAATTGAGGCTGAGAGCCTAGTGATTTGCTAAAGGTCACACCCCTAGTCTGATGAAGAATTCAAATTCAAGTCTTATTGACTTCCAAGTCCAGCACTCACTCCACTATCCCACCTAACCTCCATGGTGGGTTGCAAGGAGCCCTAGCGTCAGATGACCTACCATTGTATCCTTAGTTCAATGCCAGCCTCTTGTAAGCTTAGTTTTCTCAACTCTACAATGAGAGGTTTGGGTTTAAGGATCTCCGAAGTCTCTTTCCATTCTAGATCTGTAATCCTAATTTAATTTAATCTAGTCATACTACTGTAACAGCTTGCATTTATATAATACTTAATGGACATATAGTGCTTTTATATCCATTATCTTACTTGATTTTCACAATAACTAGTCACATTTTACAGATGAATAAACTAAGGCCTCCATAGTGGAAGTGACTTGCCCAAGGTTCACAGTTTTTGTTGTGTCCTACTCTTTGTAATACCATTTTGCATTTTATTGGCAGAGATACTGGCGTGGTTTGGCATTTCCTTCTGCAGCTCATTTTACAGATGAGGAAACTAAGGCAAATGGGGTTAAATGATTTGCCCAAGGTCACACAGCTAGTAAGTATCTGAGGCCAGATTTGAAATCATGAAGATGAGTCTTTCTGATTCCAAGTACAGTGCTCTATCCATTTTGCCACCTAGCTGCTCAATTACTAAGGCTTTTAGTCTGGGTCCAAGTTTACATCATCTCACTCCAGAGACCATGGCTTCCAACTCCACTCTGCTGTCTTTTATGAAATTTGATTTAAATTCACTTTTGGTTTCCCCTTTACATTCCTCTGGGCTTCTATTTCCTAAGTGTCACCTCAATTCCTCTCTCATCTAATGTATTAACCTCCACCTGGCTGCTACAGGAGAGGGGGAAATGCACTGATGTTTCATGAAGGAAGCGAGTTGATCAATTGGCTTCCATAAGATTTCATGCATTTTTAAGAAGCTTTTAATATCCCTCTTTCCAGTTTCTGGTATAATATAAGCTGTGGATTTTTCAGTCTAGAAAGTAAAGCACCTACATATTGTCACTAATGAGACCTATTTGCCTATCTTTTAATCCTGGGAATCCCTAGAGTGCATGTTTATTGTTTTAAACCTGCCAAGCCTCCCATTTTAGTGGTTCATCATCACCATTTCTTTGTGCTCCAACACTGTGGAATATTAAAAAGGCCAGACTTCACACATTCTTGTCATCTTCCTAAGTTAGACAGTTTCATTATCTGATTTCCCTTTACACAAAAAGTCAGTTATCCAGCACTGTCACTCTATACTTTGCTATATTTTTTCCCCTAAGAAGTATTAAAAGAGCTGTTAATAGCTCAGAATATGTGGAGAATGGAGATCAGCTCATTAGTGAAGAAATATTTAAGTAACACCTGCCTTTACTTCTTGACACTCTACCCAACCTTCAAGGCCCAATTCTAATTCTGCCTTCTCCAAGGTTTCCCTCTCTGCCTCAACCTCCCTCAGGTGGAAGTGATCACTCATTTATCTGATATAGTACTTTTTTCCTTTTTGAAGATGAAATTACTATGTTCTAATTTGTATCATATTTATGTGTGTATGGATCTTATGACCCCCTAGTATACTTTAAGCTGCTTAAGGGCAAGGGCCTTATTAGGGCTTTCCAAGCATACTTAATAAATGTACTGGATGGGGCAGCTAGGTGGTGCAGTGGATAGAGCACCAGCCCTGGAGTCAGGAATACCTGGGTTCAAATCCAGCCTCAGACATTTAACACTTACTAGCTGTGTGACCCTAGGCAAGTCACTTAACCCCAATTGCCTCACACACACAAAAAATGTACTAGCTAGGTGTTTAATAAATGTTGATTGGATGGATTAGTGAATAATATGTTCTCAACGCGTAGTAAGATAGGAAAAAAGCAAGCCATTTGAGACAATAGTCTAGATCAAAAGTGTCAAACATGCCACCCAGCCCACAGCACTCCCAGGTGCATCTGAACAGGATTAAAATGTCATTGGGAAATACTTAACAAAGTGAATAAAAGTACAATAAAACATAGATAACATTGCATTAAAACTAAGTCAATTTGTATGGGTGGCAAGGAACCTTATGTAAAGATTAGTGCCGCCCCCCACCCCTCTTTTCTATTTGAGTTTGACACTACTGGCTTAGATGACAAAACCTTGCATTGTGTGGTTCAAACCATGGGGTCCTCTCTCCTGTCTGCTCCTACCTATCTAATAACTATTCATTTTGGCTAGGTAAAAGTCTTTCTTTGCCTCCGTTCTTACCTTGCCTTAATCACTGAATGGGCTTTGCCTCAGGCAAACTGAGACCTGTGAAAGGCCTTAGTTTAAAAGGCCAAGATCTCCCACTGCATTCCAGTTGTCCTGATACATATTTTGACACTGTGGATCTGGAAGAGAGAATGAGGCAGGTGACTTTGCACAGCCCTGCCTCACTTAAGTACAATTCACTGAAAGTTATGACATCACCTCCGATGTCATGGTCCTCTTCAAGAAGGAAGGACAAACAACAACATCTAATCACTATTACCCAGTCTTACTTGCTGGATCTTTGTCTATATCCAGCCCTCATATCTAAATTTACCCCAGGGCTCTGTCCTGGGCTCTCTTCTCTTTCTAATCTTATCAGTTTCCATGGATTAAATTATCTTTATGCATATTATTCCCAAATCTATCAGAATTCATCTCTCTCTTGAACTATAGTTCCACATAAACAACTGTCTGTTGGTTTAAACATGTAGATCTTCCATAGGCATCTCAAACTTACTTTCTTCCTACTTTCTGTATTTTTCTTTAAGGTGCCACCATCTTTCTATTTACACAGGTTTTCTATCTTGTAATCATCCTTACCTCCTCCTCCTTTCCCTCCCAGCCCCCACATCCAGTCAGTTGTAAGTCTTCTTGATTCTACCTCCACAAGATTTCATCCCTCTTTCTTTTTTTCACTTATACATGGCTTACTCTAGTTTACACCCTCATCCCCTCTCACCTGGCCTACTGCAACAGACTGCAATATACAGGCCTCTCTATCTTCAGTCCCTCCCCTCTCTAATCCATCTGCCACAGTAATATCCCTAAAACACAGGTCTCATGATGTTGTTCTCGCCCTGATCAAGAAATGTCATTAGTACCCTCAAGAATGAATTACTGGCCTTCTATGGTTTGGGGAAATACAAGAGAACAAAGAACAGAGTTGAGTGGGTTTGGAAGATAATTCAATTGGTTACAGGGTAGACAGTATCAAGAGGGTGGGGACAACATGATTGGTTACAACAAGGAAAGTGAGCTAGCACCCATGTAAGGCTAGTAACTGCCCCTCTATAACAATTAAGGAATGTTAATTATTTTATGGGACCTATCTTCATCTTGTAATCTTTGCTAGGGGATCAAAACTACCAGACTTGGTGTCTCCTTAGAAGAGATAAAAATCCACCTTAATTGTAAGGACAGGCAAGGACAAATGACATTTTTTGGTGATGGTAACAAGTTAACAAAGATAACAAAGGGATGTCCTGGTAGTATCCCAGGATCTATCAATATGAGAGATACCTTTTCTTTTAATTATACTTTTAAGGTAACTAGAAAGGAAAGCAAAATTCCTGAGCTGAACTCAAGGATACAGAAAAGTGGCTTTAGGTAGATGAAGACTCAATTATAAAAATCAATACAGCATAAAATCAATTACACAGTAGAATCAATAGAGTAGAAACTCGCGGCAATATTAATTTAGAACTTTTCAGCATTCTTTGGGGAGAGGGATAGTTCTGAGAGGGTTGAACAGCAAGAATGAAGTTCACAGGTTCAGAAGGATGATACTCACTCAATGAAGGAAGACAAACCCCACAAAAACTAGATTAGGCTGTTTCTTTCATTTGGATTATAGAGCATTTCTCATTGTATCCCTGACCTTCATTCCTGTGAATATTCTTTTTTTTTTTTTTTGCGGAGCAATTGGGGTTAAGTGACTTGCCCAGGGTCACACAGCTAGTAAGTGTAAAGTGTCTGAGGCCGGATTTGAACTCAGGTACTCCTGAATCCAGGGCCGGTGCTTTATCCACTGTGCCACCTAGCCGCCCCTATTCCTGTGAATATTCTAAAATATACCAGAAGGGGAAAGAAGATGGAATAAAAACATTGCTTATTAAAAAGGGACATTGCAAATTAATGTTACTTAAATTAAGGAAATGAATGAATGGATGAAGTGGGCAAGGGTAAGCATGAGCAGACAGGATTATATACCATGCTCTTTTGTGAGCTGGAAAAGGGGAAGAGACAGACAAATTATACAACAATAAAAGTAAACTCAAAGAACTTGTGAGCAGTGTAACAGGAAGAAGGGGGAATCCAGGGAAGGAGACTTAATTCAGATGAGTATAAACAAGATAATTTACAGAGATTAAGTACTGACTTTAAGGATGTATTTACTCTAACTGATTTTTACATTTGTTTGCAATATACCTGTGTCCTAATACATTGTAGAAGTTTCAGGTGTTGCTGAGAAATATGTATATTTTTCACATTCCCATTTAGAAGATGTCATGTCTTTTAGCTCTATTTTCTCCCACAATTTGTTTAGTTCTATAAGTTTTATTTTATGTAAACTTATCTAAAACTGAGGGATTTTTAAATCTCCTGCCACTATTGTGTTATTCTCTGTATCTTTTTTTAGTTTAAACTTCCTCAGTTTATTTTTCTTTTATGAATTTATATGCTAAAGCATTTGGAACATATAAGTTTAATATTGATATTGCTGGGGCAGCTAGGTGGCACAGTAGATAAAGCACTGGCCCTGGATTCAGGAGGACCTGAGTTCAAATCCAGCCTCAGACACTTGACACTTACTAGCTGTGTGATCCTGGGCAAGTCACTTAACCCTCATTGCCCTGCAAAAAACCAAAACCAAAACCAAAACCCCAAAAAAACAAACAAAAATATTGATATTGCTTTGTTACCTATGATCCCTTTCACCATGATATGGTTTCCTTTTATATTTATCCTTTTTTTTTTTATTTTTGGTGAGGCATTTGGGGTTAAGTGACTTGCCTAGGGTCACACAGCTAGTAAGTTTCAAGTGTCTGAGGACAGATTTGAACTCAGGTCCTCCTAACTCCAGGGCCGGTGCTCTATCCACTGTGCCACCTAGCTGCCCCTATTTATCCTTTTTTATATTTTAAATGTTTGTTTTCAATTTGTCTAATAGACTGATTTTGACTTTCACTTTTTTGGATTCATTTGATATTTGATATGATTAAAAAGAATGAAAAATGCACACATATACAATCTGAAGAATATAAGCATATTTTATATATTATAAATATATTACATGTATAGTATATACACATATATCACATTGTAGTATACATACATACATTTATATATATATGTGTGTGTATAGATAGAGAGATTGAAAATATTTAATGGAAGAAAGCACAAACCTGACAATTGCCACCCTAAATGTAAATACTAAATTCCAACAAAAAGAAAATGAAAGAATGAATTTTTCTTAAAAGCAAAAGCAATACCCAACAATTCACTGTATATGAGAATCATATTTAAAACATATAGATACATACAGAGTGAAAATGAGATTGAACACAATTTCTTATGCCTTGCGGAACTGTAAAGAAAAAAGCAGGAATCAATTTTATATAAATGCAACAATAAAAATCCACAATATCAACATGGATCTATAAAGAAACTAAATTATGCTTAAAAGCATCATGAACAATGAAAAAATAACTTGATGTATTTGCCAAATGACATAACAGTTAAGTTCTTAAAAGAAAGGCTAGGGAAATTGCAAAAAGATATTGATAGCACTGTAAAATAATGTAATTTTTATAATAGGAGACTTTAATATTTCTCTCACTGATTTAAGTCCAAAGAAGAAAATATAAAACTGAAGAAATTGTTAGAAAAAATATATTGGATTGACCTTTGGATACTTGTGAATGGAAATAAACAAATACTCATATCTCTCAGCATCCTATTGTATATATACAAAAATTGATGATGTGCTAGGAATCATAAACATATGTAAAAAGTCATAATAAGTGGATGCTTTATAGAAAATAATTCAATAAAGTAATAGTAATTAATTAAAGTGTCAGCAAAAGATTAAAGCCTAAATGGAAACTGATGACATCCTGATTAATAGATGGGTCAAAGAACAAATTATGCAAACAATAAATAATTATATTAAAAATGATAAAAGCAATGGGACTCTGTACCAAAACACTGACATATAAAGTCTTTTTCAGCAAAATTTACATCTCTGAAAATATATTAACAAAATAACAGCAAAAGAAAGAATCAATGAATCAAGCATACAATAAAAGATGAGAAAACATACAAATTAACAACTCTAAAACAAATATGAAAACATTTTTTTAAATAAGAAATATAGAAACTTGAAAATAAAAACACTATGGAATAGATATCCAAATAACTAATAGCTATTTTTTAAAAAAAAGACTGAGTTGACCATTAGCTAACTTAATCAAAAAGAAATGGGAGGAAAATTTATCAAAATCTTAAAAAATAATGTGAATTCATAACAAAAGGAGAGAAAATTAAAAGGACTTATAAGAAACTACTATGCACAATGACATATAATTTTTAAAAAACTAATAATTCAAAGGAAATAAATAATCTATAAAATATGAGAATCAAACTAAAGATGTTTGGTATTTAAACTCATTATTTTTGACTGTTGGGGATCTTGTTTTTTTCTTTTATCTGGAAGCTTTGGATTCTATCTATTATGTTCCTGGGAATTTTCATTTTGAGGTTTCTTATTGGAGGAAACTGGTGGATTCTATTTTTACTGATTTTGTAGTTCTAAGAGTTCTGGGAAATTTTCATTTATAATTTCCTAAACATAGTATCCAGACATTTTTTCCTGACCACAATTTTCAGGTAGTCCTTTGATTGTTTCTTCTTGACCTATTTTCTGTTACTTGTTTTTGATATTATATTTATTAGATTATTTTTTTTTAAATTGGTTTTGTTTAGATATTTCTTCTTGTATTGCTGAGTCACTGTTTTTTGCCTGGCTCAATCTAATTTTAGGGCATTCAGTTCTTGAGAGAGTTTTCCTACCATGTTTTCTGAAGTGCCAATTTTTCTTGCCATTCCTTTTCTTCCTAGCTTTTTTGTTTTAAACTTCCTCTGAGGCTTCACATGTGAGTTCACTGTCATCTTCTAGGTATATCCTCTTGGTGTCTCTCAAAACAAGTTATTTCCTCATGTTGTTTGGAGTTTTCCTTGGTTTGCTCATTGTGGAGCCTGTGCTTTGATCAAGCTCTATAATTGAATGGTATGGGCAGGGCCTGCCTGGTTCTAAATATTGTAGAATAGAGTAGACCCTTCCTTCAAAGGACTCTCTGATTGCTTCGGTGCTATATTCTCCTGGAAGCCCCTCTTGTCACAGGATTCTGGGACCTCTCTCTGTAGTCCCTGCCTTACCCCTCTGATTCTGGGTTTAGGTGGTACTCTTGTTCTGAAACCCCACTACTGGTGTACTGGAACTGGATTTTGCCCACGTCCTTTCTCCCATTTCTTGGATTGGATTACTGTTGCCCCTGGACCCTGCTTTGAGACTGGTCTTTCTGCTATACTTGTACTAGATTCAGGCACTATGGGGCTGGATTGGCCTCAGTCTCTGTTTCTGGGAATGCTGTGTTGGACCCTCTGGGAATTCCCTGAGACCTGCCTTCTCTGGCATCCAGTCACTGGTTTGGGGAAGGCTGAGATCAGCTGGTTTTGACATTGCCTGCCCAGAACTGCCTATAATAATTCACCTACAGCCCTATCCTTGGGGAAAACTTGACCTTGACTGTGCTTAGACTCTAAAGAACTCAGACTGGAAGTGCTGGAGCTGCTCAAAGGCTCCATGAGTGTGACTATCTATTGTTCTGCCCTCTGATCCTTGACTCTCAGCTGTCCTGGGCAGCTTATCTATCCCTGGAATTGGATCAAGAAAAGACATTGATTAGACTCTCACCTCTTCACAGGGCAAGTTACTTAACCTTTTGGACACTCACATTCCTCATCTGTAAAATGGGGCTTATCTGTAGCACTTCTCTGACAGCATTTTGTGAGAATCAAATATGGTAATGTATAGACATAAAAGCACTATGTAAACACCAGCTGGCATTATTATTTTGCAGAAAAGATTCTTGTTCAGGTAGGTATTGGGCTAAATGACCTCTAAGGTCCCTTTCAACTCAGAATCTGTGATTCTATGCTTTATAGTAGCTTATATTTTGTAATGATTCGGGTTTATAAAACATTTTCCTCAAAGAACTATGTGACTTTCTTATTCTCATTTTATAGGGGAGAAAACTGAGGCACAGAATGATTAAAGTGCCCTGCTAAGGGTCATACACATAGTTATTAAACATCAGGAGTCAGTTCTCATCTTTGTCTTCTGATTTTAAGACCAGTATTTCTTTTTTTTTTATTATTTTTAGTGAGGCAATTGGGGTTAAGTGACTTGCCCAGGGTCACACAGCTAGTAAGTGTTAAGTGTCTGAGGCCGGATTTGAACTCAGGTACTCCTGACTCCAGGGTGGGTGCTCTATCCACTGCACCACCTAGCTGCCCCCCAGTATTTCTTTCTAATATGCCATATTGCCTTTATGACCCATGTGCAAATAGTGCATGTTCTAGGATTCCTTCTAGCACCAGAGTTCCATGAAACAAAAATCTTGTTTGACTGATTAATGAAACATCGCATAAATGGTTGGTTGAATGACTGTCTTTTTAATTCTAGTTGAAATGTAGGGTGACTGTTTCTTCATTGGAGAAACCCAATCCCTGAGGGGGATAAAAGCAATATGAACACATATTACCCTGAAAGTGGGAAGTAGACTAATAAAATGGTTTATTTTATTCCTTCAACTACATGATCCTCTCTCTTCATTTCTTTAGGAATTTAACTTGTTTGAATTGCCTGCAGGTGTCTCTGAAAGTGGTTAATGTAGCTTTATAATATTAGCATGTGCTTTTTGCCCCAGGCTCATTAGCCCATTTCAGAAACGCATAGAGTTTTAAAAATGGGGCAGCTGTAGCTCAGGCAATTTTATGGTGAATAGATCAACCAGGTGCAGGGGTGAGATATGTGACCCCATGTGATGGCAAAGGCTGAGCATCATTTTCACTAAAGAAGAGTCTCTGGAATGTGCAGTGTTGGCAATTAATATTAAAATAAAATTAAATGGATTAGATAATTTAAATTCCACTGGGTATTGCCTGATTCCCTCCCTGTACCCCCCAATAACAACAAAAAAAACTGGATATAGTTATTTGGACTATAACCAGAGATGAAGCTTATGATCTTAGCAGCAAAATGAAGTTTTAGGTCCATTTCAGAGATAAGTTAATATTTGGGACTAGGATTTAGTAACTGCATAACCATGAAAATGAAATTATTTCTAGTTTACTTTTGGCTGGGCTCAAACACCCATAGCTGGAAAGACCACTTGAGTATGATGGATCTCCTAAAGGTCAAGGGGATATGATTAGAAAATCTTATAGTGCAAGAGTTGGAAGGGACCTTTGAGGTCCCTTTGTTCAACTTTCTACATGATATAGATATATTTCCTATACCATCTTCTGAATGGTGGTTATTTAACACCTCCTTGAATATTTCAGATAACAGGGACCTCATTACTCACTGAAGGGCAGCACATTTTATTTTTGAATAGCACTAAGTGTTATAACATTTTAAAAATCAGAATGCCTCTCTTTCCCCTGGCCAAAGGTGTTGCTAATATAAGTCCTGGCAAAAAGAGCTTTAGCTTTTATCTCAAATGTACAAAGAAGTAATATTAATAACAGTTTAGTGGTCAGCTAAATCCAATTGGATTCTAGTCCCAGCTCTGCCACTAGCAGGATGTTTGGCCTGAGGCAAGTCACTCATCCTCTCAGAACTTTGTTGTTGTTTTTTTTTCATTTACAAAATGAGGTTTGTTGTGACGATCAAACAAGATAAAGAATGATAGAATCCTAAAACAGTAGAGCTTGAAGAGACCTGAGGTCCAAATCACCTCATTTTATGAAACATTTCTAGCTCTGGTTCTGTTTTCTCATCAATAAAACGAGTAGTTGGAATGAAAGCACCTCATTTTGATCTGATTATGATTCTCACCATTCTTTCCTATATCTGCCATCATTAGGAAGGGAATTGTTCACACATAAATAAATAAAATTTACAGATAACTAGAGTATACCCCTTCAACAATAGCAGCGACAAGAATTTGCATTTATATAGAGCATTGCCATTTACAAAGCACTTTTACATCTATTTTTAAATTGAAAAACCATTTATCATGTGCCTACTTTATATGTGGCATTCTTAGGTCCTGAGGATGCAAAGATAAAAAAAATCCCCATAGAGCAGCCCTTAAGAAGCTCTTAACCTAACATGTGCCTATGATATTTATTTGAAGCATGATGCAATTGGGTCAAAAGGGAGAATCCCAGAAAACTCTAGGAAATTTTGTTGGAGAGAAAAATCACTTTCACTTGGAGTAATCAGGGACAGTTTTATGGAGAAGGTATTACTTGCATTGGGTCTTGAAGGAAGAGGACCTAAGCGGATGGAGATGACAAGAGAGTATTCTCTATCCATCAGAGACAGGTGATCATTTGATCCTCACAACCATCCTCTAAAGCAGGCAAATAATGTTCCTATTTTTATAAATGAGGAAACTGAGGCTTAGAGAGAGGAAGTGACAGCTTAGAAGTTTAGGTTTTAGAACTGGAAGAGCTCTTGGATCAATCAACAAACATCAAGTGCCTGCTATATGCCATGCACTGTGCAAGAGGATGAAATGCAAATACAAAGAAGGAGATGGTCCCTGCTCTGGAGGAGTTTACATTCTATTAAAGATGATCTAGTATCTAGTTCAATGCTCTCATTTTATAAATGAAGAAACTAAGCCTCAGAAAGGAGAAATGCCTGACTCAAGGCTACAAAATAAACGTGACAGAGCCAGGCATCAAACTGAGGTCAAATATGCATTTGAGGGGGTCAGCTAGGTGGCACAGTGGATAAAGCACTGGCCCTGGAGTCAGGAGGACCTGAGTTCAATTCTGATCTCAGACACTTGACACTTACTAGCTGTGTGACCCTGAGCAAGTCACTTAACCCTCATTGTCCCACCAAAATAAAGAAAAAATATACATTTGAGGATCTGTTCTTTCTGAGAATTTGTAAGATGGTTGCTCATGAGAAGATTAACCACTGAAATTCAGACTTCTGGTGATGCGATGACATCATACCCCATGCAAGCCTTAACTGAACAGGTCAGCACAGCTTAATGGAGAGACTACTTGGAGTCAGTGGAACCTATTTTTAAATCTTGTCTTAGACACTTATTTGCTGTGTGAACCTGGGAAAGTCACTTAGCATCTCTCAGCCTCCATTTCTTCATCTGTAAAATGAAGATAATAATAGTATTTACCTCAGGTATATTGTGAGGATCAAATTAGATAATGAGGTACAGGTTGCTTAAGTGCCTTGCTGAGGGTCATGCAGGTAGTTAAGTGTCAGAGACCCAGGACTCAAACTCAAGTCTTCTGATTTACATTATCTTTGTAAACTTGAAAGCATTATATATGTGTCAGCAATACCTCTCCCATTCCCCAAATCGTGGTATAGTAATGAAATGACTGTGAGGGAAGAAGCCTATCCACTTGAACAACTCAAAAGAGCACATTTAGTACCAAGGTGATCTGAGTCAAGCATTGTATACTATACCAGGGACCCTTTTGGGATATGAAATCCTTTTACAAGTTAAAAAAATATATAGTGGCTATTTTCTAACTGAAGACTGTGAGATGAGACATCTAAGGATAATACAGGCTTTCCTTCTGGCTCAAAAGATTAGCAACAACAACAAAACCCACCCTGTAAGAGAGCAGTTCACCTCGGAAAACCTTCCTATCCTCTAAACTCCTGGTTCCCTTCAGAGAAGAAAATGATATGATAGGAATGTCAGAGCTCATAGAGCCCAAGGAGAGAATGAAAGGAAGGATATAAATGTGAGTCTTCTATAGAGTCACCCTGCCTTCTTCCAAATGAACTTAATAAACATAATTTAATAGCTCACATTTGCATAGCACTTTAAAGATTTGTAAAGTACTTTTCCCACCACATTCATGTGAGGTGTAGGCAGTGCAAGTATTTTCTTTTTGAAGCTAGACCTGTGATTTTGTGAGGGTCATGATGAAGAACTTCCACTGCTAATGAATGCAACATGATCACTTTTTTGGAGACGTAAGAGGTCTCTGAGTAGCTTGGGAAAACCTAAGGGAAGAATTTTAGATGAAAAAACATCAGGATCTGACACATCTTACTCTGGTCAAACAAGACTTGTTCTAACCCCTCACAGGTATTTCTTAAGGACATAGCTCAGACCTCCTTTTATCTCCCTGCTGGAAATACCCAATTTTAGAGAGTTGCTTACAGCCTTGAGAGGTCTGTATGTGTCAGAGGCAAGTCTTGAACCCAGGTCTTGCTGACTGATGTCAGCTCTTTAACTCCTACAAAATGCTACCTTACAGTGCTAGCATGATTATTCCCATTTCAGATGAGTAAACTGAGGTTCTGAGAGATTAAATGACTTGTCTGCAATTAGACACATCTGGAAAGCACCTGAGGAGGATTCTAGGATTCCTTTGTTACCTTTTTGGTGTCTAGGGATGACGGCTCTGATGGGGATCTTACCTAATAAAAGGATGATAGTAGAGGAATGTTGATTTGAGGTCATGAGAGTTTTGCTGTACTTTCTTGTTATTTGAACAAGTCTGTAACTTCTAAAAAAATATGGGTCAGGAAGGAACTGGGGAGTTATAGCCTAAAGTAGAGAGAGTCTAAAGGAATATGATTACTGTCTAGAAATATTTGATGAATTGTTGAATAATAGATTCCTTTGGTTCCAGAAGGCAAAATAGGACCAATAGGCAGAAGTTACCAAGAAGCCAACATACTGTTTTACACATTACTTACAGATATGTGTATTAGCAGCAATATAAGCTAAGTGTGAGGAAGATCTTCCTAACAATCATTTATCCAACAGTGGGATGGATTGTCTTGGAAAACAGTAAATTCCTCATTATTGGGGAGGATCCTAAAGCCAGAGATGGATGATCAGTTGATTGTGATCTTGTAGATCTACTCATTTCTGGTAGACTGCAGAAAGGAAGGAAGGAGGAGGAAGATCGGCATTTAACTTTGCCACTTATTGCCTATATGACCTTGGAAAAGTAATTTTATTGCATAAAGTCTCAAATTTCCCATCTATAAAATGAGAGAGTTGAATTAAGTGAAAACCCTTATGGAAAACCCCTTACAGTTCTCTCTTGGGTTTCTTCTACCTCTAACATTTTATCTTCTAAGAGCTCTTTGAGTTCTAGCATGTTGTAAGATATTATGCTCCAAGTTCCCTTATAGATCCAAATCCTAAGCTTTAGTCACTACCAGATCTAAAATTCTATGATTTGATGAATCTGTGCTTCTCTGACATCGTCTCCTTTGTACATTCTTTCATGTATTTCTCTTTTCATCAGAAGTAAATTAGCAGGAGATTGAAAAGGAGGGGAAAAAAGCCATCACAGGCAAAAGAGCAAATGAATTGTATCTATAAAACTCACTTTCTTCTTTAGCTGAGCTAGCCATCTTCACTAGAATGGAGGATATAGACAGGTCCTAAAAATCTTTTTGTAAAGGAAAGCTATAGCTGGATTAAAACATGTTGCAAAGGGAAAAAAAATCAATATTCTCCTACTTGGTTTATTATATAGTGTCCTTAAATTGCTTACAGACATGCAGGTTAGCAGTAAACCTCTTGTGAAAAATGACCACTTTGGTGGAAAGTTAGGAGGTTTCTGACTAGTTTGGGGAAACCTATGGGAAGAATTTTAGATGATAAAAGCATCTAGATCTGACACATCTTACTCTGGTCAAACAAGACTTGTTCTATTCCCCACAGGTATTTTTTTAAGGTAATAGCTCGGACCTCCTTTTATCTCCCTGTCTGGAAATACCCAATTTCACTCTGACTTTCAAGGTTTCACCAGGAGCATTCTCATATCTGTTATTTGACTTCCTGTAGAGATGCAGTGAAAAGAGCACTGGCCCAGGAGTCAGAATGCCTGAGGTCTCAACTGGCATTTGGCTTCTTACATGACTTAGTGGCCACAGTCAAGTCACTTCAACTCTCGTGCCTCAGTTTTCTGCCCATCACACAAGGCTGCTGGGAGGAAAGTGCATTGTAAACTATAAAGTGCCAGGGAAATAACTTTACATTTCCCTGGTGCTTTTTGGTTTATAAAGCATTTTCCTCACAATAATCCTGTAAGATAAAAGGGTGACTATTACTATCTTCATTTAACAGATGAAGAAACTGGGGCTCTATGGGGGTGATTATTATTTTGCATCAGCCTCAAATTCTTATCCTATTTTCAGAAACTATCTGTTCTTTCTTATTGCATGTTTTTCTAGATTCTCTCCATTTTACTTTATGTAGACTTTCCTTCCAAGTTTGGTGTATTTTCTCTTGATATTAAAAACAAATAAATAGTGGTTCCAAGATTGCAAAATGTATAATAAGGTTCAGGAGTTGGAAATAAATGAGAAACCCATACTATGAATTTAACTATATTACATTCATTCATTCCTTTAGTAAACATTTACTAAATGCTAAGAATGTGCAATTCTGGCCAATGGGAAAGCCATACAAAGAAAATTAAGGCAAATTTCTCACCTTCAACAAGTTATACAGTATAAGAAGTGTGAGATGATATTTATACAAATAAATATAAAACCATTTAGAAAATAAATATGTGATATGTAAAAATAAAGTATTATCATTTAAGAAGAGAGATTACTCCTTTCTGAGAAGATATGGGGAAACATAGAAAAGCTAATGTTTAAACTGGGCCTTGAAGGCTGGGTACATACTCTTAGTATAACCCATTCAACAGTACCTAACAAAGAAAAATTCAGCATACATTATTTTGTTTTGTTTTATTCTGTGAGGTAATTGGGGTTAAGTGACTTGTCCAGGGTCACACAGTTAGTAAGTGTTAAGTGTCTGAGGTCGGATTTGAACTCAGGTCCTCCTGAATCCAGGGCCAGTGCTCGATCCACTGCACCACCTAGCTGCCCCTAGCATACAAACTTTTAGCAAAAAAGTTATATTCTTGTCTCAGTAATAAAAATAGCTCAGCTAACACTTAGCACAAAGGCAAATTAGCATAGAACACCTAACATGAATTATTTCATTTGAAATCATGTAAACAATAATTCCATGAAGGTTATCCCCATTTTATGGATAAGGAGACTGAGGCTTAAAGAGATGAGGTCATCACCCCTCATTCTGGTGATAAAGTTGTTAATGGGCAAAGCTGGGAGTGGGCTTGAACCCAGGGCTTTTGGGCCAAATGTCATGTTCTGTACTTTGAAGTTCTGAAGTAATGAAAGTAAAAATGTTATTATAAAAGGAGAGGGGAAAAGGGTTGCATGAACCAACTAACCAAAGTGTTCCTCTTTCTAACATTCTGGAAGGACTTTACCTTGACATTTAGGACAAGGAGTGGAAATCTTAACATCAATTTTATTTTATTTTTCATAAACCTTCAACTAATAATAACTGACATTTCTATAGTGCTTTAAAGTTTTGCAATGTGCTTTACATATGTGATCTCATTCGAACCTCACAAAAACTCTCTGAGGTAGGGATTATGGGTATTATACACCAGTTTACAGATGATGAAATTGAGGTTCAGGAAATTTAAGTGACCTGCCCATTATCCCACAGTGAGTAAGTGTCTGAAGTAGAATTTGCACCCAAGTTTTCCTCACTCTCAGTCCAGCACTTTAGCCACTATATTCTGCTGCTTTTCAAATGGCTAATCACAAAGAACTGAGTTTGGTTCTAACTTTAAAGATGACATTCAAAAGTATGGTCATGTTTCTTCCCTCTGAAGAATGTGATGGAATCTGACTTCCAGAGATTTTTAAGTAGGTATTTCCAGAACTGAATGTCAGACCTTTGAAAAAAGAAAATAAGCTATTTGTAGGTTAAAGAAATCTCAACCTTTAAGTTAGCAAACAAGCAATGTTGGGAATATATAACTTCAGAGGAATTGAAGGGCTTGTGGGAACTTTACTATCTTCTTGAGTGTGGAGTTCAGTTTGCCCAAAGTTGTTGATGTTACTAAGAAAGAATTTCCTACTGATGAGGGGAAGGTATGTTCAGCATAGGTGTGGTTCAGTATACCCAAGAGACATGCTTCCAAAAGGTTGTGTGTACATGTAGAATATGACTTGTGTAGGTAAAATAACATTATGTGTTATAGAATTTAGTTCTGGAAGCACCATTAGAAACTAGAAGGTTAGAATTATATGAGACCTCAGAGCTCATCCAGTCCAAAACTCTCATTTTATAAATCAGGAAGCTGAGTCCCAAAGAAGTGAATGATTTGTCCAAGGTCACATAGCTAGTTAGAGGCAGAGGCAGAACTGTATCTCAGAACTTTGGGTTGTTTTTTTTTTTTTCCCACTCCACTATCCTGCTACCTCCTTTTAATACAACCCAAGATTGCATTAGCTTTTCTGGTGGTCAGAACACATTGTTTGATTACATTGACTTTATAAACTATAAAACCTATGAAATCTTTTTTCCATATTGCTTTCTATTGCCACTCTCCCCATCTTGTTTTTGTGCCATTGATTGTAACTAAAAGCAAGTCCAACCCAGAAAGTGAATTTCAGAAAACCAATATATTTAACTTCATATAAAAACCACCTTGCTAGTAAGATCTTTTAAAACAGGAAGTATTGAAGATGGTAGAGAGAAGCCAGGAAGTTTCCTGAGCTTTCCCCATTTTCCCTTAGGAAAAAACTTTAAATCAAGCCTCTAAACAGATTCTGGAGCTACAGAACCTTAAAAAATATGGAGTGAAACAATCTTCCAGCTTAAAATAACTTAGAAGGACTTTAGGAAAGGTCTGTCTCACTTCGGAAAAAGGGGAGCACTGCCCAGTACGTCCAATGTTTGGGCAAGCCATCAGGAGGCTCTTAGCCACAGATCACCAGGTGAGGCATCTCTGTACTGGCTCAGCAGGGTAGTGGCACAGAAGGCCAGCTGTTAGGCCCCCAGCCCCAATGAAGAAGGCAAACTGCCAGCCAGGGAAACCCACACACACAATAGGTATGACTAGGCCAGGCTACTCACAGCACAGTCAGCAAGCAACTTGATGTCCCAAATCAGAATGCCAGTGATCAGACCCCTGGCCCCCAGCACAATAATCTTGGGATAGTGCCCCCTGTACCCCAGGAGCAGAACTCAACTTTAAAAATCAAGAAATATGCTAAAAATGAGTAAGAAGCAGAAACAAATCCTGACTATAATAAGATACTATGGAAACAAGGAATACCAAAACATAAACTCAGAAGAGGACAACACTATCAAAATGCCTACACATGAAGTCTCAAAGGAGAAGATAAATTGGTATCAAGATCAAAAAGCCTTCTTGGAAGAGCTCAAAAATTGGGAAAAGAAATGAGAGCTTTGTGAGAGTAAACAGCTTAGAAAAGGAAGGACAAAAATTGACTGAACGAAAAAAAAAATACAAAGATACAACTTCTCAAAAAGTAGAATTGGCCAAATGGAAAAGGAGGTACAAAAGCTGACTGAAGAAAATTAGAATTTGGCAGGTGGAAGCTAATGACTCTATGAGACATTAGGAATCAGTCAAATAGAATCAAAGGATGAAAAAATAGAAGAAAATGTAAAATACCTAATCAGAAATAACTGAGCTGGAAAATAGATCCAGGAGAGATAATTTAAGAATTATTGGGGCAGCTAGATGGCGCAGTAGATAGAGCACCCACCCTGGAGTCAGGAGTACCTGAGTTCAAATCCGGCCTCAGACACTTAACACTTACTAGCTGTGTGACCCTGGGCAAGTCACTTAACCCCAATTGCCCCACAAAAAAAAAAAAAAAAAAGAATTATTAGGCTACCTGAAAGTCATGATAAAAACAAAAAGCCTAGACAGTATATTTCAGGAAATTATCCAGGAAAACTGCCCTGATATCCTAAAACCAGACAGTCATTGAAAGAATCCACCAATCATCTCCTTAAAGAGATCACAAAATGAAAAATCCAAGGAATAGTGTAGCCAAATTCCAGAATTATTAGGTGAATGATAAAATATTGCAAGCAGCCAGAAAGAAACAATTTAAATATCAAGGAGCCACAGTCATGATTACACAAGACCTGGCAGTTTCAACATTAAAGGACCAGAGGACTTTGAATATGATATTCTGGAAGGCAAAGAAGCTTGGATTCCAACCAAGAATCAACTACCCAGCAAAACCAATCATGATCTTTCAGTGGAAAAGATGGACATTCAATGAAATAGGGGACTTTAAAAATGTCCTGATGGAAAAATCTGAACTTAACAGAAAATTCAGTCTTCAAATATGAGACTCAAGAAGCATAAAAAGGTGAACAGGAAAAAAAACCTAGAAGTCTCAAACAAGAATCCTTATGCCCCAGTGGTGTACTGCTAATTTCTTTACCATAGTTAGAAGAGTCTATTACTGCCTGGGCCTGGACACCTACGATTCGGATGCGTCTCTATTACCAGATCTTTGCTATACTGGAGCAAAACATCTTGACTAGGAGACTTTATGACCATGACTGGAATTCTGGTCATAGCTCTGCCAGTGGCTCACTGGGTCAACTTAAGTTATTTTTCACTTTGTAGCTTTAGTTTCCTCATCTGCAAAATAAAGGGATTTGACTAGATCATTTCTAAAGTTTCTTCTAACTCTAACATTCTCTGCTTCTTATGTTGAAGCCCTTTTGTAAAGGTAAATAATCAGCCCCTAATCTGCTTTGTGTATGTTATAATCATAATGTATAATAATAATAATGTAAGTACAGTAATAAAATACAATAATGCTCTTAGGAAAGAGCATAAATTCCTGAAACATTGCCCCAGAAACAGAAATAGCATAAGAGATGTAAAGGTATATTCCCAGGTTGTAGATTCCCTTCCTTTCTACTTTTAAAGGACATTCCATCCATCTTTCCTAGGGAGGAACTTGGAATAAATGACTGCTGAGGTCTCTCTCAGCTTTGAGAGTCTGTGATTCAAAGAACATAGAGTGAAAAGGACAGGGAAGTGGCATGAATATAGCACTGAATTTGGATTTAGGAGACCAGGATATAAATTCCACTATAACTATAGGAAAAAAAAAGCACTTCAACTCTCAGCCTCAGTTTTCTTATCTGTGAAATGGGGATAATGATGATGAACACAAAACCTTAAAAATCCTTATTATAAAAGTGTGAGTTGTTATTATTCCTGTTTTGAGGTATTATTCCTGTTTAGAAGGTTGGATTAGCTGACTTCTGAGATTTCTTCCTAATTTGAGATTATGAAGGGATTCCTACTTAGGGTAAAGGTTGCACTGTGACCTTCTAAGATTCCTTCTAATTCTGACCTTTTGTAACCCTATGTAAGCCAAAGTATTTTGTACCTCTTTACTGTTTTCTTTTATCCATCCATGCTTATATAATAATATGAAGACAGGGCCAGGCAGCATTTTAGGATTCTGATCTGATTGAAGCACAAGTGCCAAGCAAAAAAGAATAACATCCCTCTTTTTCATTCTCCCCTCCCCCTCTTTACAAATATCCTTCAGGTGTCAGTTCTGCAGCAGCCCAGTTTTATTACATCAATCATAAGCAGCTTTAGGCTTCCAAAAACATAGTCACAGACAGATGTTGAGCCTGTCTGGGGATTAGAAATATCCTTTTCCATTAAGTATAAATTAACTTAATCACCAGGTATGAAAGATAAGCAGCATAAACAGTATTCCCTGAAGCTTTCATTAAAATTAAAATTCTATTTAAAATTGAGCTTGTATTTTCTAGGACTGATTCTTCCCCCTACCTCCCTACCCCTTCACAGAGATTATATCTGTTGTAAATTTTTTACATTGACAGAATGGCAGAACTGAGTATATGGAGGACATTGATGTACTATGTAATTTAGCTTTGGCGGCGGGTCTTATTTTAGCAAAAGGATGGATCTGCACATTTTAAAGGAATAATTAGTCTTGGTAAGATGTGGTCTTTGACCATTTTCAGAAGCAATCAAACCATTTCCCAAATTGAAATCCTAATCAAGGAGTCATGTGAGGAAGGTGCTTACAACTCATGTTAGTTAGATCCATTCTATTGGAAGAACTTTACTGAATGGAGGGAGAAAAGGGGTAAAGGGAGTGGGAGGGAGGGAGGAATGCCAACTTCTTTCCACCTTCACTAATAAGCCCTATAGAATTCCTTTGACTTGCCCTTACATAGTGCCATGTGAGGTAGATTTATTTGAGGTGGAGTGGTAATGGAATTATGCCTTGCAATATAGCAATAAACTAAAACAGTTGATTTCTAAGAAACATTTTATAAGGAATTCCTAGTTTTGGAACTTTGTCCCTGCCTCCAAATATTCATTTTCACAGCTGGGATTTGTCCTAAGCCACAAGATGTTCTGAGGGGCCCCACAAGGCAGTCTCAGATGCATGCCTTCCTTGTCTCAGGTGGCACACTTAAACTCATATGGAGTCATAGGATGTCAACAAAGGCAGGGCCTTTGGAGGTCATCTTATCCAATCTCCTCATTTTCTAGAGGGGGAAAATGAGTTCCAGAGAGGAGATGTGATTCACCCAAGGCCATTTAGGGGATTCTAAAAGTCCATTCAATAGTGGATATTAAATGGATTGAGGAAATCTTACCTCAAAATGGTGAGTTGATAGTATTCATAATTTAATTGAATTCAATATACATTTTAAAGTACCTAATATATGCAGAACATTATATCAACTTAAATTTCCTTAGTTGAAAAGTCAATACTCTATCCCTACTCCTCAAATGGGAAAATCTTTTAAGTGGAATAATATTCCTGATCTTTGAGATAACCAAACATAGAGTCAGATCATTAGGCTTGGAAAGAACCTTAGAACACCAAAAAGAAGAATATAGAACTAAAAAAGACTATAGAACATAGAATGTAAGAACAGGAAAAAAACTTTTAATAATAACAGTTGTCATAGTCATAACAACCCATTTATATAGTGCTTTAGGATTCATACAGCATTTTATCTCATAGATTTTAGAGTTTTCATCTCATAGTGCTTTAGGGTTCATACAGAATACATTATCTCATAGAATGTAAAAGCTGGGAGAGACCTTAGCGATCCTCTAGCCCAACTCCCTCATTTTATAAATGAGAAAACTATGGACCAAGTAGAAAAAATGACTTCACAGAAGCAGAGTCTGAATTGCAAGTGACCTCAGAGATCACTTAGTCCAACCTTTACCTGAACAAAAGCTCCCTCTACAATAACCAATGAGGGATCATCTAGCCTTTGCTTGAAGATGGGAATCCAGTACTTTCTGAAGCAACCCATTCTACTTCTATATAGCTTTAGTTGTTAGGAAGTTTTTCCTCACATTAAGTTTAAATTTACTCCTTTGCAAATTCCACCCAATTGCTTTTGGTTTTGCCCTCTGAGGCCAAGTTACTCCTTCTTCTATATGACAGTCCTTCAAATACATAAAACCAGCTATTATGTCCCCTAATTTTTTTTTGCAGGGCAATTGGGGTTAAGTGACTTGCCCAGAGTCACACAGCTAGTAAGTGTTAAGTGTCTGAGGCCAGATGTGAACTCAGGTACTCCTGAATCCAGGGCCAGTGCTCTATCCACTGCGCCATCTATCTGCCCCTCCCCTAATTTTTTCCAGTTGAAACATCCCTAGTTCCTTCAACCTACTCTCATATGGAATGATCTTGAGGTCTTTTACCATATCAGTTCCCCTTCTATCATTGCTTTCCAGATTTATGGCTGTCTTTAAAACGGGATACCCAGAACTGAATATAGTAATCCAGATGTAATTTGACCAGGTCTGACTACGGCAGAACAAGCTTGGACACAATGCGTCTTTCAATGAAACCCAAGATCACATTAGTTTTTTTTTCCTACCATATTATACTATTAGAACATCTGGAGGACCTCACCATCTAAAGGGAATCCCTATTCTGTTTTGACTTTGCATTAGATATCCTCCATGACAATGACATTCTTGGTGATACATGTATCTTTCTGTTTTATACCTAGCTTGATATTTGTTGTTGCATTTTTAAGGAATCTTATATGATTTTTAGGATATGCATGGGGCCTTATTACAGAAACAAAGCTTTTCCCTAAAACAAAGAGCTATTGTTTTTTACACCAATATTCTTCTGGTCATAGTGCGTGACTGCAGAACATGGAATAGCACAGTCTCCAAACTGCAGGTCATCTAAATAGGATTGAAACAGGGGATGATGAGTGTGGAAAGACTATAATATATTATCAACAAAAAGTTGCACAGAAGTGGTCTAAAAGACATTATCAAAGAAATGTACAACCAGAAAAGAAGGTGAATTATATAGAGAGAAGGGTAAACACTAATGGGCCCATAGGTGGCTATGCAGCATGAAGTTATCTAGAAGAAGATCTCTATCTAGTTGAGTGACTGTCCTGGAGGGTTTATGGAGGTGAGGGTTAAGAATCTTACAAGATGAGAAAGCACAATTGGATTATTACAGTCTGTACTATTGAAAGGGCACCTCACATCAATGAATTAACAGATCTATTGAAGATCTATTGTTATAACACATTGACTCATGTCCATCAAAACCCCCAAATATTTTTCAGATGAACTACTAGCCACACCTTTTCATCTTGTATTTACACAGTCTTATTATTTTTATCCTACTCCAAATATAAGATTTATATATGAGTTTGCCCCTATTAAATTTTATCTCCTTAGATTTAGTCCAGTGTTCAAGCCTGCCATGATCTTTTTGGAACCTGACTGTTATCCAATGTGTTGACTATTCCTCCTAGCTTTATGTCATCTATGAATTTGATACATGTTCCTTTTATGCCTTCATCCAGGTCATTGATAGCAATGTAAAACTGCACACAGCAAAACACAGATCCCTGAAGTATTTCAGGGAAGTCTCTAGACTTTCTAAGTTGACAGCAAACTACGAGGAACTGTTCTTTGGGCCTAGATATTCAACTAGTTCTGGATCCACCTGTATTTAATCTACATCTTGACATCTCCTCCATAAGAAATGAGCAAGAGTCTGTCAGGCATATTGCCAAATCTGGATCAACTTAGGGGAGTCCGTGAGATATAATAGAAAAAAATATTGGATTTAGAATGAAAATACTTTCTACTTTGAACACAAGCTCTGCCACATATTATCTGCATGACCTTAGGCAAGTTACTTAGTCTCTCTAGGCTAAAGTGTTCAGAGAACGTGTTGGGAGTTAAACTAGATGACTCTTATTGTCCCTTACAGCTCTGATCCTATGTCTACATCATTCTTCTGATCTACCAGTCTAGAAAGCTGATCAAAAAAGGAATGAGATTATTCTGGCATGACTTGTTCTTAGAGAAGCCATTTAGGTTTTTTTTTTTGTGATTCTCATGGTGCTTCTGTCATTTGACATAACTGCTTCCTTAGTACATGATATGATATTTTTAAAAGGGTCATCTGGCTACGTTTGAAGATGCCCCTCACTTAAGTATGGCAAATTTGACCCAATTGGCAAAATGATAACGTTTTAATCCGTCTTTTCAATGGTTTTCTGGCATATTCTAATACAATATAAAAGCATTAAAATATAGGGGGGAAATAGGTACATTGCATATTGTTGACAAACGATCCTAAAATGTTTCTCCAAATATCCATCACTACCTTAACACATGCAAATATAGAATCAGAGTATATCAGAGCTAGAAGGAATCTTAGAAATCAGCTAGTCTAACCCTCATGTATTACAGATGGGGAAAATGAAGGTCCTAGAGGTTAATTAATGATCCTTTATTAAGATCCTACTGTGTGCCTGACATTGTGCTAAACCTGGAGATCCAAATACAAAAATGAAATAGTTCTTGTCCTTAAGGAGCTTAATGAATAGTACAAAGACATAGGGCTAGTGAGTGACCAGGGTGAGGCTTAAAGTCAAATGCTGTGCTTCCCAACAGTGTTTTCCCTGTTCTGTGTTCTAAAGATGACCTTCCTTAAAATGACTGGAATTACAGTTTTATTTGGGGCTATAAAGATAGTTCCTGCTTTGAAAAATGCTTATATTCCTGACATTTACATACTGCTTTAAAGGGTATTCTATCTATTATCTCATTTGTCATTTCCATTGATAGGCATTTTAGTTACTTAGCACTTGACATCTATTATCTGTTTGATTCTAATGACACCCTTGTGAGATTTATAGTTCAAGTACTGTTTTCATGAGGAAACTGAGACTCAGAAAGAAAAAGTAGATTTCCCAGGATTAAAAAGCAAGTGAATTGTATTGCTGGGACTCAGACCTAGGTCTTTTAGGTTACCATTACAATGATATTGTTATTTATTGCATATTCTGTCTTGTTTCTCCAACTAGATTGTAAGGTACTAAAGGTTGTGGGCTACATGTCAGGTCTATTTTGCAATCTTCTAGATGCCTACCACAGTACTATGTATATAGTAAGTGCTTGAGAATTACTGGTGGAAGGGAGGGGGAAATATAGATTAATTGAGGTAAACCATTACTAGAAACTATATTAAAAAGTCAAATATTTTATAAATTCACTGTGCAGCAACTGTCAAAATTGGCAATATTTCTTTGTTTGTTGTACAAAATACACCACCACATAGCTGACTAGCTCTAATCATTCTACATGGCGAACCAGGCAGCAGTGCATAGAATTTATCTAATCCATGGATGTTAAAAAGGTTTTCAGTATCCCAACTATGTAGGGCTTACTGATAATCTACATACCAAATAGGTCTACCAGGCTGTGTCCTATTCCTTCCCAGAGAAGATGACAT
Organism: Dromiciops gliroides; assembly: GCF_019393635.1. Classification (NCBI taxonomy): domain Eukaryota; kingdom Metazoa; phylum Chordata; class Mammalia; order Microbiotheria; family Microbiotheriidae; genus Dromiciops; species Dromiciops gliroides. The sequence goes on along the minus strand of NC_057862.1, from coordinate 385,006,554 downwards.
CTCTTTAAGAGATATGGCCAACTTCCTACTAATTATAGAGATTGTAAACTTTTATTTTTCTTCTATATTGTTTTAAGAAATGTTGTCCTGGGCAGTTAGGTGGTGCAGTGGATAGAGCACCGGCCCTGGAGTCAGGAGTACCTGAGTTCAAATCTGGCCTCAGACACATAACACTTACTAGCTGTGTGACCCTGGGCAAGTCACTTAACCCCAATTGCCTCACTAAAAAAAAAAAAAAGAAATGTTGTCCTGGTTCTTACAGATGTATTTGAGAAGAGTGGAAAGAACATTGGATTTGGAGTCAAAAGACACTGGCTTTTACCCTTCTAGACTATGTGATCCTGGGCAAGACATTTAACTTTGCTGAGATTGTTTCCTCATTTGTAAATTACAAATAATAAAACTTGCACTACCTCCTTCAGAGTTGCTGTGAGGATTAAGTGAAGTAATGGCTGTGAAAACATTTTGTAAAAAGTATTGTGTGTCAACTTTTGCTATTACTATTGTATATTTTTCTCACCATAAGAAAAGATTTTCTTAATTTTGAAATGTCCAACAATGGAATAGATTTATTCAAAAGGTAGGAAGTTCTCTATGACTGGCTTTTTCTGAGAAAAGGCAGGATAATTGACTCTCAAGGGTTCTGTAGGAGAGATTCCTGCACTGAAGAAGAGACTGAAAGTCTCTAAAATCCCAGATCCCCTCCACAGGATGTGCTCTCCCCCTCCTCCAACCCCTCACAGATCTTAACTCTCTTTATGTTCAAAGAGTAGGGGGGTGGGGAGGATTTAGCCTGAAGAGGAAAAAGCTCAGGGGGACATGATAGCTGCCTTAAAGTACTAGAAAAGCTGTCATATGTGAGAGAGATTAGATTTGTTCTATTTGGCTCTTGAAGACAGAACTAGAAATAATGGGTAGAAATTGAAGAGGTACATTTTGGTTTGATATAAAGAAAAAGTTTCTAACAATTAGAGCTATCCAGAAGTGCAATGGGCTATTTCCAGAGGAAATCGGTCTCTCTTCCCTGGAGGTCTTTAAGCAGAGCTGGGTGACCAATATATGATAATAGAGACTCTTTTCCAGTTATCAGTTAGATTAGTTGACCACTGAAGTCCCTGCCAACTCTGAAATTCTGTGATTTCACTTATCATATTCTGACTTGGACTAGTATCACTTATATATTTGCCATATTGACTGGATGGATCCAAGACTTTAGAGGTCATATATTTCTGCCTCCCACCCTATGCAGGAATTTTCTCTGCAATATCACCCTTGCAAGTTATTAACCTCTGCTTGAACATGTCCCATGAAGGAGTATTCATTACTTCACAAAACTACACATTCTTTCCTTTGTTGCATATCTCTGATTGTTTGGAAGCTCCAAACTGAAATCTGTTCTCTGTAATGCTCTTTGACCCAACTGTTCCTAGTTCTACCCTCTGAGACTAAGCAGGCTATAGCTTAATACATGATAGCCCTTCAAGTACTTGAAAACAACTGTCATGGTACCCATTGTTCTTCTTTAGGAGAATTATCACTACATCTTTATACTGGATTCAAACTATATGGTTTCCAGACTCCTCACCATTCCAGTCACTCTTTTTATTGCTCTAGTTTTTTTTGCCTACATGTTCTTAAAATATGATCACTCTGGAAGCACTGAGTGCAGTGTCTGTAGTTTACTTGGAGCTAAGTACAATAGGACTATTATCACCTCTCTAACCATATAATCCTAGAATGGGAGATCTCAAAAGTGGCTAAGAGCCATAAAATGTATGAGAACAGAATGTAGGAGGCTCGAGTTGGGAAAGACTTTAGAACATATCAAATAGAAATTGAGGGCAGGAAGAAACCTTAGAGATTGGGTAATCCAATTTTCATTTTACAAATTTAGTCCTAGGAAGTGAAGCGATTTGTGTATGTTGAGTAAGTGTGAATCAAAGAATGAATTTTGAGTTTGTATGGTAGCTAGATTGTTGTACTGAATAAAAAGCAAAGTTTGATTTACATTTGGAACTTGGGTAATGCAAGTTAGTGGAAAAACTGGAACTAGAATTCTAGTTTTTTTACTCTCATCGTATTTTCTTTCCAATTTCTAGAAAACTAGTACCTAGTTTTGCTGAGTGATTGACAGTTAAATCTATGGCAGAAAAAAAGCCATAGAAGTCCAAGCCCCTTATTAGCAGTTGTGAGTTTGTTTGTTCCAGAGCCACTTGCATTTTCATGCAGATTAAGGCCAGTAAGAATGAAGAATATGGAAAAAGTTAATAAATGACTAATCATGTATAAAGGATAAGCACTTAAATGTAATTTACATAATCTTTCTTAAAAATTGGGTTTTTTAAATGTGTAGCTAATATTTTTTCCCAAGTTGATCCTGTCTGAATGCAACTCTGTTTTAGGCATTTGAATATTAGAGAAATTTGAGTATTGAGGTCAGACTTCAAACTGTAAATTAAAATTTGCAAAATATGACCATAAGTATAATCAGATAGTGCTCAGAGTCAAAGGGCTAAACTAAGCAGCAATTACCACAGTATGATAGGACTTATAGAGGTCATCTAGTTCAACCCCTTCACATCGACCCAGACAAGAAAAAATGACTTGCCCAGGGTCATACTGGGAATAAGTGGCAATACTAGAATTCAAACTCAGGCCTTCTTACTACAGATCCAGTGGTCTTTCCACAACAACATCAAAGACAAAGAGTCAAGGAAAGGAAAGCTGGTTCCAGGCTGAGAGGCATCTACTGCCGGGCATTGAAGCAGGTCAGCTGAGGTCAGTGCCAAAGCCCCAGAGAAGCCAAGTCATGTATAATCATTAATATTATATTACTTAAATTACTACTAATAATAGATACTAACATTTATATAGTTTTCAAAGGATTTCCTTTTAACTCTGTAATGTAGGTAAGTAGCATCATTATGATTGTTTTCATTTTATAGCTGAAGAAACCTAGGTTTAGAGAAGGGAAGTGACTTGATTAATTTCTATAGCTTTTTAAGGTTTATAGAACACTTTCCTCACAACATCCCTGTGAGGCAAATAGTGCAAGTATCATTCCTATTTTACAAATGAGGAAACTGAAGGAAGATTAGGGAAGTTAGGTGACTTGCCTACAATCACCCAACTAATAAGAGGCAAAGCCAAGATTTAGACTGTCATGAGTGAATTTATAATAACTGAGGAAACAAAGTCCATGCTATGTGAATTATGTGCAAGGTATACAGTTGTAGAACAAATAGAGTTTAGGGACTCTCAGCAGGCACAAGGTCCCTGAATACAGATTTTGCACAGATTTTTGTACATTAAAAAAATCCAATAAACAGGATATAGAATAGGATGTAAAATTATATAGTCTTATTTCTTATTGGAGGTTAGCTTTGAGATTTTCCAAGCTGGGAGGGGGTGAACAAGCAGGTTGAATTCCCTGAAATCAGATGATTTATAGGAAAACAAAACTGAAGTCTCAAAATGGAAGTTGTTTATAAAATGAAGTTAGTTTGATTCTCACAGTTCTCCACTTTGATCCTAAGTGGTAGTGGTAGATCCTATCATGGATCACTGTCTATAAACCAAATTAAAAGGTTTCTTATATGCTCATTATCAGCATCACAAACCAAGAGAAAAGACCAGTAGGAAGAATCCTTTCACATAGCTTTGTACAACAACTAATATAAAGTCTAAGAATAATAATGATGCATAAAAGCCCATTTACCTATGGTGGCTAATATGCCATTTTCCTGCGACTAAAAGAACAAGGAAGAAGGATTCCACCGGGGGTCACTTGATTTAGGCAACTGTGTTTTTGCTATAATAATTTGAATTTCCTGGAGGCTCATCACAACCTCTCCTGATCAATTAATATAGGAACAATAAGGTCGATTGATCATAGTAAAGGTACCTCCTTGTGAAGCCATGATAAGGTCTGAGACCATACTGTTTTGTAAGACCATTTCTGCTAAAGAATTTACTTAAATTTGGAAGGAGGAGATAGACTCACTTGTGGCCTATGTGAGTTTTCAATTTCAAGTGAGAGATTCCTATCAGCCTGTTTCAAAATATAGACCCCCTTTTCATCCCCTTTCCATGTTGTTTTATAGAGTTTTGAACTGTAACCATGTCTTTGATGTTTTAAACCACCATGCTCCCAAGTTTCTGGTAGTTGTTTCTGCCCACTAGTCCTATGGTATGATTTTTTTTTGTTTTGTTTTGTTTTTGCGGAGCAATCAGGGTTAAGTGACTTGCCCAGGGTCACACAGCTAGTAAGTGTCAAGTGTCTCAGGTCGGATTTGAACTCAGGTGCTCCTGAATCCAGGGCCAGTGCTTTATCCACTGCGCCATCTAGCTGCCCCCCAATCCTATGGTATGATTAAAGACTGATATTGGTGCAGCCAAATAGGTGATTACACAAGTCCCAAACCAATTTGAAGGAAAAGAAGTATAAGCTTTATAGCCAGAAAGAATTGTCCAGGGGCCACTAGTCTCCAAGGAACTTCTGAAGAAGGATATTTAATTGCTGCAAAGGTTTGATTATTCTTATAGTATAATTTTTTACTGAAGGTTGCTTCATTCAGTCCAAGTAGAGCCATTATTAGTAAGATTAGTCAAATAAATACATTGAAGTTTGTTCTTTCTTTTTAAAAAAAATTATTGATTTAGCATTTCCCCTAGTTACATGTAAAAAAACCCAAAATTTTTCACAGTGATATTTTAAAACTTCGTGTTCCAAATTTTCTTCCTCCCACCCTCCCCATCCCTCCCTAAGAAATCAAGCAATTCAATATAAGTTATGCATGTGCAGTCATGCAAAACATCTCCACATTAGTCAGGTTGTGAAAGAAAACAGACAAAATAACTTTAGAAAGAGGAACTAACAAAAAAATTTGTACTTTAGTCTTTATTTAGATGCCGTCAGTTCTTTCTCTGTAGACGAATTGCATTTTTCATAAGTCCTTCTGATAGCATCCTGCTTATCATTTTTTCACAGTTACTATTGCTAACTGTATTATCCTCCATCCTATTCCCTCCCCTTGATATTTATTCTATTTTCTATCTTCTTTTACCCTATCCCTCCCTCAAAAGTGTTTTGCTTTTTACTGCCCCCTCCCCTAATCTGCCCTCCCTTCCTTCACCTCTCCCCTCTTATCCCCTTCCCCTTCCATTTTCCTGCAGGGCAAGATATATTACTATACCCACTTGGGTGCATATGTTATTCCCTCTTTGAGCCAATTCTGATGAGAGTAAGGCTCACTAACTTGCCTGCTTCTTCCCCATCTTCCCTTCTACTCCATAAGCTTTTTCTTGTTTCTTTTATGTGATCTACTTTGCCCCATTCCATCTCTCTCTTTCCATTTCTTCTGGTGCATTCCTCTTACCCCTTAACTTTATTTTAAAGATGTCATTATGGGGCAGCTAGGTGACACAGTGAACAAAGCACCAGCCTTGGACCCAGGAGGCCCTGAGCCCAAATCTGGCCCCAGACATAAGCCACCCCAACCTGCCTGCCCCACGAAAAAGGATAAACAAAAAGCAAATGCTTTACAGATATTATCCCTTCATATTCAATTCACACCTATCCCCTCCATCTAAGTATATTCTTTTTAGCTGCCCTAATATTGAGAGAGTTCTTATGAGTTAGAAGTATCATCTTCCCATGTAGGAACATAAACAGTTTAGCCTTTTAACATCCTTCATGATTTCTTTTTCCTGTTTACCTTTTTATGTGTCTCTAGGGTCCTGTATCTGAAAGTCAAATTTTCTATTCAGTTCAGGTCTTTTCATCACAAATGCCTGAAAGTCTTCTTTTTCAATGAAGTCCCATTTTCCCCCTGAAAGATTATACTCAGTTTTTTAGGGTAGGTGATTCTTGGTTGTAATCCCAGTTCCTTTGCCCTCTGAAATATCATATTCCGTGCCCTCTGGTCCTTTAATGTAGAGGCTACTAGATCTTGTACTATCCTGATTGTGGCTCCACAGTTCTTGAATTGTTTCTTTCTAGCTGTTTGAAATATTTTCTTCTTGACCTGGGAGCTCTGGAATTTTGTTATGATATTCCTGGAAGTTTTTCTTTTGGGATGTCTTTCAGGAGGTGATGGGTGGTTTCTTTCCATTCCTATTTTACCTTCTGCTTCTAGAATATCAAGGAAATTTTCCCTGACAATTTCTTGGAAGATGATATATAAGCTCTTTTTTTTTTATCATGGTTTTCAGGTAGTCCAATGATTTTCAAATTATCTCTCCTGGATCTATTTTCCAGGTCAGCTGTTTTTCCAAGGAGATATTTCATATTGCCCTCTATTTTTTAATTCATTTGGATTGGCTTTATTGTATCTTGATTTATCATAAAGTCATTAGCTCCTATTTGCTCTATCCTAATTCTTAATAAAGAATTTTCTTTTATTTTTTCTTTCTTTCTTTCTTTTTTTTTTTTTTTTTGGTGAGGCAGTTGGGGTTAAGTGACTTGCCCAGGGTCACACAGCTACTAAGTGTTAAGTGTCTGAAGCCAGGTTTGAACTCAGGTCTTCCTGAATCCAGGGCCAGTACTCTATCCACTGCACCACCTAGTTGCCCCCGCAATGATTTTCTTCAGAGAGCTTCTGTACCTCCTTTTCCATTTGACCAATTTGACTTTTCAAGGTGTTGATTTTTTTTTTCATGATCATCCTGTATCACTCTCATTTCTCTTTCCATTTTTTTCCTCTGCCTCTCTTACTTCCCTCTACTTCTCTTACTTTATCTTCAAAGGCCTTTTTGAGTGCTTCCATGGCCTGAGACCAATTCATACTTTTTTTGGAAGCTTTGGATGCAGGAGCTTTGACTTTGTTATCTTCTTCTTCGGGTGTATTTTGATCTACCTTATCACCAAAGAAACTTTCAATGGTCTGCTGCTTTTTCCTGCCTGCTAATCTTGCCCGACTATTTCTTGGCTTTTAACTCCTTCTTAAAGTGGGACACTGCTTCCAGGATGCACTGTTCCAAGCTTCAGGGTGTCCCAGGTGGTATGATTTAAGGAGGGCTCGTTCTTAGCTCACCTGGCCTGTAAGTAACCATGGCCCTGCTTGCTCTTTAACCTGAAAGCAGAAATCTGATTGAAATCTGATTCTCTGTGGTCCACAAGCTTGATGTGCCTGTGCCCTCCCCCATTGAACCACTGCCACTCAAGTCTGCTTACTGTTCAGAATGTGGGCTCTCCACCTTACCTCCAGCAGAGACCCCTGCTATATCCCCTGGCCAACCGCTGGTCCCCCTCACTCATCTGTGAGCTGAGTTTCAGAAGTAGCCACTGACACTGATGTTTTAGAGGTTCTGGAGGTGCAGCCTACCTGTGGCTGGCTCTGCTCTGCATGCTGCATTCCTCTCTCAGCCCAGGACAGCAGACCTTCCCTGTCTCCCTTTTAAGAATGCTTTGGTTGGAAAAATGATCTCACTCTGTTCTTTTGTGGGTTCTGCTGCCCCAGAAATTGTCTTATGGCATTTTTGAAGATATGTGGATGGATCATGGGGAGCTCCAAAAGTTATAGCCTTTCCTCTGCCATCTTGGCTCTGCCCCCCAAGTTTATTGTTTCTAATCCCATTAAAAAGAGGTTTTAGCATAGATTAAAGGGTCACCTTTGGTAATATCAAAAAAAGCAAAGGTTAATCTACACGTCTTCAAGTCTCTTAAATCTATGCTGTTGGGGGCAGCTAGGTGGCGCAGTGGATAAAGCGCTGGCCCTGGATTCAGGAGGACCTGAGTTCAAATCTGGCCTCAGACACTTGACACTTACTAGCTGTGTGACCCTGGGCAAGTCACTTAACCCCCATTGCCCTGCAAAAAAACAAACCAAACCAACAACAACAACAACCACCACCACCAAAAAAAAAAACAAAACAAAACAAATCTATACTGTCATTAAGAGTTTGCATCTTGGTGACACAAAAATGATAACTCAGAAAGGGAGTGGCAACTATAAGCAATACAATCTTAAATTTAATGACATCAAGGGGACCATTAAATTTTGAAATAAATTGTTTGTTATAAAGTTGGGTTAGTGATATTGGTCTTGGCTTGTTCTGTTTTCCTCCCAGGGTCATAAATACTATGTGGCTAGAGCAAAGGGCATAGAATCCCCTTTCATAGGTGGTGTTCTGTGATACTCAGAGTAATAATGCTGGTTGTGGGAGAATTTTAATAGAGAGTACTATCCATCAATCAAGATCACTCTGGTGGATATCTTGATAACCCCAGCATCCATGGGGCCCAATTGCTCTAAGTTTATACAAAACATGCCCTAGTTTACTAATAGTATTAAATCTTTTCAAATCCTCCTGGTGGGAATGGAATTTGGAAAAAGCAACCATTACTAACACCAGAATTAATCAACAACCAGGAAAGCTATATTTACAAATTATGATCATTAGAATGCATAGGCATAAAGCAAATGGTATTGTAATAAGTATCTATTTCAAAAGTATCCAATATCCCAAATTTGCCAAAATTTCCCTAAAGACATGTGGATTGCTTTTAGGGTCCCTTGTTCTCTAGTCCTCCAGAGAAGAGTCAACTGGGGAAAAAAGTACAATGGGTGAAAATATTAAGATTAAACAAAAGCAGGGCAGCTAGGTGGTGCAGTGGATAAAGTGCCGGCCCTGGATTCAGGAGGACCTGAGTTCAAAATCTGGCCTCAGACACTTGACACTTACTAGCTGTGTTACCCTGGGCAAATCCCTTAACCCTCTTTGCCCTGCAAAAAAAAACCCCAAAATAAAAAACCCCCAAACCAAAAAACAAAACAAAACAAAAAAGATTAAACAAAAGCAAAAACATTTTTGGATACATTGTTCTCATGTAAAACAGTAAGGAGCAGGTTTTATGTGGAATAGTATATTCAAGAGTCTTTTTCTTGATTCTTGATTACAGTTGGGGTGATTAGCAGTGCTTGGAATGGGCCTTCCCAGGAAGGTTGAGTTCCACTGGTCTGTTGACCTTCTTGATGTAGACCTTATCTCCAAGATGAAAATCATGGAAAAAAAATACAAAGACCCAGTCTGTACTTCAGCTCTATGTTGTAAAGTTCCTTCAGTCTGTTTTGTAGTTCCTGGATAGAAGAAGCAACAGAAGTATCTCCTCTAAGTAATGATGTATATACTGGGGAGAAAAGCTATGCCTTTATAGGAGGATGACCAAAAAGCATTTCTAAAGGAGAAAGATGATATTCTCCCCTTGGTCTGTTTCACAGATGAAACAAAGCAAGGGGGAGAGTACTTCAGGCTGTTTAAGGTGGGTTTCAGTGCACAGTTTGCAAATCATGGTCTTAAATTCTTTGTTCATACATTCAACCTGACCAGAACTCTGAGGGGGTGATAAAGGTTATAAAATCTAGGATTCACCCCCAAACAAGTAACAATTTGGAAAAGAATATCAATGAAGTGAGACCCTCTATCTGAGTCAAGAAGGATCATAAGGGCACAATTTCTTTGAGAAAAATTTTAAGCACAAAACTCACCGTGGCTTTACAAAACCAGGAAATGCTTCAACCCAACAAGTGAGCTGATCAACAACAACTGTGGTGGCCAGACTTAGGCACACATGTGAAATCAATTTGCAAGTGCTTAAAAGAAGTATACTAGGGGGCAGCTGCCAAAAGTGACAATGATGGCACAAAATGCCTGACAAGTAGGACAGAAGGTACAAATTACACATAGAAACAGGGGTAGTAATACCAGGGCAACCCCATACCCTTCTAATCATATCAACAATTCCTTGTGTGCCAAAATGGCTCCTCTTGTGGACAGACACACATACCTGGTGATCTCAACTCCAAGGGAGGAGTGGTTTGCCTTTCAGTCACCCTGCTTAGCTCAGAAACACTGTTTCCATTTTGCAACTTCAGAGTCATTGTAAGTTAGAGAGAGGTCAGCATCATCAGAAGAAAGATGAAACACATGTATGAGTCCTTCAAGGGAAGCAAGTTTTGTAGTAGTGTCAGCACAATTGTTACCTCTTGAAACAGGTTCAGTACCATTAGTGTGGGCAGGACAGTGGACAATAGCTAGAGCATTGGGAAGCCAGAACCATGAGGATAGAAGTTCACCAATGTATTGTGTGTTCTCAATGACTTTACCAAAAGGAGCCCATTAATCTATCTGCAACCAGAGCATCCCAATGGCATGGTGATCTCCAAAGGCATAACAGAGAATGGTATAGATGGTCGCACTTTGTCTAGCAGCCAGAAGGCAAGCTAATGTAAGCACATTAATTTGTCAGCTTGGGTGCTGAGGTTACATGGCAGAGAGGCCACAGCATTGTGTCCAAATGCGATCTCATTAAAGAGGAACCATCACTATGTACGGTGTGGATAGAGTTCTGCAAGGGGGCATCAGAGAGGCTATTTTAGAGTCTCTTAGCTACATCTACCATGGAGGAATAGTCATGGAGAGGCTCCCCATTAAATTTAAAAAATAACTAGTAACATGTCTGGGTTGAGAAGCAAATAATGTTTTAGTGGCATGTTTTCTCTGCCCAATAAAGTCACTTAATATCTAACAAGTCTTTGATCGTAGAAGCTTAAGTGTGATACATCAACAAGAGAGCCTCAGTCTCCTGGTGACACTGAACAAGTGGGGCCCCTAAAACCAAATCACATGCCTTTTCAATTAAAAGGGTGTTGGCTGCTACCACTCTCAAGCTGGGCAGAGCCTCTTCAGCCATTGAATCTTCTTGGGTGAAGAGAAGGTCCAAGGGATTGAGTGAGAACCCCTGAAGCTACCCCCTTATGTTTGTATACAAAAAGAGAAAAGGGCGTATTATAATCTGGAAGTCCTAGAATTGGAGCTAATGACTTTCTTGAGGTTTGCAAATGCAAAATGATGTTCTGGTTCAAGCTGCAAAGATTCTGATATGTTATCTTTGGTTAGAAGAACTAGTGGGATTAGTGCTCTCACCAGAGGATGGAATCTACTGGAGAAATCTACTGCTCCCAAAATAACATATGATTGTGGAAACCAACAATTGTTGAAGAGCCTGTGCATGCCTGGGGAAACAGAGAGTACCAGCAGACAGAATGAAACTGAGGTATTTCCCTCAGTGGTGAGGCACCACTGAACCTTTGATTTAGAAACCTTCTGACCCCTTAGATGAAGTTGGAGAAGAAACTGTTCATTGTTTTGACAGACCTCAGTGTTAGGTGCTGCTAGTAGGAGATCAACAACATACTAAACCAGAGAGCAGCCCTTGAAAAAATGGAAGCTAAATGCTACAACAATATTTGAGAGAACAAAATGAGACTTTCTACATACCCTGAGACAGTTGAGTCCACATCCATTGTGTATTCTTACAGGTGAAGACAAAGAGGTACTAAGTGTCTGGGTGAATGAGAATGTTTAAAAAAAAAAAAAGCTGAGCAAAGACCTATCCCAGTAAAACAGCCTCAAAGAGAATTGAGGAGATGATGGTCATGGGATTGGGAATTACTGAGTATTTTCATGTAGTATAAGCACTAATAGCATGTAACTCTTATACAAAATGATAAACATATTTACCATAGGGGCCTGAATTGGGTTTCTTAACAAGGAGGATAGGAGTATTACAAGAGGATTTACACTGAACAATAATATCTTCCTGACAAAGGATATTGAAGAATGGATGGTGGGGTACCTCCCTTAGTCTTAGTGGTGGAGGGGACAGCAGGTTTTAACAATCCTACATCTGAGGATGAAGTCACCCATAGAGAATCAAGCATGTCAGATGGAATTTATTGTCAGGGGTCTCTTGGATATTATGAACCAATAAAAAGAACAAAGAGAGGGAGTCTTCAGGGAGTTGCAAGGACAGAGATCCATCAGAGGAGCAGGAAATAGTGGCCCTAAGTTTCCAAAGAAGATCATGGCCCAGCAGGTTAACAAGAGACTTGGGCATAAGGAGAAAAGAATGCTCTACTAAGAGAGATACGACAATAACCATACAGGGATACAATTTGGGGACACTTTGAGGCTTCCTCCAAGATTCCAGTAGTATTTAGAGATCCAATAGAAGTACAGCCAGAATCTGGTTTACTCATCAAAATCAAATTAGAGGCTCTAGTATCTAATAAGCAATTATAAATCATATTACCAACTTTAAGGGAGATGTGGGTTCATCAGAGTGGGGAGGGGTGGAGACTGGAAAAATTGGATCAAGAACATCAGGATTGGGAAAAGTGAAAAGATCCTCATCAGCATTTATGGTCCTTGTTCCTCCCCATACTCTCATGCCATCCTGCCTGGGTTCCTCTAGGGTCCCCTATTTCTATTCCTTAAGTCCCACTTCTTCTTTATCTATTCTCTGGCAAGATGGCCCTTTTGTGACAACAAAAGCACTCATGCAGCCCCTAGTTCCTTGATATAGTTTGAATGGGGAGCCTGAGGCAGGGGCCCAAGCTTGGAAGGGAGCTGGAGCTGCTTGGGTAGCGGCCAAGATTGTTTGAGGTTTTGGCTTAGGTTTCTCCTCTTTATCTCTCCATAAACATATTGAGCAATGCTTTTAAACTCACCAATGCCCTTTTCATGCCAACCAGGACAACTTGTATGAAAATGTTTTCATATTTCAGGCATGGATTGGTTAATAAAATCTGAATTAATAATTTTCATGTCTCTCAGATTGAGTGGATCTAAACCTGTATAGTGCTTAGCACGCTTACATAGCCTGTCATTAAAAGTGGTAAGGGGATTCATTTTCTTCTTGAATAGTTTCTTGGAACTTACTCCAGTTTTCAGAGTGGATATACATTTCTATGCTGCTAATCAAAAATTGCCTAGCCTATTATGGCTTGGTGTAGTCAAGTGTAACATTAAGGTTTCAATGAGGATCTTGTGGTGGCCAATTAGAAGACATGCAGGGCCAGCAAGTACTCCTGCTACTGGGGCTTGTCTATTTGCAGCCTCGGTAATGGCAGTTCTTTCCCCCAAGGGAAAATAAGGTCTCTATTAAATCAGTTACATCTCCCCAGTTAGGATTATAACCCTTAAATATGGCCTGAAACTAGGTTATAAAAGCCCTGGGATCCTCACTGAATACAGGAGTATCTCCTCCATGTGGAAAGATCAGAGATATGAAAGGTTAATGTTTTCTTATGGATAATAGAATATTTGTGTTAGTTGGATCAGGTACAAGCCTTTCCCAGAAAGGAAAGACACCTGCATCATAGCCCTCATGTTCAAAGAAAATCACATCTCCTGTTAGAACAGGAGGGGAGTAAGATGGAAGAATAGAGGAAGAAGGAAGGGATGCTTGTATAGCAGCATATCCTTGGTTATTGTCCTTCATGCTCAAAGAGGACCAAAATGACATCACTATGTTGGAGTCAAGTTACAGTATGTCTGACTGTGGTTGATCAGACAAACTCAGGTGGCTTTACCACAGGTGAGGCACACATAGTCCACAGGAACACTTGGAGTAAAGATGTCTCTAACTTTGTGCATTTCAAATTTCTTTTGAGCTACTACAATTCTGCCTTGCTCATAGAGCACAGCACCTTCTTTGATGTGGGTACACCATGCCAGGAGTTCCTTTGCCAATGTCTCCCATGTCACACAATTGATTCCAAAGTTCTTCAGAGAGACCTTGAGAGTATCCTTGTATCACTTCATCTGACCACCATGTGAACAACTACCTTGTATGAATTCTCCATAAAATAGTCTTTTAGGCAAATGTATTTTTGGCATTTGAACAATGTGGCCAGCCTATTGATGTTGCAATCTCTGCAAACAGCTTGCCTAGAAGTATGAGGTAGAGAAGCTGAAGTGACAGAAAGAGTGGTGCTAGGCTTAAGAGCTTGGAGAGGAATAGGCAGAACAAGACATAAAGAAGAAAGCCTTTTAGGGGATGTTGGATACAGTCCATCAGGGAAAGTGACCCACCAAAATCAATATTGCATTTGATATAAAATGAACCATTTTCAATGGTTCAACTTATAGTAAAGAAAAGTGCCATATTGGGGCCAAAATAGACTACCAGCTGAATCCTTTGTACTTTTAGATCAAATTTCATAAAATTCAATGGCACATTTTTTTTGTTGATTCCTGGTTGAACAAAGAGTTTTCCCTGCTCCCAGGATAAAAGAAATTTTTCCAGAGGGGTTCCTTTTGGTATACTAATACTGGATCCCACATTTCTCTTAAGGGAGCTTTTCCAACAGCATAGGCACTTTCCCAGCAGTGTAGAGGCTTACCCTAGCTTGGAAGAATTACAAATTGAGGGGAGAGTCCAATCTCTAGGTCAGTCTTCCATAAAGAAGTCCCTTGGTGAAAAAAAAAATCAACTGGAGCTCACTCTAAGGAGTTATTCTAAAAGGATGTCCAAGGGGCCAGGGTCCCTTCTCAAGTCCTTTGTGGTTGCCAAATGTCATGAGTGAATTTATAGTAATTGAGGAAGTAAAAGTCTGAGCTATGTTATTTATTTACAATATATGCAATTACAGAACAAATTGGGTCCAGGGCCATTCAGCAGGCACAAGAGCCCTGAATACAGATTTTGCACAGAATTGTATATGTTAAAAGAAACAATAAATAGGATACAAAACAGGATGTAGGATTATGTAATCAGATTTCTAATTGGAAGTTTGATTTGGGACTTTCTGAGTTGGGAAGGGGCAAACAAACAGGTGAAATTCCCCCAAATGAGATGATTTATAGGAAAACAGAACTGAAGTCTCAAAATGCAGGTTGTTCACAAAATGGAGTAAGTTTGATTCTCAGAAGACCCAGGTTCTATGATTAAGTCCAGTGCTCTTTCTGCTATCTGCTAAACCAAACTGCTTTTTATGAACTTGTGAAACCTATTCCTCTCCCTCAGCCTCATCAGAATCTGTTAAACCAGAGATGTTAACACACGTCAGAGCTGCATATGACCTACAGCCCTGATGAGAGTACAGCCTGAACCAGATTATTATATAATTGGGAAATAGTTAACAAAATAAATAAAAATACAATAAAACATATATAACATTAATATGTGATTTTCTAAGTTAATATGCAGCTACATGGACCCCTACTTATAGTTGAGCGGCCCGATTTCTATTGAGTTTGACATTACTGCTTTAAACTCTTATGGCTTTTTGTCCCTCTCTTGTGTCTTACCAAGGTCTAATATATATCATAGTTATTTGTCAATGTATTAATCTACCTCCTCAACTTGACTATAAGTTCCCTTTGGGCAAAGACAATGAATGCCTTTTTCATCTCTTTATTCTCCCTCAATATGTATTGTAGGCCTTTGCACAGAAGTACATCCTTGGTAAATTGTTCATTGATTTGGTAATGTGTGTATTTATGTGTGGTGGTGGGGAGGGGATCCTGATTGGTGATTTCATCCATGTAGAAAACTCCCATTGAAAAAATTCTCTCTACTCATGCAGATGGGCAACTATTCTCCAGTTTACAGTCCTAGAGAATTTCCTGGGACACTAAGAGGTTAGCTACTTTCCCCAAGGTCACAGAGCCAGTATATGACAGGTAGGATTTGAACCCACATCTTCCTGACTCTTAGGAAGGCCTTTTACCTACTATACTATGATTCCTCTCTTGTTAAATTTAATGAATTTAAAAGTTCAGCCCATGGTTCATAAATAACCCAAGCCTTCGCAACCCAAGTAAGGAGTCTATAAATACTAGTGAAGAATGAGTTTTATTAATGAAGAAATGTATATAAAAATCATGAAATGTCAGAACATGAAGGAATCTTAGAACATAGAATGTCAGAATATAAAAAAATTAGAGCCAGAAGGGACCTGAGGAACTAGAATGTTGGAACAAAGAACACAAAGTGTGAGACTATAGTAAATAGATTTTTAGAATAGAAATTAACCTTGTAACAGAATGTTATACTTGTAAGGAACCTTAGAATATACAATGTCAGAACAGAGCAGGTAAAGATAGTAGAGCATAGAATGTTAGAAGTGACCTCAATGTAGTCCAACCCCCCTCATTTACCAATATATTGCAAAACCAAGAAAAGTGAAATGACTTGTTCAAGGTCAAACAACCAATTAATGGCAGAGCCAGAACTGGAACCCAGACCTCATAGCTCCTAGTTCAGGCTTTTCCTCTCTACCACAGCTACTTCTAAAATTTATGCAATCTAACTAAGAAAGAATTTGTTAAATTATTTGCTTAAACATGGCTACTCTAGTCACAGACAAGACCAGGAAAAATAAGACAACTAGGATGTTGTACCTCTCAGTTCTGGAAAGCCTAAGTAAATAAACCTCCTAAACTTAAGTAGAGACCTTACACTAAATAAATAAGGTATAAACCCAGGGAAACAAAATAAACCCAGAATGCTATTCTAGGGGAGGTAAATTGTCGTGATGGAGTTTTAAGCTGAAGGCTAATTAACTGATCTGGATCATAAACAGGACTTAGCACATAGCCTTGGAATAGAAAGTCTAGCTATCTTGCTTGATGCATATTTCAGACTTTCCTCCATGGCCCCTATTTGCTGGAAATATAAAAGTCTTAATGTCTGAAAAAATCCCTTCCTCCTATCTTGGGACTTGTAGTTCTGAAGTCATCTATCCTAGCCTTAGAATCATAGAACAGTAGATCTAGATGAAAACATTAGAACCCTGAATATACAATTAAGACTAGGTGTGAACATTAGAACAGAGAGTGCTAGATCTGGAAGAGATTCCCAACCTTTTCAATTATGAGGATATCTTTTTAATGCCAAAAATTTTCAGTGATCCTCCACATGATGGTATTTGTACCATTTCTATTCACTGACTGAGAAAATTCATGACAAAAAGCTAGAATGAATTCATTAACACTTTAAAATTAATTTGTGTTTTATTAATCACAGCAGTGTCTATGAATGCTTGAAAAATAGTGATGCATCTATGTTTAAGACATTTATACAAAAGGCATGTTTTCTTTTTTATGGACATATACACATACATAAATATATATATACATATATGTGTGTGTATATATATGTATATGTGTGTGTGTGTGTGTGTGTGTATTCAAAGACTCCTTGCAGTTGTTCCCCACCCCTCCCTCAGGGGTCTGTGGTTCACAATTTAGACTATTAGAGCTAGGGAGGCCCTTAGAATATAGTGCTGGCATTGGAGGCAGGGGGCAGGGTGGAATTAGACCTAGAATTAGAAATGAGTTTTGGAAAATAGAATGTTAGAGCCAGTAGGGGCCTTAGATATTGTCTAGTATAGGACTTCTCATTTTATAGATGAGGGGGCCCAAACAAGAGAATTTTTTTGCTTGGAGTTACCATGTTAGTTTGAATTATGGTTTCAAATAGGTTTGCTATATGACAGAACCTACACTAGAACCCAGGACTCAACTCTTTGTCTAGAATTCTTTCTACTACACCACAGTTGTCTCTAAGCACTGTAAAATACAAAAATTTGTCCCAGAAGGAAGAACTTCAAAATTAGAATTTTTTTTCTAAAATATGGAAGAAAACAAGAAAGTTCCTGTGTAACTTCCAGGGTCATTTATTGTTTGTCACAAAAACTTAATTTCTAATAGCTAGGCATTGAAACAATCAATATGGTGGGATGAGGGGTGGTAAAATGGGAGGGGGTGATAGCTGTGGTGTCATGAAAGTGTCCTGAATATGGAATCAAGTGATGTGATGTTGTTGTTACTTTGGACAGTTAGTTACTTCTGTGACTTGGTTTTCTCTTTTGGAAAAGGAGGGATGTGAACTAAATCAGAGGTTCGTAACCTTTTTTGTGTTATGTACTGCTTTGGCAGTCTAATGAAGCCTACGGACCCCTTCTCAGAACCATATTTTAAATGTATAAAACAAAATACATAGGATTACAAAGGAAACCAATTATATCCAAAAAGCTATTGAAAATTTTTTTAAAAAGCAATTTCATAGACCCCAAGTTAACCCCTGAACTAGATAATGTCCCTTATAAATAAATGACTATATGATTCTAAATGAAGTATATCTAGTACTATCTAGGCTTAGTGGTTTAGATGGAGCATGATAATAATAGTAATAGATGCCATTTATTTGTCAGCTTACTAAACTAAACTCTACATGGGTAGGGACTTATTCTTATCTAAACCATATATCTCCCCCAGTATCCAGCACAGAGTGCTATATACAGTAGGTATTTTAAACAGTAATTGAATATAGTGCTTTAAAATCTACAAAATATTTTACGTATATAATCATTGTGTTAGAGGCTCCCTACTGACACAAAAGGCCTAAGACACTTTGGGTACCTCCCTCTTACTTCTCTGGCTCATCTGTCTCTGGTCAAATGGGGAAGGGAAGGGAAGGGGAAGGAATGCACATTTATTAAGTGCCTACTATGTGCCAGTCACTGTTCTAAGCACTTTACAAATATTGTCCTATTTGATCTTCACAACAGCCCTGTGAAGTAGCTGCTGCTATTATTCCCATTTCATAGTTCAGCAAACTGAGGCACACAGAAGGCAAGTAACTTGTCCATGGTCACATAGCTAGTGTCTGAGGCTAGATTTGAGTTCAAGTCTTCCTGACTCCAGGCTCAGTGCTGTATACACTTCAGATGATACCTGAAACTGTCAATGTCTAGCAGTTCTTATAAGGATTGTGACCAAATAAGAACTCAGGTTTACAATGTACAGATTTTAGGATATTTTACTTACATACATGCTCTCCAGGTCATTTTAAAGTTCTGATTCCCACTCCTAGTCAAATTTGGGTGAACAGGCCCTATCTGCCCCCTTCAGTGTCTGAACAATGTACCTACCCTTGGAGATTACCTCCCACTGGATAGTTTTGTTTTGTTTTGAATTTAGAAAGGGACTCATGCTTTCTTTTCCTTTTCCTTTCCATTTTCCCCTTTGTCTTGCAGCAGCTGAGTTAGTTCATAAAAATCATCTTGAGACTTTTCTGAGGTTCAAGAAAGTAGGGGAGGTACAGAATTGACTTTTTTCTGAACAGGTATCTGTAATACACATAGGAATGTGTGGATAACCCTGCCAAAATGGCAAAAATTCATTTGACTGCCATATATGCATTCAATCTTCACAATACCTGTGAAATAGGTCATACAAGTTTTATTATCCCCTTTTATATTTGAGGAGTCTGAGGAGAAAGAGACGTGACTTGCAAAAATTATATGATAAGTTAGTGACAAAGCTGATATTTGAATTCAGGTCTTTTGACTTCAAGTTCGGGGCTCTTTCATATTGTTCCTATGCCTAAATGAGGTTTTTAGATTCACCAAAAAAATAATAATAACAACTCCTATTTTTATAGCATTTTAAAGTATGCAAAGTACTTTTCCCACAACTACTTTGTGAGATAGGCAGAATAAGTATAATAATCCCTATTTACAGAGAAGGAAATTGAGGATCAGAGATATTAACCTTCCTAATGTCACAGAGCTAGCTCTCAGAAATGGGATTCAAATTCAGATAGTCTAACTCAAAAGTTAGTGCCCTTTCATCTGTACTACATTACTATTATAGAATTTAATATAGACTAATTTAATATAGACTAATTTGATCTCAGTCAATAAACATTTATTAAGTACCTGCTATATACCAAGATGTGGGGATAAAAAAAAGAGGCAAAAGGCCTAAAGGATCTTACAGTATAATGGGGGAGACAACAAGCTATCAGTGGACCAGAACCAGCCAATGACCTGTGAATGTCTACAGCTGAACAGAGCAGGCTAGAGACAGGTGAGTCAGGAATTAAAGAGACATATGATTTTCAAAGTGAGGAAAATGGCTTGCAAGCAAAGACACATGTGCTGGGGGCCTGCCCCTAGTAGGGAGGCCCAAGGCAGTGTGGGGAGATCTCAGTACTTATACTAGTGGCTGCACACTGAGCTAGCTGTAGTCCTGACAATGAGGGGTGACAGCAAGAATGTGAAGTCTGATTCATTGCAAAACTTTCTGAGTTTGTACAGTGCTTATCCAGCTCAGAGAATACTTTGTGAATTATGTGATTTTTCCAAAGACTGAGATCATCCAGAGGTTGATCCCAAAGGATTATTGTCTTGCCAAGCTCGGCATAGTTTGCCCATTGGACCTTAGCTCTAGAAAACAAGGGGTCTCCTGATATTTTGTCATTTCTTCCTTTTGACCAAAGGGAGGAGATCTGAAAGTCCCCCTACCCTTCTGGCCAATGAAGGAGAGAAGGTATAAGCCAAGATGTCACAAGAGGCCATTTAAGCCAGGATAAGATCTTGCCCAGGAGGCCAGTTCCTTGAGAGGACCTATTGGAGAAGTGTTTCCCAGGTATCATTGCTAGAAATTGTTTGCTTGCAAGCAGGAAAGGGGGGGCAAGAATGTAGAGGGGGAAGTGCCAACACACATCTGAATCAGGGCCTTGGTGGCTGGGCACATAACAAAAGGGAAGAGAAGAAAACAAAACAAAACTAAGATAGTATATTCAGCCCTCATCCAAAATCTTGGAACAGTTGTCTCATCTGGGTGTCAGCTGCTTCTGGGTCCATACTAGACAAACCTTGAAGTCCCTGCTATCCACTCAGGAGCAGGGGCTTTCTTCAGATCATCCAGGAGAACACACCCACAAGTTTGGAAGCTGCGGGAGTAGTCAGAGAGGCCTGGTAGGAGCCCTTCAAAACAATGATTGATTGTACATAGAGATGATCCCATTTTCTAGCCATGCAGGGCTAGGTTCAAACAATGTGAGAAAATTTTTAATATTTATAATTGTAGTTACATTAAAGTCACATTACAGATCAAACTACTTAGAGTGTTCGCGATGGACTAGTTTTGAGAAGGTATTTACATGTCACCAAGGTAACCATGAAAACTTAAACATAAATATCACCAATATTAACTAACATCAAGTCTCCTTGTACTCTAGTGACTCATTCTCAATGTCCATTTAACCAGCACATTTTGAGTCACAGGTCCTTAGATATCTTTTCTTGGGCAATAGGCTTTATTCTCAGGACAGCTCTGAAGAGGCTCTGCCTCTCTAATTCCAAATTTAGAGAGTCCTAGATAATTCTAAAAAGACTTAATACATTTTAGTATAATCACTTAAATTTGGTTCTCCAATCCTGAAATTTCAGAGAAGTGCAGTTTATATATTCCATTTGTGGTGGAGACAAAATTGCAGAGGAAAGGCAGTAAATGTTCAGACTTCCTAACACAATTACTCCAAAAAACCTCCAAACACAGCCAGAAAATGACTCCTGGAGCAGCAGAACCCACAAAAAGATGGCTGAGATTATTTTCCAACCAAAGACAGCTTGGAAGTTTGGCAGGAGGGGAAGCCAGGCTGGGAGTAGAGTCCAGCCCTGTGATCAAACGACACAGATCCAGCCCCAGGCAGGCTGTGATGAAGAAACTTACCCCTGAGCCTCTGAATCAGCTGCAGTACCAGTGTCCTCTGGAACTAAGCTCATGGTCTGGTGAGAGGGCTGAATGGCTGGCAGGGGGGAGTCTATGGGGGTACATGTAGGAGCTAAGGGGGGATTTGGATGCCCTACACCAGCGGGGAACCAGGAAGAAACCTTGAGTGGTGGTGGCCCAGGTCGGGGAGGGGTGCAGGCTCGTTGGAGCTAACAACCAACAGCACACAAAGTTTTGCTGCCTGGTTAATTAGCAAAGAAAAGACCAGGTGAGTGAAGAAACTGCCCTGCATTAAATAACACCTGGGACCCCCTGAAGCTTGGGACAGCAAGGACCTGGAAGCAGGACCCCACACTAAGAAGGAGTTAAAAGTCAAGTAAAAGACAGGCAAGATGAGCAGGCAGAGAAAGTTGCAAACCATAGAAAGCTTCTTTAGTAACAAGGAAGATCAAAGTGCACCCTCAGAAGAGGATAGCAACATCAGGACCCCTATATCTAAAGCTTCCACGAAAAATATGAATTGGTCTCAGGTCACAGAGGTGCTCAAAAAGGACTTTGAAGATAAAGTTAGAGAGGTAGAGGAAAAAATGGAAAGAGAAATGAGGGTGATACAGGAAAGTCATGAGAAAAAAAATCAGCAGCTTGAAAAGCCAAATGGAAAAAGATATATATATATTCCATTTGCTGTTTCTGTCCTTACCTAAATCCTATACCTGATATGAAAATCTTTTAAAAATTTGTGAGGGCCCAACTGTAAAATGAACTTTCCTGCCTTTTAATATTATTAGACAGATACTTTTAAAATGGGAAAGTAATTTAACTTTATTTGTCATTTTTAATCTAATTTATGTGTGAAATCTAATTAATCCTTAATTAATAAATCCTTAATCCAATTTTGAGAATTTATTACTAAACATATTTAAATCCTGAATTTTCATGACAGATAAATTTAGAAGCTAATCATATATATCTGCATATAGTTCTTAGAGAAAACAGTCTAATCCTGTAGCTTTTCTCAAAACTTACTGTATCATTTATTTAGAAAACTTTTACATTACATCTTTGTCTTATTATTTTACCTAATCATTTCTCCCTTTAGAAGATATCATCCATATACTATAATTTTACTACAAATACCGATTAAAATTATATTACTTGCATCTTATAATAGTAACGCAGAGATGTTCTGGTATCCATCTATTGTTTACTAGATTTAATATTGTACTGACAAAACTTCTTGATTAGAGAAATTTGCTATAAAAGGAACAAGAGGGACATAGTTATACCAATGTCGTGTATCACAACAGGGGGAAAAACTACCTTATCTCTCTTTGATTCCAGACGTGAGTCATATCCGATAGTCAACCATGCAGTCACAGGACAAGGCTCAAGATTAACCAGGTGGGAATTTTCCTTTTCAGAAAGGAAATAGCACAATGGGGAAATAGAATCATGAGGATCCTACCTTGGGCCAGGCCAAAGTCATCCCCAAAACTTTTCCCAGACACAGACCTTTAGCAGTTCTCAGATTACAGCACATGCAGTTTTCTACTATTCATGACATTACAGATAACTATTACTGAAATCAAAGCTCAAAGTAATAGCAAATTGCAATCCCAGGAATTTTTACCTTAACTGCAAAATTCCACTAACCACAACTTAGAGCTAGAATATCTTTCCTGATGTTTCCCTAACAGTCAACATTTCACTTATCCTTTACTTATCCTATTAAAACTACCCAGATTCTGGGACTTCAGACATACAGCAAATACATGATAGTTGACTCATCATTGATATGTTGAAGCTACATCTTTAAACCACCATATGCAGATTCATAATAGCCAAGATTTTAAAATGAAAATTCACTAATATAGTAAATATTATTATCTGCTTTATAGTAGCATGGTTTATCTCATTAAATATTTAACAGTTTTCAAATATCTATTTTTTATCACATCCTTTTAAAAGCCCAATTCATGTGTAACAGTATCCAGATTAAAAAGTTGTTTTGCTTAACAGCATTCATGTTACAATGGTCTCTCAAATTTCATAATGTGAGAGAATTTAAAAATACAATAATAGCACAATATCATATATTAAAAATATGAAACAAAACTTCAGATGGCATTCATTCAGCCAATTACATTTCCAAATTATGCCATATAAAAATTATTGATCTTATTACCTTTGGCATTTTAAAGCCACTTTTCAAAGTTATCAGACATGAAACTTTTTACATTCAATTAAAGATATAATAATAATAGGGGCAGCTAGATGGTGCAGTGGTTAAAGCGCTGGCCCTGGATTCAGGAGTACCTGAGTTCAAATCCAGCCTCAGATACTTGACACTTACTAGCTGTGTGACCCTGGGCAAGTCACTTAACCCCCATTGCCCCACCAAAAAAACCTAAAAAACCAACCAAACAAAAAGATATAATAATAATATAGTGCCTAGCCTATTCCAGGCACTGTGTTAAGCACTTTTAAATCATTATATCATTTTGATCTCACAACAAACCTGAGAGATGGGTACCATTATTATTTTTCTCTTTACAGATCAGGAAACTGGGGCAAACAGAGATATGTAACTTGCCTAAAATTATATAGCTATAAATTTCTGCAACTGGAATGCAATTCAAGTTTCCCTATATTTTTCCCGCAATTTTTTCAATATCTGTATTTTGGACACTGATCTGAGTTGAGAGGGGTTAACAGGATTAGAGGGAGAGAGTCTCTGAATTGGGGAATCATAGAGTATCTCTGATTTAAACAATTGTTCAAGTAAGGGTTAACAAGAGGTTGCTATAAAGTGTGAATCATTTACCTTTTTTTTTTCCTTTCTTCACTCTGGGATTACTTCCAGACTAGCTGTCTTCCTTTATTGCCCTAGAACAATGAAGCTATCAATCTTTAGGGGAAGTGCCACCTACTTTTAACATAAAATTTAATCCTTATTTTTCCTTAAAATAAATTCTACAGCATGGTACCCCCAAACTTACTAAAATATTTCAGAAAGGGAGTGAGTTCCTGGAATTAATCCAAATCCCAGGAGTTTTCCCCTGCAATCTTAAAGTGATTAATCTTCAAACTACTTAATGATTGATCTCTAAACCTCCAGAATCTGCTAAGATATTTTTGGCTGTTCTATAAATTTTGATTATCTGACTTTATTTCTGTAATTCCAATGTAACCAATGTTGAAGTGATAGAAAAAGTGTTTTGCAGGGTTTTTCCTCTTTTCTTATAACCTAATCTCCCCTGGAAAGCCTAAAGTAGGAGTTAGTCCTGCTTATTAGGACAATTGCTTCAAGTATGAAAGTTCATTAATCTTTTTCAGTATTTTTTTCCCAGTATTCTAAACTCTTTGGCTACAACCCTTAGAATTTTTTCTGGTAGGCTGCATTTTAAATCTTTCAAGGTAAAAGAATCTACAAACAACTTAAACAGGACACAAACATTTTATATAGGCACACAGACAGAATGTCAAGGTATAGAGAGACACAAAGCTCAAACATAGCCAGTCATGAGTTTACTGGTTGAATGGGCATGTAGCTAACTGAACACTCTCTGAGCCTGTAGGGAACTAACAGAATCTCCAACCTCATCCATACCTTTGGGACATGCCTGTCCCATATTAAACTTGCAATTTCACACAGAGAAAGCACCCTTAAAGAACAAACATAGGCAACATTCCACAAAGACAAATTAGATCACAAATCATAAAAAGGTGTGTAATTGCAATTCTAATTTTAACTGGTTCAACAGAGGCACACAATTATAAGAGGTGTGTAGAAAAAAAATGCCAGAGGCACACAGTTAAAATTTTCCCAGAAGTGTGCATGAAAAAAATATATATCAGAAGCACACAGAGGCACCAATTACCAGAGGTATGCAGTTTAAGAAAGGATTTCCTTTCCAGAGAGACCTGAGATAAACTGGGTCACCAGAGGACCCTGGGAATTTCCCTCACACAGAATAGCAAGCTCAATCAAAGCAAGAGCTCAGGATTGGAACAGGAAAAGGCCCAGTGGACCCACCAGATGAGGGAGAGCTGGGCTCTGGAGAAATCTTTGGTGGCACCTAGTCTGCTTGTGCTGGTACCAGAAAGTCCACTTGGCCTAGTTATGCATTCAATTCCACTTCAGACACCATTAATGTCAAAGGACCAGAACTAGCCACAGCTGTGGCTGTGAATGGCCACAGCTGAACAGAACAGGCTAGAGACAGGTGAGTTAGGAATTAAAGAAAAGTATGATTTTTAAAGTGAGGAAAATGGCTTGCAAGCAAAGACACATGTGCCAGGGGCCCCACCTCTAGTAGGGAGGCCCAAGGCAGTGTGGGTAGATCTCAGTTCTTATACTAGTGGCTGTACACTGAGCTATAGCCCTGACAATGAGGGGTAACAGCACATATGTGACAAGTCTGATTCACTGCAGAACTTTCTGAGTTTGTCCAGTGCTTGTCCAGCTCAGAGAACATCTGGTGAATTATGTGATTTTTCCAGAGAGTGAGATCATCCGGAGGTTGATCCCAAAGGATTGTTGTCTTGCCAAGCTCAGGGCACAGCTTGCCCACTGAGTCTTAGCTCTGAAAAACAAGGGGTCTCTTAATATTTTGTCAAAGCAAACAAATATGTACAAACAAGTGTATGTGCATGATAAAAAAATAATTATGAGGGAAAGCATTGGAATCAAAATATGTTGAGAAAAGCTTCCAGTAAATGATCAGATTTTACTTGGGACCTGAAGGAAGCCAGCAAAGCCAGTAGGTTTAGATGAGGAGGGAACACATTACAGGAATTTCTGGAGAAAATACCTGGAGATAAGAGATGGAATATGCCAGTGTCACTGGATCAGAGTATGTAATATAGGTGTAAAAAGGCTACTTGGAGGATAGGAGGGAGATATTTAGCCCCCTCTTATCTTTCCAGTCTTCTTTGTTTGAACACCAGAAGATTTTGTTTGTGATCCTGGAGGCAATAAAGAGCCGATGGAGGGGGCAGCTAAGTGGCACAGTGGATAAAGCACTGGCCCTGGATTCAGGAGGACCTGAGTTCAAATCTGTCCTTAGACACTTGACACATACTAGCTGTGTGACCCTGGGCAAGTCACTTAACCCTCATTGCCCTGCGCCCCACCAATAAAAGAGCCAATGGAGTAGGAGGGTGACTTGGATGAACCTGTGCTTTAGGAAAATTACTCTAGTGGCTGAATGGAGGATGGATGGAGTGTGGAAGAGACTTGAGGCAGGTTGACCCACCAGTGGGCTACTGCAGTAATCCAGGCATGAAGTGATGAGAGCCTGTTCCAGACTGGTGGCAGTGTCAGAAAAGAGGGCATATTTGAGACATGTTGCAGAGGTGAAAGCCTTGACAACAGATTGGGTATAGGGAGGTGAGAGATAGTGAGGAATCAAGGCTAGGAACTAGGTTGCAAGCCTGTGTGACTGGAATAATAGTGCTGTCCCCTTCAGTAACAGGAAAGTTGGGAGATGGGGAGATTTAGAGGGAAAGATAATGGATTTTCTTTTGGACATGTCGAGTTCAAGGTGTTTACTGGACATCCACTTCAGGGTATCTGAAAAGCAGTTGGAGCTGCAAGACTAGAAGTCAGAAGAAAGGTGAAAACAGCACATGGAGATTTTATAGTCATCAATCTAGAGATTGTAATTAAATCCATGGGAAGAGATGAGATCACCAAGTGAAATAGTCTAGAGAGAGAAGAAAAAAGGGCCCGGTACAGAATCCTGATCTCCTGGGAGTCAGTCATTCAATATTCACTTTACAAAACTGTTTTATTTATAAGAAAATCATTGAATTCGGGCCTAGAAAGGGACCTTAGAAATCATTTAGTTGAATGCCCCTCATTTTGCAAATAAGGAAGTAGAGGCCCAGAGAGGGGAAGCATCTTGCCTAAAATCACACAGTGTAGTAAGTAGCAGAGCCAGAATTTGAAACTAGGTCTTCTGATTCCAAATCTCTTGCTCTACCACATCATTTTATAGATGATGATGGCAAGTTCTTCCATCTAGCTGTCCAACTGGAAAGAGAGAATTTAGATATATACATCTAAGTATATTCTACATGCACCATTTTCTAAAACTTTTAACTACATATGGTATATTACCCTGCCCTATTCACTTATAGGATGGTAGATGTTTTTTATATTATTTTCTTTAGGTTTAAGGGGTGGAAAAGAAGTCAAGTAGTTGTAGACCTAGTTTTGAATAACTCACTCACCCCCCCCCAACCCACATCCCCAGCCATAACTCAGCAATCTATAAACTGGAATGTGGTTGGAGCAAGTCTCTAGACCAAGGACAGGTATCCATTGTTCACTGATCATAGGGTTTTATAGGGTTTTACCAATGAAATGGGTTTTAGAGAAGAAGGAGCTGGGCAGTCTAAGGAGAGGAGTAGGGTTAAACCAGGAAAAATAAATCTTAGTCTGCATTAATAGAGGCATGGTACCTAAAAGAGGGAAGATGAAGTCCCACTATCCTTTGCCTGCTCAGACTATGTCTGGACTACTCTGTTTAGTTCTAGACATAGCTTGCTAGTTTAAGAAGAATACTACAAATTGAAAGATGTATAGAGGAGAGTGAGAAGAATGAAAGGAGACTCCAAATAAGGATCTATCAAAGGAACCAAGTGTTAGTACTGAAGAAAATATGACTCAGGGAACCACAATATCTGTTTTCATATATTTAAAGGGCTTTCATGTGGAAATACTTGTTCTACGTGGCCCAAGTAAGTAGAACCTAGCACAAATGGGGTGAAAGTTAAAGAGAGACTGATTTTGGCTTGATATAAGCACAAAACTCTATGAGAATTATACCAAAAGTTGAACAAACTGATTTTGGAGGAAGTGGATTCTTTATCATTGGAATATTCCAATGAAAACTTCATGCCTCTAGTTTTATATTTTATATAAATAATTTCTGCTAAAAACAACAAACAAAAAACAAAAAAAGAAATAATTCCTGCTAAGGTTTGGGTTGAATGCTCTGAACTCTAAGGTCTCCCCCAACTTCTAAACTGTGTGGTTCTGTGAATCTAGGAAGATATCCCATACAGGGAATGTTGATAGCATCATAAGGATGTCAGGCTTATAGAATGGTTTCATGGAGGTTAAGATTTGTATTCCCTGAGACAGATGACTGCCATAAAGAAAGGGTCCTAGAAACCAGTATAAAGGATGTATAGGTTGGGTTGACAACCAGTAAAGGCAAACCTGTGAGCTTGTGAATGTGTCCCAGGTGAACCAACTAGGGTAGAGGTAATGGGTAAAGGGGAGAGAAGGACAACCCAGAGGGTTTAGCATTAAGATCTCTAGAAGGAAAAGGCATGGGACTATACATTTATTTCAGATGAAATCTCTGGAAAAGAAATCCTCAGAGGTCACATAGGTAGGTAGAGTCTTTCCCAGTTAGGAAATTGGGGTGAAAGAACCGGACTTTAAGGCCCATGGCTGAAGGACATAAGTTGATGGACACTTTTTTGCAGGCTAGATACCTAGAAGTTATCATCTTGTGAAAGGGAAGAATTTAGAAAAGATTTGCTTTTCCTTCCTTGAGACTGGGTTTCCTCACTCACAGCTAAGGATTTTAGGGTCATATTCTAGAACCACTGAGACACATATTACTGAGCCAAATCCATTGTTAGAAATATATAATAACTCAAATTCCTATGGTACTTTAAGATTTACCACGTATTTCCTTCAAAATACCTCTATGAGGCAGGTAGTGCAAGAAGAATTATTATCAACATTTATCGATGAGCAAATTGAGATTCAAAAATGGTGAAATGACTTGCTCAAGATAACACAACTATTAAACTTCAGGATTGGAACTTGACCCCAGGTCTCCTGACTCTTAGTTCAGGGTTCTTTATATTTTATCAGGTGGTCTGCCTCCCTAAAATTGATCCAACTTCTAGCCCAGGCATAATTGGGTCACCTGGCTCCAAGGTTAAGAACTAAAATGTAAAATAAGGAGCAGAAGGAACTTAGAAAGAATAAAGTCTAGTTTCAAGAGCATTAAGTTATAAGACCAAGATTACCTGATAAGACCTCTGTAACTTGTAAACTTTCCTCTTTGGTGGATATTGTGAATTATCACCTGCACCCTATATTTTCTTGTAGTGTTTAGTTGTAAAATCCTTTAAAAGAAGGATTAACTGCATTTTTCAAGAAATAGAAAAAGAGAAAGCCCTGTGTTCTCTCCCTCAGACTTATTTTGGTGGCACCAAAATTCTGCTGTAGCCACAGTTTTCTCCCCTGGGGCACACTCTTTCCCCTTACCATTCTAATTCAGCTTCCAGAATAATTCCTATCCAGTCCTTTTGCCCTAGAAAATCAAGCCTCCCTAATCTGGAATCCTGAGGGAGAGAGGCAGCTACCTGAGAGAATTGACTAGTGGTCTTGGATACAGAGCTATGAAGCATGGGCGACCTTTCTCTCCTTGTTGCCTGGATTACCTATTGACCCTATACCCTACTAGGAGTGCCTCCTGGCCATAGAAGACCCATCTTTGTCTCTGGCTATAGATGCTATATCAGAAATGAATGCAATGGTATTAAAGAATAATTTTGGGTGGTGGTGAGAAGTGTTGTAGCAACAATGAAATAGAGATACCAGCAAGTCAAGTCCTGGGGGCTTGCTGATAGAATACAAGAATGGGAAAACCCATTTTTCCTTTATAAAGGAGTGAATTTTAGATCCCCAGCTCCCCCAAAGCTCTATGGTCCAACTAGAGATGAAGCAATCCAGAGTGCAGCTGATTATCTGTTAGACTTAAAAGGCATTTACCTTTGAGAGCATCAAGTCCAAACTCCTCAGGTTAGAAAGGAGGAAACTGAGGTGCAGAGAGAGGAAGTGACTTGGCCAAGGTCACAGAGCAAGGTAAACATTCAAGGCAATCATGTTTCTACTATTAAATATCATGTTTTTGACTTGCTCAATAGCTCATTCTACTTTTTGATTTCAGCTTTCCAGATATCTTTATGGACAGAAAATCCAGATTCCCATCCATTTTTGGCAGAATGTCTCCATCGAAGATTCAGTTTTCAAAGTTTTCCATAGTCAGGTATTCTCCAGTTGAGCAGCTTCCATTATATTTAGTGGTACTTAGCTGTAGTTGGAATAGCTCAAATTCTTTTATAAGTGATGCAGCCCATAAGTACCATATTATCTCAGTCAGAATGATGGGGCCTATATAGGAATGGATTTAATACATGGATAGGCATAAATCAGTACGGTATTTTAAGTAGGAATAATTCTATTGTTTTCTTTGAGATTAGAAGTCTTGAGTTGGACTGTTCATGGTCCTTTGGCATAGATTTATTAAGTACTTAATATTTGCAAGTTATAAGTGCTACATGGGAGGCAAAGAAGAATAAAATATGGTCCCCAATCTCAAGGAGCTTATAATCTATGAACTGTGACTTTTCTTTTCACAAAAGTATAGGAGGTCCTTAGATTTTGCTTCAGTTCCATTTTTGATTATTACTTGACAGCCTTTCCAAACTCATCCAACAACAGTGAAAAGCCTGATGTAGTTAGATAACAGTTTATGATTTACTATCTGTGTGACCTTGGGCAAGTCACTTAGGTCATCCAGGCCTTTGTTTCCTCATCTGTAAAATGAGGGAGTTTCACAAGCTGAGCCCTAAAGGCTCTGCCAGCTCTAAATCATACAATTCTATTTATCAAGTGCCTATATTGAAGATAACAAGATGAATATGATAAGAGTCCTTGCCATTTTGGAGCTGAGTTCTATAGGTAGAAATCAGATAGAGATATATATCTATAGTTACATATCCATAGACATATATTGATCTATATGTCACCCACAAAAAACAATATGTAAGTGCACGTGAAAGTTATAGACAAGATGAAAGCGATCTTCTCTTCCCTCTCTTTATAGAAGAGAAAGCACACTAACTACTGCAAGAATCCAATCCCTTAATTATTCTTTGTAGTCATGTCAATGTCCTATCTAGTACCACAGTGCAAGGAATTGGCTTTGTTGCCCTTCTCTAGTCACATACCCAGTCAAACAAATATTCATTAAATATCTACTTTTTACCTATTCCAAAAGCATACTTTAGGGCAAATAGATCTAATCTCCAAAGAGAGTCAATCTTTTGAATAATTTAAGGCTTTTTGACAATTAAATTGTCTTTTTATTATGAATTTGATCAACAAATACAAACATTTCATTTGCAAAGAACAAAAAAAGATTATACCTGAATCTATGAACTGATGTTAGAAAGTGTTTTTCAAAAGTATGCATTAAATTTAACAAAGCAGTAACAAAATTGTGATTTGTGTCCTCTTCTGAAATACCTTTTGTTTTCTTCTGAGTATTTTAAAATATTTGATTCTTTTTCCTAAGAGCCCTTCATTTTAACAAATAAATCCCATCAACACATTGGCTATGTGTGAAAATATTAACAGGCTTCTTCTTCAGTGTTCAACAAAACTAGATTTCCTAACATAGACTTGTGTATCGATTACAAATGTTCAAAGAATTATACACACTTGGGATCTATTGATCTTAGCAGTAATATCACATTTATTCCCAGATTTATCATTGTAAAAAGAGGTGATTCTTTATCAAAATAAACACTAATTACTTAGGAAGATATTAGCTCAGAACAAATTTAGCCATCTGCAAATAATCTCCCAGTAAAATTAACTCTTAACAATTCAATTAAATAAACATTTATTAAGCATCTACTCTGTTCAAACAGCGTGTTAAGTACTGGGGATGCAAAGATTAAAACAAAAAAACAACCCAGCCCCTACTCATGAAGAGCTTATATTCTACATTTATCTGGCCCAACTCTCATCCCCAGATTTGTATAGAATATTCCTTTCTAATTTTCACAGAATCTTTACACTAGACTCTTAGGTCTACAGTCAATTATAGAAGCTCTAGGACTTTATGCCTGCTTAGCATAAAAAATTTCTCTAGCATTTTGTCCCAAACTCCTAGTTTACTGTATTTCTTTGTCTTAAATACAATGAAAAATTCTCATGCTTAAGCTTTGGAATTGATTCCAGGTGGCTCCACATAAGCCAGAATAGTCATTATTCCCTCTGACTGTCCTTGATTCGTACTCAAGTGACTGAAGAATAAATCTAACTAGCCATGAACAACATCTCTATGTTAAGGTAAAATTCCCCATGACAAGTTTTTGGGTTTTTAAAATTTTAGCCTTTTCTCAGTTAGACTACCTCTACTTATTTACTTATTTATCTCTTTGTGAAAGATCTCACTCTCCAATCTTCCTAATCAGGTATTTGTCATATCTCCATGTAGTTGGTTCCCTAGCAACCACTACAACTACTACAACAAGCCCCTCTTTTACAGTTTAGAGGTGTGATGTTTAAAATCTAGATTGTGTGATCACCTTAAATAAAAAAGTTTCAGTACCAGTCTTTGGGCATTAAACATTTATTAAAAAGCATACAGGTATTCACATGGAGTTCAGAAAGTTAAGAAAAAGAAGGCCTACCTAGTCTAGAATTCCAGCCTTGTCTGGTTCCTCCTCAAGTCCTCTGTCACCAGCCTGCTTCAACCATGAACTCACTTGCAAACTGATTGTGGAAGTTTTTTATAGGTCTTGAACAGAGGCGGTCCTTACACATTGCTTCAAGCTGATTGGTTGGTGTCCTCCAAATCCATTGGTTCACTGAACTTGAAGGTGTTCTCAAGTTAAGTTCACAGTCTAGCTTCTGAGAACCATACCTTCTTAAGGCATAGCCAGGTGTGATTACAATCTAGTTAACTTTGAAGTAGACTAATCAGCAATCACTCTCACTTGATACAATCAGTTTAGATTAATCTCCAGATGGGTCTTTAAGTATCTGCTAAATCCCGTTATTTTATCACTGAGGGTTTTTTGTTTTGTTTTGTTTTATTCGTACCAGAACTGTTTCTGAGAAGCTTGTCTTGCCACAGATGATTGTCTGTTTGTTTAAAATATTTAAACTTTATTTTCTACCAGAGAAGCTAATAGATACCAGTAACACCACTAGAAAAAATTAACTAGCAAGGATTTTAAACAGATTTTGAAGTGGTCTATAATAATTTAGTAAGTTTTTCCTATGACCTTTTATTTCATTTTTTCATGGAAATATATTTTTGAATTATCTTTTCTGTGAGAATACAAATGGAATTCCCTTTTATACAAGTAGTTTACTAGTATACAAGTAGTTTACAAGTATACAAGAATTAAGCAATGGAGAAAAAATACTTTAAAAGAATTAGCTACCAAAATTATAATCTTAAAGAATAGCAAATAATATACATGAATATACAAAATAATTAATATACCTTAATTTGTAATAAGATTTAAAGTTATAAAATATTCATACAAAGAAAATGTGCCTACAGAAGGAAGGTTATAGATGCCTTCTTTGGTTCCTGCAATTTGGGGCACACTGCCAGTAGCATAACACCCCCCATGTTCCCTATCTCCTTGCAGCTCCAGAAAGACCTGAGGGACTCTAAGACCTCAAAGAAAGAACACAAAAAAGAGGGGTTCCTTTAACCTGAGATCTCAGAGTACTCTAAGAGGAAACCTACTTCCATTCACTTTCTCATCTGTAAAATGAAGGAGTTCCACTAAGTGACCACTTTTGTTCCTTCTATATCTCTGAAAACTTGTGATACCATTAAGGATTTGTATGATCAGAGGTGCTTCTGAGTGTTTCAAGGGGATCTATAAAATATTAAAAGAACCAGAAGAAGACTTTCAGCATCTTAAAGTGATTTTCCTCTATGGAGGATTTGCATGAAAATGTGAACAAGAGTTGTGAACAAAAGTTGAGAAGGTGTGGATGGATGATTGTGGATTTATCCTAGAGGAAAGTACCTACTTCTGTAAGATCAGAATTACAGAATCACAAAATGTTTGAGCTGGAAGGTACTTAAT
This sequence comes from Dromiciops gliroides, assembly GCF_019393635.1. Classification (NCBI taxonomy): domain Eukaryota; kingdom Metazoa; phylum Chordata; class Mammalia; order Microbiotheria; family Microbiotheriidae; genus Dromiciops; species Dromiciops gliroides. The sequence continues at coordinate 384,972,297 of NC_057862.1, read as the reverse complement.
TTTTTTCTTTAAAAAAAAATAATAGAGGGCAGCTAGGTAGCACAGTGGATAAAGCACCGGCCCTGGATTCAGGAAGACCTGAGTTCAAATCCAGCCTGAAACACTTGACACTTACTAGCTGTGTGACCCTGGGCAAGTTATTTAACCCTCATTGCCCTGCAAAAGGTTAAATAAAAATGTTTATTATTATTATTTTGCGGTGCTTTATTCACTGCACCACCTAGCTGCCCCCTATTTAACATTTTGAATTCCAAATTCTATCCCTCCTTCCCTCTCTCCCCTCCCTCCTCCCTGAGACAGTAAGCAGATATACATGTGCAATTATGTAAAACATTGCCATATTAGTCATTTTGTATAAGAAAACTTGAATAAAAGAAAAAAATGAAAGTAAAAACTAGAATACTGGAAGGTACTTTAAAGATCAAGTCCTTTATTTTATAGAGGAAAAAAACTGAATGCCAAAGTGATTTACCCAAGGTAACAGAGCAAGTAAGTTGGCAGAGCTGTGACAAACCTATTTCTTCTGACTCCTTTCTCAGTGTCCTTTCTATTGTATCATGATTCCTCACTCACCCCTAACCTTATTCCTACTAGCACCACATGCTAACCAATGGACTAGTCTTAAAATATTTTGGCTCTAATGGGTTGAATAGAAGATAAGAAGACAGTGACATTTAAAAAATTATCTTCTTTCAAGTTTTTTTTGCCTTGAAAGACTGAGTCTGCATTGACTCGAAACCCTTACTATTTAAGTAGTTATATGAAATGTTGCTCAAATGAGATAATGTATGTAAAGTACTTTGCAACATTAAAGGTACTTTATAAATGTTTTTGTGTGTGTATATATGTATGTGTTACACATACATAATATCAGTTGACATATGTATATGTCATCAGTCATCATAATGAATTTTCCACTTACTAACATGTAACCTTGGGAAAGTGATTTCCCTTCTGTGGGTCTTAATTTCCCCATCTGTTAAATGACAGATTAAATGATTCCAAGGATTTCTACTAGATCATTTCTTCTAGAACATAGTACATATAATATGCTCCAGTGTTCTATATTCTAAGCTCCCTTCCAGTTCTTAAACAAAAAAAGATTCTGTATTCTAGTGTTTTAGTGGAAAGAACGTTGATCTGGGAATCAGGAACTCTAGGAACTAAATTATTATGGGATCTTAGGCTTCCCTTCAGTCTGTAAAATGTAAGAGGTAGAACTTCTGACCTCCAACTCTCACGGATGATGGATTTAACAGGAGGGTGTCACCTAAATGAGAAATTAGAAACTGTTAAAATAACAAATACTAGATTGTATTCCCAACACAGATTCATGTTAAATGAATGAGAGCAATAAAGAATGGGTGATAAATTTTCATTTATAGAGGTGGCATCTACTTAGTCCTTAGTTTTCTCACTGAGAAAATGGTGATAATATCTTTGTCCTGCCTACTTCACAGGGATGTTGTGAAGATAAAATGAGTTAATATATGTAAAGTGCTTTGCAACAATAAAGCATTCCAAAAATGTAAACTATCATCATTATTCTGTTCTTGTAATATAACACATTATAAGTTGGTCATTGTATCCATTATTAATTGAGGAATTCATCTGCTCCACTTTCATGTAGTTGTATTATATTTTCCTGGGAGTCGGAGATTTTCCTCTTAGTTCTGTAGTCTGGCTGAAAGCAGTGTCATGAAACACATCCTATTTGCTATCACTAACCAGTCTTAGGAGGAAATAGAACTAGGGAGGTGGTATGACCTGGTGTCATGGAAAGAGCCCTGGACCTTGGGTCATCCCACACAACTCTAACATTCAGTAGCTGTGTGGTGCTCAGTAAGGCACTTCCAGCCTCTGAATCTATTTCCTCATCAGTCCAATGGGCAAAGTAATGCTTTCACTGCCTGTCTTAAAGGGTAGCTGTGAGGAAAACACTTTTTAAATCTTAAAGCACAAACAAATTTGAGCTATTTTGGTACAATACAATGGAAAATGTAACTCAGCTGAAGGCATAAGACCTGAGTTCTTGGACTGGTTCCACCAATACACTGGTATGAGAGGGGAAGGACAAAGCCCCTACTTATTTTGTCAGATACACAGTCTTGGTTGAAACTGAATTTCTGTGTCACCACAAAAAGGCCCAACTATGTTGTTAGTAACTTGCTTTGTGACCTTGGACAAATTATTCACCCTTCTGAGTCTTAGTATCTTTACCTGTAAAATGCGGGAACCTTTTTTAGTCTTAGGATAATAAGTTATTTTGCTTGTCAATTCTTTGCCAACTTTAAAATTCAGTATAAATGTGAGTTATCACCCTTAAAGAGGGCTTCCATTTGTTTTTAACTGTTCCTTCACTTCTTTTGGGGGGGGGTTGTTTTTGTGGGGCAATGGGGGTTAAGTAACCTGCCCGAGGTCACACAGCGAGTGAGTGTCAAGTGTCTGAGGCTAGATTTGAACTCAGGTCCTCCTGCATCCAGGGCCGGTACTTTATCCACTGCACCACCTAGCTGCCCCCTGTTCCTTCACTTCTGAGGGTTGTCTACATAGCACTAAAGTAAATGTAGAATAATATTAATAGCAATAACTAATATTTCTATAGCACAATTAGGTTTATAAATTACTTTCCTCAGATCTACCTTGTGAGGCGCCCAGGGCAATTATTACCATTTCCATGTTACAGATGAGAAAGTAGGCTCTGATAGGGAAAACAACTTGTCCAGGGTCACAGCTGGCAAGTAGATAAGCTGGGACCACAAACCCGCTTTTCTGACTCCCCAATCCCACGTTTTTTTCACTACTTTCCTGCTAACTGTCTTTTACATCAGTCCAGCCTTTTGCCTCTTTTCCTATCCCACACCAAGGTACTTCAGTGGTCCTTGTGGGACATTATATTTCCCTGCTTTCTTGTCTGCATCTGAAATCATCTCAAATACTTGCGCTCCGTCTATGTCTATGGCCTAAGGATCATTGGCATGTGAGGGAGAATAAAGTTTTCTAGTCAAATTTACTGCAGCCTTCAGGAGTCGATTAACTTGGTAGTGTAAAATTGTAGGTTATCCTCCTAGCTCATGCTCCTACAATCCATATGTATGAAGCTTTGAGAACTGACTCCCTTGCAGGATTAAGCATAACCTTAATGGAGCCTAGTTTCAGAGAACAATCTCTCTCACTGCCCGGCTTCCTGGTAAGGTGGAAAGTGTTATATTTCAGGATGGCAACAATGAGAGGAGATTGGTTCTAAAATATATGTTGTTGGAATTTTGGAAAGGTCTCTTCTCCTTCAAAAAATTGGTCACATCTAAAAATATTCAGCTTCAGTGGGCAGGTCATGGATGTGGATGTGAAAATCATGCAATTATTATCTATAGAGCTGGCCTAAAATAACAGTCAGCTTTCGAAGACAGATGCTTTTTGCAAACCCTCCATGACAAGCTTGTTGTAGTGGGAGCTGGGCTGGCACTTACAATTACTAGGCTTTCAAGGAGGCTAACTCTAAAGGTTAAGATAGCTTTTGAACTAAGAATCAGCATGGCATCATACTGCAGCTGGAATCAGAGGAATGGGCTTTGGAACCTGATTCTAACCCTGACTGGTCTCATGACCTTGGGCAAGTCATTTTCCTTCCTTGATTCTGTTTCCTCTGTTATACAATATGGATAATACCATCTTCCACACCCTCTTGTTTTGAGGGCCAAATAAGATAATATGTAAAAAGCAATTTGTAAATGTTTGAGGACTTTGCAAAGTGCTATGCTGACCTCAAGTATTATTATTACTAATCACTTATTTTTAGGCAAGCCATTTCATGAGCCATTTCAACTTGAATGAGTTTCAATTTCCTTAAAAAATGGAGATATTTTAACTCCCTACTTCATGGGGCTGTTCTACAGAAAATGATTAGCAATGGTTACAAAAAGAATGGGTTATACTAAATAACCTGTAACTTCCTTCAAACATTCTGTGCTCTAAATTATTTTCCACCTCTCACATTGTATATTTTGTCATTTCTAGCTTTTTAAAAAATTCTAAGCTTGTTTCTAGCCCTATATACTAAGGTCTTTTACAACTCTAACAAGTCATGTCCTGTGTTCTTATATTCTGTGTTCTAAAATACCTTTTATTTCTAATTTTTTAATGCCCAAGAATTGTACAATGTTATAGGCACAGAAAGAAGATGTTGTTAGTTCTCATCTTGAACAGACTTTGAGGAGAAACAGCAAATGCTGGCACAACTCACAAAGTCACTGTAATAAGAGCTAGAATTTCTCTGTTCCCTACTGGGTACCTTACTTCTTATTAATGATATACCCTGCATATGCACAGAGGAAATGTGAGTACAGCCAGTGGCTTTCAAATATGAATCTTCAGATTTTCAAATTCTTGAACTTGTAAGACCTTTAGACATCTTTCAGAGTCAACAGGGCAGAAATCATTTTTTAAATGTAGTAGGATAAGTAAACTACCAGTATTTATAGAAGAGACACCATTGCCTGACTCTGTTTGGGGAATTGGGTAATGAGGAGAGAAATTTAAAATACTATAATGAATTTTGACAACAACTCTATGTTAAGGGAATTCAGATTGCACCAAGAAAAAGTGAGACATCCCCTCTGGATGATTGCTAATATCCTTGCCTAATTTTTAAGTCTTTTCCATTTTCCCCCCTTGAAATCCAATTTTACTAATACTAAGACTAAGACTGCTTGGAGAGAAAAAATGCGTCCCTCTCAAATGGACATAAAAGGTCTATTTGTAAGGGAAGTACTTTACCTTAGAATAAGGATAATAACACTCACAGTACCTACCAGGGTTGTTTAAGGGAAAAGTCCAGAGAAAAATGAATCTGAAGAGACTATAGAAATGAGAGTAGCCATTATTATTACTATTCTTATTATAGGAAGTTAGAGCTAGAAGAGATTTTAAAACAGACTGTTCAAACACTGAATATAGAAGTAACCAAGAAAAAAGAACTCTGGCTTAGAAGTCATTGAGTCCTAGATCTAGTGCTGAAAAGTGGCCTCAGAAACCACCTAGCCCAATCTCCTCATGTTATCCATATTACACAAAACAAAGAAACAGAAAAACAAAGGAACTTAGCCAAGGTCACAAAGAGTATAACAGTTAGAGATGGGATTTGAACCCAGGTCCTCTAACTCCAGCATCAAAGCTCTTTCACACTGTGCTATACTACCCCCAAATCAGAAGCTCTGAGTTCTAATGCTGGCTCCAACATTTACTTGATACATGACTATGTCCAACTCACTTGACCTGTTTCTGAACCTCAGTTTTATTATACGAAAATAAGGCTACTTACCTAACACAAGATCATTGTAAAAAAGACAATTTGCACATTTTAAAGTGTTACAAAAAGCATGAGCTATTATCAATGCAGAGATGTCTATTTCAATCAATAGAAAGTGCTAGTTACCAGAATTTAACATAGTCCAATTTACCCCTACTCTTGAGCACTAGAGTTTTGCATATAAGTGGTCCTCAGTTTGAGAAACGGATTGTTTCCTTAAAGCTCATTTGTAAGTCAGTTGTTTGAAACTTGACTTCTTGAGAATAGGGATTGCATCACTCTATATCTTCAGCACCAAGGACAGTACCTGACATTTAGTAGATGTTTAATAAGTGCTTATCAATTATTTGATTCCATTGAAACAACATTATGCATAATATAATTAAACTATGATACTAATTAATAGTTGTAAGCTTGAATTATGAGTCCTGGGGACAGAGACACAAAATGCAGGAGAAAAGCTCGAGGGAGGTTAAGGGAAGGAACAGGAAGGGGAAGAAGAAAGAATATAGGGGAAAGGGGGGTAGAGAAAAGGAAAAGAAAAAGGGGAGGAGATTAGAAAGCAAATTTTCTTCTTCCTTTCCCTTGTGCAGAGCTGGTCCTAAATAAAAATTTTAAATAGGTGGCAATTGTCTTTTTTTTTTCTTTTTAATTTTTATAAACATCAAGAAATATGAGCATTTCTGGGGCGGCTAGATAGCACAAGATTCAGGAGTACCTGAGTTCAAATCCGGCCTCAGACACTTGACACTTACTAGCTGTGTGACCCTGGGCAAGTCACTTAACCCCCATTGCCCCACAAAAAAAAAAAGAAATAAGAGCATTTCTACATACATAGAGCAGAAAAAGAGAAACCACAAATGTCTACGTATAGATTAAGAGAAAATAATAAATTCAGCAAGTTACTTCCAAAGTTTTCTGCTTGTTTGTATCCCTTTCTGAGGGGCAGTTATGTGGTGCAGTCAATAAAGCATTGGCCCTAAAGTTGGAAGAACCTGAGTTCAAATCTCGTCTCAGATACTTACTAGCTGTATGACCTGGGGCAACTCACTTAACCCCAACTGCCTTAACACACACGGAGCCATCTCCAGTTGTCCTGATAACATATCTTGCCACTGGACCCAGATGGCTCTGGAAGAGAAAGTGAGGCTGGTGACTTTGCACAGCCTTTCCTTACTTAAATCCAATTAACAGCAAGTCATAACATCTGTCAAGTTCCTTTTTGAGAACAAAGGACTAACAAAAAGGCCCTTTCTGAACTTCCTTCTGTTCTCTTCTTTGCATTAAAAAAACTATAATGACCCTCTATTTTTTCCTTTTATTTGAAGTTGCCATCCCTCCTATCCTTCTTTCTATCAAGCCTTCCAAACTTCCAAAATAAAACAAACTTACTGTAACAAATAAACAGTCAAGCAAAACAGACTCACACATTGGCAACATCTGAAAATGTATATTTCATTCTGAACATCTGTCAATCATTTAATCAGCAATTATTAATCACTTATCATGTGCTAAGCACTATATTAAGCATTAGCAATACTAAGAAAGGTTCAAAGAGTCCCTCAAGGAACTTGAATTCTAGAGGTGAAGACATCATGTAAATAATTAGGTGCATACAAGGTAGATACAGAATATGGACATTTGTCAGGCAGTGATTATCATGCTTCATGTTGTAAGGGCCAAATTTAGTATGGGAAGAGTCAAGTGGGTGGCTTGCCATAATATTGGGGTAAGAAAGAAAACAGCCTCTTTCGCAAAACAAAACAGGTTTATTAATGGGAACAAGTTCAAAACACAAGTGAGGTTAATAGAGCTAGAGAATCTAAATCTCTAGGGTAAAAAAGCCCCAGGAACCCCGAACCTGCCTCCAACCTTTGCCTCAAAAACACAAACCCACCACCACCCAAAATCTGTAGCTCTAAGGAGAATTAGCTTGCAATCTCTTCTGTTTTGGTCTGAAGGTCAAACACTAACAGCTCCTCTAACCGTCTACCTTCCTTCCCCATTTCCCTCAGAACCAACTCTCCTCTTCCTCTAACTGCCTCTAACTCTCTCTCCCACAGGAAGGGGCGATTCCTAGTTATGCTGAGTCTCCAATTGGCACCCATTATAATCTGGCCAGGCCCATGTGGGCATGGGGGAAGCTATTAGGGAAGGCTTTAGTTACTTAGTTTCAATAAATGTTCCCTGTGGTCAGAGTTCCTCTTGTTTGTTCAATTATCTCCCAAACTACACACCCATCTTCTCTTAGGCTTTTAAGCTTACATTTTTTTTTGTCTGACCACAATAAAGCAAAGTTAGGGTTATGCAAGCCCCAAATCACAATTAATTCCTTAGAGACATGGCTCCAGAGGTTATGGCATTGATCAGAATTCCTAAGTTTAAAAAAAAATTTCTTTGCAATGTTATGGTTGTTGTATAAATTGTTCTCTCGGATCTCACTTCATTCTGCATTAGTCATACGTCTTTCCTGTTTTCTTTGAATCTATCCTTTCTATCATTTCTTATATAAAATAATATTCCATTACATTTATATATAATACTTATTCAGCCACTTCCCAAATGTTCCCATTATAAATTACTTAGTTTCCAATTCTTTGTCAACAACAAAAACCACTGTTGCTATATTTTTTTTATACATATGGGTTATTTCTTCCTTTATTTTATATCTTTGGGGGTATATAGACTTAGTATAATCAAAGATTGCACACATTTTGGTGACTTTTAGATATAGTCCCAAGTTGATTTCCAAAATGATTAGACTGATTCACAACTCTACTACATTAGTGTTCCTGTCCTTCCAAACATTTTTAATCCCCCCTTTTTTGCCAAGTTGATGGGTGTGAGGTAGAACCTCAGAGTTGTTTTAATTTGTATTTCATTTATTTTAAATGATTTAAAACATGTTTTTCACATTGCTTTCTATAGCTTGGATTTCTTCCTTTGAGAATTGCCTGTTTATATCCTCTGACAACTTATTTATTGGGAATGACTCTTGTTCTTATAGGGCAGCTAGATGGTATAGTGGATAGAGTGCTGAGCTCAGAGTTAAGAAGACATCTTCCTAAATTCAAATCAGACTGCAGACACTAAATTAGCTGTGTGACCCTACTCAAATCATTTAATCCCTATTTGCCTTAGTTTCTTCATCTGTAAAATGATCTAGAGAAGGAAATGGCAAACCACTCTAGTATCTTTGCCAAAAAAAATCCCAAGCGGGGTCATGAAGAATGGGACATGACTGAAAAAATGACTGGAATTGTTCTTATGCCTTTGAGTTTATTCTTTACATATCTTAGATATCAGTCCTTTATCTAAGAAATACGTTACAAAGATTTTTTTCCCAGTTAACTGTAACCCTTCTAATTTAAACTTCATCTCTTTTGTTTCTGCAGAAGCTTTTCAATTTTATGTAATGAAAATAGTCTATTTTACTTTTTTTGATCCTCTCTATTTGTTTGGTCATGAACTCTTCCCCAGTCCATAACTGTGAAAAGTATTCTTGCTTGCTCTTCTAATTGGCTTATAAGGTAAACTTTCATATCTAAGTCATATGTCTATTTGGAACTTTTAAGATGTTAATTCCAATCTAATTTCTCTATGACCAATTTCAAGTTTACCTAGCTTTTTTTTTGGCAGGGGGTGGGGGGGAGCAACTAGTGAATTCTTAGCCCAGTAGTAATGGTCTTTGTGTTTATCAAACACTAGGCTAATAGGTTCGTTTGTTTCTGTATGTCGCATACCTTTTCTATTTTACTACTACTGCTACTATTCTGATCTACTTTTCTATTCTTTTATTCAACGCCAAATGGTTTTGATGATTAATGCTTGTAGTATATTTTTTGAGGTCTACAACTGCTAGTACACCATTCTTGTTGCTTTAAAATATCTCCCTTGATTCTTGACATTTTATTCCTTCAGATAAGGGGTCCCTAATCTCTCTCTTTTTTTGTATTTTGGACCCATCTGGCAATCTAACAAAGCATATGGACCCCTTTTCAGAATAATGTTGTTAAATAAATAAAATACAAAATATAATGAAATATTGTTATGAAAATACTTTTTAATAAGTTAATGGAACCCAAATTGAGAACCCCTGCTCCAGATGAATTTTATTATTTTTTCCTAGTTCTATAAAATAGTCCTTTGATAGTTTCATTGGCATGACACTGAATATGCAAGTTAATTTAGGTCACATTTATTACATTTTCACAGTATAATAACTATAAGCAATTGACATCTCTCTAATAAGTGTTTTAGAGTTGTATTCCTATAGTTCCTATGTGTGTTTATGTGGGTAGACTCCCAAATATCTTATACAGTTATTGTTTTGAATGAAATTTCCGTTTTATAACTTACCACTGAGTTTTGTTGGTAATACACAGAAAATCTGATGATTTGTGTGGGTTTATTTTCTATCCTGAAACTTTGCTGGTTATTATTTGTTTCAATTAATTTTAGTTGAATCTTAAGTGTTCTGTAAGTAGAGATCATCATATCATTTACAAAAAGCAATCTTTTTGTTTCTTTTTTTCTTGTGCTTATTCTCTTAATTTCTTTTTCTCATCTTATTGCTATTGCATTTCTAATACCACATCAAATAATAATGGTGATAATAGTAGGCATCCTTGCTTTCCGTCTCATCTTACTGAAAGATTTTTCTCATTTCTCCATTAAATATAATGCTGGCTCTTGTTTTTAGATAGCCAGTGTATACCATATTAAGGAAAGGTATGCTTATTCCTTTGTTTTTTAGGAATTTTAACAGAAATATGTGTAGTTTTTTGTCAAACACCCTTTTTTGGTATGTATTGATATAATCAAGTGATTGGCAGTGGCTTTGGCCACTGTCTGCCTCCATTTCTACAGCCTTTTCTACTTTCTAGCAGAATGCTTCCTATGCTTTGATGCTGTTTTGAGCTCCTTACAGTGGTAGTCCTCCTTAGATCTGTCCAGACTCTGAAAGTTTTCTGATTCAGTTAACCTACCTCTGTTCCTCCCCTCCCTTCCTCACCCTCACCCCTATTCAAAACTTACATTTTCTTTGTACAGTACATCTCAGGTATTTGTTAGCAGGAAAGCAACCTGATTGAAATAATTCACACCAGTGACTGATTGATGGATCTAGTCCCTGAAGCTTCCAGTTCAATTTTCTTTGCTAAAGGGGGAGGCTTATTGACCTAAATGAAATACTAATTGGTTAAACTGCTGAAAGTGTAATAAAGCAAAACAAAAAAAAATTGCATATTGTAGTAAAGGAAGACATGGGAGTCGAGGTAGGGTTAAAATGAGTGATTAGAGTCACAGTAGATAGGGCAGTTTTGCCTCTTTAGATCAGGTCTTCTAAGGAGGCAGCATGGTACAGTGCAAAGAGAACTAGCTCTAGAATCAGGACCTGGTGTCAAATCTTACCACCTATGTAACCTTGGACAAATCATTTCACCTGCCTTTACCTCATTTTACTCATCTGTAAAATTAAAGAGTGAGAGTAGGTGGTCCCTAAGGGTCCCTTTATGCTCTTACATTCTCTGAGGCTACATCCTGTATTCTCAATTCCCTTCCAACTCTTATTATCAGAGATGTGTCTACCAGGTGATGAATTGTTTAGCTATAGGCAGGAGTGACTGAAGCCAGCTAGTGGTAGTTTGGGAAATCTAATTATTAAATTTTCTGTGTGAGCACTTAAATCTTGGAAATCTGCAAACACTACAAATCAGGACATGATTTGTTCTTTTTGTTGGTTGCCTAGACTTAAAGTGATAGAAAAATGTTAATAATACAGATTAAACTTAACGATGTGTCATGCATTTTCAGAGAGCCAGTGGTTAAACATGTAGCAACATACCCCAGCTACAGCAGTCTCATAGATGTAAAGACACTAGATTTCACAGGCAAGTATATGTACCTAAGGGCTAAGAAAGTGATACAGACAGCAAATTGTATGAGTTCTAAAAGGAATGCTCATTGTCAGTGGGAGTGGTCAGAGAATATTTCATAAGGATGCTCAAGATTAAATTTCATCCTGAAGATTGAGTTGGATTCAAATAAATGAAAAGGAGAAGCAGGATTTAAGACGAAAAGAACAGGATAGACAAAGACATGGACAAGGTATATTCAGAGGTCAGTAAAAATATTAGTTTGGCTAGAGTGGAAAATTTATAAAGAGTAGTGAAAGAGAAGATAGAAATGGTTAGTTATGTCCAGATTGTGAAAAGCCTTGAATGTTGGACTAAATTGAAAGACTTAAATGAACTGATTCAGAGTTAAATAAGCAATGCCAGGAAAACTATATATCCAATAACAACAACAATGTTAAATGGAAAGAAACAGAAATGAAACTGAGTACCTTGTGATAATAATAACCAAGCTTGGCCCCAGGGAAGAGAAAAGAAAATGGATCTTCCCTTCTTTGCAGAGGTAGGAGACTATGTATGGATGTGAATATGCTCAGATATGGTCGATATGTTGGTTAATTTTGTTAAATTAGTTGCTTATTCCTCTCTTTTTTATTCTTCATTACAAGAAATAGATCACTGGGTAGGGAAGAGGGGAAGGTTATATTCAGAAATATGGTGATAATAAAAACTATATATCAATTAAACATTAAAAATTAAGAGAAGTAGCATAAGGTAGTGAAAAATTCTTGTGATCTACTTTGAACCAGAAAGACCTAGGTTGAAGTACCTTTTCAAACAATTAAACTGTGTGGCCCTGGAAAAGTCACTTAACCTCTCTAGGTCTCTACTTCTTTATGTGTAAAATGAAAGGATTATATTTGATGACATCTAAGGTCCCTTCCAGCTATATAAATCCATGATATGATGAATATTGGGCTAAGGAGTTTGGACTTTATCATATGGGTGATGGGGAGCTCATGTAATGAAATGACTTGTAACTCATTTATTTGACTAGCTTTTTCACCTTTAGATTTGTATAAATAAATTTTGCTTCCAGGTCAAGCAAAGAAGTTTGAAATCATAGAATCATAAACTTCAAGAACTGAAAGGGACCTTAGACCATAGAATGTAACACAGAACGTTAGAGCTGGGAGGGACCTTAAACCATAGATTGTAAAACACTAGATGGGATCTTAGAGACTCTCAAGTCTAACTAAACTAAAGCTGAGAGAAGTTAAGTAACTGTATTTTTGATAAGTGTTCATAGAACTGGCTCCTAACTGGCTCCTAATTGTCCCAGGCAATTTGGCAGTCTTTTTGTTCTAGAGGGGGCCAGTTAGCTGAAGCAATGGCCTATCCTACCCCCACCCTAAATACTAAAGAATAGTATATATGACTCCTTTTAAAAACGAAATACCAATTTCTTCCAGCTTCTGGGATATAACTATTTAAAGACTTTTGTTTTTAGCCCATTTGCAAAGGGGACTGACTTACTGAGCAACATATAATTGGATCCAACGAAAGCACTTTTAAAAGCTCTGAATTTCTGTTCTGCAATTTAAAGTTTTTAAGCAACAATGGATGAATCATTGGCTGACATGTGAAATTAACACAGGAAGGCAATTTAAAGAAAAGAAGCTAAATTCCATTCCCAAATTGGTACACATTATGCAGTAGAGAGTTAGGGCTACCATGGAAAATAAACACAGCCTGAAGGGATTTAAATGCCAGGGAATAAGAGAGAAATTATAGTCTAGAGGAAGAGCAGTTTTTACACATGCCAGAATTAGAGAGCTTTTACTTTGCTCCTGCTTATTGTCTCCATTTGGTGCCCTATACTTTGGTATGAAGCATGTTTATGTAAGGAAATGTTTTGTGTTGCAAACATAGACAGAAGAACCCAGTAATTAAAGGAGTCCCTTTATTAACAGAGCTATATGAGCTGAAGCTTAGAGAACTTGGCCTTTCTGGCTTTTTTTTGTAGTGGTAAAATGGTTGCTGATATAACACCAGTTGTAATTGTAGACAAAAGAATATCTTGTCATTGCAACCAGGAAATATAAAGCCCATCAGGTTAAAGATGCAAACTTCCCTTTGGGGGGAGAGGTCCAAAAAAGAAATTCAAGAATACTCTGGGTGGCCTTTTCCTGGCCCATTGTGATTGCTGTGAACCTGCCTATTAGTTCAATGTATTTCGATGAATGAATTTTTACATATAGAAGTAATGCTAAGAGATGGACCAAGTCCTTTTGTGAGACTGAGTTCATTTATCACTTACTCTGTGCCCCCATATTGAAGCTGCAAGTACAACTCCTTCATTTTGGCAGAATCCCTTCATAAGAAGAAAAACTTCTATTAATATAGTTTATTGTCATTTTTACTTGTATGTTTAGTTCCTATTTTCCTTTGAAGTGTAATTACTGATAACCTCGTAGTTTGGAAAGTTGAAGTTCAATAATTTTCTCTCATTTGTAAGAAGCTGAATATACTTTTACCCTTCCCCCAAGATGTTTTTTTTCTAAAACCATTATCAAAATAATTATTAGTACCTGAACGGAACAGAATGCTCATTCTGAGAGAACAGTCACTTCCTAGCTATCACTGAATGTTTCTCTTATAGGCCACCCCCTTCTCCCCCAGATAATAGCCATCTACACTTGAGGTTCCTGAGAGTTTTGAATGTGACAAAGCTGAGTTGTCTGAACAACCATTCGTGAGTTCAGAAAAGATGGTTGATGAGCTTAGACATATGTACCTTAGCCAGCTGTTGCTTCCAGAATTTCAAGGTCCATCATGAAGTGGAAACATGCTTACAAGCACCATCAGAAAGGGGGGAGCAAGCACTACTCAGCCCCAGATCACATGGCACTAAAAACCCATTCTATCCACAGGGATCTGACAAGACATGGAATCCCACCACAGGCCTAATGGGAATATTGGAGGTAGTTACTGTTCTCTAGCACCCTTCTCCATCATCTTGGGACCTAAATGACTATTCTGTGTCTTTTAATGAACTCCACTTGGAAACATAAATTTTATGTTGGCTTTTTACTTTTTGGTGGTTTGATGATAAAGCTTACCATATAACTATCCATTTAGGGAGAATTTGCTGCTAAATGTTGGGAAATGAGAAGTAGAAACTGGTCACCTCTCCAGTCTCTGAAATAGTCTCCTCAAACTGAGGACAAAGCAACATAAATAACAAATAGAGAAGATGGATTTTTAGTCCTAATGTTAGCTAACTATGTGACTTTAGCTAAGTCATTTGACCTCTCACTTGACCTGTTTCCTCAGTTGTAAAATGAAACAGTTAGACTAAATAATTTCTAAGCTCATGAGGGCTATAATATTCTAACATATCTAATAGTCTATGTTCCTTGTGCCAGCATCCTAAGTTCTAGAGCTCTAAATTTTTATTTTCTTATATTCTATTCTGAGCTTCTTTCCAGTTCTAATATTCCATATTCTAAGGTTCCTACCAGCTCTAACATTCTCTTCTCTAACATTTTACTGGTCTCTGGTTTTATGGCATAGGGCGATAGAGTCCTCATGCTTTTACTTGTTATTGTTTGTTATAGCCATAAACAGGGACTACCAGATGAGGTAGCTTCCCATATAGTACAATCTGAAGAATATTTTGTGTATTTCCTCCTTTCACCCAGTTGAAAGTACATCCCTCTACTTTCATGCCACTCAATTTCCTGAAACTACTCTCTTAATGCCTTCCTCTGAGTTAAGGCTTTATTTAAAGGTCTTTCAAAATATAAAGGATGGGAAGATGTCTTAAGACACTATTTACCTGGTATGGAGAGCAGCATAGTGTAGTAGAAAAAGTGTTGAAATTGGAGTCAGAAGATCAAGTGTGAATTCCAACTTTGACACTGGCTGTATAAACATGAGTAGATAACTTGGCCCCTTTGAGTAAGCCTGTTTTCTTTCCTATAAAATAGGAGCAATAATATACTATTGTCTATTACCACTACTCCCCAGGATTGTTATGAGAAAAGTGCTTTGTAAACTTCAAAGTACTATATAAATGTGTGCTATTACTATTAATGGAAAGAATATTGACTTGGAAGTTGGCCCTGGGTTCCCAATTTGGTCCTGCTACAGCCATTCATTCGATGCCCAAGGCAAATATTCTTTCTGGTGCCTTAGTTTCCTCATCTGCAAAATGAAGTGTGGTATAGGTGAGGTATAATGGAGTCGGAAAACATGGGTTTGAGGCCTAACTCTTCCACCTATTCTTGATGGGGCAAATCCCTGCTCATCTCTGAGTCTGAATGTCGTCCTCTATAAAATGAGAAGGTAGGACTAGAATATCTCTAAGGTTCCTCCAGTTCTAGGGGTATATGATTCAAAAGCCTTGGAAAAATTACTCTCATTAGTGAATTTATCAGATTAACTGCAGGCAGTTCTCCACACCATGAAGACCTGGGATTCCAGAGAGGTAAGTTGAGAAACTTTTGTCAGAGTGGAAAGAGCCCTGGACTAAGAGTTATGAGGCCTGAGCTCCAGTTCTGAGATGTGACAAATCATTTAACCAAGACTATACACATAGTGAGAAAACTAATGAAAAAGAATTCTATTCCATGTGAACCATGGTGCCAGATAAAATGTTCTAGGGTTGCTCTTGTTTGCATTCTTAATGGATTAGCATACACAGAGCTCAATAAAAATATTACCCAAAGGAATAATTTGCATAATTTAAATCTTCTTTGTCATTTGCTCATTTTCATATCATAAAACTAGCATTTCCATTAAAATGCTATTAAGAACATTTCCTGTCTGTATTTATGACAATTTAGATTGAAATCTGATCCCTGGTATTACCCTCCCCTCCCCACCCCCTGCATTGATGACAGTTGTTTTTTTGCTTTCTCATTTCTGTTGATGGCATCTTTTCTCTATGAGTGCATTTTCCCCATTTGTGTAAAAGCTCTGGATTAATAGCCTGTGAGTGATATCTGTAAAGATTGAAGGTACCTTTTATCCTAAGATTATTTATCAGAATTCAGAAAAGATTGGCACTTGCTGCCATTTCAGTGCAGTAAGACTGCTAATATTTGGGAAAGCTCATGCCTCAGCTTACATCATAGAACCTCAGTGTCGAGAAGGGACCTTAGAGGTCATCTAATCCAAAAGCTGTCTAGAGTATGAATCCCTTCTACAATATGCTAGACAAATGGTCACCCAGCCTCCGCTTGAAGACTTCTAGGAAGAACTCATTTTCTTCAGGGGCAACCTTTTCAAATGTTGAGCGGCTCCATTAGAAAGTTTCTCCTTGTATTAAGTCATTACAGACCTGATGTAACATAGTAGAACATTGGCCTTAGAGTTGGAAGGTCTGAATTTGACCTGCCTCAGTCTCTTCCACATGTGATCATAGAAGTCACCTGTCCTTTTAGTTTCTATCTCCTCATATTTAAAATGAGGATAACAATATTTGCACAATCCAATTTCATGGAGCAAAGTTATGGGATGACAGACAAGAGTCACGAGAACAGGGTTGTGGTTTGACTTTGTGAGGGGATATTCACATTGAAGATCAAAGATCCATTTGGGTACCTACATCAGAGGGTTAGTATGAGAAAAGTGTTTGGCAAACCTCAAAGAGCTATGTAACAGAATTTTTAAAGTTCAAAGGGATTTGAATAGCCATCTAATTCAATCTCTACCTGAAAAGGAATCTCTATAACCTACTCAACAAATGTTTATCCAGTCTCTGCATGAAGGCCTCCAATTTCAGGTAATGGACTACATCTATAAGCAACCCATTTCAGTTTTAGATAGCTCTAATTGTTAGGAAGTTTTTTCCTTAAATTAGGCTTAAATCTGCCTGTTTATAACTTCTACCCATTGCTTCCATTTTTGCTTACTGAGACTAAACATATCAAGTTTGTTTTTTTTCACATGATAGCCCTTCAAATACTTGAACACAACTATCATGGACCCCACTGAGTTCTATCTTCATTAAGGTAAAGACAGCCAGGTCTTTTGAATGATCCTCATGTGACATGTTCACATGACTATTAATCATCCTGGTTATCCCTTTCTGTTTGCTTTCCAACTAATCAATACTCTTCCTAAACTGTGGAGCTTAGAACTGTGAACTCGATACTCTAGATGTGGTCTGACCAGGATGTAACAGAGCAGGATTATCCATCCTTTTCTTAACTTTTTTTTTGCCTCTCAATGTATCCCAATATGATATTCACTTTTTTTAAACTGCCACATCAAACTGCTGACTAATATTGAGCTTCCAGCACACTAAAATACAAAGGTTTTTTTTTCAGACAAACATCTTATCATGCCTCTCTAATTCTACATTTGTAAAGCTGATTTTAAAAATCCAAGTCTAAGTTTATATTTACCTTTATGGAAGTACCTTCTTATTAGACTCATTCCAATGCTCCAGCATCTTAAGACCTTTTTCCATCCTTACTCTGACATCTAGTATGTTAGCTATCCTTTCCGGCTTGGTGTCTTTGATCAACGTGACAATTTTGCTTTTAATGAAATTACCTTTTTAAGGGCTTAATAGCACAGGGCCAAACACAGATCTTTAAGCACGTCACTGTAGGCCTTTTGCAAAGTTGGAATTGAGATGTTACTGACTCCTCTTGGAGCTCTACCATTCAGCTAGTCCCAAATCCATCTAACTGTATCATTTAGTATATATCTCAACATCTTCTCTACCAGAATAGTATGATAATTTCAAATATTTTGTTAAAATCTAGGCAAACTATATCTACAGCAGAGCAGTATAGTATCTGTTTATTAACCTTGACCAAAAAAGGAAATAAGGGTAGTATAGGATGACCTGTTCTTAATGAAGCCAGAATATTTTTTTCTGTAGCACTCAAATTTGCCCCTATATTCCTTCCCTCTTCAAAAATCAAATCCTTATAACAAAGAGTTAAAAAAAAAAGGAGTTAGAAAGAAGGGGGTAAAATTCATCAAAACTGATCAACATATCAGAAAAATCTGATCTTATCATAGCTCCCTATACAAAAAAGTGAAAGGTAGGTAGAGGTATCTTCTTCCTTGGGCAAAGCTTGTTCTTTATAATTCTTCAATATTAATTTTTATTGTTTTGTACAGATATTAGAAATATTATAAGGTCCCTATCTCCCATTACAGAATATGCCTCTCCCCCCTAAGAGTAATTTTTAGTGAGATCTCCTTAAATATTACCACCTGGGACTACCTGGAGCTTGGGATAGTGCATCCTGGAAGCAATGCCCTACTTTAAGAAGGACTCAAAAGGCAAGAAATAGGCTGGCAAGATGAGCAGGCAGAAAAAGGTGCGGATCATAGAAAGTTTCTTTAGTGACAAGGAAGATCAAGGTATACCCTCAGAAAGAAGATAGCAACATCAAGGCTCCTATGTCCAAAGCTTCCAAGAAAAATGTGAATTGGTCTCAAGCCATAGTAGTGCTCAAAAATAACTTTGAAGATAAAGTGAGAGAGGTAAAGGAAAAAATGAGAGTGATGCAAGAAAGTCATGAAAAAAGCCAATAGTTTGAAAAGCCAAATGGAAAAGCTCTCTGAAGAAAATAATTGCCTAAGAATTAGGATTTAATAAATGGAAGCCAGTGACTTTATGAGAAACCAAGACACAATAAAGCAAATCCAAATGAATAAAAAATAGAGGGCAATGTGAAATTTCTTCTTGGAAAAACAGCTGCACTAGAAAATAGATACAGGAGAGATAATTTGAAAATCATTGGACTACCTGAAAACCATGATCAAAAAAAGAGCTTATACATCATCTTTCAAGAAATTGTCGGAGAAATTTTCTTTGATATTCTAGAAGCAGAAGGTAAAATAGAAATTGAAAGAATCCATCAATCACCTCCTTAAAGGGATCCCCAAAGGAAAACTTCCAGGAATATTATAACCAAATTCTAGAGCTCCCAGGTCAAAAAGAAAATACTGCAAGCAGCCAGAAAGAAACAATTCAAGAACTGTGGAGCCACAATCAGGAAAGTACAAGATCTAGCAGCTTCTACATTAAAGGATTGGAGGCCATGGAATATGATAATATGAAGGTCAAAGGAAATGGTATTACAACCAAGAAACAGCAAAACAGTATAATCTTTCAGGGGGAAAAATGGGACTTCAATGAAAAAGAGGACTTTCAGGCAAAAAGACCTGAACTGAATAGAAAATTTGACGTCCAAATACAAGACCCTAGAGAAGCATAAAAAGGTAAACAGGTAAAAGAAATCATGAGGGATGTTAAAAGGTTAAACTGTTTACATTCCTACATGGGAAGATGATACTTCTAACTCATAAGAACTTTGTCAGTATTAAGGCAGATAATAGGAATAAATTTAGACAGAGGGCACAGGTGGGAATTGATTATGAAGGGATGATATCTATAAAGCATTTATTTTTTGTTTATCATTTATTTTGTGGGGCGGACAGGGTTGGGTGGCATGCCTGGGATCACAGAGTTGGTGAGTGTCTTGTGTCTCATCAGAGTTGGCTCAAGGAGGGAATAACATACACACTCAGTTGGATGGAATAATATATCTAACTCTGCAGGAAAGTAGGAGGGGATGGGGATAAGAGGGAGGAGTGAAAGAAGGGTGGGTAGAGTGGGGGAGGGGGCAGTCAGAAGCAAAACACTTTTGAGGAGGGATAGTGTAAAAGAAGATAGAAAATAGAGTAAATATGGGGAGGGAATAGGATGGAGGGAAACAGTTAACAATAGTAACTGAAAAAAAATTTGAAGCAGAGGCAAGAGTGATGTAAGATGATGATGATGGATGATGATTAAAGGAAGATGAGGGTTGGTGATGATTATGATGATGACAAAATATGTTATTTACTTTGCTGGGATATTGTGAAGAAACTTCTTTGTCATGTATAAGGTCCTATGTAAATGTTATCTATTACTGTTGTTGCAATAATCAACTTCATAGGTTTGTTGTAAGGAAATATCTCTTTAAAGTACTATATAAATGTAGTTTACTGTTTACAAAATGATGAGCAGGATGCTATCAGAAAAACCCTGAATGACCTGCATGAGCTGATGCAAAGTGAAATGTACTGTATACAAAATAACAGCAATATTGTGAGATGATCTGCTGTGAATGACTTGGTTATTTTTAGCAATGCAGTGATCCAAGATGAGTCTGAATGTCTTGTGAAAAATTCATTCCATCTACAGAGAGAGATCTGATGGTATCTGAATACAGATTGAAGCATAATTTTTTTTCATTGGTGCCTTTATCTGAAGTTTTGTTTTTGTCTGTTTTCTTTCACAACCTGGCTAATGTGGAAATGTTTTGAATGACTGCTCATGTATAGCTTATATTGAATTGCTTGAATTCTTGGGGGTGGGAGTAGGGAGGGAGGGAGGAACGGAATTTGGAACACAAAATTTTAAAATAATTGATGTTGGGGCAGCTAGATGGCTCAATGGATAGAGCACCGGCCCTGGATTCAGGAGTACCTGAGTTCGAATCCAGCCTCAGACCCTTAACACTAGCTGTGTGACCCTGGGCAAGTCACTTAACCCCAATTGCCTCACCAAAAAAAAAAAGAAAGAAAGAAAGAAAAATAATTGATGTCAAAAATTTGTATTTTACATGTAATTTGGGAAAATAAAATTCTAAATATAAAAAAGAAAAGAAAATCCCTTAGTGGGACCCAAAGTATAAATATGTGGGGTTGATTTTCATGCTGTACTGGATTGTGGAAGCCCGTGGAGAAGAGGTACTTAATGAGTAAGTTAAGGTTTGGGATTTACAATCACTGTTAATTCATTAGGCTGTTACTTTATTGGACTTCTTGCTTATTTCATTTTATTTTATTTTTCTTGCTTTATTTTATTGGGCAAAAGCCCAGTGGAAACAAATTTGTTTGCTCTATCTTTGATGTATAATTTATCTGTTAGGTTAATTGGGGGGGAGGGCGGTTTTTTTTTCCTGAGAATTAGTGGGGATTAGAGAAAATGCCCAGTCCTCCATCTTTGTCACTTGACCCAGAACCCATGGTGTTGGGTTATTTTTTCATCACAGTTTCCCTTTCCCAATATTCACCACTCTACCTGCCCTTTATTTTTAATTTTTTAATTTTTTTTTTTGGCGGGACAATGAGGGTTAAGTGACTTGCCCAGGGTCACACAGCTAGTAAGTGTCAAGTGTCTGAAGCTGGATTTGAACTCAGGTCCTCCCGAATTCAGGGCCAGTGCTCTATCCACTGCGCCACCTAGCTGCCCCTCTACCTGCCCTTTAATGATCCAATCTAAAAGTCTCCCAGGAATTGAAGTCAAGCTATAGTCTTTGTATTCCTCCTTTTTAAAAAAAATCAGAACAATATTATTGTACCTCTCCTGTTTTCCATTTTTCAGATACTACTGAAAGTGAGTCACCAATCACAACTGCCTATTCTTTCAGTACCTTAGTACATAGTTCATGGGGCCAGGTGACTTGAATTTTTAAAGGAAAACTTCATGCTCTCTTACTATCTCCTTACTTATCTTGGATATCAACTCTCTTCTTAGCCATTTTTGTTCAGTTATCCCCAGTACAAAAGTCATTTTGCTTGGCAGAAAAATCAGAAGCAAGATAGGAATAGAGGAGCTCAGCCTTCTGTTATCTGTCAGTTATCTTCATAACATCAATCCAACGCAATGGTCCTTCCCTTCTTTGATCCCCCTTTTCTTCCAATATAGTTTTTTGTTTTGTTTTGTTTTTTTGCGGGGCAGTTGGGGTTAAGTGACTTGCCCAGGGTCACACAGCTAGTAAGTGTTAAGTGTCTGAGGCCGGATTTGAACTCAGGTACTCCTGAATCCAGGGCCGGTGCTCTATCCACTGTGCTATCTAGCTGCCCCCCCAATATAGTTTTAAAAAACCTTTTTGTGGTCTTTACTTTTCCTTTCCAGTTTTGGCTGATTCTGAGTTTTGAAAACACTTGGAATTGTTTTTACAGGACTATGCCACACTTCATATTATCTTTGCTTTCATCTTCTCTCTGTGAATTTTTAAAACATCTAAGTGGGTCGATGATTTATTTGTGTATCTACATTAACCTCTTCATAAAACTCCCATTTTTGCCTCTCACTGTTATTGTTTTACCCTTTGTGTCTTCAAATTGTCATTCTTGAGAGTTTACCATCCCTCCTAGGTTAACTTCCATTGTATAATTTTAGCCCATGAGATTTTTCCTTCTCCTCCTTTGAACCTTTTGAAATCTGCTTTCTCAATCCAGGGTACATGCCAGACTGTTCTAGTATTTTCTTTTCTTCTATATCACAAATTCGAAGAGGTAGTGGTCACACGACCCCCTTATCCTGGAATTCCCTTCATTTCTATTTCATGAACTAGTTCTTCCTCACTGTTAGTGAAAATCAGTTCTAGATAGACTTTTTGAAGTATAAAATTATCATTAAGGCAAATCTAGAAGGTATTAGGTGTTCTTCCTTTGTCAAAGTGAGCACCACCACCAGCTGTCTAGATAATTAAAGTCCTCTATTATTCCTATACCATGCTTCTGTGCCAGACTTGTTTCCCAAACTCCTAGTCTGATTCCTCCTTTTGTCTAGGTCATTTGTAGATGCTTCCCATCTGCTTCGTAGATTTCCTCACATAAATATACCTTCTTGATATATAGTTACCCCACCCACACACACACTTTCAACTCTCCTTTTGTTGTTGTTATTTTTTAAAAAATAAAATATGCCCATCCAGACCATATTCCAGGGAGGAACTTCATTTATTCCCTATGCACGTACTTCATAGTCAGTTTTCCTGCTCCTATCCCTGATGCCCTTTTTATTTTAAAGTCCTTTTCATTACATTTATAAAACCAAACAAACATATTTTTTACCAACCTGTTAGGTGTATCCCATCCATGGCTAGGAGCCTGTTGTTGCTCTATTTTAAACTAGAAGTCCAAGTTCTATTTTCAAACACCATTTCCCCAAGTCAATCTTTCTTTCTTTTTCTTTCTTTCCTCTTTCCTTCTCTCTCCATCTCTCTCTCATATTCTATGTCTTCAGTGGGCAGCAGTGAAGAGAACATAGCCTGTGACTCTGTGATCTTCAATATCTTGCTCAAGACATGGTCATTTGGGGCAATACTTTTTTTAAAGTATTTTTTTTCAATTAACAAAAATCTATCTTCTCTCCCTCCTACCTTCCCTAATTCCCATTGAAAAGGAGAGAAAAACAAACCTTGGTATCAAATCTGTATAGTTAAACAAAACAAATTTCTGTATGTTTTGGCAATACTTTTAAAGGTTCCTCTTGGCAGTATTATTTGTGCCTATGTGAATCACCAGAAGTAGGTAGTAGTCATCTGTTTTGACAAATTTGTCTTTTGTCCTGGATACATGGCCCAGAAAGAGAACAGACCTTTCTGTTGCTATCAGATTTACATTAGCTACCTAAATATCCCTGATTAGGGATTAATTAGCTACCAGTATTCTTCTCTTCTTTTTCTAACTTTTGTTGGATGATCTATGGTCCTTCTTTATCATTCCTTGAAGATCAAGCAGCTGCTTTCTCTTTAGAACATATGCACCTCTTTCTTCTTCAGGAAGACCTTCAAATCTGCTTTTTTAGACCAAAGTGTATAATTGTCTTTTTCTTTCCTTTCTTCCTTTGTGTGGCATTCTTCTACTTTTTCCCTCTCACTCTCTCTCTTTTTTTTAAGTGGGGCAATGAGGGTTAAGTGACTTGCCTAGTAACTGTCAAGTGTCTGAGGCCAGATTTGAACTCAGGTACTCTTGAATCCAGGGCCAGTGCTTTATCCACTGTGCCACCTACCTGCCCCCCCCCACTCTCTTTAAGCTATGATTTGTTTTGGTTCTATATTGCAGACTTTTACAGATTACCTGTGAGGTCTCATATAACAAATTAAAATAATTAAGTAAAATTAATGATATAATGACCTCATGTGAAATTTCATTCAACATTTCATATCTGTAGCATCCACTTACACTTCTATTTTTAAATTATTTTAATTCACAGAAATCTGTTTTTTCCTCTTACCTCCCACTTCATTGAAAATAAAAGAAGAAAAAAGAAAAGCAAATTCCTTATTAACAAATATGCATAATCAAGCTAAACAAATTCCCTCATTGGCTATGTTTTTAAAAAATGTTTCATTCTATACTCTGAATCCATTACATCTCTGTCAAGAAATGATCATCACTCTTTTGGAATCATGGATAGTCATTGGTTTTTATCATATTTCATATAGATTTGAGAGTTTTTGTCTTAACAATATTGCTATCATCTAAATTGTTCTCCTGGTTCTGCCTATTTCATTTTTCATCAGTTTATAAAGGTTTTCAAAATTGATAGTTTTTATAATGTTGGTTATAAATTGGTTTTTTCTGGTTCTGCTTACTTTACTCTCTATCAGTTGATATGTCTTTCCACATCTCTTTGAAATTATGTTTCCTCATTTCTTATGGCACAATAGCATGTCTTCATATTCATATTGTTGTTGTTATTCAGGTGTTCTTCATGACTCCATTTGATGGTTTAGTTAGGTATTTTTTGCAAAGATATTGGAATAGTATGCCATTTTCTTCTCCAGAGTAGTATACCATTTTCTTCTCTAGCTCATTTTACAGATGAGGAAACTGAGATAAAAAGAATTGAGTGACTTTCTCAGGGTCACACAGCAAGTAAGTATCTGAGACTGAATTTGAACTCAGGTCTTCCGGACTCCAGGTCCAGCACTCCAACTACTGTGCTATCTAGCTACCCTTTGTATTCATATACCACAATTTATTCAGCTGTGCCTCAACTAACAGGCCTCCCTTTAAGTTTCCAGTTTTTTGCCATTACAAAAAGAACCAAGATATATATATATATATATGTGTGTGTGTGTGTGTGTGTGTGTGTGTATGTATATGTATATATATTTATGTGTATATATATGTATATATATGAAAGCTTTTCCTATTTTTCTTTAATCTTATGAGGGGATAGAGCTAGCAGTGATCTAGCTAGATTAAAGGGTGTGCACTGTTTTGTGCATGTTATCTTTTGTGTATAATTCCAAGTTGCTTTCCACAGTGGTTGTATCCATTCACAAATATACCAATAGTACATGAATATGCCTGTTTTCCTATAGCCCTTCCAACATTTATCATTTTTGTCATTTCTGTCAGTTTGATGGGTGTGTTCTTCTTTCTAACCTCTTCACAAAGGTCAGGTTATCCTTCTGCCAGTTCAGATCCTCTACTCCTTCAAAGCTCCTATCTCTCTCTCTCTCTCTCTCTCTCTAAAGGAATAGTTCATTGATAGGAAGAGCAGAGACTTTTATTTTTGTCTTTGTATCCTTAGCACCTAGCACAGTATTTGGCATATAGTAGACATTTAATAAATGTCTGTAGATGATTAATTGTCCTTTATAATCTGGAGTGTGAAAAGAGTATTCCTGGCCCCTTTCATGTTTTCTAGAAGGGAAAACTAGCTTACACTTGGAACACAGATAATAATCACTTGGCTATGACAAAAAAAAAAATTCCAAAACACACACACACATACACACGCACACACACACACACACACACGTACTGTGTAAATCATTATGAAATTCTTCCTGGTTTTCATACTGATTGATATTCTCAGCCTTATTGGTTGAACTGCTTGTAGAATTTTATTCTTCCCTCCCTAAGCATCACCTTAAGAGGACTACAGCTTTTTATTACTTAACTTGACAACCATGTCCAACTTTTCCCCCTAGTCAACAGCTTTAGAGCCACATTCTACTTCTTTCCTCTTCTCTCTCTAACCTTATGCACCCACTAATTTGTTTTACTTGCCTTAACTATCTTTGCCAACTATTTTTCCTTGAGCGCTTCTCTTCAGATTTTTATTCCCCATTCCTTTTCTTCTGTCAGATTGAGTCTTCCTTTAGTTTATCCTCAAACTCTCAACTATCTCCTCCCTTAAATCAAATCTCTAGCCTTCTTTTTGCATTCACACATCTTTAAATTGCCTTTACAATGTCCTCTTATCCAGTTTAAATCCTTCTCTCTTCCCCCATTCTTCTCCCACCTTGGCAAAAGTAAAATCAATAAGAGTCTCTCTTTAGTTGTTGTTTATTTCAGTGGAATGTAATCTCCTCAGGGCTAGGATTGTTTGATTTTTGTCTTTTGAACCCCAGCACCTAACAAGGGTTCTTGCTGTCACTGAAAGTGTTCGAGAAGTGGCTTAAAAGGCCAGCCATCAAAAATGTTGTAGAGGAAATTCTCCAAGAATCTGTGTTGCTAAGATTCCTTGGTTAAAAGACTCACTGGTTTCAATGTCACGGCAATCAAAAGAGATACAGAGAGAGAAACCCAACTGTGCTATTCATAGACTCTTTCCTTTAAAATGACCTATCTGTAAGAAAGACCAATGAATTATTCATTGGTACGCTGAGTTTTGATGAAGACCCAACCAATTAGAGTTTATGATATCTTCTGTCATTTGAGGACAAGTTTCCCAACTATTTGACCCCCTACTCTTCTAAAAAAAAAAATATGACTGAAGTCCTTCTCTGCCTTCCCTAGATTAAAGGCTTGGTTGCTTTAGCAATAGTCTTAAAGTGTCTGAAGATAGTAAGTACAAAAGATAATGATTTATATTTTGTTTGCTTTTTTTATGTGTGCATGGGGAGGGAACTTGTGTCTGTCAATCATATTATAATTGAATGAGCCAAAGATGTTATTTCCTATTCACAGTGACCTCTGAGGTGCTATAAGTCCCATCATCACTGAAAAACAAACTTAAAGTAGCTCATCATTTTGTTAACTGGGACTGCTTGGAATTCATAGAATATTAGATATGATCTCAGGAGAGTTAGTTGATTCTCTCAGCCTCAGTTTCCTGATCTGTAAAAGGGGAATAAAAGTAGTACCTACTCCATTGGGTTGTTGTGAAGACCAAATAAGATCAAATGTAAAAATGCTTTCCAACCTTTAAAGTGCTGTATAAATGTTACCTATTATTATTGAAGCTGGAAGAGATCTGGTTAGAGACCATATAATTCAACCTTCTTATTTTACAGAGAAGGAAACTGAGACCCAGAGCAATGAGATGATTTGTTAAAGGTCATACAGTCACTTAGTGGCAGAGCCAGTCTCTTGACTCCTTTCTACTCATCAGAACTTAATTATTTCAGCAGTTTCCAACCCAAATGTTACATGAATACTTTTTCTTTAAAATTAAAAAGTTCATGTAGGCAGCTAGGTGGTGCAGTGGATAAAGCACCAGCCCTGGAGTCAAGAGTACCTGAGTTCAAATCCAGCCCCAGACACTTAACACTTGCTAGCTGTGTGACCCTGGGCAAGTCACTTGACCCCAATTGCCTCACTTAAAAAAAAATTTAAAGTTCATGGCAAAGATAGGTGATTTATATGCTTTCTTTGTGAACTCATAGTAAAACACACACACACACACATATATATGTATGTTTTGTTTTTTTTTTTGTGGGGCAATGGGGGTTGAGTGACTTGCCCAGGGTCACACAGCTAGTAAGTGTCAAGTGTCTGAGGCTGGATTTGAACTCAGGTACTCCTGAATCCAGGGCCAGTGCTCTATCCACTGCGCCACCTAGCTGCCATATATGTATGTTTTAAAACAAAAAATCAATTGAATCAATTGCGGTTCCAGGTAACATTTCTTTCTTTTCACATTTTTGATAAAGCTATTATATTTTTTAAAAAGCTGTTATAAAAGCTTTTCCCCAATATATTTTTATCTACATCAGTTATACAATTATATTCCTAATAATTGGAGTTGTGATCAAATGAAGGTTCGATTGAAAATATTATATTTGACATGAGGAGACTTAGATTCAAGTATTGATTAGACTATTCACTATCTATGCGATCTTCACCTTTAGAGATCTTAGTTTACTTGTCTCTAAAAGGAAGAGATTGAATTAGATACTAAGGTCATGAATAGCCTTGACATTCCTTATTCTATATTGTAACACTGTATGATCTAAGAATCTTTCTAGAACTAACATTTTATGTTTTAAGGTCCATTCTAGGTCTAGTGTTTTGTGCTTTTAGATTTCTTCCAGCCCTAATATTTATTCTTTCATCTGTTGTCTGGCAAATGCAATAAAGGGAGTTCTGTTTGTTTGTTTTTGATGTACTTCAGATCTGAACAATGTAATAAAATATCAGGAATGAGAGAAGAATCCAGAGAGGGAACAGATGAACCACAGCCAGCAGAGATTTTTGATGCAGAGGCTTATATGAACAATGAAGCCAACTTACCCTCGATCTGCCTCAAGCAAGTATTCCCAAAGTATGCAAAGCAGTTCAACTATTTGCGTTTGGTGGACAGGATGGCCAATCTGTTTATCCGATTCCTTGGGATAAAGGGGACAACAAGGTTGGGACCAACAGGGTTCCGCACCTTCATAAGGTTGGTAAGGCCAAACATTACTCTGTATTTTCACAAACAATATATGCACTATCCCTGTGTGTTGCTGCTAAATTGGAGAGCTTAAGTATTGCTCAGTGGAAAGAGCTTTGACTGTGGAATCAGAGGACTTGGGTTCAAATTCTGTCTCATGATTATTACTTTGGTGACCTTGAGGCAGTCACTGAAACTTACTGGCCTCAGTTTCTTCCCTTATAAAATAAAGGGCTTCAGCTGTATGGCTTCTGAAGGCTCACCTCTAGACTTGTGATCTTATGACCTCCACATTTTCCTAAAGCTAATAACTCACTAATAAATCACTTTATGTACATTATCTCATAATCTTTGATCTTTGAAATTCCCTGTCAGGTAAGTGACCCAACCAAGTGTAATTGTCACCATTTTATAAGTGAAAATAATCAGGGTTCAAGGAGTAGAAATGATTTGGTCCGGGCTACAAACCTAATAAGTGGTGGAGCCAGGATATGAATCCAGGGCTTCTCTCTCCCAGGCCAGGAATTATTCTACTTTGACTCTCCAAATAAATCATATATGCGCGTGCACACAAATATATATATACACTTACATGTGTATGTATGTATACATGTGTATGTGTGTATATCTATTTATAATTCCCCTGAAAGGAAGGTAGACAGAGGAAATAAAGGAGACTGAATAGGTTTGCTCAATTTTAAGTACAGATCACAGCCACAATGAGAAACAATACGATATGATGGATAGAGAGCTGGCCTTAGAGCCAAGAAGAGCTGACTTTCATTCCCACCTCTAACAAATACTAGCTGTGTGACCCTGGGCAAGTCACATAACTTCTCTGTCTTCTAGGACATTCTTTAAAACTATAAATTGCAGAAAAGGTGACACTTCATTGGTGGATGGAGTTTTCTCACTGGGTTCTTTATTCCAGTGAAATCACAGGTCCAAACCCTTTTCTGAGCTGCAGTTTTCTTATCCATCAAATGAATGGGTTACATTGATCCCTTCTAGTTCTAAAAGGATATTTTACTATGTATGCATGCATGCATGTGTGTATTCATATTTACTTCAATATTTCATATATCTATGATTTCAGTTCAGTTGGACAAACATTAATCAAATGCCTATGATGTGCGGAGGACACAGACAGGAATGAAACAAAGCTTACATTCTACTTTTGTGATATTTTGGGGACATATATAGGTATAGTGCAATGATCATTAGAGCTTTATTAGCTGGGGGGATTTGAGGAAGCCTTCTCAGAGGACTCAAAGGAGTCTGAAATGCTGAGATGAGGAGGAAGTACATTCCAGGCATGTGAAATAGACATGGAGGTGTAAGATGAAATGTCAGGATGGGGAAGCAGCTAGTAGTCATGTTTGACTGGAATGTAAAGTTCATAAAAGGAAGTAGTATGCTGTAAGGCTAGAAAACAGGGAAGATAGGGGCAGTCTGTGGAGAGCTGCAAAGGCCAGACTGAGGAATTTGGATTTTATCCTCTAGGTAGTAGGGAAACCACTGAAGGGTTTTCAACAAGGGAATGACATAGTCAAGTCTGTGCCTGAAGAAAATGACTTTTGACAGCTCTGCCAGAAGGAAGAGTCTGGAATCAGGGAAACCAGTTAGGAGGCTTTTATAATAGGTCAAGTGGCAGGTGATGAGGATCTCAATCAGGGTGGTAGAAGTGTGACTGGAGAGGAGGGGATGGTTGCAAGAGATATTGTGGAGATAGAATTGGTGAGATATAGCAACTGACTGGATATAAATAGTGGAATACACATAGAAATCAAAGATGATTTTTAAGTTATAAGCCTGGGTGACTTGGAGGATGGTGATACCCTCTATGGGAGAAAAGATGGGTTTAGAGACAAAAATTGAGTTCCATATTGAACATATAGAGTTTGAGGTATATATCTATTTGAGGTTTGATGTGTCAATCTATTTATATTTCTTCTGAAAGGAAGGTAAACAGAGGAATGATAGATGACTGAATAAGTTTCCTCAACTTTAAAAACTGATCATGGGGCAGCTAGGTGGCGCAGTGGATAGAGCACTGGCCCTGGAGTCAGGAGGACCTGAGTTCAAATCTAGCCTCAGACACTTAACACTTACTAGCTGTGTAACCCTGGGCAAGTCACTTAACCCCAATTGCCTCCCCAAAAAACAAAACAAAACAAAACAAAATTCTGACATTGATTACCTAGATGAGCATGGGCTACAGAAAAACTTGGCCACATTTTGATTATTTACTTAATCAAAGCAGTTCATAAAGACCATTTGCTAATGAAGTAGGTTGCCATTTTTCAAACAGGAAAAACCTACAGGAATGTAAATATCTGTAGATAGTAGAATCCATCATACCATGTTGTTTCTCATTTGAGCTCTTAGAGCCTCAATTGATCTGTAAAGGGGATAATAATACATATAGTCCCTTCCTCACAGTTTTATTATGAAGCTCAAAATAGATAATATATATAAAGAGCTTTTTAAAATGTAAAACTCAGTACATTTCTATAATTATAATTATACTATAACAATATCATTATTCTAAACTATAATTATTATTCAGTAATAATTACTCTTGTTATAATTTTTTATAAGTCACAGGAGAGGGTGAGTAAAGGAGAAGGTTAGCACTGTAAGGGGCCTTAGAAAGTTAAAACACAGAATATTTAGACTGAAAAGGACCTTAGATCATAGAATGTTAGACTTGAAAGGGGCTTTAGAACTAAGAATATTCTAATTGGAGAGGGAAGCATGGTATAATGAAGAGAACACTAGATTTAGAATTGAAGGACCTGGATTTGAATCCTCACTCGGCTACTATTTATTTCCTGTGTAAACATGGTGAAGTGATTGCACTATTCTTCATTATAAAATTAAAGACTTTGAACATATTATCTCCCAGTTTTAAGTTGCTTATTCTTTAAAACTTAAATTTCATATGCTAACGCTGGGATAAAAGAAATCTTATATGAGGAGAATTATTGTGACATGTTCCTGTTCATCAGGGCATAAAGAGATGGCCTCAGAAAGGGGATGAGATTGAAGAACTGTCCTAGTAGAAAAGTGACGGTCAAAAAAGCGAATGTGATATTAGTCTGCACTAGTAGTGAGGAGTAAAGGATGCCAGCTGGGCACTGTATGGGAAGAAAAGAAGATGGACTGGCCACATGGCAAGAGCCATCCAGGGCACTTTACTGGACTCCTTGTGTCCTTGGGCTGTCAGGAGAAAACATAGAAGACCTCCAGCAGGGTGAATGGGTCCCCTGTGGCAAACTTGGAAAGCAAATGAATGGGAATCATGCAGGAGGACCTGGCACGGATAAGTAGGAATCTGCATCATTGGAGGGAACTCCTGAATTGATGAGATCCTACATCCATGTGTTTACTTGAATATATTGGGCAGCATTCAAAGATCCAGGAAAGTTACAGTCCTACCATTCTCTGCTCTGGTCAGACTACAAGCATATTAAGTGTTTGTTAAATGGCAGAGACTATGTTAAGCACTGGAGGTGCAAATACAAGTAAGCAAGATCTCTCTGCCCTCAAAGACCTTGCATTCTAATGAGGGAAGGCAAAGATAGAGCTGGAGAAGGGAAGGGAGAGGCATAAGCCAATCTATCAGAGCCGAAGTCCAGGTTCCTGGTAGAGAGTAAGCCAAGGTGACCTGAATTATGACAGTGTGGCATGGAGCAGTAGAGTATTCTTTTCAATACCACCTTTTGGAAATCCCATTTTAGGAAAGAAATTGAGAAACTAGAAGATGGACAGAGGAAAGTTATGAGAGTAGAGTACTATAAACCTTGTGATGACTATCAATTGAGGGGATTAGGCATATTCTAGAGAAGAGATTGACTTTGTCTTTCCCTTACTCAAACCTTCAGTGACTTGCCTATTGTCTTTTATGATAAAATACAAACTCCTCAGCCTGCCATTTAGGGACTTTCACAATTACATCCCACCAATATTTTCAGTTTTATCTCTTACTATTCCCTTTCATAGATCTATGTTCTAGCCAGTTTGGCTGCTAGCTGTTCCCTGAACTCATTCCTCTACATCCTGCCTCATCATATTTACCCAGTCCATTCCTCAAGTCTGGAATCCACTCACTCATTATATCTACCTCATAGAATCATTGTCTTTCCTAAAGGTTCAGCTCAGGTGCCATTTCCTCCACTTATTTTCCTGGATTTGTCTTCAGATTCTTAAGTTATCCTGTATTATGCTTAAATGTAGATATATCCTCTCTAACACCACTCTTCCACCACCACAACCTCCTTGAAGACAAGAGACTGTTGTGTTTTTGTCATGCTATTCTAAGTGCCTAATATAGTGCTAGATTTTTGAATATAAAAAGCCCTTAGTTCATATTTATTGGATAGTCATTCACATCGGTGTTTGAAGGACTATTATGTGGAAAATATTCTGCTTGGCTCCACAAGGCAAAACTAGGAAATTGCAGAGAAGCATATTTAGGTTCCATGTCATGAATAACTTTTTTTTGTTTGTTTGTTTGTTTGTTTTGTGGGACAATGAGGGTTAAGTGACTTGCCCAGGGTCACACAGCTAGTAAGTGTCAAGTGTCTGAGGCCGGATTTGAACTCAGGTACTCCTGAATCCAGGGCCGGTGTTTCATTCACTGTGCCACCTAGCTGCCCCTATGAAAAACTTATTAACAATCAGAGCTTTTGAGGCAGCTAGGTAGTGCAGTGGATAAAGCACTGGCCCTGGGTTCAGGAGAACCTGAGTTCCAATCCAGACTCAGACATTTGAAGCTTACTAGCCGTGTGACCCTGGGCAAGTCACTTAACCCTCATTGCCCTGCAAAAAAACAAAAACAATCAGAGCTCTCCAGATTGAAATATTGTGGCTTTAAAGGTAGTATATTCCTTTTCTCTAGAGGATAACAAGCAGAAGCTGGATCATCATTTTCTCAGGGGTCTTGCAGGTAGGATTTTTGCTACTTGGATTAAATAACCTCTTAGATCTCCTCCAACTCTGAGAATCTGCACTTTTAGAGAAATGTTAACCATCCTGGATCTAGTTATGAAGCTATGGCTTCAAATGTGTGCATACACAGTATACTTTCTGATTTTTCATTCCCTTGGTCTCTATAATTAAAGCCATTTGCATGAAAAAATGATTTTTGTTCCTCAAGAATCTGTTAGTTCCTGTAGTCATCATTCCAGTCTGAGACCACGCAATTTGTTAGTGGAAATGATCATGAAGTGGAGAATTAAGAATGTCTTCAGGTGAGGAATAGATGGTATCAGCAGAAGGAATGATTCAGACAAAGACCATTTCTTCCCCTACAAATGTCTTTAGTAATTAGGAATCCAGGAAGAAAAAAATGCAGAAAATATTTTATAACTGTTAATAGATTTTCTTTTCAAATTGTACCAAGAGATCTCAACAGCTCTTTAATATAAAAAATCCTTTCTCTACTATGTACTTAGAGAATTTAATAAAAAGTAGTTTCTTTTGCTACATTTTCTCTTCTTGCTTTACATTCTATTTTATTATAAGCTTAATATTTATCCAGATATTTAGATCCTAACTAAATACTGTGCACTGAAAGTGACAAAAGATATGTAACTGGTAGACTAGATAAAATCATAGAATCATGGAAATAAAAAAGGACCCAGGCATCATCTAGTCTAACTCCTATCAACAGCACAATAGATATATAGTCACTCCCTATAGATAATAATAGTTTGCAATGTCTATGGTGCTTTACAGTTTATGAAGCCTGTTCTTCCCCAAGCCTAGCGAAGTGTAGGCAATAGAAGTATCATCTCTATTTTACAGAGGAGGAAACTGATGGGAAGACTGATGATGCTGTGATTTGCTTGTGGTCACATAACTATTGAGGGAACCTGAAGTGTCATGATTTGCCCATGGTCATATAGCTATTAAGTGCTAGAGCCAAGATGCATAATAACAATGTTAGAGCTGGGAAAGGGATCTGAAGAGATCATTTGCTCTCATTGAGGAAACAGAGATTCACAGAGGTGACATGAGTTATCACACAGTAACTGGCAAAGCTGGCACCTGGACCCAGGTTTCCTCCTTCCCAATTCAAGGCTCTTGCCAGTCCACCAGGCTACCTCAGATCAGTGCAAGGTAAGCCCCATTTCACTTTGTACCACCTTTCTGACAACTCCTCAAGTATAGACAGAGCAAAAAAAGATAAACATTCCAATTTAATTTACTTTCAATGTCCATCTCTTGTAAAGTGTTGCATAGCTCAGCAACTTTACTAGTGAATTATGCTAATGTCAGTCTGGCCATATTATATTTTTCTTTTCTACCAATAAAATGAGAAATAATGAAGTGTCTCTCTCTTGTCTAGACTTAGCTCCATAAGGCATGTTTTCATTTCTTCCTCTCAGTAGGTATATAAGAACTGAACATACTGTCATTTATCAAGCACCCCTCTTAAAAACTGCTGGGGTGAACAGAATTGGTTTGGGTTTTCTTTTTGTCAGATGCAGAAATCTGCTGTTGACATCTCCTTTTTTGAGGGAAAATGAATTTTAGTTATTTTCTTTCTGTCAAGATTATTAATTTGGGGGGCAGCTAGTCGGCACAATGGATAAAGCACTGACCCTGGATTCAGGAGGACCTGTGTTCAAATTCAGCTTCAAACACTCGACACTTACTCGCTGTGTGACCCTAGGCAAGTCACTTAACCCTCATTGCCCACCCCCCAAAAATATTAATTTGGGGGCAATATGTACAATTCATGGTTGTTGTTTGTATTATCAGCTGTGTCTGACTCTTGACTGTGACCCTGTGAACCATACTGTCCATAGAATCCTCTTGGCAGAGATATTGGAGTGGTTTGCCATTTCCTTCTCTGGTGGATTAAGACAAACAAGTTAAGTGACTTGCCCAGGGTCACATAGTTAGTAACTGTCTGAGGTTGGATTTGAAATGAGGTTTTCCTGACTCCAGGCCTAGTGCTCTATCCACTGAGCCACCTGGTGCTTCCAATTCATTGTAATAGCAGCTCTTCATCCCTCCCAACCCCTAATTCTTTTGGATTCCCTTTTTTATTTAATATTTTATTTTCCCCAAATTACTTATAAAAAACATTTTTGACATATAAAAAATGTTATTTATTTATTTTTGGCAGGGCAATGGGGGTTAAGTGACTTGCCCAGGGTCTCACAACTAGTGTCAAGTGTCTGAAGCCAGATTGGAACTCAGGTCCTCCTGAATCCAGGGCAAGTGCTTTATCTACTGAGCCACCTCGCTGCCCCCAATTTTTGACATTTAAAAAAAAATTATGTTCTGAATTCTGTCCTTTCCTCCATCTCCTCTCCCCCTTATTGAGAAGGCAAGCAATTCGATATAGGTTAAACATGCACAGTGATACAAAAAACACTCAATTCTTGCAAAGGACTACTATACCCATTGCATGCACCATTCATTGCCTTCACAAGGAGATTCTAGTAAGCATTAAAATACTTGTTTATCTCTAGAAACCAATGGTACCTTAAGATTTTATTAAATATATCATATCGTATAATTTCCTTCCCTATAGCTTTGCCAACTGATCTTACGTAAAATTTTGAATCATAAAATGTTAAAGCTGAAGAGACCTTTAAAAAATAGGATTTTAGAACACAGAACATTAAAACTAGAAGGGATTATAAGAGCATAGAATGTTAGTTTAGGAAAGAAATTCAGAGGTCAACTAGTCCACCCTGTTTATTTTACAAGTAGGAAAACTACAGCCCCAAAGGGAGCAGTGATTGGCACAAGTTTACATATGATGCAGCCATTACTAGCTCTCTAGCTTTCTCACTCCCTATCCAGTGCTTTTTCTGATAGGCAAATCAATCAGGAACAAGCATTCATTAAATACCTACTGTGTTCTGGATACTACTATGTTCCACATTTTCTCTCATAAGAAGACATCAACAACAGATTTTTGGATCTGAAAAAAAAAAAAACCCAAGCCAATTCTATATACCCTAGCAGTTTTTTCTGGGATAAAAAAAAAAACAAAAAATGAAACAGTTCCTGTCCTCAACGAGCTACTATTTTATTATGGGAGGTAGGGACATATATATATATATATATATATATATATATATATATACATATATATACACATATATATACATATATATGTGTGTGTGTATACACACATACATATATAAACATGTATAAATCTGTATGTATATGCATATATGTACACACATATATAATACAGAGTAATATGGTGGGGGGGTGCTATCAGCTGGGGAATTGAGAAGGGCCTCATTGGAGAGGATAAGGCTTGACCTGAGCTTTGAAGGAAGGAGAGATGAAGAGAGAATAAAGCACAAAATCCCTTTAACAAAGGCAAAGAGATGAGAAATAGAATGTTGTATATCATGAACAATAACCAAAAAAGAACCATTTGGCTGAATTGTAGAGTGTGTGAAGGGGGAGTAGGGTATGATTAGGCTAGAGAGTTTGGTTGGCATCATCTTGTGAATAGCTTTAAATGACAGAGAAGTGTGTACATGACCCTAAAGGAGCCATTTGAAGTTTGTTGAATAGGTAAATGCCATGGTCAGATCTGAGTTTAAAGAAAACCACTTTG
This sequence comes from Dromiciops gliroides, assembly GCF_019393635.1. Taxonomy (NCBI): domain Eukaryota; kingdom Metazoa; phylum Chordata; class Mammalia; order Microbiotheria; family Microbiotheriidae; genus Dromiciops; species Dromiciops gliroides. Next base: position 384,935,101 of record NC_057862.1, on the reverse strand, counting down.
GCGGCTGTGTGGAGGATAGATTAGAGAGGAGAGAAACTTGAGGCAGGAAGAGCAATTGATAGACTTAAAATAATCCAGGTAAGAGGTTATGAGAGAGCCTGAACTAGGTGGGGGTGGCCATGTGAGTAGAGAGAAGGCATGGTTACAAGAAATGTTAGAGATTGGAATTGACAAGATTTTTCAACGTTTTGGATATGTGGGGTAAAGGAGAATGTGAAATTGAAGATGACTCTGAGATGGCATACCTGGATGGCAGGAAGGATGGTAGTACCTTCAAAAGAAAAAGGAAAGTTTAGAGGTAGGGTGTATTTGTGGGGAAAGATAATGAGTTCTGTTATGTGGAGTTTAAGACGTCTACAGGACAACCATTTGGAAATGCCCAACATTTCCAAACAAACTCTCTTGCAAACAGCAGTACCTACATCCAGATCAACATTAAAATGTTCTGCCAAGAGTAGTGTCTTTTAAAGCCAGATGGCAATGTCTACTAGCATGCAGGAGAGATTCAGACATAGGAAAGCTTTTAATATACTTGCATGTGATTCCTACATTTGACTTATCAAAATTCAGTGCTATACTGAATATAGTTTCCTTGCCAGCAAGTTCTCTACATGAATCACTTCCTAAGTTAGAAATCTATATGGGTCCCAAAGCTTTCTTTATAGGCTCAACAAAAGAACTTCAACTTCAACAAACATTTATGAAGTCCCCACTATGTGCAGAACTTAGCACTGGGGAAGAATTAAAAATCAAATAAGACACAATACCTCCCTTCCTGGAACTCACTACCCAGCAGAACAAGTATAACACATATACAAATATCTGCAGTAATAATTAACATTTCTATAGTGTTTAAAAGCTCTTTCTTCTCCATAGTACTCTGAGATTTATGTAGTACCAAGCTAATTATCTTGATTTTACTTATGGGAATATTGAGGCTTAAAATAATGAAGTCACACAAATAGTGAGTTACCGAGATAAGATGTCCAATGTATGGAAGAGGTGCAAACCAAGTACTCTCTCTGGTCAGAGGAGGGAAGGATTAATCCTATCTTGGGAATATCGAGAAAGGCTTCCTGGAAGAGGTGACTTTAGAAAATGTGTGGAATATGAGCAGGCCTAGAAGTGGCAAAGGACAGCATGCCTAGCATAGGAAACAGCCTGAGTAAAAGGTTTGGAACTGGGACAAAGTTGGCTGGCATGAAAGGGATGTCCAGTCTGGTTCAAGTATAGTACATAAGAAAGGGAATAATGTAAGATAAGCGTAAAAGGGTAGAATAGTGACAAATTGTAGCCTTGCCATCCAGAATCAGAAATGAAAAAAACCCTCATCTGATTTCAGATCATGACCCATGATTTAAATCAGACGTGACTCCTAAATATTTTTTTCTAATATGGTTAATTATTTGCTATTGGGTTGACTGTTCTGGTTGGTTAAATATTCTACTTAATAGAGAACTGCCATATCTACTATATATGCATCATCAATTTTCAAGGGATCTTAATATCACAGAAGGTACTTATTAAGATCATAGAGCTTAGAACTTCAAGTAACCTAGAAAACTGGTACCACTCTCTTATTTTATAGATGAGAAAACTGAGGCCCAGATAGGTAAAGCAAGTCAGGATTTCAAAACCAGTCCTCTGACTCCAAATTCAGAATTCTTACTGTTTACTTTCTAAGCTGCTTCCCTTAATATAGGTATCTTTTCTCAACCTATCTTTATGTTGTTTAGTCATTTTTCAGTCACATCTAACTCTTTGTGACCCCTTTGGGGGGTTTCTTGGCAAAGATACTGGAGTAGTTTGTCATTTCCTACTCCAGCTCATATTACAGATGAAGAAACTGAGGCAAACAGGATTAAGTAATTTGTCTGTGTTCACACAGCTAATAAGTGTCTGAAGCCAGATTTGAATTCAGGAAGATGAGTTCCTGATTCTTGGCCCAGAGCTCTAGCTACTGTACAACTAGCTACCCCTACCTTTCCATTACCTCTCATGATTCTTTTGTATGAACTCTCTGTTTTAGCCAAATGAGTTTTTCTCAGTTTTCCCTAAATATAGCTTGTACCTTTCTATAGCCACACCTTTACTTTACTGTATGAGCACTATCTAGAACAAAGCTTCTTAAACTGTGGGTCATGACCTGATGTGGGGTCATGTAACTGAACATGGGCTTGCAAAAATTTGGCCATAGTAAAAAGTTATGTATACCTATTTTATGTACCTATATACCTGGGGTCATGTAAAAATTTCACAGGCTATAAGGGGTCGCAAGTGGAAAAAGTTTAAGAAGCTCTGGTCTAGAATGCCATCCCCTTGTCCTTTTACCCATCCTTTAAAGGTAATCCAAGTTCCATGTCTTCCACAAAACCTTTCCTGACCATCTTAGTGGTGACTGTTATATAATAAAAAGAAATTTGGAGTCAAAAAACCTTGGGCAAGACATTTGGCCTCTTCTGATCTCAATTTCCATATCTACCAAATAAGGGGCCAGACTGGATGACCTCCAAGATCCCTTTTTTTTTGGTGAGGCAATTGGTGTTAAGTGACTTGCCCAGGGTCAGGGTCACACAGCTAGTAAGTATTAAGTGTCTGAGGCTGGATTTGAACTCAGGTCCTCCTGGCTCCAGGGCCAGTACTCTATCCACTGTGCCACTTAACTGCACCCCCCCAAGATCCCTTTTTAATACTTAGTCCTATGATCTTCTGATATAGATTCATATGACCATAGGCAAGATGTTTCACCTCCCGGAGCCTCTGACATCTATAATGTGGGAAGAATAATACCTGTACTTCCTATCTCCCAGAGTTATTATGGAGGTTAAAAGTTATAAAATAAATAATGTGTTTTATAAACCTTAAAGCACTGCCTGAATATTAGCTATTTGTGGGACTGTACATTTAACATCTGTAAGGGATCTAGTTTTAGGGTTCTTTGTGTTCATGTCATGGACCCTCTTTGAAAGTCTGATGAAGCTTAGGGACCCCTTCTCAGAATAATGTTATTAAATGTGTAAAATAAAATATATAGGATCACAAAGAAAACTAATCATATTGAAAAACAGCTATCAAACCATGACAAAAATTCATGGACCCCAAGTTAAGAACCTCTGATTTAGTCCAACCCACCCCACTTTTGCAGATGAGAAAAATGGAAGCCAGAAAAGTGAATTGTCCAAGATCAGATAGATGTAGAAGCACAGCTGGGACTATGACTCAGATCTCTTGACTCCCAGTTCCACATCTTTTTACTAACAATTGTTGCCTCTGTAACAAATGTTAGTATCTCCTATACTTGTTTGGTGTCAATGGAAGGGATTTGTTATAATGGATACAGGATAAGTGGAGAATTCTCTTTGGTAAATTACTGCTCCTGCTGTGGGTTTGACACTTCTATTTCCTACCTGTCAGAAAAAGTGACTTTATACCCCTGGTCAGTTAGACTTTCCTTTTTATACTCCATTAACCCAAAGAGCAGGCTAGGCAGAACTCACATCAACTGGCTGGCAGTCAGTTCGGAGAACATTGATATGATAATTAAATAAAATACAGAATCATCACTAATGATGTTGAAAATTTGCAATCAAAATTACTTGATGCCTTTGGGAAGACTAGAACAAGAAAAATTTGGAGTCAGCCATTTAAGCAACAAGATCTCAAAGTCTGAACTGTCAATGAATCCTGCCACATTTTGGCTGAGACCCGGTAAGAGGAAGCTGACATGCTTTGAAAGCTCTCCCTGGGAAGTAATCAGTGTTGTATGAACTGATATTCTAGCAAACATTGCTGGGGAAAGAATAGATCAAGTTATTTAATTTGAGTGCACCCATACACAGTTACCCTAAAACAACAATAATTCAGTATTTCCCTGGATCAGTGATCTCACTATCTTTGATACCCCACTCCACCCCCACTGTCAATTCAAACCCTTCATACCCTCTTATCTAGTGCAATTCATATCCATGTCTTCATTGGATCCTCCCTATAAAATCTTTTTCCTGCACTAAAGGCCTTCCTGTGCTTCTTTTTAATGTTTTGTGATAGCAGTGTACCAAAACCAGTAAGAATACCGAAACCTAATGAAGTCTGCCACATTAGGGTAGGCTCTCCAAGGCAGCTATGAATATAATATAGGAATCATTATTTGGCCCTAAAACTAGGTGAAACATAAACAAAGTGCCAAGGGATATACAAAAGGGGAAAGGTCATTTCTGACTAGGAGAATCAAAGTGGTTTTCCTTGGGGAGGTGGCATTAGAGCTCACCCTTGAAGAATGGACATGATTTCAATAAATGAATGGGTGTGGCAGGGGAAGATGACTTGCACAGTGGTACAGTTAGTTATGCAGTTTGTGTACAGTGTATTCGTATATGTGAGGAAGGGTGAGATAGACTGAAAAGGTAGGGTGGTGGCAAGGTCTTGAATGTTATGCTGATTTTTTTAGACTTCATTCAGTAGGCAGTAGGGGGCCACTGAAGGTTTTTGAGCAGGAGAATAAGCTGTGCAGATCACACCTGTGCTTTAGGAAGTTAGTCACCAAACATTTGTTAAGTGCTTACTATGTTCAAGGCACTGTACTAGGTGGGATACAGAGAAAGGCAGTAGTGCCTACCCTCAAGAAGTTCACATTCTGGTGGGAGAAAACATGCAAACAACTATGTACATATAAGGTAAATGGGAGGTAATCTTAGAAGAAAGGTACTACAGCAGAGGGGGCATTCAGAGGGGGAATGTGGGAGACCAAGAAAAGTCTCTTATAGAAGTTGAGATAGGAACCAAGTCTCAAAGGAAATTAGGAGGCAGAGATAAAGAGGAAGAACATGCTAACGATGGAGGACAAGCAATGAAGAGACACGGAGTCCAGAACTAACAGTTTTGTGAAAGAAATGGGAGAGTAGAGGTGCTGAGACCAGTTAGGAGAATATTGTAGTAGTACGAGTGAGCCATGATAAGGTCTAGACAGAAGTGAGGGAAGTGAATGGAGGGAAAACAAACAGTGAATGGGTACAAAGGGTGAATGAACAGAACTCACTAATTGATTAAGTATGAGAAGTAGAGAAAGAGGAGAACCAAAGATAAGTCTGAGGGGTATAGTCTGGTTGGCTGGAATAATGGTGGTGTCATTAACAGAAATAAGGCATTGTGGTCAAATCAAAGTCAAAGACTTTATTAAGTACTTATTAGGGGCCAGGTTATTAGGTACAGATTTTGAAGAGAAGATAAGGAATTTGGTTCTAGAACATTAAATTTGAGTCGCCACTGAGACATGGAAACTAGAAGCAGGAATTTCTTGGGTTCCACTTAATTCTATCTTCTCATTTTACAGATGAGAAAACTGACACCCCAAAATACGATATCTGGCAGATGTAGAGCTAAACCTCTATGTGCCCTTTGAGTCTTTAGGGACATCTGCTTTCTCAGGTTCTTTTCAAATAGCTTTTATAAGGCCCATTTCATAACCACAATCATCTCTAAGAATCCCTTCATCAACCCAGGAGGAGGAAAAAGGGGTATGGGCTTAGCTCAATACTGAGTATTTAGGGGAATATAACGGATTTTCTTGCTTATATAAAAATCCTTAAATGACAGATTGAAAGATTGGAGAAACTCAAAAGCCTTGAACACTCCCGTATATAAAATTGGCTCTTGGGACTCATCTGTGGAGCATTTTCAACCTGAAATTGCTTTTGGACAGCAATAATGTCTTCAGTCTATGCAAATGATACACTGTTATCATTTGATCATCCAAGCGTATACTGTCAGCAGCCTCAACTTTAACATCGGAGCCAGGGAGAATTCTATGTCTCAAGCTTTGGGATTTGTCTTTTCTTCTGCCTCTCTGAGACTAATCAGTATAGAAACCAAGGCAGATGAACAGTGAAGACATGGGCACATCTGTTAAAATAGAATGTTATTCCTCTGAGACCTTATAGTCTTAAGACACTGCAGTGATGTGGACAGATGTATGGGGACAAACAGACATCATCACCAAGGCAAATTGGTTAAATCAATCAACATCTTCACAAAACACATCCATTTGTGAAAGGAATCATGAACAGAGAAGAGTAGAATTTTATCCTTATTCAGCCTTTATCTGTAGGCATAGAACACTCTCTGGCTTCAGTGTTAAAGTTTAAGCAATTGGCAGTACATGCTTGCATAATTATAACATTTAATCTCCACCTCCAGGAAGCCTTCTCTATCTGATTCCCCTCCTCCCTACAGAAGTTAGTAATAATAGCTTACATTTACATGATGCCTTGTGTTTTGGAAAGCACATACATGCACATATAATGCATGTATTACTTGTATACGCGCACATATGTATATACACAGTTTTGTCCATCACAATAATCCTGTTAGGTAGGTACTATACATAACGCCTTGCTTTATACTTCTATGATGTATTTGTCTTGCTTTACTGTATATTATAGTTATCTGTATTCTCTTTTATCCTCCTACTAAACTATAAGTTCAAACACACAACACTTTTCTACACACAAAAGGAACTAAATAAATATTTTTATGAATGAATGAATTGACCAATCCATCACCAGGAGTATAAAACTTGCATGCATAAAAGGCTACATGGCATTAAAAAATCTATAGAAATTTCACAGAAGGGGCAGCTAGGTGGCACAGTGGATAGAGCACTAGCCCTGGATTCAGGAGGACCTGAGTTCAAATCCAGCTTCAGACACTTAACACTTACTAGCTGTGTGACCCTGGGCAAGTCACTTAACCCCAATTGCCTCACCAAAAAAAAGAAAAAAGAAAAAGAAATCTCACAGAAACAGTATGGCTTTTAGAGATCACCTAGTCCAATCCCCCATTTTATAGAGAGTAAACTGAAGCTCTGTAAGGAAAAACAAATTCCCCAGGGTCACACAGCTAGTATGGCAGAGACTGGAGTAGTCTCAGGCTTGTTTAATGCAAAGAGTACTGGAATTATAATCAGAAGCCTAAGGTTGAGTCCTAGCTCTTCCACTCCCTAGCTATGTGGCCTTAAGGAATTAATTTCCTCCCTCTGATCCTCAGTTTCACAATCAGTTAAATAGGAATAATAGTTCATCCCCTGCCTCTCTCCTTCATATGCCTATCAGGAGAATCAAAAAAGATAATAGATACATGAGTGTAACCTATAAAGCATCTCCCAAATGAAGCTCTTGCATGGTCTTATCCACAAAGGTGTTGTGAGAAAAGGTTTTTGTAAACTCTAAAACACATAAACGTGTAAACTTTAATCATTGTTATTTAAGTACTTCAAAAGATACATAAATACTCTCTCCACTGCTGTTTATTTCAATCCTTCCATGTCATGATTAGTTTCATTATTTTCCATGACCAAAAAAGTCCCACCCTGGTATCTGTCTTTCAGGTGATGAATATATCCATACTTAGACTGATCCTTGGGATTGTGTTCAAGTCCTGGCTAGCTCTGTAGAATGTTGTTTTACTTGTCTTGTATTGGAATGACCTTCCAGAATCCAGGGTCACCTTCACACCATGATATGGCATTAGAAGAGAACTTTGGGGGAAAGTGATGATGATGGTGACATGAGCAGGTAGTTAGTAGCATGTTGATGAAGGTCTTTTGTAATAATGATAATTACAATGATGTTGGTACTGCTATTGGTGGTGAAGATGATGGTTGTGAGGGTAATGGTGGTGACTGATTTTGCTTATAATAATGACAGTACTGATAGTTATGGTGTTAAGGATGATGTTGATGTTGAAGATGCTGACTGCTTTCAGCCTATCACTGTTCTTCCTTGGATCAGTTCACTTCGATAATAACATCTCTCTTAAATATCTGCACAGGAACTGCAAGCTCAGTAGCAGCACCTTCTCAATGGCATCTGTAGATATTCTGTATATTGACATAACAAGAAGGTGGAACTCCATGGGCCTTGAACAGAAGGAATCAGGTAATGCATTTTAAAAAATTCTCTTTCATAGACTAGAATATCAAATAAGGGAGCACTCTCCTTTCTAAGAATGCTTACTAACATTTTGGGGGTGGTGGGTGGAGGGGCAAGAACTCAACCAAAAATAAGAGAAGAAAATAAGTCTCTAAGGGGAATTCTGTCATTTCTATTTCTAAGGGGTAATGGACAGGAAGAGGATTAACTTTCATGATGCAAAAAGTGACCCTGAAGAACTAAAGACCCTGCCGGAGTCTTTGTATCCCTTACATTCCCATTAGCAGAACAGACCCTATACATAGACAAAACTTATAATGGGTTATAAATTATGGGGCACTTGAGTTTTTTAGTAACCAGTCTTAGTACCAAGACCTAACGTAGTGAAATCCATTTTATAATAATCTCAGACCATGTCTAAATATCTCCACATGAGATGTGTAAAAGTCAGGAAATGCCTTATTGAAAATGTCCTTAGGGGACAGCTAGGTGGTGCAGTGGATAGAGCACCGGCCCTGGATTCAGGAGGACCTGAGTTCAAATCCAGCCTCAGACACTTAACACTTACTAGCTGTGTGATTCTGGGCAAGTCACTTAACCCCAACTGCCTCACTTAAAAAAAAATGTCCTTAACAGGACTAATCTTTACTTCTGAGCAGAAAAGATTAACATTACCCAAGATGCCTCAGAGTGGAAACAAGGGAGTGGTCATCATGACCATAGCCAATGGAGAAGAGAGTTTCAGGAACATTCTTCCCATCTCTTCCAGTGAGGAGGAAATGCTTTCACATCACATTTTGGCTATTAACACACCCAATCCACAAAATTCTTTCTTCCTGGGAAATCCTAGTAATTGTCTCATATTAATGTGTGCCCTCCATTGTTGTTCTCCCCAGCCAGCTAGCACCGTTAACATTCCTCTCTGTTCATTGAGAGGGGAGCTGATAGTTTGGGTTTTTAACAATGAGCGCGATTGAAAATTCAGTTGCTAACCCAGCTCATTGGCCCTAGAGTAAGAGTGATTGCCCAATTCATCCCCCTCCCTTTATTTTTGCTGTTGAAACAAGAGCCAAATTCACTGAATAATGAGATTCATTGGCTCAACAAGGTGAGAGCCTCTATCGCAAGGCTGCAGTTGGCAGCTAGCTTACAATCTTTGCATTGGCAGTAGGGAGAGAGACTTGAGATCCAGCTCCTTCAGGGTAAGTATCCTGATTAATAATCATTCGAGGACTCAGAGCTCTTGTGTCACAATCACACACTGAAATTTCTGCTGATGCCTTCATAAAAGCCAAAGAAGTGTTTGGCTTCAGAGCCCAATACAGACGGTAGCAGGATTCTGCAACAGGGAAAGGCCGGAATGAGAAGGAGGGGGGCAGAGTGGAATTATTAAATATTGAAATTGATCAGGAGCTGCAGAAGGAAGCTATTTATCATGTTTATTACTTCCCACTAACATTACCATCTGGCCCATTGTTCATTCGGGATTAGCTTTTCAAGTTGTGGTTGCATCTTAAATTGCTTTATAGTAGGAGCCCTAGCTTAGAGCAGTCCAGGATGTGTTTTACTGGGATGAGTGTTTTGGAGGGGTCTGCTAGTGTATTTTCAGTTTTGCTGACCCAGATGAGGACATGAAGAAAGTACTTATTTTTAGCATTCTAACAAGCAGAATCATGGGTTGTAAATAAGGTAGCTCAACATTCTTATGAGGTACAGAGTAGAAGCACAATGATCATCCCCATCCTACAAATAAGGAAGCTCAGGACAAGAGAGGTAAAGTTATTTGTTGACAGTCACACAAATAATAAATATTAAAATCCAAGACTCTAACCCAGGTTGTCTGACTCCAGATTACAGTGTTCTTTCTACCACATCCTACTGCTATACTTTTCTAAGACTTTTTATTCATTCATTCAGCACTGATTCATCACTTAATATATGCAATATACTTGCAAATATCAATAATACTCAGTCCTTGTCCTATAAAAATTGTTGTCTAGTAGGAGTGATAAAATATGTAGACAGAAGAATATAATATGAATGAAAATCTGATTCTAATTTTAATTCTAGGATAAAGACTAGAATATGGAGTATAAAAGGAATATAAAGTGCTATGAGATCATATGAGGGAGAAATTGGCTAAGACTTCATGAAAGAAGTAGCATTTGGGCTGGGCCTTGTAAGATGAGCAGGATTTAAATAAGCAGAGCTGAGCCTTACTTTACTGAGAAAAGGCTGGTAGGAAAGCCCTGAGACCTTCATGGAAAGATATCATTTAGGAGCCAGCCAGATTATAATCTTCAGTTTAGATGACAAAAGAGTGCATTTGTTTCTGAATAGGTATCTACAGCATAACTGGTGACTACAGTCTCTAAGTGTCAGATGAGACCAAAGAGTATAAAGAACTCTCTTAGGGCAAAGTCAGGGAACCTTCCTTGGCTACAGCTGACTTGGTGGCCAGTACGCTAATTCAAGCTTCAACCATTTTGCTTTCCTGTGGTTATGGAATGAAGAGAGAAAGCATTTGACTTCTCTGAAATGGGAGACAAAAGAAATACTAGTAGTGGTGGGAATCTGGTTTTCATGATGTTGATGGTTGGGAAGAGAATACTGCTAGAGCTGAAAAAAACATAGTATTAAGTTCCTATAGGTCATATATGTGCCATGCACTGTACTAAGTGTTAAGGATATTTTTTTAAAGGCAAAAGGCAGTCCCTGCCCTTGAGTAGTTCACAGTCATAGAATATAGAGTTACATCACAAAATGTTGGAACTCAAAGGGTTCTTAGAACATAGAATCATAGAATATCAGAGCTTTAACCATTTAGTCTAACAAACCCCTTTATTTTATAGATAAGAATGCTGAGCCTAAGAAAAGAGAAGTGACCACCCAAGGTAATAAGTAGAGTTAGTGGCCAAGCTAGAACTAGATATTAGCTCTGCTGACCCCAAGTTTAAAGGTCATAGTTTCCTAGATTTAATGCTGGAAAGGCCATGGAGACCAATCCCCCTATTTTACAGATAGGAAACTGAGCCCCAGAAAAGTTAAACCATTTGCCCAGAGGTACCTAACCAGTCAGTGTCTAAGATGACATTTAAACTTGGGGTTTTCTGACTTCAAGCCCAGTACTTTATTCACTGTCTTTCTCCTCTGCCTCAGTGTCTATCACTAGGATGGCTGCCCTTTATTAGGGTCAACAGAAAGTTATAGTCTCATCTTCAGACTCACAGGGGTCAGATCAGAGTACTAACAATCTTGTGCTTCTATGAAATTTGATGGTTTTCAAAGTACTTTCATGTCCATTATTTAATTTGATTCTTATCACAATCCTGGGGGGAAGGGGGAAAGGGGTGGAATGGTAAGCAGGGTAAATATTACCTCCATTTGCTATAATGAAATTGAATCTTGGGGGAGTAATTTTGTTGTTTAGTCATTTTTTCAGCTGTGTCCAACTCTGTGACCCCATTTGGGGTTTTCTTGGCAAAGATACTGCAGTGGTTTGTCATTTCCTTCTCCAGTTCATTTCACAGATGAGGAAACTTAAGGCAAACAGGGTTAAGAGATTTGCCCAGGGCCACACGGCTATTGAGTGTCAGGGGCCAGATTTGAACTCAGGAAGATGATTCTTCCTGACTCCAGGTCCTAGCTCTCTATCCACTGTCCCACCTAGCTGCCCTAGAGGGATAAAGTGACTCGCTTAACATAACAGGGCTAATCCATGGCAACACCAGAGTTGGAATCTAGATCTCCTGACAACTGTTAATTCAATGATTTCTTCAAACGATATCAAATACATCTGAACAGAAGAAGATAACAATGGATATCTAGTAAAAATTTTCTCTTATTACCATCTGCTTTAAGGAATGGCATCAAGGATATTTTTAGAGGAAATTGTTTATAAAAGAAATTTTCTTATCTAAAGGATTCAGTTTTCTTACCCTTCATTTTTCAATATATTTGGTAATCAGAGATGTCCAACAATTTAATGGACTGCCTCATGAGACAATGAGCTCCCCCTCATTGGAGATCTTCAAGTGGAGGCTGGATTATCACTTCTCAGGGATGTTGCTTCGAGTAAGAGTTGGTCCTCTGTAGATTGTCTCTGAGGATACTTCCAATAGTCTAGATTATGTGTTCTAACACAGTATTTCTAAAGTATATTTCAGTCTTAACCATGTATATTCTAAGTTTCCTTCCAGTTCTGTTTGCATTCAAACATTCTGTGTTCTAGCTCTTATGTCCTATGTGCTAGCACTAATGCTTAAGAATTCGTCCAGCTCTAACATTCTATGTTCTATGTTCTATTCCAGCTCTAAGATTCTACAATTCTATGATCCTAAGCATCATATTGAACCCACTATATGTTTACCTATCTGCCAACACATCACACCATAGTTTTGAAGTGCTAATGATGTGTTATCTGTCTCTCTCATCTCCCTGTACTACTAAGGCTGGAAATGCAGTGGTCATTCACAACCTGTTCCTACCACTGGTTGGCATGAGAGCTTTTTGACCTATTTCCAACATGGACCAGTTTGCTCTTCCTTAGACAACCTAATACCTCCCTGCTCTTGGCTCATTATATTGGTGCCAGACTTTGTGTGAACACCCACTGAGCTTATAGCTCAGAACACTTGAACTCAGGTACTCCACCAACCTCAGCCTTCTCAGTAGCAGGGATTACAGGCATGTGTCATCACACCTAGCATGTATGTTCTCTTCTTGACCCAGAAGTTCAATCAACCCTAAATAGAGATACCTCAGTGTCAATATTGATAACTGAATAGGCCCCTAATGTTTGATACCTGTTTGAATGAAAATAAACTTCCCTGGGAAGACACAGATAATTGAATAGCATCTAGGTTATGAGAAAGAGATATTTAAAAGGCAAGCAAATATACAAAATGATACACGTGGAAAATATAATGCCATTTAACAACATCCTCACTTATTTTATATTAGAATACTAATAAGTACTTTTCATCCTGATGAAATTTAATAATATGTAATCCTATACACTCTGGTATGACAATTTAATTGTAATTTTTATTTTTTTTAAATGGGTGTGATGGGATTTTAATTTCCAGTCAAAATAAAAAATCCAAATGAGCACATTATTAAATAAACTAGGGATTCAAAGCCCTTGACTATACATCATCAGATAAACACATTTAATTATCAGTGCTGATGCAGCTCTTACATGAACATCTCATACACTGGATACATTTCACCACTGAGATGCATCTCTTTGAGGAGAATCTCTCTTCTCTTGGTTAAGAAACAATGTGCCCAGGGAGCAAGCACCTAGAGTCAGTCAAAAGAGCTGTTCTGCAATCCCAGATCCACCATTTAATAGCTGTAAAATGTTGAGTAATTTCATCTTTCTGAAATTCTATTTCTTTTATGAAATGGGCATGGTAAGAATTGCACTCCATAATTTACAAGGCTGTTGTGAGGGTTAAATTGTGTGTTGATAGAGTGCTAGATTTGGAAGAAGAGTGTGTGGGTAGTGTTGAGCAAGGCATTTAACTTCTCTAGGCTTAAAGTGAAATGGGAAAGGGGCGGCTTGGTGGCGCAGTGGATAAAGCACCGGCCCTGGATTCAGGAGTACCCGAGTTCAAATCTGGCCTCAGACACTTAACATTTACTAACTGTGTGACCCTGGGCAAGTCACTTAACCCCCATTGCCCTGAAAAAAAAAAGTGAAATGGGAAAGGGGAAATGAAGGGGCAATTAGGATGGCCTAATTGATGTCTTAAGATCCTTTCTAGCTCTGATCAAGATCCTATAATGTAATACTTCCATAAAGCAATATACATGAATATATATATAAGCCATTGTTGTTGTTATTATTACTATGATCATAACTAGATAATCATTAGATTTTCAAGGACTTTCCAATTTCTAGACTTCTCAAGAGAATAATTAAGAGAGATAGCATTCTGTTTAGTGGGCATAATACAAAAACATCATGCTGTGCATAGGAGACTACTGGATAATGGTTGAAGATTTTGACTGAAACTACTTGGTATTCTGAAGACAGCCTAAAGTGCCCTGGTAGTAACCCATAGATAAGTGTACTTCAGATGTGAGAGAGGTCTAATAATAAAAATAACTTTTTTCTTTAGTACTTTACTGTTTACTTTACTGTTTAGAAACCATAGAAACCCCGTGAGGTAAGTAGTAATTTGTTGGACAGATACACCCCTACCCCTCTAAACTTTGCTTATAGTGACCAGGCATGATATTGTTGTTCAAGAGTCTGTCTGCTATGTAGCATTCCTCTCTAAGGCATTCTTGTCTCTGTCACAAATCTTGATTCCTTAAGACTGCCACAATTTGGGGAAAGAAATAGGGGTGAAGTATTTTCCATGAAGAATGTAAGTTGTGCTCAGTGGAGGGATGTTGATGTTCTGATCCCTTAAACAACAATTCCAAAGAGCCTCCTCCAAAAATCATTATTCACAAAATAGACCCATGGGAAAGAGGTATCACTGAATTCACAGTTTATTAAATCATGTAACATTGGAGCCAGAAAGGACCTGATAACACAGACTGTTTGTTAGACCGTATAATATAGAATAATGTTCAGAGCCAGAGGAGACTTTGGAACATAGAATTTTAGACTATAGAATCTGGGATGTTAGAGATGGAAGGGACCATCTAGAAAAGGGGTTCTGAACCTAGGGTCTGTGAAATTTTAAAAAATGTTTTTATAACAATTTCAATTATAATTGCTTTCCCTTGTATTCCTATTTTATTTTATGCCTTTAACAACATTATTCTAAGAAGAGGTCTACAGCCTTCACTAGACTGCCAGAGGTATCCATGACACAAAAAAAGATTAAAGATCCCTGATCTAGAACAACTCCTTTGCTGTACACTGATTCTACATTAGAGAGTGATGTCAAGGTCTTTCTAAAGAAAGGGTGAATGAGCAGAGAGTTAACATGCAGAAAAACAGCACCCAAAATGTAGACTTCCTTTGATTTGGTGAACTTATTTCCATCCATACAATTAATTAGTATGATTTAAAGAAACATTTTCCTCTAATTACTCAGACTGTTAATCCTATTTCCAAACTTTTTGCCAATTCAATAAGGACATATTATTGGATAGTGATTTTCTGTCTATATCATTGATGTAATAGCCAGCTGACGATAGTGTTCTTATTTGGATCCACATTAACTATAAGCTATTTGATCAACAACTGGGTTCTGTTTTTGTTTCCCTTTCTGATTCACTACATATGCTTAGGCAAACTACCCAACTTTTATGTGTTTTCTTCATCTGGCATGAAATCATGTTGAAATATATTTGGCAAAACAACGTATTGAATGAAATGTTCAAAAATATTTCAGTTTTAAGTTTTTAGTTAAGTCACATATACGTATGTGTATGTGTCATTTCCTTTAAAATACATAGTTGTGGTTCACTGCCAGGGGTGGAGCCAAAATGACAGAGTAGAGAAGCACTCAGCCAACATTCCCCTCCAAACAACTTTAAAATAATGACTCAAATAAAATTCTGGAGTGGCAGAGCCAGCAAAAGGTCAGAGTGAGACATTCTTTCAGTCCAAGACAACATAAGAGGTCAGAGAGATCTGTGACACAGGGGAGAAGGCTGGCTTGGAGCCCACGTGGGTCAAATACCAGTGGTAAGACTAAGTGCTGGTGACAGAAGCAGCAGTAACTTTAGGACCTCTCAAGTCAGAAGTGATAAGGGGGCCTGGCAAGTAGTTAGAAAGTGATTACAAGTTACCTCTGTCCTAGCACTGGATTCAGGACCAGACACTGTTTGGCTGCTACATTGCCAATATTCACTTCTGGGTTACAGTTTAGGGGCAGAGAGGAGCACTTTTAGTTAAAGGGAGTGGAAGCCTTGAGGGATAGTATCAGTTCTGGCCCCAAGGGATCAGGGACCCTGAGGGGCACTGTCATTTCCAGTACCAAGTATCAGTTGCAATCCTAAGGGATCCAAAGCCTTTCCTGGGTAAAGACCAGAATGAAGACCAAGAGAACAATGACCACACTTCTCCATGGAACACACCACCACAAAAGCACTGAAAATTTCCAAGCCCCCAGAACTAGCTCTAAAAACAGCAGTGTAAAAAAGGCTGAACCATGAGACAGTCCCTCCCCACCCTTCCTCCCTACACTCCCACACCTCTGTGCTGGGAACAGAGCCCAACATTAACATAAAGTTCAAAATCAAGAAAGAGGGTGGGAAAATGAGCAAACAACAAAAAGAACCTGACCACAAAAAGAAACACAGAAGAAGAAAATAAAGCCAAAACAGCTACAAACAAAAAAGAAGCAACAAGTACAGCACATCCTAGTTGAAATGAGTTCAAGTATTTGATATGAAGTGCAGTATCTGGACTCTTAAGTACAGCTCCAAAAAACCAAAAAAGTCAGATGTGTCGGAGAGTTGTGTAAAGTTAAATAAATTGGACACAAACCCAACAAGAATTCCTGGAAGAGTGCAGCTAGGTAGTACAATGAATAAGACACTGGCCCTGGATTCAGGAAGGCCTGAGTTCAAATCTGTCCTCAGGCATTTGACATTTACTAGCTGTGACCCTGGACAAGTCTCTTAATCCTAATTGTCCCGCAAAAAATAAAATAAAACAAGAGGGTGAAACTTGATTCCCTCTAAGATCTCTTTGGGGGCAGCAAGGTGGTGCAGTAGATAAAGCATCAGCCCTGGATTCAGGAGGACCTGAGTTCAAATCCAGCCTCAGACACTTGACACTTACTAGCTGTGTGGCCCTGGGCAAGTCACTTAACCCTCATTGCCCCCCCCCCATGCACACACACACAAAAACCCTGGAAGACCTAAAAAATTATTTCCAAAATCAGAATAGTGGATGAAAAATTAGGTAAAGAAATTAAAGCAAAGGAAGAAAATTATTAAAAGACAATTAACACTTTGGTAAAGGAAGCACAAATAAATACTGAAGAAAATAATGCCTTTAAAAAAGGAATTAACCAAATGGAGAAAGAGGTACAAAAATTTACAGATAAAAATAGCTCCTTAAAAAGCACAATTGGCCAAATGGGAAAAGAGCTATAAAAGCTCACTGAAGAAAATAATTCCTTAAAAATGAGAATTGGGCGAGTGGAAGCTAATGAATTCAGGAAACATCAAGAAGCAATAAAACACAGCTAGGTGGTGCAGTGGATAAAGCACTGGCCCTGGATTCAGGAGGACCTGAGTTCAAATCCAGCCTCAGACACTTGATACTTACTAGCTGTGTGACCCTAGGCAAGTCACTTAACCCTCATTGTCCTGCAAAAAAAAAAAAAAGAGAAAAGAAACAGTAAAACAAAATTTTAAAAATGAAAAATAGAAGAAAATTTGAACTATCTCATTGGAAAAACAACTGACCTGGAAAATAGTTTGAGGAAAGATAATTTAAGAATTACCCAAAAACCACAATGTTTACCCAAAAACCACAATGAAAGAAACTAGACATCAAATTTCAAAAACTATCCCAATATCATATTACCAGAGGGTAAAATAGAAATTGAAGGAATCTACTGATAACCACCTGAAAGAGATCCCAAAATGAAAACTCCCAGGAATATTATAGTAAAATTCCAGAGCCCCCAGATCAAAGAGAAAATACTTTAAGCATCAAGAAAGAACTCTTAGTGTCTGCCATCTTAAAGGAACAGAAGGCTTGGGATATAATATTCTGGAAGGCAAAAAACTGGGCTTATAACTAAGTAAAACTGAGTATAAGCCTTTGAGGGAGAAAACTATATTTAATGAAATAAAGAACTTTTAAGCATTCCTGATTAACAAAAACAGAGCTGAATAGATCATTTAACTTTCAAATACAAGACTCAGGAGAAGCACAAAAAGGTAAATATGTAAGAGAAATTGTAAGGTACTCAATAAAGTTAAACTGTGTCCCTTTCTATATGGGAAAATATTACATGTATTTTCTAAGAACTGTATCATTATTAGAGCAGTTATAATGATTTTACATAGAAAGAAGGTGTGGGAATACTTCAGTTAAGTTGGGATGATGTAAAAAATAAAATGAATAGGCAAGAAAGAGTAATGGCCTGGGAGGAAGGGAGAAGTTAGGGAGTGATAAAAGGGAAGGCAGATAAAAGAAACTAGTTGTCAGAAGCAAAACAGACTTTAGAGGAGGGACAGGCTAAACAGAGAGAAGGATAAAAGAAAATAGGATGGAGGAAAATGCACAATTAGTAATCATAACTGTGAATGTGAATGGGATGAACTCGCCCATAAAATGGAAGTGGGTAACAGAATGAATTAGAAACCAGAATCCAACAACATGTTGTTTAAAAGAAACACACTCAAAACACAGAGCACACAGTTAAAATAAGGGGCTGGAACATAATCTATTATACTTCAGCTGAAGTTTAAAAAAAAATTTTTTTTAAATGGAAGAAATTATGATCTCAGACAAAGCAAAAGCAAAAATTGTTTAAAAAAAAAAAGTATAAGCCAGGGAGCAGCTAGATGGTACAGTGGATAAAGCACTGGCCTAGAGTTCCAATCCAGCCTCAGACACTTGACACTTACTAACTGTGTGACCCTGGGCAAGTCACTTAACCCTCGTTGCCCCGCAAAACAAACAAACAAACAAACAAGAAAAGGATAAGCTATCAAACTACACCTTGCTAAAAAGCACCATACACAGTTAAGTAATATCAATACTAAACATATATGCACCAAATGGCATAGCATCTAAATTCTTAAAGAAAAAGTTAAATGAATTATAGGAAGAAATAGACAGCAAAACCATAGTAGTAGGGACCCCCTATATTTTCCATTCTCACAGCTAGATAAATTTAACCATAATAAATAAGAAGTCAAGGCAATGAATAGAATCTTAGAAAAGTTAGATATGATAGATCTCTGTAGAACACTGAATGAGAATAAAAAGGAATATGCCTTTTTCTGAGCTGTACATGACACCATCACAAAAATTGACCACGTATTAAGGCATAAAAATCTCATAACCAAATGCAGAAAATCAGAAATATTAAATGTGCACCTTTAAGACTATAATGCAATAAAATCACATTTAATAAAATGCCAAGGAAGCATAGATTAAAAACTAATTGGAAATTAATCTAATCCTAATGAGTGAATGGGTCAGAGACCAAATCATAGAAACAATCAATAATTTCATTAAAGAGAATGACAAATTCTAAAATTTGTGGGGTTCAGTTAAAGTAGTACTTAGGGGAAAATTAATATCTCTACATCAATAAAAGAGCAGATCAATGAATTGAACATGCACCTAAAAACAAAAAAAAGAAAAATTTTAAATCCTGAATCAAATGCTAAAATGAAAATCCTAAAAATCAATAGAGATTAATAAAATTCAAAGTAAAAAAAAGTTGAATTAAAAATAAAACTAGAAGTTGGTTTTATAAAAAATAGATAAACCATTGTTTAATTTGATTTTAAAAAGAAAGAAAAACAAATTGCTAGTATCACAAATGAAAAGGGTGAATATGCTACCAATGAAAATGAAATTAAAGCAACTATTAGGACTTATTTTGCCTAATTATATGCCAGTAAAACCAACAAACTAAGTGAAATGGATGAATATAAAAATATAAACTGCCCAGATTAACAGAAAAGGAAATAGAATACTGAAATAGTCCTATTTTAGAAAAAAATAATTGAATAATCCATAATTGAGCTCCCCAAGAAATAATCCCTAGGACCAGATGGACTCACAAAATAATTCTACTAAACATAAAAGGAATAATTGATTCTAATCCTATATAAACCATTTGAAAATAACAATAAAGAAGGGGTCCTACCAAATTCCTTCTATGACATAAATATGGTTTTGACACCTAAACCAGGTAGAGCAAAAACAGACAGAAAATCGTAGACCAATTTCCTTAATGAATACTGATGCAAAATTTTTTAATAAAATACTAGCAATGAGATTATAGCAATATATCACAAAGATTATACACCAAGAATGCAGGGCTGGTTCAATATTAGGATAATTATGAGCATAATTGACCATATCAAAGAAAAATCATATCAATAGATACAGAAAAAGCCTTTGATAAAATATAATACCAATTCCTTTAAAAAACACTAGATTACTGGGGCAGCTGGATGGCGCAGTGGATAGAGCACAGGCCCTGGGGTCAGGAGTACCTGAGTTCAAATCCGGCCTCAGACGCTTAACACTTACTAGCTGTGTGACCCTGGGCAAGTCACTTAACCCCAATTGCCCTGCAAAAAAAAAAAAACACTAGAAAGCATGGGAATCAATAGAACTTTCTTAAAATGATAAGTAGTATCTATCTAAAACAAAGATCAAGCAATATCTGTGTTGGGAATAAATGTAAAGCCTTCTCAAGATCAGGAGTGAATCAAGAATGTCCATTATTACCACCATTAGTCAATATTGTACTAGAAATGCTAGCAATAGCAATAAGACAAGACAAAGAAATTTAAGGAATAAAAATAGGCAGGGGAGGAGACTATCACTCTTTGCCAGTGATTTGAAAGAACTTTACAGAATTAACTAAAAAACTATTTGAAACAGTTAACAACTTCAGGAAAGTTGCAGGATATAAAATAAACTGATATAAATCATCAGGATGTCTATATTCTACCAACAAAACCCAGCAGGAAGAATAGAAAGAGAAATTCTATTTAAAATAACTGCGGACAGGGGCAGCTAGATGGTGCAGTGAATAGAGCACCGGCCCTGGAGTCAGGAGTACCTGAGTTCAAATCCAGCCTCAGATAATTAACACTTACTAGCTGTGTGACCCTGGGCAAGTCACTTAACCCCAATTGCCTCACTAAAAAAAAAAAAAAAACTGCAGACAATAAAAAATACATCAGTCTACTTGCTAAGAGAAACGTAGTGATTATATGAACACAACTAAGAAATACTTTTCACATAAAGACAGGATCTAAACAATTGGAGAAATATTAATTGCTTGTGGATAAGCCAACCAATATAACAAAAATAACAATTCTACATATATTAATTTGCTTGTTCAGTATCATGCCAAACTACCAAATAATTCTTTTATAGAGCTAGAAAAAAGTAGTAACAAAATTCATTTGGCAAAAATCAAAGGTTAAGAATAGTAAGAGAATCGGGGGCAGCTAGGTGGCTGGCACAGTGGATAAAGCACCGGTCCTGGATTCAGGAGGACCTGAGTTCAAATCCAGCCTCAGACACTTGACACTTACTAGCTGTGTGACCCTGGGCAAGTCACTTAACCCTCGATGCCCCACCCCCCACCCCCAAAATAAGGAATGTTAAGAGAATCAATGAAAAAATATTAAGGATGGTGGTCTAGCAGAAATAGAGTGGCAGATCAGTGGAATAGATTAGAAACTCCATACACAGTTCTAAAAGACCATAGTAATCTAGTGTTTGATGAACCCAAACATCTAAGCTTTTGGGGTAAGATCTCAACATCTGACCAAAAATGCCAGAAAAACTGGAAAGCAGTTTGCCAGAAACTAAGCATAAACCAACATCTCACATCACATATCAAGAAAGGTCAAAATGAAAACATTATTTAGACATAAAGGGTAATGTTATAAATAAATTGAGATCTATGCATAAGGAAAGAATTTATGACCAAACAAGAGGTAGAGAGGAAATGATAGGAAGTAAAATAGATAATTTTGACCACATGAAATTAAAAAGCTTTTGCACACACACAATAAAAATGCAAACACAATTAGGAGAACAAGAAACTGGGAGGGAAATGTTTGCAACAAGTTTCTCAGATACAGACATCATTTCTTAAACATATAGGGAACTAAGCCAAATGCATAAAAATAAGAGCCTTTCCACAATTGACAAATGGTTAAAGACTATAAAGAGGCAGTTTTTAGAAGAAGAAATCAAAGATATCAATAGTCACATGAAAAAATGCTCTAAATCACTATTAGAGAAATGCAAATTAAAATAGCTCTGAGGTACCACCTCATACCTATTAGAATGATTAATGTGACACAAAAGGAAAATGACAAATACTGGATGAGATGTAGAAAAAATGGGATAATAATGCATTTTTTGATAGTGTTGTGAACTAGTCCAACCATTTTGGAGAACAATTTGGAACTACATCCAAAGGGCTATGAAACTATGCATATTCTTTGACACAGCAATATCACTCCTAGGTCTATATTTCAAAGAGATCAAAAAGTAAAGGACCTATTTGTACAAAAATATTTGTAGCAGCTCTTTTTGAGGTTTCAAAGAATTAGAAATCAAGGGAATGCTCATCAAGTGGGGAATAAGTTATAATATATGATTGTGATGGAATAATATTGTGCTATAAGAAATGATGAGCAGGATGGCTTCAGAAAAACCTGGGAAGACTTATATGAACTCATACAAAGTGAATTGAGCAGAACCTGGAGAACATTGTACATAGTAACAATAATATCTTGAAGATGATGAATTGTGAGAGCTATTCAGAACAAGACAATGATCCAAGACAGGTGCAAAGGATCCATGATGAAAAATGCTATCCACTTTCAGAGAGAGAACTGATGAATTCTGAGTGCAGATTGAAGCATATTTTTCTTTTTTTTTTTTTACTCTATGTTTACTTTTTTATTTTGTTTGTGTTTTATTTTTCAACTTGGCTAATATGGAAATATGTTTTGCATGACCTCACCTGTATAATTGGGATCAAAATGCTTGCCTTCTCAAAGGGAAGGTGGAACTCAAAATTTATTTAAATGATTGTTAAAAATTGGAAAATATCGGGGCGGCTAGGTGGCACAGTGGATAGAGCACCGGCCCTGGAGTCAGGAGTACCTGGGTTCAAATCTGGCCTCAGACACTTAACACTTACTAGCTGTGTGACCCTGGGCAAGTCACTTAACCCCAATTGCCTCACTAAAAAAAAAAAATTGGAAAATATTTAACAAAATAAAAATCATTTAAAAACTAAAATAAAATAGCTGCTATGTATAGAAAAGCTTCAAAGAATATGATATTGCCAATGACATTGTTCAGCCTTGAAGCTGTCTTGGAATTATAGGACAGAATTTTGGGGTAGCTAGGTGGTGCAGTGGATAGAGCACCAGCCCAGAAGTCAGGAGGACCTGAGTTCAAATCTGGCCTCAGACACTTTAACACTTACTAGCTATGTGACCCTAGGTAAGTCAACCCCAATTGCCTCACCAAACATTAAAAAAAAAAGTCTGGGGGGCAGCTAGGTGGCGCAGTGGATAAAGCACTGGCCCTGGATTCAGGAGTACCTGAGTTCAAATCCGGCTTCAGAGACTTGACACTAACTAGCTGTGTGACCCTGGGCAAGTCACTTAACCCCCATTGCCCTGCAAAAAAAGAAAAAGAAAAAAAAGTCTGTTTATAGGACACAATTTTAAAGCATGAAGCATAGACTGTTAGAGGTACAAGGGACCTTAGAATTTAGACTAAAGAATGTTAGAAGGGGGCAGCTAGGTGGTGCAGTGGATAGAGCACTGGCCCTGGATTCAGGAGGATCTGAGTTCAAATTTGGACTCAGACACTTGACACTTATTAGCTGTGTGACCCTGGGCAAGTCACTTAACCCCAATTGCCTCACCAAGAAAAAAAAAAGGATGTTAGAGCTAGACAGAACTTTAGAACATAAAACGTTAATATGATATCATGGATGAGGCTCTAAAAAGAAGTACAAGTACTCAAAGGATGACAAGTGAAACAGTTTATTACAAGCATACATATGTATAGCTCCCCAGCACTTTGGTCCCATGGCTAAGTACAAGGTGATAGTGTGGGTATATAGTGAGATTCTTACCCTGGTCAAGAGCACAGAGCTCTGGGTCCCTGTCTTTATGTCATCTTGTTGTTGCTGGGCAGATTCACAGGGACTTGGGGGGGAGGGGAAGTCAATGAGAGGCTCAGACTATAACATTTCCCTCCCCTCCCCCATCCCTTTATTGATCACAAGGACATTGTGATTAGGAAAACTTGCTAACCTTGCATACCTGAATTAGATTAAATTTACAAACTGATTATGATCAGGAGAGCATTGCATTCCTTGCCTAAATGAAGCTGACTAAGCCAGTATTAAGTCCACAGGAACATAGTACATAGGTGGTACATAGGCAAGTCAGTCAGAGGTCAAACATGGAGTCCCTTCTATCAACTAGAACTTAGCAACAGGCCAGTACTCACAGTGAAAATGCTCAATATAGAATGTGAGAGCTAGAATAGGACCTTGGAACAAAAATTAAATCAAAATAAAACCCAGAAATTTTGAGCTAGATAGGCACCTCAGAGATCATCTGCAACTTAAGGCGATGATCTACAACTCATTCATTTTACAGGTCAGGAAATAGATATCCTGGAAGGAAACTTCTATCCTTCCATGGTCAAACAGTGTATATATGATGATAGCTTCCTACAAGGAGATTGAACCAACGTGGGCATAAGAGAAATTTAATAAATGTTTGTTCAGTTGAATCACTGTGGGCTAGTTGGGAAAAGGTCCTGCCTGTGATAAATAGCTGCTTGCTGTTGTGTTGGTATCCAGGCTCATGGAATCCTCTTTAAAAGAACCTGAAGATCCATGGCTCATTCTGAGCTCTTTGTTCTCATCAGTCTCCACATATCTTTAGTAGTTCTCATAATTTTTCTTTCTTTCTTTCTTTCTTTTCGGGGGGGGGTGTGTGTGTGTGTGAGGCAATTGGGGTTAAGTGACTTGCCCAGCGTCACACAGCTAATAAGTGTCAAGGGTCTGAGGCTGGATTTGAACTCAGGTCCTCCTGAATCCAGGGCCGGTGCTCTATCCACTGTACCACCTAGCTGCCCCTAGTTTTCATAATTTAAGGGGAGGAAGAATAGTTAACAACTACGGATAACAAGGGAGGCTTCATGGGCACAGTAGCACTTACTTGTCTTGGGCCTTACAGGAAAACATTGATTATGAAACTCAGGGATCTATCTTCCAAATAATACCGTTTATGTAATGCACTATATAAATATTCTATGTAAGTCTTCCAATTCTCAAAAAAATCTGTTATATCATCTAACATTATTTTCTAACATTCTCTGTCTTAAGGTATCTTTTTTCACCTAAGGTCTCTTATAGAGCTAACATTTTATATTCTAAGTCTTTTCTTGCTCCACTATTCATTGGATTTTATCTTGTGTCCTAGTATCTTTTTTGTTTGTTTTCTTGAAAAATAAATCTTTATCGACTTTATGTATTCCAAGAAGCTAATATACATGGAATTAGAGAAAACATTCTAGAGAGCATCAGCAAGGTGAAAACAGTGTGTAGGTCTGAGATAATTCTTTTTTATTGTTTGTGCTTGCTGCTTTTTTGTTTCTATCTGCTAAATAAGTTAAGGCTGTCTTCTTATATCAGATCAGAGAACCTAGTTACCAGGAAAGTAAAGGGAAGCATTTGGAAATCAGTAACAAAGTGAAATAAGGTGCATAATCAATCTAAATCTCTGCATCCTGTGTCTTAAATCTTGCAAATAGATAGTTTGTCATAGGATGTAGTCACAAGAGTTAAGAGAGTTGATAAAAAATAATTGACTGTGGTACTCACTTTGATCAAGCCAGTATGGAGGGCAAGGATATTTTTGCTGTGACCTGCACACAATGTACCATATTCGTGTTTCTCCCCATACAATGTAAAGCTTACATATGTACAAACCCTAGAGGAAAAAATGAAATGATTGGAGGAATTCAATTCTCCAGCTTGTGAGAGAGAATGAAGTGTTCTTTGAAAGAATGATCATAGGAAGAAGAAATGAGTGGCAGTGTTGGTGACTCCCAGCTGAGGGATATCAAAGTAAACTACTTGTTGAGTCAGTTTGTTACCAATACGTCTGCCATCTTCCTGGGGCACGTATCCAGGACATGACAGAGAACATTCTGAGCATCGTCAATTCAGTCACCCAATAATGACTTCTTATGACTCATGTAAGGACAAATTATGCCAACAGAAGGAACCTAGAAAGCCTTGCTAAAGATTATGACATTCTAGGTAAAAAGCTGAAGATCTTGTGTGCAAGTGATATTTTCACCATTTATGCTGATTGAATTTGGAGTATTCAGAAAACACAGTCATATTTGGGAAGTGAAGAGCTAACAAGATAGTGATTTATATTTCTGGGTCATAGGTTAAAATATAGAAATGAAAGACTCTTGTCAAAGGATGGACTGCATCTAAACAAGAGCTGCCAAAAGCATACTTTCTTGGAATCTTGCAGACCTAAACAAGATAACTTGAAACTGAAAAGGAAAGGAGAAAGAGAAAACTGGCTATGTGGATCTTATGAGCCTAATACCATAGAGGGTAGCAGATGTAATATAATAAAAAGGATAGATGGAAAGGAAGAGTAATTCAAAGGATATAATATCCAAGAAAAGTTAGCAATAAGAGCCTTGGTCTTATGCCAAGACTTGTACAAAGGTACAGATATGATTAATAAATAGAGCTAATTCAAAGACATATTTGACCTCATAGTTAGCACTGACTTGGTGAAAGGGGACTCATTACTGAGCTGACCTGGCTCAGGAAGTGAAATTAAAATATACTTCAATCCTCTAGAACCACCTTGGCACCTGCTCTTTACTGAGTCCTGCCTTGTCCTTCAGGCAGGATGAGGGCCTGTACATCTGTGTCTCCCCATTCCTCACTGACCACCAATTCGGGAGCAAAGATCTTTTGAGTCCCTACCCCCCAAAATACTCAACATTGGAACAAGTCCTGGGGCATAATGTCTTATCCTTTTATAACAAGCCCGGCCCCAGGACTCCAGGCACTCCTGCCTTGACCACGTGGTGAGACCAACAACTAGACATTTGCCCTTGTCCCTTCCATTCCACATCAGCCACCAATCCAGGAGCAAAGACTCTCCTGAACCTGCCCCTCTCCTCCTCCCTGCACCACAAGGAGATAATCTCCTCACCAATGGAATGAGTTCTGGTACGTCGCTGATTTGGTCCAGTGTTAGTACTTCAAAGATGCCTTACTCCTCTACAACCTAGTGTAGCTCCAAGACTCTACTGATCCTTGCCTTGCCTGTCAAATAGAAGAACCAGGGATTAAATATCTCCCCTGCAACAGCACCACATGCTTCTTTCCTTCTCCCCTTTCCTTCCCCCATCCCCTGATTTCTATATCATCTTCAGGGACATATAATCAAATCAACATCACCTTTGCTCCTGTGAAGGGCATGATAATCCATTGTCCACAACTCCCCTCAGAATCCCTCTATTTCTGAATTGTAGACTGCTTAGACCCATATCCTGCTCCCTCATACCTCTATATCAGACTCATCCCTCTGGTGTCCTGTTTCATTCTTCTCTACCCTTCCATTATTTCCTCTAGAATAGAGATGTCAAACATGCAGCTGGTGGCCTGCAACATTCCCTATAAAAATACAATAAAACATAGATACATGGCTTTTAAATGTGGTTTAGTGGCCCCATTTCTGTTTGACTTTGACACCACTACTCTAGAACCCCTGTTCTCTTGTTAACAAATTGTCTTTCACAATAGATCTGTTCCATTACCCTGGAAGTTACTTTTGTTGTGTTTGTTGTATTTATTCATGTAGGTACATGTCATTTTCCCTGAGTAGAATTTAAGCTTTTGGAGGGTGAGGACTTTCTCATTTGGCTTGTGTCTCCCCAGTCTTTGGCACCCATAGGACCTGATACAGAGGAGACACTTAATACAAATTTGTTCAATTTAATCATTCCTGGACTGTGGCCCTAGAAATGTACAATTCATTCACAAGGAATAGCCTAGGGAAGAAGGAAGACAATGGATAGGATAACATTGTCCAGCTATATGAGGAAGCTCAGGAACCTGAGAAGAGAAACATGGTGGAAGACATTTCAGAAAGGATCAATGGAGGCAGGAATTGGAGCAATATTTTTTTTTTTAAGTGAGGCAGTTGGGGGGTTAAGTGACTTGCCCAGGGTCACACAGCTAGTAAGTATTAAGTGTCTGAAGCCGGATTTGAACTCAGGTACTCCTGACTCCAGGGCCAGTGCTCTTTCCACTGCGCCACCTAGCTGCCCCCGGAGCAATATTCTTGTAAGAATATATATGTTTTATAGGAATATGAAAAAATCCTTCATTCTAAATATGTTAACTATATAAAAATGTTTTGTTTCAACATGGAATTAATGTTGACATATTCTTATGTATAAGATTGTAGTGAACATTAATTTTCCTTTTTCTTAGAAATATAAGAATTGGAGTAAAATATCTACTATAGAAATTTACTGGTGCTCTTCAATTTCTGGTTACTAGTGATTACAATTCATATTTACTGACATAGCCTCAAGCAAAAAGATGATGTGGGGGGCAGCTAGGTGGCTCAGTGGATAGAGCACTGGCCCTGGATTCAGGAGTACCTAAGTTCAAATCTGGCCTCAGACACTTGACACTTACTAGCTGTGTAACCCTGGGCAAGTCACTTAACCCTCATTCCCTTGCAAAAAGAAAAAGAAAAAGAAAAAGAAAAAGAAAAAGGAAAAGGAAAAGGAAAAGGAAAAGGAAAAGGAAAAGGAAAAAGAAAAGGAAAGGAAAGGAAAAAAAGGTGATGTGGTATAGGAGGAAGAGGCCATTCGGCTGAATGTGAGAAGACTCTGCTACTAACAAGCTGTAGGACCTCAGAGAAGTCACTTAACCTCTCTAGGCCTTGGTTCCCTCATTGGTAAAATGAGAGGGTTGGACTAGATGACTTCTGGGGTTTCCTCCAGCTTTAGTTCTATAAGCCTACAATCTTATTTACCACAAACTACCTGATCACAATGAATTAGATGAGTCTGGAAAACTTCAGAAATCTGGCACAAAAGCCGTATATTGTAGAGATGGGGAACTTTAATGATTCAAGGATGTTTTCACGCACTCTTGCTCTGCCAAAAACTTCACATGGATAAATTTGTGGCTTCCTTTGTGATAATTTATCCTTCCAACAAAAGTAGCTAGGAAAAATAGTCCTGTTGGTCCAATTCTGATCAAAGAGTGACAGATGCAGAAGGAGAAAAACCACAGGGAACTTTGGGACAAGTGGCCAAATCCATCATAGATTTCTTGATGGGGTAGAGGAAATCCAGGGATAGTCTGACATGCAGATTTAACAGATTTCAAAAGGTTCATAGATAAGAGAAGTAGGAGACATCAGCCTAATATCTTGCAGGAAGTCAAACCAAGAGGGATGGGAAGATCTCAGGAATGAAATGTGGGAGATACAAGTAAAAATTATGTTAATGAAGAAAAGCAATCGCTGCCTAAGGAGACTAATGTGTCTGTGCAGGAAATGATTGGCCAATTCAGATTGGAGAAAGACATGATCGAAGCAAGGGCAAGGAACTAGGGATGAATACAAGAGAGTAGCACACTTCTGTTAAGAAAAGCATCAGTATAGTGAAGTGAGCAGAACCAGAATATTGTGCAGTTACAGCAATACTGTTAAATGAAGAACTGTGAATGGCAAACTATTCTCAGCAATACAGTGATCCAAGACAATCCCAAAGAACTAACAATGAAGCATACTATCCACCTCCAAAGAAAGAACTGATATTAATTGAACACAGACTGAAGCATGCTATTTTTCATTTTTATTTTTTCTTTTACTTAAGTTTTCTTATCCAAAATGATTAATATGGAAATGTTTTACATAATTACACATGTATAACCTATATCTGATTGCTTACTGCCTCAGGGAGGGAGGGAAGGAGGGATAGAATTTGGAAATCAAAACATTAAATAAAAATGTTTATTTAAAAAAAAAAAAAGCATCAGAGGGGCAGCTAGATGGTACCGTGGATAGAGCACCGGCCCTGGAGTCAGGAGGACCTGAGTTCAAATCCGGCCTCAGACACTTAACACTTACTGGCTGAGTGACCCTGGGCCAGTCACTTAATCCCAATTGCCTCACCAAAAAAAAAAAAAAAAAAAAAAGCATCAGAAGCACTAAAGCCCAGAGTGAGCTCAGGCTAGTGATGAATATTAAAGTCATCAAAAAAAAGTGAGAACTTTTAGCTACCTTGAGAACAAGAAGATGGATTGAAAGAAGGAATAGGTCGATCTTTCGCTTGGTTTGAGTGGAACAATGACAAAAGGCTGAATTCATTTTTTTTCTTCTGTTTTTGCTTTTAATTTGGAATGGGAAAAATAGAAGAAAAATTGTATACAGGAAGAAGAAATCCAATATAAGTGAGGAGACAGTCAGATAGCATCTAGCTGCTATCAAGGAGTTCAAATACTAGGGCCAGATAAAATACATTCTAGAGTAATGAAAAAAAAATGGCATCTGCGATTGCTAAGCTGCTTTCTGATCTTGGGGAATAGAAGTGCCAGATCCCTGGGGAAGGACAAATATTGTCCTAATTTTCACAGAAGGGAAGGGAGTGGTCTGCCACATACAGACAAGGAACTTTACTTCTATTTCTAGCAAAATTCTAGAACCCATTTTTAAAGGAAATGGTTTGTGAGCATTTAAAAAGGAAAACAGCATTTGCTAAGGGTAATTTCTAAGGGTATAGCTTTATCAAGAACAGTTTATGCCAGAGTTCCCTCATTTCCTTTTCTGATAGTGTAACTAGATGATTCAGAAGCAGTGTGAGATAGTGGAAAAAGGAATGATCTTGAAGGCAGGAAGACCCAGGTTCAAATGCCATTTCTGACAACTAGGAGGTATGTGATCCTGAGCAAGCCGCAACCCAGCCCTCCTTCACTTACCAAGAAACAGATGAGTCGCCATCTTCATTGCTGGAGGGAATTTCCACCTAAAGGTTTTCTTTTTTTGTTTTAATTTTTAAAAATTTTATTCTGAACTTAAGAAATAAAACAAGCATTTCCATAACTTTGTAGAATAGGGGGGGAAAAGTTGCTTGTACACAAAACTGCAAATCTATTATGTGCCACTTACTATTCCTTTTAATGTATCATGTAACTTTCATGTCATCATGCAACTTTCTTTTTTTTTCTTTCTTTCTTTCTTTTTTTGGTGAGGCAACTGGGGTTAAGTGACTTGCCCAGGGTCACACAGCTTGTAAGTGTTAAGTGTCTGAGGTCAGATTTGAACTCAGGTCCTCCTGAATCCAGGGCCAGTGCTCTATCCACTGCACCACCTAGATGCCCCCCATGTAACTTTCTTTTTTTCCCTTTTTTATTTCCTTCCCAATATCACCCCCCACTGAAATGGCTACCATTAGATGCAAATATGCATATGTATATACACACACACACACACACATATGTATGCATGTATATGTATATGCATATATAAAATCATTCTATACATACTTCTATCAGTTCTTTCTCTGGCTGCAGATAGTGTCTTCCTTCATATGTCCTTTGTACTTAATTTGGGTATTTATAATAATCAAAATGACTTAGTCACTCAAAGTTGTTCTTAAAATAATATTATTACTTGTATATGATGTTCTTTTAGTCCTGCTCATTTCATTCTTCATTATTTTGTGCAAGTGTATCCATGTTTTTCTAAAATCATTGAGTTCATTATTTCTTATAACACAGTAATATTCCATCACAATTGTATAACACAATTTAGTCATCCATTCCACCATCTACGGGCATCCCTGCAGTTCCCAGTTCTTTGCCACCACAAAGAGAACTGCTATAAATATTTTAGAACATATAGGTTCTTTTCCTTTTTCCCTAATTATCTTGGGAAACAGACCTGGTAGTGGTGCATTCTTTCATGGTTTTTGCATAACTGGGTTCATAGATTTGAGGAATACTGTAGTCATAGTTTATTTAGATTTCAGCAAAGAATTTGACCAAGTCTCTCATAAATGGGTATGTTGGAAAGATGGGAAGGAGTCTTCTAATGGAGTGACTCGATGATCTGTTGCTCACCCTGAGCTGGTCAGTATTTTTATCAGCGACTTAGATGAAGGCATAGATGGCATGCTGATCCAATTTAGAGGTGGCGTAAGCTACCCAGTGGATGACAAGGTACAATTCTCAAAACATCTCAACAAATTAGAACAATGTGCCAGATCAAATAAGATGAAATTTATGAGGGATAAATATGAAGTTCCTTACCTGGGTTCCAAAAATTAAATACAAGAACTGTAGGCTGGGAGAAGGAGTTGGAAGAGGTGGCAAGGAATCAGTTTATATGAAAAAGCTGTAGGTTTTAATGGACTTGGCATGACATTGTACCTTATAATGCTAACGTTACTTAGGCTGCATTAAGAAGTCCATAATGGGGGGGGGGGGACAGCTAGGTGGTGCAGTAGATAAAGCACCAGCCCTGGATTCAGGAGACCCTGAGTTCAAATCCGGCCTCAGACACTTGACACTTGCTAGCTCGGGGCAAGTCACTTAACCATCATTGCCCAGCAAAAAAAAAAAAAAAAAGTCCACAGTGTCCAGAACAAGAGAGATTAAAAGTTTCTCCATAGTTTTCTCACCTCATACATCCAACCCACCAACAAATCTTATTGTTTCTACCTTCACAGCATCTCTTGTATATGCCCCTTTCTCTCCACTCACATAGACAGCCCCCTAGTTCTGGCCCTTGTAACGATTGGAATGATGCCACCTGCTGGAGACTTACTGTAGAAAAGCTCTGCCATGAGGAGAAGACCTCTCAGGGCAAGCCATGGGGTCAAGGTCCTTGGAGTCAGGAAATGACTTTTGCTCATGGGTACTGTCTATCAAGGCTACCAGCCAATCAACTTGTGGAGCCTCCTATTTCTGGGAGGAAGACACAAAATAGGAAGCGGAGGCTGGTGGAGGGGTTTTGGTTCCTGACCTTGCCATGGTTGGTAAGATGATGGGGTCTCTTAGAAATAGTTAGATTTTTATCTTTCTCTCTGATCCTAATGCTCTTTAATGAATACTTAAACACTTAAATACTCTTGCTAAAGCTTATAATTTATTGACCACCACTCATTAGATTTTAGATAGTATAGCTAGAATTTTATTTGTTTGTTTGTTTTTTTGCAGGGTAGTGGGGGTTAAGTGACTTGCCCAGGGTCACACAGCTAGTACATATCAAGTGTTTGAGGCTGGATTTTAACTCAGGTACTCCTGAATCAAGGGATGGTGCTTTATCTACTGCGCCACCTAGCCACCCCTATAGCTAGAATTTTAGCCCTTGACACCCTTATCTCTTCTCTCCTGGACTATAGAAGTAGTATTGCGATAACCTTCTAATTGATCTCCTGTTTTCAAGTCTCTCACTCCAGTTCTAATCCAGCTTCTCTCCAATGCCAAAATGATTTTTCTAAAGTTTAGGAATGACCATGTCCACCTCCTGCTCAGTGTGGTTCAGTCGCTGGCTGTTACCTCCAGGATCAAATACAAACTCCCCTTGTAACTGGAAGCCCTTCATACGAGGGACTCTCTCCCCCTTTCTAGCCTTCTTGCACTTCTCTACATCTACTCTCTGACCCAGCTACACTGGCCCATCTCTGTGACTTGCTGTCCCCCATTCCTAGAATTCTCTGTCCCCTCACCTCCACCTCTAAGTTCCTCTGGCTTCCTTCCAGCTGCTAGTTAATTTCCTCTCCAAGATTACCTTTCATCTACTCAGTATTATGTTCCTAATTATTTGCATGTTTTCTCTCCCATTAGAATGTGAGCTCCTTTGAGGACTGTTTTTGTCTTTCTTTGTATCCCAAGTATTTATCACAAAGTCTGGTACAAAGTAAGTACTTAGTAAATGCTTTTTGACTGACTTCAGACTCTGAAGTTTCTCCATGTCAAGGCCTACTCCTCTACTTGTACCCTTGATCTCATCTTCTTCCATCTTCTCCAATAACTTAACTATTGATTCACTCCTTTTCTCATCTTCAATTTTTCCTTATCTCCTGGCTCCTTTCCTACTTCCAACAAATATATCCCGATTACCTTGTTGTTCTTCTTCTTCCTTTATTCATGAGGGTGGTGTCTTGCTTTGCATGTGAATCGGATATGAGTAGGGCAGAGCTGTGCAAAGTCTTCAGCTTCACCCTCTCCAGAGTCATCAAAGTCCAAGGTTAGGTTAAGACTATTATTGATAGGGGCAGCTAGGTAGTGCAGTGGATAAAGCACTGGCCCTGGATTCAGGAGGACCTAAGTTCAAATCCGGCCTCAGACACTTGACATTCACTAGCTGCATGCCCCTGGGCAAGTCCACTTAACCCTCATTGCCCGGCCAAAAAAAAAAAAAAAATCTTGCTTAAAGGGGCAGCTAGATGGCGCAGTGGATAGAGCACCGGCCCTGGAGTCAGGAGTACCTGAGTTCAAATCCGGCCTCAGACACTTAACACTTACTAGCTGTGTGACCCTGGGCAAGTCACTTAACCCCAATTGCCTCACTAAAAAAAAAAAAAAAAAGACTATTATTGATGATGGCCTAGGATGCAATGGGTGACCTTGACCTTTCCAAATTAAGGTCTTTCCCAAGTCTCAGTTTGTCTGAGGCCACCCCCATTTGATGACTAAAGGCTGGATAAGAATTGAGACAAAATTGAGACAAAAGAAAAGAATTGATGGCTCAATCTGCCATCACAGAGATATCCGTCTGGAAGGGGAAAACCCTCGGAGTTTCTGGCCTGAAACAGAAAACAATGCTTACAACAACAACCACCACCCCTTGACCCTTCTATCCTAGAATGTAAACTCTTTGAGAGGAGGGACTGATTTATTTTTGTCTTACTATCTCTAGGGCCTGGGAAATAGTAGAGGCTTAATAAATTGCTTGTTGATTTATTGATGGACAATTCCTTTCACAGTCAGATTCCTAGAAAAACTTGCTTCACCCTCTATTTAATTCTCAGTTTCTTGCTTTCAGATCTCTCCTCCTCCTCAACTAAAACTGCTTTCACCAGGGTAATCAGCTATCTTTTTAGCTGCTAAATCTGATGGCCTTTTCTCAATCACCATCTTATCTCCAGCTTTTGACTCTTGACCATCTCTTTGCCTGGATACTCCCTCCTCCCTTGGCTTTTGTAACACTATTCTCTCCAGTCCAGTTGCTTCTACTCCATCTCCTTTGCTAGATTTTTACTTACCTCCCACACCCTAGCCATGAATACCTCTTAAGGCTCTGTCCTTGGTCTTTTTCTCTCCTTGCTTTCTTATGTCTTGATGATTTCCTTAGTTCCAATGGGCTCACTTATAATTTCTGTACAGATGATTCCAAAATTGATATATTCATCCCCCTTTTCTCTTCTAAGACTCCAATCTTATATTACCTCTTCCCTGCTGGGTACTTTATTGTCATCTCAAGCTGAATATGTCAAAACAAAATTCATATCTTTACTCCAAAACCTGTCCTTCTGCCAAGTTTCTATTAAGGGTTACTTCCAGGGAGCAGCTAGGTGGCACAGTGGATAAGGCACTGGCCCTGGATTCAGGAGAACCTGAGTTCAAATCCGACCTCAGACACTTGACACTTACTAGCCGTGTGACCCTGGGCAAGTCATTTAACTCTCATTTCCCCGCCAAAAAGAAAAAAAAGAAAAGAGTTACTTCCAGAAAGCCAGGCTTATAACTTTAGAGTCATTCTTGATTCTTCTATGTTCCTTACCTCCTATGTCTTATTAGTTGTCAAGTCTTAAGTTTTTCCAATTCCACTTCCACAACATCTCTTTCATCAGTCATTTTTTCACTGCCAGGATCACCACCTGGTTCAAGCCCTCATTACCCCTGGCATGGACATTGCAATAGCCTTCTTATGGGTGCCCTTGCTTCTAGTCTTTCACCCTCTCCAATACATCTTTCACATAGATATCAAGTTAATATTTCTAAGGGATGGGTCTGATCATATTCCCTAGTTCAAAACCTTCAGTAGCTCCCTATTGTCTTCAGGATAAAATACAAACTTCTCAACTTGGCTTCTCCCCTCAACTTTTTTCTTGATTATTTTGTTTTCATGTAACAATCACTTATTAATAAACAATACCTTCCCTCCATTTAAGATCTCCAGGTAGCATATATTACTTTATGCTCTTATAGTTTATCATTATTGGCAGAGGAAGTAGGTTTGTTTTTTTGCTTGTTTGTTTGTTTTACTTGGACATCTTGCACCACCATAATTCATTGCGTTTGATTCTCTCCTATATATGCTCTCCTACTTGAGTTTTTGTGACATCACTCTCTTTTGTTTCTCCTCCTACTTGTCTCGTCCCCAGTATTCTTTGCTTGATTATCCTCCATATCCTGCCCCCTAACTGTGAACACACCCCAAACCTCTGTCTAGGTTTCTTTCTCTACACCATTTTAGTGACTTCATCAGCTCTCATGGGCTCATTCATATCCAGCCCAGTCTCTCTCCTGAGCTCTTGCCTCATGTCAACATCCTATAGGACATTTCAAAATGGATCTTGTGGACTTTTAAAGAGAACATGTCCAAAATAGAACTTTTTATCTTTCCTCCAAACTCATTTCTCTTCCCAAATTCTGTCAAAAGCCAGATCATCCTCCAAGTTTCCCAAGTCTACTGCTTCGGCGTTATCCATACTTCCTCACTCTCCTTAACATCACAGATCCAACCAGTTGCCAAGTCTTGTCATTTCTACCTTCACAACATTTCTCTGACAACATATTCTTAAAACACAGTTCTAACCATGTCACTACCCTATTCAGCAAACCCCATTGACTCCCTATTACTGCTAGGATCAAATACAAGCCCTTCTTTTGGCATTTTAATCTCTTCACAACCTGATTTAAACCTATATTTCTGACCTTATTTTACATTATTGCCTTCATTCACTAGTAAATCTAGCCAAACTGTCTTTTTTGTCAGTCTTCACACAAGACATTTTATCTCCTATCTCCATACCTCTGCATTGGCAGTAAGTACTCCATGCCTGGAATATACTTCCTTCTTAGCTCTGTCTCTTAGAATCCATAGTTCTCTTCAAAGTTCAGCTCAAATACTCTCTCTCTTCAGGGGAGGTTCCCCTCCACCCTGGTTGCTAGTGTTTTCCTCACCCCAAAATTACTTGGTATAGCATACATAAATATATATTTGGTTTATATCTTGCTTATCTAGTCTATTCTACTGACCTACTTTTCTATTTTTCAACTACTCTGAAATAGTTTAAATAATTAATGCTTTGTAATATATTTTGAAATCTAATAATCCTGCCTGCTTCATCTTTCTCCCCAATATTTCCCTTGAAATTTTTAACTTTTTCTTCCTTTGCAAAATTTTCTGTTGTTTTGGTCTGGTGTGGTACTATAAAAATCAACACTGTGGAAATTTTAAGGCAACACTAAATCTGAACATTAATTCTGATATTTTATTCACTTTTATTATATTTGTATAGCCCATTTTTAAACATTGAAATATTTCTAATTATTTAGTTATTCCCTTATATCTATAAATATTGTTTCATGTTTTGTGTCCTGTTAATATACTGAAGCTATTATTGTCTTGATAAGTGAGTGTCTTCATTGATTCTCTAGGGTTTTCTAAGTAAAACTATTATATTGTCTGCAAATAGGAATAATTTACCTCCTTTTTGTGAATGTTTATTACTAAATTTCTTTCATTGTAATGTTATAGGCAACATTTCTAGTAGTATGCCAAATAATAGCTGAGAAAGAGATAGCTTGGCATTTAAAAGCCTTCACCCTCTGCCTCCCACCTACCTACTCAGACATTTCAAATTACTCACCTTCATTGCTCTACATTCCAGCCAAATTAGTTTCCTAGCCTTTCTCAGAACCTGACAATCCATCTTCCATCTTAATGAATTTTCATAGGCAGTTTTCTAAGTCTGAAATCCACTTCTATTTTGACTTTGCCTCTTGGGATTCCTAGTTTCCTTCAAGATTCCACTCAGGTTCTACCTTCTACCTCCTTCCACCCCCACTGCCTTTCTCACTACCCTCAGTTGTTAGTATTATCTTCCTCCTCAAATTGTCATCTATTTGCTTATTTACATGTTGTATCCATCTAGTAGAACAGAGGCCCCTTGAGACAAGAGACTGTTTCATTGTTTTCTTTATGGTCCTAGTGCCTAGCAAAGCATAGTGCACAAAGTTGTTGTTCATCCTTTATTTTTCAAGAGGACCAATGACATCACATGGTGATGTCTTGACTTGTGCATGAATTGGATCTAAGTGAGGCCAAGTTAGACAAAGTTGTCAGCCTCACTTTCTCTTCTAGAGTGATCAAATTCCAGTGGCAAGACTCAAGTCAAGATGACTGGCAATGGTCTGGAATGCAGTGGATGACCTTAGTGTCTTCGATGTCTGACCAAGCTTTCAGCACTCCACAACACCTGCTTCATCTCCCTATATGGCCATTGGAACAATTTATTTTCACCCACCCATTTTGCCAGGAGAAGTCTTCACATACTTGTGGTAGACATCCCCTCGACTCAATGTCAGATTTAAGGCCTGTCAGTTACCTTCAATCTGGTTTAGCCCATCTGCCAAGAGAACTTTACCAGGGTGTAGTAGCTATGCATGCTACAGTTTCTTAGAGCCACACATGAGAGTTGAGTGACAGGTAAACACCAAAGGTAGCTGAGTAGCTCTGAAAAGGGCTTGGCAAGCCCTCACACCAGAGTGGCATCATGAAAAATTGGACACAACAGAACAACAGTGAACAAAGTAGGTATTTGATACGTATTGAGTTGAATTGACCTCTAACAAAGCCTAATGGGTAGCCAGGTGGTGCAGTGGACAGAGTGCCAGAGCTGGAGTCAGGAAGATCTTAATTCAAATCTGGCTTCAGTCACTTACTAGCTGTGTGACCCTGGGCAAGTCACTTAACCCTGTTTGCCTCATTTTCCTCATCTATAAAATGAACTGGAAAAGGAAATGGCAAACCACTCCAGTATCTTCACCAAGAAAACCCCATGGACAGTGTTGGCATGGGCCATAGGGTCCATGGGCCATAAAGAATCAGACACAACTGAACAACATAGGCACTTTACAAATATTATCTCATTTTTGGACACCAAGGTGGCACAGTATATAGAGCACTGCACTGGGAGCCAGGAAGATTCTTCCTGAGTTCAAACTGGCCTCAGACACTAGCTGTGTAACCTTGGGCAAGTCATTTACCTTTGTTTACCTCTATTCCTCACCTATAAAAATGATCTGGAGAAGGAAATGGCAAACCACTCCAGGATCTTTGTCAAGAAAATCCCAAATGGGATCACAAAGAATCAGATACAACTAAAAATAACTGAACAACTATGCTTCTATGTTATATGGCTGTATCCATACCTTAGTACATGTTCTAAACACCCTTATAGGACTAAGATTCTATATTCTAAGGCCCCTTCCAGTGTGCACCTTCTGTGCTTCACTAATTGCATGTTCACTGCTGTTGGATTCTAGTCCCATCTAGACTTGGGGCGGGGGTGGGGGGGTGGGGGAAGCACTGACAGTTTCAGAACCATCATGAAATTTCTATTTGGGATGACATTAACTGGTCCCTGGATGGCACCAGTGTTGGACAGATATACAGTGAAAGAAACATTTTCCTGCATTAATAAAATTACCTTTTCTAAAGAAAGCAATTTGCATGTTAATGTTTTAGGTAATTCTCTACAGCTTGAGTGCCCCTCAGGGCTGTAATTTCTCACTGACAAAGTGACAAAAATAAAACGTAGCATAAAGGAAAATTTTTCTTCTCTCTAATTTGTGCTCTAAAGTGACATTTTTTTAAATGTAAGTCGAGTTGAAACCTACTGCTCTGTTATTCCTGACACTGATCTGCCTCCCATCATCTCACTTAGTGACAGACTTACCTTGAAGAGCATGACATTCAGTGTGTGTTCTTGAGGAAAAGATAAGCATTCTTATTGGCAATTGGCACCTTCGTACCACCTATGGATATCCCTGGAGATGGCTCTCCCGTCAACCTAGGGGCCCTCTGCATGGTTCTCAGTGTTAGTCAGATCATACCACATTTGAGGAAGGGAAGTTGAAATGCTGGAGCAGTACGGGGAAGGGGCCTGGGGACGGGAATGAATGAAACCACGTCATAACATCAGGCAAAAGTATTAGATGTGTGTCCAGAAGTGGCACAAAGGTTTTGGATTATCAAGGTTCTTTTTATTTCTCTCCACTGGAACCCCTACCTGAAAACTTGGGAAATCAGTCTAGTATTGGACAGCCAGATGCAAAAATTTCCAATAGCAATGTTGTAATGTTGCCTGTGACCTTGATTGTAACAGTCTTCTTAACCCCGCCACCACCATTTGTCGGGGGCTCCCTCAAGGTCACTCATAATGCCTGGTTTCCACTTGGGTACTTGCCTCACAGGGAGGACCTATCTACTCTAATCCAGCAGATATTTATTGCAAGCCTATAACATCTATGACACTATGACAACACACATACCTTTGCAGAGAGGGGATTTGGAGTGAGGAACATTATGAATGTTAGGTCTTGTTCAATATGTCAGTTAATTTTGCTGAAAGTTTCCCCCCTCATCATTATTCTTCAGCATGAGAAATAACTCTCTGGGGGACTGGAAGGAAGGTGGAACCCTCAATATAAAGTGAAATCTGGAGGACAGAGGGGTAGGTTTTGGGGGATATTGATGAATTCCATTTTGGACTAATTGAATTTGAAATGCCAATTGAACATCCAAGAGGTACTATTCAGTAGACAGTTGTTGTCAAGTCTTTCATTTTATGTATGAAAAATCTGAGGCCCAGAGAAGAGGACATGACTTGTCTAGTGCCACATACCTAGTAAATGGCAGAGCCAGAACTCAAAATCCAGAAACTCTTTCCGTGTTCTCTCCTAATTTCTTCCCTGAGATCCCTGGAACCTTCTATCCTGTACCCTTCCCATACCTCCACACTGTAGAACCCAAATTCACCCCCTAACTGTTCTTCTGGGCTGCCTGGGAGCCCTCACTTCTCATACCTGATCTGTCCCTGGTCCCTCAAGTTAAAATCCCAGCTGTACTGGAATGACCTTGGTCAAATCATTTAATTACTGTGGGACTCAATTTCCTCATTTGTAAAATAAGGAAGTAAATATACTAGGTAATCTCTAAGATCCCTTCCAGTTCTTAGGCCCGTGACCCCAAATTACAGGGAGACTGAGATTGCAGTTTAGTAGACAGAGAACTTCCTAACAATTAGAGCTGTCTGACAAAGAAGTCAACTCCCTCTGGAGATGGTTAACTTCAAAGTCCTGTGTTGAGAGAAGTTGATGCTATTGATTTTTTCATCATTTGAGACTTCCCATTAAAAGTTATATGGTCGGGGCGGCTAGGTGGCGCAGTGGATAAAGCACCGGCCCTGGATTCAGGAGTTCCTGAGTTCAAATCCAGCCTCAGACACTTGACACTTACTAGCTGTGTGACCCTGGGCAAGTCACTTAACCCCATTGCCCCGTAAAAAAAAAAAAAAAAAAAAAGTTATATGGTCACTTGGTGATTTTTTATAGAAGGGAACCATTTTACATGTGGGAATTAGAATTGAAAGAGACCCCTGAGGTCATCTAGCTCAAGAGTCTAGAATACCAAGATATGGATGAAGTAGAGGAAGTCCTGGAGTTGGGACAACCTCTGGAATGGCCCGATTTTCCAAAAACAAAGCAAAAACCCTTCTAGCAGTTTTTTTTTTTAAGTGAGGCAATTGGGGTTAAGTGACTTGCCCAGGGTCACACAGCTTGTAAGTGTTAAGTGTCTGAGGCCGGCTTTGAACTCAGGTACTCCTGACTCCAGGGCCAGTGCTCTATCCACTGCGCCACCTAGCTGCCCCTCTAGCATTTATAAATTGGAAACTATCTTAAAAGAAAACATTCTTGGGGCATCTAGGTGGCTCAGTGGATAGAGCACTGGCCCTGGATTCAGGAGGACCTGAGTTCAAAGTCGGCCTCAGACACTTGACACTTACTAGCTGTGTGACCCTGGGCAAGTCACTTAAGCCTCATTGCCCCACCAAAAAAAAAGAGAGAGAAGAAGAAGAAGAAGAAGAAGAAGAAGAAGAAGAAGAAGAAGAAAAAGAAGGAGAAGAAGGAGAAGAAGAAGAAGAAGAAGAAGAAGAAGAAGAAGAAGAAGAAAAAGAAGGAGAAGAAGAAGGAGAAGAAGAAGGAGAAGAAGAAGGAGGAGGAGAAGAAGAAGAAGAAGAAGAAGAAGAAGAAGAAGAAGAAGAAGAAGAAAAGGAAAGAAAAGAAAAGAAAAAAAGAAAACATTCTTTACATGACTTTCAATGCAACACTTCATTGTGACCCAGGTAAGTGAGTCACTGTACTTCTTAAGCTTCAGTTTCCTTATATATGAAATGGGTATAATAACACTTTTACCAACTGTCATCCAGGCTTTTGTAAGAAAAAGAATCTCAAAGCTCAAAGAGACCTCAAAACTTAGAAGGCTGATTCCTCCTAAACTTGAAATCATTATTTTTAAAAAGGAGTTATTATTATTGATATTTTCCCCTATATCCCCTTGGTTTCTCATTTTCAGTGCAACAAATGGGTTATTCTAATAGGAGAGATCACACCTTCCCCATATG
Organism: Dromiciops gliroides; assembly: GCF_019393635.1. Lineage (NCBI taxonomy): Eukaryota > Metazoa > Chordata > Mammalia > Microbiotheria > Microbiotheriidae > Dromiciops > Dromiciops gliroides. Next base: position 384,892,723 of record NC_057862.1, on the reverse strand, counting down.
GTATAAAATCCCTATTAAGCCTAGCCAGATATTTCTCGAACCATTAATCACATTCAAGAAAAGAAGACTATCATGAGGCTGTTACATCAGGCAGTGACTTTATCGTAATTCTGTCTCCCCACACGGTGAATCAGAATTGGTCTAAGCAATTTGTGTCTGTGTACTGGTGGAGCTGAGTGTGGGCCTTAATGGGTAGCTAGTCAGACCTTTTGGCCACCCTCACCTCAGTGTTCTTCTGTCCTGTTCTAGCCAGCTGCACGGCATCTCACTTAATGAAATGATGAAATAGTTGTCCGTTTCCCTGATTATGTTTGTTAGTTTGGGTAGTGCAGGCATTGGTGAGTAATGATCTTTCTACAAGCCCTGCTCACGTCTGAGCCCTGACACTTATTAATTTCTCTATCCAGCCAAGAACAAAGGTGATAGCAATTTCTTGTTGCCATAATGGCTTAAATATAATGAATGTATGAAACGTATGCTCCCAAAATGCTTATGCAGCAGAGGATGATGGCAGAGCTGGCTTTTTTCTCAGGCTTATTTCTCTGCTTGATAGTAAGGGAATCAGGAGGATTTTAGCCCATTTTCTAGTGAACAACAACAATAACACATTTCTATGTCATCCCTAAGTAATATAGAATGTTATTTAGTGTTCCTGGGTGAGAGATATGTTGCATTATGCAAGCAGTATTTTGTTTTCTTTATTGCCACAGAAAGCAGTGGACTCTATCATAAAAGATCTTCGAAACAATAAATATCCTTCTCATAAAGCCATAGAATGTAAGGGCTGGAGGGGCCCTTTAGGATTATCTTCTTGGTATGGTTTTAGGGCAGGCCTACTATGAGAAAGAGGGCAGGATTAGATGCCTTCTTCATCTCCCTTCCATGCCTAGGATCTTAGTAACTTGTCTAGAAAATGCCTAGGTCACATGTGCTTCTTCTGTGGCTTCTTTAGTGAAATTATTCTCTAGCCTGGTGGCTTTATATTCTTTCAAGATCCTATAAAGGCAGTTAAAACAAGACAGTGAAGGTAAGAGAAAGCCTAGCAGATAGGGGTGTTCTTATGACTAGACATGCCAGAGTCAGTATAATTGTTATGTATTGCTCCTCTGGGGACATTTCATTGCAAAGATAGGAATGCACAAGCAAATTCTATTCAAGATAATTCAGCTATATATTCTACCAATGATTCTGAACAGAAAACGTGTTATCTTTATGCATTTAGAATTTCATGGGATAGAAACACCTATTTTAGGTAAGTGAAATGACAGGAAAGATACGTGATAGAAAGAGGGAAGGAGGGAGAGGGACAGGAGTGAATTGGCAAATAGCTATCCCATCTTAGCTTATTAATAACCTCGAATGCAGTTTCTATTTGATTAGAATTTTAGATGTAGAAGGGACCTCAGATCATTCCAACAACCCCTGTATTTTACAGAAGAGGACACTGAAGTCTAAAGAGGTGAATTGACTTATTTAGGGTCATATAACTACTTAATTACAAAGCCAGGATTAGAGTTGAGTTCTCCTGAGTCCCTGACTAATACTCTTTCTACCCTACCACTAAGATACTGAACATATAATATTAGAATTGATTGGCGGGGTACAGATAGGTGGCGCAGTGGATAAAGCACTGGCCCTGGATTCAAGAGGACCTGAGTTCAAATCCTGGCCTCAGACACTTGACGCTTACTAGCTGTGTGACCCTGGGCAAGTCACTTAACCCTAATTGCCTCACAAGAAAGAAAGAAAGAAAGAAAGAAAGAAAGAAAGAAAGAAAGAAAGAAAGAAAGAAAGAAAGAAAGAAAGAAAGGAAGGAAGGAAGGAAGGAAGGAAGGAAGGAAGGAAGGAAGGAAGGAAGGAAGGAAGGAAGGAAGGAAGGAAGGAAGGAAGGAAGGAAGGAAGGAAGGAAGGAAGGAAGAGAGTTAAAAAGGGAGTTTAGGAAATAACTGGTCTGCCACCATTCCTTCATTTCATAAAGGAGACTCAGAGACTCAGACTCAGAAAGGGCAAGGAATCTGCCCATGGTCATATAGTAAGTCAGTCACTAGCAGAGCCATGACTACAGTCCAGGTTTCTTGTCTCCCAAGCTAGTGATCATTTAGCCATACTACTACTGTGCATATATTTAATACTAAAGGAAACCAGATGTTTTCCAGTGAGAAAGTTGAATATTCAGTATGGAATCATTTTCCTGGCTGTCTGCAATGATTTGGCTTTGAACTGTCCTATTTTCACCTAGAAACCCCAGAATAGCTATTGCTTTTATTTTTGAACAAAAACTCCAGAGATTTTTCATTAAGTACTCAGAACAAATGAAACTTTCTGAGGGAAAAGAGAGAAGAATTAGAGTCTGGAATGGACCATGTCCTTGCTACTGTAACTCAAGATGACTAATAGAATCAGGAACCAGACTAGCAGCCACTGCCCTTCCATGACCCAACGCAGCTTGGTGAGTTGTAGAGTCATTTAGAATGTACCTAGGTTTGATTGGAGAGAAATTGTACTCCAGACTGGAAATGTAATATTTTTTCCATCAATTTCAGTAACCCCAAATTCGGTTTAGAGAAATGCCTAATATTACATAAAATCAAAAAGCTTTTTCATGAATAAAATAAATAAAGAAGAGAAACTGTAGAGCGGGAAATATGTTTGCATGAAAAGTGTGAAATCTAATATAGATATCTAGATTAGATATAGATAAAAAATAGATTATATATAGATTGATGTACATTAGATACCAGACCAAATATCTCTCTCCAAGTATCTAAATCTGATATAGTCTGAGATGTGTATGCACATGTGTATATATGTATGTGTATGTGTATATGTGTGTGTGTGTGTGTGTATATATATATATATATATATATATCTTGGATACCAAACTTTTGTCAGTGATATATATATATATACATATACATATATATACATGAATGTATGTGTATATACACATATTATATATGGTATGTATCTAACATCTGATATGTGTGGATATATGTCCTTAGTTATAGATATCTATATTGCCCCACCAAAAAAAAAAAAATTCAGCAGTTTATTCAGTGTGAACTGTGACTAGTTGAGCCCAAGTGAAGATAGTCAGTTTCATATAGTTCACAGTTACTAAGCATTTTCTGTGTACAAAGCAGTTTGTTCATCACCATTGTAGATATAAATATGAATAAGGTCCAGTCCCTGGAGCTTACACTCTGGGAGTAGTAGTAGTAGTAGTAGTAGTAGTAGTAGTAGTAGTAGTAGTAGTAGTAGTATGTCTTTATAGATGTTTAAAATAAATTATAAGTACAGCAGAGGAATATAAAGTACTATGAAATTAAGCAAGGAAGTGATTACTATTGGCTGGAGGAGACCAAAGGAAGGCTTCATGGAAAAGATGGCATTTTACCTGGGGTTTAAAGAATGAGTATACTTTTCAGGAGGAAGAAGAGGCATTCTAGGAATGAGGAATGGTTAGGAACAAAGGCTTAAATATTGTTTGTTTTTAGGGGGTTGGCAAGTTAAAGTGAACAGACTGGGTATTCCTTGTGGCTGACATTATATGACTATGCAGTAGGGCCCTTGGTCCTTAATTCAACATTAAATTAGGCAGGATTTCCAAGTTCAAAAATGCTAGAATTAATACTCCTATTCAGACTTGTTAAATGAGATATTCCAAATGGTCATTAAAAACAGAGTAGCCAAAAAATACTTAATATTAATGGCACATGATGGTTATAAAACCTTCATATTCATAAACACAACCGATCCTCACAAAAACCCTGAGGTGGTCAGGGCAAGTATTATCCCCATTTTATAGATTAGGAAACTGAGGTTCAGAGTGGTCATTCAACCTCAAGTGATAATTTTTTAAAATCAAATTGTCTTTGAACTCATCCTTTTTTAAACTCAGGAAATGTATCTTTAATTTGGTTTTATTAAATTTTAAGCCCCGAGTCAAGCCTTTCTCTCTATTTGGACAGATCCCATTTGTCTCTTTGCAATTGTGTTAGATCTACTTGCAAATTGATCCATTTCTGCTTATGGTCCTTAAATATAGATTTATGGAGATCATAATTAGCAGAAGTGAAGAAATAGACAAGAATTCAGGTCTGGCACATTTTGGCCTCACCAGAATACACAGTTTCTCAAGGTTGCATAGAATTTGAGAGCTCTAAAGGAATCATAGGGGTAAAAAAATCTCAGAATTTTAGAATTGCAAAAGGCCTTCGAGTTTATTTGGACCTACCTACCCTACAACATGAAATAAAGATTTCATAATCCAAAAAAAAAAAAAAGAGGTAAAATATAGCACTTTTAGGTTGACAGAGCACATCACATTCATTGTCTCATTTGATCATTATCTAAGAAGAGGTCCCATAGGCAATTACTTCCATTTCTACAACTTCTGATACTCTTGCACCATTTTTTCCTACTTCATGTGACCTTGATTCTTCTTTTTTTTTTTTTTTTGGTGAGGCTATTGGGGTTAAGTGACTTGCCCAGGGTCACACAGCTAGTAAATGTTAAGTGTCTGAGGCCAGATTTGAACTCAGGTACTCCTGAATCCAGGGCCGGTGCTCTATCTACGACCTTGATTCTTTAAAAAAGACTTCTTCCTCAGAGCCATAACTAGAGTTATGGGCAGCTGAGACTTTGCTTGGGCATTAATATGGGGGAAAGAAGTTGCTTTCTTTCCACTGTAGTTCAGAGACTTGTCATCCACATCCTTGCTAGTTCTTCACTGGCCTTATGAGGATGGGTGGGGAGGACTGGGCCTTGGGAGAAGGTTTCAGGCCAACAAAGCTTGGGGGAAAGGGGCAATTGGACAGGGCCAGCCCCTTTTCCCCACAGCTTCATTTGTGGTCAGACTCTCTCTCCAGGGGCCCACTTTCCTTCCCCACTAACTCCTGTGGGTAACAGGCCAGAATCTTTCCTCCAACTGATTTCACCCTGATCCCAGGATCCCTAGGTATGTCTCTGATCCTACCCTTCTGCATCATCTTTCCTGCTCTGAACATGTTCTTCTTGTGACATTTAAGTAAGAGGATACTGGTGTCTGTATGTTCATTGACTTGTGCAATGTAGAAGCTCAGGCCTCACCTTGACTGACCTTGGACTCCCATCACTGTGATCAATTCCCAAACCTCTCAGCACTGGACTGTTGTTGGCAGGAAGAGAAGAAAAGGAAAAAAGCCCTTCATACTAGATTCATGTCCTTGCCCTGGGCAACAGGAGTTGTCAAAAATGGAGGAAATGCTGTGTTCCTTTCACATCCCAGGAATTAGGAACTTTGTGGAAATTAGACTATTATGAGAGGAACCAAAAGGGAAAAGCTATGGTCATGGGGTCCTAGATTTATCCATAGAGACACCAACACATATAATAATATTTATATTTAGAATATATTAAGACATGAAACTAAGCAAATGACAAAACAGATTAGGTCACACAATACAAAGTGAACTTGCAATCAGGATTTGTATCCAGCCTCTTCTACTCACTAGCTATGTAACAATGAACATCTTGCTTTACCTCTCTGAACTTTAGCTTCCTCATCTATAAAATAATCTTTATATGCCGAGGTCCTTATGAGGAATCACTTTGTAACTCTTAAAGCACTGTAGAAATCGGAACTATTGTTATCAGATCATCCTCATTATCATAGCTCCCATTTGGTGCTTTTTTGTTTACAAAGTGCTTTGTCATCCATTTTCTCATTAGATCCCCACAACACTCCTGTGAGTTGGGTGGGGTTGGTGAAACTCCTCACATTCATACAAGTCCTAGACCTTAGAGATCCTCTAATTTAACCCCCTCACTCTTCATCTGGAGAAATCTCAGCCCAGTAGAGTAAGTAATTGCCCCAAATGACATAGCAAGTGAGTGTCAGAACCGGGGCTGGAACCCAGGAATTCTGAGGATTTGGAGTGCCATCCTTTCACTTGCCCATGGTCACCAAGCTGGTAAGCAGCAAAGCCAGGGCTGGAAGGAACCAGGCCCTTCTGGCTTCCTGCTCAGTACTCCTCCCTCTATATCACATATCCTCTCTGTTTATTAGGGATGCATAGACAATAGAAATTTAAATCTAAAATGAATTGTAGCTTTTCTTATTGTGCTATAGTGATTCACACTACTACTAGAGGCCTTGTAGCCTAGATTATTTAAAAGTTATTTTGCCTCTTTCTCCCTCACCCCTACTTCCTTCCCAAACCCTTTTTAATGAGAGAGGATTTGCTTTCCTGAGACTCGGTGCATTTGACATGCATTAGATGTCTTTTCATTTGCCTCTCTGAGGCCTGGAGGATCCTTTTCAACTAGATTTACAGACTTTTAGAATCACCAGTTATGGGGGCCAGTTACTTCTTTGCTGGCCTGCTCTGTCCCACTGAAGCAGCTTGTAAGTACTCCAGCATGTCCCTGGCCCTATTCTGTTCATCAGATGTGTCAGTCACTTGCCCTTCAGGTTACTTTGAACACCATCTTTCACTCTTAGTAGCACCATCTTTCACTCTTAGTAGCCACACAAGGAAATTGTGGATGAAACAAATTCTATATAGAAAAAGAGAATGGCATCCAGAAGGTACCTATGTTCCACTTATCAGGGTTGGCAAGTAAGTCCTTTAATCTTTCTGAGCCTCAGTTTCCTCATTTGTAAAAAATTAAAAATACTTTCACTGTCTGCCTCTCAAGGTTGCTGTGGGGAGCAAATCACTATGTAAATAGGAGAACCAGTCTTGTTTTGTCACCATAAAACATTGTATGTGTGAGTTATGGCAATGATGATCATAGGCTTGGAGCCAGATAGGCCCTCAAAGGTCATTTAGCCTAACTTTCTCATTTTACAGAAGAGGAAACTAAAGCCCTGAGAAGTTAAATGACTTCCCTCAGTCACACAGTAAGCTAGGATTTGAACCCTGGTCCTTTAACTCCAGATGCTGAGTCTTTCCGGTACAACATGTGGAAGGAAGTTGGTGGTGAGATGATGATGGTCGTGGTGATGATAGTGGTGATGCTGAAATGAAGTCAATCATTATAGAGAGGCCCTTTCCCTTCAATAGTAGGATTTGGGGCATGAGTAGTACAAAGTAACTATCTGACCCATGGCAAATAAGTTCACCTTTCTGGGATTGAATTTCCTCATCTGCCAAATGAAGTTATAGCATAAATATCAAAGGTTTCTTCTCTTTAAGCCATTCCATGTTCCGTTGTAATATTCTATATTCTATGTTTTAGCATTCTAAAGTCCCTTTCAGTTCTAACAAGTCATGTCCTATATTATGTGTTGCAACATTCTATGTTCTAAGGTTTCCCTAAGAGCTACCCTTTCATGTTCTGTGTCATAGCATTCTCTATTTTAAGACCCTTTTAGGTACCAACCCTGATTCTGTTGGTTTCCTCAATCCCTGATACTGATGCTTTGGTAGACCTGTCTTAGAATAATTGAATCCAAGAATGTCAAAACTGAGGACAATCTTATACATCAGCTACACCATTCTTCTCTACATCTGTCCAGAGTTTTGGGATGTTTGTTGTTTTTGTTCGTTTGTTTGTTTAGTGGAAGTGTTTTCTTTTCACACCTTTTCCTGTCAAATGGAGCAGGTAACTTGGGGAAAGTTCTGAAGTGAACTGAAGTAAAAAGTAAAACAAAAGCTTTGCTTGACTTGGGATGGGTTTGGGGTGGGGAGGCAATAAATAGCAATGCATTTGCTCAGCCCAAAGGGCTGAGAAGAGGGTTTATGCAGAAAAAAATAATTGATCAGATAGATCCTAGAACATATAAATAATACAGTATTTACAAAGCCAGCCAACTCCTAACTAGGGTTATATGAGTAGAATGAAATACTTCTTCTGGCTGGACGTATCCAAACAAAGACTTTGATTTGAAACATCTTATCCTTCCCAACCACTATCTTGTCTAAAATGCTGTGTGAAATTCCATTCTGGCTTTGGTGCCACCTTTCTCTGAGAGGGCTGAAAAAAATCCAAGACATAGAAAAAGTTTCCTTTCCACTTTCACTGGGAGAAAACATAGACTTTCATGCCTCAATGGAGAATTCTGGACAGCGACATCAATTGCTTAGATTTTAATAGGCTTGTTTTTGTGGTATAATTGGATTGGACTTGGAGTCAGGAAGCCTGAGTTTGAATCTCAGATCTTCCATTTTTACTAACTGTATAAACTAGGACAAATAGCTTAAGTGGTTTTTCTCACAACAAGCCTATAAGGGAGTAGATGTGATTTCAGGAAATAAGCACAAGACTGAGAATCAGACCTGCTGGGCTCAAGGCTCAGCTCTAATACAAACTCTGTCTGTGGGCAAATTACATCACCTTTCTGGTCTTCAGTTTCCTCACCTGTAAAAGGGAGATAATGACATACTACCTATTTCATAGGGTTAGTTTGAGGAAAGCACTTATATTTACAGCCATATAGGAATGGGAACTATTAGTATCTCGTTTTTTAGTTATTATTAGTATCTATTACTAGCATCTAGATACCATTATGAGTATCCTCATTTCCAAGGTCTTCACACAGCTTCTAGGTAGCAGAGCTGGGACTCCATACCCAAGTGTTTTGATTCCAAATCCATTGTGCTCTCATGGTCTGTAAAATAATTTGTAAAAGTTTGTCAAAATCTGGAAAATTGGTATAACAATAAGCCTAGCTCATTGGAGTATAACATTTTACAATCCTGTGTTGTACATTGTATAAGTATTATTGTAATAAGTTCTTAACTGGGCTCCCTGCTTCTACACTCTCTTCTCTCCAGCCCATCCTTCACAGAGCTGGCAAAATGACCTTCCCATGTTCAGTTCTAATGAGTCACTTAGGGGCTTAAAAACTTGAAGCTCACCTTTGCTTACAGGATAATATATCCATGCCTTAGCCAGACGCTTTATATTCTCTGTCAGCTGGCTTCATCTTTCTTTCTTTGCCTTATTTAACATCATTCCCCTTCTCACACATTACATTTCCACTAAGCTAGTCTGTAAGCAGTTTCCACAAAATCAGCATGCTCTCTGCTGCCTCATTGACTGTGTGCCCCAAGCCTGGAGCTCATTCCCTCCTTATCTCCACTTTAAAAATAATTCTCTTCCTTCAGGGCTAACCTTGGGTACCACATCTTTCATGAAACCACCTGTAAGCCACTCCACTAAACATATTCTCTTCCTCAACCAGAGTTCCTAGAGCCCTCTGTCTGGATGTTTTCTTTGCCCCCATCCCATCCCACCTTGTGTAATACTCATCTGTGTACACCTTCCCTGTGCCTAGTCTATGCTAAGTTCTTTGAGAACAAAGACTATGTAATTTTTTTTTAATCTTGGTGTCCTCAGTACCCTGCATGATGTCTTGAACATAGTAAGTGTTTAATAAATGTTTGTTGAGTTGAATCAAATCCTCATCTGGCAGATGAGGAAACCAAGGGTTAGAGAAATTATGGGACTTGTCCATGGCCACCCATCTAGCAAGTTCCAGAGCACCAGTTCACACCTAAGTCTTATAGACTTCAAGTCCAGGGCTCTTTTACTTTCATCATGCTATTCTCATCCAGTTCCAGAAAAAAATATAATGTATACAAAGAACTAGCTAACCATAGGCTAATGTCGTTATCATTGTTAATATCAATAATAATTTGTCCCTGATTGATGGGAGCTTTGAATGTTGAGCCCCCAGCCTGGAAGGGAGCTCTGGCTTCTCTCCACTTAACTTTGGCTCTTTTTGTTCCCCAGGTATGTGTTTGCAAGCCTTTGTGGAAGCCTTCTTCTTTCTGGCCCAGAGAAGGTTCAAGCATTCATCACTTCAAGAGCAAGTTGCTTCATTGGTCGACCTGTGTGAATACCACCTGACCCTGCTGGATGAGAAACGCCTACTCTACAGCAAAGGCAGCTCCTCTGGCCGGCCTCCTGCCAGCAGTTCTTCCCAAGAAAGGCTCCCTCTCACCCAGCCACCAAATGGGTCTTTCCTTCCCCGAAATAACACTGCCAATAAATTTGCCCACTACAGACATCCTCAGTCTTGAGGGGATGGAGCTTTGGTATGGAAGAAGAAACTCATAGAGAATGTCAGGGCTGACAAGGGCTCCCCACCCCATGAGCATGTGGCTGCTGGTGAAATGTGGAATGCTAAGTTTTTCTATTGCTAAATGTTCTCACCTATTTATTTCCCATTTCCCTGAATTCCACGCTTCTAAAAGTGAATGCCCTGCATACAACTGTCTGTGACCCCAGCCCTTCTTTTTCAGTTCATCAGTGGATGGACTGTGTACCTTCCATGACAAAGGCCATCCTTCTTACTTTATGGAATACCACATATGAAGACAGTGGGAATGAATTCATATTGTCAAGACCACTGACTCCTGGGGATGATAGCCATGGAGGAGACAGCCCAAGGAAAAGAAATCTCAGGGTTTCTGTGGCCTCTTCAAGAACCAAGAGCCATTCTGTGTCACCCTCCAGTCATTGGGTAGAAAATGATTTGGGAGAATCAAGTAGGAGTATGCAAATCTGCAGTCCCTAATATATGTGCATGTGTCTCAATGAGTTAACCTAGTGTTTTGGATTAGTTGGGCCCCATTTCTGCAAAGCAAGTCAAATTTCTATTTTTACATTTCAGAACCATAGGTTTTGGGTGGTGCTGCTCAGTGGGCATACTCTGGGAAGTTTGGGTTTTGGCCCCTAGATTCCCAAAACACTGAAATCACACTTGCTGTGAAGCTTTGTAGATGGTAGGTATGATGAAGACTTGTTTGAGGGGCAAGCTGCTTTACCTCTAAAGTTTGGGACAAGAGAAAGAAAGGAGGGAATACCTTCTGCTTACTCCTCAGGAAACTACTGCTTCTTGTTTTTAAAAAGAAGCTGATTTTGCAGCATGGAATCTTAGAATTGAAAGAGATCTCAGAATAGAAAATGCTAGAATATAGGGCATAGAATATTAGAGATGAAAAGAACCTTAAAATACCAAATGAAAGAAAAAAGAATGTTAGAAACAGAAGGGATCCTAGAACCTCAAATTCTAGACTACAAAAGGTCAGTGCTAAGAGAGACCTTAGAAGCTATGTGGTCTAATCCCCTGATTTTACAACTCAGAAAATGAAGGCCCAGAGGTAGGGAGTGGCAGAACCAGCAATAGAACTCAGATCTCTGCGCTCCCAGACCAGTGTGTATCTTAGAACAACATACTACCCCTACATCTACAGGTAGCTATTGCCTTTGTATTCAGGGATGGCTGTGCTGCAAATCTGAGCAGTTCAACATTCTAGTGCCCATCTTTTCTGTAATAATTTGGCCAGGTGACCCTGTTGTAATTAATATTCCTATAGAGTGTGGGGAGAAGAAACAGGATTTAAAGAAACCTTTACTGCATGTAGCAAATGAGTTTCATAGTGCAAGACTTGCTCAAAGCATCTAAGCATAGCTTGCTTTCTTCTTTGGACCAGAATCGAGTCTGTACACAGAACTAGAGCTTCTTATCCTTTCTGAAATGTTGTTGTCAAAAAGCACAACAATGCCAACACCTAGCGGTTTTCAGCTCTAAAATATTACTCATTTATTTAATAAGTTTATCAAGCACTGCGTAGTATTTGAGAATCATAGAATTTTAAAAGCAGAAGGGCACTTAGAACCCAGTATGTAGAATGTTAGGAGATAGAGTGTTAGATATTCAAACCAGAGGGGGACTTGGAGATCATCTGATCCAGGGCATTCACTTTGGAAGAAATTGAGACCCCCAAGAAGGGGCCTGAGTTGACAAAGGTCACCTGATGGCAGGGCTGGGATCCAAGTCTTCAGCTTTCTACACTATGGGCAAAGCCCTGTCCCAGGCCTCGCAGGCCATACAAAGGTTGACAAGACTCTGGCCCTTTTGCCAAGGAATTTATAATCTAGTGATCAGGCAGTCAGTCAATCAACACGAAGTTTTTAAGCAACTACTATGTGACAGGCACCGTGCTAGTAGGGGAGTTAAGACATATACCTAGATAACTAGAATACAAAGTAGAATGTGCTGAGTGTATAGGAGCAGAGAGGTAGAGCTTACTCTAGGCTTAGGGAGACCACAGTTTGAGGGCATCTGTATGGTTTTATGGAGAACAAGGCACATGAGTTAGTGCTGGGAAGGCAGAAGGGATTTCTCCAGGCAGATGAGGCAGGAGGGCAGCATTCTGGGTGTGCCGGGCAGTGTGAATACCTGGGCCGAGCTCAGAATGAGGTATCTTCAGGGGACATTTTCAGTCATCCCACTTTGGCTAGAACATAGACTGTACAAGGGGGAAACTGAAGATTATCTAGAAAAATTGGAGGGATATTAGAGTGTTGCAATTTTATCTCCCATTTGTCAGTAGAGTTCGGGGGGTGGGGGGGGAAGAAGCTTCACATTGCCTAATTTGGGGGTGATATTGTAAATATCAGGTTTCACAGCCAGGAATATTATTTTAGACCACTGCAGCTCATCCCCAGACAATTTGCTTTGTATATCGCATTCTGTTTGGGGGTTTTTTGTTCCCAAGGTGAATTTTCCCCCTAAAAATGCTGCTCATTTTGCAGGTGTGACTGTGAGGAAGCCTGGCTCTCCTCTGAAGGACACTATGTCTTCCTGGTGATTATTAAGGAAATTATGCACCTACCTTACAAAACTCACCTTATTTCCAGTGCCTGACAATGATGGCTTAGAGTCCCATTAGCTTGTTCCACCCTAACATCAAGGATTTGGAGGCTGTTCTGTTATCACACTGTAATAGGGGCCTGAGCCTGTCTTTTCTGTTCCTCACATTAAACACCTCTGAAGCTGTCATGTGATCAAAAATCAGTCTGTTAACAAGCCCACTTCTTTCAGAAAGGGGGAATTGTAGTGGAGGCCAAAGACACCCCAGAGGCAGACAGACTCTAGAAAGTACGCTTTGCCAGCTTGCCGTTAGCAGGTATGGAGAGAGGAGTTTGAGAAGTGTAGGGCAAGGGAACAGAGGACCACAATGGGCCCGTGGAAGTATGAGATTTGGGGTTGGAAAGGGGTTTAGATATCACCTGCTCAAATGCCTTCGTTTACTGCTAACAAACCTGAATGAGTCCCAGAGGGGCGAGACGTCTTATCCAAGGTGTCACAGACAAACAACAGAACCCCGTTTTACTGCTGGGTCATCCAGTTGTGGCTTAAATACATTCCCCTAGTGATGGGGCACTCATTACCCCCCAAAGCAGTTTCATTACATTGTGGGATTTCTCAGATGGTTAGTAAGTCCGTCCTTATATCCATATATTGTGGGTTTATACTGCTGAGTAGTCCGGTGTAACAAGGATTCCTGAAGGTGTAGCTCCTTAAGGCTAAGGAGTAAGTCTCTGATGGTAGCATTTCATTTTCAGCTATGGGCTTAGAGCCCCTTTAGCTTGTTCAAGGATTTGGAGGTTGTTGTGTTGTCACACTGTAATAGGGGAATGAGGATGGTATTTTAGGCAGTAGAGCTTTCCTGGCCCCCTCAACTCATATCATGTAGGGAACTTCCCACCTCATCTCCAAAAAAGGATGTCCCTGAGTGTGGGCAAGCGCTTGAACCACTCTGGGGCTTTAGAGGCCCGGGCTTCAATTAGAAGTCATCCTTCTATTCCCACCCCCTCCACTCCCTCCCAGCTCCACATGAAAGAGCAAAACCAACACTAAGCAGATGGTTATCTGAGTTATATAGCCGCTGTCTGAGGCTTGGGAAGGAGGCAGGTGGTATCTAAGGCTTGTGGAGGGTTCCTTGTTGTGCTAACATTTTCATAAAGGAAGCAGACAGTTTGCATTATCAGTCTGTTTCCCGAGACCTCTTTTTTGTGTTGATTTAGTGGACAGGAGAAGGAAGGAGAGGACATGGCTAGGATTGTCCGACTTTTATTGGTCCCCTGTTACTGGCTGCCTGAACTGTCAGTTAGCATGCGATCAATCAGTGATGATATGATAGCCAATTAAAACTGTGGTTAATGGGCTGGATGGCAATAGACAGGTCAACTACACAGGGACATTAGTGGAAGGAAGACTAGTGTAGAGAAATGGCCTAGGGCAGAGCTTCTTAAACTTTTCCCACTCCAACCCTTTTTGCCTGAGAAATTTTTACTCCACCCCGGGTATATAGGTATACATAAACGTTTACTGTTGCCTAATTTTTCTTTTTCTTTCTTTCTTTTTTTTTTAGTGGGGCAATGAGGGTTAAGTGACTTGCCCAAGGTCACACAGCTAGTAAGTGTCACGTGTCTGAGGTCAGGTTTCAACTCAGGTCCTCCTGAATCCAGGTCCAGTGCTTTATCCACTGTGCAACCTAGCTGCCCCTCCTAATTTTTCACAAACCCCACACTCAGTTACACTATTCAACTCACAATTTAAGAAGCTTTCAGCAGTAAGGGAGCAATATGCCTAGCTAAAGTTACCAACAGTGAACTCCCTCTGCCTTTTATGTGTCCCACCACTATTCCTACAATCTCATTACAAGAAGCACCCTCATGTATTTGAAAAAGCCCTGAACTAGAAATCAAGCTCCAGCCCCATCTCTGCAACTTATAACTATCTCACAATTATGTGGAGAATGCTTTGTCCAACATAGCATGTTATACACAGGCAGTGTGGTTTAGTTAAGAGAAAACCAGCCTCAGAGTCAAGATGATGCTGGTTCATGCTCCTCTGACACACACTTAGTGTGTGACCTTAGACAAATCACTCACATCTTTGTTCCTCAGACCACTCTCTAAGACTTAGTTGCAAAGGAAGTGCTGATCTCAGAATTTAAGAGGCCACTAGATGGATAGAGCAACAGACTAGGGATCAGGAAGACCTGAGTTCAACCCTAGCCTCAGACATTTACCAACTATGGGACCCTGATAGATCATTTAATCTCTATTTGCCTCTGTTTCCTTATCTGTAAAATGAAGATAATAAATAGCACCCACCTCCCAGGGTTATGATGAGGATAAGATGAGATAATATTTGTAAAACACTTCACAAACCTTAAAGCACTATATCAATATTAGCACTAAGCACTAACAATACTAACAACACTATTGCTATCAGCATGGCTCAAAGGAGTTTCCTTTTGTGGAGTTCCTAGTACCAGTGAAATCACAGGTCTGGTCAAAACCCCTCAAGTCCTTCCCCTCCCTCAAACAGCCCATTCCATTTACCCATGTGCTCAAATTACTCTTACTGCAAAAATCCTCCAGCCCTCATAACTTTTTAAAATGAGTTTTTCCATTTCCCAGTCTCCTAATACTAGTTGGAACTATTTAATTCCTCTTTAAATCTGACAAAGTTGATTTCCTGAACATCTCAGTGCCTCACCACAGTTATTTCCACCAGATAATTATAGCCCACACCATGGAAAAATGTGTCTCCTCTATTT
This sequence comes from Dromiciops gliroides, assembly GCF_019393635.1. Taxonomy (NCBI): domain Eukaryota; kingdom Metazoa; phylum Chordata; class Mammalia; order Microbiotheria; family Microbiotheriidae; genus Dromiciops; species Dromiciops gliroides. Next base: position 384,877,370 of record NC_057862.1, on the reverse strand, counting down.
CAGCTTTGCTGATTTCATCAAGTAAACTTGTGTTCACAAACTGTCAAATGCATGAAATAAAATACTTAAGATTAACAAAGGAAACCAATTATATTGAAATGCAGTTATCAAAAAAATGTTTTTAACTAGTTCATGGACCCCCTGAAATCTATCCATGAATGCTAAGGGGACCCCAGAGAACCCCTGACCCATTCTAACCCCTTCATTTTACAGATGCAGAAACCGGAGCCTAGAAAGCTGAAGGGACCATCCAAGGTCATGTATCCAACAAAGTAGTGGAGACAATATTTGAATCACGATACTCTGACACCAAGTCCAGGGCTCTCTGCCGGATTTATACTCATGGACTCCATGCTCATGTCTAGGAATAGCAGGAGCCGCTCCAGGCTGTGTGGGGATCTTGGCAGAACGGTTCATGATAACGCACATTTCTGTAGCACGTTAGAGTGTGATTCCTCACAACATTGGGAGGTTGGTAGGTAAATGTCAATATTATCCTCATTTGAAGACTGAAGAAGCTCAGAATCAGTGAGGGGTTTGTTTTTCATATAACTAGGAAGTGGTAAAGCTAGAATTTGAGACCAGATCTTCCAATTCAAAGAACTCATTCCAATCTGCCACATTTCTACCTGGTTATGAATCAAGAGGCAGCGTGCCATAATAGATAGATGACTGACTTGAAGCCAAGAAGACTCAGCTCCAAATCCTCCCTCATACACAATACTGGCTGTGTGACCCTGGGAAAGTCACTCAAAATCTCAGGGCAGTCAAGTAACTCTCTAAGACTCTAAGTTGCAAAGAAGGTGCCAACCTAAAAAAACAGCAACAAGATCATATTTTAGCATTGATCCAAATGAGGTCTTCCTAGTCACTGACATTTTCTTTTTCTACATTTGTCACACACGGACAGCACGTTGTATCATTTTGATATATGCGTAGACTTAGTATTACCTTCATTTTTTTTCCTAACGTAGCCTATATAGGAGAGGCTGTACTAGTATGGTAGGAAGAGCAATAGACTTGGAAGTCAGAAGACTGGGCTAGAGTCTTAAGTTCTGCCACCAATTTGACATGATGATGTCACTTTCTGTTTCCAGATCCATAAAATGGAGACAATACACTACATGCCTCATGGGATTGTGAGGATAGTATTTTATAAATTATAAAGCCCTCTGTAAATGTAAGCTATTATCAATCATTTTTTTCCAGGGCTATGTGGTTTTTGTTGTTGTTGTTTTCAAATTAGGCAAGCATAATTTCAATATAGGCCAGGTAGGTGGCACAATGGATAGAATGCTGGGTGGGCCAGGAGTCAGGAAGACTTAACTTCCTGAGTTCAAATCTAGCTTCAGACACTAACTGTGTAACCCTGGGCAAGTCACTTAATGCTGTTTGCTTCAATTCCTCATCCAAAATGAGATGGAAAAGGAAATGTCAAACCACTCCAGTATCTCTGCCAAGAAAACCCCAAATAGGGGCACGAAGAGTAGGACATAAGTGAAATGAGTGAACAAATTTCAATATAGAATTCCTTTGTGTTGGGCAGGCATCCCTGAGTTATGTAACCGTCCTTATGTTTTGACATTCTGTTGTGTTTCCCATTTTGAAATAATTTCTACATGAGAATTTTTTTATTTCACAGATTTCAGAAATTTGACATGAACTATCAGTAATAAAAAAAAGAGGTTCCCATTCCACCCCACATTAAGTTGTAGCATACACTAGGGATCAATCCATATTGTCTTGAAGTGGAATGCTTTCATAGTATAGTGGAAAGACTAGAACTCAGAAATCTCCATGCAATGCCTTGCTCTGCCAGTAACTAGGAGTAGAACTATGGGTCTGTGCTTGGACTTGCCCTTAACCACTCTATACTTCAAGTTCTTCATCTATAAAATAACAAGGTTGGACTAGATCTCTTAAGATCCTCTTCAGCACTAATGTGTTCTAAAGTCTCTTCTTATTTTAATCATTCATGTTCTGGGTTCAAATATTTTATGTCCTAACATCCCAATTCCAAAATTCCAAGTGACCTTTTGAGACCATTATAAGTGGGAAAATAGCTACTGGTAGCAACTCTTGGTAGTCTCATCCCAGCCCACTCATTTTATTGACAGTATCTTCTCCTTGATCTGTCATACACAAAGATGTTATTTGTACTGAACAGTTAGCAGACTTATTTATTTAGGTTTGTCCCTCCCCATTCCTCCCCCTTCTTAGTATTACCTCTGATTTTCTAAAACTCATTGCCTTACAAAGATAAAACCCCCAGCCTTGGATTTTGACATCTGTCAAAACAGAGGAGGCTGAAAGGATCATTCTCTTCCCCCTCCCCCTTTCATTGTAAAGTATTTGAAGACATAAGTTGAAAAATGGTGACTTCTCCTTCTTTGACATCTGGCATTTGTCTCATGATTGGCAGAGTGTTGCTTCAAAATAGCTTCCAGTTTCTTTCACCGAGTGATTGATGTCCTATACAGACACAGTCTTATATAAGAATTGGACTTGAAATATTATGAATTTGAGTGTCATTTCTTAGATCCTAGCAGTAGTGGAATCCTCTCCATAAGTATCCATTTTTTTCCATAAGATTAAAAAAAAAAAACTTCTCTAGGTGAGATAAATTAACTGCAATGTGTAATAACCTGAAGTCTGGCCTTTCCTTATATTTCTGCCAATCTCATGGTCGGTTTGATGGATGTAATAGAGATTTCTCATATGTTGTATGAATTTCTTACTCACGTAGTCGGCCCAATTTTCTTCCTGTTCCAGAAGACAAAGGATCTTTGTCGAATAGTCAACATATCCAATTACCTCCATCTCTGGTAGCCTGAAGTCCATATTTTTCTATAACTAGAAAATTGAGCTGCATAATACCTTCTTTAAGAAAAAAGGCATAGAGAGAATGGCCTTTTCTCTGGTTTTCTAAAGCTCCCAGGCATACAAAGATTTTAAGACTAAGTAGCAAAATTACTGATTCCCACCCCCCTATTTGTGGGTATTTGCTCTGAACTATTTTTAGAGGTCAGAGTAAAATGAATTTTTCCTAGTTTCAGCATAGGACACACATCAAATGTCCATGGCGGGGGGGGGGGGGGGGAGTGCTATTGTAGAAAGACTGCTGCCCTAAAGATCCCATTTAAGGCCTGACTTCACCACCTGTTAAGTGACCTCGGGTGAGTCAATTAGGATGACAGGGCTTTATAGTTTTATAATGGTTCTCTAGTCATAGACCTTAGAGGCCAACCATTTCAACTCTCTGCTTGTCCTAAAAGAGGAAGAAACTGAAATTCAGAAAGTTTAAATAACTTGCTCAAAGTCGTCCTGGTCATAAATGGCAGATATCAAATTTGGACCAAGGTTCTCTAACTCAAGATGCAGTAGTTGTTGCATCTCTCACCTTCCTGGGCATCAGTTTACACCTCTTAGATTAGATGATCTCTAAGTCCCCTAGAGGCTTTGAAACTCTAAAATTATATGATTCTAAGATTTAATTGTGAGTGTGATGATATCAGGTTACGATTCAGGCTGGTGTGAGTGGAGAATGAACTCTCTTAAGTATCATACCTAGCATTGGACATGCTCGATCCAGGCTAAGTTCTCTGTATAGGTTCTAAGAGGAAGAAAAGGAATTGGGGAAGAGAAAAAGGAAGCTTAGAACAGCTCTTTTTACATGTAAAAGGAATAAGAGCAGTACCATGAGAGAGGAGAACAGGGAATCCTAGAATTTTGACTTGGAATTAGAATTTTGACAGGGATCTCCTCTATAAAATCATCTAAATGGCAAACTCCTTGGTGTGGCATTTGGTATCTCCCCAATCCAGTATCTTACACAGAGGAGGTGCTCAGTAAATGTTTTTGAATTATTGAACTTCCTTGATGGCCATCCACCCTCTGTTTAAATACCAACAGTTAATAGGGCGAGCTCTACCTTACATGACACCCTATTCCACTGTTGGACAGTTCCTTTCATTAGAAAGGTCTTCCTTATACTGAATTGAAATCTGTTTCTCAAACAGGCAGAAAGAGAAGGTAAAATGTCTCCCCAAGATATATTTGAGAGGTTATTTAGATCTGGCCCCTCCAGACTTTCCTGAACCATGAACATTATACCCACATAGCACACATTTCTTCCTCCAGTTCCTCACTCTTTCTGATCAACAATTCTGTGTTTCAGTTCATGATGTAACATTTGCAGTAATGGAGTTATGCAGGACCCTGAGCCAGTCAACTGGGATGACCAGAATGAAACCTAGACTTATCCAGTTGTCATTTTTCCCTTCCAGTTTCTATAGATAGTCACTGGAACTGGGGGGAGGGGGGTAACAAATACTTTAATTCCGAGTAGAGAAGAATGCTTAGAAGGAATATAATTAAATAATCACAATGTTTTGTTGGCAATAATTGGTATAAGTCTTTGAGGTTTACTGTTATGCCCATTTTATAGATAAGGAAGCTCAGGCACAAATAAATTACTTACCCTTCGTCATATCACTATAGATATGAGAGAAGATTATGGAACACTGCCCATCTTTTAAGGCCCAGGTCACTTGCTCCGTGAATCCATCCTTGATTCCATCAGCCCCTCCCTCATCAGTTCTCTTAGCATTTTGTTATTCTACTTAGGCATTTATAATATTTAAATTTATATCATATTTATCTCTCCATGTCTTATTCCTACCCCTTCCTCTACTAGATTGCAAGCCCCAAGAGGGTAGATACCTTTTCTTATTAATTATAAATCAATCAATCAACAAGCATTTATTCAATACCTACCATGTACCAGGCACTGCAGTAGATGCTAGGGCTAAATGGGCAAAAATGAAGCAATACCTGTCCTCCAGAAGCTTAGACTATCCAGAGGAAACAACATGTACATATGTAGATACATGCAAAATGGATACAAAACAGACACAAAATAAGTTGAAAGGAGAAAGTACTCATAACTAGAGGAATCCAGAAAGGCTTCATGTAATAGAAGGTAGCTCTGCAGCTGAGCCTTCAAAGAAGCTAGGGGTCTGCAGCTTGACAGACAGACATGGCCTAGTGAAGAGGGCTGAGCTTGGAACTGGAAACTTGGGTCTATATTCCTTCTCCAATAAGTATCCACACCATATGACCTCAAATAAGAAACATCACCTCTCTGAGCCTCAGTTTCTCATCTGGAGACAGGAATCCTTGAGGTAGGTAAACTACCTCACAGGATTGTGGGGTTTTAGGAAGCCTTGAAGTGATATCGAAATATGATTTATTTTTTTCAAGGAGGAGCCTATATATTTATCAATATACATAGTCTGGATAAAGAAATTCTACTAATGCAGACGGCACTTTCCTTATAACTTATAGGAAGCTGCCTGGGGCACTGGGAGAGGCTCATGGTCATACTGATGATGAATGAATGAATGAACTAGCTGAAGACTCCCAGTATGAGAAGGGTATCTATCTGACAGATGCTGGAGCACCATGCTTTTTTTTTTTTTTTTTTTTTTGGTGAGGCAATTGGGGTTAAGTGACTTGCCCAGGGTCACACAGCTAGTAAGTGTCAAGGGTCTGAGGCCAGATTTGAACTCAAGTCCTCCTGAATGCAGGGCTGGTACTCTATCCACTGCACCACCTAGCTGCCCCCCACCATGCTTTTTAACATGCAAACTTATTTGGATCAACCCTGATAAAAAAAAAATAAAACATTTCTGTAGGATTCCATTCACAATACTTCTGTGAGGTATATAATAGTAATGCTCCTTTTACAAATTAAGAAAGTGAGATTCAGAAAGATTACATGACAAGTACACAGCTAGTAAGTATTGGAGATGGGATTCAAAGCCAGGACTCCTGACTTCCAAATCCAGTATCCCATACCCATTTGCTTTTCATATTCCAGAGGGAAAAGATCTTTCTTAGACTTGGCCTCTTTCCACTCCTCTGCTAGTCAGACTCTCTTTTTTGGTATATTCTGCCTGATTTGATCATTTTCAATTTTAGCATATGTAGAAGCACAGCCAAGATTCCCTGGGAACCATGAGCTCAAAGTGGAGGGTAGACACATGGGAGGAGGAGGGGGCCACCCGAAATAAATATGATTTCCTCATCTCTCCAGACTTGCTGCTACAAAGCTCTACAAAGTCACTTATTGCTGCTTATTCTTAAATATCTTCCTTTCATCTTCTATCTAAGCTTTAAAGGTCTGCAGCCCAGGGATCTGGCTACAGTCTGGACTTTTGTCTCCCAGTCCAACTGTCCCCCAGGGTAGCAAGACATTAAGCCCTCTTCTCCCCAACCACAGCACAAAGGCCACCTATATCTTGGAGTGATTTTTGTTAGGAATTAGGAGCATCTGTGTGTTATGATACTTCAACATTTATATCTAGCATTGAACTTTAAAAGAAATTCATGTACTTATCATTTAACATGTGTTACAGTTAACTGGCTGGATGTCTTACCCTCTCTCTCCATCCCTCCCTTGGCTGTGATCTCCTTGTGGGAAGAGACTGTGTCTACAGTGTATCTCCTCCAGAAGGGGCCCTACAAGACAAGAGGCATTTTTTTATAAAGTGTTAGTTTTACTGGTTTGATTTGGGGGAATCTGCAGACACTAGCATTACCAACATGCATCACAACCCTTTCTTCCTTACTTATCCTGTGTAGTTCTTGTCCTTGTCTTGCTATAAATCCTCCAGAGAGAATCAGGTCTTTCTCTGTTTCTTGTCATGTATAGTTGTTCTCCATCACAGCTCTCAGAAAAGAGTAGACCAGGCACTATTTGAATGAACAAAGGAACAAACAAATGAATGAATGAACGAACAAATGAACGAACGAACGAATGAATGAATGAACAAATGAACTATTAAGAGATGATTAGGCTATCCCCATTTTACAGATGAGGAAACAAAGGTTCAGGGAAGTGACAGAGCAAGTGACAGAGCCAGCAGGACTAAAACTCAGTTTAAAGAGATCTTAAAGATCATCTAGTACAAGCCCCTGATTTTCCAGATGAGAAAACTGAAGCCCAAGAGATGGCAGTGACTGCATGGAAATAGATGGCATCCATTTCCACTCCCTTATTTGACAGAGGAAGAAACTGAGGCCTAGAGAGGGGAGATGACTTGTGTGGGGCCAGTGTCAGAAGCAGCCTCACAGATCTTATGACTCCCAGGCCAGTACGTCTCTACCCACACACTATGGGCATTTTCAGTAAGTAACTATTGGTCAATTAATACCCAGTATCCTGTGCACAGCAGTCACTTAATGTTTGATAGTATCCACTAGAAGCATAATAATTTATAACTAAATACAGTGGGAGAAAGAGCTTCTCCATAGATGGCAAGAACCAGATTCTTTCAACCCTGTGGTTGCCATTAGAGTCCACTGCAGGGTAGCATCCATCCCTGCCCAGACTTCTCTGAAATGGAAGGAAGTCAAAGTTATGGAGAGATTCCCATTATCTGCAGGTCTAATTGCTTACATGTACCCAGTGGTAGTGATCCTGCCGCCTGGGTGATATGTCTTTTTCCTCTTAAAAGCTTTTCAAAACTCTTTATTAAATTTTCATAACACGTCAAAGTCAAAGGCTCTATTACTTGACCTTAGTTGTCTTGGTAACTTTAGAAAATTCAGTAATAAGATGAAGAGTCTTGCTAAAAGTAGGTTCATCCTGGAAACCATTGTAAATTATTGATTGCTTTTACCACGAATTCTATTAGACATTAGAAACACCACTGCCTCCAATTCATTTCACCTGAGACGATTGGAGGAGGTCTCTCATCTGCTGAGGCCCAGTAGGAAGAACACTGAATTTGGAGTCACAGGAACTAGATTCAAGTTTAGCCTTCATGTGACCTTGGGCAAATCCTGTGGCCCCTCTGAGCCATGGTTTGGTCATCCGATCTCTTGCCTCCCTGCATTCACACAAGCTCTCTCTTTGCCTGGAAGCACATTCCCTTCTTCATCTCTCCCTCTTGGAATCCTCATCTTCCTTCAAGGCTCAACTCAGGTGCCTCCTTGGTGAAGTCTTCCTTCATGTCTCATCCCCTCTTCCTCCACCCCCAATTCCATTTGCTAGGGCTCTTTCCCTCCTCACTTTCCCTTGTATTATACTTCTGTACATAGTGTATCTCCTTGTATAACCTAAGCCCCCTCAAGGGCAGGTACTGTTTTGTTTATGTTTTTTTTTAATCCCTGACACCTAGCACAATGCCTGGCTTGATAAATGCTTGTTGGACTGAATTAAAATAACAATAATAATATTTGTACTACTTCCGAATGATATAGCTTGTAAAAATAGGACCTTCTATAAACTGTTGTTTTATCTGTAAAATGAGATAAACTAGATGACCCTAACATTATATAGAGATGTGTGTGTATACACACACATACACACACATACATACATGCATGCATATATACATATACACACACATATATATACATTGCATTCTACACTCTATGGTCTAATATTCTATGCTCCAGGGTCCTTTTCAGTTCTAACATTCTATATTCTAAGTTCCTGTGAAACACTAACATTTTAGGATTCTAAAGTCTCATTTCATTTCTTCTTCATGGATAAAGTTCTGAGAAGCCAAGTATTTGTCTCAGTGAAGCTCTGTCCTGTACACTGAGCAGGATTTGGAAAAATCCACCAGCAATTGGTCTTTGGTGCTAAAAAATGGGCCATGTCAAACAGCAAGCTTCCTGTCACTGGAGATGTTCAAGCAGAAACTGATTTAACACCAGGCTGTGCTAAACAATTTGACAATTCCAACAAAGAGGTGGGTCCTAGAGCAGCCAATGTGCAGGGTGCCTAGGGGCAGAGACACTGATTCTACTGCCAGTGGCTACCTTTCCCAACAGGATTATCTCAGAGGGAACTTCCAAGGGAAGGGGCCCAATAAAGGGGGTCTCAAACAAGGGAAATCTGCTCTTGGTTTCAGGTTTAAGCACTTCTCAAACCACAGGCCACTTGGTTGGAAGTGAAAACAGATGTCCTCAGGTTTAAAAAAAAAAAAAGCAACAAACAGTGGGGTCTGTTCTCCCTCAGAGTCCACCAAGTGGAAATTAGGGTAAAAATTCCTTATGTCAACTCCCTCTTTAAATAAAAGTTACCTGATAGTGCAGACACTGTAATCTTGGGTCAGTTACTTGATTCTTTGGAAGCTTAGTCTTGACATAAAAATGGTGCCTGTTGTGGGGAGGAAATGGTAGGTTTGGTCTGTGAGAAGACCACACAATCTTGTAAGTGATGTCTAATAGGCATGGCTCTTCAAAATCATTTGTATTTGGAGGTCATTGAACCTTCCACACCTGTAACTTGTCATGTCTTGTGTAGGAACAAAAGGGGAGAGAGGATGAGAGCTGTGGGGGAAACTTAAACCTCTTTCTTCCTTTAGGTTTTCTTTTTAAAATTACTCTCTCTATTTTGGTTTAAAAAAAAAGACCAGGTATGCTGTGGGAAATTACTGATCAAGAAGGTGAATCATAAGGATCTCCCTCCAGGAGATCAGTTACTCCAACCCCAGGTCCAGAGTAGGTAAATGACTGGCCCATGGTCACACAATGGGTAGGTAGCAGTGGATTAGAAACATGGTCTTTAGCCTGCTCATCGTGTCTTTATGGTTACTTCATAATCCTGGGTGATAGCCTAGATCCAGTATTTCTCCTGGATGCATACCTTCATGGAGGGGATTCATCTGTCATAAAGGAGATCGGACCAAGTGATCTCTCAGCTCTCTTCCAGCCCTAAGACTTAGAAGCTAGTCTTTCACACCATGGCAGGGACTCCCTGGTCTCTTAGGCTTTATCCACATGGTGAGATGTGTTCCCCGTTTCCCTGCCCTCCAGTCCTGTGTGGGCAATGGGATGGGTAGAAACACACTGGCTCCTTAAAATGAGGACGCATCCCCATCCCTTTCATCAAAACAGAGACTGCGCATAATAAACCCTCAATCACAGTGATCAGGTATGTCAATCACTACCATGTTTGCATTAGAGAGGTATTGATAGTGACATTAATGCATTACTAGCTAAGTTCCTGTTTGACTAAACATCCTGAAAGGGGATGGGGGCAGGGGAAATCAGTCTCTGTCTGCTTCATCAGACTTCTCCTGTGCCCAGCTAATAAGAAGGTGAGATGTTACTTACTTGAAACCATTCATCAAAAGTCAGGCTGTACTTATTCTCAGTTGGTAGCAAACAGTGAAACTGATCTGACTGACAATGTTATCTTCCACTGTCCTGTAAATAATAATGCTGCACTGTCCTGCTGGGAAACGATTTAAGTAGATTTACTTTGTAATGTTTGCTAGAAAAAAAAAAACAAAAAACAAAAATGTCTTCTGTTTGTTGATATTGGTTGGCATAGATGAATCACCATGTGGTTGAGTTCCAAGTGTGGCAGATAGAGAGATGGTTCTTTCCAATTAAGGTAGATACAGTCTCACTTTTAGTGCGTCCCAAGAGAAGACCCTGTTGGAAGTTTGAGAATTTACAAAGCTACAATACTAAATTCATCACCAATGCCACTAGCTACTCCCTTATCCCCAAGAATACCTGTAGAAGAAGCCAGCAAGCCCACCTTGATGCAGTGATGCACACCCATGAGGGAAATGAATGATTTGGGAAAGAGGAGAAAGACCAGATGGGATAGGGCTTGGCTAGCCCTTGGTTCACCTCTGGCTACAGTTCCACATGTCCTCAATCAAAATTCCAAAGTGAAAATCCATAGGTTTTGTTTCTAGCTTATCCTCAGGGCCTAGGGTGATATTGCCCACTGCTTCCACAGTCACTTAGCCTTCTTTTTTGGAATAGATAAGGCCTTATTGCCTTTACTGGGCCAAGGAACCTTAGCCATACTCACAGCTCTTTGTTGGCAAATGGACCACCTCTCTATGGGTCATGCACCAAAACGGCCCAATAGCAGTGCACTGGGGCTAGCCTTGAAGACAAGCTGAAAAGACTTCTAAATTCAACTTGATCTCTTCTCAGCTTGGCTCCCTTTGGGTCCTCTCCCTCATCCCCCATTCGAATCCCTGCACTTGACCAACTGCTCTCAACAAGGCTGGAGCTACCGCCAGGAAATTGGTTGGGGGATGCTGGACCCTGGGGCTTTAGGCCTCAGTCTGTTCTTTTAGCTGCTGGATTACTCTTTGCAAAAAAGAAAAAAAATCGCCCCACTTGTTAACCACACTCTATTTTTTGCATTCAACTCAGCTTCTCAGGCTGAAAGTTAAATTCTGCCAAGGCCAGTTAGCAGAAGGTGAAATGGAAATAAGAAGGTCTGGGTAGGAGGCCTTGAATAGCAATATGTCCATGAATGTATCCTTGAAAAATCATTCAGCTTAATAAAATCCTTTTGGAAATAGTTTCTGGGCTCGGTTTCCTGTGCGTCACCACTGACAGAAAACACTCCTGTCAACAAGGGACAGGTGAAGACTTGGATTCTGGAAAATGCTTTGTAGCTTGGCACAGAAGTGGCAGAGGAACTGAATATGGCGACTCTTCCTGCCCTCTCACTTTCTCTCCTTTTGCAGGCACACTAGGTAAAAAGCATAACACCAGCTGCCAACTTCTCTGTCTGTCCTTACTGAGTATGCCCAGGGAGCCAACAGCCTTCAGCTAGCTGCCTGGCACCAACCCAAATCTCTGCCCCTCTGTTCCACCCCCAACCATCAACATTTTCTAGCATTTGGGGAAAGAGGGTTCAGGTGATGCTATGGGGGGGGGAGGGGAACACTCCCTCCAGGATTAGTTCTCTTCACTTGGATTGGGGGAGATGAGGGAGGGTCATGCCTCACCTGCCTAGAATGTTACTTGTAGGGGAGACAAGGCTACAATTGAGCCAAGAGACTGTCACTTATTGGGCCGTGTGGCAGTATCATAGGACCATACGATTGAGAGCTGAAAAGGCTCAGCCAGATAAGGAAACTGAGTTCAACTGATTCTCTCCTTGTTATTTACCATTAGCACAACAGTCCTGTGAAGGCCCACATATGAGGGTTACCATCAGTCAACAAACATTTATTAAGCACCTACTATGTGCTAGTCACTGGGGCTACCTACTATGTGCTGGTCACTGGGGCTAGAAAGACAAAAGTGAAATGGTCCCTGTTCATAAGGAGCTTATACCCTGGCCCAGGAAGACCATACGCACAGAAACAGGCATGTAGAAAGTAGAGATAGAATCACTATCCTGTTTCACAAGTGAAGGAATAGTCTCTAAGAGGTTAGATGACTCATCATTGGGCACAGAGTCAGAAATGTAAGACTTGGGACTTGAATCTAATCAACCAATGGATAAGAATTTTTAAAATACCTGTGGCAGTACATTGTGCTGGGTGTGCTGTCTGCTGGAGCTCTAAAGACAAAAGAACTAAAGGATCCCTGCCCTCAGGGAGCTTTCATTCCAAAGGTAAGGGTAGGTATATACACCCACAGAGTAGCCTGGAAGGGGGTGTCACCAGTACCTAAGGAGACTAGGAAAGATCTTTTGCATAAGAGAGCACTTGAGATGAATCTTGAAGGAAATCTGGGCTTCCAAACCAAGTTTACCATTGCCAGGTCCTGAACTCTTTACCTGGCATTACACTGACTCAAAATCCCTTTACATCTCTGAGGCTCAGCTTTCTCATCTTCAAAGTGAGCATAAGAAAATTTGCACTTTGGGGGCAGCTAGGTGGCACAGTGGATAGAGCACCAGCCCTGGATTCAGGAGGACCTGAGTTCAAATCCAGCCTGAAACACTTGACACTTACTAGCTGTGTGACCCTGGGCAAGTCACTTAACCTTCATTGCCCTGGAAAAAAAAAGAAAAAAAAATTCACTTTTCTACCTCATGGGGTGATGGCAGGGAAAGTACTTGATAAACTCTAAAGTGAAGTAGGAGAATTAAATGTGATGGCTTCCTTCCAGCAACTTTGACCTATGAGCCCTAGGGAAAAAAACTGTCACAAAGCCCATGCATTTTGCTCTCCCAAAAAGGCATGAAGTTGCCCTCAGGCTAGAGTTTATTCACTTAAAGTTGCTATAAATTAAGTTATTGACTTAGCCTGTTTGGTTCTGTTCCGTTAGGATGGATGAGAAATCAGTAATTGGAGCTGGCTTGTGCTAGTGCTGGGAAATGACAGCTGACAGTGTGGAGACAGAATAACCCTCATCATGAATGCAAGCTTCTTACAGGTGCCCTTTTACACTCCAGTCTTACTCTGGGATCCCCAGGCAAGCTTCAGCTATCTTCAACATATTGTTTACCGCCATTAACATCATACTCCAATGATTTCTCATGAAGTAACAGAAGGTGGGTTCTCAAAGGCTCAGCCATAAGATCACAAATTCTAGGAGGCTGTACTAAACCGGAAAGTCCATTGTCCAAGGATCAGACTAGCTGAGGTCAAATTGATTGATAGTTGCAGGGTTGGCTATGGCAACCCATAAAAACTGTCTACTGGAGCATGAAGGAGTTGCAATTGGCATCATGGGAGAGCCTGCCCACGCTTATTGGGAAGTATTTAAAATATACTCAGTTGAAGAAGTTATGTATGAAACACATTTTTAAAAGATTTACATATTTCTGTGCTTTTTTAAAAAGCTTTTATTCTTAAAGGGGAAGTATTGATTATCCAGAAAAGGCAACTCTGTGAAATGTATCCTGACTTAACAGTGGGTTGCTAAATGAGACCTGGAATGCATATGGAAAATCTTTAACACCAAGCTTGGAACCTTGCACATGCTATGTGTGTTCATGTTTATCAATGAGTGAATAAATCAATGAATGAATAAATTCTTGAGCCATTTTTAAGGTGGAAAAATTTTAATAGAGTTCAATTAATCCTATTTCAAACATTTATGAAGTCTTCATATAGTATTGTACTAGGAGACATGTGAAGATTAAATAAGACAAAGTGCCCTCCCCTCACGGGGCTCATGGGACACATCCTCTCTAAAAATAACAGGAAAGAGAATAAGCATTTATATGGGGCCTACTATGTGCCAGGCACTGTGCCAAGGACTTTTTTTATTTTACAAATATTTTCTCTTTTAATCTTCACAACAACCCTGTGAGGTAAGTGCTATTATGATCTTCATTTTACAGATGAGGAAATTGACGTAAACAGAGGTTAAGTGACTTGCCCAGGTCATGGAGTTAGTTAAGTGTCTGAGGTTGGATTTGAATTCAGGTCTTCCTGACTCCAAGCACAGCGTGGTATTCACTGTGCCATTAGCTACCTTGGCATGTATAATACACAATAATAATGGAGAATATATGCAAAGTATTAGATGATGTCCAAGGGTTGGGGGAAGGTCATTATTGGTGAGGACAGAGAAAACTTAGTCACATTAGAACTGGACTTAAATAAGAAGAGAAGAGAGAAGACTCAATAAGAAGAGAAGAGAGAAGAAAGGTGTCCTGGGCATAGGGAATGGCATGGGCAAAAGCTTGGAGACAGGAAAGCACAGGGCATATAGTATTGGAAGGAAGTAATATGAGACAAGGCTAGAAAGGTAGGATGGTGTCAGATCAGATCATGCCTTAAACGACAGAGTGAAGAGTCTGAACTTGGCTCAGTAGACAACAGGAACCTCTAGAAGGGTTTTGAGTAAAGGTTGTAATCAGCTGTATTCAGTAAGCAAGGCTCTTGTGACAGCATGTGAAGGAGAGATCAGAAGGGGAGCACATAAAGGTGGGAATATTCTTTCCTTCTGAAAAAGTCACTTCCCGTATCCTAAAAGAAAACATATTTCTATAATGCCTTAAGATTTACAAATAGCTTCCTTCACAATGATACAAAGCAGGTAATAGTATACCTATTTTGCATATGTGGAAACTGAGATTCAGAGAAGTAGCATGGCTTGCTCAGGTCACACAGCTAGTAAGTATAAGGGACAAGAATGGCTTCTTCTGCCTAAGTCATTGTGTATGAGAAGTTTGTAGACACCAGGCTCTATTGCATAAATAACATGATACATAATATAATACATAATAATATGAATAATATAAATCAAGCCACTAGACATATTTTTCAATTTGTTGTATTCAGGAGACTAAAGAACGAGCTGTCCTTAGGCTACTATCTTTTAAGCATGTTAATAATTAGACTTGTTGGGGGCAGCTAGGTGACGCAGTAGATAGAGCACTGGCCCTGGATTCAGGAGGACCTGAGTTCAAATCCAGCCTCAGACACTTGACAATTACTAGCTGTGTGACCCTGGGCAAGTCACTTAACCCTCATTGCCCTGCCCCCAAAATATAATAATAACAACAACAACAATAATAATAATAATAGTAATACTTGTTCTTCTTGACCCTGGGGACAAAATAAAAGTTACCAAGAAGTCCAATAAGGTTCCATCTATGAAAACAAATCTTCTTAACTATTGGACCTGTCCCCAGATGAAAGGAACAGTGTCAGGAGGTGGTGGATCCCCATCCCTAGAGATCCTCAAGATGCATCTGGAGAACCAATTGTAGATTCTTGTGATTTAGGCTGCATTAAGAGACACATAATGCCTAGGCTGCTGGGGTATTTATTGAGTTCTGTTCCAGAAACGACATTGTCTGGACCCTGGTGAGCTATTAAGCAAACAGCTAGGATGGTGGAGGACCCTGAGATCATGCCATCTGAGGACTAGTTAAAGGACATGTTTCTCCTGAAGAAGAGAAAACTTAATGGGGGACTTGAAGTTTTTGAAGGCTGGTAATAATATTCTCACAATGTGAGTTGTTTAAATAACAACTCCCTGGAGGGAGGGAGGCAGGTGGGGCTCAGCACAAGATAGTCCCACAATTGCTATCTCAAGCACCCAGGAAATGCCCCCCATTTATCCTGCACATGCATGAGAAGCTTCAGGTGCTTTTTATTCCTCAGCATTAGAAGACCTTCGTTCTTGTCACCTCTAGCACATACTAAGTGAGGGACCCTAAGCAAATCACTTACTCTCTCAATGCCCGAGGAAACTCTGGAAGACTGTAATTTTCAGAGAAGGTGCTGACCTGAATTGGGAGGGGAAGTCCCTCACCTCCACCTCTCTTCACTGATAAATCACAGGTCAATTTTTTTTTAAAAATCATGTACAGGGGGACATGGGGTCTTGACCTTTTCCTTTCCTCAGGAACACTTTGAAACAGTATGAGGTTGCTGAGTCCTTGCCTCCAGACTGTAGTTAACTGCATGCCAGCATCCCCTGCCATCACATGGGCTTGGGGAAATCACCATTGTCTCTCCCACAGCAGGTGGTGGGTAGGGAAAACCACCGCTGAGTAAGAGGGGGCAGGGAGTCAGGGCAGCAAGGTGAAGCGAGGGCTTTGTGCTCCTGAGGCAAATAACTGCTTCTTGTCTTCCTCCTTGGAAAGAGAGGGGTCGGAGGAGGAGAAACAAGGAGGAGGAGGAGGAATGCTGAATGTAACATTTTGTTGGGGAAAAAAAGTCCCCCACCTGGAGATGTCAAATCAGGTAATGTGATAAACACAGTGGAGGAGGCTCCAAAAAGTTGCTCCTGCCCCCTCCTGCACAACCCCTGGGAAGAGATTATGCTGGGACACGTGAGTTCTCAGCCTCCAGCCAGCCAGCCAGGCCAGCTCTGTCTGACAAGGCTGTTCAGGCGGCCCTCGCTCTGGTGCCAGCCTTCTCTGTTCTGAAGGCCCTTCCAATTCTCAGCTTCTTTGGATGTGTTTTGGCAGGCTTTGTTCCGAGGCAGATGCTAGCTCCAGCTTTCCGTGTGCTCGGCCGCCTTCCAGCTCTAACCTTCTGTGTTCTAAGGGCCCAACCAGCTCTGACATCCTGTGTTCTAAGGGCCCAACCAGCTCTAATAATCTGGGTTCTAAGGTCCCTTCCAGCTCTAACATTCTATGTTCTAAGGGCCCAACCAGCTCTAACATTCTCTGTTCTAAGGCCTTTTTCAGCTCTAGTATTCAATATTCTAAGGCTCCTTCCAGTACTAACATTCTATGTTCTAAGCCTTTTTCATCTCTAATATTCTATGTTCTAAAGTCCTTTTTGGATACAACATTCTGTGTTTTAAGAACCCTTCCAGCTCTAACATTGTCTGGGTGTTTTTTAAAGCATTCTTTCAAGGTTTTTTCCAATTCTAGCATTCAATGTTCTAAGGTCCCTTCCAGTTTTAACACTTTATGTTCTAACATTCTATTCTTTTTTTTTTTTTGGTGGGCCAATGGGGGTTAAGTGACTTGCCCAGGGTCACACAGCTAGTAAGTATCAAGTGTCTGAGGCTGGATTTGAACCCAGGTACTCCTGAATCCAGGGCCAGTGCTTTATCCACTGCACCACCTAGCTGCCCCCCTAACATTCTATTCTAAGGAAGAACTTAGCACTGAAAGGTACCTTAGGACATGGACTGTTTTAACATAGAATTAGTCAAATCTGGAAAGAACTTTAGAACACAGAATATGAGTGGCTGGCATTAAATAGCGGTAATTAAGGTTTACAAAGCACTTTACAAAAATTAGCTGGACAGGACCTTAGAGGTCACCTAGTCACTTCCTGTTCTAACCTTCTATATTCCACATTGTCTTCAAGTTCCTCTACTCCGATTCTCAGTCTGGTCTTTCTGGCTCAACTCTTGCTAGCCCAAGAAGAATCAGAAGCTTAAACAATATGCACCATCTCCAAAGTCGAGTATAAAGACAGATCAGGAGGGCTAAGGATGAGACCAGGGTTGGTATCCCAAGGCCTCTACAGAGTTGGCCCAGCCAACTGAATAGAGCTTGGAATCTGGCAGATCCTTGGCATCTTCACCTGAGAGCAGACAAAAAAATGGAACTTCATGGGACTCAGGGGCTTAGTGTGTGTGCCAGTCAACACTGAAGGTACACATGATTCATGTGGCCAGGGATCTAGAGTGACTCTATAACAATAATGGAGCCCCCATTTGAAGGCAGGTCCTCTGACTACAAGTCCAGCGACCTTTCCAAACGACACCAGTCTGCATCTCATTAGCTTGTAGGATTTAGGAGCTGTAAAGAATCTTAGAAATCATCTTGTCAAAAACCTTCATTTTACAGATAAGAGAACTGGATGCACCCACTAATTATACATTAGTATATACATTGTTTATATTATACATTAATTGTTGGCATGTTATACGAGCAGAAAATCATTCAGCCAACCTTCTCATTTTGCAGAAAAGGAAGCTGAGGCCCAGGGAGGGTAAGGAACTTGCCCAAGGTCATACAGCCAGTTAGGTGCAGAATGGGAACTGAAACCCAGCTCTGTGCTTTCTCCATGATCCTGAACATATTTACTTAGGGCTACCTCTATAATATCACATCCAACACACACTCTCCAAACATAGGTTTGAGGGCATGGATGAGTGTCACCAAAGAGACTCAAAAGAGATGTATCTTGCAGGTCATGTTCCTATCCAAATTGACTAAAATACCAAGTCACCCCTTCCTTGGACCACATTTCACTATCACCACCACCCCATCAGCATCACCCTTTCTCCTTACTCTGCTCCTAAAATAAATGTCTTTTATTCCTTCATCAGCACCAGGCCTGTCATTTAATTAATAATTGCCTCATGGCAGCCAACATTGCAAACATCCCACTGCACCATTCATTAATTCCTAAGATAAAGACATTTTTAGAGGCAATGAGGACAAGCTGTTGCTTGACAGTTCTGACCAGAGCTTCTCAAAGCCTTAGACTGTCTGTCTATCAGATCAGCACCCCAGAATTATGACTGTAGCAGGCAAGGGGGCAATAGCACCAATTAATTGTGTGCCATACTAGAGGAAATCTGCCTGCCACCACAGCCAGACCTCAATTCCTGGTTAGCATATCCTATTAGGGCAGCTAGTTGCACAGTGGATAGAGCCCTGGGCCTGGAGTCAGGAAGACTCATCTCCCTGAGTTAAAATCTGGCCTCAGATACTTACTAGCTGTATGTGACCCTGGGCAAGTCACTTAGCCCCATTTGCCTCACTTTCCTCATCTATAAAATGAGCTGAAGAAAGAAATGGGAAACCACCAAAGTTTCTCTACCAAGAAAACCTCAAATGTGAGTTATGAAGAGTCAGACATGACTGAAAAAGGACTGAACAACAATATCCCATTAAGAGAACATTATATGTTATTGTACATGTATAACCTATATCAGATTGTTTTCTGTCTTGGGGAGGGGGGAGGGAAGGGAAGGAGGGAGAAAAATGTGGAACTCAAAATCTTATAAAAACAAATGTTTAAAACTATCTTTACATGTAACTAGAAAATAATAAAATACTTTTAAGATTAAAAAATAAAAATAAAATAAAATCCATGCTACTACCTAGAGAGAGGGAGAGAGAACATTATAAAATGGCACTCACTGTGTGATCTCTCTAGCTTTCAGTTTCCTTTTCTATAAAGTGAAGACGTTAAATGAGATAATCTCTAAGGTCCTATGTCGTTAAACCTATGTTGTTAAATCAATGCATAAATTCACAGAGTTTATCCATTCCATAGGAGTTGCATTATCATGAATCACATTACAGAGCTTTGGTACTAAATTCAATCATTGGATTAAACTTTCTGATGGGACCCAGTGAAGAATCACACTGGGGTGCCCAATGACCCTGACAGAGCCCTCAGAGGTCTCTTCCAGCTCTAAATGTATGACCATATGTGCATGTGATAATGACTTCTCTGCCCCTGCAGAATAAACATGGAGCAAACCTTGAGCCCCCATGACCCCATGGTGCTGGTGGGTATAGGTACAGATTACCTAACCCCCACCCCCACTGAGCAGCAAAGGGTTAAAATAGACTCCTTCCCCCACTTCTTTCTCATCTTCTGCCCCCTTTTAAGTCTGCTTATCAGGCTGGAGTCAGACACCTGGAGAGTCGGGGCCAGCATGAAACAGCCAAGAGGAAGCCAAGGTCAGGAACACTGGGGAGAAGGGTCAACCTGACTAAGCAGTAGGGAGGGTAGCCAGAGAATGGTCAGGGTGCCTGAGCCCCTGTCTGCACCTGATAGTACCTCCTCTTTCACTTACCTGGCCTCACGGGTTAACCCATGGGTGCCCAGACCACCTGCTTCCTGTAGGCTCTTGACAATTTACCTTTTTCATGTCTGGATATCCTAACTCTTGAACTTGCCTGGAAGGGAAGACCCATGTCTTCTCCTTGTTATCCCCTAGGGCCCAGCCCAAGATATGAGTCAGATGCCAACAGAGCCCCAGCAAACCCTAGCCTTGTTTGGCATCCTCTTGCTCATTCATAGATTTCTCTGCTTTCCATCATGGAACTAATCTCCCTGGTTACTTAAAATGAGAATTAGACTTAGAGTGGCCTCAGACACTAGCTCTGTGACACTGGACAAGTCACTTAACCCCATTTGTCTCAATTTCCTCATCTGTAAAAAGAGCTGGAGAAGGAAATGGCAAACAATGTCAGTATCATTTGGTTGAGGGCAGGTCTCTGAATGATCAAAATCATAGAATTATTGAATGTTAGAGCTAGGAGGGACCTTAGGGATACATCTAATCAAAGAGTCTCCATTGATAGATAAGGAAAATCAAAGTCAAGGGCAGGGGAAGGGACTTACCCAAGGTCACAGAGTAAGTAGGAAAACACTGACTTGAAGCCAGGTCTCCTGATTTTGACCAGGTTCAGGACTCTGGGTCATGGAATTTCAGGACTAGAAGGGGCCTTAGAGACCCCAAACTGAAAACTCCCCCTCTCTGACATTCCTGACAAGAGGCTTGCAACCTACTTGGAGTCTATCAGAAGAGGGTAGCCTACTACCTTCCCAAGAACCAGTTCTGCTTTTCCTCTGGAAACTAGTGAGCCATGCTAGGCTCCTGTGAATTTTATGCCCCAAACGTCTGGGGACATTTTAGATGTTTTCCTATTTAAACCAAATCCTTAATAGATTTCCTTCATAAAAATGTGAAACGAGCCTGTCAATGTAATTCCTTCCCCCTGAGAGGTGATTATGGGCAAAAATACATACTATGCATTGAAATGCAAACACACACCTTCAAGTCTTCCCACTAATCCAGACCCCCTCAGCTCATAGGATTCCGCTAGAGAGGCCCTTTTCATGTGGCAAATTCGCAAAAATAACTGTTATGAGAACAGCCCACATTTCTATTCATTCATTCAGCTCTTCAGCACTTCTTAGTTCACACAGAAGTCAGAGCACTAAAGTTTAGATGAGGCTGGATTCCTGTCCTCATGGAGTTTCCTGTCTTATATGGAATAAAATGTTGATGAAATTAGTTATAATAGACACAGCAGAGTGACATGTCCCCCCCACCCCCGCCCACCTTCTAGTGCCCTCCCACTGTAACTTTATATTTCTTTGTATTTATTCTCTTTGGTTCTGCTGTATAGGCATGCACAAGCGCTTGTATCCCTCATCATGAATGCAAGCTTCTTACAGGCAGGGCTTGTTACATTCTTTTTGCTTTTATCTCCAGCACCTAGCCCACTGCCTAGCACACAGTAGGCAGCTTAATAAATGCTTGTTGATTATCATCTGAAGTGTATGTATCAGGGAAAGCTTCCTGGAGGAAGAAGTTTCTGAGTTGGCCTTTAGAGGATGAGCAGGGATTCAAGAAACAAAGACAGAGGTGCAGAGAAGGGCATTCAAGGCCATGGGAATGCACTGGCCAAGGTCTAGGCTTGGAGGTGCTTTCCAGGTGCCAAGAATATTTTGGCCTGAGCAGAGCATAGGTTTGAATGGAGGGCAGTGATGTTCCTAAGTGGAAGCTCAAAATTTATTAGGAGGATAAGGCCCCAACACAGACAGTTAGCTGCTGTCCAGCCTTTCATGATAAATTCTGGTGTGCCAAGCAATAAAGGGCTACCCAAAGTCTACAGGTGACATGGCCACAAGCAATGTTGTGGGCCATGTCACATGTGGGCTCAGTCTAGTGAATGGACTCCACTGGACTTAGAGTCAGGTTCAAATCCCACCTCAGCTGGGGAAGTCACTTAAATTTTGTGTCTCAGTTTCCTCATCTGTAAAATGAAGAATCGAGATGTGATGGCCTCTGAGGAGCTTTAAATCTGAGTCTGGGAGCAGCTAGGTGGCACAGTGGATAAAGTACTGGACCTGGATTGAGGAGGACCTGAGTTTAAATCCAGCCTCAGACACTTGACACTTACTAACTGTATGACCCTGGGCAAGTCACTTAACCCTCACTGCCCCCCTCCCCCCCAAAAAGTCTGTACTTCCCAACTAGAAGTAGTGGAGCAAAATGGAAAGAACCACTGGCCTTGTGGTCAAAAGACCTGTTTCAAGTCCTGACTCAGCTATTTAATAGATATGTGGTCAAGGGCCAGTGACTGCTCTGTTACCTCTCTGAGCTTCAGTTTCTCCCCCTTGTAAAAATGAAGACTGACTTGCCTCTCAGAGTGCTTGCCTGCAAAGTGCTCTGTAAACCTTAAGGATCCAATGTACTAGTATTCACCAACAGAAAATGGAGTTTTACGAAAGAATACAGCAGAGCAGGAATGCAGAAAACAAGAGGCCTTTGTTATCTACAATGCTTACACCAGAGGAGCCCCCAGGCGCAAAACAGAAAATTTGAGGACAGGGGTAGGGGGGAAGCAGAGGAGATGAGGGAAGGGTAGGCCAAGGATTATTGCCAGGACTTTGGGCACAGTAATCTTCCAGTCATGGCAAGAGGAAGAAGAGACAGCATTGTGGGTCCTTGGAAGGGGCCCTGTTCAGAGTTGGCAGACCTACTTTCAGCAAGATCTCATGGGATCAGAGGTATGATCAGACATGGAAGAAACCATAGAAGTCACTGAAGACAACCCTTCATTTTACAGAGACAGGAACTGAAGCCCCCAAAAGTTAACTGACTCATCTAAGGTGACACAAGCCATCAATAGTAAAGCTAGAATTCGAACCTAGGCCTTCTGACTCTAAATCCAGGATGCTTTTCCTTGAACCACACTGTCTCCATCACTCTCCCTGTTTGGTATAGGATGCCTTCCTACCAGGGTAGGTCTGTGAGAAGCTCAAGGTTATTTATGTCTCCTACAAATTGGAGTGGGGATGGCGTAGGGGGAGGAGTCCTGATTCTCTCTCCGGTCAGTCCAACTGGTTTCCTGACTCTGATGTCACAGGTGGAGAGATGCTTGATTTTGGCTGAGGGATGCCTGCTTGGATAAAATAAGGAAGCAAAGCAGAGAGGATGGAAGCTTCCAGAAATGGCAGGATGGGGGTGGTAGCCCAGAAAAGGAGTCACCACCAGCATTCAAAGCAGAGGAATATTGCCACAAATGAACCTTCTGGGACAAATAAAGCTCCAGGCTTTATGGACAATTACAGCTATAGAAGGAAGAGTTAACATGATTCTCACAACCCTGTGAGATAGGCAGTGTAGGTATGATCATCGACACATGCATTGCACATGCATGAACTTGCACATCACATACATGCACGCACATGCGTGCACGCGTGTGCGCGCACACACACACACACTGTCTCCAGGCAAGTTAATTAACCTCTGGTAAATGTCAGTTTTCTCTTCTGTTAGACGTAGTCCTTGCCCCACTTGGTTCATGAGGCAATTAGGAGGGGTAGACTTTGTAAAGTGTGATAGGGATGTATATTATTGTTATCAGCATCATCATTATTATTCCCATTTGACCAGTGAGGAAACTGATCCCCAGAGAGAGGCGGTGCCTCATCCTGTAAACAGATATTTCTTGGGAGGATTTCTTCCAGCCCAGGAGGCCACCCACAGGTCTTAGTGATTGAAATCCAAGGGATCTCCCTTGAAGAAGCCTCAGCCAACACCTGTTCAGATGCACTTATTTCCGTGGCTTCTCCCTAACCTTTGGTTCACCTCAAACCCACTGGCAGAAACAAGAAGCACCCAGATAAATAAATCGGGGACACTTTTCAGCATCATTTAACATCCCTGAGAAGATGGTATCATATGGTCGTCGGTTAGAACCTATTACCTCGCATGCTGAAGCATATCATATTGAATTACTGCAGCCTGAGAAACCCAGGGGTTCTAAAATAACTGATGATGTCTTTGAGATTTGGGCGTGATTTATAGTAATGGAATTTTACTTCTGATTTTCAATATTATGGATGCTTTGCCTTGTTTCCTGTGACCTGAAATAATAGGAAGATCCACTGGATTCAGAACAAGGAAACTTGGCTTCAGATCCTATCTCTGATCTCTCCTAGCAATATGACCTTGGCCATATTATGTCTCCTCTCTAGACCTCAGTTTCCTCCTTAGTAAAAACCAGGGTTGGACTCAGTATCTTTAAGGTCCTTTAAATTGCTAATTGTGAAATCTAAATTGTTCGAGGGTAGGGACTGTTTCATTTTTTTTCTGGCAACCTGGCACTTAGGGGCACAAGGAGTACCTTACGTGGAGTCTACAAGTAATGTTTCCAGTCTAATTATATGTTACTCCCCTTAACACCCTCCACTATCCAGCCTTACTGACCTTCTTGCTGTTCCTCACACCCAACATGCCATCTCCTACCTCCATGCCTTTGCACTGGCTGTTGCCCCATGCCTGGAAAGCTTTGCTTCTTAGAATCCTTGACTTCCTTCAAAGCTCAGCTGAAGTGCCACCTCCTCCTACATGAAGCCTGTCCTGATGCCTTCCTCACTCCCCCCCACCCTACAACACACCTTCCCCTCTTCCCATTACTTTGTATTTACTCTTTATATGGTTTCTAAACATTTGAATAATATGGATGTGTTGTTCCCCTCCCCCCAACAGAATACAAACTCCTTGAGGGTGGAGACTGATTTTTAGTTTAGTTTTTAGTCTCCCCAGTCAGTAGCCCAATGCCCAATACCATCCCTGGCACAAAATAGCCACTATCATTAATCCAGCTCAACTTGTTGATCCATCGAACGATTTGTTGAATTGAATTGAACATGCTCTCAATTATGACACATCTATTGTGCTCCTACTGTATACCACCCTCACTAGGCACTTCAAGGGAATCAGAGGAGAGAGAGGACATCACTGTTCAGGCACAGATAGGACTGGATGGCCTCTGAGCTCTTGTCCAAACCTAACATTCTTCAATTCTGAGACCAGTAAGACAAATAGTTGACATTTCTTTAGCTCTTTCCATACATGTCACACATTAGCGCTAAATACTCCATCTCTTTTGCTCCTTATTACAAGTCTGTGAAGTAGGTGGCTTAAGTGCTGTTCATTTCAGTCACATCTGACTCTTTGTGACCCCATTTTGGGGTTTTCTTGGCAGAGATACTGGAGTGGTTTGTCATTTCCTTCTCTTTTGACAGATGAGAAAACTGAGGCAAACAGGGTTAAGAGACTAGCCCAGGGGGCAGCTAGGTGGCACAATGGATAAAACACCGGCTCTGGATTCAGGAGGACCTGAGTTCAAATCTGGACTCAGACACTTGACACTTACTAGCTGGGTGACCCTGGGCAAGTCACTTAACCCTCATTGCCCTGCCAAAGAGAGAGAGAGAGAGAGAGAGAGAGAGAGAGAGAGAGAGAGACTAGCCCAGGGTCACCCAGCTAGTAGGGGCCTGAGTCTGGATTTGAACTTGTCTTCCTGCCCCCAAGCCCAGCGCTCTATCCACTGTGCCACCTAGCTAACTGGCTTAAGTGTTATTATTCCTCTATGTATAGATGAAGTAACTGAGTCTCAGAGAGTTAAAATAACTGGCCCAATGACACACAGCTAGTCCATGGCAGGGACCCCGACATGGAAATCTTGTCCAATTCAGAGATCTTTCTGCTCTGCCACATAATATAGACTGGCTTCTTATAAGAGAAAAGTAGCAAGAAGGGAAATAAAGAAGCTGCCAGCTGCCACCTCCCTCCCCCTCTCCTTGTGAGTCAGGAGGAAACGGGAGGAGGAAGGAGATCATTATGAGAGAAGTGGTGTCATCAGAGGAAAGACAGGTTTTAGTTCACTCGAGGACATGGAAGAAGCAATTATGAAAACACTGGAGGATGGAGGGGAACGTGATGAGATTAGCAGAGCGTTGCTTCCACAAGGCACCACTCAAGAGTCGGAGTCCAGAGACTTTGGAGGCTGGAAAGGATCTTTGAGACCATCCAGAATCACAGAGACCTAAATGCACCTCGAGGCTAATGAGTCTGACCTGGGCCTGAATTGGAATGCTCACCACATCATCCCTGCTAATGAATAGTCTCCAGAGAAGGAGAACTGCCCATGAGTGAAAGACAGCCCATTCCATTCCAGGAGGCAACCAGAGTTAAGTGACTTGCCTAGGGTCACATAGCCAGTAAGTGTCTGAAGTCGGATTTGAATTCAGGTCTTCCTGACTCCAGGACAGTACTCTATACAGTGCTTTTCCCACTGCGCCACCTGAGTGTCCCCAAAAGTTGTTGCTGGTCAGTCATACGACTCTTCGTGACCCCTATTTGGTGTTTTCTTGGCAAAGATACTGAAGTGGTTTGTCATTTCTTTCTCCAGCTCATTTTACAGATGAGGAAACTGAGGCAAACAAGGCTAAGACTTGCCCAGGGTCACACAGCTAGTGTCTGAGCCTAAATTTGAACTCAGGTCCTCCTGACTCCAGGCCCCATGCTCTATCCACTGCACCACCTAGTTGCCACCACCCCCCTCTCTGCCCACCCCCACCCCCAGGCAATTTCAATTATTAGGAAGTTTGCCTTTGCCTTTAACTTAAATCTACTTTTCTACCCACTGCCAGGCCCAGTGCTTCTCACATAGAAGGCACTTCATAAATACTTGCTGAAGGGCAGCTAGGTGGCATAGTGGATAAAGCACTGGTCCTGGATTCAGGAGGACCTGAGTTCAAATCCAGCCTCTGATACTTGACACTTACTAGCTGTGTGACCCTAGACAAGTCACTTAATCCTCATTGCCCTGCCCCCCCCCCCAAAAAAAATACTTGTTGAATTCAATTGCTCCTGGTGTCAGGCAGAATAAACCTAATCCCTTGTGTAATCAGCCCTTCCAATATTAAAAAGCCATTCCCTGCCTTCCTAATCCAACTCCCATTCCCTAGAAGTCTTCTCTTCCTCAGGACTAACTGTACCTACAGCCTTCCCCTTATCTACTAGTCTAGGGTATAGTGACTGGCCCAATGATTTCATCAGTACTGGGAGCTCCCAGAAGGGGAAACTCTACCAGTTTGAATCAGCACCATTACTGCAACTTATGGTATATGATGGTGATGGAATATTATTGTGCTCTAAGAAATGACAAACAGGATTTTTTTCAGAAAGGCCTGGAAAGAGTTGTATGAACTGATGTATAGTGAAGTGAGCAGAACCAAAAGAACGTTGTGCACAGAGACAGCAATACTGTTTGATGAAGAACTGTGAATGACTTGACTATTCTTGACAAAACAATGATCCAAGACAATCCCAAAGGACTATCCACCTTCAAAGAAAAAACTGATATTGATGGAACACAGACTGAAGCATGCTGTTTTTCACTTTCTTTCATTTTTTTCTTTTATTTAAGTTTTCTTGAACAAAATGACTAATATGGGGGCAGCTAGGTGGTGCAGTGGATAGAGCACCAGCCAAAAAAGGAAATGGACTTAGGCCAGTATTATATTTCATGGAGACATTGTGCTGCCTCTTAATAATCATTGCTTCCCTTCCTAAATTCACACAAACCATCCCTTTAATACGACTATGATGCTCCAGGAATTGAAGACAAGCTTTCAGACTTTACCCTCTTCTCCTTTTTGAAAATCTGTGCAACATTTGCCCATCTCCAGGCCTGCTGTCCTTCTCCCCTTTTCCAACATCACACATGGCACCCCAACTATCACATTGACAAGCATCAGTACTCTGGGACATAGTTTGGGGCCAAGTAACTCATTGAGACCAGTTGGATCCTCTCTTATTAGCTCCTTGTTTACCTTGGGTTTCAGTACCCTGTACAACATTCCCCCTCCACCCCCCATCTTGCCCAGTGTGATGACTATTCTTTTTTTTGTTTGTTTAGTTTTGTTTTCTTGTGGGGCAATGAGGGTTAAGTGACTTGCCCAGGATCATGCAGCTAGTAATCTGATGACTATTCTTTTTTTGTTTTTGTTTTTGTTTTTGTTGAGCAATGAGAGTTAAGTGACTTGCTCAGGGTCACACAGCTAGTAAGTGTCAAGTGGCTGAGGCTGGATTTGTACTCAGGTCCTCCTGAATCCAGGGCCAGTGCTTTATCCACTGTGCCACCTAGCTGCCCCATCTGATGACTATTCTTAAAGATTGTTGCTTGTCCTTCCTTCTTAAAGGGGACAGATGACATCAGGAGGGTGATGTCTTGACCAGCAAGTAAGTGAATTTGATTTAAAGTCACAGCCTCACTCTCTCCTCCAGGGTCATCTAAGTGCAGGAACAAGACATAGGTCAGAATGACTGCCTCACTTAAATCCAATCCACTGTAAGTCAAGACATCACCCTGACGTCAGGGTCCTCTTCGAGAAGGAAGGACAAACAACAACAACTGTAATGAACAGCAATCAGAAGCTAACTTGAATCTGAAAACCATATCCCCTCAACTAACAATATTTAAGGTAGTCAGTAGATATAATTCTAGCCCAGTTTCTTCTAGGAGAGCAGAATAGCCTCTGGTCCCAACTTCCTACTTCCCCTCCTCACAGGAATGCAAGTCTCTCTTGGAGAAGAGCAGTGGAAGAAGAAGCTAGATGTGGCTATTCTGTCTCCCTTTGAGTCACAAGATGACTTCTCCATGCTACATGTGAGGGAGAGCCTTTGCAATACGTGGCCTCTTTCCCTTGATAATAATATGGTCTGGATTTTTAAAAATTCTCCCTTCTTTTCCACTATCTTGAGAACTGTTCCTTCATCTTGTTCACAATTACATCCCCTCCTGCATGGATGTCTTCTAAGCACACTTGGCCTAGGCTGGTTGCACTTCACAGATCTCATTTGCTCCATTTCTGCTTCCTTATATGTTGTCTCATCAGGGACTGTGATGCTCATGACCAAATGTGATCCACTAAAGTTCTTAGCAAGAAGAAGGAAAGGCAATGTGCTCGAATGGATTTAGAGACAGGGAAATCTATATTAGTAGGCCAAAGAGATCAATGAAAGAGAAAAAGGGCCCATATGTGCAAATATATCAATAGTGGCTCTCTGTATGGTGGCAGAGACCTGGAAACTAAGGGAGCTGCCCATCAGTTGGGGAATGGTGAAACAGATCATGGTATATGAATGTAATAAAAGACTTTATTGGATAGTAAGAAATGATGGAAGGGATGGTTTCAGAGAAATCTGGGAAGACTTGTTTGAACTCATGCAGAGTAAAGTGACTAAAACCAGGAGAACAAGTTATATAGCATCAATGACAATGTAAAGACAAGTTTGAAAGATGTAAAAAACTCTGATCAAAGCATTGACCAACCAAGTTTCCAGAATACTGATGATGAAACATCCTATCCACCCCCACACCCCCTGATAAACAGGTGATGGATGGACTCGGGGTGCAGAGTAAGACATATTTTGGGATATGGCCAATGTGGGAATTTCTTTTGTCTGACTGTGCATATTTTGCATGTTTGTTTTTTTTTTCTAGTCAGGGTGGGTGGGAGGGAAAGAAAATAAATCTCTGTTGATTGAAAAGAATAAAATTTAATTTTAAATAATCCAGCCTTCAATATGTACTAGCTATGTGGCATTAGTTAAGTCATTTAATCTCTTAGAGGCTCAGTTTCCTCATATGGGAGCGGCTGATACCCAGTGAGTGGAGAGAGCACTGTGCCTGGAGTCAGAAAGACCTGAGTTTCAAATCCAGCCTCAGACACTTGCTACCTGTGAGATCTTGGGGAAGAGACTTAAACTCTATTTGCCTCAGTTTGCTCATCTGTAAAGTGGGGGTAATTATAGTATCTACCTCCTAGGTTTGATATGAGGATCAAATTAGATAATAATTGTAAAGTACTTAGCATAGTGCCTGGCACCACATTAATATATAAGATAGAAAGAATAATGTTTCCACTACCTGCCTATCAGGGTTGATATGATGCTTGAAATTTGCATATACATATATATAACATATAATATTGCATATTATATATGTATATAATTTATATATTCATCTTCCTGAGTTCAAAGCTGGCCTTTAACACTTACTTGCTTTGTGACCCTAGGCAAGTCATTTAACCCTGTTTGTTTCAGTTTCCTAATCTATAAAATGAACTGGAGAAGGAAATGGCAAAACACTCCAGTATTTGTGCCAAGAAAATCCCAAATAAGGTCACGAAGAGTCAGATATGACTGAAATAACTGTACAGCAACATATAGATATATGTAATATACACGCATATATATACATATGTAGATTATATACATGTATGTTCCATTCTTTTACCATAATTTATTCAGTCCTTCCCCATTTGTTTTGTTTCAGTTGTTGCTTAACAGTGTTCCTGGAAATATTTTTGCATAGAAAGCTCTTTTTTCCTGTTCATAACAACCTTAGATTATAAACCTGGTTGTGGGATCACTAGGTTAAAGGGTATGAATATTTTTAAAAATTCTTACTTTATAATTTCGTATCACTTTCCAGAAAGACTGCACCAAGTCACAGCTATACCAGCAGAATATTTGTGTATCTGTTTTTCCACTAACACACCGATATTGAATTTTATAAGCTATTATGAGTCCGTCATCCAGGCACCATCCTAAACACTGTACATACAAAAGAAGCCCTCAGAGGCAGGTAGGTGGCACAGTGGATAAAACACTGGCCCTGGATTCAGGAGGACCTGAGTTCAAATACTATCTCAGACATTTACTAGCTATGTAACCCTGGGCAAGTCACTTAACCCCAACTGCCTCACCAAAAAAAAGAAAGAAAGAAAAAAAAAAGAAGCCCTCAAGGGGCTTACATGCTAACAGAAAAAGCCATGGGTAAATTTCTAGTTGTATACAAGATACATACATAGTAAGTAGAAAGTAATCAGAAGGAAAAGCAGCAGCATCTAGCAGGGGAGGCTGTGAAAAACCTGTTGCAGAAGGTGGGATTTCAGCAAAGACTTAAAGGAAGCCAAAGGAAGAAATGAAGAGGGACAACCTTCCTGGAATGAGAGACAGCCAGTGCAAAGTTATGGAGGTGGGAGATGAACTATTGAATGTGAGGATCAGCTGGTCTGGCTGGAATGTAGAATATGTGAAAGGGAGAGAATAACAAATAAGAAGACTGGAAACACAGGAAAAGACTGGGTTACAAAATGATGTCAATGTCAAAGAGAGAACTTTCTATTTAATTCTGGAGGTAAAAGGTAGCCATTGCAGCTTATTGAGTAGGAAGGAAGAGGGGGATGAGCAGATCTGTCTTTTAGGAAAATGGTTTTGGCAGCTGAGTGGAGAATGTATTGGATTGGGAAGAGACTTGAGGCAGGGAGACCAGTTAGAAGGCTATTGCAGATGAGAAGTGATAAAGGACTATTCTACTGTTCTAGGGTTGTGGCTTTGTCAATAGTCAGAAAGGGACATAGGGGCAAGCTAGGTGGCACAGTGGATAAAGCACCGGCCCGGGATTCAGGAGAACCTGAGTTCAAATCTGGCCTCAGACACTTGACACTTAATAGCTGTGTGACCCTGGGCAAGTCACTTAACCCTCATTGCCCCATAAAACAAAACAAAACCAAAAAAAGGGACATAGATATGTAAAAGTAGAAATGATGAGATTTGACAACATAGTGAGTGTATGTCAGAGACAATGAAATGGAGAGTAGAGAACAACAACACTGAAGTTTCAAGTCTGATTGACTACATAATATGGCTTTTGACATTATGTGTTAGGGAATTTTGGAAGAGGACAAGAAGGGAGTGGGGGAACAATAAGATAATCCATTCTATTTGGGGCATATTGAATATGAGATACTTATTGGGCAATCTGATTCAAGATATCCAAAAGGCAGTTGGCTCAGAAAAGAGACTAGGGAGGGGTTGGTAGATCTAGGAATTGCCTGCATAGAAATAACAATTATTGTTGTTGCTGTTGTTTGTCCTTCCTTCTCGAAGAGGACCATGGCAGATGTCATGACTTGCAATGAATTGAAGTGAGGAAGGGCTGTGCAAAGTCATCAGCCTCACTCTCTCCTCCTGAGACATCTGGGTCCAGTAGCAAGATATGTTATTAGGACAACTGGGGATGGCCCTGGATGTTTATGGCGATTGGGATTAAGTAACTTACCCAGGGTCACACAGCTAGTAAGTGTATGAGGTCAGATTTGAACTCAGATCTTCCCAACTTTAAGACCAGTGATCTATCCACCGCTCCACCTAACTTCTTCTAGAGGTGATAATTAGGCCCATGGGAGCTGATGAGATCACCGACTGATATATAATGGAGAGAAAAGAGAAGAGGGCCAAGGTTAGAATTTGGATGGATAGTAGATTACTATGGTCATTTACTACTGTGTCTCCTGTGCCTAACCTGCTCCATTAATTCACCCCTCTGTTTCTTAGCCAGTACCAAATAGTTTTGATGACTGTTGCTTTATAGTATAACTTCAAATTTGGTACGGCTAGCCCACCTTCCTGTGTATTTTTTTTCATTAGTTCCCTTGATATTCTTGACTTTTTGTTTTTCCAGATGAATTTTGTTATTATTTTTTCTAACTATAAAATAATTTGTAGGTAGTCTGATTGGTATGGCACTGAATAGATATGTTAATTTAAGTAGAATTATCATTTTTATTATATTAACTCGGTCTATCCATGAGCAATTGATATTTTTCCAATTACATAGATCTGATTGTATTTGTGTGAAAAGTGTCTTATAATTGTGTTCATAGAGTTCCTGGGTTGGTGTTGGCAGGTAGACTCCAAAGTATTTTATATTGTCTACCATTGCTTTAAATGGAATTTCTCTTTCTATTTCTTGCTGCTGGACTTTGTTGGTCATGTATAGAAATGCTGATGATTTATGTGGATTTATTTTATATCCTGCAACTTTGTTAAAGTTGTTTCATAAACACAAAGACTCCAGCTTCTGTGATAGGAACTCAGTATTTGACAAAAACTGCTGGGAAAACTGGAAGATAGTATGGCAGAAATTAGGCATAGACCAACATCTTATACCTTATATGAAAATAAGGTCAAAACGGGTTCAAGATTTAGACATAAAGGGTGATACCATAGATAAATTAGGAGAGGAAGGAATAGTTTACCTCTCAGATCTATGGAGAGGAAAACAATTTATGTCCAAACAAGAGATAGAGAATATTATGGAATGCAAGATGGAAGACTTTGATTACATTAAATTTAAAAGTTTTTATACAAACCGAAGCAATGCAGCCAAAATTAGAAGGGAGGCAGAAAGCTGGGAAACAATTTTTACAGTCAGAATTTCTGATAAAGGCCTCATTTCTAAAATATATAGGGAACTAAGTCAAATTTATAAGAATGTAAGTCATTCCCCAATTGAGAAATGGTCAAAGGATATGAACAGAAAGTTTTCTGATGAAGAAGTCAAAGCTATCTATTGCCATATGAAAAAATGCTCTAAATCACTATTGATCAGAGAAATGCAAATTAAAACAACTCTGAGGTACCACGTCACACCTATCAGATTGGCTAATATGACAAAAAAGGAAAATAATAAATGTTGGAGAAGCTGTGGAAAAATTGGAACACTAGTGCATTATTGGTGGAGCTGTGAACTGATCCAACCATTCTGGAGAGCAATTTGGAACTATGCCCAAAGGACTATGGGACTGTTCATACCCTTTGACCCGATGGTACCACTGCTAGGTCTGTATCCCAAAGAGACCATAGAAAAGGGAAAAGAACCCACATGTACAAAAATATTTATAGCAGCTCTCTTTGTGGTGGCAAAGAATTGGAAATCAAGGGAATGCTCATCAATAGTGGAATGGCTAAACAAATTGTGGTATATGAATGTAATAGAATACTATTGTGCTGTAAGAAATGATGAGCAGGAGGAGTTCAGAGAAACCTGGAAGGACTTACATGAACTGATGCTGAGTAAGAGGAGCAGAACCAGGAGAACATTGTGCACAGTAACAGCAACAATGTGTGATGAACAATGGTGATAGACTTGGCTCTTCTCAGCAGTGCAATGATCCAAAACAGTTTCAAAGAACTCGTGATAGAAAATGTTCTCAACATCCAGAAAAAAGAACTGTGGATTATGAATGCAGACTGAACCATACTGTTTCTACTTTTGAAATGGTTTTTTCCTTCTTTTTTGAGGTTTTTCCCTTCTTTCACAAGATGACTAATGTAGAAATATGTTTAATGTGATTGTACATATATAACCTGTATCAGATTGCTTTCTGTCTTGGGGAGGAGGGAGGGAAGAGAGGGTGGGAGAAAAATTTGGAACTAAAAATCCTATGAAAATAAATGTTGAAAACTATTCTTATATGCAACTGGAAAATAATAAAATACCTTAAAAAAGAATTTGGATGGACACCTACAGCTGACATGGATAAAGAACTATCCAAGGAGACTCAAGAGAGCTCAGATAGCCAAGAGGAAGAGAACCAGGAAAAAGTTGTGGCATGAAAGCTAGAGAAGGGGCAGCTAGGTATATCAGTGGATAAAGCACTGGCTCTGGATTCAGGATGACCTGAGTTCAAATCCGGCCTCAGACACTTGACACTTACTAACTGTGTGACCCCAAACAAGTCACTTAACCCTCATTGCCCCACAAAATAAAATTAAATTTAAAAAAAATTTTAAATGAAAGCTAGAGAGGAGAATATCAAGTAGGAGAAGGTGATCAATAGTGTTAAATGATGCAGAGAAATCAAGAAATACGAGGATTGAGGGGGGAAACATTAACATCTCATATGGTTTTTGCATTTTCTGTGGAGTGGAATACAGACTGGGAACCCTTTTACCCAAATCTTCAAGACCAGGAACCAGATTTGTTTTAGGGGTAATTACTAAGTTTGAACTATACTGATCTGTTTCTGCCTACATTAAGCTTTACCCAAATGCTCTTCACCAAGTTCCCTCATTACTTCCCAGATTTCCCCATATTAATTTACCTTCCTAATATACAATACTTCTCTACCATCCCCTTGTTCTACTCTGTACCTTTTGAATAAGTCATATCCTTCCAAAACCATATTCCAGCCATGCATCCCATCCCACCAAATATTAGAGTAACATTTATAAAGTCTAAATTTACCTTTTTGCATTACAACCTCAGGGTGGCTAGGTAGTATAGTGGATGGAGCACTGGGCAAGGAGTCAAGAAGACATTACTTCAAATCTAGCCTCAGATGCTAGCTCTGTGACCTTGGACAAGTCACCTAACTTCTTTTTGCCTCAGTTTCCTCCTCTGTAAAATGGGCAGAATAATAGCACCTGCTGTTGTTGTGAGGATAAAATGAGATAACATTTTAAAAGTTCTTTGCATCCCTTAAAGTGCTACATAAATGCTAGTTCATATTGATTATTGCCCTTTCATGCACAATGACACCTAGGAATTTGAAGCCATGTCTTTTTATTATTGGCTCTTTTTGAATCTTGTTTGCTGTGAATCTCAAGACCTCTCCTCTGCTACTCTCTTCCTGCATCATAGCCACTGGTTGTCATCTTGCTCAGTGGATATACATAGGCAGTTTTCTCCTTCTCCATTCCTTTTTAAAGTCTTTTGACACATTTCCAAGGCATTTTAAAACCAGTTCTTGTTAGGTGCAGCCTGCATCTGGCCAAGAACCCATAATCCTTGTGTTTTATCCTGTGGTGCAGACATCTGAATCCTGTTGGAGGTAGAACCCTGGGGCAAAAGAGCAAGGCATAACAGGTGGTTGGTCCTCAGTACTCATGTGACTTCCAAGATCGGAAGTCAGATTACAAAGGGCTGGGAAGTGCATGGGTGATGAGAAAGGAGAGGCAGCAAGTAAGATTCTTCCTAGAAAGTGGTGAAAAGGATAGAGACAGGATTATTGCTGTGAGGATGGATGAGTCAAGAAAAGAATTTGTTTGGTTGGCTGGTTGCTTTTTAAGAATAGGAAAGAAGCGGTGCAGCTAGGTGGCGCAGTGGATAGAGCACCGGCCCTGGAGTCAGGAGTACCTGAGTTCAAATCCGGCTTCAGACACTTAATACTTACTAGCTGTGTGACCCTGGGCAAGTCACTTAACCCCAATTGCCTCACTAAAAAAAAAAAAAAAAAGAATAGGAAAGAAGCAAGCATCAGAGGAGCCACAAAATAAGGAGAAATTGAAGAGAATAAGGATGATCAGTAAGGCAAGTTCCCAGAGGAGATAGAAGGAGTTGAAATCAACAATACAAATTGTGTGGTTCAGTTATGTCTGACTCTCCATTACCCCATTTGGGGTTTCTTTGGCAAAGATACTAGAGTGGTTTTCCATTTCCTTCTCCAGCTCATTTGACAGATGAGGAAACTAAGGCAAACATGGTTAAGTGACTTGCCCATGGTCACACAACTAGTATCTGAGGCCAGATTTGAACCTCAGGAAGATGAGTCTTCCTGACTCCAGGCCCAGCTCTCTATCCATTGTGGCATGTAGCTGTCCAATAGCAGAATTGGAATTGGAGAGAAGGATCACCTCGTGTTCCATAGCAAAGGAACATATCTTTAGGTAGGTTTAGGGTATGGAATAGAATAGAAGGAGGGACTTGTCATGAGAGATGGCCTCAATTTTTTCAGTAAAATAGGATATAAGATCATCTACTGAGAGAGATTGGGACAAGTGGGGAGGGAGGAGGAGGCTTGGAACAGCTACTACTATGAAGATGAAAGTCAATCACAGAAGAATAAAAAAACTTGCATTGTTTCAGTGAGGACCCAGTTGATATTAGGTTATATATATATATATATATATATATATATATATATATATATATATTTGTGGTGAACCCAGTTGGTTCAGTTGTATGCCTTTCTCCAGGGGTATGATTAGGAAGAGATGAATGGTTGGCAAAACCAATGATTTGTACTTAGCAAGGGATTCTAGGGTAATTAATAGCATGTGGTTAACCTGGTTAATGACAGGCTCAAAACAATGATGAGAAGAAAATGAGGCCAGAGTGAAAGAAATGGAGACCATAGTGGAAATAACAGTTTTGGGAGGGATGAGGCTGAAGAACTGGAGGTTGTAAGTATATAGTGAAAGTTCAGAGTTCTGGGTCATTGGAGTGGAACGGTCATCAAGGATGGTCAGATCAAGGTACGTGTGGCTAGGGCAGAGTATAAATGGAGGTTGATGAATGGAGAGGCTAGAGTGTCTCAAGGTAAGAAGACATATCAGGTACAGGACAGACTTTATTTCACTCCAGAGAAAATGCAAACTGCCAAGAAAGGACTCATAACAGTTTAAAAATTGTCAATATGATTTTCATCCCCTTTCCATGAATCCCACTTTCACCCATAAAATCTATACAGGCATCCAGACTTTCAGTAAATACCCTAAACTTCTGGCCTCTCTTTGAAAGAAAAACACATTTTTTGCCCTCCAGTAAGTCCTACCTTCACTCCAGGGAATGATACAGATGTTCAGCATTGTGATACTTTGGCTTGAACTAACCCCATAAAGGAAATGAACTCAGAGATGATAGACCCCTCAGACATACACAATCTCAATATCTCACAGTGATAGTGGAGGACAGAGTCCTTGTCTTTGTTTACCTTCATATCGTAGTGCTATCCCTCGTTTCTCTGCCAGTTCTGGAGCCCAAATTATAGATCTTCAATCCTAGAACACTTGGCCTATCTCCAGTTTGAGGTTCAGGAGCCCCCACTACTCCACCATGTGGTTCATCATCAAAGACTGTCATCTCTCTAGTTTAGGAGTTATGCCATTGCCTCTCCATGACTGGATCCAAGAACTTGGGGTCTAGGAATTCTACTCTCTACTATGTAGGAAGTTGAGTCAAAGTGGATTCATTTTCTCTGGGAATCTATGATTGAGAGGCCCTACTATACCATTCCAGGGCACATTGATATAAGCTCCTATGATTACAATGGGCCCTGTTCCTGATATTCCTAAGGAGGAGTAGAGTAAAGAGATTTTTAAAGTGTACAGGCTTTTGTCCTTCCTGCCCCTACACTTAGGGGGGTCCTTTCTGTGCTCTGCTGAGTTGTCTGTCTCCCCAACTGGCCCATTCTGTCTCTATCTTCCCTGTTTATTTTTATTTATTTATTTTTGGTGGGGCAATGAGGGTTAAGTGACTTTCCCAGGGTCACACAGTAAATGTCAAGTGTCTGAGGTCATATTTGAACTCAGATCCTTCTGAATCCAGGTTCAGTGCTTTATCCACTGCACCACCTAGCTGCCCCCTCCCTTTTTATTTTCAAGGCCAGTACAAAGGAATGATTCTATAGGCAATAGCCTCATTGAATTAAATCAACCTCTTACAATTAATCATTTATCTTCTTTGATGTGTGAATGGGTTGACAAGTACCTAGATCCATGATGTTCATAAAGTTTTAATGGGGCCATGGAGTTAAAGTCCCAGACAAAGGCTCATTTTCTGGTAATTACCACAGTTTATCAGTTATCCAATCATCCATCTTCAATGAAACTGTAAACTTCAGTTATTTTTAAAATTGAAAATATATCTTAACTTATACAAAAGAAAATCACTATAGGGAACCCCTTTCCTTTCATATAGATAGGTCAGTCCTAAGGAGATGCAGGAGACCACATAAAGATGAAGTCATTAGTTCATTGACCCTCAGCTAGTAAGTACCCAAGGCAGAAGGATTTGTTCTCAGAATTCCAAACCCAGAACACCATCCACTATGCAACACTCACCTTAACAATAAAATAGTAACAAAAAATATCTTATTTATTTTTAATTTTCCCTTTGGATTCTTCTTTCTGTGTGTCTGGATTTTGTTGCTGTTAGGATTATTTCTATAATGCATTCATTGTGTGCTTTTTAGTTTTTGTTTTTCTTCATTGAGTATCACTTCATAAAATGTCTTTTCATATTTCTTTATATTTTTAATATTTTAAATTTCTTATAGTTTCCATTATATTCATTATACCATAATCTGTTCAGCCATTCCCTAATCATAGGTACATGGACTATTTCAGTTTTTTGCTGTTGTTGTGAGTAATACTGCTAAGAGTATTTTGTAAATACAACTTTTTCTCTTTCAATAACATTGTTAGGAATTAGACTAATAGGCATATAAATGGTTATGAGCATTTTTATTTTAAAATTTTAAAAAGATTGTGATGTGTTTTTATATTTGTTTTTATTTTATAAAGCTCCTCCATCCCTTTAGCTCCTCTCCCACCCATTGAGAAGGCACGCTATGAGCAGTTTTATAATTTTAATATGCTCTATTGCCTTTATTTCTAATGTCTTTTTAATTAAATTTTTCAATGAACAAACTGATTTGCTCTCCCTCCTAAAAAGAAAAGAAAAACAAAAACCCTAGTGAACATATATGGTCTAGAAACAAAAAAGTTTTGTACAAATTTTAGGTAGATGATAGAAAAATGATAGATGAGAGAAACAGACAGAGAGAGACAGAGACAGAGAGGGAGGGAGGGAGGGAGGGGGAGGGAGAGAGAGAGAGAGAGAGAGAGAGAGAGAGAGAGAGAGAGAGAGAGAGAGAGAGAGAGAGAGAGAGAGAGAGAGATTATTCTACACCCTTAGTCCATCACCTCTCTTTCAGGAGATGACTGGCATGCTTCATCATCAGTACTCTGGAATCATGATTAGTCATTGCTTTGATCAAAGTTCTTAAGGCTTTTAAAGTTGGTTTTTCTTACAATGTTGTTATTGTATACATTGATCTCCTGGTTCTGTTTATTTCATGCTGCATCAGTTCATACAAGCCTTCTCAGGTTTCATTGAAACCATCCCTTTCATCATTTCTGATGGCACAATAGTATTGTGTGTTATTGTGCCATAGTTTGTTTGATCATTCCCTAACTCAGAGGCACTCCCTTAGTTTCCCATTCTTTTCTACTACAAAAAGAGCTACTCTAAATATTTTTGTACTTATGGATCTTCTTCCTCTTTCCTTGATCTCTTTGGTGTACTATATTGCTTTTCAAAATGTTTATAATAATTCAATGTTCTATCAAATGCCTGTGTGTCTGCTACTCCACAACTCCTTTAAAATATATCACCAATTTAATGAGCACACAGCATTTCAGTTTATCTTTCTCTGATTATTACTGAACTTGAACAATTTTATACTTTTGTGCTGTGTGGAGAGTCTGCTCCTATCCTGTGACTAATTTTGGTCAGAAGATATTGCAGTGTGTCATTCTTTGATTCCCCAATAATTTGTTTCTTTTTTATTCTGAATGTATTGCTTAATGCAAAACTCCTTTATTTTCAAATGATAAAATCCATCTATTTGGTTTCTGATAATTTCTCTCTCTCTCTCTCTCTCTCTCTCTCTCTCTCTCTCTCTCTCTCTCTCTCTCTCTCTCTCTCTGTGTGTGTGTGTTTGTGGGGGGGGAAGGGCAACGAGGGTTAAGTGACTTGCCCAGGATCACACAGCTAGCAAGTGTCAAGTGCCTAAGGCTGGATTTGAATTCAGGTCCTCCTGAATCCAGGGCAGGTGCCTTATCTACTGCACCACCTAGCTGCCCCCTGTTTTTGATAATTTCTCCCATTTGTTGAATGGCTAAGAATTTTCTTTTTTTTCTTAACTGAGAGGTTCACAACTCAATTCAACAAGCATTTATTAATGTCTGCCGTATGTCAGGCACCATGCTAGGCACTGAGGATGCAAAGATAAAAATTAAACAATTGTTACTCTCAAGGAACTGAAGATTTTCTGTTCTATATTTAAGTTGTTGTTTTTTTAAATTCAAAGATCATTGAAATTCCATTTGGAATTTATTGTGAAACATTCTTTTAATCCTATTTTTCCTTATATAGCTATCCAATTTCCCCAGAAGGTTTTTTTTTAACTGAATAATGAATTCCTTCCCCAGTTTTTTGTGATCCTGGATTTATCAAATACTAATCTGTCATATGCCTTTGCTTCTAATTCTGGATTATCTATTCTGTTCCATTAATCTATTTTTATATAGTGCCAGATATTTTGATACTTCTCCTTTTTCAGAATAAGTTAAGATCTGGTAGTGCAAATCATTCTCCCTCTTTTTTTTTTTTTCTTCTTAATTCTTCTTGAGACTCTTGCCCTTGCAAAAGCCCGCCTATTCCCTTATCTCTATTCATCCCTTCATTGAGGATATCCTCAATGCATACATATTTGTATCTTATAAAAGTTTTGTAGAGCAGGGAAAGAAGCTTAGTTTATATGCCTTTGGCTACATTTTTTGGAGCACTAATAACCTTTGCATTTTTTTCCCACCATGCCTTTGACATCCTTCCCTTCTTCAGATTCTTTGAGAAATGATCCCTCAACGCCCTCACGATGTTGTCACCCAAAGCCTGGATAGTTGTCTATGCACATTTGGTCCACCTGGACTACTCTTCCTATCTGTTCTCTTTTGTGCCAGCCCTATCTGCTTTATATAATAAGCAGAACTGGGACTGTGAAGTAAGAGTCTAAGTGTGTTGGCTTTGCTGAACTTAATGGTAAGAATAGTTGGCCACATGGTGAGGGACAACAAGAGTTGGGCAGAAGAAATGTTCCATTAGTATCCCCAGGATGTCAGGAGAAAGTGACGAAGGCCCAATTGCTGCCTACCTTTGTTCAGGGTTTAGCCACTTAAAGCCTCCAGAAGTGTAGTCCACTTTCAATCCATTGAATCCTATTTCTCCTTGTGACAGAGAGAGAGAGAGAGAGACAGAGACAGAGACAGAGGCAGAGATAGAGACACAGAGAGACAGAGACAGAGGCAGAGACACAGAGAGACAGAGAGAGGTGTCCCTACTTTGTGAAGGGATCACCAGGTATTAACACTTTGTTACTAGTACCTCATCATCTGTGACTAGTCTAGTGACTCATATGTCAACTGATATTGGGGCAGGAAGAAGAGAACCAAATCCCCTTTCCTTTACATTTGGAAATAATCATAATTTTATGGAGGTTTTTTTGCTATTAGAATAATTACTATCAATTGATATCATTATAATATCACAAAGTCCTATTCTGGTGTAGAAGTGGCTCGAGGTTCTCAAAGTCTTATGGCCACAGAGTACAATTTTGGGCAGTTTCTGCTACACTGGAAAAGCGATGACGGCAGGCTCAGAATGAGTCTGACTCTGCTTTCTGAGGACCAACTCGTTTCTATGAAGGGGCTGATCACCAGGAAGCTGGCCATTTTATGATGAGCGTTTTGTCAATTGCTACCCATGAAACAAACTAAAAGACAAAATGACCTTCCACCTTGTGCCTTCTTCCAGTTCTATAGCAATGGTGGAGGCAGAGGAACAGAAAAGGGGGAGGAAGGTGTTGATACTCAAAAGATTAGACCAACTTTAAACATTAATACAATTGCTGATCCTTGAAATCTGAGATCTTTGCCCAGGATCCAGTGAGTAGAAATATTAGTGGAGGAACTGAATCCTATCAGTCATGACATTTTTGTTATAAATGAAACCAGAAAACACAAGGAATAGAAGGAAGGCTCACCAGTTCTCTTTGAAGACAAAATAAATAGTTGGTTTTATTACACAAAGGCAACAAGGAACACCATTTTAAATGGAATACTTGGTTATGTCATATTTCAGTGTTCTAGGTAAGGATTTGTATGGCCATCATGAAGATTATTGCCACTCATGCACCAACATCTATTGCAAAGGATGAGGAGGGAGGAAAAATTTTCAAAGAATGGGATAAGATCCTCCAAGTTTAAGAAAAGTATACCATAATATTTGGGCAGCTAGGTGGCACAGTAGATAAAGCGCCGGACCTGGAGTCAGGAAGACTCATCTTCCTGAGTTCAAACCTGGACTAAGACACTTACCAGCTATGTGACCTTGGGCAAGTCATTTACCCCTGTTTGCCTCAGTTTCCTCATGTATAAAATGAGCTGAAAAAATAAATGGCAAACCACTCAAGTATCTATGCCAAGAAAATCAAATGGGATCACAGAGTCAGAAATGACTGAACAACAATATTATAATATTCAGTGACTTGAGTTCAAATATGCAAAATGTTAGAAAACATGGTTTATAAGAGCCCCTTCTTGGTCTCCCCAATTGCTAATGCCATCCCCTCTATGGTTATCCTATATTAATTTGCATGCTTTTGGTAACGGGTATTACATCTCAGCTACCATACCTGCTTCCAACTGACTATGTATATTGGTTCAGTGCTAAAGGCTTCTGGGACTTTAGAATGAAACAGCAATCTACTTATTGGTCCCTCAGCCCAATGAAGCCAATAGGAGAGAGGTTGCAAGAGTTTAAACTGGACGCAACTTCCGCTTCACTCCCTTCTTTCAACTCTCCTCAGTGACAACTTGAAAGGGTGTATGGGGGGCAGAGGGAAGAGCTGCTGGTGGTGATTACTTCCATGTGGAAGATAGAGCTGGGACTCATTAGATGAGCAAGACCCTAGTGCTCTGCTTACCTCTTCTGTTTTGTGTTTCTCTTTCTGATTATAGGTGAAAGACTAGGAATGCCAAGAGATGGACGTGTCCAGGACTGGAAGCTTACTTGAGACTGGAGACCCAGTGGTCCTTGGTCACAAATTATTAGTGACAGGGAGGAGTTTTTGCACTGAGTAGATAACCACTAATAGGAGTAGCTACTCAGCTACTGTCCTGGCTTGTTAGAAAACATGGGCCTGAAGGGAATTGTTTGGACAGTGTAGAGTTGAAATTAAAAAATCTGTTCAGCAGCCTCACAAATTGTATCATGTCTTGATGCTTTAAGTAACAGCTTCCCAGGAGAATATAAAAGTATAGCTGCAGTTTACTGTAAGTCTTTGTTAATGTGTACTTGTGAAAGCCTATTGTGTTTAGCCTTTCTTTTATGTGGAGGAAGTAAATAGCTGCCCTAAACATGATTCACAATGTTCATTGGTGCTTTTCTACTCTTTCCTTTGGGGAGATCTTAGACATGAGCCACAACCTAAGCTTTAAGTCATTTTTTCCCTGGGGTGCCTGGGTATGATTAGTGGGGAGCAGAGATAAAGAGCCAAAGAGTGAGAGAAAAACATCTTAACTTCTCTCATTAGAGACCTGCTTTTCCCAAGATGGCATCCAGTCACCAGCCAGAGCAGAGGTGCCCTTTAGTGGGAAGGGAGAGAGTACAGTGTGACAGCCCTCTGAGTAACACTAGACATGTTAAGCACCAAATAATTTTATTAAAAATGGCACAGTTTATATTTTAACATTTGGAAAATACTTGATTACTAAAGTGGGAACTAATTCTGAACTAGCTTCCTTTTAAAGTCAAATCACAGACTTATTAGAGGAAAGATTAAAATCAATATCAAATTTGAAGAAAGAATAAAATTGAAAAGAAGGTATGGTATATAACTGAAGCAGTTCTAACCTGACCTATTTAAATATGCTGTTGATGTTGAAAGAAGGAAATAGATAAAAGAACACACATCAATGTAGACAAAGGAAGTTTAACCAATGTCAATCAATAGTCCCAAGACCAAAAGTACTTAGTAATCTCCTCAGCAAATATTTGATCTTC
The DNA here is from genome assembly GCF_019393635.1 of Dromiciops gliroides. NCBI lineage: Eukaryota > Metazoa > Chordata > Mammalia > Microbiotheria > Microbiotheriidae > Dromiciops > Dromiciops gliroides. The sequence goes on along the minus strand of NC_057862.1, from coordinate 384,832,894 downwards.
TTGACAAAGCAAAACATGACAGCTAAAGTAAGCCCATCTTGTAAAGAAACAAAAATGAGTTACAGAAAAAAAAAACTTACAGAAAGCTTGGTTGGAGGCCTAACTAAACTAGATCATGCCAAGAGATTTTAAGGACGAAACTGGGAGGGGGGCAATGAACAGACCAAAAAAAAAAAAGTGAGAAAAAAATCTTTAATGAATTCAATAATAAAGTCTTATCTTCATCAATTTGAACCCTACATGAAAGTCCCTGATGTGTTATCAAAGAAATAGAAATAACATTGAAGAAAACCAAACTGAACAAGTAGTTGGACTAAATGCAGTATAGACAGAGTCCCAGCTAAAGATGATACCATTCTGAGAGCTTTGAGGATTTGATTTTCAATAAACCTGAAAGACAGGAACATGCCAAATACTTGGTAAAAATCTGAGACATTATTACCATAAAAAGATGACAAAGAAATAATAATTACTAATAACCCATGTGTCTATTTTCTCAATTGTACAAAGTCTTTATAAGAATAATCTACACACACAACCTCTGTCTCCCATCCCTTCCCCCTCTAGAACGTTGTCTCTCCCATTGGAATGTAGGCTTCTAGAGCACAGTAGTGGTTTTTCCTATTGGCTTTTTCTTTGCATCCCCAGAGCTAACCATAGTCACTGGTTCATAGTAAGTACTTAATAGATGCTCGTTGATTGATTGGCTCTGATACTTCCATGGCACTAGGGCCTCCTTGGTGAACACATGAGAAGTAAACATTCAGACTTTGGCAAATCATGTTCTTGCAGAAGAGCACATTTTCATAGTCTCACACTTGACTGAAAGTTGGAGAGAGTACAAGATCGCAACGTGCTTATTATTTGTTGACTGTAAATATCATTTAATTCAGTAGAGAAAAATGCTGCCTTAAAGGCTCTCCTCCAACAAGGTGTCTTCCATGAATGTGTCAAAACATACACAATTTTTGGAAAGACATAACAGTTCAGATAACACTTGTTTGACAACATCCTGATGATTAATATCCAGTGGGACATGAAACAGGGAGGCACATGCTCACTGAAGGGGTTTGTTCATGTCAGGGAGGATGACTAGCACAAGGTCTAAATGGAAGATAGATTTCCATAAGATGGTAAAATCTTCCAGCTGATCTTATTTGTGGATGATATTTTCCAGATTTCCTTTAGCCCCAGAATAGTGTAGAGACTCTTAAATGGGATCCATAATCACTCAAAAGAGTTTGGCCAAATGATACAGATACAGATATGAAGAAACAAGTAGATGAAGAACGTCTGTTATTCAGACTATGATAAGCAATTACATGGACCATCTATAGAGAAGATCCATCAATAAATATATCTTGAATCAAAAGTACGAATGCACAATGAACAGAGTTTAGAATCTTATAGGATGAGAGTGGGATGAATTATATTTGGGAAGTCATTCAATACCTTTGTTAACCTAGAACTTCTCCCGAAAACAAAAGCACATCTTTTTTTTAACATGACTAATTTACTGCTGATACTGTAGGACTAATAGTCATATAGTATAAGTCTCCAAAGAATCATAATTATGACTCACCCAAAGGGCAATAAAAGGCACATGGGGAAGTATGGGTAAACTGTGAGATATTACCAGTAAAGAATTGTACAAGAAAAATGTCATAAAGGCTGCATTCAGAGAGATGGAAGAAAAGAAAAGGAGACAGAGGTGGGTCATTCATGTAGTGAGAAAGAACAGTGGATGGTCCCTAAGTGGCACTGACATCTATGTAGCATAAAGAGATTCAGGAGAATCAATCAATCAAAAAAGCATTTAGGTGCTTACTTTGTGCCAGAAACTTTGCTTAGTGCTAGGGATACAAAGAAAAAAAATAGTCCCTGCCCTCAAGGAGCTTACATTCTAATGGGGGGAGGGAATGTAAATAAATAGGTTCATACAGATACAGAGAGTAGATTAAAGTAACCTCTTCAAGGAAGGCCCTGCTGAGAGTAGTGGTGCTGGGAAAAGCTTCCCAAATAAGGTGAGTTGGAATAAGCTGGGGATGTGCCAGATCACGTAGAGCTATAAATGCCAAACAAATGCATTTAGGTTTGGTCCTGGAGGTAACTGGGAGCCACTAGAATTTTTTGAGTAGGGAAGTGACATGATCAAGAGTCGTACTTTAGGAAAATCACATTGGGAGCTGTGGGGAACAGCTAATCTCAATGGGGAAGGACAAGGCAGGGAGACCAATTAGAAGGTTATTGTAGCTGTCCAAGCAAAAGATGATTAGGGCCTGAACTAGGGAAGTAGCCATGTAAATGGAGAGAAGAGAATGTATACAAGATCCAAGAACAATGGATGGACCTCCTATGAGTTTGGGTGTTATTCAGTCATTTTCAGTCATATCTGACTTTGTGATCCCATTTGGAGTTTTCTTGGCAAAGAGACTGGAGTGGTTTGCCATTTCCTTCTCCATCTTGTTTTACAGATGAGGAAACTGAGGCAAACAGGGGTAAGTGACTTGCTCAGTGTCACACAACTTGGGTCTGAGGCCGGGTCTGAGCTCACAAAGATGAGTCTTCATGACTCCAGGCCTGGCACTCTATCCACTATGAGTTTTACACCTATGAGTTTTACAGTAGCACTTGAACAAGCATTGCATATATGAGAAGGTATGTATAGGTTATAATCTGTACCACTGATGGGAGTGCTAATATTGATAAGGTCATGAATCTATCAAAATTTCAAAGTATAATTTATTCTACTGATAATATTCCTAATGGTGAACCACATTTCCGTTCTTGGTATAAATCTTACTCAATCATAATGAATAATTTTTGATATATCATTGTATTCTATTTCCAGTGTTTCACGACTTTGCCTTGATATTCATTAATGATATTGACCTATACTTCTCTCTCTCTCTCTCTCAGCTGCCAGATTTAGAGACAAGAATTGCATTTGTCTAATAAGAATAATTAGTAGGATGTTATTACTCTGTTTGAAATGTTTATATACTTTATGGGCCTCAGTTTCCTTATCTGTAAAATGAAGAAGTTGACTATTCCAGAGGACCAATGGTAGATGAAAGAGGCTATCTACCTGCTAACAGAGAAGGGAAAATTCAAGATGCAGGAGACATACATTTCTGGATGTGGCCAATGTGGGGACTTGTTTTGCTTGACTATGCATGTCTTACATGAATTTTGTTTTTCTTTTCTTTTTTCAATAGGGTGGTGTGAGAAAATAATGGGATTTGGCAGATGCCCACCTGAAGATTGAATTGGAATTGACTGAATTGGGTGAGACTGACTGAGAACCTATTGTAAGGTTGATTAAATTGAGACCACACCTGGCCAGCCCTGAATGAGGTTGTTCTCAGAGGCTGTGGACTAAAACATCAACATGAGACCACCCTCAACCAATCAGCTTGAAGGACCTCCCCTACCGGGGGAGGGGTACAGGAAGTAGGAAGTGAGACTGGCTTCTAGGCTCTGGTCTTTTTGCTTCTGAAACCTCAGGTTGGTGGCAGAAAGGAAAGGAGAAGGAGGCCAGTCTGAACCCTAAGGGAGATAAGCTTTTCTTTCTGTACTTTCTGTACTCCATGTGTTCTCTCTTTACTCTTTAATAAATGCTTAATGCCAAAAACTGGTGCTGACATTTCTAGCTTATAAGTAAACCTTAGCTGGTTCTCCCCCCATACTGGGGGTAGAAACAAGGTGACCACCCATTAGACTTTAAATTTCACAGTGGGGATAGTGGGAGAGAAAGAAACTTATTAAGTGTTAACTGAAAAAATAAAGTCACATGAGAAGGTTGGACTAGTTGATCTCTAAGGACCCTTCCAGGTCCCATGATCTTATGATTATAGATTCCTTAAATGTTTCTCAGAATTCATTTGTGAAGCCAGCAGGTCCAACAGGACTTCCCTAAGTGGAAGATTTGTGTATTTAGGTTATCTTTTTTCACTGGAAAGAGCAGCAAATTTGGAATCAGAGCACCTGGTTTCAAATACCAGCCCTGTCAAGTACCTACTACTTATGTAACCTTAGGCAAGTCACTTAACCTCTGTAGGTCTCAGATCCCCCTTAGGCAAGTTATTTAACCATGTTTAACCATTTAATCATTAATCATGTTTGTTTCACTTTCCTTAATCTGTAAAATGGTGACAATACTAGCACCTACCTCTCACTGTTGTGAGGATAAAATGAGATAATAATTGTAAAGTACTTAGCATAATACTTGGCCCAGAGTAGGCACTATATAAATGTTAGCTATTATTTTTTATTACATAGCTATACATAATAATTTCCAAGTTTTTTTAATTTCATCTAGTCAGTGTGAGCTCTGATTATTTTAGATTTTTCTCTTTCCTCTTTTCAACTAAAATTGCTAATAGTGTATAAATTTTATTGGTCTTTTAAAATAGCTTTCACTTATCAATTTATTTCTTTTTATTTTCTATTTTATGAATTTCTATTCCTGAGAATATCTTTAGTGCTTGCTTTTAGTACATTAATTTATTTTCTATTTCCTTTAAATGCAAACTCAAATTGTTAATTTTCTTGTTTTCTCTTTTGTTTATATAAAATTCTGGGCTATAAATTTGTCCATGAGTATTGCTTTGGCTCTATCCCATAAATTTTGGCATGCTGTATTTATATCCTGAGCTTTCCTATAATTGCTTGTTTCTATAATCTTTAGCCAAAGAAATACTCAACAAGCCATTTTAGTTTCCACATAAACAAGTCTTTTAGAATCATATTTTCTTTATTTATTACTATTTTTATTGTACTATCATCTATAATTTTGGATTTAAAATTTCTCATTTTCTGAATTCATTGATATTTGTGTCCTAGAATATGACCAATTTTTGTGAATGTGTATTTGAAAAAAATCTTTTCCTTACATTTCCTATGAAATTCTCAGACATAACTGACAAATATAATTTTTTCCAGCACTCTCTTTACGTCTCTAACTTCTCTCTTGTACAGACTTTTCATTTGATCTATCATCTTTCCATCAGCACAACTCTCTACCTGTTACAGATGAGGACACTGAGGTGCAGAGAAGGAACACACTTGAGTTCTGGGTCTCCTTAATTTCTAGTTATCAATGTTCCTATCAGAGGAGTCTGTAGCAGATGAATGAACTACACTTTGAAGGTTCCTCTTCTGACAGCTAGATTTTAATTACATCCTTTTAAGTGAAAATGACTGCAATGTTGGTGCCTGATGCCTCCTGGGGAGGCTAGTAATTCAGTATACCATCTTCACAGAATCAAAGACTCTCCTGGTTGGATGGGAATTCAGGAACCATCTCATCCAACCTATATTTGAATGAGACCCCCCTCTACATCCAAGTGGACATCCACCCTTTGATCCAACACCTCCAGCGAGGGGGAACCCACCACCTCTGGAAGTAGCACGTTCTGCTTTTGGACAGCTCAACTTGTTACAAAATTTTTCCTGGTATCAAGACTAAATTTTCCCCATTTGCAACCCATTACTCCTTGCTCTGCTCTTCGGGGCCACTTAGAACAAATCTAAGGCCTCTTCCATGTGACAATCTGTCAGATACTTAAAGATAGCTATCATTTCTCCTCTAAATTTTCTCCAAGCTAAATGTTACAATTTCCTTCAACCTGCCCTCATTCAACATGAACAGATTATCTTCCTTAGGACCCTCTCCAGTGTATCAATGTCCCTCCTAAATACATGGTGCCTAGGACTGCACATAATACTTCAGATAGGAGCTGCTTGGAACAGAGGACATCAGGACAATTGACTTCCTTAGTCCTGGACACACTACTCTCAATTCAGTCTAAGATGGAATTCAATTTTTGGCTACCATATCACACTACTGACTCCCATAGAGCTTGAAGGCCAGAGACCAACCCCCGCCCCCTCCCATCATTTTTTTTCTTTTTATTATTGTGAACTTGAGAAACATTAATAAATACGAACATTTCCCAATATGAACAAAACATAGGACTGTATATGAAACTCCATTATGTTCAATTGTTTTAAAAATGTATTTTGAAGGGAGCAGCTAGGTGGCACAGTGGATAAAGCACCAGCTCTGGATTTAGGGGGACCTGAGTTCAAATCTGGATTCAGACACTTGATACTTACTAGCTGTGTGACCCTGGGCAAGTCACTTAACCCTCATCGTCTTGCCCCCAAAAAATGTATTTTGAATTCAACATAATTCCAAAACTGCCACTTTTGTCTGTGTCCCCTTCTGAATTTCCTTCTGCTCCCTTCTGTGTTTTCTCAATAATTCATAGATAATCTTTTTAAAAGTATCCCTCATTCCTCTTCCAACTCCTCCCCATCCCACAAAAACCCTCTATTTTGTAGCAAATAAAAAGCTATACAAAATAAAAGCACTTATGTCTCATTCCGCATCTCTAGTCCATTATCTTTCTGTCAAGAGGTGGGAAGCATGTTTCATCATCAGTCTTCTGGAATTGTGATTGATTGTTGCATTGATTATAGTTCTCAGATCTTTTAAAGTTGTTTTACATTATCATTGTTTACATTATTATAGTCATTGCATAAATTCCTCTCTTGGTTTAGTTCACTTTATTCTACATTACTTCACATAAGTCTTCCTAGATTTTTCTGAATCCATCCCTTTTGCCATTTCTCCTAGTGCAATAATATTCCATTATATTCCTATGCCATAATTCCCTTACTAATGGGGACCCACTTTATTTCCAATGCTTTGCTACAATAAAAAGTGCTTTTATAAATATTTTCTGTACACATGGGTCTTTTTCGTCTTTCTTTGATCTCTTCTTGCAGGGTCAAAGAGAATGTAGAGTTTGATGCCCTTTTCAGTATAGTTTTCTGTTGTTTTCCAGAATAGTTGGACTACTCACAGGTCTACCAATAGAGTCTTAGTATATTATTCCACAATCCCCCCCCAAAAAAATGGTTATTTTCCTTTGTTTCCCCCTTTCCTAACCTTATGGCAACAGGTAGGTGGCAAAGTATATATATAGAGAGCATTGCATTTGGAATCAGAAAGACTCATATTCACGAATTCAAATCTGGCCTCAGACACTTACCTGCCATGGTCACGTATCCCTGTTTGCCTCAGTTCCTCATCTGTAAAATGAGCTGTCAAACCAGGCAAACCACTCCAGTATCTTTGCCAAGAAACCCCAAAAGGGGTCACGATAGAGTCAGACATGACTGAAATGATTAAATAACAAGCCTTGTGGGAATGAAGGGGAACCACAGAATTGTTTGTATCCTGTCGGTCCCTTTTTCAGATAAATCACTCTTTAGCTATGCTAGGTATGCCTCTGCCATTTTGTTCTTTGCATACAAGTTTGTCTTTCCACTATTTAAAACCCTAATTCTTTGATCCATTGCGTTGGCTCTCTCTTCCAGTTTTGACAACCATGTCATCTTTGCCTTTACGAAGTCATTGTTTAAAAAGTAAATTGCAGGGGCAGCTAGATGGCGCAGTGGTTAAAGCACCGGCCCTGGATTCAGGAGTACCTGAGTTCAAATCCAGCCTCAGACACTTGACACTTACTAGCTGTGTGACCCTGGGCAAGTCACTTAACCCCCATTGCCCCGCAAAAAAAAAAAAAAAAAGTAAATTGCATAGATCCATGAGTAGCTCCAACTGTTCCAGTATGAGAAAAAATATAAAAAATAAATATGAAAAAATATATATTTCGTTGGTGTAGGGACATTCACATACCAGTTGAAATTGTAAACAGCTGTGAAGAGAAAGTGAATAAAAGATAGGGAACTGCTCAAGAGACATAGAGGTCCCATGATTTGCACACAGCTAATAAGGCATCAAGGGCAAGACTTGAATGTAGGACTTTCTGACTTCAAGCCCAGCATTGTAGCCACTATTTATCCACTTAATTATGCTATCATCTCCTGATCATCTCCTGATCTTTTCCAAAAGTCCATAAGTGACTTTTTCAAGTGATTTGCTAAGACCTAGGTAAACAATATGTAAGGCATGCCTCTGACTTACCAGTCTAGTATCTATGTCCAGAACAAGGTTAGTCTGAGCTGTTCTTCTTTTTCTTTTTTAATTAACATTTATTGGCACACATGGTATCTCAAAAGTCTTGGTAAAGTTTTAAACTTTAATGGCTTAAAAGTGTGTTTAGAACTTTTGGAATACCCTGTACTTTGGTGATTTTTTTTTGGGGGGGGGGGACAATGAAGGTTAAGTGACTTGCTCAGGGTCACACAGCTAGTAAGTGTCAAGTGTTTAAGGCCGAATTTGAACTCAGGTCCTCCTGAATCCAGGACCAGTGCTTTATCCACTGCACCACCTAGCTGCCTATGTACTTTGTTTTGTTTTGTTTTGTTTTAAGTGAGGCAACTGGGGTTAAGTGACTTTGCCCAGGGTCACACAGCTAGTAAGTGTTAAGTGTCTGAGGCCAGATTTGAACTCAGGTACTCCTGACTCCAGGGCTGGTGCTCTATCCACTGTGCCACCTAGCTGCCCCTAGTTTTTATATCAACTATATTTCCCAGGGTATCCTTTCCTCCTCCCTCTCCCAGAGAGCTATCCCTTATAACAACCACCACCACCACACCACCAATTAAAAAAAGAAAGGGGAAAAAAGTACTTCATTAAAATTAACCAACATTTCATAGAAGAAAGCATGGCATGGTTAGAAAGAACCACTGTTTCTAAAGTTAGAGGAAATGGGTTCAAATCCTGTCTCTGACATTTACTGCCTGGAAGATCTTGGGCAAATCCCTTACCTGGGCACCACTTTTTTCATCTATAAAATTTAGGGGTTGGACTAGATGACTTATTAAGGTCTTTTAGATCTATGATCCTTTGATCAAAAGTCTGACATTAGCTATAGTATTCCACATGCAAAGTCCCTCATCCCCGAAAAGAAGGAAGAGGGATACCTTCTCATATCTCTTCTTTGAAGTCAGGGTTAGTCATTATAACTTCACAATATTTGGTCTCAATTGCCCAGTTGGTGTTCTTTCTGTTTACATTGTTGTAGGCATTGAAATCATTGCTTTCCTGTTTACTTCATTTTGCACCATTTCCTATGTCCTTCCATCATGACTGTATTTATTATATGCATTACTTCTAAAACCATTCCTTCTTAAAGTACTCCATTATATTCATGCAATATATTTTTAGTCATTCCTCCGATTCATAGGCATCTATTTTTTTCCAATTCTTTGCTGCTACAAAAAGCATCATTAAAATATTTTAGTGTATAGGAGGCCTTGTTTTTATCAGTGACCTCTTGGGGTATATGCCTTGCAGTGGCATCTATGGGTCAGAGGGTATGAATGCTTTAATCATTCTTTCTTCACATAATTCCAAATTGATTTCTAGAATGGCCGGAACAAACCATAACTCTGTCAATAATGCATTAGCAGCAATTTTTGTGCTAGCAAAGAACTGTAAACAAAGTGGATAGACATAGGTTGAGGAATGGCTAAATAAATTGTGGTACATGAATATTGAATATTACTATCCTATAAGAAATTATGAATTGATGAATACAGAAATGCATGAAAGATCTATATGAATTGATGCAGAGTGAAGAAAACAGAGCCAAGAAAACAATATAAACAATGATTACAACAATGTAAATGGAAAGAACACACACACAGAAATGATCAAAAGCAAATGCTGCAAAATTATAAAGAGCAAGTATAGCTCAAGAAAAGAACTTCTCCTCCTCTCCCCATGCCATCCCTTTGCAGAGGTGAGCAGTCCACAAGTCTTACACATTGCATTTATTTTCCAACTTTTTTTAATGTGATGATCAGTGATGTTATTTTTTATTTTTAAAAATACTATTGGGGGAGGGGCAGCAAGGTGGCACAATGAATAAAGGACCAGCCCTGGATTCAGGAGGAATTGAGTTCAAATTTGACCTCAGACACTTGATACTTACTAGCTGTGTGACCCTGGGCATGTCACTTAACCCTCATTGCCCCGCCCCATCCCCCCCAAAATTACTATTTATTTTATGAGATTGTTCTCTGGCAAAGAGAAAGGGAGAGAGGTAAGGAAAACTCCCTGGGGAAAATTATGGTGATTTTTTTTGTTTGTTTGTTTTTTTTTGTTTTTTTTTGGCGGGGCAATAGGGGTTAAGTGACTTGCCCAGGGTCACACAGCTAGTAAGTGTCAAGTGTCTGAGGCCAGATTTGAACCCAGGTACTCCTGAATCCAGGGCCGGTGCTTTTATCCACTGCGCCACCTAGCCGCCCCCAAATTATGGTGATTTTTAAAAGGCATCAATAAAAACTTATTTTTAAAAATGGTATGTTTGTTTTCTTATCTTTCCACAATCACTCCAATATTTTCTACTCCTACATTGTGTTGTCCTTTCCAGTTTTCTATGTGTTGTCCTTTCCGTTTTTCTAGATGTGAGGAGAAACTTTAGAGCTGTTTTGATTTGCATTTTTCTTATTAATATTTGGAGCATTCTTTCATATAGTTACTAATAGATTGCAACTTTTCCTTTAGAACTGTTTGTGTGAAGCACTGACCCCGGATTCAGGAGGACCTGAGTTCAAATCCGGTCTCAGACAGTTGACACTTACTAGCTGTGTGACCCTGGGCAAGTCACTTAACCCTCATTGCCCCACCCAAAAAAAAAAAAACTGTGTGTATTTTTAACTACTTGTCTATTGGGGAATGGCTTTTAGTCTTATATATTTCTGTTAGCTACATCATGGATATCAGACCTTTACAAATATTAGAATCAAAGATATTTAACCATTCTACTGCTTCCCTTCTTATCCTAGTTACATTGTTTTGTGCAAGAGCTTTTCAATTTCATGTAATCAAAATTATCTGTATTATTTTTGATAATTGTCTTCATTATTTGGTTGAATAGGAGTTCATTCTCTAGTCATAGATTTCAAACGTATCAGTTCTAGTTCTCTCCTAATTTAGTGGCATGACCTTTGATGTGTCACACATTCATTTTTATTTTATTGTATGTATCATAAGATGTTGACTTAAGGCTAATTTCTGCCAAATTAATTTCAGGTTTTCTCAGTAATTCTTATAAAATAGGGAATTCTTTCCTAGATAACATATACTTTGAGTTTGTGGTATACAATGTTATTGAGTTCAGTTATTTCTGAATCTTTGTCTAGTCTGATCTGCTTATCTATTTTTCTAATTTTTAAACTACTGTCAAATTGTTTAGATGAGCACTTCTTTATAATATAGTTTGATGTCTAGAAATGCTATTCTGCCTTAATTTTTACTTCTAAGGTTCACTCCATCTCTGACTAGGCATCTGTCATTCATGTAATTTAAACTGTGATTTAGAAATCCAAATTCCATTTTCAAAAACCATCTTCTTAAGTAGCTTTTCTGAAGGTCACAGTGGAATGGACTAGAAACTGGGTGAACTGGGGAGGAGTGGCCTTGGAAGGAATAGAAGATGATATGAGGGTGGAGGCACAGGTATAATAAGCATGCCACTTTCACCTAAAGTGGTGGGACTTGAAGACTGAAACTGAGTAACTATTATAATAGGAGCTAAATTGATGTGGCCTTCTCTGTAAGTATAAATGAACCAGTAGTGCACTTGTGGAATGAATTCACCCCAAAGTTAAAAAATGAAATTGGTAATGTTGAGGTTTTGGAGTGTTTTCTCTGTGAAGCCTTCTTTTAGGCCTGTTGTTCCTGCTATTGCCTCTCCTTAAAAATGAGATGGGCAGGGACAGCTCAGTGACGCAGTGGATAGAGCACCGGCCCTGGAGTCAGGAGGACCTGAATTCAAATCTGACCTCAGATACTTAACACTTACCAGCTGTGTGACCCTGGGCAAGTCACTTAACCCCAATTACCTCACTAAAAAAAAAAAAATGAGAGGAGCACTATCAGTATCGTGGGGCAATCCCACAATCCCAGTGTATGCTATTCCCTTAATCAATTCATTCATACATATATTTGTAATGGTGGGAGTTTCCACTTCAGCCTAATTAATATAATCACAGAAGGGACAAACACTTTAATTGGATCAATTAAAAGAGCAAATGGGGTATTGAAGAACTTGCCTATAATTTCATCACAATGTGTGGACAAGCCCTTCATCAGCTTGGTAGGATTGCAGGATGTTGAGCCATTGGTGGAAGGCAGATGACACACAAATACTAGCTTGTGATTGGCTGAGAAGACTGACTCAGACTTCTTGGGCTACATATAAAAATAGCAAGTCAGTTGAGCAGTGACTCAGTCAAGTGTTAAATCAGAGTTGGAACCAAAACTCTGAGAGGTAATAGTCCTTGGCAGGGGAGTAAGGGAGGAGAGTTCTCTCTTCTCCTCCACATATGGTATTGACCATATTATTAGCAAAATTGGACCAGTAGGAGACAACAGCTAGGAGTAGAGAGGGAGATACTGAGAGTGAATAGTCAGTCAGCTAATGAGGATTTATAAAGCACTTACTATATGCCAGGCATGGTGCTTAGCACTGGGCATACCAAAAAAAAAAAAAAAAGGCAAAAGACAGTCCTTTCTCTCCAGGGACTAATGGAGGAAATAGCATGCAAACAACTATATACAAGACAAATTGGAAATAATAGAAGGAAGGCCCTAGCATTAAGGTGGATCAGGGAAAATTTCTTATAGAAGATGGGATTTTATCTGAAACTTGAAGTCAGAGAAACCAGGAGGTGAACACTCCAGGCATGAGGGACAGACATTGAAAATGCCCAGAATTACAAGATGTGTAAAACAGGATTTTTGTTTTGGTGGGGCAATGAGGGTTAAGTGACTTGCCCAGGGTCACACAGCTAGTAAGTGACAAGTGTCTGAGGCTGGATTTGAATTCAGGTCTTCCTGAATCCAGGGCCAGGGCTCCATCCACTGTGCCAACTAACTGCCCTCTAAAACAGGATTTTATATTTGATCCTGCAGGTAACAGAAAATTAGTGGTGTTGATTGAATGGTGGAGTGTGTGTGTGTGTGTGTGTGTGTGTGTGTGTGTGTGTGTGTGTGTGTGAGAGAGAGAGAGAGAGAGAGAGAGAGAGAGAGAGAGAGAGAGTCAAGATCTGAATGGAGAATGTAATAGAGTGGAGAGATACTTGAAGCAGAGACACCAACCAGAAAGCTACTTTTACAATTCAAGTCATAAGGTGATGAGAGCCAGGAAGATGCCAGTATTGGATGAGAGAAGGGGGGCATATACAAAAGAAGTTATGAAAGTAAAATCTACAAGACTAGGCAACAGATGGGATATGAGGAGTGAGAAAGAGGGTGAAGAACAGAAAATAACACCTAGGTTTTGAGCCTGGGTGACTGGGAGGATAGTGGTGCCCTCAACAGTAATAGGGAAGTTTGGATGGGGGAAATGCTTATGGGGAAAGATAACGACTTTATTTTTGGACATATTGAGTTTAAGATGTCTACAGAGCATTGAGTTTGAGATGTCCAACAGAGAGTTGGAGATGTGAGCCTGAATTTTGGGAGAAAGCTTAGGAATGAATAAGTAGATCCGAGAATCATCAGCAGAGATTATAATTGAATCCATGGGAACCAATGAGATCATTAAGTGGAATAGAAAAAGGGAGAAGGAAAGAGTGTCCAAGACAGGGGTCTGGGGGACACTCACCTTTAGCAGGTGTGACCTGGATGAAGATCTAGCAAAGGACACTGAAAGTGGTCAGGCAGGTAGAACCAGGATAGGATAGTGACACAAAACCCTAGAGAGAAGAGGCTATTCAAGAGAAGAGGGTGATTGACAATGTCAAAGGCTACAGAAAAATTCAAGAAAGATGAGGATTTCTAAAAAGCCATTCATTAGATCTGGCGATTAAAAGATCACTAGTAACTTTGGAGAAAGAAGTTTTGATTGAATGATGGGGTTGGAAGTCAGACTGTAGAGAATTAAGAAGAGAGTGAAAAGTGAATGGAGGTGAAGATTATCAATGGTCTTCTCAGGGAGTTTTCCCACAAAAGGGAAAAGAGATAGGGGATGATAGTAAGATAAGGGATGGACAGATCCAGTGAGGGTTTTTTGAGGATGAGGAAGACATGTGCCTATTTGTAGGCAATAGGAAATAGGTAGACAAGGAGACATTAAAGATAAATGAGAGTGAGGATGATGGAGGAGGTAACCTGTTAGAGAAGAAAGGATGGAATGGGATTGCTTGTATGTGTAGACGGCTTTGCTTTGGAAAGGAGAAGAGCCGCCTCTTCATGCAATACAGAGGTGGAGGAGATAGGAGATCATGGCAGAAGGCATCTGGGTGATGAGATGTGGATGAATTGGTGAAATATGAATCAAGTTTCTTAGTTGAGAGAGTGGCGGGAACTGAGCCATAGAAGGTGTGAGGAGAGATGAAGCAATGGTAGAGCCACTATGATAAGTGGAATAGTGAGTTAATTAGGGAAGGATAAAAAGATTGCCTGGCAGCAGTGATGGCCCAGTTGAGGTCTTATTACATAAATTTGTATGGGATCCAATTATTTCATGATTTTCTTCAGCTGTGTTCAGTGAGTAGGGGCAAAAACAACAGTTTGTGGGGGTAATCTAAGGCTGAGGTTTGGCAGAACAAGTTCAGTGATACTAAAAGGTGGGGGGGGGGAGGTGATAAAATAAGGCAGTGTAGAATGGAACTATTTCACCGACAGGTCAAGATGAAGGAAGGAAAGTAGATCTAGTGTATGAATAATGGAAAGGACTGAGGGGTTGAGAGATTGGAGGTCATGGTATAGTTAAAGAAGAGAGTTTGGGATTGCAAGGCAAATTAGAGGTATGATGACAATAGATTACGATCAGATAAGGGAATTTCAGAGTTCGTGAACACAGAAATGGTGCATTTGTGGGTGATGGCAAGATCGATGGCATGGCCCTTTGTGTGTAAGGCTCAGGTGGGGTGAAGGAATAGGTCATGTGAAATAAAGAAGTTGAAGAACTGGAAATTTAGGGTATCTGAAGGAGTAACAGTATGTATGCACAAGTTCCCTAGTATGTATGTATGAGGGCATGCACCAAACCCACTGAAGAAAGGTGATGAGGGTCCTAGAGGTTGGTAGATAACAACTAACAGATTTTAGTTGGATGATATATATGGATTGAGTGAGCCTGAAAGAAGTTCCTGAGTGATGGGCAGTAGGAGAACCTGGAAATGGCAATGGGGAGCAAGGAGTTGTTCAAAATCCCTACCTTGACTAATGAGTCAGAGTAAGTACTAGAAAGGGAAGTTGTGTCATCAAGAGGGAGTCAGGATTCAGTGAGGGCCAGGAGATGGAAAGAGTAGGAAAAGATTTAAGATGAAATTGTTTGTTACATAAGGGGCAAGCATTCCAGAGAGAACAGTGGGAGAAGTAGGTATCTTTAGAATGGGATGTTGGGGGTGACAGGGTTAAAGGGAATGGGAATAAAGTACTGAGCAACCAGGGACAGACAATGGGATCTGAATGATGATAGCTGAAAGATCAGAATCACTAGGATTGGGAGGGTATGACCAGGTTGGAGTTTCTTAATCGTTGAGGAATGAAGGTCTAACCAAAAGGAAAGATGACATCTCTATTCTCCCACCTCTAATTTGGAAGATGAAAAGAAACTAAAAAGGAAGGGAATCTGTGTGTCCCTCACCAGGCCCCACATGTCCAAGAGCACATGGCATCTGCATTCATTTAAAATTTATTCTTTCCTGATCTTAGACAAATAAGTATCCCAAGGTATGGGATGGCCATGTGACCTGGTGAGTTTGGGAGGCCCAGAAGTCACAATGGGGCCTGGATGAAATAGCAGTGGTTGCTACAGCAGTAATGGCCAACGATAGATGAAGTACCAGCACATGCATATAGAAAGATAGTCACCTTGATATGAGGACTTTAGGGAGTGACATTCTGCCTCCCCCACCCTCCATCAATGTCAGAGAAAAGTGCTAGGGGCAGCTAGGTGGCACAGTGGATGGAGCAACGGCCCTGGAGTCAGGAGGACCTGAGTTCAAATCCAGCCTCACATACTTAACACTTACTAGCTGTGTGACCCTGGGCAAGTCACTTAACCCCAATTGCCTCACACACAAAAAAAGAAAAGTGCTAGCTATGAACTCAACTGGGGCACTGACCCTCAGAGTCCAACAGGGAGCTTCATATAAAGTGAGATTTGTGAGTACTTTCTGCAGGGAAGAAAAAAAAGATTTTCAGTAACCAGAAGCTGTAAGGTAATCCTTTGCCACATCTGTTATCTGAACATATGATTTACTATCACTATACTCTAATTTTTAGCCAACCATACCCAGGTTGTGTATCTAAGAGGCTAGTGTGCCCCAAACTTTGGGGGATTAAAAAAAAAAACAACTTTTCCCTGTACCATCTCAGAAAAAGAGCTTTGCTAAAAACTATTTGAGGCTTTCTGCTGATAATTAATGGGGAAGACATTAGTAGGAGCTCATGAGTGACAGTAGTAGAAACCCAGCCTCTCACTGAAGGGAGGGGAGTTAGGAGTAGCTAACTTCTAGGGACTTCCAACTCATAAGTGATGGTTTAGTTTGGGGAGAACCACCCAATAGTCTCTTCTTCCCTTTCTACTTTCCTTCACCCACTTCCTCTTTTTCTCTTCTCTCTTTGCTTAAGCATGACCACAGTGTGATATATGGGTCAAGGTGCAGAACCCCATCCTGAGATTTACATGTATTCAGCTTGTCTCATATTTCTTCATTTTCTAACCTCACAAACCTTGCCTCTCCTTTCCTCAGTTCTTGTTCTCCCTTCTACCATCTCCCCTGTGTTGATTAAATCATCCAAGGCTCATCTTCACACAGATTTGTGAAGCATCTAAAATTATCTTAGATGTTATCTTTTCTCTAGCTTCTTAAACTGTCGGTTGTGACCCCATATGGGTCATACTGTTGCAAAAAAATTGGCAACAGTAAAAGGTTATGTATACCTATCCTATATACCTATATGCCTGGGGTTGTGTAAAAATTTCTCAGGTAAAAAGGGCTTACGAGTGGAAAAAGTTTAAGAAGCCCTGTTCTAGGGGCAACTAGGTGGCGCAGTGAATAAAGCACCAGCCTTGGATTCAGGAGGACTTGAGTTCAAATCTGGCCTCAGACACTTGACATTTACTAGCTGTGTGACCTTGGGCAAGTCAGTTAACCCTCATTACCCTGCCAAAAAAAAAAAAAAAGACCTGTTTTAGTTCAACTTTTTTCACACAACAGAATAAGGAATTTTAGGCCCCAAGGAGTAAGAGGTTCCCATGGTCATAAAGTGAGTCAGTAGCAAAGCAAGGATTAGAAAGCCAGTTCTCCTCATTTATAGGTCAGTGTCCTGTCCATCAACCCAGGATGCTTCTTTCCTCTGTATCAACCTAAGTCATTTTGGGGGTCTTTTCTCCTCTAATTAGACTGCAAGCTCAATGAGGGAGGTGTCCTGTTTCATTCATCTTCGTGCTCCCCAGTGCTGACCACAGGACTTCTCATGTACTAGGCATTCATAAGTGTTTGACTAAGGGCGCAGTTTTTACAACTACTTAATAGAGCTTCCAGCAATGATGGCATGGTTTGGAGCATGCTAGGAGTTTTCTGATCTGAACTACAAGTCCCCCTTGGCTCAAAACCAGCCTCAGTCACTCCTTGAAGTCACCAAGTAATTTCTTGGAGCATGAAGGAAGAATCATAAATTTTAGAGCTTTAAAAAAAATAATAATAATTTTTAATTTGAAAATTTTTTTTAAAATTAAAAAATTTGAAAACTTTAGAGCTGGGAACGATCATAGAAGTTATTTAGTCAACCCTTTAATTTTACAGATGAGGGAAATGAGGCTCAGAGCTTATAAGGTCATGGTCATATAGTTGGGTCAGGATTTGAACCCAGGTCCTCTGACACCCAATCAAACGCTTTGTTTAGTCTATCATGCTGCCTCTTTAGGGGTTCCCCTTGCCAGAGAAGGCAGCATTGCCTTGTAACTTCAGTTGGGCCTCTGAAAACCCATTCTATTCCTCAATGCAGGAATTTCCTGTGGCCCATGAGGAAGGATAGAGTGACATACCACTCTGCCGTTCTAAAACCCCTCAGTATCACACTTCATAACTTTTCTGTCTCCCCATCCCCTGATGAGATGTTTGGGAGGTAAAAGCCTGTAGCAAACTACCTGCTTATGTGGATAGATAGCATCTCAAGGGAAATGGCCTGGGAGAATTCATTAACACACAATATTAATTAACAGGATCACATGTGTGGTTAGTTTGCAGGAACAGAAGAAATAGTTTGCAGTAGTAGTAGCAGCTGAGAGCCCTGCTAACTTTTGCTTTGGTCAGACCCCCATCTGGAGTTCTGTTTTCAGTTCTGTCCACCACATTACTAAAGGGCATTGGCAAACTGGAAGGCTTGGAGAATAGGGTGGTTGGGGATGGTGAGTGGATCAGAGACTACATCACTGAAGATCAATTTTTTTTTTTAGTGAGGCAATAGGGGTTAAGTGACTTGCCCAGGGTCACACAGCTAGTAAGTGTTAAGTGTCTGAGGCCGGATTTGAACTCAGGTCCTCCTGAATCCAGGGCCGGTGCTCTAGCCACTGTGCCACCTAGCTGCCCCACTGAAGATCAATTTAAAGATGATGTTTTGCCTGGAGAAGATTTAGGGGGCAGATGAGACCAGAGTTGGCAAGCTCTGGCCATAGGGCTGAGGCTGCTTCCTTGTCCAGTTTCATATTTCCTTTTGCGTGTGGCTGGCCCTTGGTCCACTGCTCTGGAGGGCTGTGGGTGTAGTCCTGAGTGTCACAAGTCTACTAATGATTCCTGATCCTGGCTGGGGGAGAGAAGGATAACGAATTTCATTTCTAATATTTGTTGCTTTGATGGGAGCACTATCTACCTAAGAGCTTTAAGAGTCCCTCCCTTGGTAACAAATCTGCAAACACTTAAGTGCACCTGGGCATTTGAAATGACCCCGGCTGCCTCTTCCTTTTGTTCAGAGAATAATTCCTCGGGGGGTAGGGAATCTGTTTTGTGAACTCTAGTGACTTTTGTGGAAATATCAATGCCCTGGTTCAGAAGTGGCAGCCAGCAATTCCTCAGGGGCCCTTGGAGTCTTCAAGTAAAGGCCTTCCAAGAGGGGCACTTGTATATGGTGCCATGTTCCAGATTGGCTGGCTCACTGTTCCGAAAATTCAGCGCTCAATGCCCAGCATGTGTGCCTTTGTAGCATCTATCCCCCATTCCCAGAATGCTCTCCCTCCATGCCTGTTCCCTCTTAAAACGTCTTGCTTTCTTCAAGGCTCAGTTCATATACCATTTTCCTTTTCCTCTCAGTGGCAGTACTTAACTTCCTGTTTACAGGTTGTATCTCATCAACACAGTGGAAACTTCTTGAGGTCAAGGACTGTTTTCTTTTTATCCTTGAATGTCTGGTGCCTAGTACAGGGCCTTGCAAAGAGGAGGTTTTTAATATGTATTGGATTAGAAAGAGAAGCCCTGCTGGCATACAGTAGCCCTTTCTTAAACCTCCCCATTTAGCCAGAGGCCTTCCACTCCATTTCTCACCCACACTCTCCCACAAACTCAAATTCCAGTTCTAGTCTTCTCTCTACAGCTCCACCCAACACTCTCCTGAGCTTGGGGATCCTTCATAGCAGCATAACCATAAGCAAAGCAAGAAAGCTTTGGATTTTGAGCCTGATACTGAATACAAAACTCAGCACCACTGCTTACTGCCTGCATGACCTTGGCAAGCTTTCTCCTTTCTGGATCCCAGTTTGCTCTTCTACAAAATGGTATGTGAAGGAGGGAGTTGGATTAAATTATATCTATGATCTGGCCTCAGACACTTAACACTTATTAGCTGTGTGACCCTGGGTGAGTCACTTAACCCCAATTGCCTCACCAAAAAAAAAAGGGGGGGGGCAGCTAGGTGGCGCAGTGGATAGAGCACCGGCCCTAGAGTCAGGAGTACCTGAGTTCAAATCCGGCCTCAGACACTTGAAACTTACTAGCTGTGTGACTCTGGGCAAGTCACTTAACCCCAATTGCCTCAAAAAAAAATTTTTTTAATTAAAAAATTAAAAATTACATCTATGGTCACTTCCAACTGCAGATACGGCATCTATATTTAATCCAGAACCCATAAAACAAAACAAAACAAAACCCTTGCATGATCTTTTCAGGTATCATAGAAATGCTCATAGTGGAAGGGTCTGTCAAAATGTGAAGTTGGCTGAATTCTGAGCCTTGACTCCATTAGAGTCACAGAATAGGAAAGACTTTGGCATGTAAGAAATTGTCATAGGGTTTAGAGTTGGAAGGACTTTGAGATCTATAGAGGTCCTAAATTTAGATTTAGACCTACAAAAGACCTAAAGGATCATCTAATCTAGCTTCCTGATTTAACAGATAAGAAAACTGAGGCCCAGAAAGACAATGGGCTTTGTCCAAGGTTCCAGAAGTAATAGTCGGATTTCGCACCCAAGTCATCCAATTCCTAATGTGATGCCCCCCCCCATAACATACCAACCCCCTCGTTTTGTAGAAGGGGAAATTGGGGTCTAAAGAAAGGTTATTTGCTTCTTGTCACTAATGAGGAAGGGAGAAAAAGAGAGGGAGAGAGGGGGAGGGGGGAGGGAGGGGGAGAGAGAGAGAGAGAGAGAGAGAGAGAGAGAGAACGATCATCCAATGGACTGGAGAGTTTGGCTTAAAATAGCTAAATAAATCTTTAATATTTCTAATTGTAAATGTACATAAATTGCACAGCCACATGGAATTTCTGAACACCAACACCTTTCTCTGTACATTATTACATAATTTAAAAGTCGAGACTGGAGAAACTCCAGGCAACAGTTCAACTTTTTGCTTTTTTAAACTTTTTTTTCCTTTTCACATACTTACAAAATGGAGGTGAGCCTGTTTTCATTTTTCTTTCTAAGAGTCTCTAGAAAACAGAGTGAGGCTGGGCTTCAGCAAATAGACAGAGGGAGGGAAAGAGGTATATCTTAGGAGTCGGTGAGATGCTCTGTGGGGATTTGGGGTTGCGTAGGGTGATACCTTCACCATATCTTCTGAGAAGTTGGAGAAAGGATGATCATTTACAAGAAATTAGGCAGTTAAGTTTGAGAAGAAAAATTACGCCCCTCCCCCCTTCGAATGACCTTGGAAAATTCAACTATTTCTCATTTATTTTTGGCTTATCAACAGCAGGGTCTCCAGGGACAGTCTGTTCTTCGTCTGAGCTCTGGAAAAACCACTGGTCGGGGTGGGGGCTGGGGAGGTGTTTGCAGCTGTTGGGCCCAACAGCTCCCCCAGGGCAGCTGTACCACAGAGGGTGGGAGAGGACATTTTTGGCTCTCCTGCCCCCCTCCTAGCTGGAGGTATTTGGTTCCATGGGGATAATTTTTGGTCAGGTGTGTTGCTAACCTCTGTCATGGCCCTAAGGACCTTCATGGAGGACATCGATGACTCGTGGGGGAACAGCAGCATCCTATCCAACAGGTCTGGAAGAAGACGTTGATTTCCCTGGGTGAGGTTCAGTTCCATTGGGCTTCCTCCAGCCCTACCCAACGCTGGCATATTACCAGTTTCTCTACATCTGATTTCCTGGGAGGGAAGAGGACTGGGAGCTCTTCAGGTTAAAAGGACTCACCTGGGCCATGCCAGGCAGTTCTGATAATCCCAGGACTCTCAGGACCAAGACTCCTGGGCAAACACTCCTGCAGGGATGGGGCCTGTGGCTGTGATTGTCGATGCTATGTGCCAGCCACTTGGATGGTGCCTTATCCTGAAAAGGCAAAAGCAGGGCCATTCACAGAGCAGATTGAGCCCACTCCCCCAAGTTAAGTTCTCCTGGAACCAAATTAAAAAAAAAAAAAGCTAGATCCTATTATCAGCAATATTCTGATAATCTGGGGAAAATCTTTTTGTTCCAACCCCCCAAATGACCAATCCTAGGAATTTAATGCTGGGACCTCAGAGGTCATTTCTTTCAACCTCTTCATTTTACAGATGAAGAAACTGAGGCCTAGAGAAGAAAAGTGACTTTCTCCAAGTCACACAGTTAAGGGGCTGAGTTGAGATTCAAATCCAAGTTTTTTTATTCTAAATCTGACACTTCCCACTACACCACAGCTGTCTCCAATCAACTCAAACTTTAACAAAAAATCCCAACCCTCCTACTGTTCCTCAACTCTGTTTTGTTTTTGTTTTTAATGGGGGAAAATAAAAAATAAAACTCCAAGTCATTCTCCAAGCAGCTGCCCAATCCTGTCTGCAAGGCAGCACCAGGCATGAATCACTATATACAGCTGATAGTGAAATAGTTACATTACAATCAAACACCAAGAGAACATTTACAAAAAAGTTGTCAGACTTGCATTAAGATAAAAATTGGTGGACAGTCTGTACACTTTACAGTTTTTGCACCAGATAAGGCTCTCGCCATAGAGAGCATGAGAATGAGCGAGCAGGTGACAAATGTTATATATAGTGGTCTTCGGTCCCTTGTTGACTTTCTCCCTGGCTGTGGGGACTTGGTCCCCGGTATTGCTATGAGACACACATTTCAGAAACAGAAAATCTGAGGGTGGGGGCGTAGAAATCTTTTCTCTTTGAAAACAAAAAGGACAAAATATATGGAGTGCTTAGAAATATGGGTATGGAGGACCAGTCTGTATTTGGTAACTAAATGTTATGGTGGGCAGGAAATTAAAAACAGAAGTACCTGCCTAAGGGTGTCTGAATTTTCCACATCTGGCATGACTCTCAGATGTGTTGGGAGGGCCTATCTCAGCGGCCGAAGAACCCTCAAATAGAAGCGAGGTGCCTTAGGATGAAGGGAGTAAAGAGGCAGTAAAGGGCAAGGATGGGGGAGAAAGATACTAGTCAACTCCCAACTAAATCAGCAACACCCTTCTCTACAAAGGGCTGAATTTCTCCCCACAAAGTTCACCCAAAAGTTCTTGTTAGGTTGAAAGGCCTCCTCCCAACCCAGAATTTCCCAGGGAGTCTGGAGGTGGGGCCAGGATGGGGAAGGACATCTTTCCCCCTTAATGCTTTATTTCTGGCCCCCTCATCTTCTAGCCATCAACTGTCCATCACAGGGTGAGTCTCTCTGATCCTGACCCAAAATGAAATGGAATTAAATCAGTTTCATGGAAATATTCCCTCCAGGATCTCTGCTCCTTCCCCAAGCCACCACTTTAGCAGAAGTCTCTTGGTGCATTTGAGAGTCTTGGAGGAATTTGGAAATGGTAGTTTCTGCCCCTAATGGTCAAGAGTACCCTGTTAATCCTAACCTTCCTGCTGCGTGGATTTTCAGTGGCCTTTCTGAGGGATGCTTTGTCTTGCTTTCATACCCTTCTCCAAAGCTAGCTGATTCAGTCAGTTGGGAGAGTATTCAGAGACTGCTCCCTGTGCTCCCTACTCCACCACCTGAATTGATTTGGGAAAGGGGGGTGGTGACCTGACCATGCCAGGAATAGAGAAATCAACTGAGCAATAGGCATTTACAGCTAAGGGAGGGGAAAAGAGCAGAGATTTCCAGGGACCCAGCATGCCAGCCCCAACTGGAATTGGAGTCCTAGGGAAAATTAAGTTGGGGGTAGGGAAGAGCTGAGTTTTCTCACCTTCCCTTTGACTGTTTTCTTGGACCAGCCTCAGCAGGGGTATGACAAGGAGAGACCTGGCCTGCAGCATGGACCTTGCTGGCACTGAGTTGGCACTGGCAATGTGGCTCAGGCTAGGAGCAGGACTCAGTGCTCCTTCCCCGCCCCCTCACTGGTGGACCCATTAAATATGAGTGCTTACTTGTGCCCCAGACCAAGGGCCAAAGGAGACCTCTTCCCGACCCTGCCTCCAAAGAGCTGTCCTGGCTAGACCTTCTCTGACACGGGATGGAAAGGGACAGCACCAGAAGGTCCTGACTTTGAACCACAACACATAAGAAAAGTAAAAACAAGAACAAAAAGCCAGCCCTGGCCCTGGACGTGTGGCTCGCGGGGGTCCGGGACAGGGTGGGGAGCAGGAGAAAGAGCACAGTCGGGACTGGCCAGCGGGCTGTGTGCACGGGGGGCCTGCCGGCTCCTTGCTGCTGTTCCTGTTGGGTGATCATGTTTAACATCCTTCAGGGCTCTTAATTCCCATGTAGCGCGTGCGCTCAGTTTAAAGGGCCTGAATTCCAGAAAACGAGCGGGTTTTGTTTCTAATGCATACTGTGAAAGGAAAAAAAATTACAATTACCAATCTTCTCTGGGGCCTCTCCACTACTATGATTATTATTTACATCATTAATTACTTCTCTTCTCCGGTTAGCTGATGGCTCACATACTCCCTGTAAGAAGCTCCTAAATAAAGCTGGGGGGGGGGGGGAGAGCAGAGGTACACTCTCTGGGACTCACTTGGACCTTCTCCAAGAAACTCATTATGGCACCACACAGGACATTAAAAAGGGATGCTATTTTCCACCAACTTTTGGGCTTTTTTATAGGAAAACTCCAAAATCCAGGGTCAAGGGTACTTGTTCATAGACAGGGTCAACAGGTAGAAAGCAACTTAAAGAGATCAAAGAGTCAAAAGGGACCTCAGAGACCAACTGATTCAACCTTCTCGTTTTACAGATGAGGGACTTGCTCAAGGTTGCCCGGGGAGCAGTATTTGAGCTCAGGTCATAGAATCATAGATTTAGAGCCGGAAGGGCCTTCAAGGTTATCAAGTTCTGCCTCCTTATTTGAGAAAAGTGATCAATAGGGTCAGAGACATTACATTCTCTGCCTGAGAATTGCACGAATAATATGTGGCTCTCGACTCCAGATTCTGCAATCTTTTCCTTACTCCATCTCCTTCCTTTTCATATGCCTCTAGGACACTGTTCCAGGACCATGAATGACTGTAATAAGAGAGAAAAGAGGCCTCAGAGAACTAGTTCAACTCATGCACTTAACAGATGAAGAGGAGGCCCAGAGAGAGGAAGGGACTTGCCTGAGGTCACAAAGGTAACAAGCGGGAGAGCCAAGATTTTAGCTCCGGACCTCAGACACTATTGCAGTTTCCCAGGAAGCAGTTTTCCCTTTGTGGCTTTCAAATCTTTACAAACAGGAACAAAATTTTTTAAAAGTGCTAAATTTCCTTGTGTAGGGTTCTATTTAACCAGCAGTAGGTGGGGAAAAAAAAAAAAAGATCAGCACAGATGAGGGGGAAACAGGACAGGAGATGAAATAAACCTTTTTTTCTTTGCACCCCTTGTCAAGAGCATCTGAATCACCTTACTACCTCTGTTTACTATAGGTCAGTTAAATTGGCCTTGGCCTGAGAGGTCTTTGCTGAAGGCTATGCTCCATAGGGGAGTCACAGGTTGACTAAAAAGGGCTAAAAGGTAATAAAAGACGCCTAGAACACTGGATGTGGTCTGGAGTCTGCTGAAACATGGGCTGGGGGAGTAAGAAGGGGCATGGGAGCATTCTTCCTTTCCCATTGGATTAGGAGGGTTCATTCACTTCCTTAAAGGAATGCTCTCTTCCATAGTTCTCCCTATTAGCTGACCTTCATTATAGCCTCCTGGTATGTATGATGAAAAAATAAACAAAACAAAACAAAATTACAGTCGTTATTGGGGTAAGGACAAAGTGTAATCGTCTCTGGTTGAATGTCTCTCCACCTCCCCCATCCTCCCCCATCCCATCCCCATCCCAAGTCACAAATATGATAGATACTATGGCAACCTCTATCAAGGATAAACCCTTGAAAGGGGGATGGGTTGTCTCAGGAGGTCCTTATCAATAAAACTCTTCAGAGACTGGATGATGACTTGATCAAGATGGTGGAGGGAGGTTTAGAGGTTAGACAACATGGCACCTAAGGCCCCTTCCAATTTTAACATTCCATGACCCTACTCTGGACTTTTTAATGGGATGGCCACAGGCCCAAGGCCAAGGATCATCAAATCTTGGACCAAAGGGTACCCAGAATGGATCTTAAGACACTGGTACATGCATTAGCGGAGAAGTGAGTGAGAGAGTAGGTTTCTCTAATGTAGATCTATGTTCTTGCTATCTTGGAGCAAACTAAAAAAAAAAAAAGTCATTAAATGTCTTTGTGTGGGGTTTATTTGAAGACCAACTTAAGAAGAGGGGAAAGAAAAGAAGATGAAGACATGGGGACAGAAATGAAGAACCTTATTTGTTGCTTCCTCTTCAATTCAGTGGGACCCACAGAGGTAGATGCTCCACTAGGTGGGCAACTCTTCTTGAACATTCCCCCTCCTATATAAAAGCACCAACTTTAGAGAGGAAAGGGCCAAACTGTCCCCCAAGCTTTTAAAAGCAGAGAGGAGGGGCAGCTAGGTGGCACAGTGGATAGGGCACTGGCCCTGGAGTCAGGAGGACCCGAGTTCAAATCCGGCCTCAGACACTTGACACTTACTAGCTGTGTGACCCTGGGCAAGTCACTTAACCCCAATTCCCACACCAAAAAAAAAAAAAAAAAAAAAAAAAAAAGCAGAGGGGAAAAGCTTAAGAATTTTTCATCCCAGAAAAGAGAACTTGGGGTAGGGTGGGATAATTGTTATCTCCAACAATCTGAAGATCTATCATGTGTAAGAGGAAACAGACTTATGTGGCCGGGTCCCACAGGGAAGAACAAGGAATATTAGGGGGGAAAGCTACAAAAAGGTGGATTTTGTCCCACTAGGACTTTCTAACAATCAGAATTCCTCAGCAATGGAATGAATTGCCTCTTTAGGCAGCAATTTCACCATAACAGGAGGTGTGCAAACAGAGGATAAAGGCTTACTTTTCAGGGATATGGCAAAAGGGTATTCCTGTTTTGGTATGGATTGGACTAGGTAGCCTCTGGGGTCCCTTCCAACTCTGTAATCATATGGGTTTATCTTTTGTGAATTGCCCTTCTCCATTTTAGAGTCATTTCTGCCTAAAATAACCAGGACCCATCTGCTACAATCAAAGCACTCTTCCCTGGGCGGTGCTAGAACAACACTGATTTGGGCTAGGGTGGGGGTGGCCTGGAATTCCAGGCCCGTCCTGGAGGTGGGGTTGGAATGAGTCTTGATTTCTTTGCCCTCTTCCCTCACAGAAATTAACCCAAGCATTATCGGCCCCTGTGAGAATTTGGAGATTTGTCCAGCTCAAGAAGAAAAGGGTAATTGGTTTAAACATTTACACATCAAAAGAAATCCACCAACAGTGACACTTTGCAGTTTGGTTTTCTGGTATTTTTTTTTCCAAATATAACATTTTTTCCCCTTAGGCCACACAACTCCCACAGATAAGTCTTTTTTTTTTTCCACCTTCCCCCAAACACATGGGCTTTAGCTTCTTGGGGAAGGGAGAGGAGAGAGGGAGGAGGCAGTGCCTTCTGCCCCACAGTGCATCAGTCACACACGCTGGCTCCTATCCCGGCCGGCCTGGTGTCTTGGGGGGAGGGAGGGGAGAGATGAACCATTCTCTGAAGTGGCTGTCGCTCCTTCTGCCCCTGGTGCACTGGGCTGGAGATCCTGGGGTGTTTATATCTATATTTTACTTCTGTCTCCTCCTCCCCCCGTGCCGGGTGGCAGTGGCAGCTCCTCCTCCCTCCAGGTGAGTTAACAATTGCTGCTGTTTCTGAATTCGCCATTCTCTGTAATCTGCAATTTGGTTGGGTTTGGGGGGGAGATGCCGTTACGGGTCTGCATGCTGTACCTCTCTTTCAGCTGGGTCAGGGCGCTCATGAGGCGGGCGTTAGCGGCGTCCAGTGACGCGATACGTTTTTCCTGTGAATGACAGAGTAGCCAAGGGGAGAAGTCACTGGGGAGCAGTGCCCTTGGAACAATACTGGCTCCTTCCCAGTTTCCCCCAGTATGAATGTAAGATTGGCTTTGACTCAACAGGCCTGCAGGTTTGTAAGCAGGTTTACCTTTTCCAACTTAAGTCCCAGTGTTGGGGAGGGCGGCGAGAAGAAATGGAATTATAACTCATCTGTAAAATGGTCCATTCATTCATTCATTGATCTACAGAATGTCAGTGCTGCGGAGCACCTTCAAAACAAGACCCTCCCCCTAGACAACTCCCCAACCAAGAAGTCAACCTCTCTGATTTTATAGATGAGGAAACCAAGGTACAGAATGGAGGAGGGAGTCATCTGCCTAGTTAATGGCAGAGCTAGGACTTGAACCGAGGTATTATGAATTCAAATTCAGTACACCTTCCATTAGTCTATGGTGCCTCTCAATTCTCTTTGGGCATTTTCCTGGTTATCTTCCTACCTGTCTAACCACTCCTTCTCAGACTCCTCTGACGACTCGTCATCTGTATTTATGTACCCCAACTGTATTCTCCATGGCTCTGTTCTGAGTCTTCTTCTAGCTGTACATTCGCTTGATGACTTTGTCAGCTCCCATGGATTTATC
The DNA here is from genome assembly GCF_019393635.1 of Dromiciops gliroides. Classification (NCBI taxonomy): domain Eukaryota; kingdom Metazoa; phylum Chordata; class Mammalia; order Microbiotheria; family Microbiotheriidae; genus Dromiciops; species Dromiciops gliroides. Next base: position 384,804,573 of record NC_057862.1, on the reverse strand, counting down.
ATCTCTACGCAGGTAACTCCACACATCTATATATCTAGACCCACATTCTTCCCTAACCTTCAGTCCCATATTATCACCACAATTACCTATTGAGTACTTCAAACTAGAAGTCCTGAAGACATCTCAAGCTCAATACCTGAATATTGAACTCATCTTTCTCCCCTCTTCCCAAATTTTCTGTTTCTTTCAAAGGCACCACCATGCCCCCAGTGTCCCAAGTTGTAACCTCAGCATTGTCATCTTCTCACTTTCCTTTGCCCCATATAGACAACCAGTTTCTAAATCTTATTTCTTTCTTCACAAGTTTTTGAATCTGACTCCTTTTTTCTACTCACAGTACCTTAGTTAATGCCCTTACTACCTAGATTATTGCAATAGTCTCCTAATTGATCTCTTTGCCTCAAGTCTCATTGTTTTATTCAATGCTCTGCACTGCTGTCAAAAAGATTTTCCTTATGTGAAAACCTATAACTCCCTATTTAAGAAATTCCAGTGACTTCCCTTTTGTTTATAGGATAAGAAACAAATGCCCCTGTCTAGCTTTGAAAGTCCTTCCCAACTCTCTCAAGCTTTCCTTCTAACTTCCCCCAACTTTAAACTCCCCTTTGTGTGTGCGCCTTTCTCTGTTCTTCCCATATGACTCTCCAACTCCCTTCCCAATGCCTTGGCAATGGCCATTCCATATGCCTGGAATGCCCCCCACCCCTTACTTCTGCCTCACTGAATCTTTTCTTTTGTGATTCAACTCTGGTATCATCTTCCCTGATCCCTTCAAATACTCCCTCCCAAACTACCTGGCATCTCCCAAATTATCTGGTGTTTATTTACATTCTCTTAATATATTTTTATTCTCAATATAGTGATAGATGGATTTATTGTCTTTCCCACAAGAATGTAAGTTTCTTGAGTTGCAGGACTCACTGGAGTGGGTATTGATTTCTTTGCCCTCTCTCTTACAGAAATTAGGGATTTTATCTCTATCCCTAGAGCCTAGCACAGTGCCTGCCATATAGTAGGTGCTTAATTAATGCTTATTAGTTAATGTTCCACCTCATAATAACATTATCTAGGGGGCAGCTAGGTGGTGCAGTGGATAGAGCACCGGCCCTAGAGTCAGGAGTACCTGAGTTCAAATCCGGCCTCAGACACTTAACACTTACTAGCTGTGTGACCCTGAGCAAGTCACTTAACCCCAATTGCCTCACTTAAAAAAAAAAAAAGAATAAGGATTTAGACTGGCATGATTTGCTCTTAGTGAATCCATATTGACTCCTAATGGTTTCTATATTCCTTTCTAGTAAATGGTAATCAACCAGGTTGAATATTCTTTCTAGGATCTGTGAACCAACACTAGGCTTAACAATTGCTCATCTTTAGGTTTCTGATCGCTCACAACTTCTGAAATAACCCCCAACAGTGGCTCTGAAATGACCGAAATCCCCTACCCAATACCCTGGGACAGATACACCTGAGCCAAGAAAATACATTCATTTTAAGCAACTAGGTGTTCTCTCATTTCCTCAAATAACTTGGGTCTAAGTCCTCTAACTTTTAAGAAGTTTTTACTGGGGAGGCTAGGTGGCGCAGTGGATAAAGCACCGGCCCTGGATTCAGGAGTACCTGAGTTCAAATCCAGCCTCAGACACTTGACACTTACTAGCTGTGTGACCCTAGGCAAGTCACTTAACCCCCATTGCCCCACAAAACAAAACAAAACAAAAACAAAAAAACAAAAAACAAACAAAAAAAAGACATTTTTACTGCCTTTGGATCCAAAACCTGCCATCGAGAAATATTATAAATGCTTTTGTTCAAGTCACAGGTAAAAAAAAAAAATGTTGAAGAGAATGGGCTCAAAAGAGGCCTTGGAGACTTCCTTCTGGGTCGTTCCGGAATTGGTAAAGGGGCATCTCAGGCTGGATCAGCTTTCCCATTAGCTTTGCTTAACAATCATAAAGTACACCTCCTGCTGTTTTATTCCATGACAAAGGAGTTCTATGCAATCTGTTTTTATTGTTCTAGGCAGGTCTTTTCTCCCTCATCTCACATCAAGGGCTAAGGGAGGATGGACATGGCCATGAAGCTGCCAGCAAAAGGCACTCACTAGCCAGCTGTTGGCTTTAAGGGGGTGGGGGCAAAGCTGGATCCTTCAGTAGTACTTCAAATAGCCATCCCAATCCCACCATGCTGATGATGGCAGCTGGGCAGATCCCTTCCCTATCATTCTCACCTGCCATAACTCCAGAGCTAAATCTCCATGACTTTTTCTGAGCCCTCTTTGAGTGAGAATCTCCATTCCACCCCTCCTCCTCCTCCTCCTCCTCCTCCCTGCAGTGCTCTTGTTTCTGTGGTCAAAGCAAGCAGGAGAGGGGCAAGCTTCCCTTCAGAGGACTTTCACACTGCCCTCCCTTAGTGAGAGCAATTACATCACCTTCCCACATGGAAGCAGCTCAAACTGTTCCCAAACATGTGTGGGCGGTAACACAGGATAAGGACTAGCCCCAGCTTATTCATGTAAACAAAGGGAACTGTCCCCTTCTATCCGAGAGAAGTAACAAAGGATAGGGACCAATGGGGAAAACAGCTCCCAACCTGTGCATCAATAATCTTCTGCTTGGAGTCCACTGCCGCCTGCATCTCTGCGTGGTCCTTCTTTAATTCCTCCTCCACTGACATCAACCTAGAGAAAGAAAACAGGAGCGACACCCGTGATTGTGAGATGTTTCTGTCATTGACCATGAACGAGAGTACAAGGGTTTCCTCTAGAGAGGAAAGCGCCGGTGAAAATGAGGCCTGACAGCTTTGTGAGTGAGTGCATGCCTCTGGCTCCTGAGCAAGGCTGCGACATAACAGAATTACAACTGTTAGAACTCGAGGTGCCCATAGACCTTACAACAGAGTTGAAAGGGTCCTTGGAACAGAGAATGTCACACAGATGGAAGGGCCTTTAGAACAGAGAATGTCACAGCTGGGAGGGCCCTTGGAATGGAATGTTACAAATGGAAAGGACCTTGGAACACAGAATGTCAAAGCTAGGATGTAGATCTTAGAATAAAGAATGTGTGTAGAAGCCAACTTAGCTTCAGCACTTCCATCCTGAAAACTGTCCTTTCTGTGAGGCTTGAAGTCAGGAAGCATGTTTTCCAGTCCCCCTTCACCCACTCCCTTCTGTAACCTCAAGCTATACCTTCCTGGGCGCAGGAAACTATTTTCCAACTGATGAAGCCAGCATAATATAAACTACCCTTAGGTATTCTTTAATTACATGTTCTTGCCTCAATAACTGTATGTGTTTTATGACTGGCTATTTCAATTTAGACATTGGGAAAAAAAATGTTGGGACCTAATAGCTCTCCTGAGTACTTTCACATAGAGTAGTTTTCTGCCTGTATATTTTCTATGTATATAAGAGATTTTGATCCTTTAAGAAGGGAGAGTCACTTCCTAAAGAAGCTGTGTTCCCCATCTTGGCCAACTGTTTTTTGTTTGTTTTTTTCGGTCGTGTTGCTATTTGTAAATAAAAGTTTTCGACCCTCTTGCCTGCTAAAACCAGGAAAGTGATTTTTATTCCATGACAATTTTTAAAGATAGAAAGTATCACTTAGTCTAATCCCTTTATTTTATAATAGAGCAAAGAAGCTCATAGGGGGATAGTGACTTTCTTAAGGTCATATATATAAGTGACAGCAATGGGCCAGTTCTCTTGACTCTCAGCCACAATGAAGAGAATGTGAGAAAGGACTTGCTCCAGTAGCCAGCCACCAAACTTTCACACAGAATGGCCCAAATTCATCCAATCCCACAACCATTGCCACTGAGACGAAGAGAAGCCTGCAGACCCTCTGGCTTTCCTAGAGCTCCAACACTGAATCCTCTTCCTCTCTGAATCAGCCTGGACCAATCTCCATAGGACTCTGCTGTACAACACCACATCCTTCCAGAGGTCACCAAATGGTTAGCAGCTGTCTGCCAATCTGTATTCTAGTTCCAACAATCACAAATTGTTAGGTCTGCAAGACCCAGAACTCATAAAATCCAATTTCTCATTTTTCAAAGAAAGAATCTGAGACCCAGTAAGAGGAAGTTGATTTGGGGACAGCTAGGTGACACAGTAGATAAAGCACCAGCCCTGGATTCAGGAGGACCTGAGTTTAAATTCGGCTTCAGATACTTGACACTTAGTAGCTGTGTGACCCTGGGCAAGTCACTTAACCCTCATTGCCCCCCCCCCCCAAATGAGGAAATTGATTTGCCCAAGTTGCTCTAAGGGTTAGAGGAAGCAAAGCTGGGACACTAACCCAGATCTTCTTCCTTGTCCAGACTTCATTCCACTTCTTTCCTTTGGATTCCAAAATGACAATTTTTGTTTTGTTTTGTTGGGGGGCGGGGCAATGAGGGTTAAGTGACTTGCCCAGGGTCACATAGCTAGTATGTATCAAGTGTCTGAAGCCAGATCTGAATTCAGGTCCTCCTGAATACAGGGCCGGTGCTTTATCCACTGCACCACCTAGCTGCCCCCCAAAATGACAGGTTTTAATGAGACATCTGAAGCCTCAAAGGAATCTCCTCTCCTTTCTCTTCCTTCTCGCAAGCACCTGTGGTCTTGGTTGCTAGGAAGTACCTCCTTATTGGCCAGTTCAGCTAGACTAAGTCTTGGGCCTTAGGGAAAGGCAGAGAAAGATGGAAAGATTGGCACAGAGATTTGTTTAACCTTTTGAACCAAAATTCCTAATGGTGTGAGCGATGTTATCACTTAGGTTTTTCTTTCTTAAATTTTTCAGAATGTTTTGCCATTTCATGTCTAATTTGATCCTCAACAACCTGGTGGGGGAGACAGAAGGGACTATTACCCATATTTTACAGAAGGGAAAAGTGAGGCCCCCAAAATTACTTGCTCAAGGTCACACAGGGAATCACACAGTCTATAGAACTAGGATAGAGGATTTGTGCTTCCCAGTCCTGTGTTCTAATGAGCAACTATTTCCAGAGCCCTTCCAAGTAACAAAGCAACTTCATAGCTCTTATCACATTTGACCAGGAAAAGGTAGGTGCTTTGACAACAAATGAATGTCTTAGCTGACCTTCATGGCTACCCTGAGAAAAAGGTGGTATAAGCATTACCAATCTCATTTTATAAATGAAGAAACCAGGATCATGGAGAGGAGCAAATGACCTGCCCAAGGTCACATGGTGAATACAAGTGGTAGAACTGGACCTGGCACCAGATCTTTTCTATCTTTTAGACTACATCGTCACACTTCTCTGTGTACAAAAAAAAAAAAAAAAAAGAGACAAAGCACAGGAATGGGGGAAGTTCTGTTGACACGAACATGGGAAAGGACTTTACCCAACTCACCTGCTGATTATCCCCTTCATCTGAATCTCCTTATCCTCCTGCTGCCTCCGTAACCTCTCTTCCCCCTCCTCCAGCCGAGCCTGGTACTCCAGCATCAGCTTCTGGGTCGTCTCCTCTTGGCACTTGAACCTGCTCTCATATTCTTCTAGCTTCTTGGCCGAGATACGCAGCTTGTCCTGTAGCACTACAATGTCCTGCTGGGACAACCCGCAAGCAGGGACACACATGCACATGCACGCACACGCAAGATAAACACAGAGCGGATTGGCCGTTAGCGTGCTTCCTGCTTGGGGTCTCACTGACATCTGGATCATGGGTTCCCCCCATGAATTCAAATGAATTGTTAGGCTTGGGTTCCCATCTATTCCTCTGCCAGACCATGGGAGACTCCAGCCCAACCCAATTGCAAGACACTGTATGAGGGTCACCTTGGGGTGAGGGGGGATGTTTAAGATTTTCTTTGATGTTGCAGTAAGCATGAGCCTGAGACGTATAGCTCTTTAGTTTCCATTTATGGGTTTGTGTGTGTAGGGGCTGTGGATCGGTCAAACATGGAGGTGCCTTCATCATGATGAAGGGAATAATCCATCCATCTGAGGGGAGGCTGGCAGAGACAGAGAAGGGGCTAAAGTGTAGGCAGGTAGAAGCACCAAGTCACTACGCAGACCAAGTCTAGGTGATTTAGAGTAGCGGTCAAGCCCCTTGAGGATCTGACTTCGAGAAAGGAAAAGGAAAAAAAAAAAAAAGAGAGAAAACCCAATAGCAAAAAAATCAAGCTGAGAAAGGAAAGAAGTAGTAATGCTGTGCCCTGGGCATGGAACAAGCAGGAGAAGCAGCACCTAAAGCAGACCAGAGTAAGGTAGCAGAGATGGAATGGATCAAATGCCCAGTATCATCCAGCACGGAGGAGTTAGAGATCCCTTGAGTCCCCTCTTCTCCCCAACCCCAGTGGAATCCCCAAAGGGTAAGTTTCTTTCAAGGGAGATCCAGGGACATGATAGCAGCTGAGTACCACATCAGAGCTTCCTTCTGACACCAGCTTTCCCACTAAGGGATTGGGGGATTTTTCACTGAGTATACATCACTATAGTATTAGAAATACAATCAGGGGACAGAATCAGGAATTCACAGAGAAACCAACAACGGACCATTACTGACAATCACTTTCAGATGCATTGGTTTTCCTTAGGGCAAGGGTTTGTAGCCTGGCCTCTATGAACTTGCTTTTTAAATATTTTGACAACTATATTTCAGTAAAATTTTTTTCTTTTGTAACCTTCCTTTATTTTATGCATTTAAAAACGTCATTCTGAGAAGGGGTTCACAGGTGTCAGCACATTGCCAAAGGGGTCCATGACACTAACATTTAAAGCTTTAGGGCCTTATAGCCTCTCCAGCAAGATGGGACCCCCAAGACCTCAACAACTCTCCAGGAGGCAGAAACTTCAGAGGAAGGCTGGCTGATATTAGAGGACAGGGAGTGAGATGACGGGTGACAGGAACTATTCTGCTGGGCACCACAAAGGGCCCAGGAAAAAAAGGCTATGTTGCCTCAGGAATGCCCTGACTGAGGGATATGCAGAACTGTAATACCCATTATTACCATAGTTCTGGGACTGGAAGTATTAGGCCACCGTCAGAACTCCACCAGTTGGGGCAGAGCCCTGTGGAAACTAATATGGAGATGGGAAAGGAATAATTTTCTTTAAAGATCATAGGATTAAGATCTGGAAAGAGAACTCAGACCAGCCCAATTTTACAGCTAGGGAAACTGAGGCCCAGAGAAGTTGTGACAATCCCAAAGTCACAGTTAGGGACAGAAAGAGGATTTGAACTCAGGTCTTCTTTCCACTGCACCACACTAGCTCTCAAGCATCCATCCCTGGGGTCTAGCAAGGAAAGTTTTGTTAGCAGGCCCCTAGCACTCTTATGCCTGTGTGCAAGGAAGTATAGTGGGAAGAGAGTCTACTCTTTCAAGCTGCACAAGATGAACGGAAAGGAGAGACTACCTACAGAATGGGCCCCAAGAAGAGCACCCAGGGTATATCGAGATGCAGAGAGCTCATTCAATCAATCAACAGGTGGGGTAAAGTCCCCTTCCAGCCATGGTTGGGAGGTTATGCCTCTGGAAGGGGAGTTCTGAAGGCAGCGATTCCTTATCTTATAGGAGCATAGGACTCAGAGCTGAAAGAGACATCAAGAACTCATCTAATCCAACTCCTTCTTACAGCTAAGGAAAACAATGTCCAAAATTAAGTGACTTGTCCAAGATGGCACCGGGAACAAGTAGAAGAACCAGGAGTGGAGCCCAGGTCTCCTGATCCCAAGTCATTTGCCTCTTTCTCCATAAACACAACCATAAAATAATGGGGAAATGCTAATGCCAGCTAACAATGCCACTGGCCTTCGTGATGAGAAGATAATGGATGCGTTATGGGAATAAAGAGCTGGGGTGAAAGGAGGAAGAAAAAGGCTTGGGCTATGAGACTTGAGCCTCCCTAAAGGTTGGCCTCCTCTTTCCTTTCTACTCTTCAAGACAGAGCTCTGATCACAGGGTGAGCTCCATCAGTCAGCACCAGAGCTGATCACCACACCTCAGAGGCCACTCATTACCTCAGATATAACTTAGGCTTCTCCAACAAACCCCTACCCTGGTCTGGTAGCACCCACTCAAGAGGAGAAAGAACTGAAACTCCTCAAGAAGATCCCAGAAGGGTCTTTTAGTCCCTCCTCTGACCCCAAACATCTGGCTACCCACAACTAGCACAGAATAACAGGATGTCAGAGTTAAAAGTGTTTTCAGAAATTATCTGGGCAGCTAGGTGGCACAGTGGATAGAGCACCAGGCCTGGAGTCAGAAAGACTCATCTTCCTGCATTCAAATCTGGTCTAAGACTCTTAATAGCTGGGTGACCCTGGGCAAGTCACTTATCCTTGTTTGCTTCAGTTTCCTCACCTGTAAAATGAGCTGGAGAAAGAAATGGCAAACCACTCCAGTATCTCTGCCAAGAAAACCCTAAATGGGGTCATGAAGATATGGGCACAACTGAAAAATAACTGAACTGAAGCCTCCCATATTATATATGAGGAAAGTGAGGCTCAGGGAAATTAAGTGGAATTAAGGGAAAATAAACTTGCAATCATGGAAGGAACCTGAGAGATCTAGTCTAATTATTTTCTTTTACTGATGAGGCCTGCAGAGGACAAAACCTCTCACCCAGCCTCCTGAGGCAGCAGGGGCAGGAGTGGATCTCTCTGACTCTCAATCCAGTGCCTAAGGTTTAGAAGAAGCAGTCAGGCCCTAAAGCCTATTATGCTGATTCCCAAGCCTGCTTTTTTTCCCCACAACCCCATGTTCTTTCCCAGAAGGTCCCACAAGTGCTTCCTGAATCCTAATTGTTTAAAAGGCTTGTGGATGTGATATCAACAAGCCCAACATACCTCTTAGAACAGCAGTTGGGGGAAAGGATCTGATTAAGGGTTCAGGTATGGGTGGGCGGGGGGGAGCTGGGGGGAATCTCCCCTTTTCCAAAAGCACTCTGGGAATCCCCTGTGTTCATCCAACACAACACTGAGGATTTTTCATTCAGCTGCCTCTGTTGGTCTCAGAACTCCCACGGTCTCTGCAGCATCCTGACTCCAGGGCCAGAACCAAGGCTATCTGAAGCCCTGGAGATGTTAGAGGAGCTGCCCAGGACAAGACATGTCCTGTGAGGTAGAGGTGGGATGACAAAGGCAAAGGTGGCCACAAGACCACAGGACTGAGAGAGACTCAGAGAGTCCTTCAGTAGGGAAGGTCACAAGGCACCAAGGACACACAGCTAGGTTGGGAATGCAGGACCTCTGACTCCATGCCCAGAGCTCCTTTCACTAAACCCCGATGCCTCAGCAGTCAGGCATGTGACTGTAATAATCCTCATAAGTCGTCGAGGAAAGAGAGAAAGCAAAGACGGATGGGGCCGGCCCCGGGATAGGACGTGCCTAAGTGATACTGTTCCATGGGCCGTCCAACAAGTGTGTTGTACCCACTCCCACTTTCCAATCCCCACCTCCCCTGCCCCCGTATGGCAGGATCACCATACACCAGGCCCCTGAGCTCTGCAGGGCTAGCTCCCAGTCATAGAAATGCCAGGGACCAGTCTCAGGTTACCTTTTCAGCTTGGCTGAGTTCCTCCTTACTCCTTAGCTTATCCCTGTGTTTGGGGTCTGGGTCAAAGCTCTCATCTTCTAAAAACTGCATGTTCATATTCAATAGCCAAGCGGCTGTGCGGTCCAGTGCATTGGGGTTCACAGGTGAAGGGGCCTACAATGAGACATATAGCCAGAACCAGAGAAATAAATGGCAAGAACCAGAGGGGCATGGGACCTGAGGGGAGGGGTGGAGGGCCGGGCTTAAGGCAAGGGGATAGGATGGTGGGGACTGAGGTAGAAAAGAGCTGAGAGAGGAAGCCATTGAGGAAGAAAGGGGGAGAGAAAGATAAAGGAAGAGAATAGGGCTGAGAGAGCTCAAGAGTGAGAGAATTTGAGAGGGGAAGAGGAAGAAAAGGAAGAGGAAGAAGAAGGGAAAGAAGAGGAGGAGAAAGAAGAAGAAAAAGAAGAGGAGGAGGAGGAAGAGGAGGAAGGGGGAAGAGACAGAGAGACAGACAAAGACAACACAGAGGGACAAAAAGAGGGTGTGAGAGGAGGACAAAGAGAAGAATAGAGGCGAAGGGAAGCTCAATCAAGAGGAACTGGGATAGAAAGAGGTCAACCTTCATCAAAAGGAGCCGTGAGGGAAGAGGAGTATATTGTGAAGTGGCAACGTACAAAATAAAAGGCACTGAGAACATTTTATCAAAAAGAGAAGAAAGAGAAGGTCAGAGAGAGGTGGACAGAGGAAGAGGGCAAAGGGCTCAGACACAGACACAGAGAGGGGAAGAGAGAGCAGGGCTGAGACAGAAGTACAGAGGAATTAAAAGACAGGAAGAGAGAAACAGACATAAGAGAAGAATAGAGAGACAGCTAGGAACACGGGGAATTGTAGAAAGACTGAGTAACTAATAGAAAAAGAGGAAGTGGCAAAGAGAAGAAAAGATAGAAAGAGAAGGGAAGAAACGAGAAGAGGAAAGAGAAGAACTGAGTATTTTCTTCTGACAGAGTTTAAACATTTGGATGATCCGTCTTTCTTGAGCAGAAGACTCTGCTGCTGCGGCCAGCTCCCCCATACCACCCCATTGGGAGAATGGTCTCTCTCAGTAGGAGGGGTTTGTATTGAACCTTCCCTGCTCTCCTGTCCCACGGCCACCATGAGCAAGGGTTCTGCAATCCTGGGGTGAAGTGTGATGCCAGTTGGTCCTAATAAGATTTGGAAATTCACCCTCAACTTTGTATACACAAGGGTCTAACCACTGAGCTAGCCAGCCTGGGTCCTATGCCTAGGACCAAGTGGAAGGTGCTTGACCTCCAAATGGGTCCAGAAGGACCAGGTCCATAAAATCATTGCGTTTGAGAATCACGGAGGACCTTATAGATCATGGAATCTAGCTCATTTTACAGAAAGGACAATGGGGCTCAGAGAGGGGAGTTTACTTGCTCAAGGTTGCACAGCAAGTCAGTTGCAATGCCAGGACTCAAACTTCTGATCTTCTGACTTCTTATCCAAGTCTCTTTCTTTCTTTCTTTCTTTTTGGTGGGGCAATGAGGGTTAAGTGACTTGCCCAGGGTCACACAGCTAGTAAGTGTTGTATCTGAGGCCAGATTTGAACTCAGGGCCTCCTGAATCCAAGGCCAATGCTTTATCCACTGCATCACCTAGGTGCCCCCTCCAAGTCTCTTTCTGCTAAACCATACTGTCTTAGCCTTTGGGTCAGGGCTCTTGTTAAAAGCCTCAGGACCACCACAGTAAGACAGCAGGATTAATGAATCTTCTAGTTTAAGGGCAATATATCAAACACCCTGTCCCATGTAGTTGACTTAGGACTTTTAGTTACACCTCTATACAGAGAGAGGGACAGTGCAATCTAATGGGCAGAGTTCCAACCTTGGAGTCAAGAGAGACCTAGGCTTGAATCCTGGCTCTGACATTGCTGTGTGACGCTGGGAAAGTCACTTCCTCAAGCCTTACTTTGCTAAGCTGGAAAATGGGAATGATATTTGTACTACCTCTCTCTTACAAGGTTGTGGCCAAGAAAGTGCCCTACAAAGCACTTGAGAAATGTGAGTCATTAATGTTATTTAATGTCTGTAATCATCATAAGAGCCCCACCCTGCCATCCCCGGCTCAGCCTGTCATTTCCCACTGGCTTCTTGGGGGGCTGTCATAACTCTTGATGGATGTGTTGAAGCCCCAATGATCAAGAGGTAGATACTGTTTTGGGACAAGGAATACTATTAAGTCAAAAATTTTTCCCTGAGTTGGAAGGCCTATGGTGGCAAACCAAGGGTGCCCAGACATGACTAGTGAGAGATGCTCCGTGACCATCCGACCCTTCTCAATGAGCCCACATGTGAGCCTGTAGCTTGCTCCCTGCTGGTGACATGAGGTCTGACAGGGTGCTGGATGGAACATGGGATGATGGTTCTGGGTATGGAAGCTCAAGGCTGACTTGAGGATGTGGAAGTGAAATGATGAGAAGGAATAAAAGCTAGCAGAATAATCACTCTTCCTGCACAGGGGATGGGGGGATAGAGGAGGAACTGTGTCTTCAAACTCAGTTCCAGACCCCCACCCCCACCCCCGCCCTCCTCAGTAGCACAATGGAGGTCCCCTTACAGACCTGACCTATTAGATCAGGAAGCTTCTGAGTCACTAAGGTGTGCTGGGTCCTAGAGCCAGGCTGGCCCCCAGGTCCTGCAAGGACTGACCTGTTTGTGCATGGTACGCTGCTTCATCTCAGGGCTGTCCCCCTTGGAGGAGGACGACTGCTGCCTGAGCCGGGCTCCGCTGCCCGGCCAGTCAGGGGAGGAGGACATCATGCTCCCACTTGACGGCCGGGGGTACTGCATGGTGTTCAGGAGGGAAGGTGGTGTCCGGCCCCGAGTGACGGGGGGAGGAGGGGGAGGTGGTGGCTGATCTATTCGCCGCTGGGGGCCGGCGCTGTTCTGCCGCGGCACAGCGGACTGTCCACCCTTTTCCGTCAGCGACATCTGCCGCCTCGCCAGCTCCGCGGGGCGCCGGGCCAAGTCCTCAGCGGCAGCACCCCCAAAGCCACCCCCACTGTGTTTGCTGGCCGCCAACTCCTCGCTGTTGCTGTGAGAACTCAGCGAACTGTGGCACTCGGAGCCAGAGTCCCCTAAGCCCCGGGGTGAGAGGGGCAGGCCGGCAGCCATCTGATACACAGGGTTCTGGAAAGAAAGCGGCGCAAGCAGCTGGGGCCGGCCCGGCGTACCCTCAGAGCCAGGTGTGGTGGGCGTCTGCCCCGCCCGCCGCACGGTAGCCATGCCTGCCAGGCTGTTCTGGGCTGTCCGGGCTGTCCACACGCCCTGGAGCTGCCCTGTGGATGACTGGCTGTCACTGAGAGGGTCCGAGGCCCCTGGGGTGCCAGTGCCCCCATCCAACATCCGACTGTCCTGCAGGTCCACCATGGAAAGGCTTTTGCTGCCGTTGGACATCTGGACGTCAGGCTCATTGGCCTCCGAGTAGCTCGAGCTCCGGGCAGGGGACGGTTGGACCCCAGAGGACCTTGTGACAAAAAACAAGTCCTTGTTTTCAGGGGTTGGAGATGGTAACCGTGTGAAATCTATCAGACTGCAGGGAAGAAAAGCACACACAGGGGAAGGGGCAGGGAGGGAAGGAGAAGAAGAAGAACCATAAATGCTATGCAAAAGCGCAAAATAAACAGAATAAATCAATCCAGGGAAGAACAAGCAGGAAGATTATTGTTGGGGAAGAGCAAAACAGCTGGGGAGGCATGGGCAGAGGTTTGGGGAGAGGTGGGAGAGTCTGGAGGGCTCCCAGTGAATGAGGCAGAAAGGAGGGAGGAGGGAGGGAGCCACTGTGCTGGAAGGGACCCTATATCTCCTTGACTTCAACCTCCTTTTATAATATATGCATCTGAAGAGGCAACGGAGACCCAGGAAGGTGAGAACCCCTTACTGTCAGCCTCCAAATACAGAGCTGCCTCCTTGTTCATGCAGACCCGGGTGTGGCACCAAGAGGATAGATGGACTTCATGCCCACGATCTAAATGGCCACTCGGGTGCCCCTCTCTGCTACTAGGCGTTGTGACCAGGATGGTACAAGAGTCTGCTAGTGCTGGGTCCTCCTTTCTCATCCTTTATTAAGATATTAAATAAAGTATCGAATGCAGATCAGATCGGACTCCCACTCCCACGCCCCCAGTGAAGAGGGAAAGGAGAAACAAACAGGGCAGATCCTAGCCAGAAGTAGGCTGAGGGGGACTGCTGGGCCCCAAGGGACAACTCTCCTGTCTTTTTCTCCAGGAGTCAGGAGGAGGAGGGATCAAATCCATGTACTCCCAAGGCCAGCTGACCCAGAGACCAGGGAATCCTTGGGAGCATGAACTGCAGAGAGGGGAGAAAAGAAGAGAGGGAAAGGAGGGAGGAGAGAGTATTTGTGCTCAGCAGGGAAGAAGAAAGTATGGGAAAGAGTCTGTGCAGAGCCAACTAGACAGAGGAGAAGCACCTCCCTACTCCCATGCCTCTACCCAAATGGCCTCAAAATCCAGCATTAGAGAGTTATTGCTTTGGGCTATCACTTTTCTGCCGTAAAATAAGAATGCTTCTGGGATGCCTCTGGGAGACGGTAGCAGGGGGAGAGGTTTGTGACTAACACACATTAGGGCATTATTAGTAATTAACACCTCTGTGCAAATGAGCTGGTCAGAGCCATCCCCAGGGCTAGATCTAAGGACTGATTTTAAACTGGAGCAACACCCTAGAATAACAGGCTTCAGGGGAGTAGCCGGGGGCCACGAAGTGAGGAGCAAGAGAGTTCCCTAAATAAGGAGAGTGTGTGTGAGTGAAAAGTAGTATTTCTTCACGGTAAACACATCAGTCATAGATGTGAGTTTCTCTGAAAGGACTTTATCTCCTTGCCAAGGGAGAGAAAGGGAAATGCATCCAGTTCAGAGAGGGTTGTTGACTGCCTCAGAAACACACAGCGGGGGCTGAACTGGATTATTGATGTTCTATTTAGTCAATCACCAAGCATTTATTTAAGCACATAGTTTGTTCCAGGCACTGTGATAACTGCTTCCTGAAGCCATTCAGGAAGTGGGTCAGAAAAATCCCAAAGCTTTAAAGCTTCGAGATGCTTTAGTTCAATCCCCTCATTTTGCAGATGAAGAATTATAAAATACAGACCCAGGCCATTTCATTTCAGACCTAGTCTTCTCATGCTTCCTCCTTAAGCACAGAGCAGAAGATGATCCCAGGGTCTGAGGCTAGATGTGGTCTGCCTCCCACTACCCCATTTGGCCCCAGTCCTGCCACCCGATTTATGTGCCAAGGCTCTTACCCAGACAGATCATTCTCGATCACCATCTTCTGAAGCCCTGCTGAGATGCTGCCCCCTGTACTTGGGGTAGAAGCTGCATGCTCAGCCGTCACTGACAACTGCATGCTGGCTGGATTGTTCAGGGCTGTGTTGACATCCCTCAGGATCCGAGGCAGAGGCCCGAGCTTGGTGACCGTGCTCTGCAGAGAGACGGTGAGACGTAGATATTACCTGCTGGGGAATGGACACAAAGAAGAGAGGGGCTCCCTGGGTCTCATCTGGCGGCCTTCCCCCTTCTCCTTTCACTGTAGTGGACACCTCAGGGACCTGCTGTTCTCTTCGGTTTTAACATGCTATGTAGAAAAATCCTATCTGGCTGTAGTATTCTATGATCTAAAGTCTCTTCTGCTTCTAATATTCTGCATTGTCTGACATGCATGACATGGCTATTGTTTCATCTTTGCCTTCATCCTCCTCCTCCTCCTCCCCCTTCCCACTCAGCCCTGCGGTACCTGCTCGAACTGAGAAATGACCTCCCAGAGCAGGGAATGCAAAGTGGAGAGTTCCCGCCCCAAGTCGATATAGCCCTCGAAGCCAGCTGTGTTTGAGATGGTCTCTGGGTTAGAGATCTCCAACAGGAACCGCTGCATGTTTGTCCACTCGTGTTCCAGAAACTGATTCATGAAGGACATGTATTCCTCCTTGCTGCCAAACCTGGCAAAACAGGGGTAGCATAAGCCCCTTGTGGGAGCCAAGGTTGGCCGAGCCACACACCAAGAGGCTGTCTCTTACCCTGCCGGGGGCCCATACCATGAACACCCCAGCCCAAAGACTGCAAGGGAAGGAAAGGGACTGAGGGTGAACCCTATTTGTGGCAATACACCTTTTCTCAAATTAGAAGTTTGTTCATTAAGGCAGTGGTGTAAAGGGAAGTGTACTTGGAATCCGGAGACTTGGCTCAGACCCTCGTTAACCCTGTGACCATGGGCAGGCCAAGTCACTATACCTCTCTAATCCTCTACTGCCCCTTCTGTCAAATGGGGCTAATAACGATCCCAAATTCACAGGGTCGTTGTGTGCTAGAGGGATGTAAGCACTTCTAGAATCCTGCTTCCTCTGCCACCTCACTGTCCTCAGTTCTGAGCCATCTAGATGCAGAGGGAGAGGCTATTTCAGGTGATGCTTTTGGAAGGCTCTATGGAGCTAGAAGCTTGTCGCCAAGCTGCAGGGTGATGGAGTTTTTGGCAGCAATAAGTCTTTTTAAAAAACAAAACAAAACAAAAAAACCCCTAAAGCCATCTGCTACATTACAGAAGGGCTACAAGTTGGGTCGGTAGAGGGAGTATTCAAATCAACAAAATTAAAGAAACTTGCAGTATTATGTTACTTTATTATGTTTGAGCCTCATCACCCCCTTCTTTTTCTTCTCCCTTCTCAAGAAATCCCATTTGGAAAGAACAGAAGGAACTTTGTAGTGAACTGGAGCACTGGCTGTCTTTTTTTAGGAAGGAGGAAGAGAGAGGGAGAAGGCGAGGGAACAAGAATTTGTCAAGCGCTAACCACACTCCAAGCACTGTGTTAATAAGCGCTTTACAAACATTAGCTCATATGATCCTCCCGACAACCTTGTGATGTAGGTGCTCTTGTTATCCTAACTTTATATTTGCGGAAAATGAGGCAGACTTGCCTGGGGTTACACAACTAGTATGTGAGGCCAGATTGGAACTCAGGTCCTCCTCACTGCGGGCCGCTATCCACTGCATTACCTGAGACCAAGTCACATTGACGCACAACTGCTTGTATGGTAAGGCCTTGCTGTCTGTCCCTGACTGGTCTCCTCCTGCTCCCTAAATGTGGGTCCAAGCCATCATTCCTTGCAATTGGTCGGGATGAACCCAAACACACTAAAAGACCAGCTAAACTCAACCAAATGTGACCCAGAAGACAGAAGTGAGAAGTGGTTTGATATTATCCACTACTTTGGAATTGTCAGTGTTGGGAAGGGGGTAGAGGGGAAAAGAGCCTTGGATTTGGGGTCAGGAGACTTTGATGTGAATCTCTGATATGTCATGGACTAGCAGCCTGACGCTGGGCAGATCCCTTTCAGTCTGTAGGTCTCAGTTTCCTCCTCGGCATGATGAGAAAGTTGGAATAGAGAATCTCTAAGCTCACCTTCAGTTCTTGATCCCACAGCCTTTAAGTATCCAGGGTTTAGACTCTTTCACAACACTGTTCCTTTCTCATATTGTTGCTAATTAAGCATTTGGCTTATGAGCAAATGTGGGGAAGTGTATTCAGCTAGCACCACATAAATGACCTCTTGGATAGGTCCCAAAGGAACAAATCTATTCTCTCCCTTCTCCCCGCCAAGGTAGGTTCTGGTATTATTCTGGCAGAAACCAGCCTAAGTCCTTGTCAAAGTGTCTTGTGGTTCAGGGCCTTGGTTTCCCTTTGGTCTGAGCCACTCATTCCTCCTGATAGCCTCATGGGACAATGGAGCCAGCACACAGCAGAGGGGTGAACCAGATAACCCCTCAAACACCCACTTTGGCATCCTGGGAGGGGCAGAGAAGGCAATGGAGCTTGGCTCCCAAGGTTCTTGGAGTTGGACTTCCTTCCATTGTCACTTTAGGAAACTTTGGAGACCAGGCTGATCCTGCGAGCCATGAATCAGAAGAACATTCCTGGGCCATAAGCGACAGTCCTTTCAATGGCTTGTGTCCTTCCACTATTTTCTCAGCAGAGCATCGGGAAGAACAATGTCTGACCGTGATTCAGAGCTCTGCTCCTCCAAATAGGATGCTGCTATTCCTTCTTACAAAGGGTCTCCCCCCACCGTGGGCCTAGACCTCCTAAATAGGCAGTGTCCATGGCCCATGCTGCAGGGACTAGAGCATATATATTTGGGATAGACAGAGAAGAAATGGAAAGCACTGGATTTGAAGCCAAAAGAAATGAGGACCTCATGTGACTATTGCCATATGTGAGCCATGACTTCCTCACTGCACCTCAGTTTTCTCCTTGGCAAAATTATGATAATAATTCCCACTGTGCTTCCCTCACAGGATTTTTGTAAGGCTCACAAATGACACAGAGAGAGAAAATTTTATAAAACTGTGAGTTACGATCGCTCATCTCCTTGCTGTCTCAAAGACATACATACTAAGCTAATTCCTACCGTGGTTCGGGCAGTTTCCCAGGACAACCTGAGTTGGGTCGCCCTCTCCACAGATCTAGCTCATTCTTTCTGTGGAAGTTAGGGCTTATCTCCTCCATGAAGCTTTCCCTGATTACTCCAGGCCACAGCAATCACCCTGACTGAACCGCTCTAGCACCTGCTGACTAGACCACCAAACTGCCACTTAGCTAACACCGTGACTCATAATCATTAAGAGTAAAAGCTCCAATTTCCAAAGCCCATTTCAGTCTACATGGTGTTTTCTTCCCAACAACTATGTGCAGAGTACTGAGAAGACAGTGACCCCTCTCAGACTCATCTAACAGAGGAGAAATTGAAACTCAGAAAAGTTTTTTGCAAGGTTATAAATTTATAGAGTTCAAAAGTGGTTGAATCAGGACACAAAAACTATGACAAGGTAGTGAGGAAACCATTCTGTAGCTATAAGACATTATAGAAAATTGAATGGTTACTAACTGACAAGAGATTTAGTCTCATTTTCCCCATCTGAAAAATGAAGATAATGTTTGCACTCTTGACCTCCCAGGGATATAGTGAGGATAGGATAGGAAAGGATGGGATGGGAAGGGAGAGGACAGAACAAGATAGGGCCAGAGAGGATAGGGATTGGATCTGTGATTTCATTGAAATGGAGGATTCCTATATAAGAAAACTCCCTCAAATCCAGTTGCAGAGACTTAACTAAGCTGAGTGACCCTGGGCAAGTCACTTAACCTCTGTCTCAGTTTCCACAACTGTCATAACAGCAAATGCTTAAGGCACAGTGCTTAATAGATGCTCCTTCCATTTTTCCTTCCTTGCTTCTGCCCTCCACTTCTTTCTCCTTTCCTTCTTCCCTTCCTCCCACCCCAGAAAGTCTTAAAAGACTTGCCTAGAACATTGAAAATTAGTCGACTTGCCCAGGGACACCCAATCAATACGCATGAGAGACCAAAAGACTCTACTTACTTGGCAAAGTTGGCCAGGTTCTGTGTGACCTTGGCGATAAGGGTCAGCGTTCGTGCTGTACGGTCATCTGGGTATTCCTGGAGCAGACTGAAGAGGGAAGGGGACATGATAGCAGGGCAGAGGAAACGCAGGAAGAGGGAGGCACTGATGAGGCGCTCACTGATGTCTGGCCGGCCCCGGTTACTACATTCCTGCCTCCAGGAGGCAAAGACTTCCTTCAGCTCCCGTGGGAAGACACTGTGGGGAAAATAAAAAGAGCCCGAGGATTAGCTTGGGCTGAACTTCAGAAGTGGCACCAACTCACAGGCCTCCTGCCAGTGGAAGGAACCCCGAACATGGGCTTAAAGAGATCCAAATTCTAGCAGCATCTCTTTCCCTAACAAACTGTGTGATCTTGGGAAAGTCCTTTTCTAACCCTCAGCTCCCTCATCTGCAGAGTGGGAATAATACTGTCCCGATGTCACTTGCAGCAGGAACATAAGCTGTGCCCTCACCTCACCTCTCAGGCCTCCTTCCTATCCAAATGGTGCCTGGGCCTGGCAAACAGCAAGGAAAACCCAAACAAAGCCTTCTGGTCTCTTGGATACTGCTTCACTTTGTCAAAACAAATACTCATCCCTGAAACACCCCGTCTTGGAGTCATCACGCCACATGACATGGCTCTGTTCCCTGAGAACGACCTCAGCTCTCTCCAAGGAGCTCCAGTGTAGCCACGAGACTCCAGCTTCAGGGCCAGTTAGAAGACAAGCCTGGTTTGGAGCAGAGGGTTCTTGGTGAGGAGGAACAAGGGATAAGGCTGGAGGGGTAGAGTTCAGCAAAATAGGAAGCGAGACTAATGGGGAGTCAGTTCAAATCTTGGCTCTGCCACATTCACTATATGACCTTGGGCAAGTCACATAGTCTTCCTGTCCGGGTCTCAGTTTCCTTTTCTGTAAAGTGAAGATACTGAATTCACGTTCTATCACTCTCAGTTCTAAGGTCTCTCCCAGTTCTGACACTGAGTTCTAAGGTAGGTTTTAGTTCCAAAATTCTGTTTCAATGGATCTTATAAACTCAACCTTCAGTGATGTATCTATGTGCTAACACTGTGTACTCTAAGGTCTCTTGTAGCACTGACATTCTATGTTTTCTGTTCTATTCTTTCTCATGCTAAGGTCCCTTCCAGCTCTTGATGATCTAGGTTGGGCCACATTGTAGAAGACATCAAATGTTCAGTGAAGGGGTTTGGACTTACGTAGTAGTGGTGGATGGGGAACCAATGAAAGTTTACTTACTCATCCACATGCCCAGAATATTTACTTACCAGTCCCTAATCCTCACAAAGAGGCAGGCTGCTAGCTCAGACTCAAGAGTTGCCCCCACAAACAGGACTCCCTCCTCCCCTTCCTTCCAGTAGGGTAAGTCTGGCTTTTGTGTTGCCCCTTCCCTCTTGCCTCTGAGTCCCCCCGCTAGGGCTTGCATGGATCTCAAAAGGAAACCTGTCCAAACTAATCTGGGGGCATCAGCGGAGAGAAGCTCTCCTTCCCACAGGGTCCTGGGAAACCTCACTTTCCTCTGGGCCTTGAAGAGAGGAGGCAGTAATTGTTTGAACAAATCCCAGTAGTGCTTTGTGTAGGGCCCAGGCCTATCATTCATCACACAGCTTTCTTCTGGGAGCCAGCAGCAGCTTGCTGCAATTCTGCTTACACTGAAACTTCCCAGATGTCCAAATCATGCCCTAATTATAACAATTTTGGGTTATCATACAGCTTTCCAGCACACTTGCTCTCCCTCTCATGGTCCCCAGCCAGCCTGCAGACTCCACTGTTCTATATAAAGCTGGGACTGATCTTTACCTTATCTTGCCTGGTCCACCAATCCCAGGCTTCCACCTGCCGGCTCCCACTAATTATTCCCTAGGAAAGGTGAGTGACAAGGAGGTAGTGATACTAGAAGAAAACATGCCTCCCCCTCCCAATCTCCAACCAAGAGGCTAGAATCAATGTTTTGGCACTTATCAAGGGCCTGCTATGTCCTCAGCATTGAATAAGGGGCGTCCGTAAATAAGCCAGAAACTATCCCTGCCTTCAAAGAGCTTCCAGTAGGGGTTGAATAGTAAAGCAATGGAATGTCCGGGCCTGGGGTCTCAGCCCAGCTCTACCTGACTTGCTGAATGAGAGATGTCTTTGGAACCCTAAGGAAAAGCAAAGTATTGGACCAGGTGACCTGTCACATCCCTTCTAATTCTGACCCCCTAGAGCTAGGGGGTCCCAACCAAGGGTGCATCTTCCACAGGGGGAACAAGAAAAACTTGTCAAGGAGGGATATTTGTTGAAATCAATCTATTTTATTTCTTCTGAGGATAAGTGTGTTAAACTCTAGAACTTATTTTCTTTCATCTTAAAAAATTTCTATTTTATTCATGTATTTCCTTTCACACTGAATAGGAGCATGGGAAGGTTTACTGAAAGTCAAGGGACACAGGCACCAAAAAAGTTTGTGAACCTTGAATCATCAGATCCCTGAGGCCCTCTGAGCTCTAAAATGATATAATTTAAAGTAGCTAGCTGGGTATGGTGGCACAACTGTAATCCCAGCTACAGGGGAGGCTGAGGCTGGAGGACCTTTTGATTTGGGGAGTTCTGAGCTACAATGGCTTGTGTTAAGTTCCTGCACCAAGGTGAGCATACTGATATCATTTGGGGGGGGGGGGGGCAGGGCAATGGGGGTTAAGTGACTTGCCCAGGGTCACACAGCTAGTAAGTGTCAAATGTCTGAGGCCAGATTTGAACTCAGGTACTCCTGAATCCAGGGCCAGTGCTTTATCTACTGCACCATCTAGCTGCCCTGATACCAATATTAATGGTGAGCCCCTTTGGAGCAGGGAACCACCAGGCTGTCTGAGAAGGGCCGAACCCACCCAGGTCAGAAATGGAGCAGATCAATGATCAACTGTGATAGACTTAACTCTTCTCAGCAATACAATGATCCAAGCCAACTCCAAAGGACTCATGATGGAAAATGCTCTCCACATTCAGAAAAAAGAACTGTGGAATCTGAATGCAGATTGAACCATATTGCTTCTACTTTTTATTTTTTGGAGGTTTTTCCCTTTTATTCTGATTCTTCTTTCACAACATGAGTAATGCAGAAATGTGTTTGATGTGATTGTACACATATAACCTATATTGGATCACTTTCTGTCTTGGGGAAGGGAGAGAGAAGGGAAGGAGGGAGAAAAATTTGGTTATTTAAAAATAATAATAAATGGAGTAGATCAAAACTCCTACATCGGGGCAGCTAGGTGGCGCAGTGGAAAGAGCACCGGCCCTGGATTCAGGAGTACCTGAGTTCAAATCCAGCCTCAGACACTTAACACTTACTAGCTGTGTGACCCTGGGCAAGTCACTTGACCCCAATTGCCTCACCAAAAAAAAAAAACCAAACCAACAACAACAAAAAAAAACTCTTACATCAATCAGTAGTGGCATCAGGCCCAGAAGTAGCCTGGGGAAGTTAGTGAGACCTAGTCTTAAACAAATAAATAAATATGTCTATTAGGGGGTTAAGGCATTCATGAACCCAGTAAATGCAGCAGTGAGAACAATAGCTGATATTTAGCCACTACTTTCTCTATTACAAAGTGCTTTAAACCTATTCTAACATTTCTCCCTCATGAGAGACAGTCCTATAAGGCCTCTAGTATGATGATTACCTACAACTTGGAGGGGGCCAGGTACAGTGGAGTATCTCAGTAAACCATTCAATGCTCTAAAAATGGGCTCTGTAGCACAAGGCTGTGGAGGTGAATGAGGAGATGCTCTTTCCACCACAGGCAGGAAGTGCCCTCTTCCCTGCCTTCCTGGGTGACTTCCACTGCAGGTCCAAGGAAGTCAAGGGGGAGAGGGCATGAGTGGCGGGGCAGCGGGCAGCAGGTGAGGGGAGAGGGCAGGAATGGCAGGGCAGAAGGTAGTGGGTAGGGATGATGGGCTGAAGCGACATGGCAGGGGGTAGCAGGTGGGAGAAGTGGCAGGGGATACAGCAGTACATAGCAGGGGCTACAGGGGCAACAGGTGGAGAGGATCACAGGCCATACTGACCAGTAGGAGTTGATGATCTTGCAGAAAGCCAGCTCACAGCACATCTTCAGGTTACTCTGGTGTTCAGGGAGGTCTGAGGATGAGCATTTGCTGGGGTCCACCTCACAATTCTCATCCGACTCATACAAAGCTTTGATAAACTCACCTGCAAAGAGATGCCCCCACCATGGACAGGTGGTGTGAGGTCCCTTGGGCTATGTGGGAGGGCAGCCTCAGGCAACCACATGATTACATTTGAGGTGTGAGGGAAAGGATCTTCCCCCTTAGAATAGGAACCACCTGGGAGCAGGGGCTCTGTCTTCTTCAGGGCATGAGCCACGATTCACCCTCCCCCACCCCATTCTGGATGATCCCCTCAGCCTTACCCAGCCCCCCTCCTCCCCTCCATCCCTGGCTCCACGTCCAGCCACACCAACCTAAGGCATCTTGCAGGTACTTCTGGCCCACCAGCTTAAGATACTCCTCAATGGCCTTGGTGGCTAATGTGTTCTCTCGGAAGATGAGGTGCTCATTCTCCCCACAGCGGTCCACCTCGGACATCATCAGGTCTGTAAGGAAGTCCTGCAGAGGGGAGTGAATTGGGGGCCTGAGGGAGCATATTCTGTGGAGGGGTCAGTCCTTGTCCTGGGGGGAAGCAGAAAGGGCTTTTCCTGTCTGGCAGTGGGGTTCTTCTTCTCACCCCAACATAGCAGGCTCCTACTGCCAACCAAGATCCCTATTAGGTTTATAGCCCTGGGTGCATAGTTCTACTGAAACACTTCATTTAATTTCTTTAGGGGTCCAGGTAATGCAAAATGAGGACAAAAATATCTTCTCTACCAACCTCAGGGGTATTAAACAGAATGCAGATATGAGTTGTTCTGTGTCACCCCTACCTAAAAGTCTGATAAGGGAGAGAGGGACCCAACTTCAGGCCCCGGGCCACCCCCATTTCTCTTGACTGGGTAGAGGGATATCATGCTCAATAAGGGAAAAGGCAATTCAGAACTATGTCAGACCCCCTCAGGTTTCCTGGTTCTCCTCTATTCTCTCCCTTTCGCAAGCATCTTCCTGTTCTGGTATGAACCAAGATCTAGCATCTTCCTGTTCTGGTATGAACCAAGATCTAGCATCTTCCTGTTCTAGCTTGAACCAAGATCTAGCATCTTCCTGTTCTAGCTTGAACCAAGTTCATAGGATTTAGAGTTGGTAGGGACCTTAGAGATTAGCTGGTCTAACTTCTTTATTTTACAGATGAGAAAACTGAGGCCCAGAGAGGCTAAGTAGTTTGCTCAAGGTCACATTGCCAGTAAATAGCAGTCTTGGTCTTTGAACTCAGGTCCTCTGATTCCAACTCCTGTCTCCCCAAGGAAGAAAAAAAAAGTCCTTGCAGGGACCAGAGCTGAGCCAGTCCCCACCTAATCTTTGATACGCATATGCTCAGGCTCACTCAGCTTTGACACAAATGATATGTTTATCATAAACAGGTTTAAACCACAAGCAAAACCAGGGCCCCTCCCTCTCCCCTGAGGACCAGAATTCCAGGCATGTTCTGGCCAGCTCTTCCTCTGCTCCCGCCATGTGGGTTCTAAGCTCAGTCTGATTTCTAGAGGCCAATGTCCCCTTGGCCCCAGTGCTTGCTGAAGTGTCGCGGCGGGGGGGGGGGGGTCCTCTGAGAACTTGGGCTCTGCTGAGGAGAGGCTGCAGCTAAAGCTGCTGGGTGGCCTCTCCCTGCCTTTTGGGTCCTTATCCAGCCAAACTCAGCTACAGGGCAATGGTTCTAGCCATGAGGGTTCCAAGGAGGTGGCTTCAAAGGGTGGGGATTTGGGGGAGGCTAGGGAAGTAAAAGGGAGGCTGTGTGGAGGAGGGACATGAAGGGAGGCTCAAGGGAGCCATAATAGCTTTCTAGCCATCACTTAGTATAGCACTTGACGCATAGTAGGTGCTCAAATGTTTGTTGACTGATGACCAATATTTAAAGGGCTGTCATATGAAAGAAGGACTTTATTTCTCTAGTTCAGCCCAAGAGGGCAGAACTAGGATCAATAGGTAGAAGTTACAGACAAGGAAGCAGATTCTGTCTCTCATTTTAAGGAAAAATTTAATCAGAAATTTAATCAGAAATGTAACTATCCTGAAATGTTGCCTAGGTAAGTAATGACCTCCTCGTCACTAGCAGCATTCAAGCAGAGGGTGAATGGTCATCTGCCATGGATGCTGGAGAGGGGATTCCTGCATGGAGGATGGACTTGGGTGGAACCGCCTTTTTAAAGTCTTTTCCAACTTCATTCTAATACTCTGCAATTCAGAGAATTTGGGGATTCCGAGATTCTTAGTTTTGAGGATTCCACGGCTGCCCAGGAAAACAACCCAGCTCATGTGGTAGCACCACGGAGAGCCGCCTTCGCTTTCTCAAAAGGACTGAACTTTGTGCCTTTGTGTTTTCCACTACAGAGAATAAATCGCTGTTGTCAGACCCCCTTCACAGCATGTTTCTGGGGGAAACACCAAGAGGGAAAAACCTCCCCTCAGCAGGAGAAGCTTAAAAAAGAAACCCACCAACACCCATCTATTCAGAGCTGCCTGTAAAATCCCTCTAGGGGAACAAAGCCCCACTCCCTCCTTTCACTCCCACAATTAGCTCTCCTGGCTTCTGGGTGTAAGGGAGGTTGGGGGGGGGGGGGGAGAGTTTCCTGAAAAGAGAGAAGAGAAACTGGTAACAAGGAAAGCCTTCTAGCAACATGGAAGAGAGTGGGGAAGGAGTAGGGATGGGGTGAGAGGAGACAGATATATCGAACAGAACAGGAGTGAGGAGGGCAGCAAGAAGAAAGTAATGGGAGAAAGGGAAAGAGATGGGGAAGACAGAGAAAGAAAGAAAGTGACTTGTCCAAAGTCATACAAGTCAGGCTCATCCTCTTGATTCCTGGGCCAGTGTGCTATACAAATTTGGCTGTGTTCCCCTAAGTCTCTTCACCAAATTAATCAATCAACAAGCTTTGATTAAGTACTTATATGTCAGGCACTGGGATACAAATATAAAAATGAGAGTCAGTCTCTATCCTCAAGTAAAATATGGAAGGGACATAGGAGATCATACAGCCCAACCTCATTTTAAACATGGAAAATTATCAGATTGGAAGATATGACAAAATATAAGCACCTTTATATCAGGGAATACACACAAACACACACACACACACACACACACACACACACACACACACACACACTTTTTTGCTTTTCCTTGTTTCCCTAGAGTTTAGCACATTAGGGGCCAATTGTAAGTACTTAATAAATGCTTGTTGATTTGAGAGATAAAAATGGTAAATATTGGAGGTGCTGTGGTACACTAATAAAGTGTTGGTGGAGCTGTGAATTGGTATATTCCTTATAGATGTAACTATACTAAAAAAAAAAAATCACTAAATGGAAAAAAAAATTAGTGACCCAGCAATACTATTACTAGGCATATACTTCAAGGAATATCAAAGAGAGGGAAAGGTCTCATATAGACAAAAATATGTACTTGAGCATTTTTTTGTAATAGCAAGGAATGGGATAGAAAATGGATAATGGTTACCCGGGGAATGGGGACAGACTGGCATATGAATGTAATGGAATAAATGATCTCACTATATGAAATGATAACTGAAGAATTCAGAAAAAAAAAAGTGGGAAAGCCTCATCTGAACTGATTCTTAGTGAAGTAAGAAGAACCAGGAGGATAATTTACATGGTGTCCACAGTGATGTAAAGGAAAACAATACTGAAAGACTTCAAAATTCTGATCAATTCAGTGATCTATTTTGACTTCAGTGAACTGATTGTGAAACATGGCTTGTGGGCTATTGAGGCAGACATGACCAATGCGACCATTTGTTTTGCAGGACTGTACTTATTTGTTATAAGGCATGCTTTATTTGGTATTTAAAAAGAATACCAATAAAACATTTTAAGAATGGGGAAACTGATTTGCCTTCTAAATTTAAGGTTTTAGGATATGAAGTCCATGGTTAATCAGGAGTAATTCTGTAGCCTTACTGGTGAAACTCATGCATACAAATAAATATGCACATAAACACACACGCATGTGTATATAGACACAACACACACACCTTTCATAATGGGGCTCCTGTTTTCTGTGGATGATTGAACCCAGGTGTGAGGTTGTTCTCCTAGGGAATATTCCCCAAGACACCTAACTCTCCTTCTATAATTATATTGCATGGGGGCCAACATCACTGCTGCCATTATCTCCCTGGACCTACTAGACAGACTGAGACAGTTCCATCGGGATTCTATTCCCTGAAAAACAACATCTCTGACAATCCCAGAGACTCCAATCTTTTCTAATTCCAAGTGAAACTTACTTTCAGAAAACATGAAATATCCAAATCCAGATGGTCCAAACAATATGGCAGAAGGACCTCTCCCTTTACAGAGAGCCCTGTCAGTGCAATCCACAGCTTCCCAGGAGAGAAGTGTTCCATGTCATAGATTTAACAGAAAGCCCCTGCACTAGATGGGAGTTTGGACCAGACAACTTCTCAGGTTTCTTCCACTTCTAAGACTTATAAGTACAGTGCTGGGGCGGGGGGGTGTTAACCTGGAAGTCAGGAGACCTGGGTAGTAATAATGACTTTGAAGCTAAATAATTGTGTGACCCTGGGATAATTACAGTGCTTCAGTTCCCTCATCTGTAAAAGGGGAAGTATGAGGTCTCTGAGTTCTCCTTCAGTTCTGACATTCCATGGAAACCAATCCCTTCAAGCTTTAAGGTTCTCTCATTCTATCCCTGATTGCAGATAGGTTCCACCTCCCCCCCCCATCCCCCCTGGTCACCAACTAAAGAACTAAAGTTGGTGTATCATCTTGGGCAAGTCACTTTCCTTCCCTGGGTCACAGTTCCTCCGTCTGTAAAATGAAGGGGTTGGTTTCCTAAGGTTCCTTCTGGTTCTGGACACTCTGTGTTCTAAGATCTCTTCCAACTCTGGCACTCCAGTTATGTGATAGGACTTTAAAGAAGCAGAGACGGAGTGACATTGTAAACACAATACTGGACTGAGGAAGATAAGTGACAGGCGAAACCTTTCCCACTTCCATCTGGGGGCTTCCCTGCAGAGTGGGCACTGCTCCTCGACAGGAAGGCCAAGGGAAGGAAAGTATGCTGTATGGTTCTCTCTATCCTCAGTCTTATTGAAGGCTGAGCCCTTCCTCCTGCCAACTTGCCCCAGATGTCAGTACTGTGTATGTCAAAGCTGGCTCCCCAAAGGGCCCTTACTCTGAGCAACACCTTCTTTCTCCCTCTCCTACTCTGCCACTGCTATTTAAAAGGATCCAAATTAATTTTCATGAATGCCAAAACAGAATTAAACCCTTGGGTTGAGCCCCAGAAGGCGAAGAGGCTTCAGGCAGGTGGGATGGTTAGTGTTTTATAGCCTGGTTGTGGCAACTGAAATGTTGGTTTGATAATGGGAACCCCGACACAGCCATAACTCTGAGGGTAGCCCAGAGGAATCTTGTCAGGGTGGTAGCAGTAAAAGGCTGGCTCTTGGGTATCACAAAATTGCAGAATTTTTTTTTTTTAAACTAGGAGAGACTGTAGAACAAAGAATGCTAGAATATAGAATGTTGAAATTTGAAGGGACAGTAGAGATAGAATCTAACCACTTGATTTCATAAATGAGGATACTGAGGCATCGTGAGGGACAGTGACTTACCTAAGGTCACAAAGCTAGTAAATGGTAGAGCTGAGATTATAACCTGGGTCTCGACTCTCTTTCCAGGTCTCTGCTTGGAGATCTTTTAGGATAGAATAAATCGGACATAAAGGTCCCTCTCTAGCCCTTCCCCCATCAACATACAAATTAACATGCAAACGCAGAAATACCCTTGAACTAGAAACAAATAAAAATTTATATTTACCTTTGTAATTAAATGTTTACCCCAGATTTAATGCCTTGAGCCATAGACCTTATCTTTCCAGTCCTTCTTCTTAAAGCTTAGCTAAGGCTTTCTTTGAAAAATTGTCCTCCCCATGCCACTCTCCCCCTGCCCCAACAAACACACACACACACACACACACACACACACACACACACACACACACACACACACACACACACACAGTTCTAGGAGTCATGTGGAACCCCCAAGTAGACAATGCCAGTGCTTAAGGGGCTGCTTAATGGGGAGAAAGGATTCCTCTACCATTCCCTTTGGGCAAACATTTCTATTGGGGTCATTGAAGAATTGAGCCTCTTAGGAACCTACTTCTTGTCTGTTTCTTCCCCTTTTAAGGTAGAGGGGGGGAAAATTTATTTGAGAACTCAGCTTCACAAAAGGTCATTAAACTAGGGGCAGCTAGATGGCGCAGTTGTAAAGCACTGGCCCTGGATTCCGGAGTACCTGAGTTCAAATCTGACCTCAGACACTTGACACTTACTAGCTGTGTGACCCTGAGCAAGTCACTTAACCCCCATTGCCTCACAAAAAAAAAAAGGTCATTAAACCTGCCCAAGGCAGTATAATGTAGTGGAAAGACCTGGGTTTGAGTCTTGGCATTGCTATTTGTTAGTTGTGTGACTCTGAGTAAGCCACTTCTCGGACATCTGTTTCCTTATCTATACAATGAGAGGGTGGCCTAAATCTTATCATTGACCTCTAGGACCATCAGCATGGGTATGGGAAAGGAATCCCGGATTTAGAGTTAGAAGAGGCCCAAGAAATTATCTATACCAATGTCTTTTTTTTTTCCTTTTTTTTTTCTTTTTGAGGGATGGGGGTCTATACTTGTGCTTTGATTAATGTGGTAGTGAGGAAAAGCCCTCCTCTACTAAGGCAGATCAGCAACTATGGAGCAATTTGCAGGCTTAGAGATTTGGCAGAGGCACTAAAAGGTTCTGTGACTCAGTCAGAGTCACATGCCAGTAACAACTGAAGATCAAGACTTAAACAACCAAGTCTGACTTCACAGCTATCTCCCCACCCCCACCCCCCTGATTTTATAAATGAAGAGTTGAGGCTGAGAAAGGCAAATGACCTGCCCAAGATCTTACTTATCACTAGTACTAGAAAAGCAGAACCAGGGACAATAATTTACCAAAAGGAGGGTTTGACATCTCCACCTCTTCAGCAGCTTTGCCTTAGCGATAGCATCAAGGAAAGCAGACTGCCTGGAGCATTAGCACCAGCAATGACTGACTGTGACCTTCTTACGAGCTCAGGCAGGCAGAACACCAGGATCACACTCTTCACTTCTCATCCCACAGCAAGCATTAGTTATGCCTCCCCACCAGGAATGATAGCAGGTGTAAAGAGTGAAAAAATCTTTTTGAGGGATGTTCTGGTAGTGATTTATTCTAGAAGCTAAGGCTGACTCTTCTAGGTCCATCAATCATACCTATTCAATGTGCTATTGTGGTTTTTGAAAGGGAAATGAGGTTTGTTTTTGTTTTTGTTTTGAGGGGGGGATAAAATTAGGGGGAGTGAATAGGGTACTAAGAAAATTGACCCAAGACTTAAGTTACCTGGATCCCAGCTATTATTCTTGGCCTTAAAGGGTAGTGTATATCAAGGTTTAATGATGGAGAACATAATAAAATCAAAAATGTTAGCACCGAAAGGGACCTTAGACATCACCCAGCCCAACTCCTTTTGTTTAAAAAGTAAGGAAACAGATCTAGAAAGGGAAAGGTAGGGGATACGTTTAACTTACATTTCCCACAAAGGTGCTCATATGATATAGAATCACAGACCCTGGGGTCACTTCCTGGCTCAAGTTACTTATTACTCTATGATCTTGGGCAAGTACTTAACCTTGTCTAGGTCTCAGTTTCATCACATGTAAAAGGAGGTTAGATCATTTTTAAGGTCCTTATCCTGCTCTAAATCTTATGATCAACAATCTAATTATATTTAAATATGAGAGAGACAGTTGCATTGATGGATTCGAAGTCCCCAGTGTTCTTATCAGTTTAGCGAACAAGCTTGAACCACAGATCTTATCTTCTGCCCAAAGCTGAGTGTGATGGGGCTGTTTCTTTGGTTATCTGCTTTTTTTTCCTCCTTGGCACTGCCCATGGTACCAAGTTTCCCTTCAAGTGAACTTCAGGCCCAAGCAGGGAAAAAAAAATCTGGCTTCTCCTAAATATGAGCTGAGGTTTGTCCCTTCCTTTCCCATTCAGTTAAGTCTGACGGCAGCTACCTTTCCTGGTTTGTGTGACCAATTTCCTATATGATATCCCCTACAGCTGAGGATCAAGTATCGCCCATTTTAGAAAGTGGATGACTGAGGCCCTGGTTGAAAAATCAAGTGAGGTAACCCAGCCAAGACCAAGTACTTTCCCCAGTGTCTAATATATGGATGGAATAGATTGACTTGGTTTGGGGTTTGGCCCCTAAGAGGGAGGAAGATGAGGAGAAAGAAACCTCCTTCTTTACAGAGGTATAAGGCCAGAAGTAGGGTGTGTGAGCATGATACAAGAGGCAGGGGAACAAGTGAGATATGAGGGAGACCGATCAGAGGAGTAGAAATAACAGTAGAAAGAGTCATAAAATCTATGTTATGGATGCACAGAAAATGGATGCACTAGAAGGAAACCTAGGAGACCAACTGGTTCAACCCCACTCATTTTATGAATTGAGCCCCAAACAGAGAAGCAACTCAGCCAAGGTTGCTAATACACAGCAAGACTCAAATGTAGGTCTTTTGACCCCAATTCTATTGCTCTTTTTACTATATCACACTGATGTTTTGTGAGCAACTCTGCTTTTCATGCCAAGCTTGTACGAAGGGTATCCTCAAGTCTGGGCAAGGATCTTTCTTTTTGACCCCCTTCAGAGTGGGAAGAAGTACTGTGAGAGGTCTGAGGCCCAGGAACCCAGCTTCCAGAAACAAGGTCTAACCAGATCAGAACTGGGGGCAGTAGCCCCTCCTCTCCCATCTTGAATACCAACCATTTCCGATGGCATTAATCCTCAGTAATGAGCAGGTACCAGCAGGTTCAACAGAGCCAGCAGGGGAGAGACGGTTTCCTACTTGCCCAACAAATTACCCTCCTCCCCAAGTGCTGACTAACCATCTTAGACAAATAGTTCAGTTAATTGGGACTCTGACAGGGCCTTTGATCTGGGTATACTCAAAGGAGAGGAGAGGCAGCTTGTCTTGGTAGAAAGAGACCTGCCCTTGGAGTAAAGAGACTAAATTTTGCCATTAACTCACTGTGTAACCCAGGGCAGGACACTTCCCCTTTGTGGGCCTCAGTTTCTGTTTTGACCCTTAGGTTAAATAAAGGAGCTGGACAAAATGATCTCTGAAGCTCCCTTTAGTGCCTATAAGTCTACAAGAGGAAGAAACTAACTTCCTGAGTGCCTAACTTTCAATGCAGGGGGTCGGGTTTCATCCCTGTCCCTTTACAACAATCATGGTCCTTTCATAGAGGCTAGAACCCAGAAGTAATATTCAGCCCCATACTTGTTGTGTACACATTCAACCTGGATATTGGGTCTGTGTCTGAGTTACTTCTCTAAGCCTCAGCCTCATCACTAGTGCTATGGGCAAAGAAATCCCCAACAAGAAGGAATTTCACCAGGAAGCCGCCTTGGAACAGTGAACATTGCATTAAGAATCACACTTGGGGGGCAGCTAGGTGGAGCAGTGGATAAAGCACTGGCCTTGGATTCAGGAGGACCTGAGTTCAAATCCAGCCTCAGACACTTGACACTTGCTAGCTGTGTGACCCTGGGCAAGTCACTTAACCCTCATTTGCCCCACCAAACAACAAAACAAAACAATAACAAAAAAGAATCACACTTGGAGGGGCAGTTAGGAGGTGCAGTGGATAAAGCAGTGTGACCCTGGGCAAGTCACTTAACCCTCATTGCCCTGCAGCAAAAAAAAAAAAAAAAAAAAAATCACACTTGGGCTTTACTTGTAGTTCCACTACCTTGGACATGCCAATTTACCTCTCAGACCTTGTACTCTCATCTTTAAAATGAGGGTGTTTGAGATGATCTTTTTGTGTCAAGGTCCCCCCTTAGGCCATCTGGTGAAAGCATATGGATGCCTTCTTGGAATAACATTTTTTAAATGCACAAAAAACATAGGGTTACAAAGGGAAGCAATTATATTGAAATACGGTTATCAAAATATATACTTGTGAAAAGCTAGTAGATGTCAGGTTAAGAACCCCTGGAGAAGGGACAGCTAGGTGGCGCAGTGGATAGAGCACTGGCCCTGAAGTCAGGAGGACCTGAGTTCAAATCCGGCCTCAGACACTTAACACTTACTAGCTGTGTGACCCTAGGCAAGTCACTTAACCCCAAATGCATCACCAAAAAAAAAAAAAAAACTTAGCCATAAAAGAATCCCTGGAGTACATGGTGTCTAAGGTCCCTCAAAGCCCTTACAACTATGCGCTGCAGTGGATGAAGCACTGGGTCCAGAGTCAGGAAGACCTGAGTTTAAGTCTGGCCTTAGACACTCACTAGCTGCATGACACTGGGCTCAGTTTCCTCAACTGTAAAATGGTAATAATAGCACCTACCTCCCAGGGTTATTATGAGAGTCAAATGAGATATTAACTTTAAGTGCTTAGCACAGTGCCTGGCATATACAAAGAGCTACAGAAATGCTAGCTATTATTATTATCACATTCATTCTGTGCTCTATAGTCTATCATTCCATCTCTTCCATTGCTGAAAGTCTGTGTTCTAAGGTCCTCTGCAGCTTAGCTTTTTATGTTCTATGTCCTAACATCCCATCTCCCAAACTCCCTAGACAGGGAGGGAAAGCAGACTCTGGGTGATGCCTAGCTTGGCTACACATCTCTTTTAGGACTCTAGTGCCTGAGTCAAGGGTCACAAGGCAGAAAGCAAACTGGCTTTCAGTAGGACTGTGTGAGTGTGTGTGTGTGTGCATGCATGGGTGCTACACACATGTACCAAGCTGGGGCACGAAGAACATGCAGGGTTCGGCCCCTACCTTTGCCTTGCCGGTGCTCTGCAGGATATGCACCAGGGCTGATGCCATCTCCTCCTTATTCTTGACACTCAGCACAGGTTCCAGCGCGGAGCACAGAGCCATATAGTTGTTGGTGATATACTCAGCAAATTCCTTATACATCTCCATAGGGAGGATGCTGACAGTCTGGTACCGGGACTTGATGCGGATCATGGGGCCAGGGCTCTTGCCCTTGGGGTTGGGTGTTACCACAGGGTACCATTTCTCCACAAACTGCCGCCCAGAAACTGAGGCCACGGCCAGGTTCACCAGGCCCAGGTAGTTGTTCTTGTCCTTTTTCTTCTTCTTGTCAGTCTCCTTATACAAGTGCACGGTGATATTCCTGAGCGGGGGCAGGTTGTTGAACTCAAAGTGTTCCCCCCAGAAGACATTATCTGTCTTTAGCTTACATGTAGTCCGTGCATAAAGGACATCATCCAGGCACAGCTCACATAAATACTTCTTCTTGGCCGGGAGGTCCTTTGCTTCGATGACCCAGAGCTTCAGCATGTGCTCCACCCTCCGACTGTTGTCCTAGGGAGCAAATGGACACTCAGAGAGATTAGGCAGGGAGCAATGATTCCCCTTCCTCTCCACCATACACTCCAACCACCCCATTGGCAAATGTGGTCCTCTGCCTGTATATTTTTTTAAATGGCCTAGCTAACAAGAGTTAATCTGAGTCCTAAAATGTTAGAGCTGCAAAAAACCTTAAAACATATTATGTTAAAACAGAGAACATAGAATTTTGGAGCTGGAAGAGACGTTAGAAATGAGAACAAAGAACACACAATGTTCTGATTGGGTCTATGGAAAACAGAACATTATAACATAAAACAAAGAATCTTAGGCACATAATTGACCTTAGAGGTCATCTTGTTCAACCTTTTCATTTTACAGACTGAGAAACTAAGGCCCAGAGAAAGAATGTATTTGGTTTGGCTGTCTGAAATTGAAATTGCCAAAATGTACTATGAGTTTGATATCAAAAGACGAGTAGGTTAGTGGGTCTTCTATAAACCCTTATTTCCTTCTAATTTCTGGATTGCCCTTAACCTCATGTCTTGAGTGAGAAATAAACTAACCTAAGAAAACACACTGCAAATAGTAATGTCTTGTGGAAAATTAGACAAGAGAAGAAACCATCTTTTAAGGGTCCTAAGACAAATAAGGCAAAAAAGGACGGACTGAGAATCTGAGAATTCAGGATCCATACCTTCTTTCTGTTACTAATTAGACCTTGATAAGTTACTTCTTGGGCCTCAGGCCTCTCACTTGCTAAACGAGAGTTAGATTATATGATGCTTAAGGTCCCGTCTAATTCTAACATTTTATGCTGAACATTTTCATATTTTTTGTTTTTAAGTATCTTTCAGCTTTAACATGATGTTTTCCATTTTCTTTTTTTAAAAAATCCCTTCTAACTCCCACTTTCTATGATTTTCTGACTTCCGATGAGTAGGACTTCTCATCCTACTCATCAACAGTAGGGAATAAGGGAGAGGAGTGAGGGAGAGAGGGAGAGAGGGAGAGAGGGAGAGAGAGAGATTGCAAAGAATCTGAACTGGAAATCAGAGAGTTTTAGGGAAGATGGGGGCATGGAAGAGAAAGGTGATGCTTGGAAAGGGAATCCCCACTTCTTAGCAGGTTTTAAAACCTCTGTTAGTACAGAGGTTTTAGAGAGTCACTCAGGAGATTTCAACTGTGGCTGGGAAAAAAAACATGTTTCTTTCCCCAAAAATGTGGGGCTTTCTACGATGAAATGGGGCAGCTAGGTGCCACGGTGGATATAGTGCCAGGTCTGAAGTCAGGAAGGCTCATCTTCTTCAGTTCAAATCTGGCCTCAGACACATACTAGCTGTGTGACCCTGGGCAAGTTACTTAACCTTGTTTGCCTCACTTTCCTCATCTGTCAAATGGGCTGGAGAAGGAAATGGTAAACCACTCCAGTATCTTGGCCAAGAAAACTCTAAATGGGGTTACAAAGAGTTGGACATGACTTAAATGAGTGAACAACAAACAAAACTAGGATGAGATGCCAGGGACTATTCAATGTCAATGTAGTTAATTTGATTTTCCACCTCTAATCCCTTATGTCCAGATCAGGGAGAACCACAGGAGGCATAGCTAGAAAGTGACCTAGATGCCCAGTAAAACATCAGATCATGGGCCAGCATATGCCTCAGGAGAGTACTGTCCAGTCCTGCACCTCCACACTTCCCCTCCTTGGCATTTCTACCCTCCTGCACCTCTGCAGAACTTATTTAAATCTTCCCACTTGGGTAGACATAGCTTGACACCAGGGTTGAAATCTGACCAAAGCAGGGTGTTTCCCACAAATGACACTGTGGTCCCAGGAGGGAGAGGAAATTCAGGGAACGATCCACCCATCTAATCCCAGATTTTACCTTGTTTGGATGCACAGCTCGCCGAAGGTTCTCCATCCATTTATCACGCTCGGCTGCTGATCTGCAGGAAAAGCACTTGCTTCCTGAGGAAGTTGTTACCTGTGTGGAAAGGAACAAGGACAGTGTGATAATGAAACAGATATCCTATGTCTACATATTGGACAGCTCTAAGAACATAAACTGCCTGGGATACACACACACACACACACACACACACACACACACACACACACACACACGTGTGCACTCGCAGCACGAGACTAGGGGAGGGGGTGGGGTGGAGAGTCCTCCATTCCTAGGTAA
Source organism: Dromiciops gliroides (assembly GCF_019393635.1). Taxonomy (NCBI): domain Eukaryota; kingdom Metazoa; phylum Chordata; class Mammalia; order Microbiotheria; family Microbiotheriidae; genus Dromiciops; species Dromiciops gliroides. The sequence continues at coordinate 384,767,863 of NC_057862.1, read as the reverse complement.
TTGCCTTCTTATCCAAATATATAAATAACTGGATGATCTCTAAGGTCATTTCCCTTTTTTGACATTCTGAGAAAACTGAGGCATAGAGGAAAAAGGAAATCTCTGAAGGTAACACAGCTACTTAGAAATCCTAGAATTCCATCCCAGGTCTGGTGACTCTGGGTCTAGTACTCTTGTTGCTTCTCCTTTAATACAAAACTTCATCTTACAGTTTGAGGAAACCAAGAGGGTAGACCTGGGAACAGACTGAAATCAGGTCTTCTGACTCTGAGATCATGATTCAATACCACTTGAAAGGATATTTAGGTTTTAGGGGTATAAGAAGCTTGGAGCTCATGTAGTCCAGCCACCTTCCTTCACAGATAAGGAAACTGAGGCACAGAAATGGGAATTGACTAGTTCCAGGTCACACAAGTAATAAGCAGCAATCAGAATCAAAGCCCAGGTTTTCTGACTCCAAACTCAGGATGTTTTTCTCTATCCCACGTTGCCCATCTGAAGGATCATGAGCAACAAACCACTGCCACAAAAATGATAATTCACATTCATATAGTGTTTTACAGTTTGCAAAGTGCTTTTTCTCACAGCAACCCTGCAAAGTAGTAAGGCAAGGGTTATGAATCCAAAAGTTAAGGGACATTTGCCTGGAAGGGACCTTAGAGATCTGCTTATCCAGCCCCCTCATTCTACAGAGCAGGAGACTTAAAGCTTCAAAAGGGGAAATGACTGGCCTGGGGGGGTCACAGAGTTAATAAGTAAAAGAACCAAGATTAGAAACCAGGTCTCTTGAGTCTAAATCTGTGCTGTTTCTACCACAGCACAACCCACCAGGGAAGAGAAAGCAGACAAGGACCAGAAAGGAGCAACAAAAGAAAGTCACATAGACACACAGAGAAACAGACAGACACACACACACACACATACATACACACCCTGCCCCAGCTAAGAATACACTTCTTAGTCTCTCCCAGAAGAACAGCTCCCTAGCAGCTACTGACTTGCTCCCATAAGAGAAGCTCTTTCTCTTCCTCCCCCTCCCCCTCCTCCTCTTCTTCTTTTTCCTTCTCCTCCACCAACACTATCAACAGGCACCCAACTGGCAAAGAGCAGTTGTGTTCTAGAGGCCAAGCATCATGTCATGAGTTTGCAGGGACCAGAAAGGAAAATGTAGGACGCATTAATTTCCATGATGCAACTTATTTACATGAATATAGCCATCCCTCAGATCGATGGTTCCACTAATTAAGCATAATTATCAAGGGGGTTAATCTTTTGAGAAATGATCTCAAAGTAGAGGCTAAAGGAACTAATGGAGGAAACAAGGAGAAGCCAAGCCATTGGCACTGTCCCATCCTCCGTGCCTAAGACATGGAACCTTTGGAGTCACCCCATAGAGCACTACTGTTCTCCTGAGTGTAGGGTCACTCTGAGACTAATTCATCCAGCCTCCTGTTGAGCAGAGCTCAGACTCGGGCCAGCCCAACCCAGAGAGGATATCAGAAGAGACAGGGATTTATTTTATTTCTCAGAGTGAAGAAGGTTATGTTACTCCCTCAGGGTTTTAGAGTCAAGACTTTTTTTTTAATTGTTTTATTTTTAATTTATGGAATAAAACAGCATTTCTATAACATAGTATAATAACACATGAAACTGCAAAATCTATGTACAAATTATTTTTTTAAATATATATTTAAAATTATAATAATCCTTTAAAATTTCTTACCCCCCTTTTATCTTCCCTCAGCCCCAAGTTGGTTAGAATAATGATGAGGAAGAAGATGATGATGATAGTAGCTCCCCCTTCCGTAGTGCATTATAGTTTACAAAGGTCCCTCACTGGTGATGTTTACATGTACTGTCATCCCCACTTACCATGGGAAAACTGGTAGAGAGACTTAGATGAGAAGTACGTTGCTAACCTTATATAAATGTCATTCATAAAAGCAGTTACCAGTGTGGTCTATATCTGTGATTTTCCCCCCCTCTGTTTAGAATTTTATTTTCCAAATTGCATGTAAAAACAAAATTTGACATCAATTTTTAAAAACTTTTGTGTTCCAACTTCTCTCCCTCCCTTCAAACCCCCACCCCCAAGAACTCAAACAATTCAATGTAAGTTATCCATGAGCAGTCATAGAAAACATCTCCACATTAGCTAGGTAGTGAGCGAAAACAGATAAAAACAAAACTTCAGATTAAGGAACTGTCAAAAAAAATATGCTTCAATCTGTTTTCAGATACCATCAGTACTTTCTCTGTAGATGGACTGCAATTTTCATAAGTCTTTCAGAGTTATATTGGATCATTGCATTGCTGAAAATAACCACGTGGTTCCCAGATCATCTTACACTATTGTATACAGTACATTTCACTCTGCTTCAGTTCATGTAGGTCTTTCCAGGTTTTTCTGATAGCATCCTGTTCATCATAACTTTTATATAGTACCTTAAACTTGACAATGAATTTTCTTCACAATAGCCCAGCAAAGTAAGTATCATACGTTTTGCCATTGTAATCATCATAACTCTTTCCCTCTATCCTATTCCCTTCCCATGATATTTACTCTAGTTTCTTTTACCCAATTCCTTCTCAAAAGTGTTTTGCTTCTGACTGCCCCCTCCCCTGCTCTGCCCTCCCTTCTTTCACCCTTCTCTCCTTATCCTCTTCCTCTCCTACCTTCCTGTAGGGTTAGATAGATTATTCCTCCCAATTGGGTGTGTATGTTATTCCCTCCTAGAGCCAACTCTGAGGAGATTAAGGTCTTTGAGCTAATTCTGTGTTCTAAATGTTCTTCCTCCCTCCCTCCTCAACCCTCCCTATGAAATCAAGCAATTCAATATAAGTCATACATGTGCAGTTGTTCAGAATATCTGCGTCTTCCTTGAAAGTGTTTTGCTTTTTACTGCTCCCTCCCCTAATCTACCCTTCCTTCTTTCCCCTTTTCTCCCCCCCCCCTCCCCAGATCTCCTTCCCCTCCCACTTTCCCTCAGGGAAAAATATATTATTATACCCACTTGAGTATGTATGTTATTCCCTCTTTGAACCAATTCTGATGATAGTACGATTCACTCACTCCCCCACTCCTTCCCCCTCCCCTCCATAAATTTTTTTCTTATTTCCTTCATGTGAGCTACCTCTCCCCAGTCCACCTCTCCCCTTCCGCCTCCCCCAGTGCATTCCTCCTACCCCTCAAACCTATTTTAAAGATGTCATCATGGGTTAGTTAGGTGACACAGTGGACAAAGCACCAGCCCTGGACCCAGGAGGCCACAAGCCCAAATCCAGCCCTAGACATAAGTGACCCCACCCTGCCTGCCCCACAAAAAACAAGGATAAACAAAAAATAAATGCTTTGGGGCAGCTAGGTGGCTCAGTGGATAAAGCACCGGCCCTAGATTCAGGAGGACCTGAGTTCAAATCCGGCCTCAGACACTTGACACTTACTAGCTGTGTGACCCTGGGCAAGTCACTTAACCCTCAGTGCCCTGCCCCACCTCCCAAAATGCTTTACAGTATATCTGTGATTTTATTGGGGTAGGCAAGTCCTTCTATCAATGCTGATCAGCAACTATTCTGCAGGTTATAATCTTGGAGACTAAAGTGCTCTAGCAATGAGAAGTTAAATGACCTGTCCAGGATCAAAGAATCAACAGAGGTAGAATGTGAACCCTGGTCTTGTTAACTCCAAAGCCAGATCTCTATGGGCTATACTGGTGGTGCCAAACTCAAATAGAAATGGAGCCACTAAATTAGATATCAGGATCCCTGTAGACTTAGGAAACTATATATTAACATATTTATGTTCTGCTGTGGGGCAGCTAGGTGGTACAATAGATAGAGTGCTGGGCCTGGAGTCAGGAAGACCTGACTACCAAAGCATTTCCATATATTATCTCATTTGGTCCTTAAAACATCCTTGTGAAGCAGGCCAAGAATTAAAATACCCATTTTAGGGGGCGGCTAGGTGGCACAGTGGATGATAAAGCACTGGCCCTAGATTCAGGAGGACCTGAGTTCAAATCCAGCCTCAGACACTTGACACTTACTAGCTGTGTGACCCTGGGCAAGTCACTTAACCCCCATTGCCCCCCAAAAACAAACCAAAACAACAAAAAAATAACCATTTTATAGATGAAGAAAATAAGTACACAGAGAGAATGAATGGCTCATCCATACTTGAATAAACCAGGAGGCAGATTTCTCCTAAAGGATTAATAACCCTCTTTTCCTCCCTTGTCCCTGTCCTGTCCTAAGGCACAGGGAGCTCTACAGGGAAAAGGAAGGTTTTGATCCCGAACCTCCCTGAGGGATCCAGCATCTTGGCCAAATGAGAGGCAGCCCTCCCCTCCACAGCTCTCCTTCCCACTCCAGGTGGAGCAGGACAGAAAAGAGTTAGATTCTGCCTCTTCTACTTCCCACTAGGAAGCAGTTTCTTCTGGATTATTTTCTGCTGTCCCAATGGCATCAAGTCTTTTTAAGTGATTGGAGGGAAAGAAGAGACTCCTCTGTTTTGTTTTCCTTTGACGCTCAATCACTAAGCAGAAATTCTTTTTTTTCCCTCTTCTTTCCTTTCCACCAACTTTTATTATATGCCAGCTGTATAGACAAAGATCTCACAGGAAGAGAAGGCGTGCAGGGGATAGAATATGAATACACGGGAGGAGGGCCAGCATAGATGCAAGTGTGTACAAAGTATACATACTGAGATGTGCAAAGCACAGTGCTAGGCACGTGGGAAGACACTAAATTTAGACAGGGCCAAGGGAAAGGGTATGACACCTATTTTAATAACTATGATACAAGAGTATTCTAATTGCCATAGGGAGGGGCAGAATGGCGTTTGAGATACAAAAGGGAAAGGGTTATTATTGATCTGGGGGGAGGGGTAAGATGGATGGTTTCTTAGAAGAGACATCATCTGAGCTGGGTAGGATTTCAACCAATATGGGGGAGGGGAGATTTCATGTGCCGGGAACAACACGAGCAAAGGCACGATTCAGACAAGCGAGGATATAGAATAGGGAGGGTGAGTAATACAGTTTGGTGAGAGCACAGAAAATCAAGGATCAGAGGACATTAGAAGCTTAGAAATCACCTCATCCAACCTCCTTATTCTGCAGACAAAGAAAGTGAAGCCCAAAGAAGGGAAATAATTTACACAGAGTGGCAAAGCCAAAATTTTAATCCCAGGTCTGCTAACTCTAAATCCAGTCTCCTTCCATGACACTGCAGCTGCCTCTACATGCCTGTAGTGAGTGTGAGATGAATTTAGGAAGATGGAATGGCGTTGGATTATTGGCACGGGGATGGGGGGTGGGTGGAGGTGGGGCGGGAGGCCTCGAATGCCAAGCTAAAGATCCTGACCTTTTACTCAGTTAACAATAGGGAGACTTGCAGGTTTTGGGGGACAGCTAGGTGGTAGAGTGGATAAGAGTACCAGCTTGGAGTCAGAAAGACCTGAGTTTAAATCTGGCACTTACTAGCTACGTGACCCTGAGCAAGTCATTTAAGCCATTTGCTTCAGTTTCTTCAATTGTAAAATGAGGATAATAATAAAACCTATGACTGTGGTTGTATGGAGGATCAAATGAGATTATAATGGCAAAATGCTTAGCACAGTGCCTGGCACATAGTCAGCACTATAAAATGTTAGCTATTATTAGAGGAGGAGGACGTATAAGAGAGGCCAGTGGCACAATATGAAGGTTGCACAGGAAAGGAGACAGCACCCAGGGCATCTTCCTCCCTCCCCTCCTGAGCTGGGGTAGCTCCTTCCAACCCAGGATCTCACCTCAAAGCAGTAGTCCTGGCCCAGGATGCTGCTATGAACAGGTTTGATGAAAACTTCCTCCTCCATGCTGAGATCCAGCGCTTCCACCGCGCTACTCGGACTGAGCAAGGACTCGTGGGACCTCGATTCCTTCAGCCTCGGCATCAGATGGGATCTGGGTAGGCACAGACAGGGGAAGGGGAAGACACTATTAATTAATCAGATCCAGGGATATCCTAGCCTCTTCTCCCCAAATCTCTACACCCTCACCCCCTCAATCCCATTTTACCACAGCTTAGAAAAGCTGCTTCCATTTCTAGTGGAAAGAATACTTGGGTCAGGAAGATAGAGGGGGGACAGGCACTGGAATCCCCATGAATTCACCCCATGGTGCAGTTAGCCAATGACTCAGGCAGCAAGGGTTGATTCTTGTTTGGGAAGCCTAGCCCCATACTTCACTGGATTTGGGGCTGGTAGGGACCTTAAACCTCATTTGGTCCATTATTTCCCAATCTTTTCAAGGATACAGAGTTTTTAACATTAAAAAAAAAAATTTCAAAAACATCCACAATCGTAGCTGTGTGGATCAGGTGACTGAAGAAATACACTGCAGGGCATAGACATCTTATAATAACTCCCTCCTCCACATCTCCCTTGTGCTCAGGCCCCTCTCTCAACCCCCATCATTGGTCTGCTGCCCACAGGATGTGAACTGCTTAATCTAGTCTAAACCTTTAATTCCTCAATTTTGGAGAGGCTCACATTGGTATAGGGAACTGCCCAAGATCACCCAGCAATCAAAAAACACAGCTGGGATTTGAACTCAAGTCTTCTGATTCAAAATCAGTTTGTGTGCCATTATAATCACTTTTCAAGTCTATTTAGGAAAGACTGATGGGACAGGAATTGGGTGTGGCTCTTGGTGTGGGTGGGGGTAAACGAGTCACCGCTTGTGCATATAAACAAACATAAACACACCTGGGAGTGGGGAAGGAAAGATGCCATCTAATCAATTAGGCAGGGTTCTTCCTCTAACACCTTCCCCATTATCTTTTCTGGGAATTTCCATTTAAGATTCCCTTCCCTCAGTTCTAACTCCTCAATACCTACTTATTTACACGACTCTCCCCCATTAGAATGTGAACTCCTTGGAGCAGGGATTCTTTTGCCTTTCTTTGAAGCCCCAGGTACTTAGCACAGTACCTGGCGTACAGGAGGCCCTTAATAAAATACTTGATGACCTGGCTAAAATGAAGGGCCCATCTAGTTGATGGTCTCTAATGGCCAGCTCTGACTTTCTGAGATTCTAAAGGTTTCCATAGGCTGGGCTCCTGCCCCTGTCTCTCCCAGGAGGCGGGGCCAGCAAGACTGAAGTATAGAACAATTCCACAGAACCTTTGCAGCTACCTTAGAAGGTAGGACATTAGAGTCCATCTAGTCTAATCCCTTCCATAGCAAAGGTGAAGAATCAGAGCTTGTCAGGAAGAATGGCTTGACACACAGTGAATTGTAATGGCAGATTCATGATCTGAATCCAGGTTTGCCTGTCAGCCACTTGGTGCCCTTTCCACTATATTACTCAGGCTCCCCAGGCAGGATTCTAGGCTAGGGCCTGCTTTCTATCTCAGACATAGATCCCCTCACCCTCTGTGCCTGTTTCTGAGAGAAGGGCATGAGGAGAAAGTTCCAGTCTGTGCCCTGCACCCATTACTTCCATACCTGGAAGGACTTTGAGGAGTCATAGATCTTCCTGTTTACATCTTGTTTGTACAGAATTGTTTGCATGTTGTCTCCCCCATCAGACTGTGAACTCCCTGAAGTCAGGCCCTGGCCCATACTAAGTGCTAGATAAGTGCTTATTGGCAACCTGAACTCCTAAAGGAGTTCTTACCCACACCCAGCTCTAAAGCCTTCAGGAAGTTCACCTCCTTGAGAACTTTCTAGAACAATATACACCTGCTCTGTAAGATACAGGTGACCTTCACCCAGCACTGGAGCCTTCTCTAATTTTGGTTGGTCCAGGGGCCCCCAGAGTCCAGAGAATATTGACTCTCCCTGAGATCCAGGAGAACACACAGGAGTTTCTGAACCAACTTTGTGACATAGCCCAGAGACTTTAAGCTACCACTATACCCTTATTTTAGCCTGTCTGGTTTGGCCCATCCCAGACCACCAAGCCCACAATGGCAGGAGACAGAAGGGCTGACACAGCCCAGGATGGACTAGAATTTTTTTCTTGCAAGTGTTTCACATCTGTCCCTTCCTCTTCACTGCAGCCACCATATACCTTGTTTGTTTTTTGGGTGGGGCAATGAGGATTAAGTGACTTGCCCAGGGTCACACAGCTAATAAGTGTCAAGTATCTGAGGCCAGATTAGAACTCAGGCCCTCCTGAATCCAGGGCTGGTGCTTTATCCACTGTGCCACCTAGCTGCCCTCACCAAATACCTTAATCAAACTCTCACCACCTCCGGAAAAGATTATTGTAATGATAGCACATTTACATAGAAATTTCCTTATAACAACCTGGGATGGTAAGTAGTGTCAATTATCACCATCCTCATTTGATGAGGAAAGTGAAGCTCAGAAAGGATCTTGGGATTGTAGATTTAGATCTAGAAGAAAGACCTCAAATAGTCCAGCCCATCCTCCACCCTTCATTTTACAGAGGAGAAAAGAGAAGCTCAGAAAAGGGAAGGGACTTGCCCAGGGTCATGCAGGCAGGAAACAAAAGAGCTAGGAGTCAAATGCAGGTCTTCCTACTCCCAGATGGGGGCTCTTTCCATTACATCATGGCTGAACTTAGCATGTCTCATCCTTTTCCTGAACTAGACAGACAGGTCGATTCTTCTCTCTGAGGGGCCATTGGTCAAAGCAGCCTGTCATCCCCCATCTACAACCAGCTCCTTAGCTCTGTGCTGATCTCCCTGAGCAGTGATCCCCAAGTGTTTACACAGAGACAATGATAAATAAGGCCCTGTTGTCTTCATTGATTCCTAGAAATTCAGCTTTGCCTTTGCCCCTTAAGATCTCCAAACTCCTCCCCAAGGGAAGCTACCAGGGCAAGGGCAGTGGGACCAGAGGCAATTGGCTGGGGCAATGCACCTGGAGAATGGAAAGGTCACAAGGAGGAGGAAGTTAAGTGTGTCTGTCTCCAAATGTCACTGGCAGTGAATAAGTCATTTGTCATTCACACACACAGCAAGTCCCCATTTCTTAGGCCTGACACTGAGATGGTGCAGTCCCAAGGCCTATCAGAAGTAATGGAATCCAAGGATTTAAGGTTAGAAGAGAATTTAGATAACATATAGTTCAACTCTCTTATTTTACTACCTGAGGGAGGGGAAGAAATGTGCAGAAGGAGGGAGGATGGGATGGAGGAAGGGAGGATGGATGGGAAGGAGGGAAAGGAGAAGAAAGAAAGGAGGGAAAGGAGAAGGGAAGAAGGAGAGAAGGAAAAGGGAGGAAAGAGGGAGGAAGGGAGGAAGGGAGGAAGGGAGGAAGGAAGGAAGGAAGGAAGGAAGGAAGGAAGGAAGGAAGGAAGGAAGGAAGGAAGGAAGGAAGGAAGAATGGACCATTACCCAAGCTAATACCAGCCCTATCATTAAATCCCTGTGTGAACCTGAGCAAAATTGCTTCCCTTCTCTGAGCCTCATTTTTCTTCTCTGTAAAATGATGGGGTTAGATTAGATGGCCACTGACTGAGTAAAGACAATGTGAGCTCTAAGGATAGAACTCTAGAATGATAAGAAGCAGCCTATGTTCAACTGTCACACTGGACCCAGCTCATGATCTATTTCTCCCTAAACTCTGTCCTTGATGGTGGCCAACATCGAGCGGGTTGTTAGAGAACCCACTTTTTTCTCTCTGAACACCTTGTGTGGAAAGAATCAGAACACAAGTCCACAGGGCCCCTCTCCTATTTGAGGATTCTATACTTATAATCAACAGCTATTCAAGAGGCAGCATAGGGTAGTAGAGAACTGATCTCACATCCGGGAAGATCTAGATTCAAGATCTCTACATCCCAGTGGCTGTGACTACTCCTCTGTGAGTCACTTAGCCTCTTGCTGCCTCTCCTCCACCCAGTAACTCTTTAATAGTCTAAACTCCAGAGAAGGTGGCCTCTACATGAAAAATCAAGTTAAAAAATAAATTCATAGATGAGCACTGGCTTTGGAACTGGAGAAGCCATATTCAAATCCTGGCTCTGTTTTCCTCATCTGTAGAATAAGGGTGGGGTAAGACTTGATTTCCAATATCCTTTCTAAGCTTTAAATTCTCTGATATGAACCTTTTTGGCTTTTACTCCCTGAGACTGAAATGGCCAATGTTGGTTGCAATTTGTATTTTTCAAAGTATACAAAAGAGGAAAAGAAATAGTAGCCATCATTACAAAATGCAATCAGGCCCAAAATTCAAGTTTAGCTGGGTTTCACCAGCCAGAAGTTTAATTCCTACAAGGTATGGCTCCTGGTCTCCCCTCCTTCTAGTATTTAGTCCATAGCACATTCCAGCCCTGGGCTAGACACACAGTTGGTGAGCATTTATTGACTTGCTGATTGATTGATACAGAGATGTTGTAGTTAGCTGGGGGCAGTTACTTCCAATCTATTCTAGGAACAGTGATGGAGCAGATGACCTCCAAGGCTGACTCCCTGCCCAAAATTTCATCTGACCCTCAGATCATTCTAGGAAGTACCCTGCCCATTTTTATTTTTATTTTTTTAAACAAAAAGTAAGGCCTGGCCAATTCATCAGGTGTAGAGCTGGAAGGCACCTTAGAGATCGTGTAACCTTATTTCTCTCATTAGGAAATGGAGGCCTAGAAAGGGTCACATAGACAGCAAATAGCAGAATTGGGAATGAACCCAAGTTTTTTGTTTTTGTTTCATTTTGTTTTGTTTTGTTGGGGTTTTTTGCCGGGCAATGAGGGTTAAGTGACTTGCCCAGGGTCACACAGCTAGTAAGTGTCAAGTGTATGAAGTCAAATTTGAACTCAGGTCCTCCTGAATCCAAGGCCAGTGCTTTATCCACTGTGCCACCTAGCTAGCTGCCCCTGAACCCAAGTTTTTTGACTTCAGATTCAGTGCTCTTTCCAAGACAGAGAGCAATTGGCTGGGTGGGATTAGAACCTGGATTCCTGACTCCCACCCAGTGCTGCAAACCTGAAAGCTATTTTTGTAGTATTTTAAAATTCTTAGGAAGCCTAGGACAAATCTCTTCATTTCTCCTAGCACAAGCTCTTCTCCACTTAGCCAGCTGTTTTTCAAAAAAGGCTCTCACCCAAAAGAACCCATTGTCTTCCCACCTTGGGAAGCTAGCCCGTGATCAGAACAAACTCCCTTTATTCTTGAGGTTGGAAAATGCCTTTATCCTGAACTTGGCCAATCCAGCTACCTCAAACCTGGAACGGATCCCTGCCGTTATCTAGTGCAACTTTGGGCAAGTCATTTGCCAAATGGTGGTGGTGGTGGTGGGATTGGACTGAATGAATCTAAAATAGATTCCAACTCTAAGATTCTGCATCTAAGAAGAAAGCCATATCTAGAATGTCTACATCACCCCTGAGAAGTGGTCCTGCAAATTTCTACCTGAAGACCTCATGGTGGAGGTCACTGTCTACTAAGTCAGCCTGTTCTACTTCAAGGACGCTTATAATTGTTAGGAAATTTTCCCCAGTATTGGCTTCTCTGAAACTCCCTTCCCCCTACTACTCCTAGGGTCAAGCAGAATAATGAAAAGAGTGCTAGATCTTGAGTAAGACCTAAGTTCAAATCCTAGCTCTGCTATCAGTATGATCTCAGGCAAGCCATTTAACTTCTCTGGGCCTTAGTTTCCTCACCTGTAAAATGAGGGAGTTGAACTAGATTACCTCTAAACTACCTCCTAGATCTAAACCTATGATTCCAGGACATAATCTTCCTTCCATTGACAGCCATTCAAAATACTTTAGATAGATATCATATTATGGGTCTCTCCTTATCCCAAGGCTTTATTTCTCTATTCTGAACACTGATCTCTCCAGTCCCTTCACCATCCCCATCACCCTCCTCCGGATGCCCTCTAATTGATCAATTCCATCTGGCTCTTGAAGAGCAGTGAACTGTCCCCTGGTCACATGACGCCCACCCCAGGAGCACAGGCCTTGATGTAAACATATGGCTCTCTGCTCTGGGCCTGCCAGTCATTTCCACAGAATCTCTGCTCTGGCTCTCTGCGGCTCAGTTTCAAGGACTGTTGTGAGCATTTTAACAAACATGGCAAATGGTCCCCCCTCTCAGAAGACAGCCCATCGATCCTGAGGGGAAATAACCTTGTTATCCATGTGGGTTCTGTTCTGGGGACTCCAGCGGAGAGGCCGCTGCAGCCTGGTTATTAAAGCAAGATGTTTGCCACTTGAAAGCACAGAGGAAAGATCCCATTCCTGGCACCAATTGGACACAGCATTTCCACCCGACATTCCAAAGCATCTTTCTGGCAGCCTTTCCTCTCCCCTCCCTCCAAACAGGGGACAAGCTGAGGGAACAGCGGTAGTCAAACAGTAACAGACATAAATGGGGTTGTTCAGATTGAGTGGGTGGCAAAGACCCCGGCCCAAAACTGACTGGATTTTCAGGAATGGAAGGAAAGGCTCCTAGGCTTCATGCCAAATTCAATCATAGAATTTAGAGCTGGAAGGGTCCTTAGAACAAAGAATTATTTTTTTTAAGTTCATACACTATTAGAGTTGTAAGAGACCTTGGAACATAGAATGTCACTGTTGGAAGGAACTGTAGGCCATGTAAGACAGAGAAAATGGACTATTACAACTGGAAGAGACCTTAGAACACAGAACATGGAAATGTAAAGGATCCTGAGAGTACAGAATGTCAGAAATAGCAGAGGCTAGAGAGATTATCTTGCCCAAACCCCTGCAAGGAAACTGAGGTCCAGAGAGGACCAAAGAGGTCCAAAGGGTTTTGCAAGCCCAAGGCCACACAGTGAGTTTGTGGCATGGTTTATGACTAGAACCCAGTTTTTCTGACTTCAAGTCTGGGTCTTTCTCCACATAGCAGGCTATGGTACTAAAAGTGCCCAATTCTTTCTCTCTCCCCAAATCTGAACATGAAGATTATGGGTAGAAGCATGAAATATGTCCCTTGGGGACCATTTAGCTTTGCTTAGATGAAATCTCAGGCTGAGGGAGAAAGCAACATTAATTGCATTTAACAGAAGCTGCCTTCCTCCATAAACCTTGAAAGAGAATCATTTCATTTGGCAAAAGTGGGATTAGAGAAACACAACACCACTGCACCCATACACAGCATAGGGTTACAAAACACCATCTGAATTAACAGATTAGGAAGTTTCTGAATTTCTAAAGGGCCCAGCCCAGGGGAATTCCCAAACCTTCCTTGCCAGAGCAGACAGGAGACAAGGGTAGAGGCCAATAGGAGCCAGGAGCTATATGAGAGAGAAAGCCTGGGAAGTGGGGGAGGCTGGGGGACACTGGGCCCAGGGGAAGGACACTAGGCCTCCGGTTCTGGCCCCTCCTGACGCTTGCTGTGTGACCTAGAGGGAGTCACTCTACCAGCCCTTCAAGCTCTAACAAACCCTTTCAACTCTACATTCTAACATGTTGTGTCTGAAGGCTTTAATATTTTACATTTTAAGCTTATTTACGGCTTCTAGGTCCAGAAACTCTATCCAAGAGTGATTTCCTTCTTCCTTCACTCACAGCACCCTACTACAGCCATTATGGGCAGCAATTTTAGGATGAGGATAATAACAACAGTAACCTGGCTTTATAGAGTGCTTTAAGGTTAGCAAAGTACATTATGGAGGGAAGGGAGGGAAAGGAAGGGGATAACCATTTAAATGTACTAAGCACTTTAACAAATACCTCACTGGATCCTCACAATGATCCTGGCAGGGAGGTGCTATTATTATTATTATTATTTTACAGATGAGGAAGACAGAGGTTAAGTGACTTGGCCAGAGACACACAGCTGGTGTCTGAGACTGAATTTGAACTCAGGTCTTCTTAATTCCAGATTTGGAGCTCTCTCCACGAGCCACCCACCAACTGCCCTTATTTACACTCTCATCTGATCTTCACAACCACTTTGTGAAATAGGAATCATCCCCATCATTCCCCAAGTATTATCTCCATTTTACAGATGAGCATAACACCTTGCCCATAGCAAGTGCTTAATAAAGTGGAGTGGAGTTTAATTAGAAGATCTGAGGCTCAGACTCAACCCAGGTGTTAATCTGGTAATTAGCAGAGCTGGGACAAAAAGCCAGGTGTCCCAAGGTCAAGACCTTTATGACATCACTACTCCGTTAAATTACTTAGGCAGGCACAGAGAGAAAGGGAACATTCTAGAGTAGCCAGACTTTCTACCAAGGGCAATGGCAATCAGGCTAGTTCTGGGCATGGGAACCCCTGTGTCTAAGCCCATGCCTTCAGCACCTACCCTATCTCTGGTGGAGACCAGCAGCTACTGTGAGGCCAAGAAAATGAAACTGACAAGCTGTCAATGACCTCTTTGATCGGGGATGGTTCAAATCTGGACTCTCAGCAAAGGAGAGGAGGATGGAGGGGCAGAAAGAGGGCTGGGTTTCATGTCAGAGGACCTGTGTTCAAATGCTTGCTGTCTTGGGGGCAGCTAGGTGGCACAGTGGATAGAGCACCGGCCCTGGATTCAGGAGGACCTGAGTTCAAATCTGGCCTCAGACACTTAGCACTTACTAGGTGTGTGACCCTGGGCAAGTCACTTAACCCCAATTGCCTCACCAAAACCAACCAAACAAAAAAAACCCCAAATCCTTGCTGTCTGTTATTGCTTGTGCTCTGGTGAGGAGACCCTTCGGTCTCTCTGGGGCCATGTGTCCTCCTGAGTTAGACTAGATGATCCGTGTGGTTTCTTCCTACTTTAAATTTATAACCCTAGGACTACCATGGTGTGCTAAACTGTGTGTGTGTGTGTGTGTGTGTGTGTGTGTGTGTGTGTGTGTGTGTGTGTGTGTGTAGGGGACAGGGCAAGTATCGTTCCCCCCATTTAACAAGGAGGAAATGCCCCAGGAGCAGCAGCCACCAGCCAGAGGTGACTCACCGAATGTCAGTGGAGACCGGAATCCCAGTCTTTTTGGCCACAACACACTGCTTTCCATGGCAAATATTTCCCCAAATTTAAGCTGTGCATTATGAGGTAAGGGAGGTCAAGGGAGGAATAAGCATTTCAATGTGCTCTTATTCTCCCTATTTGACAGATGAGGAAGACAGAGGCAGACAGAGGTTAAGTGACTTGCCCAGAGTCACACGGCTGGTGTCTGACATCTGTGTAATAAAACTGCTTTCCTCCACAGTCCCTATTCCTCTGGTCACTTGGTTAATAACTCCTAATAAGCGTCACTCTGAGGGAAATGCAGGGATGTCCAGCCCATCACTGACCTTGAAATAAGGAAGGCAGTTATCCCTTCCCACATAAGCCTAACTCTGCTTGGGTCTCAGGAAGGCTGGCGACCCCAGCCCACTTGGAGGTAAGTGTCACAGAATTTCCTGACAGAGGCGGTGTTCATGCCAGAAGTTCCATTCTATGCTTCCTCTCTGCCATGACAGCTCCAAACAGGAGAGGACCCCTCCTCACCTCCCCCCACCCTCCTAGAAGCAGTCCTCTAGAGCCATAAGGAGCCCCAGCAACAGGGGTCCCCAACAGTTCAGAGGTCCTTGTCACCCACTGTTACAAGGTCCCTGCCAGGTCTTGCAATCCCACATTTTATGTTTTAGTATTTGATGCTCCATTCCTTCTGGCTTCACATTTTGCTTTAACACCGTGGCCAGGCTCAAACATTCCATGTCCTAGGTGGGGTTCCTCCCAGCTCTTTTCCAACATCCTCCCTCCTCAGTTTCCAGCCCTAAAATTCTATGTTCCACCGTCCCTTTCAGCTCTGACATCCTGCAATGCTCTAACACGAACCTGTGTATTTGGAAGAGATGGAAGAACAAAACACTTCCCCTCAATGGGATCTGTATCATTCTTTTGGTCTCGTCGTGCATCACACAGACGGCAGGCCATCCCTCAGCTGCTTCCCTTTCTACAAGCATGTCCTCAGAGCCCATTTCTTGCCCCATCCCTTCTCTCTAGCAAAGGCTTTAAAAAACAAAACAGCACCCCCCCAAAAAAACTTCTTTATTAGGCCCTGCCCCCAACATGTCCAAATTACATTGAGTTCAGGTCCCTGTTCCTCAATCGCGCCTTCCTTAGCCTCTAACACCTAAGTCCCTGCTCTGCTCTGGCCAAGTTGCCTCCCTTGGGCTGCCCCAGACCCAAGCTCACAGTCTTCAGACTTCTTCCCCTCCTCCTTCCCTCCTCCTCTCTCCCTGTCCCTTTCTCTCGCTTGAGCAGCTCCTGGCTGCCAGGCAGAGCCCACAACACACTCACAGCTTAGCTCAGCTCCAGCCCCACCATTGGCTGCTCCTGTAGCTGGGCAGGAGAAGCAGCAATTCCCAGGCAAGGGGCTCTGACAGCTGCTGCTTACAGCCCCTGTGCAGGACACACACGTCCACGGGTACAAAGGCACAGGATGAGGCCCTCTAGACTCATGAATATATAACAACATAGAGAAACACTCAAACATACGCTGCCACCTGCCCAGGCCACAGACACACAAACATAGAGTTACATAGGAATACACGCACATTCCATCCACCTACCCTAGACACACAGCTGTACCTGCAGACATATGAACACACACACACACACACACACACATGAAACCAAAGATATTTCCTCACCACACACAAAAAGATCCAAAAAGTAACACCCATACACACAATTATCACAGATATCTAACCATACAGCTATTCCCTTCCAGCTCCCCCCAATAAAAACACACCACCACCCTCTATACATACAATGCAGGCATCCTTTCCACCCTCACTTCCAAAAAAACATTAAAAAAAACATCCTCCCAGGCTTCCCAACAGCCTCAGGTCTTAGCCAGCTAATCCATCAAGCTGCCCTGGTTGATTTTTCTAGGGGAGGAGAGCTCCCCAAAAAAACTATGCTTAGAGGTCATGGCCAGGGTCTCATTTTTGCAACCCCTGACAGACTTCAACCAGCCTCCATGCCTGAAATCCTGAGGTAGATAGATGGGCAAGAGGTAAGTGAGGTAGCCCATCTTGCTGCGCTGGGGCTTTGGCCATGGGAGGGGGTTGGATTCCCACACCTAGAAGCAGCTGGTCAAGTCTAAGTGCTTACCTTACAGTGTTTCCATTTGGGTCTTCCCTCGGAAACATCTCTTGGCTCTCACTGTCATCACCTTGGTATAGTTCCTCATAACCACTTGCCAGGGTCTTCCCATCCCCGCTCAGATCCATCCTTTCCCGGATGCCAGACTAATCTTCCTTATCAAGATAAGAATCGACTCTGGCACCCCACTGCTCAAGAATTTCTGTGGCTCTGCCTGGCATTCAAAGCTCTCTAGAATCTGACACTACTGTACCTTACCAGCTCTATCTCATATTATTCTGCTCCACAGCTCTAGATTCCCACCAGGTTGGACTCCCCCTACTGTGAGCACCTCTACGCCTTTGCTCATGCTATTCCCTAATGCCTACAATACCCTCCTCCCCTGCATCTCTATTTGTTGAATAATGGAAAGGAAGCTAGATCTTAGAACACAATGTTAGAAGGGGAAGGAAACATCAAGATCTTTTAGTTCAATCCATTCACTTAGTGGATAGAGAAACTGAGATCAAAGATGGGATATGACCAACCCAAGGTCACACTGCCAATTAGTGACGAAATCAGGATTAAAACTCAGTTCAGTATTCTCTCCACTACAAACAACAGATTGTTCTACAATGCCCAGCCATCACTCATCCCCACCTGACCTAGAGCTGGCGTCACCCCATTGTATCCAACTATTTCCTTTCCCACTTTCTCCAGCCTGGCTGCCACCTCTGGGCTAGGCAAGCAGCCCAGTGGAGGTCAGCTAGCGGGCTTGGGATCTGGCTCATTCAGTTCAGCCTGGTGCTTATTGTTCCTGAGCTTGGGCAGGAGGAGGGGGGAGGGGAGAAAGACTTGACAGAACACGACTGGAGAGTGACTTCTCCCTCACTTCCCCGCATCCACCTTATCTATGGTGTTTGGCCCTCTCAGAGCTTGATATAGGGCTTTAATTAACAAGTCTAGGTTCTTTCCCTCAACCCTTTCATAATAAGTACAGATATGGGTTATGTCAACATCAACATCAGTTGGAAGGGGTCTTCTTTAACATAAAATGTTGAAGATCTGTCCAACCTCTCCAGGCTAACAAATTAAGCACCCTAGATCTGAACACTAAGTAGACTCCCCCTTCCCCCCATCACCAACCAGGTGCTCTGCTCCCTTCCCAACCAACCTGCCTATGTAAATACACTTCATACACGCAACCAAAGGGGGTTTTTAAAAATCCCAACCCTCCTTTAACCCCTCCAGAACTGGCTAGAGAGAGCTAGCACTTTGTCTCACTCAATCTAGTCTGTATCTGGAACTGCCCCAATTGTGTTTTTCATCTCCAGCTCCATCCTCTACTTAATCAATAACATTTATTGATTACTATGTACCTGATACAAATAAGGAGCAAAAAAGTTCCTGTCCTCAAGAAACTTAAATTCTAATAGGTGAGAAAATATGTATGTAAACAGATACATCCAAGAACCTTGAGAAGTTGAAACAAGGTAACCCTGGAAAAAGTTAATTTCCTCCTCCAAGAAAAACCACACTATCACCTGCCACAAAGTCCACCTCCTACAGGAAGCCTTCCAGATCCAAACAGAAGGCTAATCACACATCTTTCACCCTTCTCATACTGGACTTATACCTCCCCTTCTATACAAATAACATAAACATTATTTTTATTATAGAATCTACTTGCTCAATGTCACGTAGGTAATGTTATTGCTGAGTTGTTTCAGTCGTGTCGGACTCTTCATGATCCCATTTGGGATTTTCTTGACAAAGATACTGGAGTGATTTGACATCTCTTCTCCAGCTCATTTTACAGATGAAGAAACTGAGGCAAACAGCATTAAGTGACTTGCCCACAATCATACAGCTAATCAGTGTCTGAGCCTGGATTTGAACTCAGGCCTTCCTGACACCAGGTTTAGGGTGCCCTTTCCACTGTACCTAGTAGCTGCACTCACATAATAGTTAATAGTTAATAATAGTTAATAGAAAAATCCAGGACTAGAACCCAGATCTCCTGAGTTCAAAGTCATTGTTAGAGACCTTGAAATTTCTGCCTCCTGCCTGCTTTCTCTTTCTATTCTCTACAGGAAGGAAAAGACAAAAGGGCTGTGTACCCCCCCGGGAGGGCTAGGGAAGGTTAGAAATTCTGGATCTGTTGTCCAAAGGGGCAAACAATCCCACTGGTTTAGGCAGCCACAGGCAGGGACCTGGCTGGCAGGCAGATTTAGCCATCATATGCTTGGCTCCTCTAATTAATCTGGACTTATTAGCACAACCTGTCAAGGCCAGAGAAAAAGCGGGATGGGCTGTCCTTGTCTCTGAGGCCTGCAGTGACGCATGCCCAGCCACCAAGCTGCCCTTGGCCCACTAATGAGGAGACAAACAGAGCAGGGGGCTCTGCATCCCATTAATCATAAAATCCTAAAGCCAAGAGGAACTACAACAGTCATCTGGTCTACAGCACCTCTGACAAGTGGTCAGTCAGCCTCTACTTGAAGGCCCCCAGTGATGGGGAACTCACTACCTCCTGATTAGGCTCATTCTATTGGTACAAAATTCTTCCTGATGGTGAACTGAAATCAGCCTTCCTATAATCAAATATCAATGGGCATCATCTGGAATGGCTGGCTCTAGAATCCACAAACCCCATGAGGGTTCATACATCCCATCTCTCCTGCCTACTACTTGTGGGCCCTTGGGGAAGGTGCATTTAAGGTCTCTGGGACTTGATTTCTTGATCTGTAGAAATGAGGTGGTTAGGGGCAGCTAGGTGGCGCAGTGGATAGAGCACCGGCCCTGGAGTCAGGAGTACCTGAGTTCAGATCCGGCCTCAGACACTTGACACTTGCTGGCTGTGTGACCCTGGGCAAGTCACTTAACCCCAGTTGCCTCACTTTAAAAAAAAAAAAAAGAGGTGGTTGGATTAGATCCCCTGAGTTTCGCTTGACTCTTTTAAGATTATGATCCTATAAGCCTAGGTACTAAACAGGGTTCTGGCATGAGGCTGACTGGCCTGGGCATAGATGGGCAGGACAATCCCAACAGTAACAGATTCTTCCCCACCCTCTTCAGTTCTACCTACAAGTAGCCTCTGGGGGCATTGTGAAGCTGCTTCCTTTCTCTGAGCTGTCTGTGAAATGAGGAAGTTGGACTAGATTATTGCTTAGATTTCTTCCTGCTCCAAAGCCTCTGACCTTTTGACATTCCAAGTCAGTGGCACAGCCAAGCCTGAAACCTGTCTCCCGATTCTTTATCCACTGTTCTTGTCATTGCAATAAGTACCCTCCACTGCCCCCTTCACTTAACATGTGAAAAAATAAAGGTCAGGGAGGGGAAGGCATCACACAGGGTTACTGGTTCCCAGGCCTCTGGCTTCACTGCTCAATGGTCCTTCCCCCAGCCCAGCCTTTCCTCCCTGAATTGTGTGTTCCTTTACAACAGTAAGAGGATTTACAGTCTAGAATCCTATAACCACAGAGCTGGAAGGAACCCCAGAGGCCATTTTAATCCAACCCTTTGTACCAGAGATGGATTCATTAAAGTGATAACTCTGTCTCATGCATAGGTCCTTAGGCCCCTCCCAGCTGGGGCTGGGAAGTCATGTGGCTACTCAGAAAGAGCCAGAACTCTTAAATGTATGCTTCTAAGTTCATACCACTGCTCTCATGGCAAGTCATTAATCTCTCTCTGAGCCTCTATGTACTTATCTGTAAAACGGGCATTGTCATCTGCAGCATCTACTCAGCAGGGATCAAATGAGATAGAATACATAAAGCCTTCTGCAAATCTGGATATGCCATAAAAAGTATCTTATTATTATCTTCCCTCTTATGTAGATGAAGAAATCAAGGTTTGGAAAGATTAACTCATTTGTTCAAGAAGACACAGATATTAAGTGGCTGAGCTGGGACTTGAAAACAGGTCTTTTGATTCCAGACCCAATGTTCTTCCCACTACATTGCACTAATATCTGATCCTTAATGAAAACGCTTTTCAGACTTGTAACCTATCCTAGGTCCCACCATGGGAACATATTCTTGGCCCTTGTATGCCCTCCAGAAAGTCAAGTCTAGGAGCTAATGGGGGCCTGAGACCTAAAAGAAGAATGGATCAGCCTCTGGATGACAGTCATCCATGGTTTTATAACTCACAAAGCCCTTTAATATATCACTCCTGTATGATCCTGTGGGTTAGGATCTAGACGAACAAAGGATGATGGTCAGAGCTGGAAGGGACCTTAGAGATGACTGTCTATTTCACCCCCCTTCCATTTTTTTATAAGAAAGGATACCAAGGTACGGAGGGACATAGGAAATCAGTGGCAAAGCTGTTCTTTCTATACCCTGGGGTTCTGGGGAAAGGAGAGAGGATCATAGGATTCAGAGGTAAAAAGACTCAGGGGGATCCTGTCTCCAGACACTGCCCCAATTGGACTCTGGACCAGAGAGGCCTGTTCCCAGTGCTCCTATCACCTACATTCCAGTCAGATTGTACTATTAACCTGTAACCTGATCTCATCCTGTTCACTTTGGGCCACTGTGTATTTATGCAATGCCTAGGAAATACTCCCTTTGAGTCCATTTAAACTCTTCTTTCAAGGCTAAGTTCAAGTACCACTTCCTCCATGAAGCCTTCTTTGATTCCTCACCCTGGGGGAAAAAAAAATCTCCCTTTGCTCCATCACAATTGACCTTATATTATACTTGAGTATATGTTGACCTTCACCTCTTGACTCCTCTAAGACTATAAGTTCCTTGAGAACGAGGACTGAATTGTTTTTCATACTTGTATCTTTTTCATGAGTATTCCAACATTAAGCACATAGCTGGTCATGCTTAAAATATATTTGTATTTAACTGAATTCCAGCAGGGTCGGTTCACCCAGCCCCAACTGACGACAAGATAGATGCCGTTTCTCTTTTTAACTTCCCTCTCGTCCTTATTCCTTGGAAGGGAAAGCTTAGCTCTCCCAAGGAAATATTTGGCTGGGGAATTGGTCCTTTGACCAACAGAGATCTCTATGGTTTTAAGCATGCACTGTATGCCTTTTTACAATTTTCTAACAAGTAATCTATTGTCCTAACTACAGGAAGGGACTGGCCCTTGCAGACAGCACTATAACCACCCTACCATCTAGTTTTCAAGCCCAATCTCTTTTTCTGCAAGGGTTAGCTACATGTATTGGTATAATCACATTTCCACCAATCTGCACACAGTGGAACAGATAATCTTAAACCATGGAGAATCCAAAAACTAGTCTATTTGGCTGTGGAATGCAAGATGTGGTTTTTTTCTAATTTTATTTTTCTCAGGGCAATCTTAGTGAAATGAATTTACCTTCTCTGAGCTCCCTGACAGCGGATGTTCACCTTCAGGGAGAGGGGCTTACCACTGCCTTACAGAACAGTTAGGAATTCTATTTTCTCTGAGAGAGAAGAGACTTCTAACTATTCCTACCTCCCACTCATGGCATGAACTTCAACTATTAATACTGCTGATGGAGCAGTATAATATATAATATATAATATAATATAATATAATATAATATAATATAATATAGTATAATATAGTATAGTATAGTATAATATAGTATAGTATAGTATAGTATAGCATAGCATAATATAGCATAATATAGCATAATATAGCAGTATAGTCTGCTTCAGTAGTTCCAGGGACAGGGAACTCACTACCTTATACTATGTTAGGACATTCATTCATTCTTTTTTTTTTTTTTTTTTTTTTTTGCAGGGCAGTGGGGGTTAAGCCACTTGCCCAGGTTCACACAACTAATAAGTGTCAAGTGTCTGAGGTTTAAACTCAGGTACTCCTGAATCCAGGGCCGGTGCTTTATCCACTGCGCCACCTAGCTGCCCCAGGACATTCATTCTTAAACTGAGCCAAACAAAATCTCCCTCCCTCTAACCTCCATCCCCCTTGATCCTAGTTCTTCCTTTTAGTAAGGCACAAAGACCAAGTCCAATAATCCTACTTTCATGGGACAACCCTTGAAAATAGATACTACGTATCACCATAACCCTGCTCATCCCAAATCTTCTCTTCTCCAGACTGAACATCCTTGGTCCCTTCACATATGACATGGTTTGGAATAACCACACTTGTCTTCCTCCTCTGGATACAGTCTAGCTTGTCAACATCCTTCCTTTTTTTTTTTTTTTTTTGGTGGGGCAAAGAGGGTTAAATGGATTGCCCAGTGTCACACAGCTAGTAAGTGTCAAGTATCTGAGGCCAGATTTGAACTCAGGTCCTCCTGAATCCAGGGCTGGTGGTTTATCCACTGTGCCACCTAGCTGCCCCCCTAGGCTTCAGATGGGGTCTGACTAGGGCAGATGACAGAAAGATTCCCTTCTCTGGGACAATATACTCTTATTACTGCTGCCTGAGAGTGAATTAGAAGAGATACCAACTGAATCACACTGTTGACTCATATCAAACTTTCAGTTCACAAAGAAGTCTTTATAGCCATGCATACATCCATGTTAGTGTTGTCATTCAGTCATTTGATGATTTGTGAGCCCATGGACCATACTGTCCATGAGGTTTATTGGCAAATATACAGGAGTGGTTTGCCATTTCCTTCTCCAGTGGATTAAGGTAAACACAGGCTAAATGACTTGCCCATTGTCACACAGCTAGCAAGTATCCTTATTTGAACTCAGTTCTTCTTGACTCCTAAGCAAACAGAAGGTAAGTGAGCCCAAAGTCACACAGCTATTAAGTGTCTAAGGCCATATTTGAACTCAGGTCTTCCTGACTCCAGGCCCAGCACTGTACTCACTCAACCACCCAGCTGCCATGTATATTATAGAATAATGCAAACTCAGAATGCTCAAAGACAGCTAAGAGCAGAGAGCATTAGCACACAGAATGTTAGAGCAGGAAGGAACCTTAGAGAGCTCCTCGTCCAATCTCCTCATTTTCAATTCAATTCAATAAACATTTATGAAGCGCCTACTCTGAGGAAAACAGATGCCTGAGGATGTGCACTGGTTTGCTCAGGATTCCATTGCAATAATCGACACATGATCCCAAATACGTATTTTTGCTGAATAACCTTGAGAGAACACCAACAGTAATCAAGGCTTAGCATATACATTTAATATATACCATATGAGTGTCCTGTTGCACCTGTCTCCTCTAATCATGTGACTTTACCTAGAGGATTCTGAGTTACTCCCTTTCTCAACCCCCACCCAACACCACCAACTTTCAAGGCTAAAAATAAGCCACAAAGGTTGACTGCCAGGAAGCCTGGCATCCACTCTGCCAAAGATCTGTTGGGCAATGTAAAAAACAAGTCATCTTATCTGACCAAGTTACCATCCTGGAAGGTATTCCGGACTTTGGGGCAACAAATGTGGCTATGGGGAGATGGTTGGTCATTCTTCTCCTGTCTATGAGCATCTCTGGGGCACCCAGAGAACATCATCTCTGCACACAGTATTTATAGGCAAAAGCTCAGCTGAAACCAGACACCCACTCATTTCAGTCCCTTCATGTACAGGCACACAGTTTTATACCTGGATTTTAAGATTCAGGGAAGGAAGGAGACAATCTGGACAAAGTTCATCAACTGCCCCTAAAGACACACATCAAAACCGTTGTGATCTTTTGATTCCACCTGAATCAAGTTTCCCTTGAGTGTCACCAGGAGAAACCTCTCCTCTAGTCTGGGAAAATGGATAGGTCCAATAGAATTGGACCCCTAAATCACATGCCCTGAAAACATCTCTATTGTTTGAAAACAGAATTTACTTCAAAGACAGGCAAAACTGGGAAAACTCGATCAAGAACAATTCACAAATAAAGAGATCCTACCAGAAAGGACCTGGGGGGTAGCTGGGTGGCGAAGTGGATGAAGCACCGGCCCTGGATTCAGGAGTACCTGAGTTCAAATCCGGCCTCAGACACTTGACATTTACTGACCCTGTGTGACCCTGGGCAAATCACTTAACCCCCAAAGCCCCCACAAAAAAAAAAAAAAAAAGAAAAGAAAAAGAAAAAAAAAAAGAAAGGAACCGATGTTGGTTAAATGTCAAGTAGTCCCCACAGTCACTGGGCATTTAACTTGTTTTCAGCTTTTTACCACCAATAATGCTGCTATGAACTTTATATTTGTTTTGTATAAACAGATTTGATTCCACCCATCCCTTCCTGCTTGCAGTGCTAGAGATGTGAGGTGAGTTATGGTGGCATAGAAAAAAGAAATGGAATAGAAGTCAGGAGAGTTTGGTTCTAGCTTCAGGTCTGCCCCTAGTTTGCTCTGTGACTATGGGCAAGTCAATGAATGCCTTTCTCTTGGCCTCAGTTTCTTCATCTATACAAATGGATTAATATCTTTCCCTACCTATTTCACAGTGGTAAGATGAGGCTCATATGACCCAAATGTGATTAAAAGTGCTTTGAAAGGGGGCAGCTAGGTGGCGCAGTGGATAGAGCACCAGCCCTAGATTCAGGAGGACCTGAGTTCAAATTTGGCCTCAGACACTTGACACTTGCTAGCTATGTGACCCTGGGCAAGTCACTTAACCCTCATTGCCCTGCAAAAAAAAGAAAAAAGTACTTTGAAAAAGTACTACATGCTTCACCAATGGAAGAGAGCCCTTATTAACCAGTTCTTAGTGATTAAGGAGTCTTGGAAAAAAGAAGAGTATTTTAATATGGATGGAATGGAGAAGTATGGGTAGGGGAGAATGGCAGTACCACATTTGGCATACAATGGGTATGGAGAGGGGTATGGAGACAGAGAGAGAGGGAGAGGGAGAGAGTGTATATGAACAAGGACCTGATGATATTACCTCCTGCCCCAGTCACCCTAAGGCCTGCTCCTCAAGCAAGTTCTCACAAACAAATCCAAGACTTCCCAGATAGGCAAAGAGAATCTGGACCTGTCCCAATCAATAGACTCCATTCCTGGCTGAAGTCCCACCTCTGCTACTTCTTAGCTGTGTCCCCTTGTACAAATTGCTTCCCCTCTTTAAGCCTCAGTTTCCTCATATGTCAAATAAAAATAATAGAAGAAATTATAAGGATAAAAAGCTGTGGGTTAAGGTTTCCTTTCAGTTAATCAAGTTTACTGTGTGACCTTAGGCAAGTCATTTCTCTGGGCCTCATCAGTAAAATGAAAGGAGCGGATAAAGTGGTCTCCAAGATTTCTTTCAGCTCTGACACTCAGGATCACTAAGGTTGTTCTCATCTTTAATGGTCAGCAATTCTAATTCATGCCAGATTACTTCATACTTCTGTGGGGTGGCCTTGATTGTGAGCAAAGATGGACAAGTCTGGAGGACACACACCACTTAAGACTTTCCTTCCTTGTATGCTCTCCCCACCCCCAGTCTCCTTGTTTTTTAAATATGTGGTCAAGGGGCAGCTAGGTGGCACAGTGGATAGAGCACTGGCCCTGGATTCAGGAGTACCTGAGTTCAAATCTGGCCTCAGACACTTAACACTTACTGGCTGTGTGACCCTGGGCAAGTCACTCAACCCCAATTACCTCACTAAAAAAAATAGAATAAAATAAATATGTGGTCAAGTCCAAGCATGATGGAGAGGAAAGAGCCCTGGACTTTGAGTCACTGGACCTACCTCACAGAGCTGTCATGAACAAAGCATTTTATAAACCTTAAAGTGCTCTAAAAATGGGAGCTGTAATTATTCCTGATGTCTCCCTTCTTACCCTGCCTCCCCACTGCCACACATACTGCTCCATCTAACCTGGTCTCCCCATGCTCCAGACTCTTACCCTCAGTGGGGCTGCTGCCTCCATCCAGGAAGCTAACAGTATCCACACATGCTTCTCCTTCTTAGATTCCATAAGTGGTGAGGAGGAAGGCTAAAGCCCAGATCTACTCTAGGCTAGTGGGCCTGGGGAGCCACAAGGGATCCATCCCATCTGCATTCACAGCTCACTTTAAGAAGAGAGAAAAATGGATGGGATGGGGAAGGGGACATGAGGGAGAATTAAGGAGGGGCCAGCCTCTCCTTGTGCTGCCTGCCCTTAGGCAAACAGAGACTTCCCTTTTGACATCTCCCTCTTTTCTCATGAAAGGGCAACAAGAGCGGGAGAATAGACAAAGCACTACATCTTAGGCCAGAGGAACTGGGTTTGAATCCCGCCTTGGTGGTTATGACTTACATAAATGATGGCCGAGGATTTCCCTTCTCTAACTCAGTTTTGTTCTCTATAAAAGGCGGAGCTGGACTAGATCTTTAAGGCAAGTTCCAATTTTAAATCCTACTATTTGTCCCGATCCTCTATGTGGCCTTGGGTCTCTGATGATGAGTAGAGTGAGATGTAAGCTCGTGGACATGGGGTGGAGAGCAGAACCAGGGGAATTCAGACGGTGGCGGAGAGGGAGGGTGGGTTCCCAAACAGTTCTCTTCCCTTCAAAGCCACAACCCATGGGAACAGAGGGAACAGATAAAAATAGATATGAGCTGTGCTTTGTGAATCCCAAACAGACTCATCTCCCCTAACCCCAACAGTCTCCTGGCCTTCAGGAATGGGTAGTAGAAGCAGCTTGGGAAAGGGCCGGAGGGCACAGCCAAGCCCTCTAACAACAGTCTGTCCCCTTCCCAACCCCAAAACCACTGGGGACAGAGGAATGCTGCCTGTCCCTCCAGGGAAAAGCAAAGGAATGGGAGTGGAATGTTCAGGCAGATCTTCTCCTTAAAAGGACAAGAACCCTTGGTGGGCTCGGAATTATCATCCATGAAGACTTGCTTTACCTTTCAGGGTCCCAGCTTCCACAGCTGTAAAAAGGTGGACCTAGAGGAGATGATCTTTAATGATCCATTGCCATGGTATGTACGTTCCAAGGTCCCTTCTAGCTATAATGGTCCCGGTTCTAGCATTCTAAATTCTACTCTGAGGAAGTGGCATTGTGTAGTGGAGAGAATGGCTAGGCTTGGAGTTAAAAGACCTGGGGCCAGCTAATAAAATTTGCTGTGACAATGGGCCAATCACTTTTATCTTTCTGTCAGTTACTTCAACTAAAAAATGGGAATAATAACACTTGCATTAACCTTCCTCAAAGAACTATTTTGAAGAAAATACTTTCCAAAATTGAAAATGCCATAGAATAGTTAGTATCCCCACACACAATAACAACAATGGATCTTACAGCTCTAACAGTATATGATCTCAGGAGATCAATTCTTAATTTCATTTATCCCTGATGCTCTTCAGACTGAAACAGTAGGGATCGAGAGCAAGAGACTTGGGTTTCAGAACCAACTGTACCACTAACTTACCCTGCAACCTTAGGCAAATCACTTTCCCTCTCTGGACCTCCATATTCTCCTCCACACAACCGAGATAATGACACCTAACCTACCTTCTTCACAGGTACAAGATGAAGCCCAGGTGAGATAAATACATTTGAAAGCACTTTGAAAAAGGCTTTATGCTTTTTCCAAAATAGAAGACAGTGTGATTATGAATCAATTCTTGGTGTCAAGGGAGCCTTTGAAGGAAGGGGAGGGGCAGTGGAGGAGGGTGTTGCAAGGACAGGTCTGAATGCTAATCCACTGGAGAGCTCCTGGTGTATAATATAGACCCTGTTCCCTTAGTTAGCAAAACCAGCCAGAGGCAATACAGGGTATAGAGAAGAGCTCGGCACTTCAAGTAAGAAGACTCTGGGTCACTTACTAGTGCAAATGACCTTAGGTAAGTCATTCACCTCTTCTGGGCTTTGGTTTCCCCATTGGTACTATAAGAGTGATGTCTTTACTACCTACCTCACAGGGCTGCTGTGAGAAGCAAATGAGTTAATGGATGGTTAAGTACTTTGCAGACTTTAGGAAAGCACTCTATAAATTCATTCACTCATTCAGCCATTCATTCATCATTCCTCACCAAGTATTTCATCATTCTAGCTGTATTTCACAACTAGAATGGGCTTTTCAAAAAACATTCAGGGCCACATTTACTTTCTAACATCTACTTTCCTTTCACATTCTGGGGAGAAAATATACATAGCAAAAAACTTTCCATCTCATCCCCCAAGTCATCCTGCAGTCTGAATAATTTCAGGTTTTTAATCAATAGCTGTCAGACTTGTCAAATTACTTTAGGGACCGCAAAGCAATTTTTAAACATTCATAAACCTCGGTAGAACCAGTTAAGTGCCCTGAATTTTAAGAGGAAGAGGCGCCCAAAAACACTGATCAAACAGGATTGTATTCCAGCAAATTAGAAATTAGCTTTTCATGAATCCCCTCCCCAATACTTATCTGGCAATGAGTTCCCAGGCAGTGGAAAATATTCAGCCAGGGAGGTGGGGAGGTGACAGTGATGGGAAAGAAAGAAAAGTATACCCTACTGAGGGGGTGGGAAGGAGGGGCTCAGTTGGGCTCAGTGGTAGGCATTTCATCTCAATCCCTAGCCCTAAACATAATGCCTTGCACATAGTAGGTATTTGTTGGATTAAATTAGATGTGACCTTACCCTTTCATGTTGGCCACATTATCCCTAATCGGTCCAAGCATCCTTTCTTCTTGGCCACCACGCTAGTATAGGCCCTTTACCAGTGGCATAGACAATGGTAATAGCCTTCCAAAAGCTCTTTAGGTCTCATGCTATCTGCCTCTCCCTTCTCCTCAAACCATCCTTCATTCCGATGCCAGAATGATCTTCTTTTCCATAGATTTGGTCATCTCTCTTAAAAGTTCAAACTCCATTGCTTGACATTCAATGTCCTCTGCAGTCTGGTGCCACCCTACCTTTCTGGTCTTGTTTCATATTACTCACTTCCATGTACTTTAGCCTCCAGCCAAACTCATCTATTTTTTCTATTCTCCAAATGGGCCGTGTGCCTTTCAACCTTTGATCTGACTATTCTCTAGGTTGGGATGGATGCCCTCAAATTCTCTCATCTGTAAAATGGGGGATTTGGGTTCAATGATGTTTAAGGTCCCTTTCTAGCTCTAAATCCAATGATCCCTCCCCATCTTTGCCTATTGAATCCCTATTCATCGTTTAAAGTTCAACTTAAATGCCAACTTGATAACTTCCCTCTTATCCCTTTAGACAATAATGACTTTTCCCTTCAGACTTTACAAGGTGCTTTCATTTTGTAAGGCTCTAATATGCTTATTTAACATTTACTATCTGTGTTTTATCCTTCATTTAGACTATGAGTTTCTTGAAGGCAGGGACAATCCCTTATTTCTTCTTGGTGAACAAAGTGCTGGGTACACTGCTGATGCTTAATGAACGTTCAACGTATTGTCTAAAAGTTTGTTTTCTTTCTGGATAAATCCATTCTGGACCTCTCTTTCTCTCTCTGTCTCTTTCTCCCCCTTCATCAATCCATTAAATTCAGCAACTGCTCCCCACCTCTACTGGGTCACCTTATCTATTCACCACACCCCTCCTTTCAAAGATTTAATGTACATTAAAAGCAATTACTAATATGGTTGAGTTCTCTACCCCACTTTCTAGACTACTACTTGAAATCCCCATGTTTATAATTTACCACATAAATCTGTAGGTCTCTCTCCATTAACAAGCACTTTTGGGATTATCAGTTTGTCAACTATGTAGAGGATACACTGAAAGGGGTGAGACAAGTAGATCAGTCAGGAAGCTGTTGCAAAAGTCGGAAGCCAGAACTAGACTTGATGGTCCTTCCAGTGGAAAGAAGACAATGGATATGAGAGATGTTGTAAAGACAGAATCCATCAGAATTGACAACTGACTGGTTATTGGGGGCAAGGGGGGTGATAAAGGAGGGTAAAGAATAAAGGATAGGGGGATAGCTAGGTGGCGCAGTGGATAAAGCATTGGCCTTGGATCCAGGAGAACCTGAGTTCAAATCCAGCCTAAGACACTTGACACTTACTAGCTGTGTGACCTTGGGCAAGTCACTTAACCCTCACTGCCTCACCAAAAAAACAAAAAGAATAAAGGATAGGGGTAGCTAGGTGGCACAGTGGATAGAGCACTGACCCTGGATTCAGGAGGACCTTCAAATCCAGCCTCAGACTCTTGACCCTGGACAAGTCACTTAGCCCCAATTGCCTCACCAAAAAAAAAAGAATAAAGGATAACCTTAAGGTTGGGAACTTGAGTGACCAGAAGAATGATTGATACCCTTCTAAGACATATAAAAGTTGGCAATGAAGGTTCATGTAGAGAAAATGATGACGAATTCCATTTTGGATGCAATGGCTGAGATGCCTATAGGATATCCCGGTGGAGAGGTCTAGCCAGCAGTCAATGCAGGACTAAAGCTAAGGGGAAGAAATAAAGGCTAGAATCATAGAACAGAATTTTCAAATTTATAAAGGGGCCTTGGAACTATGTAACCTTAGGTAAGCCAATCAATGTCTCTGAGCCTTCATTTCCTCATTTGTAAAAAAATAATGAGGTTGGATTGGATGGCTTTTATGAACGTACAGAGAATCCTCTAGTCTAATGACCCTCATTTTACACAGGAGGAAAGTGACTTATTCAAGGTCACAAAATCCCTATTATCAAGCAAATCTCCATCTTATCAAACTTACTAACTGATATAAATGGAGAAAGCTGTGACTCTCCCTGGCACTGCCATATTATAAGCTATAAGAGAAATGCTATAAGAGAAAGTGAAAGGATATTTATTGGGTTCTTGGGGATATATCTTTCCCTACATGATTCCAAATCTTAGGGGACCTGACCTCCCTTTTTAAAATTGCAATTAGCTAATGATCCATATGTAGCAGACAAGCATCCATTGGGGGAGGGAAAGGAAAATACTATTCATGGGGAAACTGGTAAAAGAGAGAAACTTTCAAAAAGAGAGAGAGAGAGAGAGAGAGAGAGAGAGAGAGAGAGAGAGAGAGAGAGAGAGAGAGAGAAACTTAAGAGAAACCAGATCATTTATCCAACAATCAGGAGAAGCTGGTATAATGTGGTCTCAATGGCTGGTTTCTACTTTTTTTTTTTTTTGGTGAGGCAATGGGGGTTAAGTGACTTGCCCAGGGTCACACAGCTAGTGTCAAGTGTCTGAGGTCAGATTTGAACTCAGGTCCTCCTGAATCCAGGGCCACTGCTTTATCCACTGTGCCACCTAGCTGCTCCCAGTTTCTACTCCTTTTTGCTGTTTTCTATTCTCTTTAAGACCTAGTTCTTAACCTCATTGCTCCGCAAAAAAAACCCAAAACCTAGTTCTTAAAGGTGGGGAAGAGACAAGGCCTGGTGGAGCCCTCTGTTTGAAAGATGGGATTGGCTCCTCAGCCGGGTGACCTTTTACACTCCTGACAAGGAGTTTCTTCAATTGTTTCTCCCAAGCTTCAAGAAGGAAGGCTAAAGGAACTGTCCTCCAATGTGGCCTGTATCCATCCAGCTTCTACTATGAGATTGAGGTGGTGGTCCAATAATGGAGAGTGGCATCATGGAAATTAAAAGATGACTTTGCAACAACTCTAACTATCCAAGTGGCTTCCTATCATTAGAAGTCTTCAAACTAAAGCTGAATCACATGTCAAGGATGTTACAAAGGGGATCACTGCTCAAAAAAGGGTTTAAATAGATGACTTCTAAGTTCACCTTTGCATTTTAAGGAATACTGGATTTAGGGTCAGAATCCCTGAATTTGGGGACCCAGCTGGGAAACAAACCTAAGTCTAAGGTGATGGACGGAGCCCTGGACTGAGAATCAGATGAGAACTGGGGTCAAATCCTAGCTCTGCCACTTAGTAGCTGAGTGATAGTGGGCAAGTCTTGTCATTTTCCTGGACCTTAATTTCCTCACATGTAAAATGGAAATGCATCAGTTACATAATGGATTTAGAACAGAAGAGACCTTTAGAGATACTCTTGTCCAACTCATTTATTTCATAGAAACTTAGCCAGGCCAAGATTTGAGCCCTCGAAAATCAAATGAGATAATCAATGTAAATTTATTTGGTATACAGCACTACAAAAATGGAAATTGCTCATTATTGTTATTATTATTATTAAAGTAATGTTGATTTTCCAGTTACCCTGGAAGCTATTGGTTATGTAGTAATTAAATGCTGGAGCTAGCTTTTTTCCAGGACACTGTGAGGTCTCCCTTTCAAGCAGCTCCCAGGTATTCCTTAATTGGGAGCATGGTTTAGAAGAGGGAAAAGTTAGAAGACCTTGCAAACATCTGCATCAACACACAGCTGGGACAGACCAAGCAAGCACCTCCTGGCTCACCCTCGATCTCAGGGATAGGCTATTTCCTCTAACAAAGATTCAACAATATCACAGTGACCTAGTTTTTGACAGTTGTTTCAAATACTTAAGCTGAGGCTCCCAGAGCCGGAGAAACCGCCTTCCCAGAGCCCCCAGCCTGCCAGCATCTGTCCACATCACTTCCTCAACCTCTTCCAGCCAGGAGGTTCTGGGGGCAGACAAGAAAGAGGTGGGGTAGGGATTGAGATTGGGGAGGGGGGGGTGAAGCCTGAGGAAGATGTTGGGGAGAAAGGAGGGAGGAGGGATAATTAGTCAATGTCTAGCTGGAAATCTGCCTTCTTTGTGCCTTGGGGGCAGCTCTGTCTTGTGGCCTTGGCTAGAGACAAATGTCAGCCTGTGCAGTAGAAGGAGGAGGCCTGGCCTAAGTCAAGAGACCTGGGTTCAAAAACTAATTCACTGTGGGATTTCAGGTAAGTCACACCTCCCTGACTCTCTCAAATGTGAGTAAGGGGTGGACAAAGTCACTAAAGTCTTTTCCAACTCTTAACATTCCAAGTTGTAGCATTCTATGAACTTAGTTTCAAAATTCCACCTCCTAAGGCCCCTTCCAGTGCTGACAACCTATGTTCTAATGGCCTTTCTAGCTGACATTCTATGACTTTTTCCCCTAGAAAAACACAAAAACCAAGCATTTAACAAGGCACTGGATTTTTACTCAGCGAATAATGAGGCAGCCAAGCCTTTCAGAACCAGACACTTAGAGCTGGAAGAGTCTTTAGAGATCCTCCAGTCCCTTAGAATACGTCTCCCCTCACACATTCTGGTAGTGTTTTTCTCTCTTAAAAAAATTCCACACACCCCCACCCCTTTCAGTTAGCCTATTTCTAATGATTTCCATATTTTGGCCTAGGTCAGGTCACGGCTACTATTATTTCTCCTTTACTACAAAGGTCTAGGAAATACAATGTTCAGGCCTAGCCTTCAAATAAGGGTAGACCTCCTGGCCTTCAGCACTTAAGTCAGGGCTGGGAAAATCAAGAATTCCAAACCTTTCTTTATAAAGGGAATGGGGAGGAGCCAGAGGTAGGACTGATTTTACAGTGACAACCCTGCCACTAATGATGTGACTTTGGGCAAGTCACTGGCTCTCTCTGTGGCTCAGTTTCCCCATCTACAAAACAAGAAAGTTGTACTACATGATCTTTTCCAGCTCAGATAGTCTTAGTAGATGGTTCTAACATTCTATGTTCTCAGGGTGATTTCTAGCTTTGACAGGCTATGATTCTCTTTTCAAAGGCTATGGAGGCACAGGTGGAATAGTTCTGCCCTGGGGCAATGGTCAAGTTGTCTTTCACCATAAATGCCAACTCCTGGAGACCCTGGAGTCAGGGACTGCATTCCTGTTTCTCTATCTGGCTGTGCCCAGCCCCTGGATTCTGTTAACAAAATCAGTGCAGATGATGCATTTCAGGTGCCAAAGGAGGACAGGGTCCAGCCTGAGGGTGGTGCTCCACAAGATAAGGGGTCGGCAAATAAACTGACAGTCCCCTTATCCCCCTAACCTAAACACACACATTAACCCCGTCCCTGGCCAGACAGCCTTTGCTACTCACCATCACCATCGCTACACTCCGGCTTCCTCCGGCCAGCCCCAGGAGCTGAAGAAACCCAGGCAAAACCATGAGCTACCCAAGGAGGGAAAGGAGGGGAGTCATTCCCAGGCCCCCGATCTGCTGCCTCTCCGTATGGTGCGAGCTGCCACAGGCCGGCTAGGAGCTGCCCGCTGGCCCTTACTAAGCCTTCTCTCCCTCTGGTTCTCAGCAAACCATTCCAGCCCTGTCCACTGGGAACAATCATCGCTAGTTAAACAAAGGCTATATTCTAACTCTATGTAATGTGCTTTTAAAGGGACAGTGTCCCATTCTGGGCTGCTGGGGATTTAAAGGTACAGAGACCTTTTTCTAAGCAAAAGATTGGGAGAAAATAGGAAATATGAAAACCATCACAGTAGAAACTGGAGCCTATGTTCTTCACAACAAGTTTTTAAAGAAAATTAAAAAACAATTTTCATGGGTTCTGAAAGTCCAAAAATGAAATGTTAGGGTTTGAATTGGTGCTGAGTATCTGAGAAGGATGGCAAAATAGTTAGCTTCAATTTATATGCTAGAGACATTCAGCTGGGTTTACCTTGGGATAAACCAAACCTCTCCCATTGGAGGCAGACATACTCACTCACACTTTTTCCATTGGGGGAGGGGGGAGGGAGGAGAGGGGGAAGGAAGAAGGGTTGGTGGTATTTGTGTATGATGAGAGGAAGAATGGCAGAAGGATTCTAGAGGTAAAAGGAAGGTGGAGGAAGAGGGACTAGAAGAAGGAAGATGAGAAAGCTGGGACAAGAAGGGAGGAAGAGATGGGGAAGTAAGGATTAGGAAAAGAAAGGAGCACCAGAAAGAGAAAAACATGCAAGGAAGGGCAAACAAGCCACAAATCCACTTCATATAGGGATTATTTGAAGCAATCATGTTGTTTATAGTCAATAATAGTCAATAAATATTTATTATCTACTGTGGGCTAGACACTGTGCTAAGCCTCAAAAAACCAACCAGACAAACAACAACAAAAAAAGATAGTCCCTGGCTTCAAGGAGCTTTCAATCTAATGGGAAAAGACAACATACAAAAGAAAATAGTAAAGGTAGGGAGAAGAGGGGAAAAGAGACTTAGGAAGGACATGTGCTAGCTAAGAGAATCTGATGGCAATCAAAAAGAGGCATCACTGATACCAGGAAGAACTTCCAAACAACTAAAGCTGTCCAAAAATGGTAAGTACTGTCTTGGAAGTCTTCCACTAGAGTCTGAATGATCACTCACTGGGTATGTTGGAGTAGAGATCCCTTTTGTGTAAGGGATATCTAGGTGGCCAATGAGGTCCCTTCCAACTCTCAAATTCTGTGATTCCAAGAACTAAGAGGAGGAGACAGATTAGGGAGAAGAGGGCAAAGGAAAAGGGAATGAAGGTGTCTATGGAATCACACCATACCTTCCCTTCTGCCCTGCACCCTAGCTGCTTCCTCATGGCCCACACTGGCCCCAAAGCCCCACAGGTTGGCCGAGTCTGAGTGCCAGATGGATTGCTGCTTAAAATGTCTATCCCCCAAAAGTGAAAATGACCATGGTTTTTCTCTGGGCACAGTGACGACTGGGGCTACATAGGTAGTTAATCTGAGTTATCAGAGAAAAGTTCTCTAGTGTTCAGAGGAGCTAGGCCAGAACCTCATAAATTTTGCAAAAACTAAAGACCAGTGTTAAGACTTTCTGGTCTAGCTGACAATGCAAAGCTGGTGACAACATCGGTTCAGGGTGGCAATCAACTTCAAACTGGATAAATATTCAGTTGAATTTTCTGTTTCCAAAAGTTTTTGAAAATGTTCTAGTCTTGTTTTGCATTTATCAATGGTGTCAGAAGGCCATGAGAAATACTAATAATACCCAACTATTATTACTACTACTATTATCATCACCACCACTACCAATAGTTCTCATTTCTCTAACACTTTAAGGTTTACAAACACTTACCTAAAAACCAACCTTGTGGGGTAGGTAGCACAGCTTACTCTATAGCTGTTACTGTTGAGAAAAGTGAGCCATGGGAAGATAGGCAGACATGCACACGAGGTTACACAGCTATTACACAGTTTCAAAAGCTAGATTTGAACCTAGATCTCTTAACATCAAAATGTAGCTATTCTTCCACTACACAACCCCAGTAGTTAAGAGGAGTATAAGTATATTTAAATTAAGAGTAAGGACAGTCTCACGGGTTCAACCATCCCCTGGTTGTAGCATACCCTAATTAAAAGGTTTAGCAGCTTTCAAAGTGAGAATTAACCCTTTGAAAGTTCAATCTACAAGTCCAAACATTGTCAGGTAAACAAATGATTGAATCAATTTCCCTGTCCTGTCACCTACTCACTTACTGTGGAAGTCTATGTGTAGGGTTTTGCCTATTGTCACTAACTCATAATTCAACTGCACTTGAATTGAACTCATTGATATGATGATAAAAAGCTAGCATTTATATAGCACTTCAAATTCTACAAAGCACTGTACATATGTTGTATATCAATTAAACATGCCTAATAAATAGAATTTATAGGTAGTTCACTGAAGTCCAGAGACTGAAGTGACATAATTATAGTCACACAAAAGGCAGTGTCAGGAATTAGAACCCAGGTCCTTGGACTCTAACTTAATCTAGAGATCTTTACATTTTATCACCACACAGGTGGGTCCAGAGGACTCTCTAGTTGCCCTCAAAACTCAGCTCATGTGTAAAGCTCCCTTTAGTTGCTTTTTATATTCTTTGTATATATTTTATCTTCATGTTCTCATGCATTTGTTGTTTTCACCCTACAGAATACAAGGTCCTTGAAGGCAGGAACTTTTTATTTTTGTCTTTGTATCCCCCAAACTAAGCACAGGGCCCAACACACAGTAGGGGGTTTTAAGAAGCAGAAACAGAAGTCAGAGGAAGATAAGGACTGAGATGGGATAAACCAGTGTGTGCTTTGCTGCTGAACTTCCCATCTCCCAGCTGATCCCACTTAGCCCATATGGTAAGAGTCCCCAGGGTTAAGGATATGCTGAGTCTACCCCATCTAAGAGGGATAGTGATTGGGGAAAGGAAGAAAGGCCATTGTGCCCTGGGTTTAGCAGCCTCGGGGAATGAGCTAGTCTGGAGACAGCTGAAAAGTACCTCCCACACCAGGGGAAGAATGAGTATCTCAGAATGAATGCTCTTTTCTGGTGTAGGACCCCATCTAATCGGCACTTGCTCTGGCCAGTCTCTCACTTAGGCTAGAGCCTAGTTTCTTTTTTTTTTTTTTTTTGCGGGGCAATGGGGGTTAAGTGACTAGAGCCTAGTTTCTTAAACTATGGGTCAGGACCCCACATGGGGTTGTGCAACTGAATTTTGGGTTTGTGAAAAATTTGGCAACAGTAAAAGTATACCTATTTTATATACCTATATACTCAGAATTGTGTAAAAATTTCTTAGACGAAAAGAGATGGCATGTGGAAAAAGTTTAAGAAGCCCTGGACTAAAAAAAAAAAAAAAGGAAGCAGCCCTGGATAGAACATAGGATATATGAAAGGAACTGATGTCAAATAATGAGGGCAGAATGAAGAACCTTCACTGCTATGCTGAGTTTTTATTTAATCCAAAAGGCAATAGAGACAATAGGGAGCCATGGAAATTTTTTGTTATGGGGAATGAAATGGTGCTTTTCTCTTTTTCTCTTCAGATTCCAGAAGCTCCTTTTTTCCTTTCCTTTTCTCTCCAGATACTAGAAGCTCAGGGCCCAAGGCATTTGCCATATTTAAGTATCCTGGAAGGAAGTCTTAAATACAAATACCTGTCAAGAGAGGGCTGGAAGTACCATTTCTTTTATTTTTTTTTGTTTGTGGGGTTTTTTTGGGTGAGGCAATTGGGGTTGAGTGACTTGCCCAGGGTCACACAACTAGTAAATGTAAGTGTCTGAGGCTGGATTTGAAATCAGGTTCTCCTGAATCCAGGGCCGGTGCTCTATCCACTGTGCCACCTAGCTGCCCCCTTGTGCCATTTCTTTTAACTCCTACAACTATTAGAATCCTAGAGTATCATAGCTGGAAGGGAGAGGAACTTAAAGACCACCTACCACCTAGTCCAACCTCTACATTTTTAAAGAGAATGAAACTAGGGCCCAGAGAGAAATGACTTTTTCACCATCACACAAGAGTAGAGCTCCCTTGATCCTGAGAACCAGCATCCCTGCCATCATGACACTGTAGCTTACCAAGTCCCTCTCCTCTCTCACCCCATTGTTGTTCTCAGATGTTCCCTTACCTGCATGTGCCAGGATTTGGGGGGGGGGGGGGGCTTCCACCTATCCTGGCCTCTCTGCAAGCTACCAACCTGGTAAAGGCTGGAGGCCCATTGTAGCCTGTTTCTTTGTATATTGTGTTTACAACCTGGACAGGAAGGGCCGTGTCTGGGTGAGCTGAGTGGAGAGGAAGCAACAGGCTCTCCCATCTGAGATGAACAAAGAAATGCTCCAATTGGAGGAAGGATCAGTCTTAAAATTATTGGAGAGGGGGATTGCATGGCTATAATAAAGGGGAGTGTCTGGTTTTGAGAGTACTCTACTTCATTTGCTGTCTTAATTTCTTCATGGGCCGCAAATTCTTCCAACGTGCACATGCCACCAAATCTCTCTTCAAACCTTCGCAGTATGGTCTCTGACCCCATCACTAACCTGAAACTGCTCTCTCAAAGGTTGCCAGTGACCTATTAGTTGCAAAATGTGATGGCCTTTACTTGTTTTCACTCTCCTTGACCCTCTATATAAGCTTTTTTGTGTGTGGGGGTCAATGAGGGTTAAGTGACTTGCCCAGGGTCACACAGCTAGTAAGTGCCAAGTGTCTGAGGCCTGATTTAAACTCAGGTCCTCCTGAATCCAGGGCTGGTGCTTTATCCACTGTGCCACCTAGCTGCCCTCCTTTCTATAGCTTTGAATGCGCTTAACATTTCCCCTATTCCCACCCCAATCCCCTTAGTATTCTCTCATCATTTGGCCTCTGTGACACTGCTCCCTCCTGGTTCTCCTCTTTCCTGAGTATTCCTTTTGGGATTCCTTTGATGGCTCATCCTTTCTCCTTTCACTTCCTACATAAAACTGTGACATCAGCCCTCTTCTCTTT
The DNA here is from genome assembly GCF_019393635.1 of Dromiciops gliroides. Lineage (NCBI taxonomy): Eukaryota > Metazoa > Chordata > Mammalia > Microbiotheria > Microbiotheriidae > Dromiciops > Dromiciops gliroides. Next base: position 384,727,963 of record NC_057862.1, on the reverse strand, counting down.
TTATACTCTCTCCTTAGGAGATACCACTTGCTCCCTAGAGTTATACAATAACCTGTATACAGATGACTCTGATGGCTATATATCTGAACTAGAATATTACCCCCCCTCCCCAAACTTCAGGCTACCAACTCCTACCGTCTGCTGAATGTGTCCATCTGGATGGCCTACTAGCACTTCTAATTCCTCATGTTCCAAGCTGAACTTTACCCCTCCTTGCAATATTCCAATTTCCCATGGTTCCATCATCCTCTTAGTCACCCAAGTTCAAAAATCTTTTTTTTTTTTGCTCTCCCTCAACACCCTCCTCCCACCTGACTATTCAGTCATTTTTTTCAGTCATGTCCAACTCTTCCTGACACTGAGCCAACACCCTCACTTTCTTCCCACCTGACTAGATGGCCAATATCTTTTCCAGCCCTAAATCAATGATCCTATGAAGGAGATTGGACAATCGTGCAGCCTTGGGTTCTAGTATTTGACCACCACTAACTTGGATGACCTTGAGCAAAAACATTTTCCTTGAGCCTCAGTTTCCTCATCTGTTTAAAAAAGTGAGGGAGAGGAGACATAAAACTAAAGACTTTCTAAGAGATCTTCCAATCCTAACAGTCTATGTTGTAAACTACCCTCAATTCCTGATATTTTGGATTTTGATGATCTGAATTTTTCAATTGAGGCTCTCACTGTCACCATCCCTTTGCTCCCCACCTTCAATTCTAGCTCTCTGTGAGCCCACCTCTTATCACGCCTGTTTCTGAACCCCACCTTCCTCCAAGTGAAAACAACCCTACCTACTTCCCTGGCCCTGAGCTAGGCTAGCTCCTTCCTTTCCTAGCAGAAGGCCCTGATGAGTTAGATAAGGCTGTGGGCTAGGCCTCACCAGGCCAGTGGCCCATATCCCTTTGTAGTAAGCAAACAAAACTCCATGGACTTTAAGCATATAGAGTGCCCATCATTCAGTGAAGGCTTGAGGATACAAGAGTTGTCCTGTGCTGTCTCAATCTAAGTCAAGGGGTAGTTTTGTCTTAAGACACTGGATACTGGTCGACCAGTGAGTTTCTAGGTGACATTTGAACTCTTAATGCTTGGATAGGGGTGCACTAAAAGGGGAGCCTGGAGGGAAAGACAACTTCTAGTGCTGAATTTTGACAGGAGCTCTCAGCCCTAGAGACAGTCTTTGCCCTTCCTGGGACCCATGCTCAAGCCTCTGTCAGAAATAACCAGAGCTCAACCCAATAAGCACTGTCTATTGCAGTAGAAATAAGCCAAGCATTCAATTTTGAGTCCAAGGACCTAGGTTAGAGTCCTAGTTTTGCCAATTATTATATGTTTTATCTTGGGCAAGTGACTTGGCAGCCACAATGTTATTCTGCTCTTAAGCTGCATTAAGAGAGAGTTAGTGTTCAGAACGCAGAAGGTGTGTTCTGTCCTGGTCAGACCACATTTAGAAAACCATATTCAGTTCTAGGTTTCACATTTTAAGAAAAACATAAACAAATTTAAGTGTTCCAAGAGGTGGGCGACTGGAGATATGAGGATCAGCAGAAAGAAGAGGGATATATAGAGAAGACTTAGGGTTAAGGGGGGGGGGGGGCGCGACAGTAGCACTGGGAGGGGACATGATAATGTTTTCATGTATGTCAAATATGAAGAACGAGGATTAGACTTATTCTGCTTGAGAATAATGGATAGGGGCAGCTAGGTGGTGCAGTGGATAAAGCACCGGCCCTGAAGTCAGGAGGACCTGAGTTCAAATCCGGCCTCAGACACTTGATACTTATTAGCTGTGTGACCCTGGGCAAGTCACTTAACCCTCACTGCCTTGAAAAAAAAAAAAGAACCAGAAGAAGACTTTCAGCATCTTAAAGTGATTTTCCTCTATGGAGGATTTATGTGAAAATGTGAACAAAAGTTGAGAAGGTGCCCCCCCCCAAAGAGAGAGAATAATGGATAGAGCCTGCAAAAAGGCACGCCAAAATTCAATATAACTTGCAATCAGAGCCGTCTGAAAAGGAAAAGCATTGCCACAGGAAGAAATTATTTTTCTGTTATTGAACATCTTCACATGATTATAAATTTAGAGCTAGAAAGGACTAAAGAAACCATCGTGTCAAATTTCCTAATTTTCCAGATGAGGAAGCTGAGGCACAAAAAGGTTAAGTGACTTGTCCAGGGTCACATAGTTATTAAAGTGTCTAAAGTGAGTTTGAAGGTCTTGGCTCCAAGTCTAGTGCCATTTAGTGGCTGAACACCTTTTAAGCATGTTATTAATGGGAACATTGGTTCAAGTATGTGACTCTGAGGTCTGTAACTCTGAGATTTGAAATCATCTTGCTCCCCTCCACTGGTGGGGGGGGTGGTGTGTGTGTGAGTGAGCGAGAGCGAGACAGAGACAGAGAGACAGAGACAGAGAGACAGAGACAGAGAGGCAGAGATTACTAGACAACTTCTGTGGTCTCTTATTTGTCTTTCTTAATTCCTCTAGGCATGAGCAACCTTTCCCCCAAGGATCTCTAACCCTCTGTCTCTGACAGAACCCAATACTAACCTCAGAAATTCAGAGAAATTTAGAAGATAAAGAGTACTGAGGTGAGCAGTATGGAGGGGTTGAAGTGGGGGGGGGGCGGGGCCAAGATATCTTGACAGTCCCAGTCTTTTGGAAAGAGAGTGGTCCTGGGGGCACTTTGGGGTGGAGTGGGTGGGAAAGTCTTTGGAAACAAATACAATCTAGTTCTTTCTCTAGTCTTTAAGGAAAGATTAGGCTGTGATCCTCTGGGTAAACTCAGCTCTCCGGGAAGCTAATTTTTATGGGTGTTAGAGTCAGTCACATAGAGTCACAGGAATAGAGAAAGGAGAAAATACTGAGAGATGAAGCAGCATACAGAGACAGAGAAGAGACAGGAAAAGACGAAAGCTGGCAGCCAGAAACACCAAGGGAAAAAAACATCTGAGACAGTCAGCTATAGACAGAAACATTCAGTGAAGAGAAGAAGCAGTCAAAGAGGGAAGGAGAGGGAAATGGACAGACTGAGAAATCAGAGAGAAAAGCCAGGCCTGGTCTCCCTGCTCCTCCCATCAGGCACAACAAGCCCAGGCAAGAAATTTAGCAAGCACTAATTCCTCTTTTCTTCCACCAGGGCTAGCCCCCTTGGGGCCCAGGGCCTGTCCTGCTCAAGAGTCTGCCCAGGGACAGCATGGATGGGACCACAACAACCTGAGAATGGAAAAATGGAGGGAAAGAATACTGTGGCCAAGGGAAACCTTTCTTATTGGCCTCCAAACCCCCAAAATAAGCACCCATCCTGTATCCTTTGAAAGATGCTGAGATCTTAATAGTCAAAATTAAGATAATCTATTTATAGTTGCAAGGGACTTTTGAGATTATCCAGCCCCACCTCCTAACTTTATAGATAGAGAAATTAAGGCCCAGAGAGGGAAATGCCTTACTCAAAATCAAAGGGTCAATTGCTGTCCCATCCCCTCTCAAATTACTTTGTATTTACTTTGTCTATATTTTGTATTTACCTCTAAGTGTATGTGATGCTTTCCACACAAACTGCAAGGACTGATTTTTGTCTTTATAACCTCAGCACTGGGTACAGTGGCTGGCATGCAGTAAAAACTTGATAAATTCTCATCACTTGGTTAATCTTAACTCCAAATCTGGTCATCTTTCCAGTGTGCCACACTGACAACTGAATCAAATGTTGATCTAGGTGGCACATACTTGTAAGTGTAAGGCTTTCCTGAAGGGAGTGGCACTTATATAACCAGAAAAATCTACCCGCATCAGGAAGAAAGAAGCAAAACCAAATCAAGTATAGGACTTTGATGTTCTCAGTCCCAGAGGGGGGGAAAAAAAACCCAGGCTCCAACCCATCCCCTCCCTCTTGAACTTTTATTAGTATCTCAATCGATAACATTTTAGGAGTAAACTTTCACTCCTGCAATACTAAACACAAGAGACAGGCTCAGATTATTAAATCTGTCACTGAGACTTGGCATCTGGGAAAGTCAAAAAGAATACAAAGAAAGAGGCTTCAAGTATGGGATTCTGTGCAGGCTAAGCATAATGATAACCAAAAAGAAAATGTATTCATTTTAAAATATAGCAAGCACTTATTATGGGCTATCTGGAAAGGAGGGAGCTACAAGGATCGATAAGACAAGGTTTAAAAATGATAGAATGTCAGAACTGAAGGAATCTGGGAACACAAGATGCTAGAATACAGCATACAGAACATTAGAGCTGGAAGGAACAAGACACCAATGATACAAAACTCGGCCCTAAGATAATACAGATCAATTCCATCACTTAAAATGATGTTGAACAAACTGAAGCCAAAGGAAGGGAAGTCACTTAGCCAAAGCCACTTCCCAATCAAGGTAATTAGTGGCAGTGCAAGACAAGAAAGAACCCAGTACTTCTGAACTCCTGAACTCCACCCTCAAGTCCAAGGCTACCCCTAGCTATTTAATGTTAACCTCTTTGCAGCTTCCCTCACCCACCAAACACTGCTACCTTGTTCTATAGCCGGTCATATGGTTGGGAGAGAGCAACATTTAGTTTCAGTTAAGTGGGGGGGAAAAATCTTTGGGCACAAGATGCTACAACCAGCTGTCAAATCAATTTACTCTTGTGGACATTAATTACCACTTAGACCCTTGGAAACGAACCATTTGAAGCTTCGTGGTAATAGGAACAAATTAAAGTACAGGCAAGAAGTGATACCGCCCCACGCACTTTCTTCCTCCCTCTTCTACTAGCTTTTACTAGCACAAATCTCTCTGGAAGATGTTCACAGATCAGAATATTAGAGCTGAAAGGGACTTAGAGAGCATGTGATCTAGCCCTTTTAATTTTCAAGTGACCAGAAAACTGAGGTCTGGACTGAGGAAGGGATTTATCCAAGGTTATGCTGGGAGTCAAGTGCCAAAGTCAGGGTTAGAATACAGGTCTCCTAACACTTAGCTCAGTACTATTTCCCATATGTCATGTTGTTTCTCTCCACGATCTCGTGAGCTCCTGATAATAATCCTGCTAGCTGGTCAGGACAGGTGTCATTATTTTCAAAATTAATTTCATTATAAACAGGTTCAATAAATGTGAAACAAATGAGGCACAAAAATCAGAAATAAAACCATAAACCTCAGTAATTTTAACATTTTGATTAAAGAAAAAAATAAACTTGAACTGTAAATGCTTATTTTACTCTTTTTCATCCATTCACTTACAAAGTTTTGTTGCTATTTTCAGGGCAAGATGTTGTTAACTCAATTTTGCAGGTGAAGAAAATGATTGTGAAAAATGTAAAGTAATATTATAGAAAATTACCAAATTATAGAGCTGGAGCTCTCTTACAATAGAGTTTCAGAGTTAGAAGGAAACTTAGAAAATAGGGTCATCATAGGATCCTAGATTTATAAACCAGAAGGAAACTATCAACATTCAATCCCTTGACTGTGAAGAAAGAAATTGTGGCCCAGAGTTAAGAGGGTCATATGGAAATATATTGTCAGAACCAGACCCAGACCTTTTTGACCCTTAGTCCACTAAACCACCCTTGACACTCTCCTCAATAGATAACCCAAGTCAATAGAACCATCTATAAGTCATGGCATACTCTTGCTCTCACCTCTACCCCCTTATACTACCCATTGACACTCAGAGACTCTCCCATATGCTTTAGAAAGTGTGTTTACGTACCCTTGGTTAGGTTTAGAACCAGCAGGTGGCAGAGAGGATTTTTCTCCTTTCTACAAAAACTTCATTGGAGCAATGTTTACATATTTGAAAAACAAAAATAAACCAAACAAAACCCTTCCACTACATGACCATGAGAACATTAAAATATTCCTCAGTCGCAATTGAAAACCAGTGGACAATTACAAAGGCCCCCCATTTCAGGTAACATATTCAGGACATCTGAAGAGGGAAAGGAGAGAAAAATCAGGAGGAACAGACTGGCTTAAAAAACAAACAGTGTCATTTGTCCCCTCCATACCCCCACCCCCTCCAAACTGACATAGCACTCCTTTGGCACTTCTGACCGACTCTATCACAAATAACCTCCCTCTTCCCTCTATAGGGGTTCAGGGGCTGGGGGGCGGGGATATTCATCTGGGTGACTTACTGGGTGCAGGCTTATGTTCTGTTCTCAGCTCAGAAGTAATTTTAGCGATCACCAAATCCAAACTCTTCACTTTCCAGATAACGATGATAGCTTTAACAAATGCAAAGCACTTTATCTATGATGACCTGTTAACCCAATTGATCCTCACAAAACCCCCGGTGAAGTAGGTGCTATTATTATCCCCATTTGCAGATGAGGAAACTGAAGCACTAAAAGTTTAAGTGACTTGTCCAAGATCACACAAATTGTCTGAGGGAGAATTTAAACCCAAGTCCAGAAGGGGCAAAGAAATTTGGTCAGGGTCCTACCTAAAACAACTTAGTGGCATAACTTGAATCGGAACTCAGGTTTCCAGATTCCAAGTCAAGTGCTCTTTCCTTCCACCACACAAAACTCCGGAGAGCCCAAATTCCTTCCAACTTGTAACCCTATTTCTAGCTTGAGGGAGCCTCAAAGAGTTAGTTCTGGCCAGATCTAGCCTTCAGCGTAGTTTCAATAATGTTATTTATCTCTATCACAAAGAAATAGTAGAAAATAAATTCCTTCTCCCACCCTCATATTTCTTCCTGAAGCTCTACAAGGGATGCTAGCTTTTTTCTCTTCCTTTGCCACCCAGTTCTTTTTTTTTTTTTGGGGGGGGGGGGGAGTGGGGATTTAGAGATCTTGTAGCCCAAGATCCTCATATTAGGATCAAAGTATGTTACATTCAGAAGATACCATGGAACACTAGAATTTTGAAACTGAAAGAGACTCTACCTAGTATGTGGAATTCTAAGACTGAAAAGGCCCTTAAAACACAGTCAAGGAATCTTAGCCAGATTAGGAAACTGAAGATCAGGGAGGTTAAATGACCAGTTTAAGACAACACAACCAGCAATGGCAGAGCCTTGAAATGACGTCTCCTGACAGTGTTCCATCATCAGACTGCTCCAACAAGTCAGCCTTGCTTTCCCTCTCTTCCATCTGCCTTTAGCCATCTCCCCCCAGCCCCCAATGTGTGGCCTAAAGGGTTTTCCCTGCCGCCTCCCCTCCAAGCTGTAGCTGGAACATCAGGCAGGTCCCCTAACTTGCCTCCACAAGGGTGGGAATAGAGAGTGACATTCCAGAACTGGTTTTCTATCAGTAATCACCACTTCCGCCTTCCTTCCCTTCAGGGGCACAGAGGCTGGGAAAACCTTCGGGTTCTAGAAAAGCAAATACCCCCTGGGTTGATCTGAATTGAGCATTTCTGGGGTCTGGGGAAATGGCATCGCTCCAGATGAAAGGCAAGAGGATGGGCTGCGGTCGAGAGGAACAGGAATAAAACGTCCAAGAGAATGGAACAGTTACGAATGAAACGGAACACACTTCCCCACCCTGGGATGGAAGGGCTGGAGGCAGGACGCGCAGCTGAAGTCCCTGACACGGCAACCTCCAGCCTACTGCCCAGACCCAGGCTTATTTCGGTTGCAGCCGCCCTCCCTCCTAAACGAAAACCGGTTCTTGAGAAGGGGACAGCCACAACTGCCCGACCCCTAGCCTCCCTGCCCAGACTCCCGCAGTCCGGCTTGATCTGATCCAATCTCCCCGCCGCGGGGCTCCGAGGACTCCTCGGAGCGATGGTCCAAACTTAGCGGAAACAAGGGGTGATCTTCTCTAGCCGGGCCGCAATGAACCCAGGCGGTCTCCTCTCCCAGCCCCGCCCTGCCCCTCCTTCCAGACCCCCGGGAAGCGGAGAGCTGGGGGGCGAAGATGGTGAGCGATTCCCGAACCCTGGCCACTCACCCGGCTTCCAGATCCAGGCCTCGGAGAAAAGGCCGGACCAGCCAGCGACGCGCCCATGCCGAGGCCAGCGCCCGGGCCCCCGCCACGCGCTCCGCTCTCCGCAGCCGTGCAGCAACAGAGTTGGGCCAGCTGCCGGAGCTCAGGCCCTACCTGGGCTATGCGCGCTCCTGACGGGCTGCCCCAGAGGCCGGGCCGGCCTCCTCAGCCGCAGGAGCGCGCACGGGGGCGGGGCAGGACTGGGAGTCCCAAACAGACCCAGTTCCTAAAGAAGACTACCACCCACCCGAACGCGAGCCCACACCCGGGTTTACTCCCAAAGGAGTAATTGGATTTGAATTTGCCTCCTGGCAAATTCCCAGTTTAAGCCCAAGGTCCCCCTCCCCAACAAAAGCCTCTAGCTTCTCCCCAGCGCTAGAAAGCTAGGCCTTCAGAATCAAATTCAAGTTCAGATAGGAGTCACAGAAACTTGTAACAAAGAACACAAGAGCTGGAAGGAAGCCTTAAACAATAGCAACAATTTACATTTCTATAGTACTGTAAGGTTTACAAAGGGCTTTCCACACCACTGCCCCGATATGGGGGTATCCCGCAAGGATTCGGGTTCTTTTTTCACTGAGAGGAAAAACCTGAAGCTAGTTCTTTGGGTCCACACGGATCTTTCAACCACCGCCCTATTTTCATTACAACACCTTAGAACCCACAAGGCTGAACACAACACAGAAGCTGCAGACCATCCGTTTAGTGACCGCCGAGTTCTTAACCGAGGGTCTGTGAACTTTTAAAAAAATATATTGTTATAACTTTATTTCAATGTCATTGAATTCCTTTGTAACCCTAAGTATGCATTTGAGAACATTTTTGAGAAGGGAGCTACAGGCTAATAAAGGGAGACAGGACGCACAAACAAAAGGGTCAAGAACACCTCGTGATTCTCCTCAACTCTTATTTAACAGATGAAATTGAGGCTGGGGGTGAGGGGGAAGAGAATGGATTGACTTGCCCAATGTCCTGCAGTGAGCCAATGGCAGATCTGGATTCGGAACCCAGGGCAGGATTCTTTCCACTCCCACACACTCCCTACCCCCTAGTATTGTTGACACCAGTGCATTCCTGGTTTTTCTTGCCACTGCCAGGAAGGCCCAGGGAGGAGTGGGATGTTAGGGGCAGCTGCAGCTGTGGGATGTGGATATACAGACATTCAGTCTTTTGGATGCTTGTAATTCAATTTAGACCACGAGTCACCCCCCCCCCCCAGTTGTCCATGCACCTGCCCTCCTCCTGACCCAAATTACCTGAGTCACATGTACCTAGGGGACCTGCCTTGGCTACTCCATGAAGCAATATTATTTAAGTCCAAAGACTGTTTGGAAATGCAGTCTTAAAAAATTCTACACCTCCCCCCCCCCTTAAAGAAATCTATAATTAAAAGGTCGCACTGGCACATCTGCACACATCTGGAGCAAACTAGCTCTTAGATCTGAACCCTGCTGGTCCCTTTCCTTCTGAGTCAATGTTTTCCTTTGCAGCTTTCCTCTCTGTTTATCTAATATCTTAATAAAACTTCCAAATGGGAGAGAGGGTGAGAAACATTTGGTGTGGCCAAGCAGGCCCATTCCTGAAGGAGTCTTCCTCCCACTTCCCAATATCTCTGGCAGATGGAAGCTTAACAATCTTCCTGCCTCCCAAGGCATCTAGGGCAACAGCTAATAGCATACTGCTATTTCCACCCACCTCCTCTAATCCTCCCCCTCCCCCCAATGTCTAGTAGGGAATCCAGAAAAACTGTTATAACACTTTATCCTAGAGCTGGAAGGGATGATAGAATGAAGAGTGTTAGAATACTGACTATCAGAGTTGAGTGCAATTTCAAAGATTATTTAGTTATTTTATAAGTGAAGAAACTGAGGTCAAGAGGTGAAATAACTTGTCTATCATATGGCTATTAAGGGAGGGATATAGAACTCAGATCTTCTGACTCCCCAGTCTAGAGTCTTATTCCCTAACACTTCCAGAGCCTCTTCACTCTCTCATCCCAATTTGAAGGCTCACAGATGGATGATCCATTTCCCAAATATTGATTTTTACCAATTCCTGGGGTGGCTTTTAAAAAAATATTTTTTGTTGATATATTTCGTTTTTACTTTGCCTTTATTTTCCAAAGCCATCTTTCTTCCCACTCCTTCCCAGCAAGCCACCCCTTGTAACAAAACATTAAAGGGGGGGGAGGGGGAGAAGAGTTGTTGCTAAGGGGAAAGCCACCAACATATCAACTAACCAACATATCAACCAAATCTGGTAGAATATGCAATAGTTTGGTTATTAGTATTCAATTTTGTTAGGTGTTCTTTCCATATATATTGTTGTAGCCATTATGAACATTGTTTTCCCAACTTTGTTCCTATAAATCTTTTCATGCTTCTCTGAATTCTTCATATCTATCTTTTTATGGTGTAATAATAATAATAATAATAATAACCTACCACATTTTAACCACAATTCACTTACCCATTCCCCAATCAACAAATACCAGCTTCGTTTCTAGTTTTCTGCAGCCACAAAATGTGCCACTGTGTGTATTTTTGTAAATATAGTACCTTTCTCTATTTCACCTCTTGGGGGCATAAACCTGGGAATTCACCAATTGATATGTATCCTTGTGTGAGCAACTGAGTTATCCTGAGTTAGCAACAATTTCTCACAAGCAAGTGTATTCTTTTTTTTTTTTTCCCCGGAGCAATGGGGGTTAAGTGACTTGCCCAGGGTCACACAGCTAGTAAGTGTCAAGTGTCTGAGGCCGGATTTGAACTCAGGTACTCCTGAATCCAGGGTCAGTGCTTTATCCACTGTGCCACCTAGCTGTCCCCTAAGTGTATTCTTAAAAGATTTAAAGGTACCTTCCTTATTAGTGACTTCCCCTGAGCTGGGCTATCTGGAAGAAATCCTAAGGGCTTTCAATTAAGACAGATTGGACAGTTACAACATTGAAAAAGAAGTAAGTAGTGGTATAGTGAAAAAGACTCCTCTGGAGTGAAAAGACCTGGGCTTGGATTCAGCGTCTTCTCTTTACTACCTGTATGAGGATTAATCTCTTGACCGCAGTTGCTTTATCTGTACAATGAAGAAAAAGGATTCATTTCTAAGGATCCTAGAAGCTCTAAATATATGTTCTATAAGACCTCTTGGCACAGCTAGGTGCCTCGGTGGACATACTGACCCAAGAGACAGAAGGACCCTACTTCAAATCAGAACCTTAGAAATCTACTGGCTGTATGACCCTGGGTAAGTCACTTAACCCTGTTGGCCTCAACTTCCTCATCTGAAAAATGAGCTGGAGGGGATTTCCAGGGCAGAGCCAAGATGGCAGAGGAAAGGCAGTGAGCTCCTAAACTCACAATCGCCCAAAAAACATCCAAATAACGCCATAGGAAAATGCCTGGAGCAGCAAAACTCACAGAATAATGTGCTGAAATCATGTTGTAACCAAGAATGGCTTGGAAGGTCAGAAGGAGGGAGCTCTGTGCTAATACAGCCCAACCCCACAGTCACCCTGACACAGATCCAGTCCCAGGAAGGCCTCACCAGAAAAGGAGATCCCCAGAGCCTCTGAATCAGCTGAAGCACCAGTGTCGACTGGAACTAAGCTCACAGTCTGGTGAGTGGGCTGAGCCCTGGGCAGGGGAGAGACTACAGGGGTCTATGCTGGTGCTAAGGCAGAACTTGGATTTTACTCCCCTGCTGAGAACCAGGAGGTAGGCTCGAGTGGCAGTGGCCCAGAAAAGGAAGGGGCACAGGCTCATAGCAGCTAACAACCACAACACACAAAGATGGTTGATTAGCAAGTTGGTCTGGGGTTATCTAAGGACCAGGGAACAGGCTGGGCAAGTGAAGAACCTGATTCTCCTTAAATCATACCACCTGGGACTTCTTAAGGTTGGGATACTGAAGCCTGGAAACTGTGCCCCACTTTAAGGAGCTAAAAGGCAAGTAAAAGAAAGGCAAGATGAGCCGACAGAGAAAGGTGAGGACCATAGAAAGTTTCTTCAGTAACAAGGAAGACCAAGGGGCACCCTCGGAGGAAGATGTCAACATCAGGGTCCCTATATCTAAAGCTTCCAAGAAAAATATGAATTGGTCTCAGGCCATAGAGGTGCTCAAAAAAGACTTTGAAGATAAAGTCAACAGCCAGTGACTTTATGAGAAACCAAGACACAATAAAGCAAATCCAAATTAATAAAAAAATAGAGGGCAATGTGAAATATCTTCTGGGAAAAAACTGCTGACATGGAAAATAGGTCCAGGAGAGATCATTTGAAAATTATTGGTCTACCTGAAAACCATGATCAAGGAAAGATCTTAGACATCATCTTCCAAGATATTCTCAGGGAAAATTGCCCTGAAATTCTAAAAGAAGCTGCTAAAATAGAAATTGAAAGAATCCACCGATCACCTCCAGAAAGAGATCCCAAAAGGAAAATTCCTAGGAATATTATAGCCAAATTCCAGAGCTCTCAAGTCAAGGAGAAAATATTGCATGCTGCAAAAAAGAAAGAATTCAAGCACTGTGGAGCCCCAGTCAGGATAGCACAAGATCTAGCAGCTTCTACCTTAAAGGATAGGAGGGCATGGAATATGATATTCCAAAGGGCAAAGGAAATGGGATTACAACCAAGAATCACCTACCCAGCAAAACTCAGCATAATCTTTCAGCGGAAAAAATGGGACTTTAATGAAAAAGAAGACTTTCAGATATTTGTGATGAAAAGACCTGAACTGAATGGCAAATTTGACTTTCAAATACAAGACCCTAGAGAATCATAAAAAATGGGAGCTGGGGGACATACCTGGGGTTGTACAGTGGGCGACTGTCTTGTGTCTGAGGCCAGGTTTTGGCTGGGATCACCCTGGGTCCAGGGGTGATGCTTTTTCCACTGTGTCAGTTAGGGGATGACATCTTTAGGGTTAAATTGAGGGGTGAAGGGAATTCACTGGGGGAGGGGGAAGGGCAGAGGTGAAATCCTACATGAAAGAAACAGGAAAAGGCTTAAGGAGTGGGGGAAGAGATGGGTGAGGAGCAGGGCAGTAAATGAATTTTACACTCATCAGAAAAGGCTCAAAGACCTTAAACTCATCAGAGCTGCCTCAAGGAGGGACTAACAGACACACCCAACTGGGTGGAGTAATCTATTTAATCTGGGCAGTAAATGAGCAGAATTGGCTCAAAGACCTCAATCTCATTAGAACTGGCCCAAGAAGGGAATAATGTACACACTCAATTGGGTGGAATAATCTCTCTAATCCTTCAGGAAAATAGATGGGGAAGGGGATAAAGAGAGGGGGGCAAAAGAAGGGCAGAGTGGGGGAGGGGAAAGACAGAAGCAAATCCCTTTTGAAGAGTGATAGCATGAAAGAAGATGGGTAATAGAATAAATATCATGGGGAAGGGAATAGGATGGAAGGGAAACAGTTAACAATAGTAATCATGAAAAAGAGAAAAGGGGGGAAAATTGTACAAAAAACATTTATAGCAACTCTTGGTGGAGGCTAAGAATTGAGAATCAAGGGAATGTCCATCAATTGAGGAATGATGGAAAAAGCTGTGCTATATGATTGTAGTGGAATGTTCTTGTGCTACAGGAAATGACAAACAGGATGATCCCAGAAAAACCTGGAAAGACTAATGAACACAGATGTATAGTGAAGTGAGCAGAGCTGAGAGGACATTGTGCAGTATTGTTCAATGAGCAATTGTGAATGACTTAACTCTCAGCAGTGCAATGATCCAAGACAATCCCAAGGAACCAATGAGGAAGCTTACTATGCACCCCTATAGAAAGAACTGATAAAAAGAACACTTGCGGATTGTACATATATAACCTGATTGCAATCTTGCGGAGGGGGGAGGAAAGGGAGGGAGAAAAATTTGGAACTCTAAATCTTATGAAAATGAATGTTGAAAACTACCCTTACATTTAACTGGAAAATAAAATAAATGTTGCTGAAAAAAAAATGAGCTGGAGAAGGAAATGGAGAAGAAAGGAAGAATGTATCTTTGCCAAGAAAATTCCAAATGTGATCATGAAGACTTGGGCATATCTGAAACAACTAAACAGCAGCAGAGCCTAAGACCCTTTAAATCTAGTCCCTCTGCAAACCCTTCTGTGACCACAGAGTCTGGAGTAGTAACTATGTCTCCCTCTTCTGAACTGTCTTGTAGTTTATTGCCTTTACTAAGCATTTGGCTACTAAACAGACACTGTATTGCATTATGACATCTTTCCCTCTTGTCATCTTGAAATTTTATATACTTCTTTTATCGTTGCTTTAAACGTTGCAAGGTTTTTGTATTGTCTCAATGAAATTATAATATTGTGACACTGACAAGTTAGCCAGAGGATTTTTTTAAATGTTACCATATTATTTTCCCACTGAGACTCTAAGCTCCATGAGGGCAGAAACCACATCTTATTCATCTTTGCATCCAGCTGGGCCAAGCCCAGCAACATGACCTTACCAAAGTAGCAAAGTCAGCAACTGTTCTCATTTCTATAGTGCTTCCCAGTTTATATAGCAGCATTATGAGGTGAGGAGTACCAGGATTATTATTTCTGTTCTATAGAGAAAGAAGTAGAAGCTTAAGGAGGTTTCAACTGACTTCCAAGGTTATGTACCATTAGAGAAAGGAGTCAAATTCAGATCCCAAATCACAAAATGGAAAGAAATTTGAAAGATCACCTAGTTCAGAAAGAAGTGGCTCAGCAGATAAAGAGTATCAGACTTGGAGGGGGGGAAAAAAGACCTGAGTTCAAATTCTGTCTGATAAGCATAGACAAAGAGGGAAAAAAAATATTTTTTTCCCAGATGGTTTACTTAGAGATCGCAGAGAATCAGGTAAAAAATTAATTGAAACAATTAACAACCCCAGCAAAATTGAAGGATGTAAGACAAACCCATATAAATCATCAGCATTTCTGTATATTACCTATAAAACCCAGCAGGAAGAAATGGAAAGAGAAATTCTGTTTATACAAAATGTATAAAATACTTAAGCATTTACCTGCCAAGACACACACAGAGGAACTATGTGACTATATCTACAAGACCTCTTTACACAAATAGAAACAGATAAAAAATAACCAGAGAAATATCGCTCATGGATAGGCCAAGCTGATATGATTTTTTTAAATGACAATTATGCAATCCCATACCAATAAAACTATGAACATACTACTTTATAGGGCTAGGGAAAAGAAAAAAAACAATGAAATTCATATGGAGAAGTAATATATCAAGAATCTCAAAGGAGGGGGCAGCTAGGTAGCGTAGTGGATAAAACACAGGCCCTGAATTCAGGAGGACCTGAGTTCAAATCCAGCCTCAGACACTTGACACTTACTAGCAGCTAGTACTAGTGACCCTGGGCAAGTCACGGAACCCTCATTGCCCCACCAAAAAAACAGAAAAGAAAAGAAAAAGAAAAGAATCTCAAGGGAAATAATGGAGGGGGGAGGGGCAGGGAGGATAGGTCCCTAGCAGTGTTGTTGCTGCTGTTTTTCAGTTGTCTTTAACTCTTCATGACCCCGTGGAACATCTAGTCCATGGGGCTTTCTTGGCAAAGCTATTGGAGTGGTTCCTTCTCCAGTGTACTAAGGAAAACAGAAGTTAAGTGACATACTCAGGTTCACATAGCTAGTAAGTACCTGAGTCGGAATTTGAACTCAGGTCTTCCTCACTCCAGGTTCAGTACTCTACCTGCTGTTACTCCTCCTAACAATAAAGGATCTCAAATATTACTACAAAGCAGTAATCATCAAACTGATTTGGTACTGCTTACGAAGCACAACCAGTGGAACAGATTCAGGGAAACAATATAAAGAAGCAAATAAGCACAGTGGTCTAGAGATAACTCCCAGCTATTGGAATAGGAATATGTGACAAAAACTGCAGAAAAAAAGACAAGAAGCATTCTGGCAGAAATTACACCAATAAATCATATACATACCAAAAGAAGCTCCAAATGTGTACTTGACTTAGATATAAAGGGTGACAGCCTAAACAAATTAGAGAAACATGGAAATTACCTGTCAGATCTAGGGATGGGGGAAAGTGCATGACCAAAGTACAAACAAAACCAATGTAGTTAAGATTAGAAGGAAAAAAACAATCTTTGCAGCAAGCAAGTTTCTCTGATAAAGTTCTCATTTCTAAAATGTATAGGAAATTGATTGCCTTTATAAGAGAAATTTGACGTAAAAGCCATGGCAACCCATTTCCTGTTTTCCTTCTAATTTTGGCTGCATTAGTTTTGTTTGTGCAAAAGCTTTTTAATTTCATGTGACCTAAATTATCTATTTTACTTCCCATGATCTCTCTTGTTTGGTCATAAACCTTTCACTTATCCATAGATTAATAGGTACATTTTTCCATGTTCCTCTAAGTTACTGATATCACCCTTCATGTCTAAGTAATTTATCCATTTTGACCTTATCTTGGTATACAGTGTGAGATATTGGTTGGTCTAGACATTCTTGAGAGGAATTTGGAATCATACCCCAAAAGTTAATAAACTGTGCTTAACCTTTCACCACTACTAGGCCTTTACTCCAAAGACATTTTTTTTAAAGAGAGAAAAAGAACTATTTGTACAAAAAGATTTTTAGCAGCTCTTTTGGTAGCTGGAAATTAAGGGAGTGCCCATCAATTATGGAATGGCTGAACAAATTATGGTATATGAAAACGATGGAATACTCTTGTGCAATGAAGTAAGCAAAGCCAGAACTATTTATATAATAACAACAATATTATAAAGACAAACAACTTTGAAAGACTTTAATGAACACAACGACCAATCACAATTCCAGAGGACTCACAATTCCTGCTACCCACATCCTAACAGAGAGCTAATGATCTCAGGGTAACAAAAAACATATATGTATATATGTGTATATAGATATATAGACATGTATGTGTGTATATGTGTGTTTATATTTGAAGAGGCCAATGGAGATGAATGTTTTGCTTGACAATACATTTTTGGCATGAGGTTTTTCTCTTTCTTTTTTCTTTCCTTTCTTCCTTCCTTCCTTCCTTCTTTTCTTTCTTTCTTTTTTTTTTGGAGGCAATTGGGGTTAAGTGAATTGCCCAGGGTCACACAGCTAGTCCAGGGCCAGTGCTCTATCCACTGTGTCACCTAGCTGCCCCTTTTCTTTCTTTTTTTTTTTTCAATAGGGGTAGGAAGGAGAGAAGGTGAACTTTTGTTCATTGAAAAAATTAAATTAAATCAAAATAAATTCTGCTTGTAACACCCATGTGACCCTGGGAAAGTCATGTAACTTCTCAGCCTCAGTTTCCTCATTTGTAGAATGTGGATAATAATAGCATCTCCCTCACAGAGTTGTTATGGAGATCACATGAGATAATATATGCAAGATGCTTTGCAAACCTTAAAGTATCATATAAATATTACTGTTCTACTTATTATTATTAATAGACAGGGAGACAATCTGATCAAGATGAAGATTCACTCTTCTCATAGGTGCCTAATTATGAAGGGACAACATAGCAGGATGAAACTAGGATAAACTTAGTTGTTCAGTTTGACTTGAATAGAGCATGGATGAAGGAGACTGCAGAAGACCTTGAACATTGTGCTAAAGGTGTCTACTTTTTTAATAGCAGTATTACTACTGTATGAATTATGATGATTATAATAGCTCACATTTAAGGTTTTTGAGAGATAGCTATTATAAATATAGTAGTGCTCAATGAAATTGAGGCTCAGAGAGGTGGGAGTGACCATGTTCATACAGCTAGCAAGTTTCAGAACCATGATTCAGACCCAAATCTAATTCAAATCCCAGTATTTTTCTCAACACTACCATGCTTCTTACCTTACTCTCTGACAAAAAGTTTACTTCATATATTATTTTTAAGGTTTAGAATATTCCTTTCATCACAATTACCTGGTGAGGCAAGGGTGATTAGATATACATTTTAAAGATGAGAAAACAGTCTGAGAAGTTAAGTGACATGCCCAAGAGAGAGTAGCAGAACTGGAATTTGACCAAGGTCTCCTGATTTCTGAGCACATTCTATTGGGGGCATACAGCATGAAAAGAACTAGGTGCATATAATATGTATACAAAATAGATGAAAAATAATCTCAAAGGGGAAGGCAGTAGCAACTAGAGGAGATCAGAAAGACACATAATTCCAAATGGCTTGCTAAAATGGCCATACCAATTTACAAGTCTACCAAAAATGTAATAGTGTGCCTAATCCTGTCTTTGGTCCCATCTTTGACAGGAAGTCTTTCTCCATTCCTCTTAATTCTAGTGCCTTCCCTCTGTTAATTATTTCTTTTTTTTTTTTTTTAGTGAGGCAATTGGGGTTAAGTGACTTGCCCAGGGTCACACAGCTAGTAAGCGTTAAGTGTCTGAGGCAGGATTTGAACTCAGGTACTCCTGACTCCAGGGCCGGTGCTCTATCCACTGCGCCATCTAGCTGCCCCCTGTTAATTATTTCTTACTTATACTGTATACAACTTTCTTTATATGTATTTGTTTACATGCTTTCTCCTCCATTATATTATAAACTCCTTGAGGGCAAGAACTGTCTTTTGCAACTTTTTGTATTCCCAGCACTTAGCACAGTGCCTGGCACATAGTAGGCACTTAACAAATGTTTACTGATTTATTGGCTTCTTTGCCAATTTGCTGGGTGTGAAGCAAAATGTCACAGTTTCGATTTTGCATTTCTTTTACTGTTAGTGATTTGGAACATTTTTTCATATGGTTGTTAATAGTTTGTAAGTCTTTTTTTTTTTTTTTGAGAATGGTTAGTTCCTATCTTTTGACCATTTAGTTACTGCAGAATGGCTTTTGGTATCATATGTTCCAGTCGGCTATCTTTCTATTATTGGTACCAAACCCTTATCTGAGTGATTTGATGCAAGGATCAACAAGCATTTATTAAGTACTTGGTATGTGCTAAACTCTGGTTATACAGAGAAAATCAAAAATGGTCTTGACCTTTAGGTCAAATGGACATTTCATTACCCCACAATTATCCCCGCCCCCCCCCCCTTACCACCACCCCCCCACCCCAAGTAAATGTTTGTTGAATTAAATCAACTTATCCACCTAGAAGGACAAGACAGTGTTTGCCATGGAGCTGGTCCGACTGACTGCAGCAGCTACAGTAGGAACCATGACAGATGGAGAGATGTGGGAGGGATAGAGGAAGGGAGTTATTCAAGCTTATTAAATCCACTTCTTAGAAATTGAATTTACTGTAGTTATTTCTTTGCTTCTTTTACCCACTTCCTATTCTTTTCTCTGCAGAACACTTTTCACTACTACCACTACTAGTTATAACTTTATTCCCTGTCCTAAGTCCTGGCAATGGGGTTCAGAGAACTCCATGGGAATTTCACCAACAGAAGCAGTTGGAACAACTCCAGCCCACATGTGTGGGAATACAAATGAACAGATAGAGGGTGGTTAGAACAAATGAAAAAGAATCTGCACTTGCAATGCCTGGGGAGAATGAAGAGCAATTGGAAAGAATTTCTGGGGAGGCATATTTTGGCTCAGTATAAGGAAGGACTTTCCAACAATCACTGCTGCCTATCAATGAAATGGGCTACCTTGCAAGATAGTGAGTTCCTTGTTGCTTGAAATGTCTAAGCAGAAGTAGTTAGACTAGATGCCCTTTTAATTTATATGAATACCTGAGGGAGAAAGTGTTGATGGCAGGTAATGAGACCTGCAGGAGTGAAGTCAGCAGTCTGTAGGCAAGAGCACTCAGATATTCCCTTTGGGGGTCAGCCCTCGGCCTATTAGAGAACTGGATGTGTTGGGGATTGGTAACTACTCAGGGAGGAACCTGTGCCAGTTGCTACTGTAGTAGACAGGTTGTAAAGTAAAACAAGGACAGATATATTTCTCTACTTTCTTCTTCATTTCAGGGCAGCCATCATCATTTAGCAGATGCAAGAGTTAATTTACAGTCATTTTGGTATCAAGAAAACATTTTTTAAATCCTCCTGAGAACCTCCCAGGAGCCTTTGCCCACTTGATACCCAACTTCATGTTATCAAGAAAATGGCAGCTAAGAAATTTCCTTCATGACCACAGCCAACTCTCATTTTAGAAAGAAGACTAAGGCCCAGAGAGGTAATGTAGTAGAAAGAGGCAGATGGGGAGACGGGAGACCTGGGCTCTAGTTTTACTTCCACCACTTATTAGCTGTGCTAATGTGATTAATTTGATTAATATTCTGAGTTTCGGCTTCCTCGTTTGTAAAATGAAAATAACACCTCCTATATTTATCTCACAGGAGTGGTGTGAAAGCACTTTGTAAACCATAAGGCAATATAAGAATTATTGCTAGCTACCATCATCCAAAGGGTCTGGATTAAATGATGGCTAAGGTCCTAAAAGTAAGAATAATGTTTTGTTTTTTGTTTTGTTTTCGTGGGGCAATGAGGGTTAAATGACTTGGCCAGGGTCACACAGCTAGTAAATGTCAAGTGTCTGAGGCTGGATTTGAACTCAGGTCCTCCTGAATCCAGGGTCAGTGCTTTATCCACTGCGCCACCTAGCTGCCCCCAAGAATAATGTTTTAAACCTCAAAGTTCTAAGCAACCTTTGAGCTCTAATATTTGATGATCTTAATTTCCATCTAGCTTAGATAGTCTGTGTTTTAAGGTTTCTTCCATCTCTAGCATTTTATGTATCAAGGTACCTTCTAGTTCTAACATTTTATGTTCTAAGTTCCCTTCCAGTTCTAACATTCTATAGTCTGTTTCTCACATTCTTTGTTCTAAAATTGTTTACAGTTCTCACATTGTATAGTCTGTAAAAAATGTTCCTGTTTCTGTTATTGTTAGTACAAAACAGGTGCTTCACTGACCACTGGAGCTGTTTCCCAAGACTGGCCTCCTCCAGCATCCTGGATAGAACCACTTTCTAAGCACTGAAGAAGAAAATATTAACCCTAAGTCTCACAAAGACAACATCAAAAACACATCTGGTGACTTACCATCTCTACACCAAGGCCCAGCTGTCTTTAAGACTCCAGCATTGGGCTTGTCAGTGTCAGTGGACATCTCCAAAGTCCATCTGTGCCTCACTTGGTACATTCTAAGACCACATTGGCTGCATGTTTACCAGCAGAATGTGCTGTCAAAAAGGCTTTGTTGGCAGCCAGATGGATGACAGAGCTTTGCCAATGACAGATTTCACTCCAGTGGCAGTTAGCACTAGGCCCCTTGTGACTCTGGCTACCATGTTTACTCAGAGAGTAGGTACCGATATGGAATTAATTGGTGGGCTTGGCAGCACAGTGCCTGGAGAGAGACGGTGGGCGATGGTGTTGGGAGAAAAACAGCTGAGCACAGCAAATATATCCCAGTGACCCAATTCCGTTCCATTCTGTCTTCTTAAAAATAATTGAATTTAAATGAATAGATTTCACATGTTCCCTCTGGCTTAGAGTGGGAGGGGGGTTATAGGGAGGATGGGGGAAGGGGGGGGAGTTTCCTGAGTTTAGCATTGGCAGATTTTTTTTTAAAGTCATTTTGCTCAGAAAAGCGTCATTCCTTTTTTTCCTCCTGTGGCCAGTGGGATGGAAGATAGTGGAGAGGTAATGGGGGCTCTGCAGTGAGCTTTGTTGCTGATACCAGAGAAAGCCAGGTTATTGGATTGTTTGTTTTCTCATAGGAGTAAGGAAAGAGAGGGAGAGAGATGAACACAGAGGGAGGGAGGAGAGAAGCAGAGGTTAAGAACTAATAGGGATATCAATCCACTTGGCCTCTCCCTCTTTCAGAAGCTTGGACAGAACACAGTCTGACTCTACAGAATTAGAACTAAGGGTTTCTATGATGTAGAGATAAAGATAGCATGCTTCTTAGGCATGGGCAATGGCTAGTGCAAAGGCCCAGAGATGGAAGATAGAATGCCACGTGTGAGAAATAGTAAGAAGGCCAGTTTGGCCACACTGGAGAGTGCCAGATAACGAATAATGTATGAGGAGGCTAGAAAAGCAGTCTGGAGTCAGGTTGTAAAGGTCTTTAAAAGCCAACTAGAGGAGTTTATATTTGATCCTAGAGGCAATAGGGAGCCACTGGATTTTATTAAGTAGGGGAATGAAATGTTCAGACCTGTGGTTAAAGGAAATCACTTTGGCAGTGATGTGGAGGAGGTATTGGGATGAAGACATACTTTAAAAAGGGAAACCAGTTAGGGGGCCATTGCAAAAGTCCTGGTGAAAGGTAATGAGAGCTTGAACCAAGATGGTAGCTATGTGAGTAGTGAGGAGATAGCTATGAGAACTTTTGTAGAAGTATAAATGGCAAGATTTGTCAAGGGATAATATGAGAATTTAGGGATAACAACAAGGTTACAGACTTGGAAGATCTGAAGGATGGGATGCTCTCAAAGGAAATTGAGAAGTTAAAATTCTAGCTATGATGTCTAAAATCTAATGAGTGGTCACCTTAAATTAGAAGCTTTAGCAAGAGTTTAGACTTTTAAGTATTTATTAAAGTGCATCAGAAGTTGGTGAGGAGAGAGAGAGAGGTAAAAATCAAACTTTATCTCACTATGTGACCCCAGCATCCACCTCCCCAAGCCGAGGTCAGGAACTGAAAGGCCTCGCCTCAGCAGCTTCTCCCAGAACCTCTTGTGAAACAGGAAACAGGGCCACACACACACACACACACACACACACACACACACACACACACACACACTCACACCTCCAAGCTAATTAGCTGGTAACTTTGATTGACACAACCAACAGGCAGTAACTTCTGAATGCTAAAGTCACATGGTTTCCAAGTCACATGCTTTCTCCTCATGGCAATATCTTTCTCAACAGGTTGGTAGCACTCTAAATCTCACAGTTCCCACCACTCCACCCCATGCTTCATGCGAAGAAACATGGTTTCCTCACATGAAGCAATAACATTACAGATGCCTATGACTAACAAAGTAAAGGGAATGAAAAGAGAGAAAAAGAAATTGAGTGACGCATTGACAACGGCTAAAGGGGGCACTCCCCTATTAGCAGATGGACATTAGAAACAGAAATACTAAAGGGATACTCCCCTTCAGTAAGTGGACATTATCAACAGTGTATAGAATGTGGAAAAGGAAAACAGGAAAATGTCCATTTAAGTCTTTGGAAGTCTTTTCTCAGATGATTCTTGGGATGTCCTCTGGGTGTAGTCATGGAATGAAAGTCTTTTCAGGTATTTCACATGCTGGTAATCAGCCAGGAAAATTTCCTACAAAATTGAGCTTAACACAACTTTAAATAGCTTTGCCAATAATCAAATCAAACAATGAGAGTTCTCAAAAAACACATGTCTAAGGATCTCACATTAAAAAGAGGGTTGGGTTTTGGACATGTTGAATTTAATATGTCTATCAGATATCAAATTTGAAATGTCGGATAGGTCTTTGGTGATGTGAGCTTGGGACTCAGGAGATTGGAGTTTGGTATATAGATCTAAATATCATCTGAATAGAGGTGATGGTTATATCTTTAGGAATTGATATGGTCACTAAGCAATAAAGTATAGAGAAAAATTAGAAAAACATTCATGCCAGAGCCTTGAGCTATACCAAGATTTAGGAGGCATGACAGAGATGATATAATAATACAGGAAACTGAGAAGGAACAGACAAATAGGAAGAGAACCAGGAGAAAATAATGTTAAAAAAAAAAAAAAACCAGGGAAGAGAGAGTATCCAGGAGTATAGAGTGGTGGTTGACATTGCAAATTGCTGCAGAAAAGTCAAAAAGGATAAGCATCAAAAAAGGTCATCCCTTTAGGCAATGAAGACATCACTGATATATATGGAGAAAGTAGTTTCAGTTGAGTTATGAGGTTGCAAACCAGGTTGCAAAGGGTTGAAAAGAGAGTGAAGGCATATAGATAGGAAGTTAGTTAACATAAATTAGTACCAATAAGCTTGGTTGTGTGACTTCCTCTAGTTCTGTTTAGTAGCAAGTGAGTGTAAGTGGAGGAGGCAAATAGTGGGAGTAATCCAGAATAGGGATTTGGAGAGGCATGAGAACAAAGGATAAAGAATTTGAGAATAAGGGAAGGGATGGAGATTAGGAAGAGAGGAATATGAATAGTACATGAATGTAATGGAATATTTTTGTGCCATAAGAAATAGTGAATATAAAACATTCAGAGAAGCATGGGAAGAATTACATGAACTGATGCAGAATGAATTCAGTAACCCGGAAAAATAAGAGAAGAAATGACTACAAACAATTTAAATGCAAAAAAAACAACAAAATATGAAAATGAACACTATAATTACAATGTCCAGGCTTGACCAACCTTTGCAGAGGTGGGTGACAATGCAGAGATGGGATAAAGAATATTATATAAATTTTCATACTTGTTGATGTGTTGGTTAGTTTTGCTAATCTGCTTTTGCAAAATCAGGTAGGGGCTATAGCTATTAAAAATTAAAAATTATGGGGCAGCTAGGTGGCGCAGTGGATAGAGCACTGGCCCTGGATTCAGAAGGACCTGAGTTCAAATCCGGCCTCAGAGCCTTGACACGTACTAGCTGTGTGACCCTGGGCAAGTTACTTAACCCCAATTGCCTCACACACAAAAAAAAAACATTAAAAAAAATTTTAAATTATGAAAGGAAAGAAAATAATCAGTGATTTGGTAGGAGACTTGGGTTCCAGGCATGGCTGTGTGTAAGTTTAGGAAGCTTACTCCTATCTGTAAAATGAGGAAGTTAAATTAGATAATTTTTAAAGTCCCTTCTAGCCCAGATATTCCATGATTCTATGAAGGTCAAAATGACATAACACTAATAAATAATATTTCCATGACAATTTTAAAATGTTAAAAAGCACTTTTTTCACTACTGTGAGTATTGTTATTCCTACTTTATAGATGCAGAAACTGAGGCTCATAAAGGAGAAATTAATTGGCCAACATCCTACACTTAATAAGTGGGAGGAGAAGCACCTGATCCCAGATTTTCTGACATCAAATTTATCATTTTTTCTCCTCTAACACTTTGCCTCCCTAGGGTAGAAGTCAGAAGCTTAAAAGGGGAGGTGGAATGGGGTAAATTACATGACATGAAAAGGTGCAAAAAACCTAGTACAATAGTGGAAAAGAAGGGAGAGGTGAGCATTGTTTCAACCTTACTCTCATTGGATTTGGCTCAAAAAGGGAATAACATATACACTCATTTCGATAAAGAAATTTAGAAGTCAGGGGCTTAGTATTTGTGTTCAAAAACTAATTCTATGTGACCTCGACTTTGAGCTAAAGTTCACCTCTCTGGACCTCAGTTCACTCATTTTTCAAATGGGGATGATAACCCCTGCCCTAACTATTTCACAGGACTATGTGAGCTATTATTAAATAAGGTAATAGATGGAAAGCACTTGGTAATTGTAAAGTGATAAGTAACTGTGAGCTGGGGGAAAAAAAAACAACTGGAATTGCTTTGAGGCCTTCAGGAAAAGCAATAACCATAAAATGACAAGACTCACAATAGCTGAGATAATGACACATGTAATTTAATAAAAGTTCCCCCAGGAGAGGAAAAAAGAGACTATGTCAAGAGCCTAAGGCTTCCTCAATAGCACCACAGACTCAAGCTTTTAACCAATGCCCAGAGTTGCAATAGAATGAGCCCTGACCTAAATGTCAGTAGATCTGATTTCCCAATTTCCAGCTCTACCATTATTAATTGTGTGACTCTGAGCAAGTAATTTCCTCTCATTGGACCTCACCTTCCTTATCTGTGAAATGGAGATAATGATGCCAACTGTCAGCTTCATAGGATAGTTGTAAAACCCCACTGAGACAATGTCCATAAAGGGTTTTTATAAACATAAAATAGTGCAAAAATGTGAATATTTGTTCTTGTTTAAGAACAGCATTTATGCCCTAATCCCTGAAAGTTTATCTGGGATAAATTTGCTGTTAAAAATGAGAGTAGATCAGCCAGTTGAACCTGGGCTCCTTCCACATAGGCCACAAAGAAAAAACATTTAAATCAACACTGGAGAATGGAGCAGCAATGCAGTTAATCCCAAAGTGAAAAAAACTCAACCCCTGAGAACAATCTAAAAGAGAAAATCTCCCCAAATTATAGACAGTCCTAAAGTCATTTTATCACCAATATGCCTGCTAAGCAAGTTACTCACCTTTTCTGGTTCTTAGTTTTCTCCTCTATAAAATAGGTATACTGGACCACATGATCTCTCAGGTTTTTTGCCAGTTCTGACAATCCATGTTCTAGTTGGCACTTAATAACTGTTAGCTTTTTGATTGTTTCCAATATTCCACATTCTAAATGTTCTTCGAGTTCTAACACTCTGTGTCCTATCTGGTAACTTTCTGTTGTTAATGAGGCTCCCTTCAAAGCTCTAACTTGATCTGTGCTCTGTGCTCTGTGTTCTAATCTGTAACATTCTAAGATCCCTTTCCAGCCTTAACATCATGTGTTCTTACAATCTAAGTTTTCTTTTGTAGCATTCTGTGTCCTAAGGCTCCTTCAAACTCCAACATGCTAGGATTCTAAGTAGGCTTCTATCTCCATCCCCTGGAGTTTTCTAGTTGAGAGACACTGCTGCATACAGAGCTGAGCATCTCCAAACCAGCTTGCTGTTGAGGGCACAATATGGTTCCAGCAGAGGGCCTTTTGGTCTTGGGAAGAATGTCTGTAACTGTCTCCTTGATAGTGTTTAGAAAACCTGAACACAGGGCACGTGGGGAGAAGCTCCCCCGTCGTCTCTCTGCCTCAGCACTGCCACTTCAATCAAGCTGTCAATAGGGCATGCTTTGAATAATTCAAGCTCTGAGCTACAGTGGGGAGAGAGGGAGAGAATATAAAAAGGGCTGGCAGTGTCTACTGTGACAGAAACTGCTTCCCCGCTGAACTTCAACGTCCCTAGAGGAACCACTGGAACCTGCCCAGGTAACCCAGGTTGGAGGTGGGAGGAGGAGAAAAGAGGGAGGGAACTCTGAGGCACTGGCTGCCAACCAACAGTTTATGAGACTGGAGAATACAGGGGAAAGAGCACAGGAGTGGATGACAACAGGCTTGGGTTCCGCTTCCACTTCAGTCACTTCCTAGGTAAATCTGGGCAAGGTATTTCTTTCCTCTAGGCCTCAGTTTCTCCATCTTTAAAATGGAATTAATGATGTCTTTATTTATTTATGGGATCACTGTGGAGATTAGATTTGCCTGTTAGAGCTCAAAATGACTTTCTAATGTCAAATGCTAGAAATAAAAAATATAGGAAGATAGATCCAATAGGGAATGTGTCTCAGAATCAAATGAGATCTCACTAGCTACCTAGACCAACCCCTGCTCAAACAAAAACCCCCTCTACAACATATGCAACAGCTTTTGCAGGAAGTGCTCTAGTGAATGAGGGAACTTATTCCCAAGAGAGTCAGCCTCTTCTGCTTTTAAATAGCTCTAATTGTTAGAAAATGTGTCCTTACAGTCATACTGAATTTATCTCTTTGCAGGTTATAACCATAACTCCCTGTTCTGCCCTGTGGGGCCAAGCAGATAAATTCAATCCAAGGAGCATTTACTAAGGACCTACTATATGAAAGGCTCTGTGCTATGGGTTCCGGGTATAAAAAAAAAAAAAAAGAAAAAGAAAAGGCAACAGTCCCTGTGCACAAAGGCACAGTCCCTGTGCACATTGTTGGGGAGGGAGGGAGGAAAAGAGAGTGAGAGAGAGAATGAGTTGGGGGCAAGGGGTGAGCAGCACTAATAACTGAAGGGAAAAAGAAACACTTTGTATAATAAACAGCACCAGAGTTAAGCCTTGAAGGAAGCTAGGAATTATAAGAGGTTGAGGTAAGAAAAGAACATACTAGAAGCTTGGGGGGGGGGGGGAGAAGGAGTTTGTACTGTCATGGAAGCATGGAGGGGGGAGGAGCTGGAATGCTATGCACAAGAGACAGTAAATATGCCATTTTGGCTGGGACATAGAATATGTGAAGGGGAGTAATGGAAAAGCAGTGTGGAAAGGTAAGTTAGAGATTATGAAAGAACTTAGATGCCAAGCTTAACCTTTATTTTATCCCACAAGAAACAGGGGAGGGCATCAAGATGGTGCAGTATATAGAGTGCCAGAAATGGAGCCAGGAAGACTCATCTTCATGAGTTCAAAGCAGACACTAACTAGCTATGGGATCCTGGGCAAGTCATTTAATCCTGTTAGCCTCAGTCCCTCATCTATAAAATGAGCTGGAGATGGGAATGGTAAACCATTCCAGTATCTTTGCCAAGAAAATTCCAAATGGGGTCACAAAGAGTCGGATACCACAAAATAACAACAAATGTAAAAAAATCTAGTTAACAGGGAGTCACTATAGAGTCTTGAACAGGGGAGTGACATAGTTAGATTGGTACTTTCTAAAGATTGTTTCTGTAGCTATGTGGAGGAGAGAAAAGAATTAGAAACAAGGAGACCAATGAAGAAGCTATAACAAGAGTACAGGCAAGAGATGATAAGCACCTGAAATAGGGTGTGGCAGTGAGTAGAGAGAAGATTAATGGGAGAGGTGTTATGGGAATAGGACAAACAGAGCTTGCCAACCGCAGGGTAAGGAAGAGGGAAGAATGAGTGGTGAGATTATTAACCAGGGTGACTGAACATATGGCGGTGCGCTTGAAAGAAGTAAGGCCAGATAGAGGAGCAAAGATAATGAGTTTACTTTTGGACATGTTAATTTTGAGATGCCTAAGGGGGTATCTAGGTAGAGATGTTTGGCAGGGAGTTGGTGATATAGGAACATGAGGACTATGTTAAACAGATTTGGGAGTTATTTGCAGAGATAATAATTGAACTCGGGGGAATTAATGACCAAGAGAAAGAATGGAATGTGAGGAGAGAAAAGGGCCCAACAGAGCTTTGGGATACTTCCACGCTTAGGAGGCAGGATACAGACGATGATCTCAGAGAGGAGACTGACTGAGAAGAACCAAACAGACAAAGAAAATTATGTTAGAGCAGGGTCATGAAAACCACAGGAGGAGAGACTATCCTGGAGAAGGGAATGACCAATCAAAAGTATTTTTAAGCATCTATGAAGCACCAGACCCTCTACTAGGTATTGTTGATATGAGCACAAACAATGAAACAATCCCCACTTTGCAAGTTGTGTCAAAAGCAGCAAAGAAATCAATAAGGGAGAAGGGAATAAGCATTTATATAGTATATATATAGTATATATCTATATTTATCTAGATATATATCTATATTTATATAGTATATATATAGTATATATCTATATACTGCATATCCAGGCACTGAGCTCTAAATGCTCCCCACCCCCAATCCCCAGCAAATGCTATCTCATTTGATCCTCAAAACAATCCTGGGAGGTTAAGTGCTCTAATTATCCCCATTTTACAGTTGAGAAAATTGAGAAAAATAGAGGTTAAATAACTTGCCCAGGGTCACCCAGCTAGGAAGTATCTGAGACTGGATTTGAACTCGGGTCCTCCCAATTCTAGGCCTACCATTCTATCTACTGTGTCAACAGCTGCCTCAATAAAGATGAACACAGAAAAAAACCCAACACTATTAATTAGATTTAGCAACTAAGAGATCACTGTGCTGTTTTACCACTAGGCATACAACCATGGAGGTCAAAGACAGGGGGGAAGGTCTCATATTTATAATATTTATAAATATTGTAATATTTATAGTAGTACTTACTGTAGCAGCAAAGAACTGAAAGGAAAGTGGGTTCCATTCTATTGGGGAATGGCCAAATAAATTGTGGTATATGAAATTAGGACAGGGATGGGAGCCGGACTTGTGATTTCATTGATATATGGAACTCCTAAGGTGAGGAAACTTCCTCTATCTGATGCAAGTCAGTGCCTTGTCTATGACTTCTAGTCTTAAGAGCTGCCTAGGGGGCAGCTAGGTGGTGAAGTGGAAAAAGCACCCGTCCTGGACTCAGGAGGACCTGAGTTCAAATTCAACATCAGACACTTGACACTATTAGGTGTATGACCCTGGACAAGTCACTTAATCCTCATTGCTGGGCAAGGAAAAAAAAAGTTGCCTAGATCACCGAGTAAAGTAATGTCCTGTCCAGGGGTCACACAGCTGGTATGTGTCAGAAATGAGATTAGAATTTGAGTTTTCTGGGCATGTCTTTCTTTTTTCTTTTTTCTCTTTTCTTTTCTTTTTTGTCCTCCTGCACTTTTTTCATATAAATATTTTATTATTTTGCAGTTACATTTAGAGATAGTTTTCAACATTTGTTTTTATAAGATTTCTAGTTTCAGATTTTTCTCCGTCTCTCCCTTCCCTCTTTCCCCAAGATAGCAAGTAATCTGATATAAGTTATATATGTACGATCACATAAAACATTTTTCTGCATTAGCCATGTTATGAGAGAAGAATCAGAGCAAAAAGGAAAAACCTCAAAAAAGAAAAACAACAACTAAAAACAATAGAAATAGTATGG
The DNA here is from genome assembly GCF_019393635.1 of Dromiciops gliroides. Lineage (NCBI taxonomy): Eukaryota > Metazoa > Chordata > Mammalia > Microbiotheria > Microbiotheriidae > Dromiciops > Dromiciops gliroides. The sequence continues at coordinate 384,697,552 of NC_057862.1, read as the reverse complement.
CTCGATCTGCATCCGGATTCAGCAGTTCCTTTTTTTTTTTTTTCTGGATTTGGAGAGCATTTTCCATCATGAGTCCTTTGGAACTATCTTGGACCATTGTATTGCTGAGAAGAATCAAGTCTATCACAGCTGATCAACACATAATGTTGTCGATACTGTGTATAATGTTCTCCTGGTTCTGCTCATCTCACTCATCATCAGTTCATGCAAGTCCTTCCAAGTTTCTCTGAAATCCACCTGCTCATTGTCTCTTACAGCACAGGATAGTATTCCATTACATTCATATACCACATCTTGTTCAGCTATTTCCCAATTGATGGGCAACCCTTCAATTTCCACTTCCTTGCCACCACAAAAAGAGCAGCTATAAATATTTTTGTACATGTGGGTCCTTTTCTCTTTTTTATGATCTCTTTGGGAAAAAGACCTAAGAGTGGTATTGCTGGGTCAAAGGGTATACACAGCTTTATAGCCCTTTGGGCACAGTTCCAAATTGCTCTCCAGAATGGTTGGATCAGTTCACAGCTCCACCAACAATGCATTAGTGTTCCAATTTTTCCACAACTTTTCCAACATTTATTATTTTTCTTTTTTGTCATATTAGCCAATCTGATAGGTGGTACCTCAGAGTTGTTTTATTTTAATTTCTCCAATCAATAGTGATTTAGAGCATTTTTTCATATGGCAGTAGATAGCTTTGATTTCTTCATCAAAGAACTGCATGTTCATATCTTTAGACCATTTCTCAATTGGGGAATGACTTGGATTTTTATAAATTTGATTTAGTCCCCGATATATTTTACAAATGAGGCCTTTATCAGAAGTACTGGCTATAAAAATTGTTTCCCAGTTTTCTGTCTCCCTTATAATTTTGGATGCATTGCTTCTGTTTGTACAAAACCTTTTTAATTTAATATAATCAAAATCATCCATTTTGCATTTCATATATTCTCTGTCTCTTGTTTGGTCATAAACTGTTCTCCTTTCCAAAGATCTGAAAGGTAAACTATTCCTTCCTTTCCTAATGTACCTATGGTATCACCTTTTATGTCTAAATCATGTACCCATTTTAACCTTATTTTAGTATAAGGTGTAAGATGTTGGTCTATGTTTCTGGGCATTTCTTGCTAGCTTCCTATTCCCTCTATGCACACACTGTTCTCAAATTAAGCAACAGAAATATTACTGTTCTGTAAGAAATGAATATGAAGAATTCAGAGGTAACCTGCATGAACCGACGCAGAACAAAGTAGGTAGAATGAGAAAAATTATGCAAGGAAAACATCTCTGAAGAACTTGAAAATTCTGATTAATGTAGTGTCCAATCTGTGATTTCCAAGAACTGATGATGGTCTCTGCTTCATAGCAGAGAGATGAAACTAAATATGCAGAATAAGGCATTCCTTTTCATAAATGGCCAACGTGTTGATTTATTTTGCTTGATTGCACTAATTTGTTATAAACAAGGGTTCCATAGGAGGAGGAGTGATTGAGATGTGATAATGATAGTAAACAATATTCAATAAATATGGGTTCCTCCCATGAGAGAGAGCATGGGAATTCTTGAAGAAATCAGTTTCATTTGAGGGGTACTATTGGAAGATAAGAGTGCAAAGGATTGTGAGTTGGGAAATGAAGAAGTGGAGATAAGAATTGTGGCCAGTTTAAGGAAGGAGAGAGAGAAGGCAATGCCATGAAGAGATGGCAGAATCAAATGAAGTGGGGGGGGAGGGGAGGTGCTTGTTTTTAAGAATAGTGGTGATTTGGGCAGCTCTACAGAGGGAAATAGTGGAGTCCTTTCCCCCAAAACAGCCCTTCAAATACCTGAAGTTGGCAATCATGTTCTCCTTAAGCTTTCTCTTCTCCATGTTAAACATCTTGATTTCTTTCAACCAATCCTCATTTATGTCCCTTGCCATCCTTATTGCCTTACTCTGGACACTCTCCAGTTTATCATTTCCTTTTCAAAGCTGATTATGACAGTCAAGATTTGGTCTGGCTAGTAAAGAGAATTCCTCAGTTCTGGACATTGGGCTGCTTTTAATGCATCATAATATCACATCAGCTTTCATGGACACCATGTCATACTGTTCACTGATATTGAGCTTGTAGTTTACTTTGTTGCTGTTTTTTTGTTTTGTTTTGTTTTTGTTTTTGTTTTGGGCTGGGAAATGAGGGTTAAGTGACTTGCCCAGGGTCACACAGCTAGTAAGTGTCAAGTGTCTGAATCTGGATTTGAACTCAGGTCCTCCTGAATCCAGGGCTGGTGCTTTACCTTTACCTACTGTGCCACCTAGCTGCCCCTGAGCTTGTTGTTTACTAAGACCCCCCCAGATCTTTTTCAGAGGAACTGCTGTCCAGAGGCTCCTTACCCTCACATCTCCTCACTCCTTACATCTCATACTTATGAAGCTGATTCGTGGTTTGTTTTTTAAAAACCCAAGTGTATGATCTTACATTTATCCATATTAAATTTCAGTTCATTATTTGGGATCAGTGCTCTAGCCTGTCAGGATCTTTTAAAATCCATTCATCCAGTTATAGTTTGTGTCATCTGCAAAAAGTGATACACATACAATTTATTTCTTTATCTAATTCATTGATAAAAATGGTAAATGTTACAGAACCAGGCACAAATCCCTGGGGTTCTCAGCTGAAGATTTCCTTCCAAGCTGATGCTGAGCCATTAACAACTATTCTTTGGAATCAATTATTCAACTGCTTAAGTCCTAATTATGTTATTTATCTGCTCGTGAAGCTGCAGTAGCTCCCTATTACTACCAATAGAATAAAACACAAGACAGTATCATTTAGTGCTAACACCTATGAGTCAGTGACCTCAGTGAAAGTAATTTATCAGACAGCATTCTTGTGTCAGCCCAACAGGGATTAGACTAGGTGATCTCTAGGCTGCTCTCCAGCTTTGAGAGTCCAAGATTCTATGACTTAATTACCACTGAGAGTAGTTTATAATGATAATGGAACTTACAGCTTATAAAGTTTTTCCTCACAACAACTCTATGAGGCATGGAGTGCAAAGGTTATTCTCCAGAACCATTTTACAGATGAAGAAATTGAGGCTGCAGTTAGGGCTTGCATGGTCTTTGCTCTGCCAAGTGGGATTCATTAGAGAGAATAAGTAGATGGTCAGGCAAAAAAAAAAATCCTTCCAAAGGTACCTGATAATGGCTACCTCTTTTGTCACAGGAGATGAAGTCAGCATGCCCAGAAATAGATTGGTTAAGAAGAAAGGTCTGTGGACAATGAGATATGAAGGCAATACAGTCTCTGTCTCTATCTCTCTCTCTACCCCCACAACTCTCCTTCTCCCTTCCTTTGAGTCTCTCACTCTCTCCCTCTCTCCTCCACATACTTATTCATACCCCACCACCCAACACACACACACATTTTGCCTCTTTGGAAAATGAAGCCATTTTCTTCACTTTTTCTGGGAACTATGAACTAATTTCAAGAACTGGAGTGATTTGACAGGCCTGGGAGAGGCACTACCATAAGGCCGCAGGGAGGTCCAAGAGGTTTTGGAGAATGTTAAGAATACAAAGAAGTGGGGGCAGCTAGGTGGCGCAGTGGATAAAGCACCGGCCCTGGATTCAGGAGTACCTGAGTCCAAATCCAGCCTCAGACCCTTGACACTTACTAGCTGTGTGACCCTGGGCAAGTCACTTAACCCCAATTGCCTCACTAAAAAAAAAAAAAACAAAGAATACAAAGAAGCTACTGTTTTTGGCCCTGTGGTACTATGGAAAGGGGACTAGTTTGGGTGTTAGAGCACCTTCGTACAAAGCCACACTCTGCTGCTTATGACCCATGTTGACTTTGGTTCAATCACTTCCTCTTTCTGTGCCTCAGTTTTTCCTCAACTGAAAATGAAGGAGTTGGACCATGTCAAGGATTCTTAATCTTTTTGGTGTCCTGGACTTTTTGGGCAGTCTGATGAAGCCTATGAACTCCTTCTAAAAATAATTTTCAAAAGCATTTAAAATAAAGTGTAGGGGCAGCTAGGTGGTGCAGTGGATAGAGCACCAGCCCTGGATTCAGGAGTACCTGAGTTCAAATGCAGCCTCAGACACTTAACACTTACTAGCTGTGTGACCCTGGGCAAGTCACTTAAGCCCAATTGCCCTGCAAAAACAAAAAACAAAAATAAAAAAATAAAAATGAAATAAAATAAAGTGTAAAGGATTACAAAGGAAATCAATTATTCTGAATTACATTTATCATCATATAAAAACAAAACACATTCATATACCCCAAGTTAATTGCTGGATCAGATCATTTCTAAGGTACTTTCTAAATTCAAATTAATGAGCTTATGATCTTAAAAGACCACATTACATGCATGTTGGCCTTCGGACTCTCCAAACAACCAACCCATCCATCATGCCCAAGACACTCCAAAATCCATCCTTCTCTCTAGCTCCTCTGTCCCTTTCTGTTCCTCTTCATCCAGCAGAATCATTCCCAGCTCTGGGCTTTTCCTGGTGCTATCTCATTTCACACCCTTCCCTCCATTACCAATTTTCCTTAAACTTGTTCTGATTGGCACACTAAGGCAGAACTAGTAACAATGGGCAGTAGTTACAAAAAGGTAGACTTAAGCTTTCTATATGTACCATATTAGTGACAACTGAAGCTGTCTAAAAGAATAATGTGCTGCCTTTGGAGGTAGAGGAAAGTGCAATGGGTTCCCCATCCTAGAGATCTTTGGGCAAATACTAGAAGACTGCCTGTAAGCAGTGTTGTAGAAAGGATTCGTGGTCAGGTATGGGTTGGACTAAGTTCCTTCTTAGTTTGAGATTCCACAATCTTCTTCCCTTAAGGCTCAACTTAAGTCCCATCTCTTCCATGAAGTGATCTCAGATATATCCAATCTATAGCAACTTTTAATTCTCATAACACCAACATAAAGAAACACAATTTTATAGTCTACATCCTTTCAATTGTTTAATGTGAAAATGCCTAGCCTTCCCAAAACGGACTGTGAGCTCTTGTCCAGAAGAGATTCCACCTACTTTTCTTATATCTCCCATAGTATGTTACAAACACAAGGCTGAAGACATAGTTTTCAATCAAATAGAATCAAATGTTTGCTGCTTAGTCGGTTTCTGTGACCCTTTTGGGGGCATTTCTTGACAAAGAGACAGGAGTAGTTAGCCATTTCCTTCTCCAGCTCATTTTACAGATGAGGAAATTGAGGTAAATATGGTTAAATGACTTGCCCTAGGGTCATACAGCTAGTAAGTATCTGAGGCCAGATTTGAACTCAGGAAGAGGAATCTTCCTGATTCCAAGCCTAGTGCTCTATGCCACCTAGCTACTAAATCATTATTAATTATAACAATAGTAATACCTCCAATTTCTATGGTGCTTTAAGATTTTTGAAGTTCATTCCTCCTAGCTCCCCTGTGAAATAGAAATTCTTAGGTATTATTATCTCAGCTCATAGAAAAAGAAAGTGAGGCAGAGAGAGGTAAATTAATTTGCCTCAGGACACCCATAACTAGGATGTGGCAAAAACTTGGATTGAGTCAGGTTTCCAGTCTGAGTCAGAGCTATTCTCATAGTACCACACTGCCTCCACAGAGCCCCAGAGCTGGAGGATACCTGAGAGTTTGTCTGGTCTAATAATCCCCTGCCCAATGCATAAACTGTGTCTTCAACATGCCCAGTTTATGTTCATCTAGTCTTTGTTTGAAGACCTCCTGATGTTACTCAATAAACACATACTTGATTTGGAATATTAGCTATTTGGGGGAATATTTCCTTTCTGACAGCTCAGACAGAGGTTGCACCAAGGGGAAAAGGGGTTTAATATGGAGAAGTTGGGAAGAGAATATGAAATTGTCGACTATGGAGCAATGATGGAAAATTATGGTCTTGGAAGGGGCAAGGGGTGGAGTAATTAAAAACAACCACTTGTCTGGGATAGTGTAGAAGGGATTCCTGAATTGGGCAGGAAACTGGACTAGAAAGAGACTTATGAAATACCTCCCTGCTTTGGATAAAAGCTGGGCTGAATGACCTCTAAGGTCCCTTCTAACCCTAACAACCTGTGTTCCAAGGTCCTATAAAACTTAATAGTTCTGGGGGCGGGCAGCTAGGTGGCATAGTGGATAGAGCACCGGCCCTGGATTCAGGAGGACCTGAGTTCAAATCCAGCCTCAGACACTTGACACTTAACTAGCTGTGTGACCCTGGGCAAATCACTTAACCCCCATTGCCCTGACAAAAAAAATAAATAAATAAATAAAACTTAATAGTTCTGTGGTATGCTCAATGCTTACTATTTACATCTAATTGCTGCTGCACTTTTTTTTTTTTTTTTTTGGTGAGGCAATTGGGGTTAAGTGACTTGCCCAGGATCACACAGCTAGTAAGTGTGTAAAGTGTCTGAGGCCAGATTTGAACTCAGATCTTCCTGAATCCAGGGCCCGTGCTCTAGCCACTGCTCCACCTAGCTGCTCCACTGCTGCACTTTTAATATCCAAATCTTCAGTCTAGCTAATGATGGCATCCCATCCAGAAAGTCATATATTCTCCCCAATCCAATCCCCACTTGATTGGCCAAGACCTATTGATGGGAGATAACTTGACCAACTAGCCAAAACCTCTCTGATATGAATATTCTACAAAACTTGGCTTAAACAGTGAAGATTTGTTTTTTTTGGGTGGGGGCAAAGAACTAGAACACAAGTAGATCTATGTCCATTGATTGGGAATAACTAAACAAATTATGGCATGTGAATATAATGGGATATCACTGTACTGTAAGAAATGATGAACACAGAGAAGCATAGACTCATATAAACTGATACAAATTAAAGCAGATTAAGAAAACAATATATACAATGACTACAACAACATAAAGAGAAAGAATAACTATTACAAAAGTAAAAATTAATGTCTGAGAAATTATGAAGAATAACTTTGGCCCCAAAGATAAGGTATTAGAAGATATCTCCCAGTCCTGATCCTTTGCAGGAGGGTAGGGGAGGAGGGACAGGGCAACTTCATAGGTACATAAAATGTCAAAAGTTTTTCAATGCATTGATTAATTTTGCTGAATTTATTTTTGTCTTCCTTTTTTATTTTTTAAAAAATTATTTATCATAAGGGATGGCTCTGTTACAGACAGGAAGGAGAGGGGGAAATTTAGGTGACATAAAAACAAACAGTATCCACAAAAATATATTTTAAAAGAAAAGTATTCATTGCCATACCATCCAGGAGAACCATGAGAATTCAGCTCTCTGGGGGCAGAGTGAATACCTTTTTAGCCACTGATCATGAGCTTAGTGTGTGTGTGTGTATGTGTGTGTGTGTGTGGCCTTGCTCTATGTAGTATGTGAATAGTAATCCTTTTTTTTTTTTTTGCGAGGCAATTGGGGTTAAGTGACTTGCCCAGAGTCACACAGCTATTAAGTGTCAAGTGTCTGAGGCCAGATTTGAACTCAGGTCCTCCTGAATCCAGGGTTGGTGCTCTATCCACTGTGCCACTGCTCCAATAGTAATCCTTTCAACACTGTAGGAATAGTAGCAGTAGCTGTCCTGAGCTATATCAATTCAAAGCCAGGAGAACCATATCGATGCATGTTTCTGAGTCCCTAATGAATAGTTTTGCTATTTGAAGGTAAATCCACTCATTACTTTTTATATAAAAAATTTAAATAAAAATTAACAGATGAAGGTAGGTCACCGGGCAAGGTGGCACAAGGTGGCATCTTCCTGAATTCAAATCCAAGTCTCAGACACTCACTAGCTGTGTTGACTCTGGGCAAGTCACTTAACCCTGTTTGCCTCAGTTTCCTCATCTATAAAGTCAGCTGAAGAAGGAGATGGAAAACCTTTCCACTACCTGACATGACTGAAACAACTCAACAACAACAACAAACAAACAACAACAACAACATCCCCTAGCACCTGCCCTTCCCTTACTCATGGCCTGCTTATAAATGCTTCTTGCTCAGAGCCCAAATCTACACCAGAGAATTCAAAAGTGGGGTCCTACTGCTCCCTTTCTTCTCAGCTTACAGGGAGGGTTCCTCCAGAGCACAGATATTTATTGTTTTTGATGAGAAGGAAAAAAAAATTCTTTTGTTAACAGCTTTCTCTGTCTCCCTTGTGTCTGTTTTAACTAGGGTCCCTGGGGTACGTGTTACCAAAACCATGGAGCTATCTCACCTTCACTGATCCCTTTATTGTTCTCTAGGGGTGATGGCAGGTCAGTGAGGGGTCAGGCTCTCCTTCCTAGGAACTGCAACCCAATGGCCCCTTGTTATCCTGGAAGCTGCATAGGATGGCAGAGCACAGGGCCCAGTGCAACGTTCTCTCATCCTTCCTTCCATATCAAGGCTACACTCTGTCCTGCTCTATAATGGGAAAAGATAGGCTGCCTCCCAACACTGTCAAAAAAGAACTGGATTTGGAGTCAGAAGACATGGCTCCTTTTGCTACCAACTGCCCATGAGACTTTTAGCAAGTCACTTATGTACCTCAGGCCTCAATCTTTTCAGAGCTTTAAAGAAGGGGGGAGGGGAAGGTCTGGAGTCCCTTCTATCTCTAGAACCATGATCCTATCACTAGTCCATTTCACCTCAAATTCCTATGACTCTTTCGACCTTAGAGTTCAACTACACCAACAGACCTCCTGATGGACAAACTGAGATCCAGAGAAGTTCAAGGTTACACATAGTGAGTGCCAGAGCAAGAAATAGAACCTGAGTCTCCTGACTCTCAGTTCAATGTTCCCCCGACTACACGACAATAGGCCACACCATTCCTCAGCTGTGGCAGAGTGTATTGACTCCCTCTGAGAATTAAAAGAGAAAGCTCCCTTCTGTTTGCTGCAAAGCCTTATTATGAATCTGGAAAGGATCACAGGATAATGAAGTGGCCCAATCCAGACCAACAGGATGAATCATAGAACAAAGACTGTCTGAAATAGAAAGGGCCTTGGAATACAGAAAGTCACAACTGGAAAGAAGCTTAAAACAGAATTACTGGAGATGGAAAGAATACCACCATCATAACAATCACATAGATTTTTGTAGTCTTTCTGGCTTAAAAGTGCTATCCTTAGAAGAACATTTTGAAGTAGCAAGGAACAAGTATTTATTACATGTGTTAACATGAGCTTTACAAATATCTCATTTGATCCTCACAACAACCCTGGGAGGTAGGTGCTATTATGATTCCCATTTTACAGTTGAGGAAACTGAGGCATACAGGGGTAAATGACTAGCTAGTAAGTGTCTAAAGCTCAGGTCTTTCTGACTTCAGGCCCAGTGCTCAATTCACTGTTATCTCCATTTACAAATGAATAAGACTCAGAGGTTAAATGACAGAGCTAGGGTCCAATCTCTAGGACCCCCCCAAATGCTTTCCTTCAATGCCCATTGTTCTTTTCTCTATTCCTGATGAACCAAAAGGGATCTTGGAATAGAGAGCACAGTGCTAGAGTCAGGCTTTAGAAAGTGTGCCATCTAAGCCTTTCATTTGACAGATGGTGGAACTGAGCCCAAGGGGGGTCCTCAGAGTATTACAAGCAAAAGCAAGTAGAAGAATTGGGTCTTGAACCTAGGCCACACTTCACTTGGGATCCAGTGACCTTTCTGCCATACCAGCCTCTACCCCCATACCAGCCTCTACCCCCATACCAGCCTCTCTCACTATGCTTGGGGAACCAGACAGATCCCGATGTATCTATCCACTTATCTCTGTGCATTGTCTCCTTCTGAGAAAAGTCATCAGAAGCCCTGACAGGCCTGTAGCTGCAAGCACCCAGGGCTCCCCAACAGAGGTCCTTTCATTCTACTGCAAAGGGAAGGTTTGGCAGAGGAACTTAAAAGGCATTACAGCATCCTTAATGGCAGCATTCCAGAGGCAGCTTCATCTAACCAGGGCTCCAGGTAGCTCTTTGAAGAAGTTAACTAACTTTTTTTTCCTTTTTGTTATTCAATGAAATCCCACTCACTTGCTTTTCAAGGTCAGAGTCACATTGAATGAAGTACATCCTTTCTTTGTTCCTGGGACTTTGACTTCCCCCAAATATAGAAAAACATTTGCTGGGGACCCAGATACAAGCATACCAGCCATACTCAGAAGAAGGGAAACCTGGTAATCAGAATTCAAGTGAGAATAATAATAACCCCCCTCACCAACAACAATAAATGACACATATGCAGCTCATTAAGACTGGCAAACCCTTTCACATCCATTCTGTCTCCTAGAAGCTGGATGTCCCATAGGCAGTAGGCATCTCAGATTGGACTTCTCCAAAGAGAACTAATTATCATTTCTTCCCCCAAATCCACTCCTCTTGCCAACTTCTGTATTTCTGTCAAGGGTACCAGTCCCTCGGGTCCACAATCTAGGTGTCCATCCTTGACTGCTACCTTCCTTCACCCTGTCCCCATATCTAATCAGCTGTCAAACTTTGTTGATTCTGCCTCCACATCTCTCCCATCCATCCTCTTCTCTGTATTCACATGACCACCACCCTAGTTCTGGCCCTAATCACCTATTATCCAGATGATTACAAAAGCTTCCTAATTGGTCTCCCAGCCACCTTTTCAAATACATCTTCCATGCAATTGCAAAAGTGATATTCATGGGGCAGCTAGGTGGCACAGTGGATAGAGCAATGGCCCTGGATTCAGAAGGACTTGAGTTCAAATCCAGCCTCAGCCACTTGACACTTACTAGCTGTGTGACCCTGGGCAAGTCACTTAACCCCAATTGCCTCACCCCCCCCCAAAGTGATATTCATCAAATAAAGGTCTAACAATGTCACTCCCCTGCTCAAGAAACCTCAATATTTCCCTGTTGCCACCAGGTTCAAATAGGGTCCTAGATTTAGAGCCAGAAAGGCTCTTGTGAGAAAGACCTTCTGAGGTCACCTAGTGCAACTCCTTACCCCACCCACCCCATTTTATAGGTGAAGAAGCTGACAGCCCAGAGAGGTTAAGTGATTTGCCAAAGATTACAGAGGTACTAATTGAATAGGCAGAGCCGGGATTCAAACACAGGTTCTCTGACTCCAGAATCAGTGCTCTTTCCTCTCTTTTACTGTTTGGCATTTAAAGTCCTTTTTAACATTATCTCCAACCTACCTTTCTAGGCTTATTACATATCACTACTCCCTTTTATCTACTCCATGGCTCAGTCAAACAGGACTTTTGGCTCTTCCTCTCACATAACACTTCCTCCCTCATCTCCCTTCCTTTGCAAAAATTGTCTGTCCCTCATTCCTGGAATGTCCTCTCTCCTCACCTCAACTTCCCAGAATCCCCAGATTTCTTCAAAATGTAGCTCACTTGTGACTTCCAAAGGAAGCCTCTCCTGATCCTTCTAGCTTTCCCTACAAATTAGCTTGTATTTGGGAAGGTGTGTATACATATATGAGGCAATTGGGGTTAAGTGACTTGCCCAGGGTCACACAGCTAGTAAGTGTCAAGTGTCTGACTCCAGGGTTGGTTGCTCTATCCACTGGCCCACCTAGCTGGTATATTTTTATATACTTATTTCATACACAGACATGCAGAGCTTAAAATTGCACTAAAACTTTTGTGACACTGTGAATGTGGATGTGTGAGCTTAAATGTGTATGCTGTCACCGGATAGATGCTGCAGTCATGAAACTTACATTCCATTTTATTTCTGTCTTTATAATCCTAATGCCTATCACAGTGTCTGGCATATAGTAGTAGTAGGCTTCCGCCAGTTGAGGACGACCATGGATCAGCGCCTTGAAGAGCCACAGGTCACAGTGTGGGCTGTGCAGGTCCAATACAGGAGCCCACAGCTCCTGCCACAACGAGGATATCGGAAATTGCGCTCTTCTGTTGCCCCTCGGTTCCTGCATTTCATTCGTTTTTCTTCCTCCAGGGCTTGGAGGCCCATCTGAGCTGTGCGCAAGCTGCTCCTGAGTACTGAACTCCATCGGGTGCAGTCCTTGGCCATCTCCTCCCAGCTGCCGGTGTCTATTCCCAGAGCCCTCAAGTCTTGCTTGCGTACATCTCTGTAGTGAAGCTGGGGGCATCCAGCAGGTCTTTGGCCTGAGGCTAACTCGCCATAGAGTAGGTCTTTAGGAATGCACCTGTCTTGCATGCGGTGCACATGACCGAGCCAGCGCAGCCATCTTTGTTTCAGTAGCATGTAGATGCTCGGAAGTTGCACACGCTGGAGCACTTCTGTGTTGGTGATTCTATCTGACCAAGATATGCCAAGGATGTACCAAAGGCAGCACATGTGGAAGCTGTTAAGCTTCTTCTCTTGTCTAGTGTATGTAGTCCATGTTTCGCTGCCATACAGTAAGGTACTCAGGACACATGCTCTATAGATGACAAATTTGGTTCGTCTTGTCAGTTTACTGTTTGCCCAGATACTCTTGGCAAGCTTAGACATGCTTGAGGTAGCTTTCCCAATCCTCTGATTGATCTCAGAATCAAGTGACAAATTGTCACTGACAATAGAGCCAAGAATTGGCTTACGATACCCAACTGGTAGCTACCAATGTGTATCAATGGAGGCAACATATCACATGACTTAGTCACTGGCATATAGCAAGTGCTTAATAATTGCTGTTGATTGACTGAGCTTCACAACAAATCCTTGAGGCACAGAGATTATTATCCTTGTTTTACATAGGATAGGGAAATGTTTGGGCTAAGAATCATAAAACTCGTATTTCTAGAATACTTTAAAGTTTCACAAAACACTTTCCTCACAATAACTCTCCAGACCTCAGTTTTTTCATCTGCAAAATGGGAGGATTGAACTAGACATGATTCTTTTCCTTCTTTTTTTCTATGATTCACAATTATTATTATTATTAATAATTATTACTATTATTTGGATGGGGCAATGAGGGTTAAGTGACTTGCCCAGGGTCACACAGCTAGTAAGTGTCAAGTGCCTGAGGCCATATTTGAACTCAGGTCCTCCTGAATCCAGGGCTAGTGCTTTATCTACTGTACCACCTAGCTGGCCCCTCCATAATAATAACTTTTAATGATAATTAGTACTATTCATATTCAATAGTGCTTTCAAGTTTAAATATAGATAGATAGAGACAGAAAGATAGATATAATGGACAGACAGATAGGGATAGCTATGGATGGAAGAACAAACAGTTACATAGATAAGGATGAATAGATAGAGAGGCGTGGATAGATAGATGTATGGATAAATGGAGAGATAGTAAGACAGACAGTGATGGATTTATGGATGGACAGACAGACATATAGATAGATACATAATTTGTTAAATATTTTGTGCCAGGCATTGGGTGAAGTATTAAGTCTATAAATACAAGCAAGACAGTTTCTACCATAAAGGATTTTACATTCTAATGGTAGAAGGCAGCATAAGGGGAGCAGGAAAAGGGGGGTTGGGGAAGATGGCGTGGAAGCCTACGTCAGTTTCTCTCATCAGAGCCCACTCTCCCAGGGGCTGAGCCCAAGGTTTCAGTGTGGAAGGGAGGAGAATGGCAATGATGGTTAGAGTGGAAAAAGCAGGGACAGGCTACAAACTCTTAGAACTGGTAGGAATACATCAGTGAGATGTAGGAAGTTGACCTACACAGGATTCAAATTTAATCTACCAAAATAAGCAAACATCTGATAAAGATCTGATATTCAAGAAAAAATAGGGGATTGATACAAATGTTACAAGAGCCATTTCCCAATAGTTAAGCAAAGGATATCAACAAGAAGTTTCTAAATCATGAGATGCAAGCAATCAACAACCATATGAAAACAAGTTTCAAATTAAGAATAAAAGAAACTTGAATTTTTAAAAACTCTAGGAGTTCTATCTCACATCCATCAGATTGGCAAAAATGACAAAATGTGAAAATGGTAATTGTTAGAAATGGTGCAGGAGGGCAGGCTTACTAATACACCGTTGTTGGAGCTCTGAATTGGTCCAGCCATTTTTTAAGCAATTTGCAGTTACATCAAATATGTCACTAAACTGTGCATATCCTTTGATCAAGTGATATCATTACTAGAATGCACCCCCAAAGAGATCAAAAAGAATAAAAAAAAGACCAACATGGACAAAAATAATTATGGCAGCACTTTTTGTTGTAGCAAAAACCTGGAAATAAAAGTAGTTGCACATAAATAAGGAAATAGCTAAACAAATTATGATATATGAAAGGAACCTAGGAAGACCTGCATAAACTGATGCAGAATGAAATGAGCAGAAGAGGGTGAATAATTGCTTTCCCCAAAAGGATTCTGTAAAGTGCAAGTATTATTATACCCATTTTGTAGATGAAGAAACTGAAGTCCCAAGAGAGGAAGTTGCTTACACAAGATTTAAAAAGAAGTAAAAAAAAAGAAACAACCTTTTAAGTTAAACTAAGATTATAGGATCATCAGATTAAGAGAGCTAGAAAAAAACTCTAAAATTCATCTAGTCCAATTTCTTAGAGCACTGGCCCTGGAGTCAAGAGGACCTGAGTTCAAATCCGACCTCAGACACTTGACACTTACTAGCTGTGTGACTCTAGGCAAGTCACTTAACCCCAACTGCCTCACCCAAAAAAAAAAAAGAGGAAACAGAGTTGGAATGACTTGCCCAAGGTCACAAAAGTAATAAATGGCAGACTGGAAATCTAAACCAAGGTACTCAGTCTCCAAATCCAGTACACCTTCCAACCATAACATAGCAACTTTAAATGGAACTTTAACACTAGACAAAGCTAAATGGAGAGGCATGTGGTAACTAAGGAAAACAGATATACAGAGAAAGGTAGAAACCAGTGATGGAGTAGTAGCATCGGAAGGCTTCCTGAGGGAGATAGGACCTAGGTTATTTGGTTTATTCCATCTCCTAAAAATCTTGCTTGACCAAAACTGCCAATATGGCAAGCATGACCTCTGCTCCTCCTTCCTCCTTCCTCCCATTTACTTATTGTCCCCAAGGGCCAGTCAAAAATGCTGGTCAAGCTATCAAGAGAGAACAGCTATTCACTGGCAGAAAGGAATTCCTGACCATTGTTAGGCAAAGAAAGAGCATTCTATCACTGAGAGCCTTTGAGGCCAAGCACACATTCCAGAAGAGTTGTTCCAGAACTCTCAGGTTTCAGTGGAACTTGGTCATTTGGTCACTTTGCCAAACAGCTAGGTAGCCCAGAGGACATTTAACACAGTGACTCAGGGGATCTGGGCTTCAATCTTGGTATGCTAGAATCAGTAATTATGTACTTATATTATCATGGTATCTCAAGAATTGGAATGGACCTCAGAGGTCATCTGGTCCAACTTGTACTCCAACACGAATCCACTATAAAGCATACCTGATAAGAGCTCATACAATTGTGGGTCCTCACCTCACCAACCTGTCACCTGCTATTGCCCCACCATTATTGTCTCTGATCCACTTCCCACTTGAAATTGCAAACCGCCCAGAATAAGACACATCTTGTTTTGCACCCCTATTCCATGACCTAGCTTCTTTTGAAAATATATTATTGGGGTGGCTAGGTGGCGCAGTGGATAAAGCACTGGCCCTGGATTCAGGAGTTCCTGAGTTCAAATCCAACCTCAGACACTTGACACTTACTAGCTGTGTGACCTTGGGCAAGTCACTTAAGCCCCATTGCCCTGCCAAAAAAAAAAAAAGAAAGAAAATATATTATCTTCATAGTCTTTGCCTTAGGGTCCCTAATCAAGAACCTACTATCTCCCAAGGCAGCCCACTCAAATTCTTGATACTTTTAATACTTAAGAAGTTTGGGGGGGGGGTATCCTCCCCACCCCTTATATCAGGCTTAAATCTGTGTCTTTCCATCTCTCAGAGCAATTTGCATTTGCTTGGCTTCTAGTTCTGTTGTCTAGTGGAGCAAATCTACTCACTCTTCTTTACATCAGACTTCACATACTTGAAGACAGCTATGATATCCCTCCCTCCATAAGTAGTCTCTTCACCAAGCTAAACACTCCCATTTCCTTCATTCATTCCTCAAAGAGTATGATTTACTCTCTTCCCTCTACTTCTTTTTTTTTTTTGATGAGGCAATTGGGGTTAAGTAACTTGCCTAAGGTCACACAGCTAGTAAGTGTCAAGTGTCTGAGGCCAGATTTGAACTCAGGTTGTCCTGAATCCAGGGTTCCCTCTACTTCTGATACCTTCAAACTCTGTGGTACAATAAAAGGAGTGCTGAATTTGAACAGAGATGACCAAAGTTCAAATCCCTGACATGATATTGTACTTGCATGATCTTGGGCAAGTTACAACCTCAGTGGGCCTCAGTTTCATCCTCTGTAAAATGGAGAGGAGAGGATTGGATTGGATCCCTTTAAGGTTTCTTCCAGCTCCAATCTATGATTCTATAATCAATATTCTTCATAAAATGTGGTCCCCAGAACTGAGTGCATTACAACCTAGATGTGGTTTGACCAGAGAGAGTAGTATTAAGTGGGACCATTATTTCTCTTGTGCAGGACATCATGCCTCTTATGTAATGTGAATTTTATTTTATTTTGCTTTCTTTCAATTAATATCTATAGGGGGTAGTTAGGTGGCACAGTAGATAAAGCACCAGCCCTGGATTCAGGAGGACCTGAGTTCAAATCCAGCCTCAGACACTTGACACTAGCTGTGTGACCCTGGGCAAGTCACTTAACCTTCACTGCCCCATCCAAAAACAAACAAAAAAATTAACATCTATATATTTTCTTTCCCTTCTTCCTCCTCCCATTGAAAAAAAAAAGAAAAAGAAAAGCCCTGCAAATATGAATAGTCAAACAAAGCAAGTTTCCACACTGGTCATATTGAAAAATGTCTGTGACATTTGGCCTCTTGAGTCCAATTCCTCTCTGTCAGGAGCTTAGGTAGCATGCTCCATAATCAGTGCTCATAAATCATGGGTGGTCACTGCATTGATCAGAGTTCTTAAGTCTTCCAAGGTTGTTTGTCTTTATAAGGTTATTGTTACTGTCTAAATTATTCTCCTGCTTCTGAAGCTCACTTTCTCTGCATCAGTTCATAAAAGCCTTCCCAGGTTTCTTGGAACTCATTCCCTTTGTCTTTTCTTATCACCCAAGAGCATTCCATTACATCCATATACTGCTACATCTCAGGTGGCACAATGAATAGAGTACCAGGCATGGAGTCAGAGGAAGACTGCAGTTCAAATCCAGCCTCAGACATGTATAAGCTGTGTGACCATGGGCAAATCACTTAACCCTATTTGCCTCAGTTTCCTCGTCTATAAAATGAGCTGGAGAATAAAATGGCAAACACTCCAATATCCTTGCAAAGAACACCCCAAATGGGGTCATGAAGAGGGGGACACAACTAAAACAATTGAACACCAACAACAGAAAGATCTCAGCAGCTTTTTCAACTGCAGTTTCTCATCGTTTACTCACACTGCAATCCATTAAAACTGCAAGAACTTTTAAAGATTAAATTGCTACCTAACCATACTTCCTCAACCTTGTATTTGTGTAAGATTTATATTTGTAGGTAGGCAATGTTATAGAGTTAGAGTAGTGTGGTGGATTTAGAGTTAGGAAGATCTGGGTTAGAGACCTTCCCCTTAAGTTTACAAGTTATGTGACCATGCAGGAGTTACTAAAACTATGAGCCTCTTGTCTGTAAAAACAGGGATAACAATACTTGCAGTATTACTTCAAGGGTTATTGTGAGACTCAAATGAAACAATGTAAGTAAAGTATTTTGTAAATGTGTGAGTGCTACATAAATTTGAACTGTTGTTATTATTCATCCCTATTCAATGTCTTCTTAGAAGATCTGGCTCAAAGTCCTACCATATTACAATGTTCAGATCCCAACTGTCATAATACAATTTAGCTATCTCTTCTGGAATAGTATCATCTACAAATACAAGCTTATAAAAACATACTAAACAATATAGGTAAGCATAGATCCCTAGACATTCTACTAGAACGCTCCCTCTATAGGATCCTATACTCAGAACTAGATGGCACTTCAGAGATAGTCTAATTCATGCCACTTCCCCTCCACATTTTATAGATGAGAAAACTGAGGCCTGGATAGGTTAAATGATTTACCCAAGGTCAAACAGGTACAAAGCAGCAGTCACCATTTGAATTTAGAGCCCCTTACTCCAGATTAGGCATCAAACCATTAAAAAAAGATTCTTTAGGTTCAATCATCCATCAAGTTCCAAATCTACCCAAGTTGTAGTACTAGCAAGTCCCCAATTTTCCATCTTATCAACAAGAGTACTATAAGAGACTTGATCAAATCTTCTTCTTCTTCTTCTTCTTCTTCTTCTTCTTCTTCTTCTTTTTGGTGGGGCAATGAGGGTTAAATGACTCGCCCAGGGTCACACAGCTAGAACATGTCAAGTGTCTGAGACCAGATTTGAACTCAGATCCTCCTGATTTCAGGGCAGGTGCTTTATCCACTGCACCACCTAGCTGCCCCCATGATCAAATGCTTTACTAAGCAGTGTTGCTCTCATCTACTAATCTAAACACTCCTTCACAGAAAGAAAATGAAGTTAGGTTGGTATGACTTGGTTTTGATGAAGACATGCTAGTACATTATGAACACTGCTTCTTTTTCTATATAGATGCTCACTAACCATCCCTTTAATACAGCTCTCTAGAATTTTCTAGGAATTGGAATTAAACTCATTTAACCTCTGTTTACCTCAGTTTTCCCACCTGTAAAATGAGGATAATAAGAGCACCTATCTCCCAGGGCTGTTGTGAGGATCAGATAAGATAATAATTGCAAATCACTTAGCACAGTGCCTGGCACATAGTAAGCATTATATAAATGCTAGCTGTCACCTTCATTGTCATCATCATCGTCATCGTCTTCTCTGATATTCATACCCATCATCTTTTTTCAATATTCTGATGGTTTGAAGTGCAGATGGGTATTCTTTTACTATTGTTGTTTAGTCAATTACTCATGCCTGAGTCTTCATGATCCCATTTGGTGTTTTCTTTGCAAAGATACTAGAGTGGCTTGCCATTACCTTCTCCAGCTTATTTTACTAATGAGGAAACCGAGGCAAACAGGGTTAAGAGACTTGCCATGGGGTCACACAGCTAGTAAGTGTTTGAAGCAGGATTTGAACTTCCTGGTTTGTAGCAAGATTTTTTTGGTGCTGCCAGCTGCTGGTGCCTTCCTTCTGTAGATGTGAATATATCTTATATATCTCCACATGTACATTAGAATGTAAGTGTCTTGTCTGGCCAGTTTTCCCAGGCAGAAATTTTGTCAAGAGTAAATTCTATTTTGTCTTTCTAGCTCAAGTATTTAGCACAATGCCCAAACAGAATAAGCACTTAATAGTTGTTAATTATTCCCCTCCCCACAAAGAAAACATAAAATAAAGGCCAAGATGTCTCTGTTCCTTTTTCTGAGCATCACCTCTAAATTGATAGTAGAGAGCAATATTAATAATGTCAGGAAGAGTAGTAGTACGTTTTTTTCTTTTAGGGGGAAGCTAGGTGGCGCAGTGGATAAAGCACCAGCCCTGGATTCAGGAGGACTTGAGTTCAAATCTGGACTCAGACACTTGACACTTCCTAGCTGTGTAAACCTGGGCAAGTCACTTAACCCTCATTCCCCCGCAAAAAGAAAGGGGGAAAAAGAACATCTGAGCATTTTTTCTTTTTTTTCTTTTTTTGCAGGGCAGTGACAGTGGAAGTCAAGCATGAGAAATTAGAGAACCAGAGAATGTTAGAATTGCATTAGATCATAGAATATTAGAACACAGACTATTAGGAATTGAGGGAAAATTCATCATAGAATGTTGGAACATAGGACACACAATGATAGAGCTGGAAAAGCTTAGAATATTTGAAGTTAAGAAGTGGAACATGGAATTTGAGGATTAAAAGAGACCTTTCAGTCCCCTTCATTTCAAAGGCGATGAAACTGAGGCCCAAAGATGGAAAGTGACTTGCTCCAGGTCATGCAGCAAATAGGAAGAACAGGGATTCAAAGACATAACTCCCAACTCCAAGTTCACTGCTCTTTCAACAACAAAAAGCTTCTTCCTTTAAATTGCCTGGTAACAGGAAATAGAGCCATTTACAAACAGTAACACTCAGTCCCCTAGGAACCAGAAACCAGGCTAGGAAGCCATGTTACTAAGGACGACTCAAGAGGTTTTCTTTTTTTTTTTTTCTTAAGCAGTGTCATTAAAAATTAATTTCTTGCTCCTTTGATGAGGGACCACAGGGTTACTGATGCCTGATTTCATCTGCCTTTTAAGGGAGGTCAACAAAAAGCATCTCAGACATGAAATGTCATAGGTACTATGGGAGACCCATCAGCATGAAAAGTAGATCTGTTCCTCCATAGGGGTGGAAGGGGAAGAGTCTGGAGGTCATAATGGATTGGTTATTGGACTTGGAGTCAGGAAGACCTCATTTCAAAGTCCACCTCAGACAATCACTACCTGTGTGGCCTCTCTATGCCTTGGTTTCCTTATCGGAAAAATGAAGGGAGTTGGGCCTGATGACCTCCAAGGTTCCTTCCATTTCTAAATCCATGATCCTATGATCTTTAGTTCAATCAGCAGCTAAAGGCTGCTTTAATGAAATACAAGCACAGAGCATAGGATTTGAGGATTTAGAGTTTGACGGGACTTCTAAAATCATCTAATCCACCTCTCAAGCCCCACCCCCACCCTCTTCAGAAATTAAGAAACTAAGGTCAGGCTAAGAAAGTGACTTGTCTGAGGTCACAAGTCACAATAATATTACTTCTATAGTATGTTGCAGTCTCCTGACAATGCTATGAGTAGGCAATTTTTTTTTTTTCAAATATGGGGACATCAGCTCAGGGATGTTAAGAAGTGGCCTGCCTGTGGTTATACAGCCAGGATTAGACCAGGCCTTCTGTTTCTAAATCCGGTGCTCATTCCCACACACCACTGGAAGGTCTCTCCAATGGAGTCAAGACTTGGCTGTTGGAAGAAAGAAATACAATCTGCCCAGTGCTAGCCAGAGTGGCCACAGTCTACATTGAGTTTAATATCCTGTATCCGCATTTAGGGTAGAGGGAAGAGATTCTGATCATGCACAGGCTGGCATCAGAGGATCAAGACTTCATGATACCCATCTCTGCAGAAGGTCTTGGAAATGTTCCCATTCTCATCATTCTCATCTCTTGGAGAAGAGATGCCAAAGCTTCCATTCCCAATTATCAGAAGAGAGTTTCTTCCCTGTCCTAGAATGATCAGAAGGTCAAAACAATCCCAGTCTCAGAATTCAAAGGGAATTAACAGAGCCCATATGTAACCTGTGGTCCAGCACCCCAAACTCCAGGTTAACATGGTCTAGATTCAAGGGGTTGGGTGTGTGCGGCAGAATTCTCCAAAAATTACATTCCCTTGGCTTATTTTGCCTCTACCCAGCATTTCCTCTGGAAACCTCAAAATAAAGCTCTTATCTAGCTCTCCACAGATGTGGGCAAAAGGGCCCAACTCCTCTGCAATCACTCAGGCTAACAATACCATGATGCTCTATTTCATTCCACAGACAAAATGTAGAAAATACAAAGGATTCACAAGAACACACAGCAATTAAAATGCTCTCCCTTTTTCCAGTGAGTCTCAATTGTCATCTCAGAACCCAACAGACCCCCACCCTTGCTTATTTATGGATCTAGAATTTCCTCTGGAAGGGATTTGCTTAGAGAGATAACTGGCAGAGAGATAACCTATCACATTCCAGTGAGTACCATCTTCCATCCAAGGGATCAACATAGGCATCCAGACTCAGAGCATTACACTAACAGATTAGACTTCATTTTAACTCAGAGGCAACTGTTTTCCTATCAGATGTGTACCACTGGAAGAACTACAGTAGTATTAGAAGGGAACATTCAGGTTTTCCTCAAAGTTGAAACTTAATCACTCTCAATGAAGTGTGAAGCCTGGAAAGAGGAAGCCTATCCAAATTGATCCATCATAGGTGGCAGGCCCAGAACTTGAACCTTGGTTCCCCAACTGTAAATCAAGTGTTTTCATGTTCTAATAATACTTTCAGGATTATATAATTGGAGATGGAAGGTCAGTGTCAATCATTCAGTCAACAAGTATTTATTTTTTTTTGTCTTTATTTTTTTTGCAGGGCAATGGGGGTTAAGTGACTTGCCCAGGGTCACACAGCTAGTAAGTGTCAAATGTCTGAGGCCGGATTTGAACTCAGGTACTCCTAAATCCAGGGCCGGTGCTTTATCCACTGTGCCACCTAGCTGCCCCTATTTATTTATTTTTAAGCACTTAACTGCATGAGGCACTATGCTAAATACTAGTGTGATACAAAGAAGGGCAAAAAACCCAACAACCCAACAAGAACAAAAAACGAACCTTAAAGATCATCTAAATCTAACTCCTTCATTTTACAGATGAGGAAAGTGAAGCCCAAAGACATTGTGACTAGCCCAAGGTCACACAGATAAGAGTAACAACTTATATTGCTGCTGTGTTTTAAAATTAAAATGCCTTTGGGTGGGGGGGAGGAATAAGGCAATTGGGGTTAAGTGACTTGCCTAGGGTCACACGGCTAGTACATGTCAAGTGTCTGAGGCCAGATTTGAACTCAGGTCTTCCTGACTCCACTGCGCCATCTAGCTGCCCCTAAAATGCCCTTTCTAACAACAAAATGTGAGGTAGGGGCCCATGTCCTTTGATACGAAGTTCAGGGATCTTCTCACTCTACTGTACTTGGGCTCAACCACAAAATAAAAAAACAACTAGAAAGTTCAAGGTGGGAAGGTCCAAGTTTGTCCTACAGACCTGCCAACCTGCCAAAGCTCTACGGGGTTATCTGGTTTGACCTAGAATCACTGACTATGAGAGCAGTGAAAAACTTGGTGTCAGAGTTAGAAGAAATCTCAGACATTTTGTCTAACCCCTTAATTTTACCAATGGGGAAGCTAAGATTTAGAGAGGGTCTGTAGATCATATGAGTCTCAAGACCATACAGCGATTTACTGGCAGAGCTAAGACTAGCACATAGTCATCACTATTCCCACTCACTCCCATGTTTTCTGCACAGTACCACATTCATCACTCTGGAGGCAAGGGGAGTGCCTAGAAGAACCCTGACAGGTAACATGTAGTTACTTGCTTTCTAGGTGCTTCTAATATCCCTAAATTTAAAAAAAAAAAAAGTCTCATCTCTTGCTTTTTCTTCCCTGACCTGAGAAACCTGTGCTTCCAAGGGCCATTATAGGTTTTCTTGACTGACATGTCTCCTTCAGGGACTTCATTCCTCTGAATGAAGGCCTCTGAGCCCTACATTGGACCATTCAGCAAGCAGCCTGGTGGGCTCTGAAAATGATAGGCCCTCAAGGATTAATGACAGTAGAAATCAATTCACTTCATGCCGGGAGAACATGTTTGATCTGACTGGGTTTTTGCAAAGAGGAGTAATTAGTTGATCTGGCATTTTAATCATCAGAAAATTACCAAAGTCATTTTGCTTCTCAGAAGCACTGAAAACAGCAATAAAGGTGCCACTTTTTCCCTCTCTTGTTACTGTTGGAGAGATTTCAGTTCCAGGGAGCTCAGCATGAGTGTGGATCTCTATCATACCAGCTCCAGCTGGCTCATCTCTGGAGAAAAATGACTCTCCCTACCCTCTCCTAGGATCACAGGGCTTTAAGCTACTATAGAAAAGACCTTAGAGGGTAAGAAAAATGTAGAGCTGAAAGAGCCGTCAGAACACAGACTGTTAGAATGTAGCCATACAATGTTAGGGCTGAAAGGACCCCTAGAGCACAAAATGTTGGCGCTCTAAGAGACCTTAGAAAACAAAATGTTAGAACTGGAAGGGACCTTGGATCAAAGACTATTAAACTTGGAATGTCAGAACTGACACAATCCTTGGAATATAGAATGTTAGAGTATAGGGTATTAGAGCTGATGGGGACCTTAAGACAATGACCATAAGAATCATGCACTCCAACCATCTCCTTTTGCAGAGGAGAAAACTGGGGTATGAATATGGAAAACCTTACCTTCATTCCTAGATTCTCTCCTATGTAATTTCTTGTATTTTTCAGGTTTGGAAATTCCTGAGAATCTAAGACCCCCCTTTCCAGAAAATCTGGACATGCCCAGGCCAGTTACAGGAGATGAAGCTTCAGGATGGGTGGAAATAGGGAAAGTTGCTCAAAGTCCCTGGCATCTGGGTCTAGTCTCTGAGGAAGAATTAAGGGAGGAACTACACTCAACCCACAAATAGAATTCATACATTCATTAATTCAACAAACATTTATTAAGGGACTACCATGTGCAAAGGAACTGGGGTAATACAAATGAGTGAGTTGGTCTGGTTGATCTGTAAGGTTCGTTCCAATTCTGATATCCTCTGTTCTAAGTTCCCTAACAGCCCTTACATTCCACAAGTTAAGATGTATACAGCACCCTCAAGGATATCTATGGAGAAGAGACATTGTTTCCCAAATGTATTTGAACTCCCTTTTTCCCTGGTCCTAAACCCAGCAATGGGGAAAGTAGGCAATGTGGGCATTCATTCACCTTTGGTCCTGACTAGTACTGGTGGATTCTCATGTCTCTACACCCGATCTGCTGTTGTTCTAGCTAGATGCATCCCTAAATCTTGTAGGGAAGCTCCCTCCCACTCATCATCCCCAAAGCACAATGAAAAGGTCAATTCTTTGTCTGAATTCCCTTCTTCCCTTCCATCCTCAGGCAGAGTTGATCCAAAGTGACATACATACCTCTCTGTCTCAGCTGGCTCAAGGGCTTAGCAAGAAACCAGGCCAAGCTTTGCAGCTGGCTGATGCAGGGTGTGGGGCAAGGTGGCGGGGT
This sequence comes from Dromiciops gliroides, assembly GCF_019393635.1. Lineage (NCBI taxonomy): Eukaryota > Metazoa > Chordata > Mammalia > Microbiotheria > Microbiotheriidae > Dromiciops > Dromiciops gliroides. The sequence continues at coordinate 384,672,717 of NC_057862.1, read as the reverse complement.
GGGGGGGGGGTGGAGAGAGATCTTGATCACTCATTGGGAAACCAATGATTTCAAGTTTTGGAGGGGTCCCAGGCAGGACTGGTCACAGGCAAAATCAATTTGATTCTCTAAGTTCTAATCACTTTCTGATGACCTCATTCAGGGCCTCCTCACCCCAATGATCTCTCATGCCTCTCTTTTTGTGCCTCACTTTCTTTAGTACATAGGGAAGATCACAGAATCAAGAGAATATTAAAATCATGTAATTATAACATTGTAGAATATCACCATAGACTAATCAAAAGATTTGAAAGCTGTGAAATCCTATTCTTGGAATACCATAACCACAGAATCACAGGACCATAGAGTCAGAGAACTCTATAACTGTAGAATCTTAGAATCATGAATTATAAAATCTTTGAATTTTGGAACCTTACACTCTTAGATTAATAGAATCACAGGCTTTAAGAATCATAAAATCTTGAAATATTAGAGTCTTATACTCATAGTATTCATAGGATTTGAAATTACAGGTTCAGACTCAAGGAAATGCCAAATCTTGAATTCATATGGTATAGTGCTTTAGAACTATAAACAATTTGAGTCAGTATCTTAGACTCACTCATAGGCGGGACCTTTGAGGTTTCCTAGACCAATGCCTCTCTGAAACATGAATTCCCTCTGATAAATACACTCCTACTACGGTAGCGGGGATTGAACATGCTCCCCTCCTTGGTATGTGAATGCTCTGTTTTCAGCGTCTGGCTAGGGTACTGCTTAATCCAGGTGCTGTGGCAGTAGGCCAGTGTGGTGCAGATGATCAATCAGGGTAGATGTCCAGGTGGCATTCACATCACACTATTTGGATGGATGCCCACTTGGCCTATGAGTAAAGTCATCCCTGGTTGTTCGCCTGGGACAATGTTTGCTGGGAGGCCCTGGGGTAGGCCAGAGGATCCACCTTCAATTATTACTTCTGGTATTTCACACATTGAACCTTCTCTTTCAGAGGCAAAGGAAAGTCATTTGCCAACTATTTCCTCCAATCAATCTCACAATGCATTTGCTATTTTCCCCTCCATAATGATTCATTTAACAGCAACAGAGCAATTAGGCAGACCACGGAATATTGATTTTCTAAGTGAAAGAAATGTCGACAGAAACATCATTTTGTTTCCACCAAGACTCAAAGGCTAATAATGCTAGTAGCCTCCTGCTTTCCTGGGATGGGATGGAACCACTTGAGGGCTGGGCTGGCCTGGATATTGAGGCTGGACATTATTAGGTCACCTACACCAAACCTGAGACACAAAAGTACAATGTAACCCTAAAGAAATATCTGTATTTGTGATTCTGTGTGTGTGTTACATAAGCTAAATGTGTTTGTGTGACATAAGCTGCATATGTGTGTCCTTCATACAGCTGCCAAAACAACCTTCCTAAGGCATAAATCTTGCTTAAAAACAAACAAACCCTAAAAAGTCGTCAGAGGCTCCTTTTTTGTATAGAGGATAAACTCCAACCTCTCCAGCCTGGCATTTAAGTTCTTCTACAATCTGAAACCAACATATCTTTCAATCTTATTTCCTATTTCTCCCCTAAATCCACTTCATAGTCTAGCCAAACTGGCTAATTATTGGCCTGTCCTCACACAGTCCTCCAGTTCCTCCATCCCTGGGATGCATTGTTCCTCCCTCATTTCTGGGCTCCTTCTTCATATCTGCAAATCAAAATCTCTCTCTTCCTCCAGGTCTCAACTTCTTCATGAAGTTTTCCCTGCTTCCCTAGCTTAAAATGCTCTCTTTCTTCCAATTTTCCTAGAGAATTGTGTGTGGATCAGCTAGGCAGATAGATGGTGTAGTAGACAGAGCACTGGACATGTAGTCTAGAAGACCTGCGTTCAAATCCATCCTCAAATACTTAGTAGCTAGCTGTATCCCCCCTGGGCAAGTCATTAAACTGCTATCTGCCTCAGTTTCCTTATTTGTAAAATAAGGACCTAACTTCTATTGTGGTTGTGAAAATAAAATATCTGTAGAACTTAGCAAACTTTAAAGTACTATATAAATACTAACTATTTTTATAGGTATTATCTTTCTTTGATTTTTTCCTCTACAAGTCTTACCCATATCTCTGTATATTTCATATATCTTCCATTACACTGCAGTCTCCTTGAGGGCAGGGACTGTTGTTTTTCATCTTTATATCCCCAGTTCTCAGAATAGCAGGAGGTCTTTGATAAACATTTAATGAGTTTTGCCTTTTTGCACCTTTGTTATAAGTCTTCAATATGCGTGCAGCATATCTATGTGTGGTAAAGGCTAGTCTGTGCTGTAACCTCTATGTGTGCTGGGGCAGATGGCAGGTGGTATAAGTTAGTATATATCTGGGTTGTATACTCTCTGTACTATAACCTGTGTATGTGTGGTATAACCTGTGTTAACGGAAGTACAGACAAAAAGGCAGAAGCAAAATTGTAGGTGAATACAATTCCATAGAAACTCTAGCTACTTTGTGGTTTGACACTTGTTATCCACTGAAGGAAAGAACTACTTTACTCTTGTTAAATAAATAAGTTATTACCTTAGGATGGCAAAGACTGACAGCATCTGAGGATGGGCACTGATCTCATATACTCTTGCTAAGGCAAATTAATCTTCGGCTAAAAGATGCATCCTTTGTGCTGAACTTTTAGCCCCTAAGGTGGGAGACAAGTGTTGCTGTCTCCTCAGAGATCAGAAGGCCTAGGTTACAGCTCCACCTTTCCCACAGATGAGTTATGTAACTTTAAGCAAGTCACTTTCCCATTCTGGGCCTTAATTTCCTTATCTGTCAAATGGGAACAAAAATTCCTACCCTGTATTCCTCACAGAGCTGCAAGGATTCCATTCTGTTCACTCTGAGCTATGAATGAACAGGTCTGGGTAACAAAAAGTTTAAGAGGGATTATAATGGCCCCCAAACAAAGACATCTGGTATTGTTACAACCTCATCTCTGCAGCATTCCAAACCCAGACCCTGTGGCAGGAAGATCATTAAACCAGTATGTGGCTGGCCCCCCTGAAGGATGTTCTAAAGGCCTCTCCTTCCACTTGCAGGGTGGTTTTGTATAAACTGATCAGCCTAGAGAGACCAACCCCAGGCTACTTGTCCCTAACTGTCAATCAATCAACACCTATTTTACCAGACACACACAGAAGATTTGGCTTTATAAGAATCATAGATTCCTAGAGCTGAAAGGGATGATCTTAGAACATAAGATGCAAAGAAATAGAACAAGAACCCAGGCCAAGGTGCTTACTGGTTGCCTCCCTTAATGTGAATGAAGTTATCAGAGCCTGTCCCTTGGAATTTGGATGGACACAGTCCTGGGGGAGGTGGGGCACCAAAAGAGGATGGCCCTGATGCACACCCTAATTTCTACCCAAAGGAGAGAGCTATGTCTCCTCTCCAATGGCCTGGTTTACTAACAGAAGTAGCAGCCTGGTCGTAACCCCCATCTCAGTCCCAACCTTGGCCCTGTCCTGGTGGGCCCCATTCCTAGTCCAGCTCCTCAGTCTTTTTCTCTGAGGACTTCTTGATCAGAAAAACCAATAAAGTCCAGGAAAGGGGAGGGCCTGGTGAAAGAGGGAGACAAAAAAAATTCCCATGAAAGAACTCTGACAGAGCACAGCTGTAATGGAGCAGCTTCAGCTCTCTGCTAGCAAGGACAGAGCTTTATTAATTATTCAAGGGACAGCGTGATGATGCAAATTGGTGGGTAACCATTGCTGGGCTGCTCTGCTCTCTTCTGCAGAGGTGTGGAGGGAGAGGAAAGAAGCAAAGAACCTGTATATTGTGTCCAACAAGAAAAAAGGTAAATCAAGATGGGTTTCAACAGAGCTAAGTCTTTCAATTAAATTCTTTCCAAGAAATCCTGGCTTACATTAGAGGGCCATGTGAGTGCAGAAGAAAGATTGAATATGGAATCAGAGGACATGGGCCTCAATGCCAGATCTTCATTAGCCATGTGACCTTTGGCAAGTCAAGTTCTCCCTCTCTGGACCGGTTTACCCCTCTGCAAAATTAAGGGATTAGAACAAAGTATCTCAAGCTGGTTTTGTTTTGTTTTAAAGAATGAAAAGGAAACCATGCCTGATTACAACAAAGCCAGCCCCCTTTCCTTCTGGTCTGATGGATGAACTTGACACAGTTATTCTGCATTTGCCTGTCACCAACATCATTACATCCTGAGCTGTAGCCCACAAGCAGCCGGCTTCAAGCTCTCTGCACATGCTGCCCGCAGCTACAATCAGTGGATTCCTCCATGTGGGCATTCCAACAGGAAACTGGATAACTAGGTCTACATGTCAGCTTATGCATCTTCCTGTACAATGCTGAACTCAACTTGCAAACACCAGCCAGTCTAAGCAGTTCTACTCGGATGCTAAGATGACTCCATTTCCCCCTTGCTCTTCCACCATGAGGAATAATCAGGCAACTCTGAGTTCAGACAAAGAGAGAAGGATTAGCAGCAGGGTACTATGGGGAAAGCCCTGGGTTCTAGTCCCAAGTCAAAGGTTTGACACTTATTAAGTGTGTAACTACAGAGAAGTGTTCTGTAAAGTGTTCTATAATCAACGTATGTATATGTATATGTACATATACACACATATATACATATATGAACATGAAATATTTATTAGTTAGCCTAAACCTAATCTGAAATTAGGCAGCTAGGTAGCCACCTACCTAGATAGAGTTCTGGGTCTACAGTCAGCACCTGAGTTCAAATTTGACCTTAGAAATTTACTAGCTATGTGAACCTAGGCAAGTCAATTAACCTCCGCTTGCCTTAATCTACCAGAGAAGGAAACGGCAAACCACTCCAGTATCTTTTCCAAGAAAATCCCATGTACAGTTTAGTATGGTCTAAGGGGTCAGGAATAATTGGGCATGACAATGACTGAGCAGTAACAACAAACCCGAAATTCCTATTTTCTCTGATCACTCCTCCTCTGTCTGGCCCAGCCCATCCACATGGAGAAAAGCAATGAGGTAAAGCAAAGAATATACCAGAAACCTGAGTTCAAATCTTAGCTGTGTCACACTTCCTACTTTTGTGACTTGGGGTAATTGGGCCTCGATTTCCTTAGCTGCGAAATGGGGATAATAATGACTCACATTTCCATAGCACTTTAGGGTTTACAAAGCACTTCCCTCAAATAACCCTGAGGGTAAGGGTAAGGATTATTGTTACTTTGCAGCTGAAGATAATATAATACTTGGCACTACAAACTTCTCATTATTGTGGTGAAGAAATCCTGAGTGCTAAAGAAATGGGAGCAGTTATTGTCATTGTTAAAATAATCAGCAAGAGAGAGAAATTGGTCAGTCACACAGTAGGGTCTAGAGTGGATGGGATAAGAACAGGGATGTTTGGAAGGTGGGTGGGGAATAGGAGACAGCCTTTGGATTCTTGACAGTTGGGGTGGGGTGGACAAGCAGATTTGTTATATGTCAGATGGGCTGGGATTTCGGGGGGGGGGGGCAGTGCCCAAGACAAACTTTGCCCATTCTCACTTTATGAATTTCCCAAGTTAGAGCCTTAGGCACAAGCATAGAGCCCTAATGGCAGACGTTGGATTTTGCCTAGGATGAGTAAGGCTGGTGGGGTCCAAGAAATGTAGGATATAGATATGATATAACCCATAGAAGAGGAAGACCCTCTTCCCCTTTCCCCCTAGACTTTCAGAGATTGAAAATAGTGTACTATAAAATAGTGTGTGTGTGTGTGTGTGTACACACACACACACACACACATACTGGGGGAGGGGGGGAGAAGGGGAGGGAGAAAAATTTGAAATTGGAAATCTTATGTAAACAAATGCTGAAAGCTATCTTTACATGTAACTAGAAAATAATAAAATACTTTTATTTTAAAAAAAAAGAAAATAGTACAAGTGATTCAAACAAAGGTCCCAAGGCCCAGCCCACACCTCCAGGTTACTTATGAATTGGTATCTTCAGGACCTCTCCCCTTTCCTTCATTTCCCTCCTTTTCCTTCTTCCTCTTCTTTTTCTATCAAATCATGGAACTTCGGAGTTTGAGGTGCCCTCAGAAGTGGCTGTTGCTGATTGTCCTTTGTTCTTGAAGAGAACCTTGACATCAAGGTGATATCATGAGTTGCAGTGAATTGGATTTAAGTGAGAAAGGACTGTGCAAGGTCATAAATCTCACTCTCCCAGAGCCATCTGGAACCAGTGGCAGGTTATAGATCAGGAGAATTGGAGATGGTCCCAGATGGTTTAAGGCAATTGGGGTTAAGTGACTTGCCCAGGGTCACACAAGCTAGTAGATGTGTCTGAGAGGAGATTTGAACTCAGGTCCTCCTCTGACTCAAGGGCCAGTGCTTTATCCACTGTGCCACCTAACTGCCCCACCCCTCCCCGAGGTCATCGAATCCTGAATGGGTATTTGAATAGGAAATTGACTTCCTTCCCTGTTTCCTTCCCCGCCTTGTACATTAGGCCTGCCTTTGAACAAAGTCAGTGAAGAAAAATTCAGTAGCTCCTAAGGCAGCCAATTTCACTTTGGGATCATGCTAATAGCTTTGCCTGATACTGAGCCCCAATCTATTTCTCTGTAACTTACCCCCATTGCTCCTGGGACTGAGCAGAACAAGGCTAATCCAACTTCCACATGACAACCCTTCAAAGGCTGCTATAATTTCCTCCATAAGTCTTCTCTTCTTCAGGCTAATCATAACCAGTCCCTTCAAATTGATCCTCCAATAGTCTGGTTTCCAGGCCCCTAACCATCCTGCCCTGAATTCAGTCCAGGTCTGGTGAGGAAATTGAGAGGATTAAGACAGCAAGTGGTTAATTTGGGGAAATGAGTGACCCACACTGATTCCATCTTGTGACTCAATTCTGGAGCTAGCTCAGTTTCCTTTCTATTCAATGATGAGTCTAGTCCAATTTCTATCCTGTAAGAAAACTTTATTCATTTGTGGGAATTGGGAAAGAACCTTATTGTATTCTTTGAACCTAGCCCTGTGTAGCTAGGAAACTGGTCCATCTCTACCTAAGCTCTACATGCTGCTTAGAGACCTTAGGTATGCTGACCAGAAACCCAGTCAGATCCAAAGACTGACATGAGAAGTTTTCTCACAATTGTACATCTCAAGGAACATATATGTCTTATCTGAAAGCTGGTCACATACTGATCAGTTATTGTTTCCCTGTTCCTTTGATTGTAAACAATCAAGGGGAGTAGGACACCCTTTTTTTCTGGCTTGAGGGAATTTCACCTGTTCACTTCCCCCCCCCCCCCCGCAACTTAGAAAATCCCCAATCTTTCATCCAGTTAGAATTCAGACTATCTAATGTTGTATCATTTCCTTTTAATTAATTGATCTTATTTGATTGTTTTTAATGTATAAAAGTCTGTATTATTCAGGGTCCAGGGCCAAAGCTGAGTAGGGTGACTGGTCCTGATTTGTTGGACAATTGGCCTGCACTGTTTAATAAATCGATATGCTGCTTGGAAGCTCAAATCGTTGTTTCCTCAGCCATTTCATCTTTCACTTTGTCACACTGGCACAACCAAAGCAAAGGACAGTGCAGCTATATACGATTTGTTTATACTGAACAATATGCTTATATTAATTGCAACCTAAAACTTGTCTTTTTGGTTGTCATGTCACATTGCCATCTTACACTGAGTTTGCAGTCCACTCAACATCCCCAGAGTTTCAACAAAGGCACTGCTATCCAGCCATGCTGTTCATTCTCTCCTCCTTTTACTTCCTTCATTTCCACCTTTATTTCTTCCCTCTCTTCCTTCTTCCTTCCTCATTCCCTTTGTCACTTCCTTAAGATAATCATATCATCCCCCACACATACGCCTCAAAAACTTTCATGGCTCCCTATTACCTCCTTTACAAAATATAAAATCCCCAGTCTGACATTTCAAGTTCTTCACAATCTGACCCCCACTAATCCCTACCTTCTAAAATGTGGGTTAAGACCCCCCCATGTGGCTGTATCACTGAATGTGGGGGTTGTGAAAAATTTGACAACATTAAAAGATTATGAAGCTTTGTTATATACTTATATACCCAGGGTCACGTAAAAATTTCTAATCTAATAATAATAATTTAATCCAATGCCTTCATTTTACAGATGAGGCCCAGAGAAGGGAAATTACTTGGCCATGGTCATATAGCTTTGTATGAACTTCCATATATAAACGTCAACTATTACATTCAGTGGTAGAACTCTGGGGTTCCCTTATTCCCAGTATACTGGATTTGTTTTCCTATGGCATCATATTTGTAACCAACTGATCACATAATCTTTACTAAAAGCCCTACTCGGCTAGATGCAGAGGTGTGCATTACAGAGGGATACAGAGAAAAAGGTGTGCTAGAGTGGAAACAACGCTGGATTTTGGAGTCAGAGAAACTGCTTTTAAAACCTGGTTCTAGCACTACATATCTAGCCATAGGCAAATCACTTACCCTCTTTGGGCAAGTGGAAGGAAGAGTGGGAGGGTGGGAGATAAGGGGTGTCCTACATGGTCTCTATGGTCCCTTTGAGCTCTAAATCCACAGGCCTGTGAAAATCCAAACCAGGATCCCAATGATGGAGACAACACCCAGTCAGTTTATCCAGGAGCTACGCCCTCTGGTGGCAATGGATTCAAGAAAGGCAAAAGTCTGGAGGACCTCCCCCCAGCCCCCACCTCTCTCCCTCTCTTTCTATTCCCTCCTTCCCCTAGGGTCATCTGCCTAAGCAGTCCAGGATAGCATTTCTCTGACAATATAAGGCAGCTGGTATCTCTTCCTTCTCTTGCTTGCTCATTGAAGCCATGATCCCATACTCCCAGATGTAAGACAGAACCAACCTGGCAGTGTTGACCACTTCCAGCTGGACCTTGGGACCTGGGCACAAACCAGGATGGGTCATAAATGCTTCCTTACTCTTCCTGTTCTTCAGTGCTCCACCCCACTCCCTTACCCCCATTACTGTTTTCCTTCCTGATGCGCAGAGCCAGGGAAACCATGCCTCCTCAGGCACAATAAAATTCCAGGGGAAGAGAGAGATGCTAATCCAAGTCAGTGCACTAATCTGAGTCAGGACAAGTGGTGTCACTCATTCTTTAGGAGGCAATTGAGATGGAAAGGGCTCTCCAAAGTAAATGCTAAATGATTCTTTGGCTCCCTACTTTTTCCTTATCAGAGCCCTTTACCCTGCTCCCTGGGCACCTACCTTGTTATGTCTCCTCATAGTATTTATGGATTAAAACTCATTTCAGCTTGGCCAGCTTGTGCTCTGTGTACTGTTCTGTCTGCTAGGATTCCTTTGAGCTTCAATATCTTCTAACCTTCTATGTATTTATGAAAGTGCTCTCAAGGCTGCCGATCCATACATCCTGTATGTTGGTCCTGGGCAAAACCAGGCTCACCCTGTGGTTATTAAAACCATGGATTCTTTCCCCCTACTCACTACTGGTGCCCCTCCCTGGCTCCTTCTCTGCCTCTCCCTTTGCCACCTACAAGCCTTTATTCACTCACAGGTGTACAGGGATAAATAAGGGCTTACATTAGAATGATAACAAGAGCTCCCATTTCTATGTGGCTTTGTTTACATACTTGATCTCATCTGAATGTCAAGACAACCTCAAGAAGCTGACAGACAATACAGGTATTATTAGCCTGTTTTACAGATGACAAAACTAAGGCAGAGAAAAGGAAAGTGACCTACACCTAAAATTACTAAGGAAATTAGTTCAATGTGTCATTTGAAAATATATGGGGGTGGGTGCCTGTCTCTGGGTTTTAGGGAACTTATCTGAGGTTTCTAAAAATTGCTATTTATAAATTAGAGGCTATAGCACCAGTCTTTGGCATTAAGCATTTATTAAATCATATGAAATGTTAGTAAAGCTCCCAGTGGTCAGAAGGGGCGGCCCTTACACACTGCTCAAAACTAACTGGCTAGCATCATTCAAATCTATTGGTTTACTGAACTTAAGGGTGGTCCATATTAAAATGAGCAGTACCTGCTAAGGTCGGAGTCCAGAGGACAGACCCTCTGAGGGGAAAAGCTTTTAGGTAGGTGTGGTTTTAATCTCTATTGTCTCTATTCAGAGTCCGAGGTACAACTTTACTCACTCTGGGCTGGCCTTAAAAGGGGTCAGGAGTGGGGGGCCCTCTGGATCCCCAAACCCCATTGTTTTCTTACAAGAACTAGAGCAAGACCAGTGGCCAGTAGGTCCCCTATACTTTCATTTAACTCCTACAGGGATTTGCACTGTAACAAAGTCCAAAAATTTAACTGTGAGAAACAAGAATGATGGAGCTTCATAGGCAGTCAGGTGGTGGAGTGGATAGTGAGCCAGTACCAGAGTCAGATAGACCTGAGTTCTAGACCCTTGGCAAGTTATTTAACCTGTTTGTTTTGATTTCCTTAACTGTAACATGAGGATAATAATAGCAAAGTGATATTTGTAAAGTGCTTAGCAGAGTGCCTGGCCCTAGCTCTTAATAAATGCTAATTTTCTTTCTTCGGGACATCCATTGTGGGGGATACTTGGTAGAAGGGGTCTCAACCACAAAAGAACAGAGGTCTTCAGAAATCATCTCTAACAGTCCTCACTGTCTTTGGAATTGACTCCAGGGCTACAAGAATCACAGGCCAGGTTTATAACAGAGTATTTGAGAAAACTGAATCTAATCTATGAAGCAAGCTCCCCATTTTCTCCCTCTCCCCACAGTTAGGATACAGTAATTGTTAGAGCTCTCAAACATCCTTCAAATGCTAACAATCCATGGCTGTAATACAAGGCTATGATTACAAATGTCAAAAAGACAGAGCATGAAATTAACTTCCCCACAGTTAGCGGGTACAGGGGCGCGAAGCTCTGCTCCATGCTGATCTGCTACCCTCCACCCACCAGTGGCCTTCGAGAAAAATGCTCCCTGTGATGGTGAGTGTTGGGACTATTGGGTGACAACCGTAGCTTTCCATGACACTGTACTCAGTAATTAAGCAGGCCCCCAAATACCAGCCTGGCCTGGCTTTGTCTATGGGGGAAAAAAACCAGGAAGGGGTGCAGCCATGCTTGTTTAACAGGCTAATTAGGTGACACAAGAAGAGTCAACAAAGCCATGGGATTCACAGGGAAAGGCTCTTGTCTTCTCTGTCCAGTCTGGAGAAGGAGCAAGGGAGCTCAGACTCTTTTAGATGTATTGTCCTCCTTCCTGTGCTCAGTTCAATATTTATCAAACACTTAGGATATGTCAGGCATTGATGACACAGGTCCTTGTCTCAAGAAGTTTATAATCTAATGGAGCAAAGGATGAGTACATAAATAACAATTAAACCACAATGAGACCATAAGCATATTGAGGTGAGGGAAAGGGGAGGTGACAGTTCTCACCTCTATATCTGTACCTGAACACAAAGTTCAGGCAGGCCCCTTTCACTTAATAAGAACTTAACAAATGATTGTTATAATGAAAGGATTCTATGATATAAGCACCAATGAGATAAATGCAAAAGAGAGGTCCATGTCAAGCTCAATAAGGGGAAGACATCTTTTGCCTGGAGGAGATAGGAAATGTTTCATAGAGTACAGTGAATCTGAGTCAGTTCTTGAAGGAGAGGAGGAGGCCACTCCTCCAACAAAAAGAGATGAAGAAAAAGGAAGAGACCACTCTAGGTGTGGAGAGTAGATGGGGAAGTGTTGGAGCAGGATGAACAAAAGCACGGAGATGGAGTATGAAAAGGAGACAAAGTAATCCAGTTTCACTGGAACATGGAATACATGAAGGAGAATGAGAATAAAAGATAGGATTCAGAACATGCAGGGCCTTGAATGTCAGGGTTGGAAGTTTACAACAGGCAATCAGGAGCTACTAAACATTCTTGAGAAGAAGAACACAAAACATATATACACATAATACAACCCGGCTATGGCTTAGAACCTGCTAGAAAATGCAGAGAATGAAGGGAGGTTATGTAGAGAGTGAAGTAGAATAAACTAAGAAATAAGACCTTATATTGATAAGATTCATTGGAAATTTTCATTTCCCCCCAATTTTAAAGCATTTTTCCATTTCCATACCACCTCCCTCTCTAAAACACACACACACACACACACACACACACACACACACACGAAAAATAACAGAAAAACCCCCTTGTAATGAATTAGCATAGTCAAACAAAACACATATTTCTATCACTGAAGATTTCCAAGGGCTTATAAATCCATTATCCCCTGGAAACCCTGCAATACTTTTGTGAAGTGGATAGCACCAACATTACCACTCACATTTTATAGATATAAAAACTGATGTCCAGAGAAGGGGAATAATTTGCCCAAGGTAGCACAGCAATAATGGCAGAGCTAAGAGTGAAATCCAGGAGGGCTTGGGTGGTTTCCATCATATCACACGATGCCCCCCCCCTTTCCGCCAGATGTGTGAGGAAAGGAGTGGGGCTATATGCAATTTTGGAAAGGAATCACTGAAGACCACAGTATTTGGATTCAGAAGACCATTTCTATTACTATTTGTATGACCCTGGTCAAGTCACTTCCCCTGTTTTCTCAGCCTTACAACAAAAGAATTATCAAAGAAACAGCAAGATAACAGGAGACAAAAGAAATCCATAAAAATCGTCAGCATCTCTATTCAGCAACAACAAAATCCAAAAGGAAATGACAGAAAGAGAAGTGCTATTCAAAATAACCATAAAAAGCATTAAATATGTGGCAGTCAACTGCCAAGACACACTCCAAACTTATACAGATAAAATTATAAACATTCTTTACAGAAATAAAAGTAGACTTGAATATTCATTGCTTGCAGTTGGACCACACCAATGTAATAAAAATAATATTACTATGTCAACAAACATAGATTTGGTGATCCACCAATCAAATCAAGGGTTACTTTACAGAGCTAGAAAAAATAATAACAAAATTCATTCAGAGTCACAAAAGGTCTAGAATCCCAAGGAAAATAAGTCTTATAAAGTAGGAATGAAGAAGAGAATAGCACTTCCAGACTTCAAACTATATTATTAAGCAAGAATCACAAAAACTGGGGGCAGCTAGGTGGCACAGAGTATAAAGCACTGACCCTGGATTCAGGAGGACCTGAGTTCAAATCCAGCCTCAGACACTTGACACTTACTAGTTGTGTGACCCTGGGCAAGTCACTTAACCCCAATTGCCTCACCAAAAAAAAAAAAAAAGAAACAAACAAACAAACAAACAAACTATTTGGTAGTGGTTAAAAATAGAAAGGTAAGTGACTGGAACAACAACAAACAGCAAAAACACTACTACAGACAAAGAAAAAATCAGCAATCATCTAACTCAATAACCCAGTCTTCAATAAACCCCAACCACATAAACTATTTGGAGAAGGATTCTATTCAACAAGAACTTCTGGGAAAACAAGAAAGCAGTCTGGTCAAAAAAAAAAATCCCCCCAATACCCCAAACTGGAAATTATACCCTTAATTCAAAATGGCTATTCAATATATATATGAAACATGAGCAAGTCAGAGGAACTAGAAGGAAGAACCTTTCACAACTATGATGGGGAAGAGGATATAGAGTATCACAAATTGATTAGACAGACAATCTGGACTACAAAAAATAAAAAGCTTTTTTCGAGAACAAAATCAGTGTACCTAGAATAAGAGGGGAAACTGTCGTTTGGAAGAAAGAAAAAAAACAACTTTGTATTGTATATCTCTCTTAAAGGTCTAAAAAGGTCTAATGTCCAAAATATACTATCAAGGGGATTCAAGACAAATATTCAAGATCAAGAGCCATTTTCCAAAAGGTAAGTACTTGGTCAAAGTATATGAACAATTCTCAAAAGAATTATGAACTATAATATGAATACAATATGAATGATTGCTTTCCAAAGCTTCCTTCAAAGAAAAAGAAAAAGCAAACTAAAACAACTTTAAGGTTTCACTTCACACTGAGCAAATTAGCAAAGATAACAAAAATTGGAAATCGGCTCCATTGGGTGAGCTATGTAAGGACAGGTGCACTGGATTTTTTTTTCTGTTTAAAAATTTATTTTGGGGGCAGCTAGGTGGTGCAGTGGATAAAGCACTGGCCCTGGATTCAGGAGGACCTGAGTTCAAAATCCAACCTCAGACACTGGACACTTACTAGCTGTGTGACCCTAGGCAAATCACTTAACCCTCATTGCCCCACCAAAAAAAAAATTATTTTTTAAATTCTGAATTTTGCCAACATAAACAAGAACAATTCTATATACAAAGTAGAACAGAAAAGGAGGTTATATGAAACCATGAATGTACAGCTTGTTGTTGTTTTTTTTAAAGTATTTAATGAATTTAACATGTTACTTTCAAAGCTGTCCTGCTTGTGGAATTTACCTTCTGAACTTCCATCTGCTATCTTCTGTGAATTTTTTACACTAATAGACTATTATTAGAACTGTGAATTAGTCCAACCATTCCAGAAAACTATATGAAGTACACAGAAGAAAAAAAATAATTAAAATGCCCAAAGTCTTTGACCTAGCAATAGCACTGCTAGCTTTATACTTCATGGATTTCCAATCTAGAAAGCTCTCATAAGTAAGAAAATATTCTCAGAAACTCTTTCTGGAGAAGTCAAGTAGGTTCCCATTGAGTTCAGGATGGCTAAATAAACTGTGATACATGGATGTGATGGAATATTATTGTGCTTTAAGATTCGATGAATGTAAAAAATTAAAAATAAAGATTAAATCAATGTGAAGAATTCAGAATGACAAGGGAAAACATAAATGACCAGATGAAGAGAGGTGGTGGGTTTCCTGTCATTGAAGGTCTTCAAGAAAAGGCTGGACAATCATTTGTCAAGTATGCCATGGTGGGGATTCCTTTTGGGAATGAGTTAAGACTAGATGGCTGCTAAATTCCGTGAATCTGTGAGAGAAACATAAGCAGAACCAAGAAAACAACATAGCCAATGACTGCAACACTGTAAACAGAAAGGCAGTAGAACAAGCTGAATGCTGGGCAATCATAATAACCAAGCTTGTCCCCAAGGAGCCAGGAGAAAATAGATCTCCTTGATTTCACTGGAAAGTTAGGGAACTATGGATGCAAAATGTTGCATATGCCATCAAATGTGGCCAATATGAAAGTTACTTTTTCTGATTTTTTTTTCCTTTTTATTTTTTAAAAATATCTTTTTACAAGGGAAGGCTCAGGGGCAGCTAGGTGACCAGCCCTGGATTCAGGAGGACCTGAGTTCAAATGTGACCTCAGATACTTGACATTTACTAGCTGTGTGACCCTGGGCAAGTCACTTGACCCTAATTTCCCCATGCCCAAAAAAAAAAAGTTTTTGGGGGGCAGCTAAGTAGCACAGTAGATAAAGCACCAGCCCTGAATTCAGAAACCCTGTAGGGTTTCTTTTAGTTCTAACTCTTGACAACTCCCAAGCCCATGATGATGGATGAGGACAGTCCTTCCAAATTTAACGTCAGAGCTGTGGTTGTGGCTCAGAGGATTGTCTAGAACCTGTGATCCAGAACAAGGAATGGGAAGGAAATTTTGAATTAAGATGATATCTCTGGGTTGGAAAGAACAATTTTAATCTTTCTACTTCATATACAAGGTGATAGTCCTGCCATGTATGTTCTGTCCTGCATTTGGAACATAGTATTCAATTCTGAGTACTACAGTTCAGGAAGGACACTGATAAGCTAGAGAAGTCCAATGTGTGGCAATAAGAATGGTAAAGGCCCTTGATTTCATGCCACAGATGGATGATTGGAGGGAAAGGGAATGTTTAGCTTGGAGGAGAGGAGACTTAGAGGGAATGTGACATCTGGCTCCAAGCATTTGAAAGGCTGTCATGTGGAAGAACAATTAGACTGGTTCCTGCTTGGCCTCAGAGGCAAGAACCAAGAACAAGGGATGGACATTACAAATAAGTAGATTTAAGCTGGATGCAAGGAAAAACCTTTCTATGCGTTAGAGCTCAATATGTTCCTTCAGTTGAGAGTCGATTCCCTGTTGGTTGAAGTGCTCAAGCATTGATTAGATGTTCATTTTATCAGGTATCTTACAGAGGGGATTCATGATCAGGTAGGGATTGAATTAGATGCTCTCTTAGATCTTTTGTGGCCCAGAGAATCTCTGAATCTATGAACCAAAACAGCATTGTGGGAATGGGCAAAGTTTAAAAATAATCTACTGGCAAAGATCAAGCTTCAGTTTCCCTCCTTCCCTTTTCAGGCTCCCCCTAATCTCTTCTCACTTTCCTCTGTGGCCTTCTAAACTAGCCATTAATTAGAGACTGGTAATTAACTTTCTGGTTCAAGTAATATTTTGCAAAGGAATTCCATTAAAGAGGTGATTTGCATATTCTCAGACAATGTTGCCTGGAAATAAATGCATGTCCTTTTGGAGAGCAGCAGTCCTAAGATTGTCCTTTTAATCTTAGGGAGACATTATTGTTGAGTGCATGCCACAGAGAAAGGATAAGATACACTCTAGTACCCATCAAAATGGGTCTTAGAAGGTTCCACTAAGGCCTCCTTTGTTCCTCTTCTAAAATGCTGAAATCCCCTCATCTCTGTCCAAGAATGCCAGGTTTCCTTCCTCCCTATACTAAACCCTCACTGGCTTGCCACCCAAACCTACTGAGATTTGGACACTTCTGTATAATAACAATAATAGTATCTTAATATCATAAATGCTTCACACTTTCCAAAGCAATTCACTCACAAAAAGCCTGTGAGGTAGATAGTACAAGTGTTGTTAGCCCCATTTTACATATGAGAAAACTGAGACTTGAAGAGGCCATAGAATAAGTCATAGTCCTGGAACCAGAACATGAATCCAAGCTTCTTGATTTCTTCAAATTCAGTGCTCCTTTCACTGTACACTGCACTGCCTTAACAGGTTTAGAGTCCAGCAAAAGATTTCTCGTCTGCTCTCTATAACTAGTATTTAGGCCTGGCTTGACCTTACAAGTCCCCAATGTCTACAATTCCCAGGTTGTTCTTCTTATTCATAGGAAAGACCATTTAGACTCCCCCCAATAAATCCAAAGAATGGACTTTCTGGTAGCCATGAGTCCACCATATTAGCAAGACTCCACGTGTTTCTTCAGGTTCAAATGAAATAGCAGCCAGAGTGTGGCAGAAAGAACCTTGGAATCAGGACGCTTGGGTTTGAATCTCAGTTTCCCCCACTTCTACTTGGTGTGACCTTTTAGTAAAACACTTTACCTCTTGGGTAAAGTTTACACCTTTCTAAAATGGATACAATAATATTTCCCACTATCTTAGAGTGTCATTGTGAGGAAAGCACTTTGAAAACTGTTAAGTGCTCTAGAAATATGAGCTATCCACAATCATAGGAGTTAGAGCTAGAAGGGACTTTAGGGATTATCTGATCCAACCCTCTCATTTCAAGGATGAGAAAATTGAGAGTAAGTGACTCATCCAAAGTCACATAGATATTAAGTAGGAAAGCTAGAATTCAAAACCATATCTACTGACTCCAAAGTCAGTGCTCTGTGCATATTACCAAGCTACCTTGTTATCATCATTATCATCTTCTTCATCATTACATTTTGATGTGGTTTGTTTTTGTTTTTGCAGGGCAGTGAGGCTTAAGTGACTTGCCCAGAGTCACACAGCTAGTAAGTGTCAAGTGTCTGAGGTCGGATTTGAACTCAGGTCCTCCTGAATCCAGGGCTGGTGCTTTATCCACTACACCACCTAGCTGCCCCCAAAGGATTTCTGATGTGTTGGGTTTTGTTTTTATTTTTTAATTTATTTTTTACATTTTGATAATAATATGATAATAACAAAAAGTAATTCCTCACCTTGACAACATCAAGGAAGTAGGCCCCCAAATGCCCTTCCATCCTGCAATCCTCCCTCTATGCATCATATATTCAGGTATATAGTTATAGCCACATTCAATTCTCACTAATAGCAAAGGAAAGGACAATTGGGGAGGAGGGCATTTGAAGCCTTTTTCCAAAAGGATGAGTCACGTCGTATGATATGTGTGTATATTAATGGAAGACCCCCCCCCCCCCGACACACAATTAATTCAGGCTTCTCTTGGAATTGGAATCCCATCCTGAACTGGCCATATTCTCAGCAGACTGGCTAATTTCCACGATTACTAAAAATATAGCCCAGCTCAGATCTCTAGAAGATACACAAGGGAGCCACAGATATAAAAGGAAAAAGATAAAAATAAAAAGGCAGAAAATAAAATTGGGTCTTATAAATGTCCAGTGATCATTTTGTGGCTACCCCATCCCTTCCTATCACTGAGAGGTGCTATGCCTAATGCTTCCCCCCAGAATCCTTAAAGGTTTTGCATGTAGTCTTCATAGCCAGACAACTTAGACAAGTCTTGAGAGTCAAATATGTCAAAAACTCCCAGCATTGTCTGCATCCCCTTTCCCCCTATCTTTCTCCCTGTCTTACCCATGGCATCAAGTCCTGGTTCCACCACTTAACTTGCTGTCTGACCTCAAGTGAGTCACTCCCTGGGTGCCTGTTTCTCCATCCATAAAATGGGGATAAAAATCCCTGCTCCAGCGACCTCCCAGGGTTGTTGTGAGGACTACATGAACAAATGTGTAAGGGAAATCCTGGGAAAAGCAGACACACATTGTAGGATAACAGGGTGTTTTGTTATTATAAAGTCTTTTAAGAGTTGAATTATGTTTCAATTTGGGGGTGGGGGGTGGGAGGAGGATGGAGGGAGGGAAGGAGGGAGGGAGAGAGGGATGAAGAGCCTTTCCTGCTAGTAATTAATTCATGCCTGTATTTTTTCCAAGGCAGAGGCTTGTTTAACAAACATCCATATGTTTGGGGCATTCTCAGTGCCAGGGAAAAACTGAACTGGGATGTTATATGGGGAATGCTTACAGAAGAACTTCCAAAACACAGAGAAGGGAATTCCTGGCAAGGGTGAGAGCAATTTCTTGATCTCTTACTACACCAGGAAGCATGATAAATGGACCAGTATTGAGGGAGGAAGCAGGGGGGCTTAGGCAGATATGTTCCTTACCTTTGTTCCAGAGTTACCACTCTTTATGTCCTAGACACTGCCTGAGAGAATGATAAAGGGTTTCTGCCAGACCCGGTAGAGACCTTAGTTCTCCTTCCCCCTGTTCTAGAATGTTGGATCCCCTTTCCCCCCATTCTAGAACCCTGGGCCTCCTGGCTCCCCTTTCTTCTCATTCTAGAATGTTATGCTGCACATTCCAGTCTTGCTTGTTGATAAGAGTCTGTTTTTTGGCAAGAGGTAAGGGTCTGGTGGTAGGGTACCCTCAAGAATGTGCCTTGTCATTGGGAAATGGAAAGGGGGCCACATAGCCTGGCAAATGATATGGCTCTGAGCCAGCGAGGCCAGGGAGTTTGCAGAGTAGTCAACCATGTCTAAATTGTATGATCATTCCCCTGGCTCTTGGCTTAAAATACCATTGACATCAATGCTTCCAAACAGACCCACATTCTGGACAAGGATGTCATATGATAACTGGTGAGGGAAGAGATACAGGGCAGAGGCCAGATACTAACTAGCTGTGTGACCTTGAACAAAATATATCCCCTCCCTCAGCCTTGGTTTTTTCATCTGTAAAGTAAGAGATTGTAACACTAAAGTTCTTTCTAGCTCTCACACTTTCTGTTCTAAGGTCACTTCTACTTCTACCATTCTATGTTCTAACATTCTACATTCCAAGGTCCCTTCCAACTCTAAAATTCTGTTTTCTAAGGTCCTTTCTACCTTTGATTTCTCAGTCTCCAAAAGCTGTGGAAAAATATCAGAAACTAGTGGGTATAAATTTCTTACTGGTTTAAACTAGATTAAATAATTGATAATACCCAATGATATATAATGGACAAGAGTTTAATATTTTTATGAATTACTGAAGTTGGAAAGATCATTTCATTCAACTCCTTATTTTAAAGGTGGGGAAACTGAGGGTCAGAGAGAGGAAAAGACTTGTCGAAGTCCATACAGCTAGTGACAATCAGGATTTTGAACCCTGGTCTTCTGACTCCAGGTCCAGCTTTCTTTTCACTCCTTCATATTGCCTCCGTATTCAGAAGAAACTTGATCTTAATATACAAGATTGTTTTAAAAATCAGTCATATTATTTTACACTATTACCAATAAGTATTTTTTAGAAATCATGTTAAATAAGATTCTACTTCAAATTTTTGGTCCAAATTTTGTGTATAGTAAAGGGTTCCACTGCTACAATCAGTCCGAGGACCCACTCTCTCATTTTGCAGATGAGGAAACTGAGATACAGGGAGAGGAAGTGATCTGCCCAATGTCAGAGTGAATCAGTGAAGGATAAATTGAAACCCAGGTCTTCTGATGTCCAGCCAAACAATAATTACCATGGTGCCAATGTATGTTTTTATACTATTTATATGATTTACAAAGCAATTTCCTCACAATGGTATTTTGAGATGGATAGTGTAAATTACTACTCTTGTCATTTCCTAGAGGAAGAAACCAAGCCTCAGAGATCTCACGTGGCCTGTCCTAGGCCACAGCTAGTAAATGTCAGCACATGGGACTTCAACTTCTGACTTAATTCAAATGTTTTAGAGCAGAAATGTCAGACATGCCAATTGGCACCACCACACCGGAACCAATGTAACTGACAAATATTAACAAAATATAAATACAATTAAACATAGATAACGTTAATATGTGGTTTTCTAAGTCAGGATGCAGCCCCCAAGGAGCCATATGCAGGTTTAGTGGCACCCATTCTTATTTGAGTTTGACACTACTGTTTTCAAGAATTGTAAGCACAGTAAGTTAACAATGTGCTATGGAAACCAAAAAAAGCTAGTGGGATCTTAAGCTGCATTGAGAGGCATAGCTAGGGATTTGGGAGGTGATGCTCTCACTGGACTCTGCATTGGACAGAGCAGACCCAGAGCATTGTGTCCATTTCTGGGTGCTTCATTTTAAGAAGGAAACTAAGGAACATCCAAAAGAAAGAGACTAGGATAATAGAAGGTCCCAGGCATGGGTTGAAGGATTAGGGTTTGCATAATTTGGAAAAGAGATGACTCAGGGTATGAATGGTGTGGTGGTTGGGGGGGGGCAGAGAATATGATCTGCTGTTGTTTAGTCAATTCATTATGTCCAACTTGTGGCCCCATTTGGGGTTTTCCTGGCATAGATACTGGAGTGGTTTGCCATTTTCTTCTCCAGCTCATTTTACAGATGAAGAAACTGAAGCAAACAGGGTTAAGTGATTTGCCCAAGGTCACACAAGCTAGTGTCAGAGGCTGGATTTGAACTCAGGTCTTCCTGACTCCAAGCCCAGTACTCCATCCACTGTGCCACCTAGCCGCCTCTTCAAGTATTTTAAGTACTGTAAGTGTGTGTGTATGTGTTTGTTTAAGGGTTATACTTATTCTGTTTGGTTGCAGAGGACAGAATGAAGAGCTATGCATGACAATTATAGAGAGGCACATATAAGCTCATAAGGAAAACCTTTATAATATTAGAAAAATCCAGAACTGGAAGGTGAATTAGGGGATTTCTTCCTACCAACAGTCTATATAGCCACTTGTCAGATATGTTTTTGAGGGATTCTTGTTCAGGTGTGGATTAGACTAGGAGACCTCTAAGGCCCCTTCGACTTCAGCAATTCAGTAAAATACCAGACTCTTTCTACTCCACTGCCAGAGATAGCTCAGTGGTGCAGTGTATAGGATGCTGGATCTGGAGTTAGAATGACCTGAATTCAAATCCAGCCTTAGACACTTATTAGGTGGGCAAGTCATAACCTATTTGCCTCAGTTTGCTCAATTGTAAATAGCACCTCCCTTGAGGATTGTTGTGGGGATCAAATGAGATAATATTTATAGAGCACTTAGTAGGCTCTATATAAATGTTTATTCCCTTTTCCTTCCTTTCTTCCCCCCCTCACCATCCTGTCTCTGAAAATGAATTGACTTCATTAACGACAGTAGATTGTAACAACCTCTTTGACTACCCTAAAAAATGAGACAAATACCCCCCAAAGCCAGTGCTCACATGACCTGCTCTTCTTCCTCCCTATGTTGACCCACTGAGTGGGTCATACTTCGCCTCTAAAGTCTGATCTCATACAAAGACCTTGGTTCCTAAGTCTAAGACAGAAGTGTCCAGTGCCCACCCAGATTTAGCCACAGGAATGGAACAAGGCATTTGACAGCTGAAGGTCCCTTCATACCCCTCCCCCCAACACTTTCTTGAGTGATTTGTCCAGAGTTCCTTCAAATGACAGCCATCTTCTCATTTCATAACACTTATCTAGGCTGGCTGAATTGAGGGATGACTGCACAAGACAGATCCCTGAAAGCCTTCTATGTCACAAAAAGCTGGGGATTAATCTCTTCCTCATGGCTGGCAACCACTCCCAGCTCTTTGACTGCAAACCCCTTTGGCTCTTTCTTTCCACAATGGAAGGATAAGGCAAGTTCAGCAGCACCAAAGCAGTACCTCCCTTGTTCCAGGGCTGGGCTCCAACACGTCAGGAAACTTTGGTCCTAAGATCATAGAATTCAGAGCATGAAGGTACCTTATAGATCATCTGGACCACCAGCTCCCCTCATGACTTACGGTGTCATGAAAAGGACAATGAACTGCAAGTAAGGCTCTCAACCTGCCTCTGTCAGCAGCTACTCTTGAGGTCAGAAGTATACAGACCCCCAGGGTCCACAGGGGTCCACAGATAGATTTTAAGGAGGCTGTAAATTTGGATGTGAAAAAGCTAACATCTTTATTTTCACCAACCTCTGGCTCCCTTAGTAACCCTATTTACTAAAAACATTATTCTGAGAAAGGGTCCATAGGTTTCACTAAATGGCCCAAGGGGCCCATTTCACACACAAAAAGGTGAAGAATCCCTGGATTGGATGGTTTCTAAAGTACCTTTCAACTCTGACATTCCAGGTTTTAAGGTTTAACATTCATTCTATAATTCTTACCCAGAGCCTTTCTCTCACTGCTCTTGGGAAATCTGAGCTATGCCAGAGAATAGCACAGAACCAGATTTTGTTGATATAAAATTAATAATCCAATGCTGTACCACCACCAGTCTGACATCCTGTTAACACTGCTAATGTTTAGTATCATTTCAGAAACAGGTCCATCACCCGCCCTGTAGTTAGGTGCTCTCCTACCTCCTCACCCTCCACCCTCCCTAGTCCCCTTAAGATTGGCTGCTAAAGAAGCCAGGGCAGGAAGTGACCCAGAGAGGTCATCTTCACCATAACTCTGTCCACGACCCTCTCCACATATAAGCCACAACTGACAACTGAGGTGTCTGTCCATTTTTTCTGGCTGCTGGATTCCTGTTGTCAGGAGGTAAACATTACCTACACACTGTAAGCTCACAAATGTGGATCCACACACAGAGGCTGGGCCTCCATCTGTGCTGCTCCACTCCTTCAATATGCCATATGACAGACCCAGAGCCAAACAAGGCCTTATAGCCAGAGTACGTACATGAACACTTGCATGCGGGTGCAGAGACTCCTGATGCTCCAAGTATACTGGTGAGTAAAGGAAAATGTAGAAATGGGCATGGTCTTCGGTCAGAGAGGCAGAGCAGCTGAAAATGTTGCCAGGCTATAACAAAAACAGCAAGTGCTTAAAACTGCCTGGTTTCTCTAGCCCAAAATAAGGGGCTCTCTGGCACAGGGAGAGCCTAGGTCTTCATTAGAGGGTCCTCAGGTTAGAAAGGGCTTGGCTGTGGGCTTGGAATAAGAAAGCTGCTTCCAGAGTGAGAGAGAAAAGCTGAATGGATTAGCAAGACTACTTGGGGGAAGCCAGAATCACAGGAAGATTGGATGCAGCCCGAGAAAGCTCTTAGGTCACTTAAATGCCCATTCAATCTCAAGAGGAGCTGGTCTATAATATGGAACTTACACGCCTCAGCCTGCTGTGGGGGATTGGCTGGAGGAGTGAGAAATTTGACTCGTTCTGCCTATGTGCTTCTTGTTTCTGTGTTTGGGAGCTTATCTGGGGCCAAGGCAAGGAAGCAGGTTTTGGGGAAGGGAAGCAGGTGGGTCAGTCTAGCTGAGAGGCTTCAGGAGACACAATGCTCTGTCCCTTCACCTCTCAGGGAAGTAGCATCCTAACTGACAACTGACATGAGCTCTTCCTGCAGAGCTATGAGCATCTGTCATAGAAAAAAGGCCCCTAGAGAAGCAGTGCCCACTGGGTCAACCAAAGGGCATAAGAAAAGGGCATGCCTCTGCCTGAAAAAGATCTGCTCTGAAACTCCCATTGCTACCTTCAGCTTTTTTTCCCTCCTAAGGCTGTCATGTCAGCCACCCAGCCCCCTCCCCCCAACACATCCTCAGCCATGCTCAGATCATCCATAAGAGAGATAAGGAAGGAGGGGGAAGGGAACAGCTTTCTTGACTGGTCTGTGGAGGTACTGCCAACCAGGGAAGGGTTCTGGGTTAGGCCATTCTCCCATCTGCCTTCCATCATGAGGAGATACATGAGCAGCAGACTCAGAGGTAGAGAAGACTAACCACATACCTTGAGCTGCCTTCTCTGCTCCCAGGCAACTCAGCACTCTACTTAGAATAGATGTGACCCCAAGAACAGAGGCACTTCTCCCCGCCCTCTGCTGCCACCACCCTATCCCCCCCCGTCCTGCTTCATCATTTTATGTCACTATTCTCCAAGTTTCCCTCAAGGACCCATATGATAAACACCCTTAGGCTAGACACCAAATGTACTTCTGAAAGACTGGTCACTAGTAGTGTGTGTAACCGGGGCAAGGCACTCAGAAGCATTTAAATACCACCCAACGAAGCAAATAGAAGCCCCTGCCCAAGATCCAGGGTAACACAGAAAGCACAGTGAATCCTAGGAGACTGACTCTGGATGTTCCTAAGAAGAGAATGCTTCTTCTGGGTCTGCCAGTGTCCTTGCCCCCAATGTCCCTGTCTCTCTAGGGTGCTGGAAGTTTGTGGCATGCTCTCCTCCTTGAGCTGAAGCCCACCCCCCCCCAAAAAAAACACCCTACCACTCTGTGTGTATATACCTCCAGTCTGAGCCTGATAGCCCCAGCCTTTAAGTACTTAGATAGCCAGGGCTCTTAAAGACAGGGAGACAGTGAAACAATACCTCTCCACACCCCCACCCCCACACACATATAACCACATTTTTTTAAAATGCCATACAGGTCTTACCATCTACAATTCAGCTGGTGTCTATCTATCTGGATCTTCAAAGGACAAAATAATTAAAACAAGAGGCCTAATTCCTTTCAACCTTTGTTCTCATCTAAAACACTTGCCCCCTTCCCCTCTCATCTCTGTGCCATGCCCCCCCTGGAACCAAACCCTAAAATGATTTTTTCAACCTAGTCTCTGTCCTCACCCCTATCAGAGACAGTATAAGTAGCAGAGAAGGGCTGGAGGGTGGGGTAGCAAAGGGTCAGAACAGGCTTTCTCACAACCTCTGGGTGGGGAGGGGGGGCTGGTGTCAGAAAGGTAGGAGAGGAAAATCAAAAGGTGGGGGTGGTTAGTGGTGTTTCCCACACCAATCACCGGGCTTTCTCTCTGCTAGTCCTACAAGCCAAAGTCCTAAATCCCAACACTCTAAGGGGCCCAATAGTCCCCTGCTTTTTCCCCTATCTCCAATACCATTCAGGGTTCAGATTTGTAAGGGGAAGGGACAGGATAGATAGACAGCAGAGGTTCTGCCATCTCCCTCTCATGACAGACCGTGACCCAAGGAAAATTGGAGGGGGAGCAGGACTGAAAAGGGGGAAGGGAAGGCTGATCTTTGTACCCTCCTGGCCAAGCCTCCCATTACCAGCCCCTCTCTGTGCCACTTCTTCCCAAGCTTCAGCCAAAGTCGCCCTTCCTGTCTAGGGGACAGCAGAGATAGATAGACAGCAGAGGTGCCACTGGTGACAGTGCTGGACCAGGCATGGGGCAGGAGGTCAGCAGAAACTCCAGATGCCTCTTCCCAGCCGGGCTGTGACCCCAGAAAGGTAGACTGGAGAAGAGAAACAAAGAAGGTGGGGCCAAACACACTCTCGCTGCCCGGGTCCTTCGCACCTAGACCCTCTCTACCACCTTCTTTAAAAGCAAACCAAAAGCCTGCCTTCTCCTTGACCTCCCTCCACCCCCCACAGCATCAGTCTCAGGGCCGGAGGTGGGGGCCAGTGCCCGTCCAATCACTTACCCCCCACACACACACATACACAGTGCCCCCCTTCACCCCCTCCTCCCCCAGACACCGCCCCCTGGCCACTGGCTGGGCTTACCTACCTCTCATTGTCCGTGCTCCGGAACCCAGGGAGGATGTGGCGGAAGCTGTTGTTGCGATCGAGCCTGGGCTGGCTCTTTGTCCGTTTGATGGAGCCTTTGAGCCGGCGGCTGAGGAAGCCCTGCGGGCAGGAGATGAGGAGAGCAGGTTAGCCCCCAGCCCTCCCGGACAAGAAGGGCAGCCCCGGAGGAGGGGGCCCGGAGGGAGGGTACTCCCGGCTCCCAGGCTCCCTGGCTCCCGCCCAGCCCGGGCCAATGCGCATTGCTGTCAGCAAGGCTTGCTCCGGCTCTAGCTCCAGCTCCTGGCTCCAGCTCCCTCGGAGGGCTGGATCCAGCCCACATCTGCTCCAGCCGACGGCCAGCAGAGCGACGTAGACGGGAGACTCCCCTAAGCCTCTGTTGCCATAGCAACCACCAGCCTGAATAGCAGATTGCAACTAAGAGGGGAGGGGAGGGGGTGGGCTCTGGGTGGGGCAAGGGGAGTCCGGTACCCCCTGCCTCCGCATCCACAACTAGTGTCTGTGTGTGTGTCTGTGTGTGTGTGTACGATGTGGGGAGAAGGGCCACAGGAACCTATAGCACAGTGGGGACCACCGTAGCCCCCATTCCTGACTTCTGAACCTTTTCATCAAATCTCACCGAAATGAGGTCATGGCCATTCAAGGAGGCTCAGTGGACAACAAGCTCCCTGCCTAATAAAAACTCAGAGGCGTTTTCCCTCCGTCCCGAAGAACTAGCAGTTCCTCCCGGTGTTTAGATGGAGGCTCTGTAGGGTAGGTAGGAGCTCTAACAGCTAAAATCTGGTTATGCAGACAAAGCAGGGGGTTAATTCTAATTTTGCCACTAATCCGTGGTATGACCTTGGGAGAGTCATTAAGTCCCACAGGGTCTCAGTTTTATCTGTCAAAGGAGGGGGTTGGACTAACATTCTGTGTTCTTGAAGTCTCTTCATTCTGTGATTCCATGATTCCAAAAGAGCTATGGAATTTGAAAAAACAAAAATTGGAGGGGAGAGGGTGGAGAGGACAGCAGTCTTACTGTATCCATACTAGAATGACAAAGTATGGCCAGTGGAAACCTAAGAATACCACCTCCACCCTGTACTTCAGCCCAGCTATAATCACTCCATTTTCTTCTCACAATAACCTTAGGAAGTAGGTGCTAATTCCCCATTTTACAGATGAGGAAATAGAGACACAGAAAGATTAAGTGATTTACCCAGCATCACATAGCTAAGAAGTCTCTGAGGGTGGGTTTGAATTCAGATCTTCCTGCCTCTAGGTCCAGAGCTCTAACCAGTATACCTCCTAGAGAGCTGCCTTAATATTTTGTACCTACCTAATTGCATTTTCATAGATTGTCTTGTATCATCAGAGGATCATGGGGCTTAAAGCTGAAAACATCTTTAAAAAAAGATGGGGGGGGTGGAGAAAGCTAGGTGGTGCAGTGGATAAAGTACCATCCCTGGATTCAGGAGGACCTGAGTTCAAATCCTGCCTCAGACACTTGACACTTACTAGCTGTGTGACCCTGGGCAAGTCACTTAACCCTCATTGTCCTGCCCCCCCCCCCCCCCCGCCCCCCCCATCTAATCCAATCCCTTCCTTTCATAAGTGAGGAAGCTTAGGTGTAGAGCTGTTCAATTATTTGTCCAAGGTCACACACAGTAGGGATTCAAACCAGGGCCCTCTGCTGCCAAAACTCTTTATACCATTCTTCCTCTATAGTTTTCTTTATTCTTGTTTATTTCCCCAACAAAACTGTGAACCCAATGAGAACAGGGGCTGTGGCAGTCATGTTCTATCCCCTACCACACCTAGCTAAGTAAATGTTTGTTAAATAGTCACCTGTCCCAAATGAAAGACTTATGAGGTTTGGGACTGGGGATGCTGCAAAGACAGCTGTCTACTCAGTCAACCCTGGGTCATCTCCCATCAGTTTCCCAGGGAAGGTCCCCATGAACCTGATAGATCTGCTCTGAGCTGCCAACATTTCACTGGGCTGACACATAAATTTTCAATTATCATGGAATACCTGACCAAGAAGGTGGTGAGGAGCCAGGAGGAGATAGAAACAAACCCCAAGAATGTTCCAAATATTAGATGTTATTTGTGCAGTATGTGATGTGGATAACATACTACCTCACAAGCCAGGGAAATAATGGCACCGCTCCAGTGAACTATTTGCTTATTCTGAAGAATTAATGTTCTATATAGTCTGAAAATTAAATTTCCTCTCTTTGAGTAACCCAGTAAGAAAAATGAGGCCTATGATGATCCTTACAATGTCCTTACTGCTAAACTACTAACAGAACTCAGGAAGGCACAAGGCATGGCAGGTTTAGGGGAAGGATAACCATGGTTGTGGGGCTGTTAGATGGCTCAGTGGATAGGGCACTGGGCTTGGTGTCAGGAAGATCAGAGTTCAAATTCAGATTCAGACACTTACTAGCTATGTGATCTTGGACAAGTCACTTAACCCTGTTTGCCTGGGAGTAAGCTAGGTGACTCAGTGGATAGAATTCTGGGCCTGGAGTCAGGAAGGCTCAACTTCCCAAGTTCAAATCTGGCTTCAGAGACTTACTAGCTATGTGACTCTGAGCAAGTCACTTAACCCTGTTCGCTCAGTTTCCTCATCTGTAAAATGAGCTGGAGAAGGAAATGCCAAACCACACCAGTATCTTTGCCAAGAAGACCCCAATTGGGGTCACAAAGAGTTGGACACAGATGAACAAAAATATATGTGTGTGTATATAAAATTATAAAATTACACACACACACACATACACACACACACACACACACAAATATGTAGATATCTCCCATCTCATTTTATAGGTTAGGAAAAGAAGATCTGTTAGGGATGAGGGACTTGTACCACTTACCCAAGGTCACACAGTTAATGAATGGCAAAGTCAGAACTAGAACTCAGGTCTTCTGACTCCCAGGCCAGTGGTCTTTTCTGGATTGCTTTGTTCAAATTTATTTATTAATTCTAACACAGTCATAAGAGGCAGATGTCTTTATGCCATATTTACATATTTACATTATGCCATTTGCTCCATGGAATGAAGCCAAATTCCATACCCAGGTTTCCCAGCCCTGGCTCAGTATACCATGAACTACTCTTTGGCCCATGAATAAGTACCCTAGATAGAGGATCCTCCAGTCAGCCTGGGTCTGGGGATCCAAAAGCCTCTTTATCAAGTTAAGAGGCAGTTGAGTGCAGGGTGCAGTGAAAAGAACACTGGATTTGAGTCAGGAGATTTAGCTAGGAAACTTAACTAACAATGTGACCTCAGGCTCTTTGCCCTTCATTTCCCTCATCTGTAAAACATGGGGATGGGCTTAGTTGATCTTGATAGTCTGTTTCAGCTTTGAATCCTTAGATGCTACTCCCCATCCTCAGAAGAAATGCAACCAGCGTTCTCAAAGGCATTCCACAAACACAAGGCAAGCCCTGATAGAAAACGGGAAGGATTGAATTTGAATGAAAGACCTGATCATAATGAACTTAATTATCTTTGGTCGGGCACTTTTATGAAGTGGGTCTTGAGGACAACGTCTTCCTTTAAGACAATCCACTAGACATAAATCCACACTTACTAGCCTGGTAAATAGGGAAGAAACCACATGACAGAAGAGACCTATATATAGTTCCGTTAAATCAGGGGTTCTCAACATTTTTTGTGTGACGAGGACCTCTTTGGCAGTCCACTGAAACCTACAGTCCCTTTTTGCAAAATACTGTAAGCTAACAAAGGAAACCAATTATATTGAAATATAGTTATCAAAGTATTAAAGGAGAACAAGCTCATGTAGGGTGGGGTAAGACCCTCTGCTTTAAATTGTGAGCTCCCAGAGAGCAATGACCAACAATAATTCAGTATTTAGGATTTAAGTGCTACTCAAAGGTGCACCCGTGTAAACTAGAGATCCATCCTACTACCCACTTGTTCTCCTCCTTGGAATGCTTCACTCCCTCCTCTCCGCATATTTCTAAATACACATAAAATATATTGAATACATTTAATAATACATTGAAGTACATAATATATACGTTGGTAAAAAGAATAATATTTTTGTAAATATAATATGTTTATGATCATATATTTTAGGATATGATTAATATATAGGTTAATGAAAAGAAATATATAGTATATAATAATTTGATATATCCATTATATTTAATGAATATAATATACACATGTATTTTGTATCCAAGTGGGTGTCCCTGAAATCTCTCCATGAATCCCCTGGTGGGGAGGGGTGTATCTATTGACCCCAGGTTAAAAACCCTTGCATTAAAATATAAAATGTTAGAGATGGAAAGGACCTAAAAATATTGACTATTAAGGCTGGAAGCAAGCTTTTAACATAGACTGTTCTCATTACTTTTGCTCTTAGCATCCCTAGTTCCCTTCAAAGCTCATCTCAATTGTCTCCTCCTACGAGGGACCTTTCTTTATTTTCCCAGTTGTTTTCTCCCTAATAAAAAGAATGACCACATACTGACTTTCTTTCTCTTTTCTTTTTTGCCCTCAAGGATTTTAATCCTACAGGGTATGTAGTATGTTAGTCAGTCAACAAACAGTATTTCCAATGTGCTAGGCACTTGTGTTAAGCACTGGTGATACAAATATAAGCAAAAATGAAAAACAGTCCCTGCCCTCAAGGATCTAATGTTCTTTTTATTTTTTAATGTAATAAACATTTTTATTTATAGTTTTG
Source organism: Dromiciops gliroides (assembly GCF_019393635.1). Classification (NCBI taxonomy): domain Eukaryota; kingdom Metazoa; phylum Chordata; class Mammalia; order Microbiotheria; family Microbiotheriidae; genus Dromiciops; species Dromiciops gliroides. The sequence goes on along the minus strand of NC_057862.1, from coordinate 384,641,672 downwards.
GGTTCCAATTTTTATACCACCTTCCCTCCCTCTCCTCCCCCACCCCTGAGGCAGCAAGCAATCAGATATGGGTTATACATGCACATACTGACTTTCTATAAAAATCCTGCATTTATTGGACTGTACTTGAAGCTTTTCAAGCCTAGCAGGACTGGCTGTCATTGCCTTTGAAATTCTGGAGTAATGACCCCAGCTACAGGGGCAAATATTTACCATTCTGCCAAAACTGCTGGGAAAACTGTAAAGCAGTTTGGCAGAAATCAAGTTTGGACCAACACATTAGGCCATATAATAAAATTAGTTCTAAATGGATACGTGATAAACAAAAAAGGTCACATAAAAAACAAATGAGAGGGAAAAAAGGAAGAAATTTCCTTTCAGATCTATATATAGAATTCATGATCAAGCTAAGCACAAAGAGCATCACAAAAGATAAAATGGACAATTTTGATCGAGCCAGGGGACACTAAATCTATGTAAGGATCCCTGCAGCTACAAATTGACTTAGAAGACCATGGGGTTGTGCATATCCTTTGACCCAGTAATACCACTACTAGGTCTATATCCCAAAGAGATCATTAAAAAGGGAAAAGGACCCACATGTACAAAAAATATGTATAGCAGTTCCTTTTGTGGTGGCAAAGAATTGGAAATTGAGGGAATGCCCATCAATTGGGGCATAGCTGAACAAGTTGTGGTATATGAATGCAATGGAATACTATTGTGCTACAAGAAATGATGAGCCTGCAGATTTCAAAAAATCCTGGAAAGACTTACGTGAACTGATGCTGAGTCAAAGTGAGAAGAACTAGGAGAACATTGTACATAGAAATAGGAACATTGTTTGATCATCACCTGTGACAGACTTAGCTCTTCTCAGCAATACAATGAACCAACACAATTCCAAAAGGCTCATGATGGAAAATGCTCTCCATATCCAGAAAAAGAAGTATGGAGTCTGAATGCAAATCAAAGCATACTATTTCATGTTGTTGTTGTTGTTGTTATTGTTGTTTTGTTGCTTTTTTTTCTTGTGGTTTTTCCCTTTTGTTCTGATAATACTTTCACAACATGACTAATATGGAAATATGTTTAACATGATTGTACATTATAACCTATATCAGATTGCTTGACGTCTTGGTTGGGGGGGGGGAGAAGGAAAGGAAGGAGGGAGAAAAATTTGGAACTTAAAATCTTACAAAAATGAATGTTGAGGGGGCAGCTGGGGGGCACAGTGCACTGACCCTGGATTCAGGAAGACCTGAGTTCAAATGAGGCCTCAGACACTTGACACTTACTAGCTGTGTGACCCTGGGCAAGTCACTTAACCCTCATTTGACCCACCCCCCACCAAAAAAAAGGTTTAAAAATCTCTTTACATGTAATTGGGGGAAATACTACTAGGAAAAAAAAAGATGGGGGCAGCTAGGTGGCGAAGTGGATAAAGCACCAGCCCTGGAGTAAGGAGGACCTGAGTTCAAATCCGGGCTCAGACATTTGATACTTACTGGCTCCTCTTCCCCCTCCCTGAGGGGGGTAAGCAATCAGATATAGGTTATACATATACCATTATGTAAAATATTCTCATATTAGTCATTTTGTATAAGAAAATTTGAATAAAATAACAAAAATGAAAGTGAAAAATAGCATGCTTCAGTCTGTGTTCAATCAATATCAATTTTTTCTTTGGAGGTGGATAGATAGTCCTTTGGGATTGTCTTAGATCACTGTATTTTTGAAAATAGTTAAGTCTTTCACAGTTCTTCATCAAACAATATTACTGTCTCTGTGCATAATGTTTGGTTCTGCTCTCTTCACTATACATTAGTTCATACAAGTCTTTCCAGGCCTTTTTTAAATCATCCTGCTTCTCATTTCATATAGCACAATAATATTCCATCACCATCCTACACCACAGCTTGTGTAGCCATTACCCAATTGATGAGTACTCCTTTGCTTTCCAATTCTTAGCCACCACAAAAAGATCTGCTATAAATATTTTTGTACAAATTAGGTCTTTTTCTCTTTTGGGGGATGTCTCTGGGATATAAACCTAGCAGTGGTATTGCTGGGTCAAATGGTATGCACAGTTCCATAGCCCTTTGAACATAGTTACAAATCATTCCCCAGAATGGTTGGATCTTTAATTAAACTTTTAAAAAATAATAGCAACAACACAATCCAAGATCACATCCATACCATAATGAGGCATCATAGTAGGATTTGAACATAATATAAATATCAATGATTGTCATTTTCATTGAGATATATTCCATTTAATTCCATCTCCTGATTCCATGTTTATAGCTCTCAAAACTTCCTTCCTTGCTTCTATGGTCTGGGTTGTTACCATGACAAATAAAGCTAAATGGCAATGTTATCGTTGTCCTGTAGGTATTGCTATCTATAACATGATGTATTGAATTAAGCACACAAAATGATTCAACTTATGAGTATGTGTTGAATTAGGTGATTCAAACAATATTCTCTATAAGAGCCAACTCAAAGGAAGGAGAGATCAGTTGTGAACTTGGGTAGGTGAGAAAGGCTTCCTGGATGAGGTCAGATTTAAGATGCTCCTTGAAACATAGGTAAGACTGTATAGAAGGAGAGGCAAGAAGAATGCACATTGACTTGATTAACACATGCTGTGATGGCAGAGATGGTAGCCAGAGAAAAGCAGCAGCAGCATCATCAAGTTGATCACAGATCATCCTGCAATGGAGGTTTCAGAGCTGAAGAATGATGAGGGTGGAGGGCAGAGGTAGCACACCAGAATGAAGGGTCTAAGAGTTAAGATCACAATAAAACATTGCTCTCCTTCTGTTTCCCATTGTTTTTACAATTCTTGTTGCCAGAAGGAACCAGCATAGCTCTCACTGCCAGCTTTGTGGGAAGAAATGAGACTTTTGAGGATTGTAAGTACTTACTTGGCAGAGTTAATGAGTTGTAGGGACTTGGGGGGGCGGGGAGTAGAAACAGACCCTCCAGGGGGCATTAGCTGTCATGGGTATACCCAGACACTCCCATCAAAGGCAAGGAAGATGTCTGGAGAAGCTATGGCCCTGAGCCAGTCAGGCAAGAGCCCATTTCTTCCGGGGCTCAAAACAAACAGTTCCCTTGGAATCTCTGCCCTTGGTTGTCATAGGAGGCTTAGACTAGGGATGTTGGCAGTTGCCAAAAATGTCCTCATGGAATTTTTTTTTTAAGAAATACCTTCTAAAAAAAAATCTCACAACAATATAAACAACAAATGTGTGTGGGCCCTGCTATAATAAAAAAAAATCCACAACCACTACAAATAACTGAACTCAGGATCAGTTAGTGTGGAAATTGTCATGCTACTCCATACATAGAAGTCTTTGTCTTACAAATAGGCAAGTACTTATGATAGGAATCATGGTATAATGGATGACTCAAAGTCAGGAAAATGGGAGTTCAGATCCCAGCTATGACACATCCTAGCTGTGGGACCATAGGTAAATCACTTAACCTCTCTGAGCCCTGGTTTTCTCATCTCTAAAATGAGGACAATGCCTATAATGCCTACTTCACTGGGTTGTTGTGAGACTCAAATGACATAATGTAAGTAGAGTGCTTTGTAGAGCTTAACGAGCTTAATAAATACCAGTTGTCATTGTTACCATCTAGTCTAACCACTTCACAAAGACAGAAACTGAAGCCCAGTGACATAAATGGCTTGCCCAGCAACAGAGTTGATAGTTGAGCGGGAATTCAAATCCACATCCCCTGACTCTCATTCTATAACCTTTAAAAACATGGGCTTGTTTGGGGTAGAGGGTGGGGACAGGGAAGAAAGAGTGAATTTACATATCTAGTGGCCGAATAAAAATGCAAGAGGCAGAAGGTTTTTGAAGATGATGTCTTTTAGTTGGAGCTTAGCCAAAAAGGCTCCAAAACTGGACATAAATAGAAAAGAGGAAAAGATTGTGCATCTTTTGCATTCATAGGAATCATTGTGCATATTTTGCAGAAACAAGATATGTAGAAACACCAGTAACTAGTGTATGACAGGGCCTAGAATAGTAAGAGAAGGGGCAGATTGACCCTTCACAGAAATAGGAAGTGAAAATTAAATTAAATTAAAAAAAAAAAGAAATAGGAAGTAAATGGCTGGGCCGAGGTAGAGGAGAGCATCTGCTCCCTATTTTTGTCTTTCCCCTTTTGGTTCCAGAATTTTGGGGCAAAAGCTGAGACAGAGCCTTGTTTCACAATGTTTCTCATTGAAATTGACCTTCCAGGGCAGCTAGGTGGCACAGTGGATAAAGCACTGGCCCTGGATTCAGTAGGACCTGAGTTCAAATCCAACCTCAGACACTTGACACTTACTAGTTCTGTGACCCTGAGCAAGTCACTTAATCTTCATTGCTCCACAAAAAAACAGTTGACCTTTCATCCAAACCCCTCAATTTAGAGATGAGAAAAATTAGCCTTAGAGAGTAGAAAATCCTGGATGCAGGTCACACAGCACTATCTATAAATAGACAAAGGACTAGCACCTCATGTTCCTGACCCCAAGTCAGGATCTCGTTCCCCTATCCTGAGTTGGCATAAAACTGGTTATTCTAGCAGGGAGTCACTGGAAGTCTTTAAGAGAAAGCCAGATAGCTATTTACTGGGAATATTGCAGAGGGGTTCCCTCTTCAGATATGGCTTAGACAAGGTGTTCCTTTCAGCTCTCAGATACAAACTTCTCCCTCAGACACTCCCTCTCAGCACCCAGGGCATTTCCACTGGAATGTGCTCTTTCTCTTCCTGGTCTCTGCCTCCTGGCTATTCTGGCTTCCTTCAAGTCCCAGAAAAAGTAGTGCCTTCTAAGGAAAAGCTTTTCCAGATCCCCCTCTATCCCAGTGCCTTTCCTCTCCTGATTATTTTCAATTTACCCTAGATTTAGCTTGTTTGTACAGAGTCGTTTGCATGTGCTCTCCCCTCCCCCCCATTAGACTGTCAGCTCCTTGAGGGCAGGAGAGCTGTCTTTTGCCTTTCTTTGTTTCCCCAGCACCTAACAATATGCCTAACATATAGTAGGCTCTTAATAAATGTTTATTAACTATATACATACATATTAATAACATAAACACATAAAATTTCCCAGACTAAGACCATACAAACATATAAATAAATATACGTGAGGCTTCACCTCTGACAGGATTTTCCTCTCCAAAGCTCAGTAATGAGGGGAGGAGTGGGGAGTCTAGGTAGTGGGTACCAGGCTATGTTAATATAGCCTAAAATTAGCCCTTTTGACTGCCAAACCACATCAAAGGTTCAAATCATATTTGCAGACCACTGAGGCTCCCAGACTCTTTCTTAAAAATGAATTGTATTGTAGCAACATCTGCCGCAGATTTCACTGAATATGCAGCAGAACAAATAATGTTTGAGCTCTTTAAGAAAGAACCCCACCCAGTCACTGCCAACAAGTACTGCCAACAAGTGTGTACAGAATGTTCCTATTGTTTTGCTGTTAAGATGGGTAGCAGTTTACAGTGATGAATGTGCTAGGTTCTCTCACACCCTGAGATCTTGTCTTCACAGCTTTCAAAGAAAGGCTTCCTGGTCCCGAGCAGGCTAGATTACAAGCTGCTCCCTCATTTCTCCCAGTCCTCAACTAGTTTTTGCTTTATGTTGTTGTTTGTCCTTCATTCTCAAAGAGATCATGACTTTGGGGTGATATCATGACTTGCAGTGAATTGGACTTAAGTGAGAGAGGGCTGTGCAAGATCATTAATCTCACTCTCTCCTCCAGAGCCATTTGGGTCCACTGGCAAGATATATATCAGGATGACTGGAGATGGCCATGGATGTTTACAGGCAATTGGAGTTAAGTGACTTGCCCAGGGTCTCACAATAAGTGTCTAAGGTAACATTTGAACTCAGGTCCTCCCAACTTCAGGGCCAGTATTCTATCCACTGCACCATCTAGCTGTCCTACACTTTATGTATAAGAGGAGGAGGAGGAAGCCAACTAAGTTTGCCTTTTAAGTGGTATTGATATGCCCCACTAAAAAAAAATCTCCTCTACCAGTGAATCATCTTGTTTGAAATTGCGATATTAGAGATTCACTCCTTTGAGCACGTGGGCTTTCTGTTCTCCAAAAATGTTTTGTTAAAATGCAAATACCTTGTAATTGAGGTATGCCAGGATCCACAAATACTTAGGTGGGAATGATCTGGCAGCCTGCTGAAAGTAGGGCCCAGTGGGATCAGAGGTCATCTATCCAATTCAATCCCTTCATTTTAAATAAAAGGAAACAGAAGCCCAGTCATGCCAACTGTAAATAGCAGAAGTAAGATCTAAAGCCAGGTATTCTTACTCTAGATACATGATGCAATGAAAGGCTTGTCCTAGTCCTTGCCATTGCTCAGAAGGCAACTAGTTGGCACAGTGGATAGAGCCAGGAGCATCTGAATTCAAATGTGACCTCTGACTCTTGACACTAGCTATGTGACCCTGGGCAAGTCACTTAACTCCAATTGCCTGAAAACATCCACAGCTATCCCCACTCATACTGATATGTATCTCACCACTGGACCTTGTTTTAAATCCAATTCACTGCAAGTCACGACATCACCCCAAGGTCATGATCCTCTTTGAGAATGAAGGACAAACAACAACAGCCATTGCTCAGAGTCTTATAAGGTCTATGTAGAAGGTGGTGATATGCAGTGGCTGATCCTCCTCCAATGTTGAGTCAGAGTAAACAGGTAGAAAACTCCAGACCATTGGGTTGATCATGCAGCCAAAAAGACTAATAAGCTACCAGCACTGCACCAGGCTATCTAGGGTTGCAAAGTAGACCCATGTAAGAATCTGTAAATCTTCAAAGAATAGTAAAGTGAAAATCATAGCCTCAGAGCTAGAATGAACCTTTGTTTCATTTCATTTGTGCCCAACTCTTTATAACCCTACTTGAGATTTTCTTAGCAAAGGTCCTACAGTGGTTTTGCCATTTCCTTCTCCAGCTCATTTTACAAATGAGTAAACTGAGGCAAACAGGGTTAAATGACTTGTTCAGAATCACATAGCCAGTAAGTGTCTGAGGCTGGATTTGAACTCAGGTCCACTGCACCACCTAGCTGTCTAGAATATTCCCTAGAGCACAGAATAGTTACCAGTGAATTCTCTCTCTCTTTTTTTTTTTTTAGTGAGGCAATTGGGGTTAAGTGACTTGCCCAGGGTCACACAGCAAGTAAGTGTTAAGTGTCTGAGGCTGGATTGGAACTCAGGTCCTCCTGAATCCAGGGTTGGTGCTCTATCCACTGCACCATCTAGCTGCCCCACCAGTGAATTCTTAATTGCCAAATCTAATGGCCTTTTCTAGACCTCTCTGTAGCCCTTGGCACTGTGACTCTGTGACCACATTCTTCTCCTTGATAATTTCTTCTCTGTAGGTTTTCAGGGTATCGCTCTCCCCTGGCTCTCTTTCTTCCTACCTGACTGTCTCCTTGGTTGGATCTATCCACTAACTGTGGGTATCTCCCCCAGGTTGCTGTCCTGAGCACTCTTCTCTTCCCTCTCTATACTCATTTTGCTTGGTGATCTTATTAGCCTGAGACAGAATAGACACTTAGTAAATGCTTGTTAACTGACTTGACTTGTGCATGATAGAATGCAATCTTCGAGCCAGAAAGTGCCTTATAGATAGATGATCTAGTTCAACCTCATTTTGCAGATAGGGAAACTGAGACCCACAGATGTTAAGTCACTTGCGCAAGGTCATACATAGCTACTTAATGAAGGAGCCAGGACTTGAACTCATATGTTCTGACTTCCAATCCAGTGCTCTTTGAGCCGTTGTTGTTGAGGTTTTTTTTCCTTTGAAACACTGGGAAACCATGATGACTCTCTGGAAAACATGCTTTATTGCCACCACCCACCAGATTTGGTCTGTTCCAACTCTAAAGGATATGGATCACATTACTGTCATCTGACACCTCAGACTAAGAGCCTTCAGGACAAGGAGCAAGCAACCTGCTTTCAGTCTCATTTGCTAATCGAGTGGGACAGACTAAGTGCAGGGTCTAAGGCACTCAACAAATTTTGTTGAATTATTCAGGAGGTAATTTTCACGGGTCCATGCAGTGGTTTTCAACCTTTTCAAATAGGGAGCACCCATTTTTTTAAGGTAAAAAAAAAATCACAAACCCTTGCCCTAAACAGTAGTTAAGGTCCACAGTTTGGGAAGGATTCCACTAAGGAACAGCATAAAAGCTGGAAGCTGGAACTCCTGGTTTCTTCAGATAATCATAGTTTATATGACTTCAGCAAAGTATCCCTCCCCCACCCAATATTCTATCTCTGTAAGATGAGAAAGTCAGACTGGATGATTACTAATTTCCTTTCAGACTCTAAATCATGACAAAGTAGAAAGAACATGGATATGGAACTAGAGAACTGAGATTCCAATCCTGGGCTCTGCCACTTACTACCTTGTGATTTGGGGGAAAGCTCTTAACTTCTCCAAGCCTCAATGTCCTCATCTCATAAGAATATTAGATAGACTAGATGACCTCTAAGGCCCCTTTCATCTCTAAATTTCATGATCCTATCAAAAAAAGTGACACACTGTTACTTCCTCACCAAAACTAGAGTAGGACACATATGACTGCATCCCACTCTGAATGATCTGGATTGTCTGAGGGAAGGTGGCTCACCTAGACAAGGTATATTTTATCTGGAAGGAATGTCAGAGAAAACCATGGAGATCAAAGGTACATACCTGGAGCCTTATAACCTGCTCTTCCTGCCCCCCCCCACACACACCTTTTTAGTCACACCTTTCTTTCACATAGTCTAATCTAGTGACACTTGGCCCCTCTAGTCTCAAAGGCTTCGTTTTATGGATGAGGAAATGGAGGTCCAGAGATACTTTGCCTCCAGACTCTGGGAATCTTTGCTAGTTGTTCCCCATGTATTTGAGTTAAGCTTGAAGGAAACCAGGTTTTCTAAGAGCTGGAGGTGAGAAAGGAGAGCATTCTAGGTATGAAGGATAGCCAATGCAAAGATATGGAGAGAGCAGATGGAGCATCTTGTGTGAGAAGCTCTCTTTGTCTCTGCCTTCTTTCAAGTCTCAACATAAGTATCATGTCCCTTACAAAGGCTCACCTTATTCTTCTCAGCAATACAATGGTTGAAGATAGTTCCAAAGGACTCATGATGGAAAAAGCTCTCCAAATCCAGAAAAAAAAAAAAAAGAACTGTTGAATCTGGATGCAGATCGAACCATACTATTTTTATTTTTTGTTATTGTTGTTTTTCTTTTTTGAGTTTTTTTCCTTTTTGCACTGATTCTTCTCTCATTACATGACTAATGCAGAAATATGTTTAATGTGATTGTACATATATAACCTATATCAGATTACTTGCTGTCTTGGGGAGGGGGGAAGGAGGGAAGGGATGGAGAAAAATTTGAAACTAGAAATCTTATAAAACCAATGTTGAAAATTATCTCTAAATGTAACTGGAAAATAATAAAGTATTTATATGGGGGGGGAGAAGCCCCACCTTAATGTAATGCCTTACATCTAAGATTACCACCAAACATCTTGTTTGTACATAGTTGTTTACATGTTGTTTCTCCTATTAGATTTTAAGGTCCTTGAGGGCAGGGGCTATTTTTGCCCTTTTTTGTATCCCCAATACTTAGCACTGTCCCTGGAACATAAGTATTTAATAAATACTTGTTGACTTGTTGGTGACTTGACAATATGGATAAGCCATAAATATATAAGCAGATTGGAAAGATAAGACAAGGCCAAGTTATAAAGAGCTTTACATGTTGAACAGACACTAGAGTTTATTTAGTTGGGTGGGAGGATCACATAGTAGGATCGTGGACTTAGCACTTAACTGGATCAAACTGGTAATTAAGTTCAACTATCATAACATTCAACCTTCTCTTTTTATAGATGAAAAAACTGAGGTTCAGAGAGAGTAAGTGATTTGTCCAGGGTTGGACAGCTCGTGTCTCAGGCAAGACTGAACCCAACTTTTCTGGACTCCAAGTCCTGCACTCTAACCACTATACCATACTTGCTGCTACTGGTCAAAGTAACTTGACTTGTTTTAGGAATATCAGTACGGCAGCAATGTGAAGGATGGACTAAAGCAGGGAGAAGGGAAACCAACTGAAAACGATAGCTTTATAAGAATTTTTTAGGGAAACCTCTGAGGCTATCAGGAAGAGATTCCCTGGATTCCCCCAAGATGACCCTCCATGTCATAATCTTGACAGAAAGGATCCTTTGCATAATTATGCTGCTGTCCTTGGATTTAGAGGTAAAAGAGACCTTAGATGTTATCTAGTCTCAAAGGCTTCATTTTACAGATGAGGAAATGGAGGTCCAGAGAGTTCAAGGTCATACAACAGCCAGAAGTTGAACCATATTCCTCCACTTCACATTCAGTGATGTGTCAGCTGTACCGCATTCCTTGGCCTCTGTCTCTCATTAGGAATTAATATGCTTCCCCTGTTAGAATTCTCCTCTCCCTCCCCCTTTCATCAAGGAGAATTGAGATGTTTATGGTACTAAGAATTTGGAGTATGAGACTTTCAATAAATCTCCTAAGTTTCACATTTCCCCATCCCTGGTTCTCCGTATGTACAGAAGATTTATTTGACAACAGAGAGCAATGGATTGCAATCAGACAAATGTTTTTGAAACCTTAGATAGAGAGGGAATGAGTGCCTTTGAGATTAAACTAGATAATCCCAAATTGACAGAAAATTATTCACAGCCCGATAAATTCAAACTTCAACAACACTTTCTTTAGCATAATAATGACTTAAGGCCCAATATTGGCTGGGAATTACCACATCAAGTACACTTTACCAAGGGGCATTGGGATAGATTTGCTACTATCTATCTGGGTCCTTTTAACTACATTCTTACCTGAGGACTGGCCTTCAGAAATCAAGCTCTAATACTTCAGCAGGGTGAAAGGATTCAGAGCATGTCCTGCCTGATTAGGCCTGGAGGTGGGGTGGTACTCCCTAATATGTACTCTCTTGAGATGAAGGATCCCCAAAGGTAGGGCCATCTCTGTCATGTGATATAGTTAACGGCAAAAGCATTAGACTTGGAACCAGAACTGGTGTTAGAACTCCACATCTAAGACTTGTTAGCTGAGTAACCTGAGGCAAGACACTTTTCCTTGTCAAACCTCAGTTTCCTCATTTATCCAATAAGGCATGCTCATGGAGCCCACGGAAGAGTCTCCTCTTCATACCCCAGCTCTGCTTCACTGAATTAGATGATCTCTAATGTCCCTTCCAGCTTGGAAAGCCCATGTTCTAATATTCTTTTCTAAGTAGGAGGTAAGCTCCTTGAAGGCAGGGGCCATTTTGTTTTTTACTTTATATTCTCAGCACCAGCACAATGCCTTACACAGAGCAGACAATAAATTTTTGTTGAACTAAACTGAATTCTAGCTCCAACCCTCTCTGATGCCTTCAGTCCTTAGCTCCATTCTCCCTGGGAAAGGCAGACCAGTCCTGCACTTTCTTATGGGTAAGGGGCTTCCGAACTTTGATAGGCTCTATTTTCTTTGGGATTTTCAACACAGAACAATGAATGAGGGCAGGAATATGCAATTAATTAGTCTCCTGGCTCTCTTTTCCCTTAGGTGACCCCTTTCTGAGTTATCCTACAGTGCCCCCTACTGGTCAGGGTGAAGCTTTTAGCACCAATGCAAATATTTACCCCAATCCGTACTATTAAGAGAGTGAAATAATTATGAATTACTAGAATAGCACCCATAGCTATAGTACTTTATAATTTACAAAGAACTTTCCCCATGATTAACCTATGAGGTATTCCCCAAATAAAGAAATTGAGGCTCAAACAAAAGTGACTTGTCTAGGATCACATGGCTAGTAAATGACAGAATTAGAACTTGAACTCGGGTCTTCTTATGCCAGTCTTATGATCTTTCCATGAAACTATACCTCCAGAGGAAAGAGAACAGCATGACGAAGTCTCTTTGGAAACCCTATAATAATGGAATGTGCTGGCAGAGCAGGAGAGGTTCAAGCTGGAGAAAAGATTTAGGGGGTACAACTCCTGTCTTCAAATATTTGAAATGGTGGTCTTGTGAAAGTCATCTTCTGTGAGTCTCTGGACAGCACAACGAGAACCAGCACTTTATATAACAAGCTTGCTTATTTTTTTTTCCGGGGCAATGGGGGTTAAGTGACTTGCCCAGGGTCACACAGCTAGTAAGTGTCAAGTGTCTGAGGTCAGATTTGAACTCAGGTACTTCTGAATCCAAGGCTGGTGCTTTATTCACTGCACCACCTAGCTGACCCCAAAGCTTGCTTATTTAATGTTCATTTGAATCAAAGAATGTCAGAACTAGAATGAATCTTAAATATTAACTGGTCTACCTCCTTCCTTTTACAGATGAGGTAAAGAAGGGAAGAAATTAATTCAAGGTCATACAGTTAGAACAACCAATGAGATGGAGGTGTGGCTTGGGGATTTCATAAGGAATTAGATTTTTTTTTTTTTTTTTGGCGGGGCAATGGGGGTTAAGTGACTTGCCCAGGGTCACACAGCTAGTAAGTGTCAAGTGTCTGAGGCTGGATTTGAACTCAGGTACTCCTGAATCCAAGGCCGATGCTTTATCCACTGCGCCACCTAGCTGCCCCAGGAATTAGATTTTAATGCAACATAAAGGAAGAACTTCTCTCAATTAGAGCTAACAGTGGAATGAGCTGCCTTATATGGTAGTGAGGTTTCTGACAAAGAAGATGCTCAAGCAGAGGCCAGACAACTCCTTTCTTGGGACACTGTAGAAAGGGTCCCTACACTTAATGGGAGATTGGGTTAAAAGACCCTTGAAGTCCTTCCAAGGCTATGATTCTATGATTGTTTGTGAAGGTCAAACAATGGTTCTCTGGTCTTACCACCAATCATGCCAGGCAGACACCAAGGAGAGCAGTTATGGGGCTATAGTGGTACCTGAAAAGGGCCATGCTTATTATATGGTGGAGGTGGGCCTGTTTTGACTCCATACCTACTTCTAGCCCTCCTGGTTAATAAAGCTTTTAATGGGGTTCGTACAGCTCTCAGAGTGCCAACTCCTAATGCCCTCTCCCAGGGTCTGGTGACAAGGAGGTGAAAACTGCACAGTGTAGCCTTGCACAGTGGGGAGGGGAAGAGTGGGGGGGGGTGAGACAGACAGGTATAAAATTATCTTTTAACTGCATTCATACAGATGTGCACAGCATGAAGTAGGAAGAGGGCAGGATGAGTATTTGCTGACTTTACTCCTAAAGATGGTAATTCCCCTCTTCAGTGGGGGGTAGGGAGGGGAGAGAAAGGAGATGGACAGGTATAGGATCATCTTCTGACTTTTAGAGAGATGTGTACAGTGGAATTGGGGGATGGGGACTCAGCAGTATTTGCTGACTGCTCTCTTAAAGGTATACACCTCGGCATATTGAGATGCACACACACACACACACACACACACATATGCGCATCTGTCCAGAGGTGGACAGATATTGTATTATCTTTTGAATTCAGTCAAACAGATATGAGCCTCTTCACAGAAGGAGAACAGGGAAAAAAATACCTGCTGACTCCACTCACATATAGGTTTATCTTTGTATAGTTGCAGTGGGGGGAGGGTCAGTAAGAAGATGGTGAGAAAGAAGAAGATCTCCTTATTGCACTCAGACAATTGTACCCATCTTGGTGAGAGGGGCAGGGGAAGTAGGTGTAGGGTTATATTCTGACTGTATTCAATGACATACAATTCTGCAATGGTCGGGGGAGCAAGAAGATACTGATACAGATCCAGATATTTACCTCTGCATAATGCAGGCAGGAAAGAGTACTTCTGACCAAAATCATGCACATGCACACTACTGCATGGGTGGCAGGGGGATGGGAGGCAGGCAAATGTTGGATAATCTGTGTGATATTTAGAAGGAAGACCGGTCTTGGTTCTAGAATTTACTAGGTTTATGGACCTGGGCAAGTCACTTCTCTCTAAGCCTCTGTTTCCTCATCTGTAAAAGTGTGATATTAATACCTTTGGGGAAATAGTCAGGATTGCTATGAGAACTGTAAGGAAACTGCTTTATAAATTTTTTTTCTTTTTTTAGTGAGGCAATTGGGGTTAAGTGACTTGCCCAGGGTCACACAGCTAGTAAGTGTTAAGTGTCTGAGGCCGGATTTGAACCCAGGTACTCCTGACTCCAGGGCTGGTGCTCTATCCACTGTGCCACCTAACTGCTCCTATAAATTTTTTTTTAAAGGCTATGCCTGTGTTCATACACATGTTCCTCCTCATAAGAGAGAAGGGTGTGAAAAGGGGAAGGAAGGAAAGCTACATGGCTAAGTCCATATATGTCATACCCCAACCCCTCCTGTCTGCTCCTCAGACAGGGTCCAATGGGAGCAAGTTCACTATGTGGACAGAGAAACATCTTAGAGAGCAGGAAGAGGAATTGATAGGGCCATAATGCTGCAGTGAAACCTATCCATTCTTTATACTCTTTAGACACTTGATGACAGATAGGAACTGGCTTGTGAGAAAGATTCTAGTGGTAAGAGAGGGAAGCCACTGGAGCTATTGAATAAGGTATATTCTATCTAACTGGTCAGGGGGTGTTAGGATTCTGGAGTTACTAGTCTGGTGCCCTAGGTTCTAATTCAAACTAGGTTAATAATTCAATGGGCAAATCATTTCCCCCAATACCTCCAACAAGATATTTCAGATACAGAAGGCAGTTGAAAGAATTCATAGGATCATGAGAGTTCAAAGTTGGAAGGAACCTCAGAGATCATTGGTCCAAGCCATTCTGGAATTCATGAATTGATAATTCATTCTGGATAATCTGGATACCCTTTGAAGAGCTTCAGCAAAGGAGACATCAAATTACCCCTGAATGCAGTCCACTGTCCTTCTGGATATTGTATCATTAAGATGTATCATTTTGTATTATTGGGATGTTCCCTTGTATCATTAGGATGTTCCTTTTTTTATTGTTTGTTTGTTTCTTTTTGGTTTTTTTGGTGGGGCAATGAGGGTTAAGTGACTTGCCCAGGGTCACACAGCTAGCAAGTGTCAAATGTCTGAGGCCGGATTTGAAAGGATGTTCCTTTTAATACAGAGAAGAGCTAACTCCCTGTTATTTCTCTCCAGTTCTGGCCACAGAGAATACTTTTGCTCCCTCTTCCACATCACAGCCATTCGAGTACCTGAAGACAACTGTCATGTCTCTTCCTTAGTACCTGACTCCCCTTTCCAGTCTTTTTTTCTCCAGGCTTAACATCCCCAGTTCCTTCAACCAGGCCTCATTTAGCATGGTCTCAATTGCCATGGTCTTCCTTCCTCATCCTGGTCACTCTCTTTTGGATGTGCTATAACCAGTCAGTGTCCTTATCAATAAGAATGACATCCATAAATAGACAATATTCCAGGTCCAGTGGGACCATCGCCTCTGCTTTTTTTTTTTTGGGGGGGGGGATGTTAGACTTCTATTAATGCAGCATAAGATTGCATGGAAGAACAAAATGGTGTACACCACAGAGATCTGGCCTCAGCCAGGGGATCCAAGTTCAACTTCTCCTCTGACACAAACTGGCAATTTGACCCTGGGCAAAACATTTAACCTCTTGATTCCCAGGCAACTCTCTAAAGCTATAAGTTGTAGAACAACCATCCAAACAACTGTCCTCTTGCATCAGTAGAAGGTGTTCCCTGACCAGGCATTTCCTACACCATTGAAATGACAAGGGGGGCGGGGGAGAGACAGGCAGATTGCATTAGCCTTTTTTGTGAGGGGAGACAAATGTGCTTATTTGGAGTTTATGTCTGAAACGGCCAACTCACTTCCCTAATCCCTGGGTAAAGAGTCTTTAGAGCTTGTTTAAGTTCATAGATGGGGGAATGGGGAAGGAGGAATAAAAAACAAGAGATAGTAAATCTCTCTCATATTAAATTTGGCCCCGACACTATCACTATTGATGGCCCTTGGATGCCAAGGATAAACCCCCTGAGGCTTCAGTTACAAAGCCAGGCTGGGGCCTGGCATACCCACTTGGGGAAGAACTGGACCCCAGGTGACCAACAGCCCTAAGTGACCCAGAGAAGCATCATCAAGAAAGCCCTCAGTATAAAGGACCAACCAACACAGCTTGATCTTTGCATTATTCCACCATCTTATATTGGTAGCACTTTAGGGTTTATGAAGTCCTTCCCCTTCTATTATCTCCCTGATCCTCCCAATACCTCTGTGAGAGGCTAGACAGGAATAAGGAAGAAGACAGCTTATAGCTGCCCTTGGTTCAAGTTACTTGGCTCAGAAAATCTACATCCCAGAATACTGAAGGAACTGGTAGATGTGATTGCTTAGCCACCATCAGTGATCTCTGAAAGATCACAATCAGTGGGAAAGGTTCCACAGGACTGAAATAGGTCAAATATTCCAATTTTTTAATAAAGGGAAGAGAATAGAGATAACAAACCATAGGTCATAGGACAGTAAGCTTGGCCTGGAACTCCTGGCAAAATTCTAGAACATTACTAAAGCCACTTGGCTTTAAATTACTAAACCACCTAGTGTAATAGACAGAGTCAGAAAGATATAGGTTTGAATTCCACTTCCAGTACTTATTAGCTAGGTGAACAAGGTCATATCACCTTAATCTCTCTGAGCCTCGATTTCCTCACCTATAAAGATGGGATAAAAATATCTATGGTGCATACCTCATGAGGTTGTCAAATGAGATAATTTATATAAAGTATTTTACAAATCCTTAAGCATAGTATAAATGTCAGTTGTTATTATCATCATCATTGTCTAGAAAAGCAAAGGGTGATGAGCCAGCATGGTTTCATCAAGAACAGGTCATGTCAGACTAACCTTATTTCCTTTTTTTGACAGGGTTACTAAATTGAAGAGGAATGGTGTAGATATAGTTTACCTAGATTTTGAGCAAAGCATTTCATAAAGTTTTTCTGCTGGAAAAAGAGGGAGAGATATATACTAGATATTAGTACAATGCGGGGAGGGGAAGGTTAAGGAGCTGAAGAGATGTGGGCTAGATAATAGAACAAGTAGGTGGATTAGTTGAATGGCCACACTCAAAGTCATTAATGGTTCAATGTCAGTTTGAAAGGAGGTCTACAGTGGAGTGTCCCAGGGATTAGATTCATCCTGACATACTTTTTAACATTTTTATTAAGGACTTAGATAAAGGCACAAGAGGTATGCTTATCAAATTTTCAGAAGACACAAAAAGGTATAGCTAATATGCTGGATGACAAAGTCAGAGTTAAAAAAATTCTTGACAAAATAGGACACCCAGCTGAATCAAATAAGAACAAGAGCAGATATAAAGGAACAGGAGCAAATATAAAGTCCTACATTTGTTTGTTTTTAGTGAGGCAATTGGGGTTAAGTGACTTGCCCAGGGTCACACAAGTAGTAACTGTTAAATGTCTGAGGCTGGATTTGAACTCAGGTACTCCTGATTCCAGGGCTAGTGCTCTATCCACTGCGCCACCTAGCTGCCCCTAAAGTCCTACATTTAAAAAAATTTTTTTTGCAGAGCAATGAGGGTTAAGTGACTTGCCTAGGGTCACACAGCTAGTAAATGTCTGAGGCCAGATTTGAACTCAGGTCCTCCTGAATCCAGAGCCGGTGCTTTATCCACTGTGCCACCTAGCTGCCCCTTTGCCTTTCTTCCTATCCCCAGCACTTAGCACAGTGCCTGGTACACATTAGAAACTTAATAAATGGTTACTGACTGAATGACTGCTAACTCTGAGATTCTTTAATTCTGATTTACTTTCCCATTTGATTGATAAGCAACTTGAGACGTGGAGATGTTAAGTCAGTTATTACCAGTCTAATAAACACCAGGGGCCATGTGTTCTTAAACTTTGTAACTTTCCTCAGACCAAGATCAGCATTCCATATGCAGTGGGTGTTTAATAAATATTTGTTAGCTAAATTTAATTGAAGAATCACAGATTCTTTAGAGGTGGAAAGGACTTCAGAAACCAGAGAATTTCATGTGAGAGCTAGAAGAATCTTTTTCAGTCACATAATATATATAGCCTTATCACATTATGGATTGCTCAAAGTTGCACTAGAAATCATTGATAGAACCAGAACCAAATCACCTCTGCCTTCTGACCAGCAAAACGTGGGAAATAAAAAATAATTCAGAAAATATCTCAAGGCCATATCATGTGTCTGTGTTAGGCATGCCAGATTCATCCAAGACCAATCCATAACCATCAACAATATCCAAGAATTGCTCTTCCGACACCACCCCTCCATTGTCCCCTCCACCATCACCTCTTCCAGCTGTCAAAACAGACCAACTACCTCAGCCATGAGTTGTCACTTGACTTCTCAGACAAATTCTTCCTGGAATTTACATGTAATTTCTCACTACCAGCACTTACATGCCCTTTCTAGATTGGACTGTGGCTGACAGTTTAATGATCATGGGTTGCTGTTTATCTATAATCTGTGATAATGCTCTTATTCTCCTTAAAGTCCACTCACAGGAAAAGCAATGCTCTCTTAGAGTCAGGCAGAGACCCAAATGATAGTAATTTTCCTCTTGGGTCTCAACGGTTTAGTAAACAATTACTTTTCAATTAAAGGCAGGGTGTTTGGTAGGAAGGAGAGTGAGCAGCCAGCGCCTTCTTGCTCACCCCTAATGGTAGATAGGAATGTTCACCAAAGAAATTGAGGCCATTAGAGTGTGATTTTCACGGCTGAGTTCATAAGCAAAGACATTTCAAGATACCTGGAACATTCTGAGTATTATACTAGCAGAAAAAAAATCGGGAAACTGCAATTCCCAACTCTCCCTCCTCCAACCTTCTTGAAAGAAAAATGAAAAGAAAGTATGATAAAGGAAAAGCACCATTAACTGATTCAAGTCAGTCACTGATTAAATTCTGTTCATGGGATCATAAGTCTGAGCTGAGAGGAATCACTGGACATAAGATGATATCTGAGCTGAAAGTTACTTTGGAAAAGTATATTGAATCTCTAAGGTCCATTCCAATTCCAGTGGTCCAAATGATTTGGAAACTGACCCAAAAAAAGGCAAGAACTTAACCAAAGTCACAGATAAACACATATAGCAGAGCCAGGATTTAAAACCAGGCCTTTTGATTCCAGCTGAACACTCTATTCATTATGCCACACAACCTCTCAAGGCAGAACTCATAGAATTACAGGATATTAGTTGAAACATCCTGTTATAATAATTAGCTCATTTTAAGTCTAGAGGCGATAACATGGCCCCTTAAGACACTTAATTCCCTCCTTTTGGGCTTGGGGGAGTTTGTTTTAGATAAGGAAAAAAATTCTGAATTCAGTCACAATTGCCATAAACCCCCAATTGGAAAAATGTCTAACTCTTAGGCAAAGGTTGGGCTTTCTGCTGAACCTTACACTTATAGTTCTATTTTTTTGTAGTTGAGACAAAATTCAATTTACTGGAAACACTTGGGTAACAGAACAGCCTCCCTCAGACTGGTACTTCCCTCACACCGAATCCTCCTCTTTTAGATGCCTGTGGAGCCAATGACTTTCCTCATTATCTCTCTTCACTGCCCCAGCTCAGTCCTTCTTTAGCTCCACATTTGCTTTAACCTTTAGAATCCATATATTCAAAATCTCTTCTCCTCCTTCCCCTCAATTCTGAGATAGCTTTTCTCTTGTATTCAAATTACTTAGGGTATGACCCAGTCTCTTATACAATGTTTTCATTGGATTTAAGGAAGTAGATGGGGCCCTGTTCACACTTGCTTCTGACTATTAGATTCCATCAAAAAGTGTTCTTCCTGGGGCAGCTAGGTGGTGCTGTGGATAGAGCACCAGCCCCAGATTCAGGAGGACCTGAGTTCAAATCCAGCCTCAGACACTTAACACTTACTAGCTGTGTGATCCTTAGAAAGTCACTTAATCTCAATTGCCCACCCCCCAAAAAAATGTTCTTCCTGGTTAGGCACCAGAGGTTAGTGGGGGTATTGGGGGTGTGGGGGGGTCAACCCCACTCTTATATTAGCAATATCTCCTATATGAACTTCAGTTTCCTCAACTGTGAGGGGAGATGATTAAACTATATGATCTCTAAGAGTCTATGATTCCTGAATTCTAAAAGGAGATGTCTTATCTCAAGGGAATAGACTTGAGATAATGTACAAGATGGACAGGTAGAGGAAGAAAATTCCTGTACAGGCTACCTGCCCTGGACCTCAAACAAGGCTCTTTGGTATGCACAGTGGTTGCTCTGATCCAGTCCTATTACATCAAGCACACCTAGATGATTGCTGCATCCAGCAGCCTGCTCAACACCAGTTGCCTGGAAAGCATTGGCCAATAGATGGCAGTACCTTAATGAGATGGGAATGGAATAATTAGAGCTTTGTCAGGGGGTCTGAAAGCACCTTACAAATTCCCTCAGAGCCTCAGAGACATTGATGGAGATAGGATATTCCAGTGTATCAGGTCCAGTGAAACATTCTACTTTTAAAGTCTTTTTCTCCTCCCACTTATATTTTTACTTCTTCTAGGGATGGGTCCAAAAATTGTTGTTCTCCCTATTGAGGAACAAGGAAAAGGGAGAAAAAAAGCATGGAATAATGGGGAAAACCCTGGGGGATCCTAGTTTCAGCTCCTTTCTTTCTCCAGTCCTTTTCCTTTTAGATCAGTTGGTTGGTCTCTACAAGCCCTTCTGATTCTAACATTTTATGTTCTATATTCTAAAGTTCATTTCTGTTCAAATATTCTATATGTTCTAAGGTACCTTCCTGCTATAATATTCTAAGGTCCCTTTCTAGCTCTAACAATCTATGTTCATAGGTACCTTACAGCTTTAACATTTTCTGTTCAAAAGTCCCGTTTAATTTTGACACATTTGATTTTATGACACTCATATCAGGTGACATACAGGGGGCATGGGGTGGGGGGAAGAGGGGGAGAATACTTTCTAACACAGGCTTAACAAATGGTCCAAGAACTGACCAGTCTACTAAACTTTTCCAGCGGCTAAGGCAGAAACAGGAAAAAACCCAGAATCTCTTTCTCTGTAAATTTCTCCTTTGCTTTCTGTCCTAGGCATTAGAGAGATCCCAAAGACAGATTGTTTCTATGAAGATTACATTTAATGCCCAGCACATAGAAAGAACTTGATAAAAACTTCTTGACGGACTGATTTCAACAGCTTCTATTATGCACCTACTGTGTACAAGCACTAAGCCAGGTGCTAAGTATAGAAAGACAAAAAATAATTTCTGCCTTCAAAGGAACTTAAATTCTACTGGGAGGATTCAATATGTAAACAAGGAAATAGAAAGCATATACAAAACAATTTCAAGAAGGAAGGAGTACTAAAAACTCCAGGAATTAGGAATGGCTTCATGTAGGAGGAGGTACCATTTCACCTGTGTTTTGAAGAATCCAAAAGACACAGTAATGCAGGGAAGGAATATATTCTCTATGTGGGGAGGGGATGAGTTTTGCAAAAGCATGGAAGTGAGAGATGGAGTCATGTAAGGGAAGAGATAACAGCTGCCCTTTTGGACTGGGATGAAGGATACGGAAAGAATAATATGAAATAAGACCAGAAAAATAAGTGGAATCCAAATGCAAGGCCAGGGGCCGGGGGCACGGGGGGGGGGGGGGAGGGGAAGAGACGCTTTAAATTCAAGGCTAAGAATTTTCTTTTTTTAATTTTATCTTACAGGCAATAGGGAAACATTGGAAATTTCTGAGCATTAGGGGGTTTATAGTCCAGGTAAAACCGTGAGACTAGTTCAGAGTCTCAGGTTCCTTATGTGTCAAATGGGGATAATTATCCTTCCCCTGACCTTTTCACAAGATGTGCTTTAAAAAAACAACAACCCCGGGAGCTAGTAGATGCCAAAATGCCTTCTAAAGTATTAAATTCTAACTCCATGTAAGGGATTGCCACTAATTACTATTAGTCCAATTATAAGATTAAGCAACACAGAGAGAAATTTCTGCCATAGAATCCTAGTTCCTAAAACAAGACTCATCAATACCATGCATACCTTACCCTTCTGCTCCTCTATAGAGCAAAAAATAGCCCTGAGACCTAATTTCAGACAGCCTTTCAAAAATGATTCTCTAGTTTTAAACTTTCTGTGAAGGAACCAGGTTGGATCAATGAGCTGTCTAATTTCAAAGCTTTGCAATCACTCCCACCTCCCAGACCTCCCCTATGCAACACTTTCCTCACCACCTGCTCCCCAAACCCACTAGGCTCAACTTGTCTGAAAACCAGATGAATAAATGGGAAAGATGGTGAAAGGAAAGGGGGCAGGTGGCAACAGCCTGTCTCCATCTCTCACACTCTGCTCCTACAGGCCAATTTAGAATAACAGAATATTAGAGCTGAGGGGAACATCAGAACATCAAAAGTTAGAGCATAGAATATAGAATATGTTCAGAGCTAGAAGGAATCTTAGACTCCAGAATGTTCAAATAAGTGATCTTTAAATATACAAAGTGGCTCCCTACTGCTTGACTGATATTCAAGGGGTCGCCCTACCTTTCATATGGTACTTTAAGTTATTTTCATAGTGAAACATCAAACCGAACTATTCTCTGTCCCTTCCTTGACAGTTACACTGCAGTCTCCCCCTTTTGTACCTTTACTTCTCCTGTTCCCTATGCATTCCCTTCCCCTTTTACTTGCTGAATTTCTACCCATTCTTAAAACCCAAGCTCAAATGCTATTTCCACCCCCTGGCTGGCTCTCCCTATAAAATGTCCTCCTGAAGCTTACATAACACATCATTGGAATACACAGTATATGAAAAAAAACATTAAAGAGGTGAAGAATATTCTAATTATGTGTTTGTGCCTTAACTCTCCTACTACACTGGAAGCCTCAAGAGGCCAGGGATCCATCTTACCTCAACTTTGTGTATCTTCACCACTTACCACACGCCTAAGCCCAAGAGAGAGTAATGTTTGTTGAAAGGAATAAGACAGGATAGGCATGAAACAAAGAACACTAGACCACAAAGTCAGAACTGGAAGGAACTATATATTGTAGAGTAGTAGAGAGAGAAGAGAAATTTATACACATACAAACATACATACATACATACATACATGCGGGTGGGGGAGAGAAAGGGAGAGAGAAGGAGAGAGACAGAGACAGACAGAGAGAGAGAGGAGGAAGGGAAGGGGGCAAAGAGATAGACAGTTAAGAGCTGAAAGGCCACCTTTAAAGAATATCTGTTCTGCTTTGTTCAGATTCCATGTAAAGAAATGGAGGCCTAGAAAAGTCAAATAAGCTTCTCAAGATCACAGCCATTGCTAGAGTTGAGATAAGAACCCAGGTCTCCTGGTTGTCAGCCGTGATTTCACCAATTCCTCCCTAATTCTAAAGCAATAAAGGAAGTTAAGAATGGTCTGCCAACCAACCAGATTGCCCCTAGGATACCAGAGATGCTCATCTAAGGGTCACCAGATCATAAGAACTGAGTAAGCCATGAAACAGAGAATTATAACCATGTCATCAGCTAAAGGGCTAGGTCAAAATCAT
Source organism: Dromiciops gliroides (assembly GCF_019393635.1). NCBI lineage: Eukaryota > Metazoa > Chordata > Mammalia > Microbiotheria > Microbiotheriidae > Dromiciops > Dromiciops gliroides. Next base: position 384,618,080 of record NC_057862.1, on the reverse strand, counting down.
AATTCTATTCAATTCAATAAGCATTTATTAAGCACATATATATATATGTATATATATATGGCATGTGAAAAGGAATGGAAATAGGACGTAGAATAGCAGATACAGGGAAAAGGAAGCTGATAACTTTGGCTGAAATGTAGAATGCATGAAGAAAAGTAATATAAAATCAGTCCAGAAAAGACAAGTTGAAACCAGCTTTTGAAGAGCTTAATGTCACTTCCAAGGCCACTGGTGTCATCAATCACATTATAAAGACAGTCAAAAGCTCCAGGAATGGAAATTCTTGGCTGCAGCCCACCTGACCCCAACAAGCTCCTTCTCTCAAACTGGCTATCCCACCCTACTTTTTTTTTTTTTTAGTGAGGCAGTTGGGGTTAAGTGACTTGCCCAGGGTCACACAGCTAGCAAATGTTAAGTGTCTGAGGCCGGATTTGAACCCAGGTACTCCTGACTCCAGGGCCGGTACTCTATCCACTGTGCCACCTAGCTGCCTTATCCCACCCTACTTTGACCATGATAGGCATATTATTTGGTGAAGACCTGCAGGTTCTCCTGTAAAAAATCAGAGGGCAAAATAGCCTGCTTAGGGATGGACAGGACTTGTCCCAAGAGGAACTTGGTCCAGTCCTGGACTTGTGACAGTGGACCTTCAGGTAAAAGAATCTCCCATTCTAAAGAAAACAGACTAAACAATAACATGCTATACTTGCAAAGTGCTTCAGATACCCTACCTGATCTGATCATCATCCTGTTAGCACCCAAACTTAGAATGTAGTAGAGAGAGTGCTGGGCTTTTTCAGGAAGACCCAGATTCAAATCCTGCCTTGACTTTCTATTAGATGTGGGACCCTAAACGTAATCAGTTAAACTGAGTCTCAATTTCTCTGCATGTAAAAGTTGAGATATAGCATGTGTTGTTGTTCAGTCATTTCAGCCGTGTCTAACTCTTCATGACCCCATTTGGGGTTTCCTTGGCAAAGATACTGGAGTGGTTTGTCATTACCTTCTCCAGTTCACTTTATAGAGAAAGAAACTGAGGCAATCAAGGCTAAGTGACTTGCCCAGGGTCACCCAGCTACTAAGTATCTGAGGCCAGATTTTGACTCAGGAAGATGAATCTTCCTGACTCCAGGCCCAGCACTGTATCCTTTGAACCACTTACCTGCCCCATGATAGCATCTATGTCACAGGATTTACTGATGAACAAGAGAAATAAGGCATATTAAGTGCTTTGCAAACCTTAGTCTTAGGGCAATTTTAAGCTTTAATGAGTAAAATTTTCAACTTAGTTCAGTATTAAGCTATTAAAGCTTAATATAGTTATTTGAAATATCAAAACAACACTGCACTAAGACTTTTGGGATACCCTGTATAAACCTGAGCCACCACCGCCACCATCATCATCATTCTTGGTGGTTAAAGCAACAGGCTCCTCACATTCCTTCTTGCCCAACTTTGAAAAAAAAAAAAGGTGGTGCTGGGTATATTTTTCCAACTTGACATAGGCTGGGATGGTGGCAGTAATAAAAGTCCCTTATATAAACAAAAACAAACTTCTCTGGGGCTGAGTAGACAGAGGAGGGAGGAAAATGCTTCATAGTGTAGGCCCAAATACAAAATGAACCCCATTCTAATAACAAGGATAATCACTTACATTTGGTACAGTTTGCAAAGTTTTTTCCCACTCAATATCTCACTTGAGAGTCACAAAGTCTGACACAACATGGGCAGTGAAAATATTTTCTCTTTTTTTATTCTTTCACTTAACCACTTTGGCTAGCTTCAGTTCCCTCATCTGCAAAATGGGTTCAATATTAGCATAGGCATGAGAGGTTTGTTATAAAGATCGAATGAGATAATATATATAAATCACTTAGTCAACTTTAAAGTGCTGTATAAATCCTAGCATTACTAATAATTATTCCTATGCCTCCTATACTTCCCCATGCTCCATCCCAACCTCTCTGCAGAAGTGTGAGGTCCACTGCTAGGTAATGATATGTAGATTTTCAGACTTTTTTGGGATATATTGATCAGTTTTGCTAATAGCCTTCCCCCCACCCTTTTCATTTTTTTTTCTTTTAAGAAAATTGTTATATGGGCTGGCTCTCTAGGAAGGATGAACAAGAGGAAAACAAGGGAAATGTGTGTCATGTGAAAACAAGATATTAATAAAAATGTATTTTTAAAAGATAGTCTTGGGGGCAGCTAGGTGGCTCAGTGGATAAAGCACCGGCCCTGGATTCAGGAGTACCTGAGTTCAAATCCAGCCTCAGACACTTGGCACGTACTAGCTGTGTGACCCTGAGCAAGTCACTTAACCTCCACTGCCCCACAAAAAAAAAAAAAAAAAGATAGTCTTAGAAGCCTCACATTCTAAAACCCTCAATTAACACCTAAGTATTTGGAAAAGACCTTAGAGAACAGAAAATGAAACATCTACATTTCACAGATGGGGAAATAAAGTCTCAAAGAAAACAAATCTTTCAAATTATTGTTTTTTTTCTTTAGGAAAGCCACAGAGGTTTGCTTCTCTACAACTAAATCTGAATGGAAAAAAACCAGACCATTACTGGATTATGTTACTTCTATCCTCCAGCAAAGAAGCACCCCTCCCCAAACCCCCTAAAACTCCTAGCTTCTCTCCTCCCCTGCTCAACACTGGGATGGGGTTAGGATAGAGTCAAAGATCACAAAGCAGAGGCAAGATTACTGACCAAGGGTGAATTGGTACAAACTGGGCCTGTGAGATGGCTTTAACAAAAGGTACCTGGTCTGGGAATTCTAGGCTGCTCTGGGAACCCTGTGTATAGGTGGTAGAATTCTGGGAGGATTAAAGACAATATCTTCCCAGTGGCTACAAACAAATGAGTATTTTCCCTGCTTATCAGTGAGTCGTTTTGAGGACGGAATTTCTAGGCCTATTGATGTCCCATTGCCCAGCCTGTTGAGCCGGTATTACTAGTTAGTTTGATGAGGCTAAGAAATTTCATCGACTCAGGGTATGCCTTTACTGTGGTACAGAACTTTATAGAGAAGCATTAGAGGATAGGAGAAAGGGTACAAGATTCAGACTCAGGAGACCTGGGTTTGAATCTCAATTCTGTTTCTTTAGTATCTGTGTGATCCTGGGCAAATCACTTAACTCCTCCAGGCCTCAGTTTCTGGTTCTGTAAGGCTGCCATGATTTTGTGGTCCAGCAATGATCTTTCAAAGCACTTTTGCAAGCAACATAACAGGGAAGGATGATTGTGCCCATCTGATAGATGAGGGAACTGAGGCTGGGAGGTCATAACTCACAATGGTGAAACTCAAACCCAGGTCTTCTGAGTAGTAGTCTCTTTTTGAAAGACAATAAGGGGGCAGTTAGGTGGCACGGTGGATAAAGCATCAGCCTTGGATTCAGGAGTACCTGAGTTCAAATCTGGCCTCAGACACTTGACAATTACTAACTGTGTGACCCTAGGCAAGTCACTTAACCCCCATTACTCCACCAAAAAAAAAAAGTGAAATAAAATAGATTAAAAAAGAAAGAAAGAAAGAAAGACAATGAGATCAGGCAAAGAGGGATTAAAGGAAGAATACTATAATAGTGGTTGGAATGCAGGGTTTTAGGCCACAATCCACCATTGACTTTTGCTGGGTGACTTGGAAGAAGTTACAAAATTGTTTTGTACCTTAGTTTGCTCATTCGTAAAATGAGGATAGTAATTCTTGCCCTCCCTACCTCACTGGGTTGCTATGCGGATGAAGTAAGACAATGTTTGAGAAAGCCAGCAGCACCATACAAATTAAAGTGGGGAGAGTCATACTGTCTTGGGGCTAGAAATGCCAATGGAGAAATTATCTCAAACTTGTATCTAAGGGTTTCTCCCTCCCTAGTTTCCCCCATGAAGGAAAATCCATATCTCTCCTAAAATTACTGCCATGGTCCAGACTTAAACACTTTTATCCCTGGTAGATTATGGCTCTTCTTTTGTCCTTGAAAGTCACCTTGGAATGTGGTGAAAGCGCCCTATTCTTTTTCTGAATGGAGGTGAATCCCTGGGAAGTTAAACTTGATCCAATATCCCTGCCTCCCCCAAAGTCCCTTTGGTTCTTTCCTTCTCCTCTATGCCAATGAAAAAAGTCAAATAGAGAAGACTGAGGAGACTATTGTAAGCTTAGAACATAATTACTGAAAGGGAACTTGGAACATAGAAAACTGGGCAGACTATGAAAGCCCAGAGCATAGAATGAAAATATGCCAGAGCTACAAGAAACCTCAAAAGAATGTCTAATTCAAACCCCCTTTACTTAGTGGGGTGGGGGGTTCCCTCTGCTCTTTCTGGCTCCATCTTTTCATAGAACAAACCTTCTCATAGTGAGCCCATTTGGGGGGTCAGGGGGGACAATGAGGGTTAAGTGATTTGCCCGTGGTCACACAGCTAGTAAGTGTCTGAGGCTGAATTTGAATTCAGGTCCGCCTGAATCCTGGGTCAGTGGCTTTATCCACTGCACCAGTTAGCTGCTGCCCAGAGCCCATTTCTTTAACTGTAAAACACCAGATCCAGGGTAGGGGATATCACACATTGCTTTTTAAAAATGATCTTCAAGGGATCAACTAGCCTAGAATATATATATTTTTAAATCCAACCTCTTCATTTTTCTCCCCTTGTAGTGCAGGTCACGATAGATCCCCCAGGTTCTATTGGGTCTGCAGACCGGGCTACAGAGCTCGGTGTCCAGGGAGTAGGGCCTATTGTCCCCAGCTCAGGGAACAGGCCCATTGCCTGCTGGGAGCTTTTTTTCCTCTTTACTTCACTGCCAGTAGGAGTTGGGGCTCAGCTCTGGGGAAACAATTGAATGGATACCTAGATGGAGGGAGGCTAGGAAAATTTCCTGTTATGTAAACTTCCACAAAGAGGTCCTGCAGGGACTGCAGTAACACAAAGATAGTTACCGTGACCCGGAATGGTGTAGTAGCTGAAGGCTCCATGCTGGGGCTCCTATCAGAAAGGTTGCTGGGCATGGTGCGCCGCTGCCCCGACCTTTCTTGGGGCGACTCTGCAAACAGAGAGTGAAAAATTAAGTGTAAACACAATGTAAAGAAGGTAATTTGGTATAATGGAAAAGAACATTGAATGGACGAAGGGTCAGAGGACCTGGATTGGAATCCTAGCTTTGCCTCTTACACACCTCTGTAACCTCAGCCTTAATGATCCTATTTTCTCATCTATAAAATGGGGATGATAATCTCCTGGGGCAAGTAGCCTTTTTCTTTGAGCCTGTCTCCCCACCTCCCCTTACTAGCCATGTGATTCTGAGCAAGTTGCTGGGCATTTCTCAGGCTCAGTTGCCTCATCTGTAAAACAAGAATAAAAATAGCACCTACCTCACAGGGTTGTGTGAGGATCAGATAAGATAACATGGAAGTCTTGCAGACCTTAACGCCCTATATCATCGTTAGCTATTATCTCTGAATCTGGCCCGATGGGATGGCCAGAAGCAGCATGGAGGAGGGCAAAGTGCACAGGACTAAAAGTCCAGGTGTTTGCCACTGAACCCAAGCAAGTTGTTTCCTCTCCACAGGCTTCAATTTCCTTTTCTATAAAATGATGACAATAATATTATTAGCACCATTTACCTCATAGGGCTGTCATGAGCAATAGATGAATTAACTGATCCAGGAGCACTTTGGAAGGCTCCTGCCTAATCAATAACTCGCATTTATCGAAACCTTTAAGACTAACCAAGCACTTTCCCCACAATGACCCTGTTACCTAAGTGGTACAAGTTGAATTCCATTTGCTCAAACCATTGGATTTAAGACTTTAAGGAAGGTGTCTCAAAGGACCCTTTTACATATGTAGGCTCATGGAGCCTACATGTAGGCTCAAGTGTTTTTATTCTAAATCTGGTGCTCCTTCCATGACATCATCCTCTATAATTAGCTTTATTTTACAGATGAGGAAACTAAGCTTCAGAAAGTTTCTATGATTTGCCCAAAGTCACACAATTAATAAGTGTAAGGGCAAGGATTTCAACTCAGTTCCTCTAGACCACTCGCTGTACCCCTGTCTTGCACGATATAATTTTTTTTCTCATATCTAACCCATGATTTCATCAAAATGGGGAGCTCTAAGTGAGGAACTCCCTCTGCCAATACAGATTGTAAAGTTCTCTGAGACAGTGTCTGAAGAGAGTTGCCTGGGATAATGAGAGGTTAAATGATTTCTCTGACAAAGCCAGAATGTGGCAGAGGCTGGGTTCCAACTCAGGGGTTTCTGAACACCCATCCTCCATCCATTTCTTCCCATTGCCTCTCCTACCATTGACATGTAAGTGATCTTCATAGCAATAAAAACTTTAAGCTTGACTGGAAGAAAAAGACAAAGGACATCATTTCCTCCACCCAGAAGGAAACACATAGAAACACACACAAGTATATCCAATCACCACATTACTCTACTCTGAGAGAAGCTTTTTCAAGAGCCTGAGACAGGTTTATTTTGGGAGCTTTCCACACTTCTCGGTCGAATCTCCTGGAACCTGCCTGATGTGGGACTCTAATGACTGCAGAAACAGCTGAGCCTGAGGTTCCAGTTCATAACAGTAGCCCCCATTTCCATCTTGCTTTGCAGTTTACAAGGCACCTTCCTCTCAACCACACTGTGAAAGATAGCAAGTACCAGCATCATTATACCCATGTTAATGGGTGAGGAAACTGAGTCCCAGAGTTATTACTCATCCAAGGACACATACTAAAATCAGACTGGTTCAGAGGCTGGTCTTCTAAGACCAGAATTTGTCCCACTTTTCCATATTCCTTTTCAGATCTTATCAATGATTCCTGAAGTTGAAGACTGAAAAGATGAATAATTACATCAACTTCCATTTCCATAACAATTTAAAAAAATGTTTTTTTTAAGTGAGGCAATTGGGGCCAAGTGACTTGCCCAGGGTCACAAAGCCAGCAAGTGTCAAGTGTCTGAGGTCGGACTTGAACTCAGGTACTCCTGACTCCAGGGCCAGTTCTCTATCCACTGCGCCACCTAGCTGCCCCTCCATAACATTTTTTGTTTGTTTTGGTTTTTTTGTTTTTGCAGGGCAATGGGGGTTAAGTGACTTGCCCAGGGTCACACAGCTAGCAAATGTTAAGTGTCTGAGGCCGGATTTGAACCCAGGTACTCCTGACTCCAGGGCCGGTGCTCTATCCACTGTGCCACCTAGCCGCCCCCCCTCCATAACATTTTAAGGATTGTGAAGCATGTTCCAGGCCACAAGCCTATGATATAAGTAGTACTGGTATTACTCCCATTTCACAAGTAAGGAAAATGAGGTTCAGAGAGACACAAAATCACACACTAAATCAGTAGTGTCAGACCCACAATTCAAACTCAGAGCTCTCCTGATGCCTATGGTCATAACAGATGTTTTAAGGAGGTAAAAACCACTGCCAGAAAAGATTTCTTTCTAGGGGATAAATAGGATGAATGTATGGACCAAGTTGTGGCAGGAGGGAACTCCCTGAGGCCTAGCCCTATGGGCTATGGGGAACATATGGCATGAATGACAAAGCTAACAAGCCCCAGGTCACCTGTGTGGTCAAACCCCCAGGTGCCTCTGTCTCAAAGATACCCACCCACAGTTCTTGTGTGCCCTGAAACTGAAGTCAATCACAACTAGGGATAATTGTCACTTAGAGCCAGGAGGCCACATGATAAAAGCAGTGGATCTGGAATCAGAGAAGCTAGGTCCAAATTTTGTTTCAAAAGTCACACTTATGAACTGTGTGACTGTAAGCAGGTTACTTAACATTGAAAGGCTTCTGTTTTCTCATTTGTAAAAAATGGACAATATCTTTAGCACCAACTCCATAAGCTAAAATAAGATAATCCATGTAAAATGTTTTGTGTGACCATGGGCAAGTGACTTTACTTCTCCAGTCTCCTCATCCGTATAACTGAGGGTGGAGAAGAGTTGGGCTACATAACCTCTGAGGTTCTGTTCATCTCTAAAGACCATGGTACAATGATATCTAACCTGTCACAGCATGAGGCTCTTGGGTGGCATGAGAGAGTCAGGGTCAGGATTTCCATGCACTCCCCTTCTCCTATCCCATAACCTCCTTGGTTTGTACAACATGACCCTCCCACCCCAAACATCCCCCAACTACAGCTACCGTGATACCTCTCAGGGTACTGTCTAGAGGGAAGACAGACCCATTATTCCAGATATGAGGTGTGTGTTTGCCTACGTGACAAAGAGGCCCTTTGGTGCCTCTTGTAATGCAGGTTCAACCAACATCAACCTGTCCTGCATAGTCCATCTTTCTCCCTTAATAGTCGATTCAAATCAATTTAATAAAACATTTATTAAATCCACATTATATATGCCTCTTCTGATATACTCTTTCAGTGTCTCAGTATGACTTGGAGGTAACTCGGGGTTTTCTAAGACTATGTCGGCACAATCTTTGGCAGGTCCTTCCAAGCCATAAGGGCTTCATAGACAGTCCTAGCAATGAGCAGCCTGTGCTTGTCAAATGAAGACCAGCTCAAGTAATCTTAAACCTATGCCCACAGGGTTGATAAATCTTTTGGGTCACGGTAACTCATGAAGACCATCCATGAAATGACTCTATTCTGCACTGCTGATGGAAAGACTCACAAGGAAGTCAACCACCACCACAGGTTCTTATCCCCCCTTGTAAAAGACTCCTAACTGATCTTCCTTCCTCAAGTCTGTCCCCTCCACATGACTGCCAAAAGAATATTCCTGATCTGAACACATCATCCCCTCCCTTCCACATTATCTCTCCCCAACCCCCCCCCCCCCATCATTCAAAAAGCTCCAGTGACTCCCTATTGTCCAGAAGATCGAATACAAACTCTTCTGTTTAGCATTTAAAAGGCTTCACAATCGGGTTCCAACTTTCCTTTCCAGGTGTATTACAAGTTCCTGACTAGAGCTGTCTTTCCAAGCAGTGAAACATTCAGCTCATCAGTCAGCCAGTCAACAAGCACTTATTCAGTGCTTACTATAGGCCAGACACTGTGCTAAGCACTCAAGGTATAAAGAAAGGCAAAAACATGCTCCCTGACCTTGAGCAGTGCACCTTGTAATGCAGGAAACAACATGAAAACATGGACATACAAGATGTCTACAAAATAGATGGAAGGTTATATCAGAGAGGAAAATACAGGCAGCTGAGGGAATGGAAAAGGCTTCCTACGCAAAGTGGGACTGGAGCTGAGACTTGAAAGAAGCCAGGGAATTTAAGGTGGAGATAAGGAAGGACAATATTTTAGACATGGGGGACAGTTGCAAAGACATGAAGATGAGAAATAGGAATATTGTGCTCACGGAACAGCAAATGGGGTAGTGTAACTAGCCCACTGTGTGTGTGGAGGGGAATAAAAAGTAAGAATACTGGAAAGGTAGGAAGGAGGCAGGTGTTAAAGAAGTTTAAATGCCAAACAGAGGAGTTTCTATTGGATCCTCCCTCCTGGGCAGCCTCTGCTAAGTAAAAATCCCCAGAACATGATTAATCACTTAGGAGAGCCACAAACCTTCCAGATCTCTGAACGATGACATGGATCACTTAGAAACAAGTGAAGCCCGTGTCTTGACAAGAGGATTAACAGCATCTTCCCAGATGGAACCGAGTAGTGGCAGTCACATCATCCCCATGATCCAATATGTCCAGATTAGCCCAGATAGGGCAAAGGAACAACAGTTTCAAATCAATAACTACTCCCTCTCCCTTGGCAAAACACCAACTCTCACCCTATAAGCTGGGAAACTTGGATCATTCCCGGGATCCAGGTTCATACTGATGTCTGACCTCCTTCTAACAGTGCCCATTCTAATCACAGAAGCTCAGAATGGACCTGGAACCCAACCTTCAATCAATCAATCAATCAATCAACAAGCATTGAGCAAACAATTATTATGTGGGAGAAGCACCAGCAATACAAAGAAAGGCAAAAACACAAAAATAATGCCTGCCTCCAAGAAGCTTACACACTAATGCGGGAGAAACAATGTAAATTCAAAGATATATGCTAAGTAGAAGGAAAGTGACTTAGAGGGGAAGGAAAGCTTAAGTGACTGGGAAGATGCCAAAAAGCCTCCTGCAGAAGAGGGTACTTGAGTTAAGACTTAGAGGAAGTCTTGCTATCAAGAGGTAAAGGTGAGGAGGGAGTTATTGCATGCACATGGGACCACTGGTGCCAAGAGATAGGAATGTCACATGTGAGGAACAAACAGGTTATTGGGTTTGGATCATAATGTGTGTTCAGGGATCTACAGGCTAAAAAGACTAGATATATAGAAAGGTTCTGGGTTGTAAAGAGCTTGAAACACACCCCACAACGGGATTGTATATGTGATGCTGAGAGTAATCAGGTGCTACAGGAATTTATAGAGTTGAGGGATGAGGGGAAAAGATATGGTCTACATGGTAGGAAAATCATTGTGGTACCTGTGTGGAGGGTATATTGGAGTAGGAAGAGATGAGAGGTGATAAATGAGAGGTGATAAGACCTGAACTAGGGAGCACCTGTGTGAATAGAAGGAAATGTATATAAAAGATCTTTTGATGGCCCAGATGACAATATTTGATGATGAATAGGAATATAGCACGAGTTCAAGTGAGGAGTTGAAGATGACACCAAGGTTGCATGACAGACTAGAACAATGTCCTCAACAATATGAAGGAAGTTCTGAAATGGGGGGGGGGGGAAGGAATTTGAAGGGAAGGGTAATGAATTCTGTTTTGGATGTGTTGGTTTTGAGATGCCTATGGGACGTCCAGTTTAAAATGTCCAATAGGCAGTTAGTGATGTGGGAAAGGAGCTCAATAGAGAGACTACGACTGGATAGATAGATTGGGGAATGAATTTTCTGCATAGAAATGATAACAACCTATGGGAATTGATAAGGGTCGAAAAGGAGATAATATAAGCTGGTAAACTTAATTTTTACAGTTTTAATTGCAATAAAACTTTTAAAATGTGAAAACATTCTTAGTTCTCAGGATGCATAAAAATAGGCAGTGGTTTTCCAACTCCTAGTACAGAGAGAAATGAGAAGAAGCCTCAGGACAAAGCCTAGGGGAACACCCACAGCTTAGGAATGTGTCAAAGATAAAGATCCAGTTCAGGGAACCACTGGGTATGCAACATACCCAGTGAGTGGCCATCCAGCCTCCACTTGAAGACCTGCAGTAAGGGGGAGTCTATTAATTCCCAAGACAGTCCAGTCTTCTTTTGGATAGTTCTGTTCATTAGAAAGTCATTCCTGGGGCAGCTAGGTGGCACAGTGAATAGAGCACCAGCCCTGGAGTCAGGAGTACCTGAGTTCAAATCTGGCCTCAGACACTTAACACTTACTAGCTGTGTGACCCTGGGCAAGTCACTTAACCCCAATTGCCTCACCCAAAAAAAAAAAAAAAAGTCATTCCTTACAATCAATAAATCAAGCAACAAGCATTAATTGTCTACGTCTCTGCAATGCAAAACTGCCAGCCACTGCTCCTAGTTCTACTCTTTGGGACCAAGCAGAACAGGCCTAATCCCTCTTCCATGACAGCACTTCAAATACTTGAATTCTTCCAAACGTCATCAAGCACAATTCTCCTCTATAACAAGTATACACCTGACAGGCTGGAAGCCTTCTCTCTGGTTTGTTTAATATCTCAAGTTTACCAATGTACCTCTCAGACTGACCATCAAGTGTTTCTCATTCCATGATCAATTTACACCCTTCTGCAATCATACATGTCTCTAAATAATATCTTTTATGCCATTTTTGATGTGTCATCATTGTGTACACACACATACGTGTACATATTTCATGTGTGTATTCATTTATTTATTTGTTTGTTTTGTGGGGCAATGAGGGTTAAGTGACTTGCCCAGGGTCACACAGCTAGTAAGTGTCAAGTGTCTGAGGCCGCATTTGAACTCAGGTCCTCCTGAAACCAGAGTCAGTGCTCTATCTACAGTGCTACCTAGCTGCCCCCTATGTACATATATTTAAAGGATGTGGATGTTTGTACACAGAGAGAGACAGACAGAGATAGATAGATAGATAGATAGATAGATAGATAGATAGATAGATAGATAGATAGATAGATAGATAGATAGATAGATAGATATCTTTCCATGGCTACAAATATTTCAAAAGCTCACCTTGAACAAATTACTATACTACGCTTCTTAAAGACAAGGATTGTATAATTATTTATTTTCTATCTCCTTAAGTTTACCATAAGTTCTCACATATAGTAGGTGTTTTACAAACCTTTCAATTAAATTGACAATCCAAGGGTACCTTTTCAAAGCTTCTCTATCTCCTATCCCCACTCCAGTTTTCTGTACCTTTCTCTTCTGAGGGTCTAGAGTTTTTCTATCAGGGAGGCAAGAGTCCAACAAAGTCTTTCAAATGGAAATAATGGCTTTTCTTTAAGGTTCAGAAAGGGTAAAGTAATGTACTCAATGTCACATAGTGACCATAGCAGAAGCAAGATTAGGGAAAGGACAACATTCAACCCAAAGCAATAAAATGCCGATGAAACAGTGGTAAGACCACTAAATTAAGAGTCAGGAAACATGGATGTAAAACTTGGCTTTGCCAATAACTAATAATGTGACCTTGAGAAAAGTCATTTTCCCTCTCTGGGCCCCAGTTTCCCCATCTGTAAATTGAAGGCATTAAAAAAGATGATCTCAGAATGATCATTTTAGTCTTTCTAGCACTAACAAACTAAAGAAGCCAGAATTCTGGACCTAATTGCTGTATGGTTCAGTAACCTTCAAACAGAAGAAAATTCTGTTGCCAAGCAAAAAGTAGAACTCATTGTCTTAGGTAATCATCTGATTTGGACTGCTTAGGGCACTGTGCATGATTCAAAGTGGCCTAACCTCCCTCCTGGATGAATAACTGACCCAACAACATTGTCTTTTGAAGAGGCTACAGAGTCTCTCCTGAGTTCTTTTAATTTATGGGTAAGCACTTTAGTAGGATGGAGAAATCCAAGAGAGAGTCTGGAAAGAAGCTGCTTTGGCCAGCACCTCCCTCAATGAAACATTTTATAAATGTCCAGGCCAGTGAGGTGGTGATGAAATAAGGAGTTCTTCATGGCTGTGTATTTACACATATTTGCTTCGTAGTCATCAGTTTGAAGCAGGAAGGTGCCTTTAAGGTCATCCAGTCCAATCCCTCATTTTACAAATGAAGAAACTGAAACCACAGGAATTGATGTGACTTCCCCAAAGTCACATGGTTACTACGTGGCAGAACTGGGATTCTAACCCAAGTCTGCAGATACCAAAACCAGCACTCTTTCCCCACCATATCTACACAGTTGAAATGCTACCTCATCTCGCCCCAACCCAGAGCTTACAGGAGTGGCTCAGTACACAGAAGAATTAATTTTCATGCTCTCCCTAGTCAGTGATGAATTTGCACCTTAGACCTCACATAGCCCTTTATTTTCCACCTCTCTAATTCATAAGGGACTTCCCATGTAATATATCATGTATTAGGTTTATCTGTGTTTGTGTCTTATTCCTATGCTAAACTGAACTTCTCAAAGGCAGAGGCTGTATTATTCCTAAATCTTGAATCCTTCTCCAGTACTCAGCTCAGGTCTCTGCATACAATAAGCACTTAATATTCATTTGTGGATGAATGAGTGAATGAATAATGAATGGCAAGCACAGTTGCCTGCCATAATTCCGGAGAGGTCAAGATCTTGTTTTGGGGGATTTCACTGAAACAAATGTTGCATTACTTCATGAAAGGAAACTGCACACTCTCTGCCAGACAGCTTTAGAAACCTTTTGATGACCTAAGCATACTTAAGCAGGAATCAGTATTCTGATTCCTGGACCACCTGGACATCCACAGGTGTTTATAAAAGCAACAAAGCCCATACATTCTAGGGACTCAGGTGATGGCATTTAATAATAATACTTCAAAAGGTCTGTGATTTTGTGGTCCCTGCCCCCATCAAATCAGTCGGAAACTCCTCCATTACCTAATACCTGGTCTTCCTGGGTTGTTGTGGCCCAAAAGATTTATCTACTAGTTGCCAGTGGTGATGAGCCTTCATATAATAACTGGGCTCTTTGACAACAGATACACATGGTCCATCCCTACCCAGCTTGACCTCAAAGCACCAAAGCACGGTAAAACCAGCATGCTTTGCTAATGTGGCCTTCAAAGAGTCATTTCCTAGATGCCATATGATAATGGAAAGATGACTTTGTTGGAAGGTTACAAAGTAACTGTAATGAGGGTAACTAGGTGGCACGGTGCATAGAGTACAGGACCTAGAGCCAAGAACTCATCTTCATGAATTCAAATATGGCTTCAGATGCTTACTAGCTATGTTACCCTGGGCAAGTCACTTAACCCTGTTTGACTCAGTTTCTTCATCTATAAAATGAGCTGGAGAAGGAAATGGCAAACCAATCCAGTATCTTTGCCAAGAAAATCTCAAATGAGGTCATGAAGAGTCAAACATAAACTGAAAAATCAAAAAAACAACTGAACAACAAAGTCAGCATTGTAATAATTTCACCTTACATTTGCAGTCATTCGTAGCTTTGAATTCTCACCTCTATTACTGTATCTATCAAGGAAAATTGATATAGCAGAAATAGCATACATCTTGGAGCCAAAAGACCTGGGTCCAAATGCTGACTTTACTAATTACTCTATGTGTGTCCTTGGGTAAGTCTTTTTATCCTCTCTAGACTTTAATTTCCTCATCTGTCAAATCAATTGAACTGGATCATCAGTAGGTTGCCTTCAAGTTCTGAATCCCATGATGCTGTGATCAGGTCTTCCCAGTATCCTTATATTGCGAATGACCCTTCCTCCTACCTACACCCACAACTCCAATGGCTTAGAATGAGTGCAAATAGCACTTGTTTTATGTTCTGGCTGGAACCTTAGAGGGCCTTCCTCTCCCAGAATGATATTTTTGTGATAGTAAATTGGGCCATCTTTTGTTTCATTTCTGACCTAGCCCCTAGTCACTGGATGGGCATTGTCTTACACAAATTGAGGCCTGGGAAAGACTTTAATTTAGAAAGGTCAAGCTCATCCACTGCATCTGGGGCCATCCCAGTCCTCTTGATCTTGTCTTGCCACAGAATTCTGCAGAAGAAAGTGAGTGATAACTTTGTGCAGCTCGGCCTCACTTCAATCCAAATCAGGAGCAAGTCAAGACATCACCCATGATGATGTCACTGATCTTCAAGAATGAAGGATACATTCAGAAAAAGAATTATGGAGTCTGAATGCAGACCGAAACATACTATTTTCACTTTTGTTGTTGCTTTTTTGTTCTTGTTCTTGTTTATTCTTTCTTGTGTTTTTTTTCCCCTTTTGTTCTGATTAATGTGGAAATGTTTAACATGATTATAATATATAACCTATATCAAATTGCTTGCTGGCCTCAGGAGTGGGGAGGGAAGGGAAGATGGGAGAAAAATCTGAAACTCAAAAAATATCTTTACGTGTAATTGAGAAAAATTAAAAATAAAATTTAAATTAAAAAAAAAGAATGAAGAACCACTACCAATGACAACAACTACACCAACAGCAACTCCAATCTCTCTCTAGTCTCCTTCCTATCCTCTGAAGCTCAGGTTAAATGCTCCCTTCTCCAAAAGAGGACCCCCCCCCCAATGCTGCTCCAGATGAAAGTGACCATTCCTTCATCTGATCTCAAAGTCTTTTCTACATGTCATTTATTTTCATAGTCTAATTTGTGCTATTTATTTATAAAAGTGCCTCATCAATCTCCAGATGCTGGGTCTTTTCTAGTCTACTGGGTACTACTTAAAAAATCAAAATCAAGCAATCTCAGGATCCTAGAATTACAGAAGTTTAGAGCCAGAAGGGATCCTAAAAAGTAATTTTGTCCAAACTATTCATTTTACAGATGAGTAAGCTGAAGCAAGGAAACTTGCCCAATGAGCTAGTGGAAGAGATATGTAGTATAATGGAAGGAGCACTGGATTTAGAATACCCAACATGCCCCCAAAGTCCCCGAGTTTAAATTCCATCTTTGCCTACTTACATTACCCCTAGTCTTGGGGCCTATTCTCAGTACTGGTCCATCCATATATCATGCTTCTACATTCCTTAGCCATTTGTATGCCTTCCAAGATACCCCCTGAGCACCTGTCCTTGCCCTCTTATAGGGATAACTTCTCCCTATGAGTCACCAAATTCCTTCTCCACCACCTGCCTTGATCTGGCTGGCCATAGATAGATACCTTTCCTTCCATAGTATCATAGGATTTTGAACTGGAATTGGGGGCCTTAGGAATGATATAATATAACCCTCTCATTTTAAAGATAAATAAACTGATCCCAAAGGGGGGACATGACTTGCCTAATATCACAGAGCAAGGAGGATCTTCATTTGACCACTGGGCAAATTAAAGCCTAAAAGGATTAGAATCAGTCTCTCAGGTTCTCACCTAGTTTGTGGCAGAGACAGAGTTAGAAAACCAGCACACAGCAATCCCTTCATGCTTGTCAAAGGAAAAGAACAAATGAATAAATGAATGAGCTCATCAAGACCCTTGAGAGACAGGGTAAGGACTGCTAACATCATTTGGTGGATGAGAAAAATGAAGCAGTGCATAGCCATACACATCTGTCTGTGATGTATCTTACAACATGTTGCAGTTGATGGCCACTGATGGGCTGGGGTCCAACATGAGCTAGGAGACTAGCTAATGCTCCATGTAAAGTGAAATACCAGCAGCACCTGCTTGAGGCTGATTTGCTTTTTGGACTGTGTCTTCTTGAACTGACCAGGGACGTTAACCTCTTTGCCAAAGGACTTTCTGCTGCTTGGGATTATGTTGAACTTCAGCCAGCACATCTGGCTAATGCTGGACACAGGCCTATTGGGAAATGTTGGCCATAACATAATAGGAGTTTGATCATGCCTGGTATGGGTGGATAGATAGTCTTCCCTGATCACACCAGCACACCTTCCTTTCCCTTGTCTCCCCCTTCTCTTATAAAATTTCTAGTCTACCTATACAATTTAATAAGTAATTGTTCTCTGATTCATAAAATGCCAAGATGAAAGGGACCTTAGAGACCATCCTGTCCAACCTCATTTTATAGGTAAGGAAAATTGAGGCCCAAAGGCCCAAAGAGAAATGACTTACCCAAGGTTACACAACCAATTATTGGCAGAACTAGCTGGAAGTTAAAAGAGAGAAGTGGATTTCAACCTTCATCTGCCCAGAGATAGCCCCACCAAAAATAAATAAATAAAATAAAATAAACCCAGTTTCATGTAAATGCTGCTAGCTCTGTTGCCATGGATACCCCCTAATCATGAAGAATGACTGTTACCAGTTCCCATGGCAACCCAGTGGCCTCAGGAACATCCTGTAATTCCAGGCCAGACAACACATTTCAGTTCATGGGCACTGCCCACAGATGAGGGTCTGAGAACAAGAGAAAAGGCTGCCCTTCTCTTCCTCCAAGGAGGAATGCACCCTTAGGGTCCTCGCAGGAGAACAGAGCACAAGGACCATACTTAACGTATGGTCTAAATGGAGTCTAAAATGTCCAGGGGGCAAAAAGTGTAGAAAATGTTCAGCTGATTACCAGTCATCTGATGACCAAGAATCAGGGTAGAGTGACAGGACTGAGCCACTGACCCACAATGGGCCTTTGCAAATCCACATAACTTCTCAGTGACTTATAGAGAGTTAAGAACAATGACCTGGAAGTCAGGAAGTCCAGGTCCAACTCCCAACTGAGTCTTTAACTTGCTATATGACCACGGTGAAAGCAACCCCCTCTCTGGGCTGCAGTTTCCTCCTCTTGTCAAATGAAGGGATTAAGTGAGATGATTGCTTCCAACCTTAAGAGTCTACATGAGCTGTATCTTAGGGATCTAACCTGACCCTGTGCAAGTCAACATTTTTATTGGTGGTTTCAATGAGCCCTAGAAGGCATGCTTGTTAAATCTGAAGATGACTCCAAGGAATTGCTGACACATTGAATGACAGTCAAGATTCAAAAAAGATCTTAATAGACTATAGCCCTCAACTAGGCAGCTTGGTGGAGCAATGAATAGAGTGGCAGGTTGGAGTCAGGAAGACATGAGTTCAAATCCCTCCTCTGATGTATTTACTAGCTTTATGACCCCAAGCAAGTCATTTACCTTCCCCCAGCCTCAGTTTCCTCTTCTGTAAAATGGGGATAATAATAGCACCTACTTCCCATGTTGTTGTGAAGATCAATTAATATACTATTTCTAAAGCACTTAGCACATGTAGTAGGAGCCATATAAATGTTTATTTCCTCCCTTCTTTCCTTAGCCAAATAGAAGTAGATGAAGTATCTAACCTAATCTGACCTTTTATCAACAACAGCAATAATAGTGAGCATTTATAACATGCTTTAAGGTTTGCAAATATCATCTCATTTGATCGTCACGACAACCCTCCAAAGTAGGTGCCCAGAGTCACACAGTTCATAAATATCTAAGGCAAGATTTGAACTCAGGTTCTCCAGACTCTAAATCCAGTGACTTCTATCCATTGTACCACCTTGTAGTGTGGGTTAAACTTAGTTTCATAACAGCAGGGGCAGCTAGGTGGCGCAGCCCTGGATTCAGAAGGACCTGAGTTCAAATCCAGCATCAGACACTTAAGACTTACTAGTTGTGTGACCCTGGGCAAGTCACTTAACCCCAACTGCCTCACACACACAAAAAAGTTTCATAACAGCATCTACCTCAGAAGGTTGTGAGACTTGAATGAGAGAAAATCTGTAAAGGCCCTTAGCTCAGTGCCTGGCATGTAGTAGGTACTATATAAATGCTTATTCTATTCCACCAGGACTGTGAGAGGATTGGAGAATATGCCATATGATAGGCTCAAAGTAAGTGGGCATGTTCCAAAGATGAGATTCCATCATGCTCTGGGATTCTCTGGTTCTAAGAGGAACAGAGAATGAAGCCCTTCTCCAATAAGTCTCTCAGTCCACTTTTGCAGAGACCTTCTAAAAGAGGCTGAGTGCAGCAACTTTTTCTCACCTATTATTCCCTGGGCATTCCCTGGTACCTCCTCTGATGGACTCACAAGGATTTAGGAAAACAATACAGAGTCACAGTCAAAGAACGGACCCGTTCCAACTAAGAACTTGACTTCCTTTGGGGGCACTGCTCCCCCTTTGTCTCCCATCTGAATCCTAGTTTTCAGAATACTGGGTTATCAAGCCAGGAAGAAAAGGAGGGTAAAGATGCCTAAGAGCTGGTATTATCATTTCTAGACCTATCCTATTAGAATCAAGATTACACCCTGTGATTAGTCCCCTTCCCCTCGGTGAAGAATGGATAATAATAATAATTAATATTTAGTATAATAATACCTTACATTTATATAGTATTTCTAACTTTGCAAAGTACCTTTATAGCTATTATCTCATTTGATCTTGAGGCACAGAGAGGTTGTGACTTGCCTAAAATCACACAGTAAGCTGGGGTTAGAGTTAGGACCCAACTTTGGGCTCCTTTACTGAGGACTTTTGGCCTGGGCCACCAATTTGTGAGTTCTGACTCTCTTTGTGGCTACAGGATAGAATCACAGACTTTTGAATTGAAAGGGACCACAGAGATCAACCCACTTGACTTTATTTGTTTTATAGATGGGTAAACTGAGGCTCAGAGATGTAAAGAGACCTTCCAAACTAACTTGCTCTAGGACATTAGAAAAGGCACTCCTTCTCTGGGCTAGTTTCTTCCTCTGTTAAAAGTATAGATTAGGTTAGATACAGTTTTCATTCTACATACCCTGTACAATCACTGACATCACACTAATTCTCTTTCTGGAGAAAACATCTCCCACACCCATTTCCCCTGATCCCTTCTAGCCACAGAAAACCCCCACCCCCATTGTCTTCCTCCTAGATCCCTGTAGCTCCAAGACCCCGGGCTCCTCAATTCAGTCTTTTCAATTTCGATGGCATGTGTCAGCACATCAAATCCAAGGTCTGAGAAGAAGAAAGCCAGCCCCAGAGCCAACAGTGAGACTGTCAGGAAGAAATGGGGAAGGGAAAAGCAAAAGGCAAACAGGGTTTCTTTCGGAAAACACAAGCCACAAAACTGCTTCTCAGGCAGCAGCAGCTGTCAGAGACAACAGAGAAGACTTGGAGAAGGTGGGACAAAGACTTACTCCAAATAAAAAAGTTGTATGGCATGAGAGGCAGCAGAGTGAGGTGGAAAGGTTACTATTCTGCAAATCTGGAGACTTGGATTCAAATCCTGACCCTGTCACTTACTAGGATATAAGACCTTCAGCAAGTTCTTTGACCTCCACAGGCTTGTTTCTTTTCTACAACAAACAAACAAACAAACAAAAACGGGATTGATTAACACTTGCAATACCCACCTCAGAAAGGAGAAATCAGCTGGTAAATTGTAAAGTAATCTATAGGGTTTTCTCTACACATATATGTGGTTCATCTGGTTCACAGAGCCAAGAATACATTTTTCAAGCATTGAAAAAAAAAAATATATATATATATACACACATATATGTATATATTTTTCTCTCTTCTATGTCTGTCTTTCCTCTCTCTCCTCTCCTCCTTTCTCTCTTTTACCCTCCCTTTTTCCCTCTCTCCTTCCCTTTTCCCTCTACACCCTTCTCTGTCTCTGTGTCTCTGTCTCTCTTGCTATTGAGATCTCCCTCACACTTCTATATTTTTGCAATCAAATCAGAGGAAATAATGCCACCAAGGTCTGCTTCAAAACTCATGGCCATATGGGCTGATTTTGGACAGATAATTAAATATTGAACAAATGTTGCAGGCCCTCCTCTGGAGTGCGGTGTCTAAAAATAACTGCTCTGCCCTGGCATAGCTCTGGAGTACAAGCACCCCGCTCCCTCAATCCGTTCCTTGGATATTCCCTCCCCGAAGCTACAACTGATTCCATTTCAGTGCTAACATGGGAGGGGGAGGAGGAGAGGGAGAGAGAGGAGGAGGGGGAAGAGGGAAGTAGGAGAGGAGTTAGAGGAAGGACTCTGTGGGACCCTCCCTAAAGAAAAACAAAACCCCAATTCCCCAAGTGAACACCTAATGTTCTGGGCCAGGAAAGGCTCTCCCTTTCCTGATATGTAAAGCAGCCACCCCTAGAAGGATAAAGGGGAAATTACTGGCTTTTGTGAATGTTTAAAAAAAAAAACCTTCACTTTTGAGATAGGTTTATATGGTTTGTTGTGTGTGTTTGTATTTTAAAGACTTAAAGGGGGTGGGGGCAGCTAGGTGACACAGTGGATAGAGGGCTGGGCCTGGAGTCAGGAAGATGCATCTTCTGGAGTTCAAATCTGGCCTCAGACACTTACTAGCTGTGTGACCCTGGACAAGTCACTTAACTTTGTTTACCTCAGTTTCTTCACCTTTAAAATGAGCTGGAGAAGGAAATGACAAACCACTCCAGTATATTGGCCAAGAAAACCCCAAATGTGGTCATGAAGAAACAAACACAACTGAAACAACTCAACAACAAAAGCTTAAACCGTCAAATGAGACTTGCCATGGAGTTGGGCTAGTGGCAAATCTTGTATTTGCTCTTCACTGATTATTTGTGTAATGAAGTGACTACAAGGATCTTCTAGACTGCAGTCTATAGCAGGGGCCACCTTATGGAGCACGTGCTGATTTATCCCTATAGCCCTTAGTGACAAGGACCAGGAGGTCCAACCAGGAACCTCTGAACAGACTTGTACATCAGCAAAGGCCTACCAGAAGGGGCCAGGGAAGGCATCATCCTCATACCTGCTCCATGAGGATAGAGCTCCCCCATGCTTCACCATCCCCAAAGGCCCCAGTCCAGTAGATCAAAGGGACAATCTCCTTATTACCCTCTACTATATTTGGAAAGAACAAAGACTAAGAGTCAGGAGGAGCGAACCTGCTCACGGCTTGGCTGGTAGCTAGCTGCATCCCCTTGTCAAGTCAAGTCATCTTCCTAAGCTTCAGTCCTCTCTTCTGTAAACTGGAGGCAAGAGAGCCCTACATTCCAGATCCAGGCATTACACTTCCACGTATTACCCGAGTCATTCCTCTCTTCAACTTAACATTCAAACAGGAAACTCATTCTTATCCCTATTTTCCAATACTAAAGTCCCCTCCAGTCCTCATCTTGGTGAGAGGTCAACCCTGGGTTTTTGAGAGCTCCACTGGCAGAACAGAAGCTCCCAAGGGTCCTCTGTCTACTAAGCAAGAAAGACTTCTGATAGGGGCCCCAAAACAGACTCTCAATTGCATGAGGACCAACCAGGTCATATTCAGAAAGGTCCCTCATCAGGTTGACCAGAAAGTAATCAATTTTTCAGCCACGGCAAATTACAAAGTCTAAGTCACAACATACAGGAGAGCAAGGAATGTCCGCTCTGAGAAAGCACTGAGCAATTAAGTACTGAAGTAGTTCCATTTAAGGAAGGGAGAAATTAAGTGACTTAGTGACCAAGGCCACATAAGTAATGAGGAAATCATTTTTAAGTGCCTATTATATGCCAGACACTGTGCTAACTACTGGAGATAAAAAGCAAAAGACAGCCCCTACTGTCAAGGAGCTTACATTCTATGGTAGATAGATTGCACAGGCTTAGAGTGCTGAACCTGAAGTCAGGAAGACATGAATTCAAATCCTGCCTCAGATGCCTTCTAGCTATATAACCCTGAGGAAATCATGTAACCTCTCCCCCAGCCTCAGTGTCTTCATCTGTAAAATTGGGATAATAACAGCTGTTCTGACCTAGGGGGTTGTTGGGAAGATAAAATGAGAGGGTATTTGTGAAGCACTTTGAAAACTGTAAAGCACTACATAAATTGCTAGCTATCTAATAGGAGACTATGAAAAAAATTATGTACAAATACACACATACAAGATAAACTGGAGACAATGAATAGAGGAAAGGGAATAGCATTAAGAGGGTTCAGGAAAGGCTTCCTGTAGAAGGTGGGATTTTGGCTGAGACTTGAAGAAAGCCAGGATACAGAGATGAGGAAGGAAAGCATTTCAGGCATGGGGACAGTCAGAGAAAATGCCCTGAGCTGAGAGATGGAGTGTTTTGCTCATGGAACAGCAAAGCTGCCAGTGTCATTGGATTGAAGAGAGCGTGGTGGGGAGTAAGGGAATTCATACCCACATCTACAGTCCAAGACAAGCACTCTATACTTCCCTTGCAATCTTCCTTCCCACTTGCCCCCTCTCCCCCACTTCCCCAGAGTGTAGGGAAAATTCAGAGTTCCTACAATTTTATGAATTCTAACTGAGATGAAAATGACTTGGCTTTCTGTGGAAAACAGCATCTGATTAAATATTATACTCTCATCCTCATTTTCTGGTGCTGCCTCCACCCTGGGAGTAAGACACAGAACCCCAACCTCAGCTAATTGGCATGGTGAAAGAATGAAGCTGACAGCATAAGTCAACAGGGCTGAGCCTGGGGGGGCAGGCATCTTAGGATCAGAGAATTTAGAGCTGAAAAGAACTTTAGAGATCATTTACTTCAACTCCTTCATTTGACAGAGGAACTAAGGGAGGCCCAGAGAGGTGAAGCCACTTGCCCAAGGGCATACAGCTGTTAAGTGGCAGAGCCTTCTAAATTTCTCCTTGCCAGGCACAATGCCCATCCTGGGCAGTGACATACAGAGATTATTGGAAACTGAGGGAATTTCAAGGATTAGCATTATCTCTAGCACATGGCAGGGGTGGAGGAGAGCCAGGAGATAAGTCCAAGAAGTTATCCCACCCCCACCCCCATTCCCTTCCCTCCATGGCCTATCCTTTGGCAATGTTGCTCCCTCATTCTCAGTCCTTACAATCTCTGATACTTTGTCAAAAAAGAAGGGAAAAGTCCCTTTGAGTTGGCACACAAAGGTTCTCCCCAAACACACAACAGCTGGTTAAAGCTTAGGCTCCAACAGGCTCTATCTCTGTTTGTAGCCAGGCACCTTTACTCTGTTTCCCAGCCCCAGACTGGGGACCCTCCTTCTGATCCCAACCACTGAGTAGTCAGTCAATAAACATGTATTAATTATTACGTACCAAGTCCTGTGCTAAGTGCTGGAGATACAAAGAAAGGAGCTCACAATCTAATGAGAGAGACACCAGGTAAACAATTATGTACCCACAAGGCATGTTTAGGATAAATAGGAAATCATAAACAGAGGGAAGACACTAGATACAGAGATCAGGAACAGCTTCCTGTAAAAGGCAGAATTTTAGCTGGGACTTGAAGGAAGCCAGGGAATCCATAGCAAAGATGTGAGGATGGAAAGAGGAAATGCCTGGAGTTTGGGAGATAGAGTGTCTTGTGGGAGTAACAACAAGAGGTCAGTGTCATTGAATCAAAGAGTATGTGGAAGGGTATAAGGTGTTAAGAGGAATGGGGGGGGGGGATGGGGGGGATGCAGATTATGAAGGGCTTTGAATACCAAACAAAGGAATTATATATTTGATCCTTGTGGTGACAGGGAGCAAGTGGAGTTTATTAAGTAGGGGGATGAATGATCAGAGCTATGTTCTAGGAAGTTCACTGACAGCTAAGCGAAGCATGGACTGGAGTGGAGACTTGTAACTGGGAGCCCAGCAGGCTATTGCAATATTCCAGACCTGCATCACAGTGGTGCTAGTGTTAGAGGAGAAAAGGAAGCATGTGGAAGAGATGTTCCAAAGGTAAATTCAACAAGCCTTGGAAATAGATTGGATATGGGGGATGAGAGACAATGAGGAGTCAAGGCTAACACTTAAGTTGTAAGTGTGGGACCTGGGAAGAGAGTGGTGTCCTCTACAGTAATAAGGAATTTAGGAAGAGAGGGAAGTTTGGGGAAAAAGAAAATGAATCCAGTTTTGGACATGATGGGTTTAAGATATCTACATCCAGTATGAGATATCCAATCAACAGAGAGGTGCGACTAGAGGAAAGCAGAGAATCATTTGCGTTGAGGATTATAAGCCTAGATCATGAAACCCATGAAGTCAATAAGGGAAATAGTATAGAGGGAGAAGAGAAGAGGGTCAGGACAGAGGCTTGGGGGATACTCTCAGAGTGACTGAGGGTGAGATGGATGACGATCCAGCAAACAAGACTGAGAAGGAGCAGGCAGAAAGGTAGGAGGAGAAGCAGGTTAGAGTAGTGTCAAGAAAACCTAGAAAGAAGAGAATATCAAGGAGAAGAGGGTAATCAAGAGTGTCTAAGGCTGCAAAGAGATCAAAAAGGATGATGATTGAGAAAAGGCCATTAGATTTATCAATTAAAAGACAATTTTTGCAGAGAGCTACTTCAGTTGGATGAAGTCAGAAACCAGACTATACAGGGTGAAGAATAGAGTGAGACGAAAGGAAGTGGAAGCACCTTTTGTAGATTGCCTTCTCAGGGAGTTTTGCTATTAAAGGCAGGAGGGATATGGGAACGATTGTGTGAATGGATGAATCAGGTGAGAAGGGGAGAGCAAATTCGCATGTTTGAAGGCAGTTGGAAAGTGGTAAGTATATATAGAGAAAGTGAAGATAAGTGAGAAAGTGGGAATGACAGAGGGGACGCAATCTATGGGAAAAGATGGGATGCATTGGCTCTTGTGCATGTAGGTGGGTGTAGCCTTGGCAAGGAGAAAGGTGAAGGAGATAGGGGCAGAATGCATCTGAGCAATACGAGATGACAAGAAGGGGAGAAGAGGGAGCTCTCAGTAAATATCTTTGATTTTTTTTTTCAGTAAAATATGAAGCAAAGCTCTCAGCTGATAGGGTAGAGGTAGGCAAAGCCTTGAGAGATTGAAGAAAAGATGGACAGTTTTGGAAAAGTTGCTGAGATGAGTAGAATAGGAAGCTAATTATGGAGGTGTCGATTTAATATCCCTTAACTTAAGTCACTACCTAATGAAACCCAGTGACTATTCACTGGGCAATTACCTCTGCCAACTAACTCACAGATTTGGGCTACTGTTATTGGGAAGACAGGTAGAGCAAGAGAGCATGGGTGACTTAGTTTAGTCTGTATCCACTGCTGAAGACTGAAACTTCAAGATGGGAAGGCATGTACCCAAGGTTAGCCAGTGACAGTGACAGGCAGAGGCAGGCATAACACTGAGGTGTCTTGGATTCCAATCCAGTGCATCTTCTACTAGAAAAGCTGTTCTCTTTTTGGACCAGACTGTGATGTCATTGATGTAAGAAATTCCTTTGCAATGTTCAGTCTTTGAGTGTCAGATAAGGGGCACTTCAGAAGTGAAGATTCACCTAGGTCTTCCTAACTTCAAGGCCAGCTTGGTATTTACTATACCACCAATACTCTAGCTACACTGCTTTTCTCACTTGCTCTACCTCAGTCTCATTGCAGAGCTCAGCTCCTGAAAGTCCCCCTTCCTCAGAACACTTATCCTGCCTTTCATAACAAGTGCTGGGGTAAGAAGAATCCGTTTTTCTTTAGGTAAGGCATTATCTACTTTTTAAAACAGTGGTATCAAACTCAAGTAGAGAAGGGGCCCACTAAACTGGCAGGTTCCCTCCTAGATCCCTGAAGGATGTTGACATAGGGGGTGTAGTAGGTAAACCACATATTAACAAACCACATATTAACATTATCTATTATCTATTTCCTAATTACATATTCATCTGGTTCAGGCTTCACTCAGCCACAGCTGTATTTGACACCTCTGTTGTAAAGCATTTTCATAATGAGCTGATTATTTGATAGTAATAACTATAAGAATAATAGGAAGCATTAGACTTTTAGTGCTTTTTTGTTTTTGAGGAAGAGTTAAGTGACTCACCCAGGGTCACACAGCTAGTAAGTGTCTGAGACTGGATTTGAACTCAGGTACTCCTGACTCCAGGGCCAGTGCTCTTTCCACTGAGCTGCCCCCTTTTAGTACTTTCTTTTAACATATTATTTCATTGTATCCTCATAACAACCCTCAGACTCCAGGACTCTGTTTACTGTGAAGGAGCCCTGGAAAGTGGGAAAGGAGATAAAGAAGAAAGGTGGCAGTGCCTATGTTCTAACTCTGTCTCACTACCTGTGTTACCTTGGGACAAATCAACTCCCTTCTTTTAGCCTTACTTATTCATCTGTCAAATGAGAGAAAATTGTAACAGATGATCTTTGGGGTGGTAAAGTAAAAAGATAGTTGAACTTGATGTCGGAGAGCCTGGGTTCAAGTCCTACTTTTGATATTTGCTACCTGTGTGACCTTGGACAAGTCACTTACCTCCAGCCCACAATTTACTCTTCTGCAAACAGCTTCAACTAGATGATCTATAAGGTCCTTTCTGGTTTTAAATATATGAGCATAAGAGCCATTTCTCTTCTAAATCCTTACTTTACAGATGGCCAAACTGAGGCTCAGAGTTGGGAAATGACTCGTCCCAGATCTGGGGGTTATCTGCTGAAGCCCTAATGGTCTAGCCTGCCTTGCTTCCTTTTTTGGACAATACTCAGAAGAGTCGCACAATTTCAGAGTTGGAAGGGACAGAGACCATCTAGTCCAAACCACAATGAAGGAGGATTTCTTCTTCAACATATCTGGCAAGTGGTTAACCAGTTTTTGCTTAAAAACATGCATGTGCATGTGCCTCACTACCTGATAGTTTGGGGTACTCCTTATTTTTTGAAATCTTTTCCTTACATCACGTCTTAAGGTGGAACAGAACAAGTTTCTTCCCTCAAGCCCTTCAGATGCTTGAAAACAACTATTATATTTCCTCTACTCTAAGTTAAACATCCCCAGGCAACTAGTTGGTAAAACGGAGAGAGCGCTGGGCCTGGTTTGAATCCAGCCTCAGACACTTACTAGCTGCATGACCTTGGACAAGTCTACCTCAGTTTCCTCAAATGTAAAATGGGAATGTTAATAAATAGCTCCTCCCTCACAGGGTTGTTGTAAGGAACAAATGAGATACTATATGTAAAGCACTTGGCACAATACCCAGCACACAGTATGCATTTAATAAATGATTGTTCCCTTCCCTCTGGTTCCTTCAATGGATATGACTTGAACTTGAGGCTCTTTGGCATTGTAAATGGTCTCTCTACATCACTGTCTAGTATTGATACCCTCACAAAAATATGGAGCCCAGGATGGGATAGACTATTACATATGTGTTCTGACCAGGACAGAGTCCAGGAGGACTTTTGTTTCTCTAGCCCTCACTTTCTGCCTCTCTTAATGTAGACAAAGATTATGTTTGCTTGCTTGACTGCCGTATCATGCTATTGACTCATGTTAGGCTAATAAAAAGTGTAATTCCATGAATGCTTCATTCTTAGCTTGCTCTCAGTTTACCTGACTCTTGACCTTGGCTCAGATGCATGATTTTCCCTTGACCAAGGTCCTCCATCAACTTTATGTAACTTCTCTATATTCTCTGTGAGTCCAGCACCATTAATAACCATGGCAGGTCCCATTTCTATGGTAATTTTACAAAGTGTTTTCCTCACAACCATATGAGGTTGGTTGTATGAGAG
The DNA here is from genome assembly GCF_019393635.1 of Dromiciops gliroides. Lineage (NCBI taxonomy): Eukaryota > Metazoa > Chordata > Mammalia > Microbiotheria > Microbiotheriidae > Dromiciops > Dromiciops gliroides. The sequence continues at coordinate 384,589,560 of NC_057862.1, read as the reverse complement.
TTATCACTATCATTCTGTAGAATAGCAATCAGGGGCTAGCAAAGGTCAAGTGATTTACCCAAGGTTACAAAACTAGTAAGGAGTGGTCTCTGTGAAATTCAAGAGTTGAAGATGGTCTCCAAATTTATTTCCACCTCTGACATCCCAGGGCTATGAGTAAATTAATAGTGGAGCCAGAATTTGGACCCAGGTCTCCTTGCCCCAAATCCAGTGCCTTTTCCCCTGGAGTATGCTCCTTCTCTAAGCCCTGAATGCCTCCCCATTCCGGTAAAATACAACTTGAGTAAGGTCCACAGGTGATGGCCCTTGCCCAATTCCTGGAACCAAGAGAAGGAAAGGCAGTAAGGGGCCCTTGGCACAGAAGATCTTAAAAACAAACAGACACAAAACCCTGCGGAATAGAACAACCTTCCCGGAGAGGAGAAACCAATATTCCTGGATAGATTTGTCACTGTATAAAACAGAGGACCAAATTCAGATAAAAAACCAGGCACATCTTGATGGTACAGGTTTCTGTTTGGCAGGATGTGAGTCAAAACAGACCAGCAGGAGGGAGGTGGGTCACTGAAGCAGGAACTGAGAGTGCTGAGACTGGGCTCCATTCTTGGCCTCCAGTCACTGGGGGGATGATGGGGAAGGGAAGGAGATAGCAACTTCAGGCAGGTTCTGTAAAGACTGCTCGGACATACCACCTCCCCCTTCCTTAACTTCAGACAAACTGACCTAGTCATTGTTCCCAGAACATATCAGACACATTCCCATCTCCACGTCTTTTCTCAAACCATTTCCCTTGTCTGAAATGCCTTCCTCCTTCCAAGTGTTACTTTTCATTCAATGATAATAACAATAATTATCTTTTACATAGTACTTTGCAAAGAGCTTTACATATGTTATCCCATTTGATGCTTGGAACAATGCCGTTGAGGGTAGGTGCTATTATTATCTTCATTTTACAGATGAGGAACCTAAGGAAGGAAGAGGTTAAGTGACTTGCCAAGCATCACAGAACAAGTAAGTGTGAGAAAGGATTGAATTCATGTCTTCATGACTCATGAGTCCAGCATTTTACCTGCTACACCCCCTAGCAGTCTAGCCAAGGTTTGGCTCAAATCTTACCCTATTCCTCCACTAAGCTTCCCTGACTACTCCTCACACCATCTCCTCCTCCTCCTCCTCCTCCTCCTCCTCCTTGGGATTCCGAAAGCACTTAATAGATGTACCACTCACTAGGATCTCTTCACACTATCTCACTCTGTTTCTTGTCAAAAGTGCTCCAGGCCAGCTAGATGGCGCAGTGGATAGAGCACTGACCCTGGATTCAGGAGTACCTGAGTTCAAATCCGGCCTCAGACACTTAACACTTACTAGCTGTGTGACCCTGGGGAAGTCACTTAACCCCAATTGCCCCGCAAAAAAAAAAAAAAAAGTGCTCCATAATATGGGGTGGTGATGACTACAGTAAAAAATGGTGGGGCTGATGAATTTCTACTACCCTATCCATGAGAACTGGACCCCATTTGTCTTTTGTCTGGTGTTATTGTTTCACTGTCCTCACTTCTGATGCTGACACTGAGGTTTTTTCTCTCCCCCTGCCCCTGCTCCCGCTCCTTTCTATCCTAATCTACCTGGTTCTTACAGTGAGTCACTCCTAATTAAGGAAGTTGAGGACTGAAGTCTCAAATCAGAACCAAGCCTCTGGTGGGGAGGGGTCATCTGGGGAGGAAACTGTAGGATTTGAGACCCTACATTGATAAAGAAAAAGTCACTATCCTTCCAAATGGAAACTACAACTTTTTATTTTTCAAGATACATCCCAGAAAAGCTTTGACCAATCTTCCACCTCTAGGCAGAATCTTCCAGTCAATCTTTTTATTCCCATTTTATAGAGGGAAAACTCATTCCCAGAAAAAGAAAATTACTTGCCCAGGGTCACACAATCAGTGTCTAGGACACACTGAGACGATACCAAAATCACTGACTTAGTGACTACATGAAAATATACTAATAGCTACTACAGACCCAATCTCCCCACCCCACCCCCCTTGTTTTTCCTCTCCCCTGCCCACCATTTTCAGCAACCATACATACCCTGACAGGCACACCTTTCCCAGAAACCCCACCTGCTCCTTACCCCTTCCTTGACTCACCATCCCATCTTCACCAAAGATAGCTAGGCTGGAAGGTGGGAGCCCTGGAGAGATGACTGGACACAAAGGCAGGTACTGGGAGGGGGCATCTGACAGCAGGGAAAGAGAGAGTATGGCTTTTCAATCCAGTTGCCCTGGATGGGTTGGTTATGCCCTTATAACCATTCCTAAGCCTTCTTGTTTTTGATAGCAACAGGCATTTCTATGGTGTTTTAATGCTTATAAAACATTTTTCCCAGGGGGCAGCTAGGTGGCGAAGTGGATAGAGCACCGGCTCTGGAGTCAGGAGTACCTGAGTTCAAATCCGGCCTCAGACACTTAACACTTACTAGCTGTGTGACCCTGGGCAAGTCACTTAACCCCACTTGCCTCACTGAAAAAAAAAAACAACAACAACAAAAAAAACACATTTTCCTCACAAGTTTTACTATACCCATTTTACAGATGAGGAAACCAAGGTTTCATAGAATGCAAGTAACCTTATGCATAAGATGATTTGAGAGCTAAATAGGACCTTAAAGAATATCTGGAAGGGAAGAATTCATGACCAAACAAGAGACAGAGAGCATTGTGAGATGTAAAATGAATAATTTTGATCATATTAAATTTTAAAGTTTTTGTACAAACAAAATCAATGCAACCAAACTTAGAAGGAAAGCAGAAAACTGGGAAACAATTTTTACAGCAAGCACCTCTGATAAAGGCCTTATTTCTCAAATATATAGAGAACTGTGTCAAATGTATAAGAATACAAGTCATTTCCCAACTGATAAATGGTCAATGGATATGAACAAGCATTTTTCAGATAAAGAAATCAAAGCTGTCTATAGTCATATGAAAAAATGCTCTAAATCACTATCGATTAGAGAAATACACATTAAAACAACTCTGGGGTACCACCTCAAAAGTCTCAGATTGACTAATATGATAGAAAAGGAAAATGATAAATGTTGGAGAATATGTGGGAAAATTGAAATACTAATGCATCGTTGGTGGAGCTGTGAACTGCTCCAACCATTCTAGAGAGCAATTTGGAACTATGCGCAAAGGGTAATCAAACTGCACATAACCTTTGATATAGGAACACCACTACTAGGTCCGTATCCCAAAGAGATTTTTTAAAAGGGGAGGGAAGGACTCCAAAAACTCACAAGTTAAGAGTTTGATTTCCTTACTCAGAGGATCTAGCAATACCTTCTCTTGAGGAAGAATGAGTGTATCTCTAGAGTCTGATCTTGAGATAATCCATGAACCCCTTACCCAAAAATATCTCTCCACCAGACTTGCCAGGGAATCATTGGCCCTCCAACCTGGTCTAAAATTCATGAAAGTGTAGAATGTTTGTGCATAAAGAGACCTTGGAACATACAATGTTAGAACATACAATGTCTGGCTATAACAATAGCTCCCATTTACATGACACACTAAAGTACAATAAAACACCTTAGTCACAACAACCTAGTAAGGGAAATGGTGCAGGTATGATCATTCCCCTGGGACCCATAAAGAACTCTAGCTCCAAGGACTTGATTGTCTCAATCAGGGTCATAAAGCTAGTAAGATCAGAGCTAAGTCTCCAGACTCTGTGACTTTACTGCACTCTGCTGCCTCTATAACATGGAACATTAGAACACAGAATGTTAGAGCTGGGATGGACCTTAGTGATCATCTAAGACAACCAGAAAAGAGAATAAACTTGCCCAGGGTCACCCAGTTAATTAGAGCTGGGTTATCACCAGAACCCCAAGTATCCAGATTCCTAGGCCAGCACTCCTAGCACTGTACCCATTGTTATTCCCAGAGGTAATCTAAATGCACAAACAATCTGAACCTTGTTTCCCATTCCCCCACCTCCTCCCTCCCCTTCCACCCCCGCCTAGACACAAACATACAACCTTTCTTCTAAGTTGGTCTCTCTGGGCTTTCTAGGTTATCTCCCTTCTCACTTAAGCCCCAGGAAAGGGAGGACCAATAACTCCTCCCCCAAGATAAATGTCTGAATCACACATGTTTTGAAGATGAGGATCTTGTTACTGGAAAAAAGAAAACTTGGTTTCCCCCTCCCTTTTCCCACTCCATCACCAGCTGTCCTCTAGTGTGAGAGAAAATAAAAAGTTTTATCTTTTTAAAGATGTATAATAACTAGGGAGAAAAGGTTCCCAAACTCCAATCTTAGCAGCTCTGACCCAGGATTGAGAGGAGAGGAGGAATCAAACAGGAGTACCTTGCAGCCATTAATCCCCCTAAGACCCCCCCTCCTTTCACTTCCCCCCCACCCAAGGGCAGGGATGATTTGATACCTACCTCCACCAGGGCCCTCCAGAAGTCAACATCACACATACACGCATAGACACACATGTATGACCCACGGTCATAGAAAGTTAGGAATTAGGAGTGAACTTATAATAAAGAATGTTCAAGCTAGAAATGATCTTTGAAGCCATCTAGTCCAACTTTTTCATTCTTCAGGTAAGAAACAGAAGTCAAATGGTGTTGTCAAGATCCCACAAAAAAGTGAATGGTATAATCAGACTTTAATTCCTAGGGCAGTGCTCTCTTTAGTTCACCTTATTCATGGTAGGCGGGATGTCACTAACAAGCATGCCTCTCTCATTAAAGGGAAAGGAGCCATGCAGGTTTTAACTTGGTCACCCATTCCATAGTACTGAGGGATAAAGGGTGATGGGAGAAAAGAAAAGAAAAGAAAAGAGGTCATCAAACAGTGGGATCCCAGTAGCAGGAGATGGTAAGGGAGGAACAGCAACAGCAAGATGACTCACTCTAAGCTAGCTTGACCATCAGCCACCCTGCCTCCTTTTGTGTTTCATACCACAGACCATTAAACTGAGGCCAAGAGAGGATTATAACAGCTGCTTTCAGGGGTCACTAAGGATCCAAGAATTCCAGATGTTTGGGTCCCCTCCCGCCAGCTCTCAGCAACAGTCATAGCATCAAAGAATCCTAGAATTAGAACTTTGGAGGTAAAAGAGATCATACCCTAGCCACTTATTTTTACAGATGAGTATAAACTGAGGCTCGGAGTGGTTTAAGTGATTTCCCCAATTCATTCAATGAGTTGACTGCAGGTGCGATGTGGGCACAGTAGAAAGGACACTGGATTTGAAGTCAAATCTTCTGATCTTAAAACCCAGCACAGTTACTTATCAGTGTGCCTTTGGACAAGTCACTTCAGCTCTTCTTTATCCATAAAAGAAAGGTGTTTGAGTAAATATAACCTCAGATCGCTTCTAATTCTAATGTTACGATCTAAACCCAGGTCTCCTGACTCCCAGCCCAATGTTCTTCCCAGTGTAATGTGCTGCATCCCCACCCCCTCTCCCATCCTCACAGAGACCCATTGTGTTAGTCTCTGTTTTGAGGCAGCTGCTGATCAGATTCTGGGAAGCAAAGGGGGTCATTACAGGCAGAATGAAGACTGAGCCCTGCCCGAGAAGGAGGATATGCTGAGGAGGGAAGGAGGTTGCAGGATGGGGATGGTAAAGAAGCCAAGCTCCAGTTCTATTACCCCGGCTGGCTGGCCTGTTTCGGCTCCTCGACCGGCTCCTCTGTCTCTGCAGACGCGATCGCCTCAACAGCCGGTAGTAGTAGGATGGTCTCCCAGCACTTTTCCGGCCCCCGGTCGACATGCTGTTCCCCCTCTTAGAGAGCCCCTAGCTCCTGACCCTGCTCCACAGCTACCCCCCAAGGGGGTGGGGGGACCCAGGCCAGCTCCTCAGGGGCCAAGGGCCAGGGGATGAGGAGGAAAGAACCCTGAGCCCTGGGCACACTTCCAAGTCAGGCATAGAGGACTATCTGAAAACCACAGAGGTCCCACTCTACATCTCAGCCTCTGTGGGGTAGAGCTCCTGGACCCCCTGCTTGCTCAACTTAACTGCCCCGTTAAACTGTGGAAACAAATTCTTCCTCCAACGATAAGCCTGTTGGAGTTGGAAAGAGGAAGGCAGAGTTGGCATTGGCTCCCAGTTGTATGAGAAGGGGGTGACGACTGAGGAGGGGGGAGTAGGTAGCCGGAAAGTCAGTTTGGAAGAAATCCCGGACTGGATTATTGTGTGGTTGAAACAATGAGTTTGGCCATATGGGACTCCCCTTGGAGTGATGCCCACGGGGATGGGGGGGTGGGGGGAGAAGAGAAGGGAAGAGGTGGATTCCTATGCCAGGAAGATGCTTGTTATGGTATGGGAAGGTTATTGGAAAACAGTTAGTCCTTCCCCTTCTCATTATCCCTCCCCAAGAAAGATCCCTTCCAACTCCAAAATCCCAGTATTCTAAGATTCTAGAAATGTATGAATGGTGCTCAGAGAAGCGTGATCTGTTTAAAAAAAAAAAATGAACAGGGTATTTGGGTTCAGGTGACCTTACTGTTTCCTACTAGCTGTGTTACTTTGGATGAGCCTTTCACAAGGTCTCAGGTTTTTTTTTACCTGAAAATGAGAGAAGCAGGAATAGCTGATGTCTAGGATCACTTTCACCTTTAAATCACCTGTATCCAGAGTGGTCCTGCCTTTGGTAGCATCCAGATCCACCTGTCTGATAGTCTATAGCTCAATGCTAAGAAGGGAAGATGGTTTGATAATTGGTTTCCTTTATAATCCTATGTTTTATGCATTTAAAAATATTATTCTGAGGGGCGGCTAGGTGGTGCAGTGGATAAAGCACCGGCCCTGGATTCAGGAGTACCTGAGTTCAAATCCGGCCTCAGACACTTGACACTTACTAGCTGTGTGACCCTGGGCAAGTCACTTAACCCCCATTGCCCCGAAAAATATATATATATATATTATTCTGAGATGGGATCCTTAGATTTCCCCAGACTGCCAGAGGGGCCCATGATATGCAAAAAAGATTCAGAATGACTATTCTAGAGGGAGGGAGAACAGAGTAGGGCCATACTGGAGTTCAGTGATCCTCACTTACCAGAGTCCAAAGGCTGAACCTTGTGAAAGTTTGGCAAACAATCGAGAGCGTTCGAACACACACACACACACACACACACACACACACACACACACACACACACACAGCCCTTCAGAGCAGGAAAAACACTAGATTTGAGCTCAAGTCTCAACCGAACTGCTTACTGTTATGTGACCTTGGACAAGTCACTGCCACTCTCCAGGTTTCAGATTCCTCCTCTGTGAAGTGAAAGGGTTGGACTAAATGATCTCTAAGGTCCCTCAGGCTCTAAATCCTGTGATATTCTACACATGCATGTACACAGGCAGGCCTGAAGCCCTGAGGGAACCATGGGAAAACTTTCATTACAACTTGAATGAACAAAGCATCAGACAACACTAACCCTCACCCTAACCCCCTAGAGACCTTTTTGCCCTAGCTGTTCAGAGTGAATAATGGCACATTCCACAGGCTGGGAAGTTGATCTAGAAATAAGGAAGCAAACATCTAGGGAAGGAAGGAAAGAGAGGATGGGACCATAGGCAAGCCAGATGGTACTAGTTTTTCAGCTTGGGATTTAGGGCATTCTCAAGCTACCTTACCTGTCTTTCAGATTGATGGGTGGTAGGCTAGGAGATACCACTACACACACTTGAGTGAAATGATCTAAGAGCTAGAGGGGACTTTGTGACAGAGAATGTTGGAGGTGTAAGGAATCCTAAAATATTCAGGGATGGAAGAGCCCTTGTAGAAGCCACCTATTCCAGCTGCTTCACTGTAGAGAGGAAGAAACTGAGGTTTAACAGGTGATAAATTCCTCCAATATCAAAGATAACTCTTGTATCAGGGGAATGGGATGGGATAAGTATTTATTAGGCACTAAATATGTGCTAAGCACTTTGCAAATATCATTTCATTTGATCCCCCAACAACCCTATAAAGTAGGTACTATTATTAGCCCCACTTTACAATTGAGGGAACCGAGGCAGAGCTTAAGTAATCTGCCCAAGGTCACACAGCTAGCAAATGTCTGAGGCTGGGTTTGAACATTGGGCCTATAGCCAGGAAGACCTAATGTGCCACTGTGCCCCCTAAGCTGCCTCTACCTACCACCTGCTTCTCAGGGTAATTAGAAGAAAAGCATTTCACAAACCTTAAAGCACTACAGAAATGTAAGTTTCTGTTATTGTTACTGTCCAAGGTCATACAGGTAGCCAAGGACAAAGCTGAGATTCAAACCTACTTCTTCAGTTCATTCTTTCCATTAGACTTAAGGGGTTCTAGTGCAGGAATGTTTAATCTACACCTCAATTCCATAGGAGAGCTGACTCTAGAAAGGAAGTACAGGAAGAACAAAATCCTGTTGACCTTTTGGGGGAAGGAGAGGATAAGAAGCTTGACTCTGGATCCTCTAAGAACCCCACTGGTTCAGGAAAGGGCACCTGCCCAGGGAAAGGATAAGATATATAAAGAAGTATATTGTTCCCACTTCAGGTAGACTAATCAGTTTGTAAAATTGGGACCCATGAGAAAGTTACAAAGAGGTAGATTTCAGCTCAACAGGACAAAGAACTTCATAACAAGTAATGCTTTCCAGCCACAGAATGGGTGGCTTTAAAGGTAATTCGATAACCATTGGTATTCAAGTGTTCAAGCACAGGGTAGATGACCACCTGTCAAACACACTGTAGAGAAGATCCTTGCTTAAGGTAAAGAGTTAGGAGGGCAACCAGGTGGCACAGTGGATAAAGCACCAGCCCTGCATTCAGAAGGACCTGAATTCAAATCTGGCCTCAGACACTTGACACTTACTAGCTATATGACCCTACACAAGTCACTTAAACTCTCATTGCCCTGGAAAAAAAAAGGCAGAGTTAGACTAGATCAGTGACTCAAATAGAAATGGGAGAAACAGGGAAACTAAACCATACATGACAATCCCTGCAGGCTGCATACTGACTTAGAAAACCGTATGCTCACATCTACGTTTTATTGTCATTATTTATTTTATTAAATATTTTCTGATTACATTTTAAGCTGGTTCTGGCACTGAGGAGTGAATGCCATGTTTGACACCTCTGAGGTCCCTTCCACCTTCAAAACTTCTTGATGGCAGGATAGTGGAGGTGGTGGTGCTGCTTGTATCCTCTGCACCCCCACAGCGCCTGGCTTATAGGAGGTACTTGGCAAATGTTTTCTGCAATATGTCTAAGATTCTGATGGTTATTACAATACTCAATGTTAAACAGCATAGCAAAAAAGGGGGGGAGGTATCCTTAGATGAATCCAAAGTAGAACACCTTTTGCCCCTTTTGCTCCTATATATTCATACTTTTCAGAGGAAAAAAACCTACCTATCCTCAAATTTCTAACATGATAGTTGTTTTTATTCCAATATAATATCCCAAAGTTAATAAGTAGGCTAAGTGAAACTTGAACCCAGTTCTCTTAATTCAATCTTGATCTTGTTTCCATTGCACTTTGGATGGACAGTGGAAAGATTTCTTCTCTATATCGCCTTCAGTAGCCAAGCGTCCTTTGAGTTCTGCCCACTGTTCCTTTGAAAAGTTACTAAAATGCATGTCTTTTATTCCATTCCCATGGTTGCTGCTGTTACTCCTGGAATATTATAGTATTCTCTTGTTGCCCTTCTTAGTCCAGGATCTTGCCGGTCCAATCCAACCTTGAGAATATGGCAGATTATTATTATTTCAAAAGTAGTGTTTTCATATTATTCTTGAATAAGAGTGACAACAGAGTCCTATTTCTTGAGCACCTTAAGGTTTGCAAAATATCTTACTCACCACAATCCTATGAAGTAAGCAATATAATCTGTCATTTCAGTCGTATCCGACTTTTCATGACCCCATTTGGGGTTTTCTTAGCAAAGATATTGCAATGCTTTACTGTTTCCTTCTACAGATCATTTTATAGATGAGAAAACTGAGGCAAACAGGGTTAAGTGACTTATCCAGGGTCATACAGTTAATAAGTGTCTGAGGACAGATTTGAATTTAGAAAGATGAGTTAGTCTTCCCAACTCCAAGTCTGGTACTCTATCTACTGAGCCACCTAGATGCCCACAAGTATTACTATCCCCATTTTAAAGATGAAGAAATTGAAGCTTCAAGAGGTTGTACCTTGACCAGACTCATAAAGTTAGTAAGTGGCAGAGAAAGGACTCAACCTTGAGCATCCTGAGGTTGGTGTTCTCTCCCCACTGTCTGTCATGAACCTTTGATGACACTTCATTGCCTAAAAAATAAAGTCCAATTCTTTAGCCTTCCACAACTTTCCAACCTCAATATTCTCCATTCCCTTGCACACACTGTACATGCCAGCCAAACTACCCAAAACATGCCATGTTCATTCTCATCATCCCTATCTGTTACCCTGACCCCATATTGTACCCATCTGTTAAAGGCCAAATCTAGTCACACATATCCTTTCATAAAGTCTTTTCTCACTACCCTGAGGTCACAGTGAGTGCTCTCCCTTCTGGTTTCCTACAGTTCTCACCTGTTCGCCCATTGGCCATTCAGCATGCCTTCTGGATAGGGTTGGCTATCTGGGTTATATATAAAGGCATCCTCCCCAAATAGCCTCTGAGCTTCTTCAGAACAGAGACCCTCCTTTGTATTTCTCTACCTCCCAGCATGGAGCATGGAACATTAGATTATGGAATCACAAGATTCAAAAATAGAAAATACTCTAGAAGATTTTCTATTCTAAATCCTTCATTTTTATAGATAAGAAAAGTGAGGGTCAAAGCTTAAGTGACTTACCCAAGATCCCATAGCTAATAAGTTACAGATTTGGGATTCAAAAGTAGGTGTTCTGATTATAAATCCAATCCATTACACCAGCTGCCTTTCCTTAAAAAGTACTCAGTTGAGGTTTGTTGAATTGAATTAACTCAAATTTCTCTTGCCACATAAGAACTTCAACCTGGCTTCCCAGTAATATGGAAGGAGGGTTTCCTTAGGAGTTTTACAATGGACCCTGACATTTAGAGCTCAAGGTGACCTTCAATCTGGCCAGGCATGAGAATACTCCAAATCCCAGACCCTGGGCAATATTCCAGGCCAGGTTTTCCAGTCTCTTCTCCTGCCTGTCAGTGAGAAGGGGAGCAGGACATGACAAGGTCAGGTCAGGCTGGGGAGATTACAGCTGGATGGCAGACGCTTTCCCTGTACCCTAACTCCTCCATACTCATCCCTCTCCCCAATCCCCAGGTAGAGAAGGCAATGTCCCTAAGTCCGAGAATCCCCAAGCAAACAATGATCACACATTTAGAGCTGAAACAGAGCTAAGAGCTTGTGTAGTCCAACTCCCTCATTTTACAGATGATGAAACTGTATTGGGGACCACTGAGGAGTCTGGCTTGAAATCTGTCTGAAATAGTCTGCTTTGTAGGGCTTCTGAGGACCAGCATGGGCACTGAAATGAGCCAAAAGCATCTTCTCTACTCATCCATAAAGAACTGCATAATTACCACTTTGGTCCTTGGGGTTTTACATTGTCCTCTCCTTGAAAACTCGTCACTCTTTTCCTTACAGGAGGGGTCATAAGTTCATAAGCTATAGGTCTGGAAGGGACCTTATAGCTCATCTAGTTTAGCCCCTTCATTTAGTAGATGAGGAAACAGGCCAGAGAGATGGCACGACTTGCTCAAAGTTACACAGCTCCAAAGTGGCCAATCCAGGACTCAGAAACCCTTCTATAGGTACCGCAAGAAACTTTAGATCCCAGCAAGTCCAATTCCTCCCATTTTACAAGTGAGGAAACTGGGACCAGAAGAAGTTGAGTGACTTGCTCGTGATCATACAGGTAGTAAGTAGCAGAGATAGAATTCCAGCCTGGATCATTTGATACCATATTCAACAATCTTTCTAACATAGCACTCTGCCTTTCTTTGGGGGAAAAAAGGGAACTACACAAATGTTCCCTGCTTTCCCAGTTGTGTGTCCAAGGACTGGACCATCCGGTTGCTCTGGATCCATCAGAAACAATCTGCATGCCCTCAAAACCCGATTATTCACATGTGAACTATCCAGCCAACCCATTTCAAACACCAGATCCATCTCCTCATTTCCCAGGCAAGGAGAATAGCTAGACAGAAGTGGGTATAATGAGAGCAAGGGGAAGGGGCCCAAAGCTCCAGGGCAAATGGTAGATGGGAAGAAGGGAGAAGAAATGACTGTGCTGTTTTTCCAGAGGGGAAGAACTGCTCTAGTGGAATTCGCCTGTTCTCTCTGAGGGGGCTGGGTTTGGAACAAGGGAGGCCCTGGTACCAAATCTTATAGTAGCAGAGGCACCATGAATGGGGGTGGGAGGAGCCCCTTTCCAGAAGAGGAGCAGCAGTTCTCTGAAAAGACACAGGTTTTCTCTCTTCTCCTGCCTGAAGAGTTAGAAAAGCAAACATCTGGCAATAATTCAGTAAAAAGGAAGCAGCCCTTTTCCCCCAACTCTATCCCCCTCCCCCTATTCTGCTCCCTGCCTCCCCAAGTTCCCGCTCTCTTATGTCCCCAGCAGCTTCACAGTTTTCACATCACACAGACCATACAATTGGCAGAGACCTTAGAAATCATTTGACAGAGAAGGAAACTGAGGCCTAAGTTGGTGAGGGACTTGCCCCAAATCATACAATGACTCATTCAAAAGAGCAAAGTCCATGGACCTGACCAATATAATAGGTGTCTGGAAAAGCTTGAACATCACAAGGTCCCTAACGCAGAGGCCCCAAGCCAGGCTGACAGAGGGGAAACAACTACACATATCCTCTGTCCCCGTCTAAACAAAAGAGGCCAAGGCAGACCAGCAGGGAGGTTCAGGTTACTGTTGGAGGCCCAGAGAGACAGCCAGTCTGGGTCTGCAAGGCACAGTGAACAGCTTCCTGAATCCTGGAATGAGGAGGGGCCCTGGCCTAGACCCCTGCTGCCCCAGGACATTGATGGGGGATGGGGAAGAGGCTAGGTAATAGGGAATGTGGAGGGTGGAGGAGTCTGAGCCAGTACTATTCCTGGCTCCAAAATACCAAAGGAAAATTACCTTTCATGTTAGAGGTAAGGGACATGACTTCCCCAACAGAAAACTTCTGGCTATATTTCTCCCTTAATAGCTCCTTACTTCAAAGACCTGGGATTTCATTGGCTACTCCTTCCACTAATGCATGCCCTCTGTACTGTAAGTAAAGGTATCCTCATGAGTTTCTAGGACAAAAAAATCATTCATCCTGCTATGGACAACCAAATGTTGATGCTCTCTCTAGAACTAGACTACATTGCTGGGACAATAAGAATGCACAGTCCACTGCTAGGCACAAATGAAAATAGACCTGCCAGAGCCTACACTACTCTGGTAGAGACATCAAGACCATATTATCACATACATACTAACAAAGGAGTCCTCAGAAGATGACTTCCCTGAAATAATTTCACATCACTTCAATTCCACAAACATTTGCTGAGCACCAGTTGTGTTCAGGGTCCTATACTGACATGGCCCCAAGACCAAGAGGAATCTGATCCAGTTTCCTGCCCATTATAACCTCTCAAGGAAGATGAGAGGCAACTTGTTATAGCAGAAGCAGCCCTGGATTTGAAAGTCTGATGGTTTATGTTCAGATCCTGACTCTGATGCTTCAGTTCAACATAGCTGGACAAGCACTGAAGTGTCTGTCACGTGCCAGACACTGAACTAGGGAATAAAAAACAAACAGCCCCTCCCTTGGAAGAATGTGTATTCTACTCAGGAAATAATGCTATAAGGGGTGATGATTAGTGACGGTAGCCAGTATTAACAGAGTTCTTTACAATTTGCCAAGTCCCTTACACCTGTTAGCTCATTCAGTTTTCACAACAACTCTGCGGGGTAAGAAGTATTATTACTCCATTTTACAGATGAGGAAACTGAAGCTCGCAGAGGTTATATGATTTGCCCAAGGGTGGCAGGAATAGAACAAGCACTTATTAAATGCCTACCATGTGCTAGGCACTGTACTAAGTACTTTACAATGTTATTTCATTTGAACTTCACAAGGACCCTGTGAGGTAGGTGCTATCATTAGCCCCATTTTACAGTGAAAGAAACTGAGACAGACTGAGGTTAAGTATCTTGTCTAGGGTCACACAGATCGGTCTGAGGTCATATGTGAACTCAGGTCTTTCTAACTTGAAGTCCAGCATCCTAAACTGTGCATGCATCACCTACAACCTCCTAATACATATGCAGATAAGTACAAGCTATATAGAAAATAAATACTAAGGTGGGGGTGGTTTATTTGCTTATTTGGTTTGGGGTTTTGGTGGAAGAAGTACTATAGTATGAATGGAGACAAAGAGATGGATTTGAGAGATGTTATAAAGGTAGAATTGACCAAGACTAGACAACTGATTGGATACAGGGAACAAGAGTGAAGAAACAAGAATGATTCTTCCATTCTAAAGCTGGGTAACTAGAAGAATGGGGGAGATCTTGACAGAAACAGTGATGTCAAGAACCAGGACTTGAATCCAGGTATCTGTACCCTAAGAGGAGTGTTCTTACCACCTTATCACAGATGTGAAGGAATGATTATCTGATACTTCCCTGCCCTTCACTATTAAATGAGATAATATTTGTAAAATGCTTGGCATAGTGCCCAGCACATAGGAGGCACATGATAAATGCTTGTTCCTTCCTCTCATTGACCAAGAGGATTTAAGACCCTGGTGCCTCTGACTTTGTGCTACTGAATGTAATCTAGTCGAGGAATGCTATCTTGAAAGCCAGATGTCAGTTGGTCTTATCCAAGATAAAAGGTGTGTTTTCTAGGCATGGCAAAGGGGCAGGGAAAGGCATGAGTAAGGAGAAAAGCCTTAGTGGATATAATGTGGTGGGCTGCGCGCAGGTGAGCAGAGCCGCTTATATAAGTGATCTAAGTAACTAGGAAGCAAGAGAGGGACACAGAAAGAGGCAGAAGAGAGCTCTGAATGCAAATCTTCCTAAATTTCATATAATCCTAGAGTTGGGGAGGATCTTAAAGGTTATCAAGTCTACTCTAATCACTTTATCCTTTCTACAGTGTCCCCCAGTAAGTGGCCATCCAGACCCTCCCTGAATATCTCCAGTAAAAAGGAAACCCGTCAATGAGACAGCCTGTATTATGGGTATTTTCTTATTTAGCTGAAATCTGCCTTCTGCTCACTTCCTCTATCTCCTATCTGGAGCTAATGGCTGGAGCAAATCACATTGCCACAGTTGGAGAATATCAGAACTACTCTCTGTGGCAAGAGCCCAGCACCAGGCATAATGCCCAAGGATGGTCAAATGGTAGATTCCAAAATTGTTTAAAAGATGGTGGAAGAAATAGGTGGAATACCATCTTCCCCAGTAAAAAGGGGGAAACCAAGCCTGAGTAATCAGACTTGGAGAAGTGCACAAAATAGATCATCTCATAGCAAAGGTTTTTCCTTCATTGGAAATAAGGAAGGAGACAAACGAAATGAATTAGGCCTTTAAAGTGACAGCATCATAGCTGCTTTCCTTACTCCCTGCACTCCAACCTTTCTTCCTCTTTGGGCAGTGACTTCCTTTTCTTCCACTTTCTCCATTGCCCTCAAAAAGAGGAAATTAATCTCCAACACCTCTTCAGTTTGGTTGTATCCAATTAAGTGCCTAATCCACACAATGAAAAAAATCAGATATGAATTTTGGTGTTTTTTTTTAAAGTGAGGCAATTGGGGTTAAGTGACTTGCCCAGGGTCACACAGCTAGTAAGTGTTAAATGTCTAAGGCCGGATTTGAACTCAAGTACTCCTGACTCCAGGGCCAGTGTTCTATCCACTGTGCCACCTAGCTGCCCCCAGATATGAATTTACAAGGCTACCTGAGGTGGTCCCATATATCCAACTTTTGTCCTTGCTGGGCCCTGCACAAAGACACCCCATCTCCCAACTCCGGACTTTCTCACTATTTCCCAGGCCTGGAATTTTCTCCCTCCTCACCTCCACCTCCTGGCTTCCCTGGCTCCCTTCAAGTTCCAGTTAAAATTCTACCTTCCGGACAGCTAAGTGGCACAGTGGATAGAGCACTGGCCCTGGATTCAGAAGTACCTGAGTTCAAATCCGGCCTCAGACATTTGACACTCACTAGCTGTGTGACCCTGGGCAAGTCACTTAACCCCACTTGCCCTGCAAAAAAAAAAAAAAAAAAAAACCAAAACCCTACCTTCTACAAGAAACCTTTCTTGATGCCTCTTTAATGCTAATTCCTTTTCCTCTCTTGAATATTGCCAATTTATCCTGCATATATATATTTTTTTACTTTTTTGGGGGGGCGGGGCAAGGATTGACTTGCCCAGGGTCACACAGCCAGTAAGTGTCAAGTGGCTGAGGCTGGATTTGAACTCAGGTCCTCCTGAATCCAGAGTTGGTACTTTATCCACTGTGCCACCCAGCTGCCCCCTATCCTGCATATATCTTGTTTGTTGTTGGGGGTTTTTTTGTTTTTTGTTTTGCAGGACAATGAGGGTTAAGTGACTTGCCCAGGGTCACACAGCTAGTAAGTGTCAATTGTTTGAGGCCGCATTTGAACTCAGGTAGTCCTGAATCCAGGGCTGGTGCTTTACCACTACGCCATCTAGCTGCCCCCTGCATATATCTTGTTTGTAAACCATTGTTTTACTCTAGTCTCTTGAGAGAAAAGATTATCTTTCATCTTTCTTTGTAACTCCAGCTCTCCAGCTCCTTAGCCTGATGCATAGTAGGCACTTAATTAATGCTTACTAACTGACTTAGTGCTACTACAGTCTATTACAAAAGGCAGGAGTTAGCACCACCTCTATTGCTATTTTGTGTCCTAGAGCAACCTCTTTAGGCCACTAGCCCCTAAATGAATATAGAGACATTTATAGAACCTCATCTCACCAGGATCCTATAAGGAAAGATATAGATTTAGATGGTTATGAACTTGAATAGGTGATGGTAGACTGGCTTCTCATATCTTTAGGCTTCAAGTTTATTAAGTCTAAAGAGCTGGACAGAAGGGTCTGTGAATAAAACTTTAAAACTTTGAATTTCAATAAATAGGGGTCTTAGAGATCACTGGGCAACTTCCCACTTTGTGCAACAATCTCATACAGCTACTGTTTGAACACTTTCAGGGACAGGGCACTCACTCTCTCCCAAGGTAGCCCATCCTACTATTGGACAGGTCAAATCGTTGGAAAGTTCTTCCTTATGCTCTGGAACTTCTACTCATTGTTCCAAGATCTGCCCTTGGAGTCAAGCAGAATAAGTCTGATCCTTCTTTTTCCACAAGAAACCTTTAAATTACTTGAACATAATGATCGTGTCCCCAGTCAGTAGCGTGTTCTTCAGGCTAAATAGCCCTAGTTCTTTCAACTGATCCCCATATGGTTATGTCCTTGGTTGGACAAAGCTAGATTCTGTAGCCCCTCTTGGGGCAAGCATTAACCCTGATCTCTCTACCCAAAGCAAAGACATTCAAACTGAGGGCCAAACTATATAGCAGATACTGCCTGGCAGCAAGGTAAGAAGCTATACTCTGAGGGTCAGAGAAGTCCAAGTTCTTGGATATTAATAGCAGAAATAGAAATTGGACAAAGGCCTAGACAACCTCTTACTCACCTCAATGAGTCAACGGCGCTACATTGAGAGGCATAGTGTCCAAAATGCTGGTAGCTATGGTACCATGTGACTACCCTAATCACACCACGGGGGACGTTCTGTTCAAGACGGGACCGACGTTTCAGGAAGGGTGTCGATTTATTGGATGGCATCCAAAGAAAGAGCCAGAATGCGAAAGGGCCTCAAAACCGTACCATATGAGGGATAGTTGAAGGAACTCGGATGTTTAGTCCAAAGAAGAGAAAACTTCTGGGAATCTAAGAGCTGCCTTCAAATATCTGAAGGGTTGACATGGGGAAGAGAAACTAGGTCTGTTCTGCTCGGACTCAAAAGGCAGAACTAGAAGCAGTGGGTGGGAGCCATAGAGAAGTAGGGGTCAGCCCAGTGTAAAGAAGGATTTCCTGGCAATGAGAGCTGTTAAAAAGTAGAATGAACTGCCTCAAAAAAAACAGAGTTCCCATGGCTAAGGGTGTCCCAGGGAAACTAGGAGGTGGCCAGAGGGAGGGGGGTCGGGGTTCTGCTCAGATAGGAGTTAGAATAAAGATCATGAAATTCAGTTCCCCACCCCATGCAAGACTCTTTTATGCAGTGTCCCACACAAGTGGGCATCCATCCTGGGTATGTACACTTATGGCAAAAAACTAAGAGGTGTCTTCCAACTCTAAGATCTCTGATTATATATGTACCTTGCATTCTCCCTAGCAACCTAAACTAGCATCTGGGCAAGCCTGTGGCCTTGGCCAGGATTATCCCCTTAGGCCTTAGCACCTGTTTCTGTACTTCTCCCCCACCATAAAGTACAGTTCCCATCTGCATGTCCCAGCCAACACAGCAGAGCTTGACCTCAAAACTGTTGGCTTTTGCGTCTTTCTCCAATATCAACAAGCCAGAAGGGTTCCATCCAAAATGCCCATCTTTCCTCTCGGCCTCCATTACCCAGGTTCCAAAAGTGGGGTGTTACATATGGTTCCATGACAAAGCCTGGTTGTACATCCCTAGTTCCCTCTCTTTGCAGGTTTTTTCCTTCAACCACCCTTCCCCCTTCATCATTTTTTTTTTTAAATCTTGAAGCTAAATGTAGTCATCTGTGAACAATTACAGGCTGGCACCAGTCAGGCTATGGAGAGAAAGGAAACGCTTGTTTCTTGCTGAAATGCACTGCTTTATACATTGGGGAGATAGGGAAGAACTCCTCAAGGACTCTGCCACCACCTTCTTAATGCCAGCCAGATCTAGGCCTAGCTTGAGAAAGTCCCTTACCTTGCCAGACCTTATCAGTTGCCTCATCTGTAAAATAAGGAGTTTGAACTTGATGACAACTAGGGTTCTTTCTCATTTTAACATCCCGTGTTCTAAAGTCCCTTCTAGTTCTTAGTTTTTAGGCTTGGCAAGTTCTATGGCAGATCAATCAACAAACATCTACTGTGCACCTGTGTTAGCTAGTCTTGTGCTAGGCACTGGGAAAAGATACAAAGAAATATGAAACAACAGTCCAGCCCTGATGGAATTTACAATATATTTAGGGAGAAAAAGATACACCTAATAATAGGTAACAGTACGTGTTTGTATATGCATTTCCCATGGGAAGTATAGACAGAATTTGGTAGCAAAAACTCGAAACAAAGTGGCTATCCATCAGCAAAGAAATGGCTGAACAAACAGTGCCATGTATGTAATATTATTTCACTATATAAAATGAATATAAAGAATTCAGAGAAATTAGGGAAGACTTGTAAAAAGTGATGCAGAGTGAAATAAGCAGAAACAGAAGAACAATATATAAAATTACTACAAGAAACATAAATAAAAAAACACACTCGAAATTGAACACTATAACTAAAATGACTAATCACAGTCCCAGGGAAGAGATAAAGAAATACTCTTCCCTCCATTATTTGGAGAGGTGAGGAACTCTGGGTGTAACTATGTTACATAAACTGATACATGGTTGCTTTATCAATTGGTTTTGCTTAACCTATTTTCTTTGTTACAAGGGATGACTTACAGTGTATATTTGGAAATGAATGAGTTGTAAAAACAAAACATCAATATGATTTTCATTTTTTGAAAAGACAGTATTTGGTGTGAAACACAGGGGAGGGCTGGAGTGGAGTGGAACTGGAGTTGGCTCTGGAAAGATAGACTTAGAAAGAGAGGAGGAAAAGAACAGTTTAGGTGGGAGGATGGTGTGAACAAAGGCAGGAAGGTAGGAATTAATCTAGGATATTTGAGAAACAATGAATCATAATAGTGGCTCATTTCTACAGTGCTTTATAGCTTTAAAAAGCACTTTTCCCATAACAACTCCATGAGAAAGGTAGTGCAAACATTACCATCTCTACAGATAAAGACATTAAGGCTCAGAGAAGTCAGTGAAGAAACAATTAGGCAGAAATAAAGTTAGAAAGATGAAAATATATGATTTAAAGCTGTAAGGTGCCTTAGTGATCACCTATTTCAAATCTCTCATTTTACTGATGGAAAGGGAGTAGAACAAAGTCTAGAAAAGTATTTGAAAAAACCTTGTTCAGGCCCTGTAGTTAGTGTACAGCAATGCTGGGGGTCACACCCAGGCCAAATTCCACTACAATATGCTGTTCCTCTATGGTAGGGCTAGAAGAGGAAAGGCTTTGAATGCTACACTGAGGCTAGAGAGAACCAAGGTTGAAATTCAACTATTGTGCTAAACTGTAATTTGCTCTTCTATGATGGGGGAAACTATAATTGAAAATAAGCAGAACATTGTACACAGTAAAAGCAGCATTGTGTGATGAACAATGGTGATAGACTTGGCTCTTCTCAGCAGTGCAAAGATCCAAAACAATTTCAAAGAACTCATGATAGAAAATGTTCTCAACATCCAGAAAAAAGAACTGTGGATTATGAAAGCAGATTAAACCATACAGTTTCTACTTTGGGGACCTTTTTTAAAATTTTCCTTCTTTTTTGACATTTTTCCCTTGTGCTCTGATTCTTCTTTCACAATATGACTAATGCAGAAATTCTAAAAAATTTTAAAAAGAGAGAGTGAGAACAGGGGTGAGGAGGCTGGTGACAAGAGAGCCCAAATGTGGGACACTGAGAAAAAAATTTGGTGACTGCCTCCCAATTCCTCTTTGAGTATCTTGGATCACCAGAATCTCCTAGAAGAGTTTCCCTTTAAAAGAGAAACTGTTTGAACACAAAATATCAGAGGCTTAGCCCCTAGTAAGAAGAGGAAAACTGGGCAGCATCAATAACATAGAACTAAAAGGGACATTACCCTTTTAGGCTGTCTTCAGGCCCTACTCACCTCTCCACCTTCACTGGGCATATAGAGAGATTGAGCATAGAACTCTCAGAATGACTTAGAGACAAGTCAATACCAAATTAGCAGCAACTTGCTTCCAGGGAATAGTGGGATCTCAAGAAAATAGAAGGTGATCGCCACCTCTCAGAAACATCAAGGCATCAAGGCATCAACCTCACCCACCACCCCTTACCTTTTTTTGTTTGTTTGTTTTTTATTTTTGGTGGGGCAATGAGGATTAAGTAACTTGCCCAGGGTCACACAGTTAGTGTCAAGTGTCTGAGGCTGGATTTGAACTCAGGTCTTCCTGAATCCAAGGGCGGTGCTTTATCCACTGCGTCACCTAGCTGCCCCACACCCCTTACCTTTTTAACTGAGTGGGGTGGTAAAGCTGACTAGACCAAGAGTTGGGTCTATTCAAGTGGTGCTCTAAGCTTTTCCTTAGTCATTCATATGAAGATCTCCAGAATCAGCAGCCAGGAGAAGATAAAACTAAGTAAGGGGGTATAATCATTAACTTTCTACATTTGAAGGTGTGCCCAGGGAAAGACGATCAAACTTATTCATGTAAGTGTGTAGTAAGAAGAGCCCTGGGGGCGGCTAGGTGGGGCAGTAGATAAAGCACCGGCCCTGGATTCAGGAGTACCTGAGTTCAAATCCAGCCTCAGACACTTGACACTTACTAGTTGTGTGACCCTGGACAAGTCACTTAACCCCAATTGCCTCACAAAAAAAAAAAAGAAGAAGAAGAGCCCTGGATTCACCATCAGTAGATCTGGGTTCAAATTCTATTTCTGATACTCAAAACTTTCTATCTGACCCCACCCCTACCCCCCAGAAGGTCACTTGACAAATCTTAGCCTCAATTTCCTTACCTGTAAAATGAGGGAGCTGTATTTGATGATTTCTAAGGGGTCCCTTTCACCTTTAAATCTCTCACTACGTAATCATATATACAAAGATCAATTGTAGGGAGGAAAAGCTCACCTCTGTATAAAGAAAAGCCTTTTAAAAGTGGTGCCCTCCAATGAGACTGTTTAGGGAGATAGGATTCCGAGTGACGGGAAACTCACTAACTCCTTAGGGTAAGAAGGAGGAGATCTAAGGGCCAAGTCAAATAACCTTGGGGTCTCCAGACTGAAGGAAAAGACAGAGATATTTGCCTGGATCTGGGAACCAAAAAGACTGTAATAAACTTAACCTCCCAGGTAATGGTATTAAAACTGGATTCAGAAAGCTCTAGATTAACTGTCTTTATACTGGCACCTGCCCTACCTCAAATAAAAGCTAGAACAGTATTTGGAGTATTAGGCAACAAATGTAGACTCCCCAGGGGGCATGCCAGTCCCCTGACACTTTCCATGCTGTGGGTGTGGGAAGAATGGCTGTTATTGATCTGCATTTCTGAAGGGATAAGAGGGCAACTTTTTTTTTTTTTTGGTAGCATCACAGCTGAATTCTTGGGTCTTAGCAGAGGTGGGGGGCAGGGAGGAGGGGTTCTTCATTTATGACCCCTACCAGAACTCTGTCCAATAGTTAGAAATTTTTTTAAGGGCTTTAGAACAGAAACTGTTTGAACACAAAACATTGAATATTGGACTTGGAAGGAACCTGAGAAATCATCCAGTCCAATGTAGGAAACAGGGTAGGATTGCTTCAGTGACTTATTAGTATTAGGACAGGGATCTGAACTCCCTAATTCAAACTCCAAGTTCAACCACGACACTTTCAACTATGCCAAAATGACTTGCTGATTGGGGTGGGGGGGGAAGGAAGGAGAAGAGAAGGAAATAAGCATTTATATAGAGCCTACTATTATGTGCCAGGCATTGTGCACAAATATTATCTCATTTGAAATAAACTGAACAGTCAACACCTAACTAAAAAAAAACAAAACACTCACATAGACCTCAGAGGGTGGAAACAATGCATAATTTCTTGAAGGTCCATTTTCTCTCCCCTCCCCTCCCCTCCCCCACTACCCCTAAATTTCATCTGGAAAAGTCACACAGCAATAGGAAGGGCTTGAGTGGGCCACATTCCTCAGCCTGTTGAAACAGGAAACAGCCAAAGCTCTTAGCTCAAAACTGAAGAAAAACAAACAGAGAGGGTCTCCTGGCCTGCCCACTGCCCCTCAGGCTGGGCCCCACGTGGCCCTGCTTCTGTGACTGACCTCAAGGCTTCTACTGGGGTTTGGCAGGCAGGGAGATTAATGATTTACACATTGCCCAGGCTGGGAAATCTGTGGGCTGGAATAGGGCCACAGCTAGGCCTGAAATGAAAAGAGGGCTGGGAAGGGCAGGGGGAAGAGGGGAGGTGGAGCCTGCTGAGATGTTCAACACAGGTTGATTGAGGCCTTAGTCACACTTCAGGGTCTTGGTCATAGGATCATTAAATGGTTAGAGTCTGAGGAAACCTCAAAAATTATACAATCCAACTTTCTTCACTTTTGTTTTTCATAAGGAACTGGAGGGGCAGAGAGAGGATTTGGCTTTTCAGTGTCACACACAGAGTTAATGACAGAGCTTTATGGTAAAAGATATCACAGAAGGAAAGAAACAAGCATTTTATTAAGTGCTTATTATGTGTCAGGATTGTGCCAAACATTAGGGATAGAAATACAAGCAAAAAGAAAGATAATGCTGCTCTCAAGGAATTTATATTCTAATGGAAGAGAACATATAATAGGGAACTGAAAAGTGCAGACCGAAGGACAGGGAAGTATCCTGCAGTGGGAGATGTGATTGTAAGCCAGAAAGGCTGAACCTTTCCCCAAAATGGGGGCTCCAGGAGGATCCCACTAAAAGATGCTTCCCCATTGCTCCCAATTCTGCCCTTTGGGGACAAAAGGAGTTTAATTCCTCTTCTTCCTGACTGTTCTTTGGATACCAGAGGACAGCAAGTCCTTGAGAGAGCCACAACCTAAAAATCTGAAAAATCATTGGTTCTGAAATATCCTAACTTTGGGAACCCTGAGGACAATCAGGGTCACAGGTGAATAGGGCAAATCCCTAGGGTGTGAATAACCCAGAGGGACTAATAAGACAAAACAAGTATAAACTATAGAAAACAGAAATCTTGTTGGGGCTAGGTCCTTCCCCCCAACCCCC
The DNA here is from genome assembly GCF_019393635.1 of Dromiciops gliroides. Taxonomy (NCBI): domain Eukaryota; kingdom Metazoa; phylum Chordata; class Mammalia; order Microbiotheria; family Microbiotheriidae; genus Dromiciops; species Dromiciops gliroides. The sequence continues at coordinate 384,565,469 of NC_057862.1, read as the reverse complement.
ACCCCCACCAAAGTCCCTGATCTCTCCACACACATACCTGAACATACTCTCATAGTAGCAGCAGGTACTACCAATATCCCTTCAAACACACCTCATCAGCAGATGCCTTGGGTACAAAAGAATGAGCGTGGAACTGAGAGCAGAGGGACCTGGCTACTCACCCAGGCTCTGCCACTAAAATAGCAGAGAGATTTGCCTTATCCCATGTAGCTCTGTGTAGCTATGTGGCCCTGGGCTGGTCACTCCACCTTTCAAGGCCTCAGTCTCCTCAAATGTCAAAATGAGGGGCTTGGACTAGACTATTGCTAAGTTTTCTTCCAGCTCTAACATTCCATGAATACTCCTCTGATGTGCTATGTTGGTCCCAGTCACAATCAGCTTCATTGTATATCACTCCCAGTCCTAGAGGATTCCCCTCAGAGCTGGCTGGCACCTGATTTAAAATCTCCAAAAAACGAACAAAAGCATGGAGATGCAGCCAATCCATAGAAGCAGCAGGTGTTTCCCAAGGGGGCTGAAGGCTGCTAAGAATAGTCCTAAACCCCACAGTGAATGACATAGTATGTATAGATCTGACCAGTATCTTTAGAAATGGAAAGGAAGCAAGGAAAGCAACTTGTATCTTGGAAGGCATTCTTCCCTCCAGACTTGGTACGAGGAATAGGGCAAGAAAGCAAGGCCTGATGGTTAGAGTGGCTGGATTTTTTAACTTTGGGCCAAGCCCTGCTAAGAATCTCTGCTTCTTTCTTTCCTCCTCTCCTTGCCAGGCATCTGACCCTGGAAGCCTCCCTTTCATTCGGATACCACAGATGCCATAGCTATAACCAGCAAGAATGCTTGAATGGCAAAAACATTCTCACATACATTTGAGCTAAATAGAGAAGAGCAGGGTTTATTAGCCCCATTTTATGTGAGGAAATTGAAGCACAGAGAATCATGAGCTGTTAAGAGCTGAAAGGGACTCTAGAATTTTAGAACAAAATGTCAGAACTGGAAGAGCACCAGAAAAGATAGTGGATATTAGAGCTGGAAGGAGCCTTAGAGATCATGTAGCCTGAACCAACCCCCTCCCCAACATTTCTACAGAAGGAAACTGAGGTCCAAAAAGACTGAGTGACTTGTCCGAGACTACACATTATCTCTCTGAGAGCACTGTATCTCAGGTCCCTTGACTTTTAGATCACTGTTCTTTCTAAATGCCCCACATGTATTTGTAAGTACAGTTAATTCCGATCTTTTCCATGATTCTGCAGATATAAGTGGGCAAGGGAAGATGGCAACATACCCCAGTTCATACAAACACACACACACACACACAGAATGACAGGGTGCCGAGATACTTGGATTCCATTTTTTCCTAGGCTACTGCTTTGCCTCACAGCCCTCAACAATCTATGCCTCAGTTTCTTTGGTAAAAACAGCATGTCCATTGAGAGGAAGGATACTCTAAAAGGAGAGAAGAGCTGTTTTCCCAGGGTGATGAGTGTTTTGTCACCAAAGGTATCACCACCAGAGTGCAAGCTGAAATTGGTGCAGCTGACCACTTATCTCACCCACCCACAATCTCTAAATCTCCCTCCATAGCCGATAGGGACCAGAGAGCCACAGTTGCTTTGGGGAGATGGGGTTTGGGTCAGAGGGGACAAGGAGTATAAAGAAGTTATTTCCTTTGGCTAGTCCTAATGAAATATGTCTCCAATCAGCCCCTAAGAGGGAGCAGGAGGGCTAGGGGTTGCTGCTAGGTAATACAATCCAGTCCACTCTGATATTTCTATCCCACTAGAGGAAATGTAGAATGGTTGGAAGACCTACATCCTGTGTGGTTGTAGTCAAGAGAACTGACTGGCTCTATACTTGTGTGATGTGGGCAAGTCACTTCCTTTCTCTGAACCTCAGTTTCCTCATTTTTGCGATGGGTACAATGACACACTTCATTTTAGGATGTTGTGAGAAAGTATTATGTAAACTTTGAACTTTATAGAAATAAAAGCTATTACTGTTCTCTTTCCTGCCAAAATTATTTTGGGAATTCATTACAAGCTATGTTATGTGTGGCTAAATACTTGTTCTGGGTCTAACACTTCCCCCAGATAACATGGCCTTGGGTCGCCAAATCCCAGCACCTATTGAACCTCACATTCACCTAGGGAAGTCTCTAAGTCCCTCACACACATCCTAGGGATCTCCCCTGGTCACATATACTTCATATTCCCTTCAGAGACTACCCTAAACCTATACCGAAGTTCTCCAGAGACAACCCCAAGCCCCAAACCTCCTGGGTACTGCCAAATCCACAGGCCCCTGGACCTCCACCATCCTAGGATTCAAGTCAAACTCCACACCACTTTCTTGAGGTAGTTCAGCACCCTTCACCCCTTCAGGATGGCTCCAATCCCTACATACATTTAGGACGACCCTAGGTGTTTCAGGAGGAAACAGCATGTTCTTCATTAACATACATGGTACCGGGGGCAGCTAGGTGGTGCAGTGGATAAAGCACCGGCCCGGAATTCAGGAGGACCTGAGTTCAAATTTGACCACAGACACTTGACACTTACTAGCTGTGTGACCCTGGGCAAGTCACTTAACCCTCATTGCCCCACAAAAAAAAAAAAAAAACCATACATGGTACCACAGACAAGGCAAGAAATCATTGACTCTCCAAAGAAGAAAACTCAAGTTCTCCAGCAGCCAAGGGGCAAAACAAACAAAGGAGAAACCACCACCACCAACAGCAAAAATCTACCAGGGTGGGGACAGTTTACAAGACCAGACTGTTCTCACAGTCACCAGTCTGTAGGCAAAACTTCTTTGTGCTCTAGCTGTTAAGGGCCAGGCAGCTGCTGCCCCCTCCTGGGAATCTCAGGCCAGACACAGTGACTTGATCTTGAGAATCTCTCACAGCAAATTTTTCCCCTCACTGGAGAAGCCATTCCCCACCACCTCTTGGTGGCAAGGCACTGCACAGCTTAAAAGCCCATGAGAAATTCTTTTCAGTGATCTTGTGTTTGCTATAACCAATAGCTATAATTTGCTATAACCAATGTGCAGAAATGGGTTTCACTATTTTCCTTTAACAGCCATCCTGCATTGCCATCATCATCATCATCCCTCACATCTGTAACATTGATGAATCCCCTACTATGTTCCAGACACTGTACTGACTAAGCACTGCAGATACAGAGAAAGGCAAATGACAGTCTCTGCTCTTGAAAAGCTCACAGCCTAATGGAGGAGACAACATACAAATAATGATGTACAAACTTGTTATATACAGGATAAATAGGAAATAATCAACAGACAGAAGGCACTCAAATTAAGAGGCATCAGAAAAGACTTCCTGTAGAAGGTGGGATTTTACCTGGGATTGGAGACAGAGATGAGAATGGAAAACATCCCAGGCATGCAGAAGTGGGGAGTGGAGACAGCCAGAGAAAAACTGCCTCGAGTATCTTGTGCCATTGGAAAGGAAGGTCAGTGCCACTGGAATACATGGGACCGCTGTTTAAAGTAGAAGACTGGGAATGTGGAAGTGCCAAGTTATAAAGGGCCTTGACTACCAAATGGAAGACTTTATATTTTTTTTCTGTGGGTGATAGGAAACCACCACTGGAGATTATTGAGTAGCTGTTTATAGTTGTCCAAAACACTACTTCCCTCCATTAGTGATCATTATAGCACAGAATCACAGAATGTGAGTTGGAAAGGACTTCGATAGCCACATACCTAGCTTGAAAGCACCATCTACAGCATAGCATAGATTTAGAGCTATTGAGGACATGGGTCATGCAGTCCAACTCCCTTACTTTGCCAATGATTAAATGGAGTGCTTAAATGGCTTGTCCAAAGTCACAGAGGTAACAAGTGGCAGAGTAGGGATTCAAACCCAAGTCATAAGACTCCAAACCCAGCATTCCTTCCCTTGTGCCATGCTACCTTGGAACAAGTAGTCATCAAACTTTCACCCAATGCACTGTACTGAGGAAGGGTCTACTGCCTCCTAACCCATTTGGGATAGCTCATTCTAGAATCAAATGGGATAATATTTGTAAAGTTCTTAGCATAGTGCCTGGCACACAGTAGGTACTTTATAATTGCTTGTTACTTGGTCTTCCCCTCCCACTTATTTGTTGCTTTTCTTTATATCAAGCCAAATTTGTCGCCCAGAAACTTTCGTCCATTAATTGCTCCTAGTTCTGTCCCTGGAAGTCAAGCTGAGCAAATGTAGTCTCTCCCCTTCCACATGGTTGCCCATCAGATACTTACCACATCTCACATAACTATCTCTCTCTCATGTCTTCTCTAAGATAAATATCCCTAGTCCCTTCAATTTTTCCTTGAATTTCATGATCTCTAGGATCCTCACCATCCTGGTCACCCTCTAAACATTCTCTAGGTTATTGATGTCCTTCCTAAAATGGGCTTCCCAGAAATGAACATAGGATCATAGAGCCAGAGGTCTAGTCCAACTGACTTATTTTCTAGATAAGGAAACAAACCCAATGAGGTTAAATTACTTGCCCAAGGTCACACAGACAGTATGGCTACAATACTCCAAATGTGGTCTGACTAGACTATACTACAGTTCCAGATCCCTCGCCTTTTTTAATGTAGCCTAAGGTTGCATTAGCATCTTTTATTTTTTGGCTTCCATATCATACAATTTAAGGATATTGTGCCTGCAATCCATTCAAACCATCATATCTTTTTCAGACATACCAATATCTAGCCATACTTCCCCCATCTTGTACTTGTAGGGATGATTTTTTTAAAACCCAGTTGTAAGAACTTATATTTACCATTGAGTTTCATATTAGATTTCGCCCAATATCACCTGTTATCATCTGATTTGCCTCTTCTGCCCAATACTGTGTCATCTACAGATCTGATAAGCAGACCATCTCAAACCACATAAAACATTAGAATGGAAAGGGACCTTGGAACAGAGAACACAGAGAAGGCTAAAGCTGGAAGAAGACCAGCCTAACCGGATGAGAAGGGATTTTCGGGGGCGGAATAGAGAAAGTTGTATGGGTAAATTTAGGTCATATTGTTGAATACTAGAAGAAGCTCACAATAGAGATCTGTGAACTTCAGGAAAGATGTGTCAATCTTAGAAAAGAGGAAAGGAAAAGGAAACCAGACAGAACTTGTCTGAGGGGTCTAAAGTATAGTGATCTCATAATTAAGACAGAAGAAGCTCAGGAGTCCTGAGGCTGTTAGCTCTAAGAAGGTGGACAGTGGAAGAAATCTGAAAACGGAGACCCCTAGGGGTGGAGTGAAGGTGGGGCACCTCAGGAATTCTGCAACACAACAGTTATTCAGATCAGCTCCACTCCACTCTACCAGCCAATCTTATCTCCCCCAATTCACACCCTCTACTCCAGCAAGACCTGCTAGTCCCACCTGTCCCACATCATTCCTGTCCCTGCATCTTTGTTTATATCATTCTCAACTGTAGAACCTTCTGCTAGCCCTACCCACTCAGAAGCAGTCACATAGTAAAAGAATATTGAACTTGGAGTAAGACCAGGGTTGGAAACCTAGGCTATGCGACTTTCTAGCCCCTATGACCTTGGGCAAATCACTCATCCTTTCCGGGCCTCAATTTCCTCATGAAATGAAGTATGGCTAATAACACTTGCCCTGTCTGCTTCATGGGGTCATTATGAGAATGAAATGAGATATCAGATTTGCAGATCCTCTTATTTGTAACTAAGAAATTAGGATTTAGGCATTCACAATGCAACTGCTCCAAAGCCTCCCAAAGAAATTCTGCCTCCCCCTCCTTTTCCACCAGCACCACCACGACACCCATGAATAAGTAACAGTCTAGAATTTTTTTTTCTTGCAGGTTTCAATGCTTTTCATCCCATGATGTATAGTCCATCAAATAAATTTTCCCATTATATTTCAAACACCATGTGCTGCCTTTCTGCCTTTTAATAATATATTTGTTCCATTGTTCCTCTTCCCCAGAGAAATCTTAAGCTTCTCTCCAAGATAGAGCCTGCAAGAGACCAAGTAGATTGCCAAATGTTCATTTTAAAAACAACAAAAAGCCAAGAGATGCCTCAGGTTGAAACTCTCCCTACTTTGCCCCAAGGTGGCTCCAGACTCATTTTATACTCAGGGACAAGGAACAGCTAGGATTGAATTGAATTTGCTAGTCACAGAATGTTAGTGCCAGACAGCACCTTAGGTCTTATGTAGCTCAACCCACTCTTTGGACTGGATGAAGTAACCAAGGACCACAGATATTAAGTAACCTGTCCGAGGTCACATGGGTAGAAAGTGAAAAAGAGAAGAGGGTTCAAACCCCAGTTCTCCTCATTCCCAATCCAGGGCTCTTACCACTGTACAACAAACACTGCATTACTAACCCAACCCTTTCACTTTACAAAGGTGGAAATGAAAGCCCCAAAAGAGAAAGTGACTTGTCCAAGGACACAAAGCATATAAATAGTAGAAGAGGCATTCAGAAATTGGTCTGATAAGTCTGATTCATTACTTTATCAAGCGATATGTCTTTATCAAATGCCTATTATGCTGGCAGGAATTCTGCTAAGCACTAAGGGTACATGGTCAAATGGACCCTGTCCTCAAGGGACTTACATTCTATCAAGGAAAAAAATGCAGAAGTAAATACACAAAATAAATTCCAAACAGGGGGAGGAACAGAATGGCAAACAGTTAAAAGTAGTTGGGAAAGGCTTTATGTAGGTATCCCTCAATGAGCTTTGAAGCAGACTCGGGATTCCAAGAGGGAGAGGTGAGGGGGAGCACATTCCAGGTATGGGGGACAACCTGTGCTAAAGCACAAAAACAAGATTTGGAATGCAATGTACAAGGAACAACAAACAGCCCGATTTATCTGGAATGTAGAGTGCATGTAGTGGAATATGGTGCAGTTAAGACTGGAAAGATAGACTGGAGTCAGATTATGAAGACCTTTACACACCAAACAGAAGTTTGAACTTTTACCTATGGTTACCAGGGAACCCCTGGCATTTTTAAAGGGGTAGTGGTGACATGTTCAGACCTCTGATTTAGGAATATCCATTTGGCAATTGTATGGAAAAATAAATCAGAAGGAAGAAAATTGAAGGGAGACCAATTAGGAAGGTAGTGCATTAATCTAGGTTGGGCAACTAGGTGGCGCAGTGGATAGAACACTGGCCTTGGGGTCAAGAGGACCTGATTTCAAATCTCACTTCGGACACTTAATAGCTGTGTTTCCCACCCTAATCTCTTCTCCAGGTCAAATGTCCCCATTTTCTTTAGGTCACTCTTCAGATTGCCTGATATCCAGTCCCATCCTCATCATGGTTTCATTCTCTCTAGGCTATGCTCCACTTTGTCAATGTATCTTTTTTTCTTTTTGTTAGTGAGGCAATTGGGGTTAAGTGACTTGCCCAGGGTCACACAGCTAGTAAGTGTTAAGTGTCTGAGGCCAGATTTGAACTCAGGTCCTCCTGACTCCAGGCCCAGTGCTCTTATCCACTGTGCCACCTAGCTGCCCCGTGTCAATGTATTTTTTTAATGTAGCCCTAGGTGGCGCAGTAGATAAAGCACTGGCCTTGGATTCAGGAGGACCTGAGTTCAACTCCATCCTCAGGCACTTGACACTAGCTGTGTGACCCTGGGCAAGTCACTTAACCCTCATTGCCCCACCCCACCCCCAAGAAAATGTAGCCCTCAAATTGAACATAATACTTCAGAGGTGTCATGACCAGGATAGAGGATAGTAGGTCTATCACTTCCCTCATTCTAGATGTTAATACTTTATTAATGCAACCCAAATTCACTATTTTTTTAAAAAATTGTTTATGGGGGCAGCAGAGGAGGCAATCATGGTTAAGTGACTTGCCCAGGGTCATACAGCTAGTAAGTGTATAAGGCTGGATTTGAACTCAGGTCCTCCTGATTCCAGAGACAGTGTTTCATTCACTGTGGAACCTAGCTGCCTCCCCGCCCACCCCCCCCCTTTCACCTTTCATGCAAACACAAGCTCATAGATAGAAATACAATTCAAAGAATCCATCCTGTGAGTGATAGATCCATAGCATTATATTCAAGGAGACTCAGTATATTGTGAGGACAGAAATCAAGTTCTAGTATTGACTTTACTATCCATACTGTCTAACCTCAGGCAAACTATTTCCCTTCTCATAGGATCAATTTTTTTTAATCCATAAAATGGACATAACACACCTACACTGCATTCCCTCAACCCAGAGCACTTGTGAAAGTCAAATGAATTAATGAATTTGTGCATACATGTTGTAAAACACATCTGACCATGACACTCCTCTCAAGAAACTTCAGTAGCTCCTTAAACTCTTTAGACTACAATAGAGTCCTCTGTGTAGATAGACATTTAAAGCCTTTCACAATTTTGTTCCAACTGATCTTTCCAGACTGAGTTCATATTCTTCTCCCTCACCCACTGCGTTCCAGCCAAATTGACCTATTTGCTGTTCCCCCATAAACAACATTCCACCTCCCACTTCGGTGGCTCTGCACATGCTGTCCTCCCTGCTTGAAATGCTTCTCCCTGTTCACCTCTTCTGGTTGGAATCGCTAGCACCATTCAAGTTCAGTTCTGGTGCCACCTCCTACCCAAAGTCTTTCCTAATCTTCCCCCTTTAAGAAAGCTTCCCCTCCCTCCTCTCCACCAGCCACAAGTACTTCATATTCTCTTTTAATGGCATTTGCATCCACTAGTCTGAGTACTTGTGTCCCCACACCCCACAATGTGGTTTGTTCAGTTGTTGTTCGGTTGGTTTTTAGTCACTGTGACCACATTTGGGGTCTTCTTGGCAAAAATACAGGCATGGTTTGCCATTTCCTTCTCCAGCTCATTTTACAGATGAGGAAATAGAGGCAAATAGGGTTAAGTGACTTGCCCAGGGTCACACTGCTAGTAAATATCTGAGGCCAGAAGGAATGCAAGTCTTCAAGTCTGGCACCTAGCTGCCCCTCCCCCATGGGTAGACAGAATGCTAATCTTCTTGAGGTAGTGACTTTCATATTTGTTTTTGTTTTCCTAGCACAGTGGCCTGCCACATGGTAGAGCTTAATAAATACTTGTTGAGTTCAATGTAATGAACTAGGTTAGTAGCTGTAGTATTGAGAGAAGGCTGGTCCCTACCCTTTGAGCTATGCTACCGCTCCAAATATAGCACATAAAGTATCAGAATGTGAAGAAGACAGAATCTAAAGAAGAAATCAATCATTAAACATTTATTAGGCACCTCTTACGTGTCAGGCACTGTGCCAAGCACTGGGGATACAAAAAGAGGCAAAAGACAGTCTCTGCCCTTGAAAATCGTACAATCTAGTAGTTCATTCTACTGTACCTGTCCAGCCCTGAGCCAGGAAGCCTGAGTTTCCTGTGGGAGAATTAGGGGTAGTTCTAGAAGCGAGGCTATGGAAGTTAATTCAGACTATGAAAAAACTGCTCCAGCCCTTTGTACCCTTGACTCTATTCAGCTTGTACCAGGGACATAGACCCATGGTGCCAGTCATGGATGCTCTGGTGCAAACAAAATAGGGCACTAGATTTAGAGTCAGAGAACCTGAGTTTGACACACCTGGTTCTACTACTGACTACCTGAGAGACCCAGGTCATTTTCTCTACTTAACCCTCACTTCGAGGTACCTGTACTATGTCGGGGGTTGTGGGGGTGGAGGCAGGGGCAGGAGCAGGGGTTGGACTGGATTATCTCCAAGGTCCCTTCCATCTCCAAAGTCTTTGAGGATCTCCAAGCACCAGAGTAGTTGGAATGAGAATGTTTTGTCCTATTTCTATGAAGAAGGAAGGAAAGAAGATGGGGCTAGGGGAGTACTGTGGCTCCCTGCCAAGCCTCACTACTTTTGAGCCACTTGGGCCTGGGGTTTCCTCCATCCATGGAAAGTTTCTGCTTATACTTTGAGGTTTCCATAGCAACCACATTTCTTCCTTTGTATGAATTTGACAGCTTCCCCCCTCCCCCCAGTCACTTTGAGCACAACCTCCCTTGTGCGCGTGCTCTAGCTCGCTCTCTCTCTCTCTCTCTCTCTCTCTCTCTCTCTCTCTCTCTCTCTCTCTCTCTCCTTCTAAAGGAAAAACATAGATAGGAAGGGGGCAGGAATAATAGTCGCCAGGATTTGGACTAGCAAATGTAAAGGCAGGTTCTTTCCAGGACCCCCCAAGGGTACTATAAGGACAAGAAGGGCTAATGCAATCAATGGACTCAAAGTCCCAGAGATACTACTTACAGATCATGGAGAGAAAAAGGGTTTCAGGGCCACAAAACCCAGGTGAGGATCCCAGCTCCACCACCTGGTACCTGTGTGGCCTTGGACAAGGAAATGCTATCAGAGCCCTGCCCTGCTCAAAACCCTTCTGGGGCTCTCTACTAACTCAACAATAAATTTCTAAGCTACATACTCTCACATCCTATCTTTCTAGCTAGGTAGCACAGAGGACCGAATACTGAGTCTAGAGTCAGAAGACAAGTTCAAATCCAGCCTAGGACATTTACTAGCTATTTGGTAAGTCACTTGGCCTCTGCCTCTGTTTCCTCAACTGTAAAATGGGAATAATATCATCTACCTCATAGGGTTGTTGTGAGGATCAAATCAGATATTTGTAAAGTGCTTAGCACAATATCTAGCACATAGTAGGTAATAAATGCTTGTTCTCACCCTCCCTCTCCCTGGCCCCATCTACCACCATTATACATGATTTCCCTATTTCCAGACTAATCTCTTTGTCCCCTAGAAGTATTTTGCTCCTCCCTCAGTCTCCACCCTTCCCGTAGGCCAAACAAAAACATTTTCCTCTTTCAAGTCCTATGTCCCATGTCCTCCAGGAAACCCTCTCTGACCCTTCCAACCTAAAGAGATCTCTCATTGCTTTGAATTCCTCTAGCAATCCCTCACTCTCTCTTGGCACTTATCACACACTGCCCTCTATTGTTAGTTTTAATTTCACCAGAGCATGTCTTATCTTGGTGAGGAATCCCAAACCAGATAGACTTCATTCAATAAAAATGTATTAAGTACCTACTAAGTGCAGAACTCACTGGCTTAGACCTAGGGGAGAAACACAGCTTAGGTCAGACATGATTCCTGCCATCACCAGGTTTATAGTCTAGCAGAGAGATAAAATGTTAACCAATACACTGAGGATGATACAAAAAAATCAATGAAAAATATATTATTGAACCACAGAACAAAATGTTTTATGGGATCCAGAGGTGGAAGAAGATATGCTTTGAGGGAATGGAGGAATCAAAAGAGGCTTTCTCAAGGAAGTGACCAGTATTTGAGTTGGGCTTTAAAGGCTACACAGGAAAAAATATTTTTAAAGAAGGGTAGGAACACTTACTAGCTGTGTGACCCTTGGCAAGTCACTTAACCCCAATTGCCTCACCAAAAAAATAAAATAAAATAAAAATAAAAATAAAGAAGGGTGGGGAGGAGGGAAGTCACTTCTGGAAAAGGAACAGTGTGAGCAAAGGCAGGGATATAGCAATGGGGTAGTTTGTGACCTTAAATGTCAGGCAAAGGAGTCTGAACTTTACAATGCAGATAATGGTTGTTGTTCTTTGTTCTCAAAAAGGACCAACATGACATCACTATGTTGGGGTCAAGGTACTGTGTATCCTATCCAACTGTGGCTGATTAGACCAATCTGAGCTCAGAAGACTCTACCACAGGTTGGGCACAAATAGTCCAAATGAACATTTGGAATGGAGTTGCCTCTAAATTCATGCATTTCACGTTTCCTTTGAGCTACTGCAATTCTGCTTTGCTCATAGAACATAGCACCTTCTTTTATGCAGGATGGTCCTGTGCCGGTGTTGCCCATATCTCACAATCAATTCCAAAGTTCTTCAGAGACACTGTGAGGGTGTCATCTGACCTCCATGTGTAGATAACAGAGAACCACTAAAGATTCTTGAGTGGATAAACATCTTGACCAGATAAATCTATTGAAAAGAATCTAGCCCAGGTGATGGAATTCAGTTTAGAAATCTCTAAATATCTAAATCCCTGGCTCAATGCAACTGGCAGTTTCTGCTCAGAGCTCCAACCACCAATCTTTCCTTTCCTTTCTTTTCCTTTCCTTTCCTTTCCTTACTCTTCTACTACTTACCCAGAAGGCCATGCACGTACACCATTTCTAAGGGTTTCTTTCCAAGCCTGAGCAAATTATGCCAGTAATACCACTACAAGATAATAGGTAATCAAAAGTATAGAAAAGAAATCTACCTCACCACATGGTATAATTGGAAAGAGTGACGTTTTGGGTATCAGAGGGCTTGCAGCTAAATTCCAGCTCTTCTCACTAGCTGTGATTCCTTGAGGAAGTCACAACCTTCCCAGGTCTCAATGTCTTCAGCTAAAATGAGGTAGCTGAGTGAGATGATCTCTCAGGTTCCTAGCAAGTTCTAAATCCCATGATCCTATGAGAAAAACCAAACTGTCAAAAAATGGAAATATATGTGCAGTGGCTGGACAAGTATTTGTCAGAGACTTTTAGAAGGGATTCCTGCACTTGGAAGAAAGGTGGGTTAGATGTGGTGACATGGAAAGAGTCATGGACTAGGAACCTGAAGACTCTGGGTAAAACCACAGTTCTATCACTTATTCACTGTGCTGACCTTGGGTGTGTTATTTTCCTTTTCTGAGCCTACTATTCCCCATCTATGAAATGAAGGGGTGGAATAGATGGGTCCTCCCAACCCTAAATCCTATGATTCCCCATTAAATTGGGTAGCTATCACTTACTAAATCTATCCTATACTAACTTACTCCCTGTGGCCCACACTTTGGCCACCTCCAAATAGCTTTATCATAATTCTCTAGCCTGGAGCTACTTTCAAGTACTGATACAGAATAATCTCTGTGCTCGGTTGGTTCAAATATATAGGTAAGTTCTATATCTGCTACTACTATGACCTTGGATAGGTCATTTAACATTTTCAGGCTCCAATTTCCTCAACTATATAGTAAGGAGGTTGGACTAGAGCAACGATTGGGGGCAGGGGGTGTAATGAGGGTCAAGTGACTTGCCCAGGGTCACACAGCTACTAAGTGTCAAGTGTATGAGGCTGGATTTCAACTCAGGTCTTCTGAATCCAGGGCCCCTGCTTTATCCACTGCACCGCCTAGCTGCCCCTAGAGCAAGGATTCTTAACTTGTTTTTGTGTCGAACCTCTTTGCCAGTATGATGAAACTTATATATCCCTTCTCAGAGTAACATTTTTATTAAAAATATATAACAGGGGGCAGCTAGGTGGCGCAGTGGATAAAGCACCAGACCTGGATTCAGGAAGACCTGAGTTCAAATCCAGCCTCAGACACTTGACACTTACTAGCTGTGTGACCCTGGGCCAGTCCCTTAACCTTCATTGCCTCACATACATAACAGTTAGAAATTAGTGAAAATAAAAATGCAATTTTTTTCCCTTCCAAGTTCATGGACCCCTGAAATCTACCATGAACCCCAGAGGATCTTGAAGGTCCTTTCTAACTCTAAAGTCTATGATCCAATAAAAACACCCTAGCCCAATTGTGATTCATCAAATCAAGCATCCTAAAAAAGTCTCCTGTTCACTTAAAAAAAAAATCCACAAAACCTCAGCCAATCAGGAAACTACTTTTGGTTTCCTTCTCATCCATTCCTAGAAAATGATTAACTTGTGCATCCTTGCCCCCAATCCAGAGAAATGAAAGAAACAATTAAGTTATTCAGTTTTGCTATCACCTCACCACCCTCCCCCCAAAAATTCATGCTGGGAGTTCACAAAGACAGGCCTCATTCATTACAGTTCCCACTTAGTAGCTGGATCACCTCAGAGAGACTAATCACTTCCCTTCTCTGTGTCTCAGTTTTCTCATCTGTAAAATAAGGACACTGAACATAGATGGTTTCTAAGGCTCCTGGTGCCCTACTATGAGGTGTTCTTTGTTCTAAGGGCCACCCAATTTACTCTGTACAGATCTCATTTGTATAGAGTTTGCATGTTGTCTCCCCTTTACTCTGTGAGGTCCTTGAGAAGGGACTGTTTTGTTTTTTCTTTGCCTTTTTTTTTGTATCCCCAGTGCCTAGCCCAGTGTCTGGCACATAGCAGGTGCTTAATAAATGCTTGTTGACTTAACTCTTTGGCTTCAATTTTCTCAACTGCAAGATGATGAAATCTGACTTGATGACTTTAAGGTCCCTTCCAGTTCTACATTTATTATACTATCGTATAATGCCGTATGGCATATTGCAGTGATCTCAGAACTTGAAAGGACTCGAGCCAACTCCTTGAGGCCAACATCAAGACTCAACTCCTTAAGGAAACTTTCCACCAATGCCCATCAGGATTCTGCACACGGTAGGTATTTACTATTTTATATATTTTAGGTTCCCATAGTCTATGGGTTCCCCCCCCCTTTTTTGTTTTTGTTTTGCAGGGCAATGGGGGTTAAGTGACTTGCCCAGGGTCACACAGCTAGTGTCAAGTGTCTGAGGCTGGATTTGAACTCAGGTACTCCTGAATCCAGGGCCAGTGCTTTATCCACTGTGCCACCTAGCTGCCCCCCATAGTCTATATTTTAAGAGCTATTCCAACTCTAATATTCTAAGTAAAAAGGATCACAGGATTTAGAACTAGAATAGACTTCTAATTAAGTCAGAGCCAAATCCTTCATTTTCCAGTTGAGAAAAGTGACATTCAAAGAAGGTAAGTGACATGCCCATGGACACACAGTTAATTATCCAGAATTGGAACCCAGATCATCTGATTCCAAATGCAACTATCTCTTTGTAGAACCCTTTCTATTCAAGCTTTGACATTCTGTATTCTGTGGTCTTGTTCAGCTCTAACATTCTTTATTCAAAGGCTGTTCCTTATAGCCTTAATATTTTATGTTTAAAGGTACCTTCTGGCTCTAGGACAACTAGATGATGCAGTGGATAGTGTTAAGCCTGGAGTTAGGAAGATTCATCTTCATGAGTTCAAATCCAGTCTCAGATACTTACTAGGTAGCTGTGTGACTAGAGCAAGTCACATAATCCTGTTTGCCTCAGTTTCCTCATATGTCTAGTGAGCTGGAGAAGGAAATGGTAAACCATTCCAGTATTATTGCCCCCCCCTCCCAAAAAAGGGCATCACAAAACCTTGCAGCTCTAAAAAGAAATCCTGCAACTCCATAATAAACTTGGTACACATTCTTTACAGATCACTCCTTTCTTATTTTCCTTCAAGCAAAGACAGCCTGGGGATAGTTGAATCACAAAACTTGGAACAACCCACTGAGGTCACTAAGTCTTCAGAGAGTATAAATGCTCCTTTTGTTCTTCAAGATCTTGAGGGAAAGAGTTTCTACCAGATCCCTTGGAGCCCATTCCAGGTATCACTTTGATAGGCCCCCACTGTCAGGAAGTTCTTCTTCAAATCTAACCTACATCTCTATTGCTGAAATGTATACCTAATTACCTGTGGAGGAACAAGAATAAAATTCATTACTTATTTCATTTGCCATGAGAAAGAGGATGGGGGAATGATAGAAAAAAAATTTTTTTTCCCTGAAAAGACCTAAGGACACAATCTTTGGAAGCATGGCCAATTTGTAAGAGAGGGGATTGGAAAGACTGGGAAACTGTTCTGTGGACCTTGCTTGTTCTCCTGACCCAGTTCAGAAGCTGTTATTGTGTTTATGTCAATCATTTTCAATGAGGTCTCCATCCCCATAGTTTTCATGTATTTTCTAGCAGCTTAATAGTGAACAATCCTAAAATGACTTAAGAAGATTAAAAACAACAAAAATGCTTCTCCATGTTCTATGACAAATAGTAAATTTATTCTGCCAATTTAGTAGGACCCTAGTGCCTCCATTTTGACACTAGTTCTTGTATCCTCTTCACTAAGGAATCAAAAAGCTAGAATCCTGGAGTCCTTGATGCTGAATAATGGGGTGACAAGAGCAAGGAAACTGGGAAACCACCGACAATACTTAACCCAGCAAGGATAAGTAGCCTTCCCAACATTCTCAGGATTAAACTGATTTTTCATCCTCATCAAACCTTGTTAAAGTAAAAAGTAAGGAAGAAAATGCCAGCATGATATAAGGGGGAAGGGGAGGGAGAAGCACTGGTTTGGAGTCAGAAGATGTAGATTCAAATTCCACCTCTGCTACTTAATAGCCATGCAAACTTGGGCACCTTTGCGGTGCTGTTTCATTTGTAAAATAAAGGTTCTGAGGCCCCTTCCAGTTCAAATATTCATAGAGCACCTCCTATATAAGGAACACTGGGTGAAAAAGATTTAGAAATCATGTCATTCCTGCCATTATAAGGAGGCATTGGAGTGTGGCAGAAAAAGTGCTAGACTTGAAAATCACAATGAAGCTCCTTCAGGGCAGGCATTGTGTCATTTTTGTCTTTCTATCCTCAGAGCCCCAACCCCAGTGGCTGGCACATAGTAGGTGTTAAAGAAATATTTGTTGATTTATTGATCTGGGTTCAAATTCCAATTGACACTAGCTCTCTGACCCTGGGCAACCTCTCTGGGCCTCAGTTTCCCCATTTATAAAATGAGGGAGTTGTACTTGAAGACCAATAAGGTCTCTTCCAGCTTTAAATTTATGATTTTGTGTGAGTCATTGAATCATTGGAAAGTTACCTCTCTGAAGGGTCAAAATTGATGGTCACAGAAGACAGAGACACACTGATACAAAGATCAATGAATGTGTTTGAATTATTTAACTTTTAAACTCCTTACATATAATATTGCACTTTATACACTTCAAGTCTGGCCCCTTCCCTTTACAGATTAATTTATTGGCAATTCCTACATAATTTAGAGGATGCACTCCATAGAATCCAAGGTCCCCTTCCACCTCTAATACCTTCTGATAAAACCAAGGCCCAAAGATCCAAACTGATTGACCCATTCATACATCATACATCTAGCTAGTGAAGGAACAGGGGCTTGAACCCAATTCAAATTCCATACCATTATACCAGGTTAATTCTCTCTTAGGATACTATTGACTAATGCATGTTACTCGTCCTAGAATCATAGGATCTAAATTTGGAAAGGACCTTAGATATCATCTAGTCTTTATAGATGAGGAAACCAGTTCAGAGCAGTAACTTGCCCCAGGTCAAAAAACTAGTCAGTGGCAGATGGAATCTGAACCAGGACAGAGCACATCTCCAGTGTCTCCTTTAAAGATCAATTAAACTTATGAAGTTACAGGCTCCTTGGGAGGGGAGAAGAGATTTAAAGGCAACAGATACTTTGGGTTTTCCTGGGATTGTATTCAGCAGGCAGCAGCCTGCAGAGAGAGCTAATTCTATGTGCACGATTAGTCTGTTCTGTTCTGAGTCCTGAAAGACAAGAGAGTAGAAAGAGATGGTGCCTGAGTCCTTCGAGTTCTCCTCACCCTCTCCTCACCCTTTTACTTCCTCATCCACCACCAGATGTGCCTAGTTCCAAGAGGCTTCCTCATACAGATGGCCAAGGCTAACAAGGATAAGAGGTTAACCAAATCACAGAATATGATAAAACTTCAAAGGGACCATAAAGCCTCAAATTTAGAAGATGGAATCTACTTCCTTCTTTTTACATTAAGTCCAACCCTTATAGGACAACCTTCTACAGCATCCCTAAGTAGTCATCTAGTTTCTATTTGAAGACATTCAGTGATGGGAAACTCACTACCTCTCAAAGCCATTCATTTAAGTGTGAGACAACTGTTAGGAGAGCCAAAATCTAACTCTCTACTACATCTTCCCATTGTTCCTAATCTAGGGGTCATTCAGAAAGAATAGAAAGAGTCTAATTACTCTTCTACATAAAAGTCCTTCAAAGACTTGAAGAAGTGGCCCCATTCTTCTCCCCTGCTCCCCAGTCTTTTCTTCTCTGGGCTAAGCATCTCCAATTTCTCCAACTGAGTCTCTTGTGTGACATGGTATCCATTCCTCCCACCATCTTGCCTGCCCACTATCTAGACCACCCCTGACCATCCAGGGTCCAATTTGTAGATGTGGCACTCAGAACTGAACAGAGGGGGCGGCTAGGTGGCGCAGTGGATAGAGCACCGGCCCTCAATTCTGGAGGACCTGAGTTCAAATCCGGCCTCAGACACTTACTAGCTGTGTGACCCTGGGCAAGTCACTTAACCCCAATTGCCTCACCGCCCCCCCCCCCAAAAGAACTGAACAGAATATTCAAGGTGTGTTTTGTTTAGGACATAAAGTATCAGAACTATCACATGCCCCATTCTATACAAAGTCCTGTGGAAAAGTATGGGGAAAAATCTCTTTCCTCATAGGATATAGAGTTGAAAGGAATCTTAGAGATCATCTTTTCTACCTCCTTAAGTAAAACAATTTTTTTAATTTAATTTTTTGTTTTTATATCACTTTCCTTTCCAAATGTATCTCCCAGCTACCCTGTACAGCAAACTATCCCTTGTAGGAAATAATAAAAATGAAAATGGGAGGGATCAATTTAGCAAAGCTGACCAATATGTCAACAAAGTCTGCCAAAATATGCAATGTTCCACACCCTTAGTCCCCCATGCTTCTAATGAAGTGAGGAAAATGCATTTTTTTCTCATCTCTTTTCTGGGGCCCACCTTGATCATTATAATCACACAGAATTCAGTTTTGCTATTGTTCTTTCCATTTACATTGCTGTAGCCATTGTGCACATATTGCTTTCCTGGTTCGGTTTAATTTACCCTGAATCAGTTCATACACATTTTCCTATGCTTCTCTGGATTATTCACATTCATCTTTTCTGATGGCACAGTAATATTCCATTATGTTCATGTACCACAATTCATTTTAGCAGTCTCTCTTTTTTTTTTTTTTGCGGGGCAATGGGAATTAAGTGACTTGCCCAGGGTCACACAGCTACTAAGTGTCAAGTGTCTGAGGTCGGATTTGAACTCAGGTCCTCCTGAATCCAGGGCCAGTGCTTTATCCACTTCACCACCTAGCTGCCCCAGCATTTTAGCAGCCTCTTAATCAATGACCATCTACTTTGTTTCCAGTTCTTTGCTACTACAAAAAGTGCAGCTATAGGAAATTTCTCTGATAAATATCATTTCTAATATATACAATATGTATATATAATATATGTATGTATGTATATAACTGAGTCAAATTTACATGAAAAGTGCCATTCCCCAATTGATAGATGACCAAAGGATGTAAAATAAGGAATTTTTAGAGGGAGAAATCCAAGCTATCTTGAGCTATATGAAAAAAATGCCCTAAATCACTCTAATTAGTTATTTAAATTTGATCATTCTAAATGATTTAAATTTAAATTAGAGAAATGCTAATTAAAACAAATCTGAGGTACCGCCTTACACCTATCAGATTGGCCAAGATGACAAAAGTGGAAAATGACAAATGCTGGAGGGAATGTGGGGAAACAGGTGCATTAATGCACTGTTGGTAGAGCTGTGAACGAATCCAATTATACTAGAAAGCAATTTGGAACTATGCCCCCAAAACTATTAAACTGTGCAGATCCTTTGACCTTGTAATACTATAAGAAATCAAAGAAATACCCCAAAGAAATCATAGAAAGAGGGAAATGATTCATATGTACAAAAACATTTATAGCAGCTCATTTTGTGGTTGCTACCACAAATTGGAAACTGAGAAGATGCCCATTAATTGGGGGGGTGGTTGAACAAGTAAGTTATGGTATATAAACATGATGGAATATTATTATGCTATAAGATTTGATGATGGTGATGGTATCAGGGAGGAAAAAACCTAAAAAGACTTGTATGAACTGGTACAAAGTATAGTCTTATAGAACCAGGAGAACAATTTATACAATTAGAGCATAATTAACTTTGAAGAATTTAGTAACTCTGTTCAATACAATAACCAGCCATAATTCCAAAGGACATTTAATGAAATATCCCATCTACCCCCAGATAGGGAGTTAACATACTCAGCTTGCAGACTGGAACATATGTTCTTCTCTCTCTTTTTCTTTCCTTATTTTTGGGGAAGGATGTGGCTAATGTGGGAATTTATTTTGCATGATTATACATATTTGAAATGAGTTTTGTTTTTCTTGCCTTCTAAAAGGGTGGGGAATGAGGAATAGGGAGGGAGATAATTCAGAACTGAAAATAAATTTTTTTTTTAAAGTACAGCATGAATACTTTGGTGTCTTATCTCTATGGTAAACATGCCTAAAACTGGGATTTGAGTCAAAGAATATGAACATTTTAGTTATTTTCTTAACATAATTCACTTTCTTTTTCTTTTTTTTTTTTTGCAGGGCAATGAGGGTTAAATGACTTGCCCAGGGTCACACAATGTGTTAGTGTCAAGTGTCTGAGGTCAAATTTGAACTCAGGTCCTCCTGAATCTGCTTTATCCACTGTGCCACCTAGCTGCCCCCAACATAATTCACTTTCAAGAATGGTTGGACCAATTTACAACTTCCTCAACAATTTATTAATGTACCTATCCTTCTTCGGTCCCTTTAAATTTTACTGTTCCAATTTGAGAGCCAAATATTCATTTTAACAAATGAGGAAACTAGGACCGAAGTGACTTTCCCATGGTCACACAACTAAGTAGCAGAGCCAGGATTCAAATACAGGTGTTCTGTCTCTAAATTCAGAGCTCCTTTCCATACATAAGAATCCTACAGAACCAAGATTTGTGTGGGAAGGGAGTGAGAATGAGCTTTTGAGACAAAGCTAGGAATGACTGGAGCTTGGCTTCTCCCCCAGAAGTACCAAATGCAGGGCTTTGGTATATTATTGGCTGTCTCCCAATGAACTTGTTTTATTCCCTGCATAAGCTATGCTGACAGGTGATAAATTGCAAAAGTAATGTTACAGCAGGATTTAACTGTCTGCTGAGTCACACTTTACTGCTCCAGCATTGTGCAAAACAGCCCCAGCTTTCATTACTAATCAAAGCTGCCATTAATTACCCAGAAATAAAGGACGTTTTGAAAATGTTCCCCAAATGATACCGGCCGATTGTCTCAGGGCTGGTTTTTGAATGCAGCTCTTGAAGCTGGGCCTGTCAGACAGGGTCAGCTGTACAAACTCAGATCTCAGCTGCAGTAATGTTCATGCAGAAAGTCCTCCCAACAACACATCTGGCCCATAGAATCATATAGCTGCAAGGGATCTTAGAATACAGAACAGAGGATGCACAAACTAAAAGGAACATCAGAAATTATCTAGATGAATTCCTTTACTTTGAAAGGAAGAAACAGAATCAAGATAGGAAGTGAATCAGCTCAACAAATATTAAGTACCTACTATGTGCAACACACTGTGCTGAAAAAACAGCTTTTGGAAATAGTGTGTTTACAATATCATTGGAACCTCCCAGTGGAGATACCCAGTTCACAGTTGTTAAAGTGAGACTGGATTTCAGAAAAGATGAATGGAGCCAGAACTAGAACCCAGGTTTCCTGGGTACAGGTCAAGTGTTCTTACTATTACAAAATACCACCTCCCTGGGTCCTCCTCCCTCAAAAAGACAGCCACCTAGGGGCAGCTAGGTGGCCCAGTAGATAAAGCACCTGCCCTGGATTCAGGAGGACCTGAGTTCAAGTCTTCGGGCACTTGATACTTACTAGCTGTGTGACCCTGGGCAAGTCACTTAGCCCTCATTGCCCTGCTAAGAAAAAAAATAATAATAAAAATTAAAAATTAAAAAAAATTTTTTAAATAAAAGACAGCCAACTCACTCCCTTAATAACTTTTTGTCTTGGGCCAATAAGTTTCTATTTTGACAGATCTCAAACTGCCATTCCTCCCCATCCCTCTTTCCCAAGGGAGTCACTAACCTTGGAGGTAGGAAAAGACAACATCTGCACAGATGGCCCTCAGCCAAGGAGTCTGGAAGAGGAAAACCACACCTTAGAGGGAGCCTCAGCTAGGCTAATTTCTCAGTAGGGGTCTGGGACAGGGAAGGAGGAGAAGGGTGAGGGGATAGGGGTGGGCAGTGGGTGAAAGCCATAAGTGTAAGAAGTATACTGCTACTCTCATGACTCATAGGAGATCTTGGTCCGTGGAATTTAGAATTGAGAGTACCTTTAGAGATCATCTTGTCCAGTACTGTGGCAAGGACATAAAACTTGGAATCTGGAAGCATGATTTTAAGTCACTTGACTTCTGGTACTTCAATTTACTCATCCATAAAATAAGGAAGCTGACTTAGTTCTCAAAGGTCCCTTCCAGCTCTAATTCCTATGAAGAGAAAACTGAGGCTCAGCAAAGGGGAGCAGCTTGCTGAAGGTTACACAGGTATTAAATAACAGAGATGGGATTCCAACCAACACCTCTGACTCCAAATTCTTTTTCAAGTAGGCACCTTTCCCAAGACCCTAGGATAAAAACCACAGTCACCCTCATATGGAAGTCAACTACCAAATCTTGTTGATTTTTCCTTTAAAATGTCTTTTGCATGTAGGACCATAGTATTTAGATCTAGAAGCAACTCTAGAAATCATCTAGAGCACCCCTTTCACTTTAGAGAGATGGAAACCCAGGATTAATAATGTTGAGTAGCTTGCATAAGGTCACACAGAGCCAGGATCCACAAACCCAGATATTCCAACTCCAAATCCAGTGGTTCTTTTCACTTCACCAGGCTGCCTTCTCTGTTCTACCACCTCTGTTCCTGCTCCCCACCATTCTAATCCTGGCTCTAATTACCTTACGTTTGGACTTTTGAAATAATCTCTAGTCTCTCTCCTGCTACACATATCGTCAGATGAAAATTCTGAAAGTATAACTCTGATCATATCACTCTACGGCACAAAGGTCTCCGATGGCTCCCAAATGTCTGCTGAATAAAATTGGGGGGGGGGGCAGGGCAATAGGGGTTAAGTGACTTGCCCAGGGTCACACAGCTGGTAAGTGTCAAGTGTCTGAGGCTAGATTTGAACTCAGGTCCTCCTGAATCAAGGGCCAGTGCTTTATCCATTGTGCCACCTAGCCGCCCCCTGAATAAAATTTGAAGTCCTTAGCCTGGCCTTTTTAAAGGCACTCCATGAGCTCACCAGGTAGGTATTTAATCTTACCCTCCATTATAAAACCTCTGGCCCACACAGGACAGTCACCTCTCCCACAAATTTACCAGGCTCATTCCTTTGCCAATGCTTTGACTTGAGATACATTCTATACCCTTCCTTCTTGTTCTTATCCAACACATCCTAGATGAGTAGCTAAAAATAACACTGGACTGTGTATCAGGAGACCTTATGAGTTACATAACCTTTCCCATGTCTCACTACCATCTTAAGCCTCAGTTTCCACATCTTAAACTTTCCACATTCTTAAACTACTTCACAAGGTAATTTTGAGGAAAGCATTTTGTAGATACAAAAGTGCAATACTCCAAAGAATTAATCATCTTCAAGGCCCAACTCCAAACACTGCCCTCTCCAAGGAAACCTTACCTGACTGCCCCAGCCCACATGGGAATATCCTTCCCCTGAACTACTAGCACTTAGGGTCTGTACTTCCCCATTGCATATTTAACATATATAGCCTTAAACTGTTATCTATCTGCTCCATTTGAGAAGGCTTCATCTTCCCAACTCATCTATTAGCTCCTTGAAAGCAGAAACCCAGGATCTTCCCTTTTTTCTCTATATTTCCTACAATACTAAGCATCAATGGGATAGAGACAGAGCAGGTGTTCACTCCAGGGGTAGAGTAACAGCCTACAGTGTAACTGAAGAAACAAACAACTCTTGCAGTAGTGTATGGTTATGGTATTAAACCTAAGATCCAATGAGTCCATTGTTGAATGAGTTCAAACCCCAAACCTAGCAAAAACACTTTAGGGAGGGGCAGCTAGGTGGCGCAGTGGATAGAGCACTGGCCCTGGAGTCAGGAGGACCTGAGTTCAAATCCGGCCTCAGACACTTAACACTTACTAGCTGTGTGACCCTGGGCAAGTCACTTAACCCCAATAGCCTCACTAAAAACAAAAAAACAAAAAAAAAATAACACTTTAGGGATGGATGGCTACAGTGTAGTAAAACAAGAACTGGACTGATATCAAAAGACACAGGTTTGATTGAATCTTGACTGATACTAAGTTGAGGGGAAACCTAGGCAAATCATTTTTCCTCTTTTAGTCTCAGTTTCCACATCTGTAAAAGAGGGGGGGGTAGATTAAATGGTTTTTTCCAACTCTCGTATTTCATTTTCCAAGGCCCCTACCAGCTCTCATATTCTATGACTCTATTCTAGGATAATGATTCAGATGAGAGAACAATTGAGTGCATATCCATGTGGTACTACTGCCTAAGAGTACAATGGAAATTCAGAGAAGGGAGATGTGAAGTTCAGCAGCCCATCCAACCCCCAAGAAGATAGAATAAGAGAAAATGAGATTCACAGGCATCAAGAGAGCCTCGTTAATAATGCAGGCAAGAACTTCCCAGCAAAATAGGTTGGTATTCCCTGGACTCTTGAAACAGAAAGAAGCTTAGACCAGACATATCTTTAGGTCTTAAAATGTCTGGATAAATAAGGAGATGTACCCATGGACCTCTGGAAGGGCCAGCTGTGAGAATCTGGATCATTCTAGCATTGATCCTACTTGTTGCCTTAATGACCATTGGTAAATCACAACCTCTATGGACTTCAGTTTCTTATTCATTGAAATGAGAATAAGAACATTTGTGCCATCTACTTCACAGGATTATTGTTAATCTCCAATAAGATAATGTAAACAAAATGCTTTATCAAGCCTAAAGCATTGAATCCACAAGAACTAGTAATAAACAATAAAACATACCAAAACCCCCTCAGTCCTGGACTAATGTTTTTGGAATGGCTGCTCCCAGCCCCTCAAAGGTTCTTTATAGAGTCCATTCCTGTAGTTCTGCTGCACTCCAGCTCACCTTGTCAGGCTAAGGGGAAAGGCAGGTGGTCAGTCACCTTTCCAGCACATATGCCTTGGGGCAGCCCATTCTCAGATTGAAGTACAGTCTTTTCATGGGTCTAAAAGCTGAGCAGGATGAGACTTGTGGGGCATCACACAGTCACCTGACAGGATGCCTCCAATTAGATCTCCCATTACATTTCCAAAGGATCATTTTCTCATTCAAGCCTGGGGGTGTGGGAGTGTCAGTGATGACGGAAGGAGGTGGAGGAAGTTAATGGGAGGGAGAAACATTGTCTCACAACTGAGACTGAAGGAGTTCCAGCCCTGCCCTCTTAGCAATCTCAAGTAAGATTCCATCACTCTAGAGTGGAAAGAAAAATAGATTTGTAGTAAGGAGAACTGTTTTCAAATCCCACCTCTGTCAATTACTACTTTTCAGCCTTAGGCAAGTCATAACTTCTTTGGGCCCCAGTTACTCTTCAGTGAGATGAGGGGATTAAACTAGATTGTCTTTGTAGTTCCTTCCACATCCAAATCTGATCCTATCTATATATGACTTCCCGGAGTTGTTTTTATTCACTGAAAGAAAAAAGTGTTATAACTTAAAGTATAAAGGAGAGGCATCATGGAATAACGGAAAAGGGCAACAGGAGATATGTATTCTATTTCCTAGCTTACCTATGAACTCACTGTAAAAGAAAATCACTTCCCCTTTCCTTGTCTCAGTTTCCTTATTTGTAAAATGGAGGCAATAAATATTTTCACTACCTGCTTCAGGATACTATTTGTAAAACATACTAAGACATATAGCAGTAAATCAATGAAAACGCACTTGCGCTTGCACGAGTTCTCTCTCTTCCCCACCCCCCCTCCCATTTAGGGAAAGTTGCTAGCTGGATGGATATAGTGGAAGAAATACTAGCCTTGGAGTGTAGAGAATTGGATCATATGGTGACCTTGGCAGTTACTTGCTATTAGACTATATGCAAATAAGTCACTTCAGACTCTCTTGGATTGAATTTCTTCATTTGCAAAAAATGGGGACAATGACAACTATCCTACTTAACACATAGGTTGTTGCAAAGATCAAATCAGATAGCAGATTTGAAAATACTTTGAAAATGTAATTAAGCCCACTCACTCTCTTCCACCCACTTGTGTATATATATGGATCTAAATCTGGAAGTGACCTTAAAGAGTATTTAGTTCAACCTCCTCATTTTATAGATGAGGAAACTGAAGTGATTTGCTAAGGATGAGAACTCCGATCCTCTCTCCCACTTCACCATTTCTGCCTCCCAGGAATATTAAAAAGGACTAATCTAACATAACATGAGACTTTATGTATTCTGCTCCCTAGTGTTGTTCTCACTAACTCTCCAACCTTTTAGAGTTTGGACACTAGCTATATAGACTTAACATGACCTCCTAGAGAGGCAGCATGGAATCATGGAAAGAGATCTTGCCCGAGTGAGGGAAATCTAGGTTTGAGTCCTGCTTCTGACAATGGACATATGATCCTAGAACAAGTGATCCAACTTCTCAGTGTCCCAGGAAGCTAAGACTTTTAAATTTCACTGAGATTCTACCTCACAACTGTCAGTTTGACAAAATTTCAAAAGAGGAAAATGAAAGATGTTGGAGGGACAATGGGAAAACAGTCACATTAATATACTGTTGGTGGAGGTGTAAATTGATATAACTATTCTAGAAAACTACTTGGAGCTTTACCCCAAAAGTTACTAAACCACGCATACCCCTTTGACCTAGATAGATGTGAAAAAAAGGTGGGATCCTCTCAGTGGATTGGATTGGATTGGATTGGAGCTGTCTGGGGGAACAATTACAGGTGATTTAATGTCTGGGAAGTGGACTTAGGTTCAGCTGGGAAGTTGATTAGAATAGAAGCAAGTAGTTTGAAGTGTTGTCCCTGTGTTGCCTCCCCCATTGGCTATACTGTGTTCTGATTAGCTAGTTTTGGGCACTCAGATTGTAATTAGGAAAGAAAGGGAGGGGCCAGTCATGTTAAGAGATAAAAAGGCCAGTGAGTCTCCATTTTGTTGCGCATTGGCCTGTTCTCACAAAATAAATAAGTTTTTTGACATACCTCCAATGCTGAGTCCCAGAAGTTTTTGAGTGCTGTTTGTCATAATAGAGAAACCACTACTAGGCATATTCCTCAAAGAGACCAAAGAAATTGAAAAAGAACCCATATGTACAGAGATATTTGTATAACAGTTCTTTCTGTTGCAGCAAAACTGGAAAATAGAGGGTTCCCACCTATTGGGAAACTGCTAAACAAATTATAGTTTATGAATGTAATAAATTACTATGCCAGAAGAATTGATTAAAAGGACCATTTCTAAGCAAACCAAAAAGCTTTATCTGAACTGATGCAGAGTGAAGTGAGCAGAACCAGAACAATTCACACAATGTCGATTGCAAAGAAAAACTTTGAAAGACTTGAGAATTCTTATCAGTGTGATGACCAACCATGATACCAGAACTAAAGATAAAGGGCCTACCTCCTCTTAGAGAGGATGTACTCAAAATACAGAATAAGATACAATTTTAGACATGGACAGGGAATTTGCTTTAACTATACATATTTATTCTGTCTTTATTTTATTTTTATTTTTTGTTCAGTGGAGGAGTAGAGAAGTGAGAAAAGAAAAAGGCTTATAAGTTGGAAAAATGCAATTAAATTTTTTTTTTAAATTAAAAGGCTAGGGGGCAGCTAGATGGCTCAGTGGTTAAAGCACCACCCTGGATTCAGGAGTACCTGAGTTCAAATGTGGCCTCAGACACTTGACACTTAGTAGTTGTGTGACCCTGGGCAAGTCACTTAACCCCCATTGCCTGCAAAAACAAACAAACAAAAAGGCTATAAGTTGCGGAAAAGGTGCTCACCTACAGGGGAAAAAAATCATTGATAAGACTGATAACAGTCCAAGGTCCCAAAATGGCTTTCTGATCCTTCCTTACCTTAGCTGATATCACTAAGTTCCAACTTCTTAATCTATAAAACACATGGTACCCATCAGATCCTTCTGACTATTTTTTTTTTGGCTGCTTCAGGGCTATATCTATTGATAACTAGACACTAAGGTTTAGGGGCAGGATGGGCCGGTGGATATAGCAATGGACTTAAAGAGTT
Source organism: Dromiciops gliroides (assembly GCF_019393635.1). Classification (NCBI taxonomy): domain Eukaryota; kingdom Metazoa; phylum Chordata; class Mammalia; order Microbiotheria; family Microbiotheriidae; genus Dromiciops; species Dromiciops gliroides. The sequence goes on along the minus strand of NC_057862.1, from coordinate 384,537,411 downwards.
AGGAAGAACTGCAGGGGAATCCCAATTTTGATGCTTATTATCTAGGTGACTATGGCCAACTCACAAACTTCCTGAGGTTCAATGTTCTCATTGATAATATAGGAGAAATAATAGCTATAGTACATACCTCACAGGGTTGTTCTGAGGTTAAAAGAAGATAATATATTAATTGTTGTACTAAATGACCTCTAAGGCCTTCCAGCAATAGAACTATGATCCTTTGCTTTGTTTTGAAGAAAATAAGCACTTTGAAAACTTTAAAACACTCTACAAATCACTACCACCATCAATATATCTGCCAGTTGTATACACAGAATGCCAGTAGGCAAGCCCACCCCAAGCTAAGAATTTGAATTTGGAATATCTTTGGTCCTCTGGTATCATGATTGGACGTTGCATTGAACAGAGTACTTTTCTTTTTTTTTTCTTTTCAGAGTACTTTTCTTTGTAATTGACATTGCATAAATTGTTCTGGTTCTGATCATTTCACTGTGCATCAGTTCAGATGGGACTTTTTAGTTTGCTTAGAAACAAACAGTCCTTTTCATCCTTTTCATGGCACAGTAATATTCCATATATTCATACACCATTTGGAATGTAATTTGGGTCCCACCTCTACCAGCTATGATTTCATCTCTTTAGACCTTAGCTATTTCTTTTTTAAATGGAGGTGCAGGGGCAGCTAGGTGGCGCAGTGGATAGAGCACGGGCCCTGGAGTCAGGAGTACCTGAGTTCAAATCTGGCCTCAGACACTTAACACTTACTAGCTGTGTGACCCTGGGCAAGTCACTTAACCCCAATTGCCTCACTAAAAAAAAAAATTAAAAAATTAAAAATTAAAATGGAGGTACAAAGATTTTTAAGATCCTTTCCAGCTCTAAAATTCAGTAACTGATTTCTGAATTTAAACCTGCCATCTTCTTCCCAAGAGCAAAGTCCCCATTGCCACAACCAGCATGCTAATGGGTACTGAGCTAACGTGAGCTAGTATCATTTCAAATGTTAAAAACAAAACGAAACAAAAATGGTGCTGGAGGTAGGAGTGCTGTCGAAAAACTGCACCTGTAGCAATTGGATACCTAATGATATCCAGTGTCCCCCAAATCATTTAATCTTATAGAAGGTGATGAGGTAGAGGAATCTTTGTTCTGATCTCTAGCAATTTATTGGGCATTTGTACCCTTTCAAAATCCAGTGTTTTTAGGGCAGCTAGGTGGCGCAGTGGATAAAGTACCAGCCCTGGATTCAGGAGGACCTGAGTTCAAATCCGGCCTCAGATACTTGACACTAGCTGTGTGACCCTGAGCAAGTCAATTAACCCCCATTGCCCCACAAAAAGAAAAAAAATAAGACTTTGCAAAATCCAGTGTTTTTATGGGAAGGTATCCAGTGGGGGAGGGGATATCATACCCAGAAGACAACCACAAGACTGTATTTGTTTTAGGAAAGAAACCACCTACAAGGGAGAAAATAAAGGCAGCTGATAGAGTTGCAACAAGAATAAAAGAAAACAGGGGGTAGCTAGGTGGCGCAGTGGATAGAGCACAGGCCCTGGAGTCAGGAGGACCTGAGTTCAAATCCGGCCTCAGACACTTAACACTTACTAGCTGTGTGACCCTGGGCAAGTCACTTAACCCCAACTGCCTCACTAAAAAAAAAAAAAAGAATAAAAGAAAACAAAGGCCCTTAAAAGCTAAGATCCACAAATCCCCAAGAAGTCCATATATAGACTTCAGGGGGTTCTTGAACTTGGACAATTTAAAAAATGCATCTTTATTTTTACTAACTTCTAACTGAAATCTATAATTTCCTCAATTACTTAAAAACATTTTTAGGTTTTTTTTTTTAGGCAATTGGGGTTAAGTGACTTGCCCAGGGTCACACAGCTAGTAAGTGTCAAGTATCTGAGGCTGGACTTGAACTCAGATCCTCCTGACTCCAGGGCTGGTGTGCTCTATCCACTTTACCACATAGCTGCCCCTACTTAAAAACATTTTGAGAAAAGATCCATAGATTTCATAAATCTTTCGTGCCAAAGGGGTCCATTATATACACACACACAATGTTAAGAACCTCTGGTTTAAGGAGTAAACCGAAGCCAAAGGTTTTTAAAAGTAAATGATTGGCTGATGATGAGTGAGATGAGCAGAACCAGAAGAACATTGTACACAGTATCATCAACATTGAGTGTTGATCTACTGTGATGGACTATATTCTCACCAATGCAATGGTACAGAAGAGTTCCAGAGAACTCATGACAGAAAAGGATCTCCAAATCCAGGGGGGGAAAAAAAAGAACTGTGGAGTATAGATGCTGAATGAACCATACTATTTCTTTTGTTTTTGGTGTTGATGCTTTTCTATTTTGAGGTTTTTCATCATTGCTCAGATTTTTCTCTTATAACATGCAAAAATGTTTAATGTTATTATGTGTGTGTGTGTGTGTGTGTATATATATATATATATATATATACATACATATAAATAACCTATATCAGATTACCTGCTGTCTAGGGGAGGGGGGAGGGAGGGAGAAAAATCTGAAATTGGAAAGCTTGTACAAACAAAAGTTGAGAACTATCGTTACATGTAACGGGAAAAAAATTTTAAAACTTTATTGAATAAAAAATTTTTTTCTTTTAAAAGTAAATGATTGGACTAGATTCTCAAACCAATGGCATAGCAATAAAAAGAGCAATGGATTTGAAGGCAGGGGACTTGGGGTTAAAATTTCAGTTCTGTTACTCTGCTATGTGTGACCTAAAGGAAATCACCTTCCCTCTCTCCGCCTCAGTTTTCCCAACTGTAAAATAGGGGTAGAGAAAATAGACTACATGATCTTGAAAGTCCCTTTCAGAAATCCAATCAATCATCCCTTTGCTTAGAATTTTGTTGGGCCAGCTTTGGGTAAGGCTGAGATTACAGCAAGATCTTTCAATTCAACTAATCTTTAAGTGCCTACTTAAAGTGAAAGTAGTATCTATTCTCAAGGAGTTTATATTCTGTTGGAAGGATAAAATGTGTATACAGACAAGCAAATTTAAAGTAATATAAGGAGGTGGCAAATACTAACAATGGGGGGGGGGGCGTGTTAGGCAAATTTCTGAAGAAAATGACACCGGAAGCTTAGCCTTGGAGGAGAATAAGGAATCGGTTTCATTCCAGGAGAGTTGGCATTTTAAGAGGACCCTAGAAAAGGACACAGAGCAGTTAAGTGACTTTCTCTGGATCACATAGCTCTTATCTAAGGCAGAATGTGAACCTAGGTCCTCCTGACTCCAAGATCGCTGCCTTGTCCACTATACCATGTTTCCAATGGAAAAAATATTTTGGATGCTGGAGGTTCTTCCTGTGAGAGGTGATTTCTGCAAAACATGATTTAAACTTGGCTTAGAGCCTTACCTAAAACTTTGGCTCATCACCAAATCTGCATACTTTTGCAGTGTCTCTTCAAGTTCTGGGTCTTGGGACAGCCTGCCCTCAAGGGAAATGTTCTGAGCACAAGGAAGGATGTGAGTGCAGAACAAGAAGTTGTCATAGTAAAGCAATTCAGACATATTCTGGGTTGAACAAAGTCAATGTCTTACAACCTGCACCTACTTAACAAGCAGTATTTTTATGCCCTTTTCACATTTTTCAAGTTTCTCACTCAACTAAGCCTGTCTAACCCTCAGGGAGGGAGCTGAGATTTGGCCTCAGAGTCAGGAAGACTTGAGTTTACCTTCAGGCCCTGCCTCTAGCACATAACTGTAGAACTCCAGGCAAATAAATCACTTAACCTCTCTCAGTCCTCTCCTCCCCATCATATGCTCTAAGATTATAAATTGCAGTAGAGAGGGAGTTCATGACCAATGGAACAACAGGTCCTGACAAATCAACAAAATTGTTCAGTTAATATGAATTTGCACTGAAATTTCTACCATAGAAAAAAGAAAATCAGAGCTGTGAAGAATCTCAGAACACTGACTTTTAGAAGAAGAAGGGATTTGACAGGTCTAGACCCTAGCTTCTTAAACTCTGGGTCTCGACCACATATGGGGTCATGTAACTGAATATAGGGATAGCAAGACATTAAGCAACAGTAAAAGGGTATGTATACCTATTTTATATACTTATATACCTGGGGTCATGTAAAAATTTCTTGGGCAAAAAGGGGTCTCAAGTGGAAAATTTTAAGAAGCCCTGGAGTAAACAATCCCCCTCACTTTAAACCTTTCAAAGTGTTTTCTCCTCACCACCTTGCAAGATCACAGATTATAAAAGGTTACACCTATTTAGACATATTTAGAATTCTATTCCCACCACCTAAAAAGCCACTAAAATGTCCAAAATATTAAGTTGACTGGGGGGGGGTAGTTAGGGGGCACAGTAGATACAGCACTGGACCTGTAGTCAGATGACCTGAGCTCAATCTAGCCTCAGACTCTAGCTCTATGACCCTGGGCAAATCACTTAACCGCTTACTGTCTGTCTCAGTTTCCTCATCTGTAAAAATGGAGATAATAATAGCACCTACTTTCAGGGGTTTTGTGCAAATAAAAAGAAATGCTATTTGTAATGTGCTTTGCAAACTTTAAAGTGTTTTATAAATGCTAGCTGCTATTGTTGTTATTATTATTAGCTTTCTATAAATACACAATGCTCACATATTCATCTTCCTTTCTCCTCTTTCTCCTATTCACCCTTCTGGACACCGGTTGTGTGTGGTTTTATTTCCCTCTGATTCCTCTCTATGTAAATATGCTTCAACATTCCTACTGTCCAGAGGCAGGGATTGGATTAGATGGTTTGGTTTTTTTGTGTGTTTTTGGGGGGCTTTGTTTTGGGTTTTTTTGTGGGGCAATGGGGGTTAAGTGACTTGCCCAGGGTCACACAGCTAGTAAGCGTCAAGTGTCTGAGGTCAGATTTGAACTCAGGTACTCCTGAATCCAGGGCCAGTGTTTTATCCACTGCGCCACCTAGCTGCCCCATGCACATCTTTTTGGGGGAGCTAAGCCTCCATCTTGGGGCAGCTAAGGGGCACTTCTGGAGCAGTCAAGGCAGAGCTAGCTTGGTGAGGCTGACAGGAAGGAGAGTCAAAGGAATGATATCTAGCACCTCTCTACCAGGACCCTGGGACCTTATAAATATATTTACAGATTTATAGACTCCAAATCCTAAAATGTGAGAACAGGAAGGGATCTTTGAAACCACCTAGTGACTCTGTCACATTTAACAGAGGCAGTCTAGAGAGAAGTGATTTGTTGACCATATCAAGTTAGAAGATCCAGAGCTAGGGGCAGCTAGGTGGCACAGTGGATAAAGCACAGGCCCTGGATTCAGGAGTATCTGAGTTCAAATCCAGACTCAGACACTTAACAGTTACTAGTTGTGTGACAGTTACTAGTTGTGTGACCCTGGGCAAGTCACTTAACCCCCATAGCTCCACAAAAAAAAAAAAAAAAGAAGAAGAAGATCCAGAGCTAGAGCCCAATCCAATGTGCTTTCCAGGGTTCCATACCATCTTTACCAATTCCCAACCTTTTGAAACATACATGTACAGTATGAAGGGAGAGAAAACAATCAAAACCCCAAAAGGTGATACAGAGCGTGGAATTTGGTACCAGAGGACTTGGATTCAGAGTCTGAAGACCTGGATTCAAATCTTGGGTCTGCTACTTATTACATGTGTGATCATAGGCAACTCACAAGCCCTCTGGACCTTAGTTCCCCATTAGTAAAATGAGTGAGTGAGGGGTTGGACTGGATGGTCTCTAAAGCCCTTTCCTGTAAATCAATGATAGTACAATAGCATATGAATGAAAACCATTACCAGCACTAAATGAACTGGTTGCAAAAGGCCACCTCCAACCCAGCAGCCTCTCCAGAGACAACAGTAGCTCTGAATTATTAAAATCAATTACACTGAGAAAGAACTTAGGCAGACAAGGACTATAATAAAGACTCAAGATAATTCCCACCACTAGGTAATAGCTCCTTAGAGGATTTTGGAAGATGACAGGAATCCTCTGAAAAAAAAAATGCCATTTCCTAGATTCATGGAGTGGGAAGAAAAGGAAACATTACTGATAGAAAAATAGAAGTATTCATTTTTTTCATCTTCCTTCTCATCCCTTCCCTAGACCTTTCATATTATTCCTAAAGGGAAAAAAAAAGTCGGGGCTGTCTCTCTTACATCTTTTGACTAAGGCTAGTGGCAACAAGACCCAACCTCTTGATAGTTCCTAGGAGGGGAACTCACTCCTGACAACAGAGCCTTAACTCCAAAAAAGGATAGGTGTAAAATGAAAAGAGCTCCAATTATTTACAGTCAGTAAACACCTAATTAGCAAACACCCTGTTTAGAATCCAGACCTTTGGCAAACCTCATTGGCAAGCATACCTCTCCCTGCCTTATGTGCCTTTTCTATCCTGTGTTAAGGGCTAAAATTCCAGCTAAACTGTCTAAAATATCTTATGAGTGGTCGCCAATAAATTATAAGCTTTAGCAAGAGTTAGGAATAAGAATTTGGTAAAGAGAGAGAGAAAGGCCTAGATTCTTATCTATTAAAGGGAGAGCACATTTCTAGCTCCGCTCTCCACCAGAGTCCAGAGGAAAGAGCGTGAGACCGAGCGCCAGTCTCTTCCTTCCTCCTCCCACTAGCCCGCGTCACTTCCTGACGCCAAAGAAAAGACTCCTGGTCTTGCCCTCAAAAACCTTCACTTCATGGGCAGAACTCTTCTACAGTAAGTCTCCAGCAGGTGGCGTCATTCCAATCGTCACACCTGCCTATCTAATTTAATAAGCATAGTCTCTGTATTTTTTTTTTGTCAATTGAGTGATGATAAAGATAAATCCTAACATGGAGTATTACTTGGGAAAGCTGCTCCTATTCCCTAATATCTTCATTGAGGATGCCCTAGATGTATATTTGTATTATATTTCTAAGAATGTTCTACAGATGGTAAAGTAGACATAGAGGTTGGCAATTTGGGGGTTTCTCTTTGTTGCCTCTTTTCAGTCTCAATAAGGTCTGAAATATTTTTTATTCTCATGACTTTTGTATCTTGTTATCCCCTTCAGATACCATGTGAATGAATCCCTTAAAATCCTTATTTGGTGGGGCAGCTAGGTGGCGTAGTGGATAGAGCACTGGCCCTGGAGTCAGGAGGACCTGAGTTCAAATCCGGCCTCAGACACTTAACACTTACTAGCTGTGTGACCCTGGGCAAGTCACTTAACCCCAATTGCCTTACCGAAAAACAAACAAACAAACAAATCCTTATTTGGAAAAAATATGAGATGACCAGTACAAATCCATGTTCTCATGTCAGAGGAAAGCAAGTAAAGTCCACAGTGCCTAACCTATGGGAAGGAAGGCATGGATAAGAGTAGAAGGGTAACCTTAGAGATGGATACATCACCTTCTGAGCAGAATCTCAACTCATAAAATGTTAAAGAGGAACTTAGAGATCATTGACTTCCATTCCTTCGGTTTTCTGGTGGGAAAATTAACACTTAGAGAGGTTAAAGTGACTCATCCACTATCTGTGGCAGAACTGGGAGGAGAATCTGAATCTCCTGACTCGGATTCTAGTGCTCTTTTCATTATACCAGAGGTTGGTTCAGTCACTTTTTAGTTGTGTCTGACTCTTCATGACCCTATTTGGGGTTATCCTGGCAAAGATACTGGAGTGGTTTGTCATTTCCTTCTCCCGCTCATTGTACAGATGAAGAAACTGAGGCAAACAGGGTAAAGTGACTTGGCCAGGGTCACATAGGTAGGAAGTGTCCAAGGCCAGATTTGAACTAAGGAAGATGAATCTTCCTGACTCCAGGCCTGGCACTGTATCCACTGTGCCACCCAGATGCCCATTATTTCCTTATTATTTCCCCCAAAGCCCAGCAAAATAGCCAGGTATGAACCTCACTAGATAAGAAAACAAGGAAGAAAGAAAACAAGCATTTATGAAGCACTTACCATGGGCCAGATACTGTGCTAAGCACTTCATAAATCTCATCTCATTTGATCCTCACATTAACCCTAGAAGGTAGACAGTATTATTAGCCTGATTTGACAGTTGAAGAAACTGAGACAGGCAGAGGTAAAGTGACTTGCCCAGGGTTACACAGCTAGTAAATGTCTGAGATTGGATTTGAATTCAGGTCTTCCTGACCAGCACTACCAAGTTGCCTCCGATAAGAAACCTCAAGTTATAAATTCTATGAAGTCAAGGAACCATGTCTTATTTATATCTGTATTGCCCATTGCCTACCTCCATGGTCTATGCATAATAACTACTTAATAAATGTACATTCAGATGACTTGAGAAAAGTGAACTGACTTGGAACAAGATCATTTCCCTGCAATTTGACATTTATTAAGTATCTACTATGTAGAGGTAGAAGGGACTACAAGATGTTTATCAGTAAATAAACTCAAGGTGGTTTCTCAAGGAGGAAGAGGACAACAACAATTAGGGAGATAAGCAAAGGCTTCCCAAAGAAAGTGACACCTCAAAGAGCCTGGAAGGAAGGTATGGATTCTGAGAATTCTGTCTAAAAGTTTGGTTGTAAAAGGGAAAAGGCAGGAGCCCAGCTTAAGAGGAGAATGGCATTGTCAATGAAAAATTTGTTGGTGTTGTTTGTTGATGTTAAAGATGGAGAGGCTAGACATTTTTATAGGGAACAGGAAAGTAGTCAATGGATAAGGAGAGTTTGAAGATCAAAGGAAGGGGGAATGATCAAAGGGTCAAGCTCCCAGAGCAGAAGAGAGGGGAGAGGATCAAAAGCCTAAATAGGAGGATTGGTCTCAGCAAGGAGAAGGACTACCTTTCCATTAGAAACAGGAGTTAAAAAAAATTGAGGTGACTTATGTGGAAATATGTTTTGCATGACTACACATGTATAACCTGTGTCAAATTGTTTGCCTTCTCAATTAAGTGGGGAGGGGAAGGAGGGAGAGAAATTAGAACTCAAGTCTTGAAAAAAGGATTTTAAAAGTGTTTTTACATATAATTGTTAAAAAAAATAAATAATAAAAAAAGAAAGAATGTAGCAGGAAACAGAAGAGATCATTAGGGTAGTTGACTCTATAGTAAAATACAATCTTCTTTAATATTTAAAGCCAAAGAACGATCTGATTCCAATCTACCTTTTGAGCCTCACTATATATCTTCCTTCATACTCTCCATAGTCTAGACAAGGTGGCCACCTTGCTATTCTTCACACATCACTATGTAACGATTGGAATGACGCCACCTGCTGGAGACTTACTGTAGAAGAGTTCCGCCCATGAAGCGAAGGTCTTTGAGGGCAAGACCAGGAGTCTTTTCTTTGGCGTCAGGAAGTGACGCGGGCTAGTGGGAGGAGGAAGGAAGAGACTGGCACTCGGCCTCACTCTCTTTCCTCTGGACTCTGGTGGAGAAGGGAGCTAGAAATGTGCTCTCCCTTTAATAGATAGGAATCTAGGCCTTTCTCTCTCTCTTTACCAAATTCTTATTCTCCTTAATAAATGCTTAAAAGTCTAACTCTTGCTAAAGCTTATAATTTATTGGCGACCACTCATTAGATATTTTAGACAGACCAGCTAGAATTTTAGCCCTTAACAACTATCTCCCATTTCAGTGGCATGGTACAAACAGTTCCCCAGGACTGAAAGCCACTCCCTCCTTACTTCCACCCCTTAGAACCTCTAGTTTCCTTCAAAGCTAAGCTCAAATGCCATCTTTTACAAGAAGACTTTCCTGATTTCCCAGCTTTTAGTGCCTTTCCCCTTCCCCACCAATTATCTAGTATTTATTATATTCTAGTATTTATATATATTCTCCCCTGATAGAAATATAAACTCCCAGAGTACAGAAGACTACTTCATTTTTCTTTATTCCTCAGAATATAGTGCATCATAAACACAATCAGTGCTTAATACCTGATTGACTAATAAACATTTAGTAGTCAAATGAAGAGAGAAAGAACCATGCTTCTTAACTCTGTCCTCTCCTCTCCTGTTCCACTGCCATCTTCTAGGTGTAGACCCTCATTAATACCTGCCTAGATGACTACAATAGCTTAGCAGGGTGTCCTGCCTCTCTCCCCTGTCCAATTATCCTTCATATGCTGCCAGACTAATGTTCAATATGCAAACATCTTGTCATGTCCTTCTTCTGTTCAAAAATCCTCAGATCTTCTAACTCCAAGTCTAAGGCTATTTCAACTCAGTAGACACTTACTGGGCTCTATGAGAGTTATTCCTACAAAGGGATGGTATATTTCCAAAGAACTCAGTTCCAATGGATTTAACAAAAGCGGCAAGGAAGAGCTACCAGTTCCTTGCCATCTGAAAACTTATTCCTGACTGTTGGTTTGTGATTTATATTTCATCAGCCAACCCTCCCCAAATATGTACATAGATAATTAGTTCTAAATATTTAAAGAGAGCTCTTCCAACCATTCCTCTATACACAGGCAACACACCACTGAAACAGCAAGATGGCACAGAAGGAACATACAGCCAAACACATCGACAACTTCAACAAGATTTATGTCCTGGAACACGTGGGCACTGCATGATTTATGGTATTCCACAGAAGCCCCAGGAGAGAAGGAAAATTCTCATCCTCTCCCACTAAAAATGTATAATAATTATCCTCATTGTTTCATATTTAAATAATAGTCACCAGAACACACACAGTAAGCCACCAAGCTGCCTCCTGTCCTCTCACAGAGAAATACTTCAAATTGTACACCCAAGGGCGCTAGGTGACACAGTAGATAAAGCACCAGCCCTGGATTCAGAAGGACCTGACTTCAAATCCAACCTCAGACGCTTGACACTTACTAGCTGTGTGACACTGGGCAAGTCACTTAACCCTCACTGCCCCACCAAAAAACTGTACACACAAACTAAAGCAGTTAACTAAGTGATGCAAAGAGAAACTCTGCAGGGAGAAAAGTAATACTGTTTTTCTTTTTAAAAGATGTTTATTTCAGAAAAAAAAGACATGAAGGAAGAAAGGAAAAAAATATGTTTATTGGTATCTTTTGTTTTTATATAACTTTATTTCCAAAGATATTCCTCCTCCCTCCCCTGTCCAAAGAGCCACCCCTTACAACAAAGAATTAAAAAGAGGAAGAGAAAAGGCAGTTTGCCCAAACCAACCAATCAACCAAATCTGACAGCATATGCAATGTTCCACATTCATAGTCCCCAACTTCTGCAAAGAAGAGAGGAAGATACACGGAGAAAATACTTTTAAAATCCTGAGAAGTTTGGAAGTAATTTGTCAAAAACAAACAATAGCTAATACTTCAAAGAGGAGATAGAAATGGACATGGGGAAATTGTCTCATCGCTGAAAACATCATGGTGTAAAGAGTTCAGGACCTTGGTGCTTCTTTCTTCTTCCTGATGTGCAGAAGTTCACTCCTCTGCTTTTCTCTGGAATCTTCAAAAGGCAGCTAGTTGTTGCAGTAGATAAAGCACTAGATTTAGAGTCAGTACAACCTGACTTCAAATGGAACATCAGACATTTGCCAGCAGTGTAATCATGGGCAAGTGATTTGATGTCTGCCTGCCTCAGTTTCTTCTTCTGTAAAATGGAGAGGATGATAATAATAGCACCTCTCGGGTTATCATGAGGATCAAATGAGATCATATTTGTAAAATGCTTTGCAAACCTTCAAGCTCCAGGTAAATGCCAGCTATCATCATCATCATTATTAATATTATGATTACTTATGGGAGGCTCCACTGGGCCTATGGCAAGTGTTGATTGAATCACAGACTCAGATTTGAAAGAGAAATTGGATGTCATCAGGTTCAGCCAGTATATCAACAAGAATGTGCAAGATCAATAAGGGATGTTTACTGTCAACGATCATGAAAAAAGGAGGAAGAAAGAAGAGACCGTTGGTGAGGATGAGGAACAAGACTTGGAAGGATGAGGACGTTAGAAATGAAACCGATGGGGAATGGGTGGGGATGGAGTCTCTGTCACTTTGCTGGGAAGGAAGAACTGGGGCAGAGCTGCTGGACCAGAGTGGGTGGATACCCCAACCAGGTCAAGGAACTGATCTGGGAAGTTTCCTACCCACTCCTCCAAACTACTGCCCTAGATTCTACCATGTCAGGTGGAGATTGCAACCTAATTTGCCCTGAGTCACTCCCAACAACATTACAGTCCTCCATTACTATCAAGTGACCTTAATTAACACCGAGGCTCCTACCACAACACCTATTCCACCCTTCACTATTAATTGTCCTGGGAGGGAGGAGGAGGAAAGGAAGGCTTCGACTCCAGCCTCTGACATATACTATGTTACATCAGTTTTCCCATCTGTAAAATGGGGACATTATGGCTTTCAAGTATTTACCTTATCAGGCTGTTGTGAGGATCAAATGAGATAGCATATGTAAAACACTTTGCAAATCCTGAACTGTTTCAGCATTGACTATTGTTATTGTAGAGTCATAGGGACCTTAAAAAATAGAATTTTGGGGGTAGCTAGGTGGTGCAGTGGATAGAGCACCAGCCCTGGAGTCAAGAGGGCATGAGTTCAAATCCGGCCTCAGACACTCGACAGCTATGTGACCCTGGGCAAGTCACTTAACCCCAATTGCCTCACCAAAAAACAAACAAACAAAAAATAGAATTTTTGAAATGGCAAGGACCTTACAACATAGAATGTTAGCACTCAAAGGGTCCTTAGTAACCCAATCCAATTGCTTTCACAGGTTGCAAAAGATAGGCAAGAATGATACAGTAGAGACAGCAGTGTACTTGGGAGTCAGGAAACCCCAAGCAGTGTACTTAATGTCAGACATCTGTTTAAATCCCACCTCAGATACATGTTACCTCCATAACCCTGAGTGAGACACTTATGGTCTCTGGGCCTCAGTTTCTTCATTTGTAAAATGAGATGGCCACACTTGAGGACCTCTAAAGTCCTTTCCCTTTCAGCTCTAAATCTAAGATTTTATGATTATGACAACTAGCTGTGTAACCAGTGTGGGCAAGTCCAGGCAGCATGACAACACTGGAAAAAGCAATGCACTTGGAAGTCCAAGGACCTAAGGACCTGAGAATCTCTGCCCCTTATTACCTCAAGTGACCTTTGGCAAGTCACTTCCCTTCTCTAGGACTCAGTTTCCTCATTCATAAGATAAAATGTTCAGACTAGATGGCTTCAAAGGTCCCTTCCAGTTGTGGATCTATGCCCACCTAGATCTCTTAGCCTCAGTCTCCTCATTTGTAAAATGGGAATAACAATCTTCATACTACCTGCCTGGAAAAAATCCCATTAGAAATGTATAAGGGGCAGCTAGGTGGCGCAGTGGATAAAGCACTGGCCTTGGATTCAGGAGGACCTGAATTCAAATCCAACCTCAGACATTTGACACTAGCTGTGTAACCCTGGGCAAGTCACTTAACCCTCATTGTCCCGCAAAAAATAAAATTAAATAAAATTTTTTTAAAAATGTATAAAACCATCTGACTGTTTACTGTCTCAGGGCCCCAGGAGGGGAGAGAGGGAGGAAGGGATAGAATTTGGAAATCAAAACATTAAATAAGGGGCGGCTAGGTGGCGCAGTGGATAGAGCACCAGCCCTGGAGTCAGGAGTACCTGAGTTCAAATCTGGCCTCAGACACTTAACACTTACTAGCTGTGTGACCTTGGGCAAGTCACTTAACCCCAATTGCCTCACTTAAAAAAAAAACCATTAAATAATTTTTTTTTTAAAGAAATATACAAAACTACAATGTGTCACGGAAAGGTAAACTTGTAGCAGAAAAACCTGGAAAGGCTTACATGAGCTGATGCAAAGTGAAATGTAACAGCAATATTGTAAGATGCTCTGCTGCAAATGACTTAGCTTCAGCAATGCAATGATCCAAAACAACTCTGAAGGACTTATGAAAAATGCAATCCATCTACAGAGAAAGAACTGATGGTACCTGAATACAGATGGAAGTATATTTTGTTGTTGTTGTTAGCTCCTTTTTCTAAAGTTTTTTGGTCTGCTATATTTTGCACGACTAGGCATGTTTAACTTATATTGAATTGCTTGAGTTCTTAAAGGGGGGGATAGGGAGGAAGGATGAGAATTTGGAACACAAAGTTTTTAAAATCAATGTTACAATTTGTTTTTACATGTAAGATGAGGGAAAATTCTAAATAAATAAATAAATAAATTTTTAAAAATAGGAGCAGCTAGGTGGTGCAGTGGATAGAGCACTGGCCCTGGATTCAGGAGGACCTGAGTTCAAATCCAACCTCAGACATGTAACACTTACTAGCTGTGTGACCCTGGGCAAGTCACTTAACCCCAATTGCCTCACCCAAAAAAAATTAAAATAATAATAATAATAAAAATTTTCTTTCAAGCTTTTTTTTTTTTTAAAGTAAGATTGACATTGGTCCTGAGACCACGGGTCACTGTCCAGTATAGGACCTCAGAAGTTTTTATTCCCTGTACTCTCACCTAGAGTGTTTCTTCACAGCCTCAATTTAAAGCCCCTTTGTTAGCCTAATTAGAGTGGCTGGAGCCACTAGACAACACTGAATTGATACATGCAAGTATAAAAACTCAATTCCACAAATCTCACACTCATTCCCCACTCGGAGCATAGAACAGATGTGACTAGTCCCCAAGCAGAGGTTCAAACACAGCCTCAGCAGACAAGGGTGGCTCACCTAAGCACAGGAAGCCTGCCAGTCCTATACTTGGCTCTTCAGCTCATACTCCCCAGGCTCTACTCAAATGAGCTGCTCTGCACTTTCCACTGAGTTCACAGTTCCAACATCAGTGCCCCATGGTACCACCTTCCAACAAGCTTGAATAGCCTTCCATTGACCAAATAGGGAGCCAAACATCAGCAACTGCTATGCAAGGACAAGTCCATACCTTGAATAGTCTCTCAGGAGGTCCAGAAAGAAAAGGGTGGACCCATATTTAATAGTATAAAGCAAATCAGTGACTTCTGTTTTCCAGGTATGGGCTTTGGTGGGAAAACGGCATCAAAGGCAGCAATGCTGGGTTTCATCTGGAGGGAATTTTAGAGATTATCTAGTCCAATCTTCTCCTTTTATCCAAGAGCAAACTGAGGCCCAGAGAGGGGAAGTGACTTCCTCAAATTCATAATTGTAGTAAATAGCAAACAAAATTGAAAGAAGTTCACTCACCCTACATCCAAGCTCTTTCCACTAGACCAAAATGTCAGCTATTGTTCCTTATCTCAGGGCTGTCTAAGCTCTCTTTATGTGTATATTCTGTTTCCCCTACCTAATACAATATAAGCTCCTTAAGGTAAGAAACTGTTCAATTTTGGACTTTTCATCCCCAGTGCCCAGCACAAAGTAGGTACTTCATCAATGATTCTTGATTGACTGAAAGAAAGCATGTGGCAGAGAGATGTCACAGAACCCAAGCTCAAATCTTCCTAGAGCATATGGTTCAGAGCACTATGGGTATGGACTCTTTTTTTAACAAAGTTATCTCCCCTACTTCAAAGAGCACTGGAATTGGGGTCAGAAAACTTGGGAGTCCATATGGATTGATATCAATCTTTCTATTAAATACCTGTGTAACCTTGAGATTCCTTAAATTTTATATTACTTTCAAATTCATATTTTATCCCTTCTACTCTCCCTATAATTCAGAAAGCATGTAAAACAAAATCCCTGTCACAAAGATGTATGGTCAAGTAAAACAAATTTCTGTACTGTCCCAATCCAAAAAAGAAAGAAAAAGTGTCAATCTGTACTCTGTAGCTATCATCTCTCTATCAGGAGGTGGGCAGTATGTTTTATCTTGAGTACTATGGAATTATGAGTGGTCATTGTGTTGAGCAGATTTCCTAAGTCTGCAGCTTCTTTTCTCTGAGGTTCACTTTTCCCCTCTTTATAACAAAGGGATTTGCCTAGGTGATCACTAAGGTCCCTCCCAGATCTACGATTCTATACGTTCTGTTCAATTATAATACCTATAAAGCCCACTAAATTCATATCTGAGCATTAAGAACATCTCCTGACATGAATGAAATTGTCCTTGCTCTCAACGTACTTACTATTGGAGAGGGGAGGGCAGGGGACATAGCAATATAACCATAGATAATTAAATATTTTTTAAAATAATAAAGTAATCTGGAGAGTAGTTGAAGTGAAAACAGAAGAACAGACAGGCAGAGACCACCACCACCATCATCACCTCTGCCAAACCAGGGGCTTAGCCTCCATGTCTGCCCCGACGTGTCAGGTTTTTTTCCACCTCTATATGCTTATATATGTGTGTGTTGTCTCCACCACGCCCCCACCCCCAGAAAAATGTAAATTCCTTGAGAACAGGAACTGTCTCTTTTTTTTTTTTTTTATCATGAGTCTTCCATCTGTCTGGGCTCTGGTACGGCATGTCCCTAGCCCAAAGTGTCACCCATCCTCTCCTATCTGTGTCCAACCCCCGTGTGTCTGCTCCCAGAACCTGCATGTTCTTCTCAGTTCAGGTCAGGCCCCCATGTGACTAGCCTTTGCCCCTTCATGTTCCTCTGCCTGATCTTGCTTCTCTGTCCCTGGCCTCCATGTGCCACTGAACCGTGTGTAGGTCCCCTTCCTATTTCCCCTATTTCTGAAGGCAAATTATTATTACCCACTCACCTAAAGTGAGAACTGTCTGTAGTCTGTATTTTATCCTATATGCAACAGGAAGTGACTGAAGCTTTTTGATTCAAGGAGTCAGAAGTGGTTAGAACCACCTGTTAGAAATATCGGATTGGCAGCTCCAAGGAGCATACACAAGAGAAAGGAGAGACTGGAGGTAGGGAGAAACATCAGGAGGCAAGAGTACAGGTAAGAAGTGATAAGGGCCTGAACTAGGATACAAGACAAGGAATACACGAGGTGTTGTAGAGGTAAAATCAACAAAATGTAGCAACTGATCGATATAGACCGAGATATAGGAGAAAGCGATGAAGAGTAAAAACATGGAGTTATTTCAAACCAAAGGAGCTTGAAACAAATGCTTCTAGAGCTTTGCCCTATCTGTATCATCTCACTTCAGTGGGGAGTCAGGGACCTCATCTCTTTGACTGACCCTGTTATCAAGGCCCTTTATTAGCCAGAGAGCTGTGCTCCTTCTGGCCTCAGTCTTCCCAGATCATTTCCCCCTTTAAATCTGGGACCTATGCAGGGATCAAAGCTGGGGAAAGGTTGCTGTTGCTGCTGCTCCCAGGAGGCTGGTCACTAGATTTCTGATCAAGAGAACATCTCTAAGCCTGGCCCTCTGAATTTGGTTCCAGTCATTCAGCCTTCCAGCAACCACCACCATTAAAGAACCTAGCTGGTGATAAATAACTTAGCCCAACAATACAAGAGGAAAACGCCTGAACTGGGAGTTAGGAGATGTGGGCTCCAGTCCTAGACCTGCCCCTAATGGGGATGTATTCTTAAGCAAGTCACTTTCTTTCTCCTGTCCTCAGTTTCCTCAACAATGAAGCAGTTAGACTAAATAACTGATATGGTCCCTTTCCAGCTTTAAAATCCCATGTTCCATGTTCTATAGCTCTAGTGTGTTTCATCTATGGTAAATCAATAAAGATGGTGTTGGGAAAGGCCCAGGATCTCAGATAGGATTTTATTTACAGTTACAATGACCTGGGATTTCTTTAAGGTAGAAATTCTCTTTGTGTACATGCGTATGCCTGTCTGTCTCTGACTGTGTCTGGCTCCGTTTCTCTCAAACACACACACACACACACATATCTCAGGTACATCAAACTCAATTCAACAGAGCTTTATTTAATTCAATGAATGCCTAATGTATATCCAACCCTGTGCTACATCATAATGATGACAACGATGATGATGATAAAGATAGAGAGAGAGAAAACATGATACCTATGCAGAGGATAAGGGTTTTCAATTCTGCTGCTGGACAGTCAAAGTTCTCTTCTTCACCAAGCCAAAGACAACCACATCTTTCAGCTCGGCCACCTTCCCCTAACATTTTCCCAGCAGGGAAAACAACAAAAGCTCCAAAGAATTTCAAAGAAAAGATGGCTCCCTCCTGAGAGAACCATTGTTCCCGTAGGTCTTTTCCTTCCTCCCCAACTCCACACCCTTCCACATAATAGGCAGAGTTATATAATGGAAAAAGCACTAGATTTAGTGTCCAAGCACCTAGGTTTGATTCCAAGCTCTGCTTTATCTGTGATCTCGGGTGAATCACTTCACATCTCTGAGCCTCAGTTTTCTTCTCTGTAAAATGAAGGTTGGACTAAATTACTCTGAAGGTCATTTCATGCTAAAAATTCTATAATCTTGAGGCTATTTCAATTAGTGTAGGTGTCAAAAGATGAGGGCCTAACCTAAGGTGACTTGTTAATTAACCTTTTTTTTTTTTGTCATGGACCCCTTTAGTAATCTGGTAAAGGCAATGCACGCCTTCTCAGAATAACATCTTTAAACACATAAAATAAAATATCTAGGATTACAAAATAAACTAATTATGCTAAAGTACAATAAAAAAAAAATTTGTTGAAACAAGTTCCTAGACCCTGTGAGAAATCCAAACCCTGTATTCAAGTGAAGAGGAGAGAAAAGTTATTGTAGAGGTAAGCTATATGGAATAGGACTTGATAATTGACACGATATGGGAATCAAGGAAGAAGGAAGAGGGAAGAGTCAACGTTAATGAAGGTGATGAGTGCAAGTGATTGGGAGGATTGTAGTGCCTAGAACAGAAATCGAAAAGTTGGTAAAGGCTTAAATCCTTCTATCCCCCTTGGCTTTGAGCAAGCTTTACTTTTGAATATACCTGTATGAATTATCATGGGTCCTATTTGACAATAGTTGTCCCCAAAGACTACACAATCACACTCACAGATTCTCTGAATCTTTGTAAAATGGTGATAACACTGTAGCCACCTACTTTACAGAGTTGTTGGGGGAAAAGAACTTTGTAATCTTCAGTAGAATCATTCATTCTTGCCAGGCAGTTGGGTCTAGTTGAAAGACTCTTGAATTTGGGGTCAGACAAAGTAGTTTCAAGTTCAAGCTACTATCTGTAGGACCTTAGGCAAGTCACTTTCCCTCTCTAGACCCGTTTTCTACTCTATAAAATGTGGAGGTGAACTAGGTAATTACCTAGTTTAATTTTAGTCCCTTCTAGGACCATTGTTGTTTTTCCTTTGTTCTCAGAGAGGATCGTGACATTGAGGTAAGGTCATGACTTGCACTGAATTTCATTTAATTGAGGGAGGGCTGTGCAAGGTCACCAACCCCACTCTCTCCTCCAGAGCCATCTGGGTCCAGTGGCAAGATATATATCAGGACAACTGGAGATGGCCCTGGAAGTTTAAGCAATTGGGGTTAAGTGACTTGTGTAGGCTAGTAAGTGTCTGAAGTGAGATTTGAACTCAGGTCCTCTTGACTCCAAGGTCAATGAGCCACCTAGGCGATATCTTTGGTGCCAGAGTGGATAGTATTGAACTTGAAGTTACCAAAACCTGAGTTCAGATTCTTCCTCAGATACTTCCTTAGTTTTCTGAGCCTGGGCAGGTCACTTAACATGTCAGCCTCAATTTCCTCATCTGTAAAATAGAGGTAATAATTGCATCTACCTTATAGGGATGTTGTGAGGATCAGATGAGATAATATATGTAAAGGATTTTGAAAACATCAAAGCACTAAATATAAAATATTATTATCATTACTATTCTAATGCTATGACAGGAACCAAACTTCCTGCTCCAAATCAGAAGATCCTAGATCTAAACCTGGAAGGTTCTTCAGAGGCTATCTCAACCAACCCCTTCATCCTACTGTACTATAAGTTCATTAAAAAAAAAAACCCACCCAGGAAAGCCAAGAGGCCCCAAAGCAAGGGCATTTAACCTAGATCGCTCTATAGAACAAGAGATTAGAGGTTTCCCAGCTACCAAGCCGACCTCCATCTGGCAAAAGAGACAAGTGCATGCATCTGAAAGTTTGAGCTCACAGCAATTGAAGTGGAAGACAAAGCTTGCAAGAATTGGCATCTTCCCCATTAATTCCTATCAGAAATAAATGCATGACACAATAAATGTAGGCAGTCTGCCTGTAGCTTCCTCAGACAGTGATGCAGAAGAAAAAAACAATCAACAGATTATACATTGAATAGGTGCCAGGTACTGAGATAGGCATTGGGACTTCAAAGACCAAAAAAAAGGAAAAAATGACATGAGATTTGGAGTCAGAAGACCTGGATTCAAATCCCAGCTCTATCATTTATTTACTCATTATGTCACTTCTGGCAAGCCTCAGTTTCTTCATCTGTAAAATATAAGGGTTGGAATAAATTATATTGAGGATCCCTTCCAGCTCCAAATTATATGATTCTCTATGTGAAACGAGTATGTTCTCCTTAGATAACCAGTAAGGCATGTCTTCCCCATCTGTTCCTTTCTCTCTCTCTCTCTCTCTCTCTCTCTCTCTCTGTGTATGTGTGTGTGTTCCCATATCCAAAATTCTACTTCAGGTTCTCGATATCTCTATTTAAAAATACGGCAATAGTCTCTTACTTTCTCCACCTGTCACCAATCTCTATACAATCTCCAATCTTCCAGGGGCAACAGGGAGCCATGTAAGGTTTTAGAGTAGGGAACAAGCAGGAGAGAAAAGTATCATAATGACTAATCCAGCAGGAGGTGTAGGGTGGAATGGAGGGAAAAAAGACCACCAGCAGAGAGACTGTTAACAATAGTTCAGACAAGACAGGATGAGGACGTAGATTAGGAAGGAGATGGTAGCCATGTAAAAGAAATTATAAATCTAAGAAATAATGCCAAAGGTGAAAAATCAACAATTAATGGCTAATCAAATAAAATAATAAGTTTACCTTTTTATAGCACTTTAAAGTTTATACAGTTCCCCCCACATACACCAGAATAGTACTGTGACATAGGCAGTGCAAACATAATTATTTCCATTTTAAAGTTGAAGAAACTGAACTAAAGTGACAGACTCCACACATAATTTGTGTGACACTGGACAAAAATTTGAATCCAAGTCCTTTAGTTTCCAATCTAGTACTCTTTTCCATTTCACCACCCTCCTTTCCTGAATTAAAGATGACTCCAAGCCCATGCAAGGGAGCTCAGGAGGAAGGACAAGCTGTTGATAGGAAGCGGGAAGTTGGAAAGAGGATCTGGGTTAGTGTAGGGATGGGGGTAGAGGGTGATAAGTATCCAAGCTCTCACACCAGTTAGAAGTCATGGGAGGCTTTGGGGGTCTAGCGAAAAGGACACCTAGCCAGGACTCTGAACCAGATTCTAATTCTTGCTAACTTTGGACAAATTACATTCTCTTTTGTGGCCTCAGTGTCTCTAGCTGTCAAAAGAACAGGTTGGCTAGCTGACCTCTAAGGGCCCTCTCAACTCTAACATTCTATAAAAGTCACTGATGACAATAAAATTATCATATAATAATAATTATTATTATTACTACTATATTACATCATTATAATAGATCCCATTTGAGACTTTATTAAAAAGCACATTTTTCTTGACAACCTTAGGGGAAGTTATACCTATGGCACTCCCTCTATTTTATACACAATGTCATGGGGTTGAGAAAAGTGATGGAGCTGGAACTCAAAACCAGGTCTTCTGATTTCAAGTCCCCTTGGTGTCACTGGTCTTGTTGTGCTACCAATGTCTGCTATTCTCTTCCTTCTCTGAAGCCTTTTCTGCCTAATCTTCCCCTTTACAACTTGGATGATTCCATTGTTTCTGCTTCCTCTTTCCTCCCCTCAGTATTGAGCTATGCACATACACCATACGATGCCACTGTTTTCTGCATTCTGTCTGTTTTGAGTAGGAGTGTATTTCTCTTCCATTAGATGTATAAATTACTTGAAGGCAGAGAATGGACTGTCTGACTACTCTCTTCATGTTCCTCCCCTACTCCACCTGAAGTTTAAGTCAACTCAATCTAGCTATTACCCAGCAATATCCTTCAATCCTCCATCAAGCCAAAGACAACCACCTCTCTCAGCCTGATAACAATCCTCTTATTTCCCCCAGTAAGGAAAAAAAAAACTACAAAAGCACCCTAGAACTTCAAAGAAGAGATGTTTCCCTCTTGAGTGGTGAACTATTCATTATTCACATGAACTTTTCCCTTCCCTTCCACATTAGACAGTGGGGTGTGGTGAAGAAGACTAGGTCTGGAGGTAGAAGACCTGAGCTTGAATCGAACTTCTGTTAATTACTATCCTATATGAATTCAGGCAAGTCAGTTACTCAGCCCCACTGGGCTTCAATTTTCTCATCTGTAAAAATGCAGTATTTAGATTAGCTAGCCTCTTTGGGGGAGGGAGGGTGGGCGGGCAGCTAGGTGGTATAATGGGTAGAGCACTGGTCCTGGAGTCAGGAAGATTCATCTTCCTGAGTTCAAATTTGGCATCAGACACTAGCTGTGTGACCCTGGGCAAGTCATTTAACCCTCTCTGCTTCAGTTTCCTCATCTATAAAATGAGCTGGAGAAGGAAATGGCAAACTACTCCAGTGTCTTTGCCAAGAAAACCCAATTGGGGTCAAGAAGAGTTAGACATGACTGAAATAACTCAACAAAGCTTCCCAGGACCCTCTTAGCTCAAGATTGATAGCCTATACTAAAGTACTAAAGGAGATATAAAGGTGACTTAAGTGGCGGTTCCTTCTCTCATGGATCTTATATGCTAATGGAGGAAGTGGTCCTAGTAACAGCTAGCAATATAGCACACAGCCAAGTAACTTTAATACAAAAGAATATATCATAATGGAGGGTGGAGCCAAGATGGCAGAGGAAAGACATTAAATGTACAGAGCTCCTGATACAATTACCCCAAAAAAGAATATATCATAAGTATATAAAAGAGCTACAAATAAGGCAGCTAGGTGGTACAGTGGATAAAGCACCAGCCCTGGATTCAGGAGGACCTGAGTTCAAATCCAGCCTCAGACACTTGACAGCTGTGTGACCCTGGGCAAGTCACTTAACCCTCATTGCCCCACAAAAAAAAAAAGAAAAAAGAAAAGAACTATAAACTATTCTAGGCAATTCAAACAGGCAAAGATAATATCTGAGTGGAGAGAAAAGACCAAGGAATAATAATAATAACATTCATATTCATCATGATGATGATGGTAGTGGTAGTGGTGATAGCATTTATGTAACACTTTAAGGTTTGCAAAGCACTTTACATATGTTATCTCATATGTTGATCTTCACAACAACCCTGTAAGGTCGGTTGCTATCATTATCCCCATTTTACAGATGAGGAAACTGAGACAAAGAAAGCTTAAGTAACTTGCCTAGGATAACATAACTATTGAATGTCTGAGATGATTAGAACTCATGTCTTGTGACTCTAATGTTCCAATGTACTTCGCCAAAGACTTTTTGAAAGAGGCAGCATCTGAGCTAGGTATTGAAGGATAGCTAAAATGTCAACAAGCAGATATTGAGGGGAGGGTATTCCAGTAAAGAGAATGATATGAAGTAAGAGAATGTAGGATATCCTTGGGAAACAAAGGGCAATCCCATTTTACTCTAGCCACTAGTGTATAGAATACAAGAAGAGGTATAGTAGGAGATAAGCCTGAAAACAGAAGGTAGGACTGAATTGTGGGGGGTCCTAGAATGCCAGACTGAGGAATGGGATCTTTATCATGTACACAAAAGGGAACCAGAAAAGAGTTTTGCTCAGGGGAATGACAAGCAGATATTTGACTTAGGAAGATTAATCTTACAATAGAGAATCAATGGCTTGGGATAGGGAAGACAATAGAGATAGGAAAATCAATGAGAAGTTGAAAGGTTTAGGAATGTTTCTAGCCTGTGCCACCCTGGTACAGTTGTTTAACTTCTCTGTGCCTTAGTTGTCTGATCTGTAAAGTAGGAATGAATAGTTATGATGGTACCAACCTGCCTTACAAGGTTGTTATAAATAATAATAATCATCATTTTACTTAATTATTAAGGTTAACACAATTTTATTATTGTTTCTGTTGTTATTATTACTAGCATACACATTTCCCTGGACTTTTAGGTTTACAAAATGCTTTTCTTACAACAACCTGGTGAGTTAGGTAGTCCAAGTATCATTGTCTTCATTTCACATATGAGAAAACAGGCTAGAGAGGTGGTGATACTTACCCATGGTCTCTAGTTCACCTAGCTTGTAAGTATCAGAGAATGAATTTCAATTCAAATCTCTTAACACAAATCCTAGCACTCTTCTGACTGCACCAATCTGGTTTGTGAAGAACACAATAATTTAAGATCAACATATAGCTGATATTTCATTAACTATTGTAAATATAGGGACAGCCAGGTGTCGCAGTGAACAGAGCACTGGGCCTAGAGTCAGGAAGATCGGAGTTCAAATCTGACCCCACACAGTTACCAGTGGTGTGACCCTGGGCAAGTCATTTAAAAGAAAATCCTAGAAGAGAGTCACAGTCAGGTGTGACTGAAAAAACAACTAAACAACAACATTGTAAATATTCAAAACAACCTAGAAATCCTAAACAAAAATGCTTATTTTTTTAATTTTTTTTTTTTAGGCAATTGGGGTTAAGTGACTTGCCCAGGGTCACACAGCTAGTAAGTGTCAAGTGTCTGAGACCGTATTTGAACCCAGGTCCTCCTGACTCCAGGGCCAGTGCTCTATCCACTGCACCACCTAGCTGCCCCAGAAATGCTTATGATTTTGCACTGCCAAGAATGGATGGAGTAAGGGAATGTACACTTTGTTAGGCACTACAGGTTTCTAAAAATCCACATCTGTCACTGGAACTGACTCGACAAACACACCACATAACTCAACATTTTTTTTAAAGTTTTTGTTTGTTTCTTGGTGGGGGTGGAGTGGGGGTCCTTTAAGCAAGGCATGAAAAGACTGAGAGAAGCATGTGATGTGACTCTCAGCCAGCCCCCAACACTGAATCCAAGACTCTCCCGCTGCCAGCAAACCCAGCCCTGGCAAGATCTACTGCTGTGGCCAACCACACGGCTCAGAAGAGATGAGTTGTCTGATGTGATTGCTGGGGATCAGGAAGGAACTTCTTAGGCCAGATTCATGGCTCGCCCAGCCAGAGATGATTTCAGAACCTAAGCAGGCTCTGTGAAACCCAACACTTGGTTCCTCTGGGAGGGGGTTGTGGGAGTGAAGTTACAGCCCATCAGGTACAAGCAAAACCAAGTCAGGCCCCTAAGGCTCAGGACAAAGCTGCCCCAGCCTTCCCTTGGGCCCTGTTTGGCAAACCAATAGAATATTGACCTGTATAGTTCCAGTCCCCTGTTGTGATAAAAAGCTAAAAGCACTCCAAATAGAAGGTAACCAACCCAGTGTGAGGAATCTCAGGTACAAATAACAACAGCTCACATTTATAGAAAGTATTTTAAGATTTTAGAAACACTTTTCTTGAAACAGCCCCGTGAGACAGATAATATATATAATTTTAAAATTTAGTTAAAGTAGTACTGTTAGCCACAACTTACCGAGGAAACTAAGACTCAAAGTAGTCAAGTGACTTGTCAAGGGTCACACAGACAGTAAGTATCAAAGCCAGGATACTCCAGACCAGGCCTCCTGACTCCTGTCCCAACAACCAAAAGGCTCTCCCCCTGGTCCTCAAACCCAGATTTCTTTCAGGAGACATGGCTAATTTCCCAAAGGATCAACCCTAAATTCTTATTCCCAAGTTTTTCTTCTTAACTTAGATTCCCTGCCCTTCCTGTCATTTATTCTTACTACCACCACCCACACAGAGACACAAACCCTCCAACATCCTCAGGCCAACACACACCTGAGGGCTCACTCCATATATCTGGTCAGTTGCTAAATCTTGTCATTTCTGCCCACACAACTCTCATATACTTTCTCTTCTCTTCACTCACACAGTAACCATCTTAGTTTCTGTCCTTATAATCCCATTTACAGCACTGATAGCCTTCTAATTAGTCTCCTGGCCTCAGGTCTCCCCCTTCCAATCTAACCCTCACGCTGGTTGCAAAGTGATTTTCCAAAAGGGAACCTTGACCATGTCACTCTCCTACTCAATAAACTACAGTGGTTCTCAATTACCTATAGTATTAAGTATAAAGGGGGTGGGGGTAGGTAGCTAGGTGGCACAATGGAAAAAACACCGACCCTGGAGTCAGGAGGATTTTGAACCTGAGCTTAAATCCAGTCTCAGACACTTGACACTTAATAGCTACGTGATCCTGGGCAGGTCACTTAACCCTCCTTGCCCCCCCCCCCCCCCCCGCAAAAAAAAAAAAAGTATCAAGTATAAAAGGGAGATAGGTGGTACAGTGATTAGAGCACAGAGCTTGCAATCAGGAAGATTAATCTTCCTGAGTTCAAATCCAGCCTCCAGCACTTACTTAGCAGGATGATTCTGGGCAAGATCCTGTTTGCCTCAGTTTCCTCATGTGTAAAATTACCCAGAGAAGGAAAGGACAAACCACTCCAGTATCTTTGCCAAGAAAACCCAAATGGGGTCACAAAGAGTCAAACACAAATGAAAATGACTAAACAGCCACAAAATCAAATCTAAACTCCTTTGTTTAGGATTTTAAATTCTTTGCAACCTGACCTCTTCCAGTTTTCTTATCCTTTCTTATCCTCTCTGAATGCTCCACTCTAAATGTACAGGTCTATCTGTGTTTACTCACACACAACACTCCATCTTCTGTCTCTGACCCTTTGCAGTGACTGTCCCCCCTGCCTGGAATGTGTTTCTTCTCACGGCCTCCTCTTAGGATACCTGGCTTCTAACAAGATTCAATTTAAATGCCACCTTCTACAGGAAGTCTTTCCTGATCCTTCCAGCTGTTACAGCGTTCCCTTCCATCTACTCTCTGTGTATCTTGTAGGAACTTTTTATTTGCATTAGAATGTTAGCTCCTAATGGTGATGAATGAAATGGCCAACCAGGATTCCAGGGTACCAGTGATACAACTGTTTTGTTTTTTGGTTTTTGCAGTGATACAACCTTCTACCATTTTACTCATTTCATGACAGAGAGACTGGACTCATGGTTCAGGGCGGGGCAGGTGGTGGAGGGGATGCATTTTTTGGACATGGCCATAGCGTAGATTTGTTTTGCTAGATTATGCTTATTTGTTACAAGGCTTTTTCCCCCTCTGTTTTTAACTAATGGGAACAGAGATGTTGCAGGGAGAGGGGAGGTTAGAAATAGTGATGCCTCCAAAAAAGAGGGCAACTGTCATATTTTTTTTTAAATGTACACAGCTGAAGGAATTTCAGAAGGAAGCACAGAGAAGCAGGGCAACTTTGAAAATGGAATGTGCAATTATATACATTTAAAAAAACCAAGTGGAATGAAATGGAGATTGATGGTTTCATATATGATTTTTTTTTGCTATTCTGTTATGTAGATGGCATTTAATTTCATAATTTGAACATTTTATTTTTAAAAATAAACCTTATTACCCACCTTCTGCCAGGGAGGTAATAGGCTCAAGATGCAGGCAAGACATGTATTTTGGGAAATGTCAATGTGAGACTTTAACTCCACATATTTGCCACTAGGTTTTCTTTTTCTTTCTTTTTTATTTTCATTGGGGGTAAAAAGTATGAGTGGAGCTAGAGATAGGGTTCCCTCCTCCCCAAAATGAGAAGAGAATGAACAGAAGGAATCACAGAGCACCAGGAAAGCTTCGAAGGTTATGTTATATTTATTACATATTTAAAGAGAAAAGCAAACACTATATAACATATTTGAAGTTTCATGTGCAGTATTCCCTTTTCATTCTAGAACTTGCATGGAAATGTTCATTTTATTTGGTGCTCATTAAGTTATGAATTTTAAAAGTAGGAAAAAGAAAACACAAGAAAAAGATTGTGAGCCCCTAGAGGACAAGGGATAGTTTATATCTAACTGTCTTTGTTATGGACAGTGCCTAGCATGCAGAAAGCACTTGATGTTTGTTGATTGATTTTCTGTGACAAAACAGGGAATGCAAATAAGAACTCTAAGGGTCTACAGGAGGTAGAATGCCAGCACCAAAGGGATCTGAAAAGCCAGTCTTTTTGAAGCCTCTCTAGGGGAAAGTGGTTTCTCCTTTGCTAGAACACTCAACAGCATCTCTCCTTTCCCACTCCCCCATCCCATACTCCATGGGATTATTCCTCTGTACGCAGGTCATTCCCCCAGCCCCACCCTTGACACACACCAGACTGTGAACTCTGAGGACAGGAACATTTTTCACCCAGGTGTTCCCATCACTCAGCACTGTGCCCTGTATATAGTGGGTACTCGGCAAATGTTCTATGAATTCAAAATAGCAAAGCCAGAAGGCACCTGAAGGCCTAAATCCAAAACCTTCATCCCACAGATGAGAAAATTGAGATTCAGAGAAGGGAACTGATTTGCTGTTGGATCACAGTGCTTGCTATTAGCGACAGTGCTGAGACTAGAACCTGGTGTCCTTCTTCTTTATTCTACCTGCCTACTGCCTCTCATCTACATACAATAGAGATGGTGCACCCTGCCAGGGAAAAGAGCAGGTGGGAGATGTCGACCATTTCCTCACCTGATAATATCCCTTGCCACACACTCAACCCAGCCCAGGCTGAGGTCAGATATTTTCCCAGAGACAACACAAATACACACAACACACACACCCTAAAACACAGAGAGGACCCCAGAGAAAAGGAACAGGTTTCTGCTGATCAAAAGAAACCCACTTTGTGACCCAGGAACCAAACTTCCCAGATGACAAGTAGGAATCATTATCCTCTGCTGTGGATCATCTTTCATCCAGCCCAAGAGGAGAAACCCTCAAAAAAACATGGTTGTCTGCCAACCCATCAACCACATTCTCAGGGGCAAGAGGGCAAGAGGCCCCTCCCCAGGGACCAATCCTCTCCCACAAGGAGCTTCCCTGGCTGCCGACCAGGGCTTGAAGCAGCAACAGGCCTGCACATGTGCAGTCAGGCGATGACGCGTGAACACAGCAGACCCAAGCGGGGGCCCACGCCCCAGGAGCCTTGCTTGTCTATGAAGGAGGCACGGGGAGCCCAAGCAGGTCCTCAGTGCAATAATAATACTATTATTAATAATAATAGCTCTAATTTCTAGGAGGGCATTTTTACAAAGCACTTTTCTCATTAACAGAGGTAGTACAAATATCATCAGAAAGAACAGTTTGGAGTTAGGAGAGTCCTGGGTTCAAATCCCAGTTTCAGTGCTTACTAATTGTGTGACCTTGGATAAATCACCATTTCTCTAAGTCTCAGTTAACTCACCTATAAAATGGAGCTAATAGTTGCAGGTTGTTATGAGAAACACATGTTGTAAATCTCAGCATGAGTTATAATTGTTATACTCCCCATTTCACACTCAAGGAAACTGAGGAGGACAGAAAAGGGACTTAACCAAAGTCACAGTCATTAGTGACAGCTATTATTTAACCCAAATCTGCCAACTCCAAATCTAACTCATTTAATAATAAAGGCTAGCAAAGTTGATCTTTGCCCTGGGAGCCTTTCCGAGAAGGAATCACTCCTTCTAGTATTCTATTCTGACTAAGTACTTAGGCACCCCATGAATAGAGCCCTGGATTTGGAGTACAGAAGGTCTGATCTAGATTCTCTGGCCTTAGACACTTACTAGCTGTGTGGCCCAGGTCAAATCACTTGACCTATGTCTGCCTCAGTTTCTTCATCTGTAAAATAATGATAACAACACCTCCCTGGGTTGTTGTGAAGGTAAAAGGAGATAATATTTGTACAGTGCTTAGCATAGAGCCTGGCACAGGGTAGATACTTGATAAATGCTTCTTAAATCTAAATCTAAAATCTCCTAACCATAATCACCCTGAGCTATTTAGGGTTAAACGTGATCCCTCCCAAAGGTAATTGTGTTTTAAGTGAGGCCGGGCTTAGCAAAGGCAATGATTACCCCTAGGGGGAATGACCTACTAAAGTGAAACTTGCAGGCCTACACATGGAAAATACTACCAGGGGTCTTTTTAGCAGCCAACCTAAGCTTGAGGCCCTAGTTGGCCCACAGTCCTTAGGAACCTCATAGCCCATAAATTAGGAGATCCACGGTTCTAGAAGTCAAAAGAACAGACAATGTGGCTCTCAGGCAGAGTTCAGCCTGGCTTTTGCCCTAATTCTCTGTGTCACTAAATCTTTCTGGTACCCATAGGTGAAATCTGGAAGTTGGAACTAGATGACTTCTCACATCTTTTTTGGCTTAGAAATTCTTCAGTTAGGCAAGGAATGTCAGATTCCTTGTGAAAGCCCTGGATGCCTCATATTTGAGGAAGGATAGTGTTCAAGCATGAAGATTTAGATCCTACAAAGATAAATTAAGAAAACGCAGTCTTAAACCCAGACTTGGATTACCATAGGCAGGATAGGCAGCTCAGTTGTGCAGCTGGGGAAAAAGGACTCCTAGAAAATGTTTAGTGCCTAAATTGTATTTTCAGCATCTAAACATTTGATAAGCCTCCCTCTGAAGAGGTAGAGTGGCCTGGTGGTACAGTGGATAGAGTACCAGGGCCTAGAGTCAGGAAGACATCCTCATGAGTTCAAATCTGGCCTCAGACACTAACTGTGTGACCCTTGGCAAGTCACTTAAACCCTGTTTGCCTCAGTTTCCTCATCTGTCAAATGAGCTGGAGAAGGAAATGGCAAACCGCTCCAGTATCTTTGCCAAGAAAACCCTAACTTGGGGTCCCAATGAGTAGAACATAATTGAAAAAATGACTGAAAACAATGAAATGGAAGAAGTGGGAATATCCAAGTCCATTTTCAAACAAAGTGAAGCAGTAATTTCTCCATGAGTGAGTAACCTGGTTCCACCACTAACATACTTTACAACCATGGGAAATCTGTTCCTTTCTCCAGGGCTCAATTTCTTCATCTGGTAAGGGGGAGGAGGATAGGAGGGAAAGTTAGTCTAGCTGATCTCCGAAAAGACTTTCTAGCTCTAATATTCTATGGTCCAATATTCTAAGTTCTAAGGGCCTCTGTCAATTTGACATTTTTATGCTATAGAAACCATTCTATGATCTAAGCCAGGACCCATAACAGGTCAGGGCACAGGGATCCCTGGCTCCTAAAGCACGGGCAGGCTTAGACCTAATCTCCTAGCCACAAGCATACCTCTCATCTAGAGGGAAGGTAGATTATAAACAAGACTGACCTCACTGAGAAATCCAGCAACCCAGTATTAAATTGATCGCTATGGTAGAATTCTCCACGAAGACAAAAATGTGGTAACCTCTCTTAATTACTTGTTTTTGTTTTGTTTTGTTTGTTTTTTTTAGTGAGGCAATTGGGGTTAAGTGACTTGCCCAGGGTCACACAGCTAGTAAGTGTTAAGTGTCTGAGGCCGGATTTGAACTCAGGTACTCCTGACTCCAGGGCCGGTGCTCTATCCACTGCGCTGTCTAGCTGCCCCCTTTTTGTTTTGGTTTTGGTTTTTTGGTTTTTTTTATCTTAATTACTTGTGTTTGAAGGTGCAGGGAGAACAGGGGAGTCGGTATTTGCCTTAAGTCCCTTGCTCATAATGGTTCCCCACTCTCTACAGAAGAAAATACAATGTTCATAGGCAAGCATTCAAGACCCCTAGCAATTAGGTTTAGCCTACCTCTCCTATCTTCTCTTACAGTACTCCTGGCATTCTCCCAGCTTCTATACAAGGGGAACATTATTTACCCAGGGGATAAAAGATCTAGAAGGCCTCAGTTACCTCCTTTACAAAAATATTAATGACAGTGCTAGTAACTCATTTAGATAGCCCTTTAAGCTTTGTGAAGTACTTTCCTCACAATAACCATGTGGGGTAGGTAGTGCAAGCATTGTTCTTCTCATGTTACTGATGAGGAAAGTAGGACTCAGATTGAATAACTGGATCACCAGCTAATATGTCTCAGGCCAGGATTCAAACCCAAGTCTCTTCTAATTCCAAGTCCCATTTTTTCCATTTAAAACAAGCTGTTGCCTGCTCTGTCTGACCCCCTCCCATGCACTCCATAATTTTCTAACTCATATTTGTGTATGCTGTATGCCTCATCTCCCATACAGGACTGCAAAATCTTTGGAGGTAGAGGCTTTTCTACTTTTACCTCCCCAACACTGAGCACAGGGCCTACACACAGTAGGGCATTTACTAGACCTCTGTCTGATGAATTGAATTGTTGGAAGGTCTCCAAGTCATCTTTATTTGGCTTTGGAGCCTGTGATGCAATGTTTGTTGTTGCATCCTAATGGTGCCCAGCCACAGGAGTTCTCATTACTTAGTGAGGAAGGGAGGCAGGCAGGCAGCCCAGGAGTGTACTGACTGCCAGTCTGGGGTAACAAAGAGTTCACGGATAACCCACCTGCAGATAATGGAGAGCTGGCTGTGCCCCAAACAGAAAAATGTCAGAAAATGCAGAAGTATCAAATCCCTTAGCTCTGGGGCAAAAGGCTACGGCATTTTGAAAATCCATTTGCTTCAGCTGTCTGGACGCTGACCCCTTATCTTCATATACATGGGATTGGGTCCAACTCTGCCCCACAAGAACAATTTGTTTGGCCCTTGAAACGCGTAATGATCAAGGCTCAAAGCCTGGTGGGGAGAAGGTTTCTGGTAGATTTCCTGCAAAGTGAAGCTTAATGCTCAGCTCCCTAACTTTCCAGTCACAAAAGAATCACCAGTTCTTTGTATTAGAACCCAAGTCCAGAAAGAGCTCTCCAGGTTTCAGGTGGGAGAAGGAAAGGGGAAAATCAATAAACTTCTTGTTGACCTCTTCCAAGCAGGAAGCATTAAACCATAGGGCCCTGGGATATCTTTTACTGAAAGTCCCCAGACTCGGAGGAGCTCCTTTCTTCCCAGTCACTGCTGCCCATCAGAGCGCCAAACCTGCAGTGGGGAGTCTGCCCTTTGCTCTGGATCCAGACCCCCCTCTCCCCCAACTCAGGCAGAGCACTGCTGAACAGAAGTTTATAAAGTTGAGCCAAACAGACCATTCCCCAATCCCCCAGGGGGAACCGGCTTCGGGATCCAAGCCCAAGTCTCTCCCCCCTTCCATCCCATGGAGAGTTGGTGAAAGATACCATAGAACACACACACACACACACCCGCACGGAGTGATCATTTCCTTACCTCTAAATGCCAAAACGGCCGCTTCGTCCTTCAGACTTGGGGGTTAACGGGGGTCCCATGATAGCACCCGGAGCTCAAAGCACCCGAGCTGGGTCAGCTGGGGTGGGAGCGCGGCCTCTCAGTGTCTTAGGGGAGTGGGTGACTGCGCGTGCGCTCTCCCCACGGCCCAGGGGTCCGGGCTGGGGTGGGGGGGGGGCGAGCTTCGGGGAGGGAAGTTGGCTTGCTCCCGTTCCCACTGGACCCAAAGGACTCGATGGGGGCCTGTGTGCGCGCCTTCCCCACGTTCACAGGGGCTTGCAGCCGGGCTGACTCAGGCAGACAAAGTTTTTCAGCAGGAGCGTTGGGGCCCCAGCCTGTCTTGACCCTGGCCAGCGACGGGTGGGAGAGTAGGACTCTTCTCTACTCTGCGCAGTCAGCATCTGCTCCTCCGAGATTCTCCCAGACCACTGGCCGCCGCCGCCGCCGCCTCCCAAACTCCTCTGGGTCCCGACAGCAGCAGCGCCGGTGGCTTAGCCGGGCCCCCCCTCGAGCCAATCAGAGCGTGGCGGCCAGGCGCTTAGCCGCTCGCCAGAGCCTTCCCCGCACATGAATGACTGCAGAGGACTAATGGGTCGGTGAGGCCCGTCCCCTCCAAGCCCCGGGCCCCCCTAGGCCCCGCCCCCTCCAGGCCCCAGGCCCCTCCAAGCCCCGCCCCATAAGTCTCCCCCCGCCCCTCCAAACCCAGCCCCTACCAGGCAGGCCAAGTGAACAATGAAGGAGGGAGGGCTCGAGTGAGGCTGGCTGGGAGTGGGGGCGGTGAAGCCGGAGTGGGGGAGACGCTGCACCTGTTTCCAAACAAACGCACAATAGCCCAAGAGATGCTTTCCAGCTCCAGCCCCTCAGGGAGCCGAACTGACAGAAGGACTGACGAAGTTGCTCCAGCATCGGCCTAAGCTCCAACCTGGATGAGATCCGCACAGCGCAGCGTCCCTCCGGGCAAGCGCCCAGCCCTTGCAGTCAAGCCGTGTTGCCCCCACCCCCACCCCTGCCTAGCCCTGGTTGCTAGGTTTGTTATGGGGCGGGGCCAAGATGGGGGCGGGGAGGGAGAAGAGGGGCAGAGGAGATTTCCTACTAATGTTTGGAGAATTTCAGGTTCAAGTTCCATTCACACTCTCTAGTTCTCAGGTATTGGAGACCGCGGGGGTCCCGCGCGCACTTGGTTGCATTCCCAGAAGAGACTGCTGGCCACAACACCTGGACGCTGCCGTATGGCCTCAGCTTCTTTGGCCCAAGCCTCTGGAGGAAAACAGGGATGAGGCCGTGGGCGATTCTGGGGCGGGGGCCAGAACAGGAGCTGAGCAGAGGAGTGGCCTAGGCCAGGCCCAGTTCAGCTCTGGGTAACCCAGCCCAACCCGGTCGAGGAAAGCTCAACCCATCCACCTTGCTTCTATCAGTCCCAAAAGAGCTGACTGCCCCTGTCCTACTCGCACAACCCCACCTGGCTGGAGTCAGCCTAGAAAAGTCCGGCCCTGCTAGCCTAGCCCATTCTGATACAGCCTTAACCGAAACCAAGAGAGTCCAATCTGGTCCTGCGCCACCCATTCAACCCTATTCAGACCCTAGCCAGCTCAGTAGAACGTCTCCAACCCAACCTTATTTAGAAAGAGCCTTCTTTTGCCCCACCCCCACTCCCCAACCTGATTAAACCCCCCTCGGTTCAGAAGACTCTATCAGGCCCCCACACAGCCTGCCCATCCAACTAGATCCAACCCCTGGTAACTTTAAAAAAGATACTGCCATTATTCTTAGAATTTACAGGTGTTTTGCCACAAATCTTCATGGATGAGCCCCAAAGTGTTTGGAGCATACACACCCACCTCCTGAATTCAGCTAACTATACAGCTGTGAAATTGGAGTCCCCACTTGTAAAGACAGCTGGGATGGACCCCAGGGTGGGGGGTTTCCATGCTAAACCCCTCAGATAAAACTCAAGTGAGGCTAGCCTTACCTCTTAAGTGGAGCAGTGATCTGATTTTCCTGAGAGTCTGACACCCAGAGGAGCAAGGACCCTGTGGAGTGAAGAATGGCATCCACCCCTCCACCCCTCAATCTAAGGGCAGAATGCACTAGTAAAAGTTACTATCCTAGTTATAACCAAGGATATCAGTAAAAACTGAAGATCTTCCTAAACACAGACAGATACCCAGCTGTAAGATGATCCCTCACATTCCTGCCTAATACAGTCTGCTGCTGCCGACCTCCAAGCCTGCCTCTAATTCCAGGACAGAGGCTGTGGCATTAATTCCAAAGACAGCAACAGGGCTCCATTTCCATGCCCAATAAAACACTATTTAAGTTTGCTCCCCTGCAGCTGGATAGGCTCTACTCTTATCTGTACAGTCTTACTGAATACATAACAGATTTTCATGCTCTGTTTTTATTCTTACCCAAATGGACAAAGGTAAAACCTCTCAGCATAACATAACAGAAAGGGAACTAGGTTTACAGAGCAGGAAATTAGGGTTCAAGCCTATGGTCTACTATTAACTGGCTACAGGAGCTTAGGCAAATCATTCAAGGTCTCTGCCTCAGTTTCCTCATGTGTAAAATAATGGATGGAGCAGTTGACACCTTGGGCTCCTTGCAGCTCTAAGATTCTATATTCTAAGGCCCCTTCCAGCTCTTGCATTCATCAGTCCTGGAATGATTTCATGGCGTAGAATTAGGCACAAAGGACCAGCTCAATATTTTTGGCAACTAGTAGATTCCTCTTCCTTTGAGTTCTTAAAGCCAAGACTGGATTGCAATATGTCAAGTATATTATAGAGCAGATTCTTGTCCAAGTACAGATTGAGCTAGATATTCTCTGAAATTCTTTGCAGCTCTAAGATTCTGTACAATACTTGGTGAGAGGAGTAAAACAACAGAACATCTATCTGCAGGGGCAGGGATGGGTGGAGAGATGGAAATCTTGCATTTTGAATAACACAGCTTTTGAGCTCTGGATCTACCACATAATAGCTTGGGGATGTCACTTCACCTTGTTGATATTTCCTCATCTACAAAACAGGGGTAATAATAGCTATCTTGCCC
The DNA here is from genome assembly GCF_019393635.1 of Dromiciops gliroides. Lineage (NCBI taxonomy): Eukaryota > Metazoa > Chordata > Mammalia > Microbiotheria > Microbiotheriidae > Dromiciops > Dromiciops gliroides. The sequence goes on along the minus strand of NC_057862.1, from coordinate 384,501,207 downwards.
ATTTCACAGGATCAAATTAGATAGTATATATAAAGGTGCTTTGTGGTCATAAAGCATGAGCCGCATGTAACATACAATCTCATAGGGTGTGGGAGCTGGAATAGACAATGGAAGGACTCTCCACCTTTTTTTGTATCATGAACTTTTGGGGGGCAGTTTGGAGAAGCCTATGAATACCTTCTCAGAACCATTTTTTTGAAAAAACTCAACTGAAAAAAATGCTTAATTACATTGAGAAGTTAGAGAAAATAAAGATGTAGTTTTCCCATCTGAGTTGATAAGGCAGCATAAAAATCTATGCCCATACTCTTTTTGTGGGCCCCAGGTTAAGAACTCCTGAGCTAGATATATTTTGATCGGAGAAGCAAAGACAAAAGGGACCTCAGAAGATTTAGAACTAGAAGAGTGCTTAGAGCTCATCTATCAAAGAGTTCTTAACCTTTTTTTGTATCGTGGACCTCTTTGGCAATCTGGCAAAATCAATAGACCTTTTCTCTGAATAATATTTATAAATGAACAAAATAAAATACAAAGGATTACAAAAGAAACCAATTAAATTAAAATAGTTATCAATTTTTTAAAGTTTATGGATCCAACACAAAGAACCCCTATTTAGTCCAGCTCCAGTGTTAAGGTAAGTTATAAAAAATAAAACCCAACAACAACAACAATCATGATCTCAGAGACTACATATATCAATGTGACGATAAGTGACAGGGAAAACCCACTTTCAAAGTTGGCATTTTTCCCTATCTTTAATATCTTTGGTTAAGTTAGTAACTGAGGGGGAGAGGGAAAAGAGCTGGATTAAAAATGGAATCTTTTCTTTATTTGTAATGGGAACAAACTTGGAAAAAGTACTTTCTGGTTCATCAGGAATTTATACCTCCTGCTTTGGCCCTCTATCCTCAATGTGTAGGATGGTGTTTTCCAGAAAGCCTGTTTTGTACCCCACATGATGGCCCATCAGATGGACTTGGAAGAGGGCTCTCAGAAGCCAATCCCAGAGGAGAGGGATTGATGTTTCTTATTCTTGTCCTTTGACCCTTTAAGTGTAGCTGGGGGAGGGTCATTTTGTCTCTCTACCCCTTTGCCCTTTACAAAAGCAGCACTATGTAGTAGAAAGAAAACCAAACTAGAAATCAGAACACCTAGGCTACCTTCTTGATTAGCTGTGGGACCTTGAATAAGTCATTTTCACACATTGAGCCTCATTATCAATATCTATAAAATGAGAGGTTTAAAACAGATGATCTCTATGGCCCCTTTCAGGTTCTAGGTAAGCCTCTCTCACTGATCCCCACTTTCCTCATCTGTAAAATAGGAATCCCAGTGCTTGGATTGTCTACCTCACAGGGCTGTTTTAAGGAAACAGCTTCATATATATTAAAGCACTATAGAAATGTGAGCCAAAGTGACTACTATGGTCCCAAAAGGAATCCTCTACACTGGAGAAGAACATGGTTGGGATGATTTTTGGTTTACAGCAGATAAGATCCACAATGCATATGCCAGTTTCAGGCCCTTGTTCAAGATGACAAAAGGTGATTTCTTCGAGATATTAACATAATTACTAGACTTCTATGCTATAGAGAAGCAATTAGATGAGTCTGTGATTTTCACAGTTATTTGTCTCAGAGAAGGCATCTGTGGTTCATCTACTGTGATGATCCATGACTGTATTCTATAATCATCAGGAATTATTTTGCTAATAATTGAGGTGCCTTTAAATAATTTAGTTCTAATGACACAAGGCACCCTCCTAGAATAATCTGAGCTTGAGTGATTCCAATTTCTAGGTTTGTTTCTTGTTCCAAAGAAGAGATTCAATTGAGGGAGGCTGGAGTTTCTGCTTCATGACCCAGTCTTCTCAGAGAGAAATAGAATATCACCTCTCAATTCCCAGACACCTTCAAGAAGAGATCCTAATATTGAGTGAAGCTAAGGAGAGATTTGCATGTTCTCAAATTCTCTAAGAAATCAACTACTCTAACCTCCTTGTTTAAGAGATGAGAAAACCAGAAAGGGAAATTCACTTCCCCAAGGTCAGACAGCAAGTGTACACAATGAGTTATAAACTCCTAAGCCTGATTTTCAAGGTCCTTGATATTAAGGTCCCATGTTACTAATCCTTAATTTACCACATTCCCCAATAATCAACAATTTTTCATGTCCCTTTGAAAATGTAGCCACAGGTGTTCATTAAAGGTTTATTAACTGATAGGTTTATATGAATCCACAACTTCTGGATTTTTACATCACCTTCTCAGAATACAGTATAGTGGTGTTTCCACTGGGTGGAAGCAGAGAAGGGGGAGGAAGAGTGAAAAGACGAAGAAATGGGTAGAGATGGGAGAGGTGGATAGAAGTGGGAAAGATGGGTGGGGAAAGTTGATGGAAATGGAGGAGATGGGTAGGAATGAAGGAAAGGGGTATGGAGTGCAGAAGAGGATAAGGCAGATGAGGAAAGAGGAAAAGAAGGAGAGATTCAGTAGGAAAGTGGAAGAGGAAGAGTAGGGAGAAGGGGAGGAACTCACATGTTCCCCTTCAGCAACTGTGGCCAGGAGCCAGCTCTCCTGCCTTGTCCCCATCAAAGCTCAGTCTCAGGCTGCCAAATAGAGTTTGGAACAGAGACCCTTTGAAGCCACAGACACAGGAAACGTCTGGCTGAGCAAGGTCTTTTGCTGGGCTCTGCTGCTTGCCCTTTTGCAGGGCTCCTTCACTCCTTCACTTATAAGACATCAGGTTGGGCTGTGCCTAAAGTCAGGGTGGGTCTGTCTGTCTCTCTTACCTTTCTCCTCTTATTCCCTCTTCTTCTCTTTCCCCATCTCTCCCTCTTTCACCCTCTCTTTCCTCTCTCTCACCCTCTCTCTCTTCTCTTTCTTTCCTCTCCCCCCCCCAACTTTCTCCCTCTATCTCTCTCCCTCCTTCCCTCTTCTTGCCACTGGGTTGATTGCTGGGTCAGTTCTCTTCGCCTCCCCATTTTCCTATTAATTCCAAGCAAATGCTTCTTCTCCACACTAATTCTCCTGAGCAGAACCAAAACTCATAACAGTGGTGGCAACAGCTGCAGCTGGAGGTAAACTAAGCCTAGGTTCACTTAGATTTAGTCCTGAGTACACTGGGGGTGGGGGTTGTTGGAAGTTCTTAATGACCTATGGTTATAAGTAAGTGGACACTGCAGGGGCCTAAGTTCACAGTGTGGTAGCATAGAAATAAAACACTGACTTCGAGGCAGGAGACCTTGTTCTTCTGCCAACTTGCTGTGTAGCCTTAGCAAGTCATTTCTATTTCCTGGTCTTTAATTCTCCCCCTTTGGAAGATCAGGCTTCTGGACTAGATGATCTCTAAGTTTCTTTCTACTTCTACTGCTTTATTTTCCATCATTCTGTGTTCTCAGCTTCTACCCACCTCAACACTACACAGGCATACCTGATTTATTGAGTTTTGCTTTATTGCACTTTGCTGATTTGTGACAACCTTGTGGATTGGCACTGTTTTCCCAACAGCATGCATTCACATTGTGTCTCTCTGTGACATTTTGGAAATTCTCACAATATTTCAAACTTTTTCATTATTATTATATCTTATGGTGATCTGTGATTAGTGTTCTTTAATGTTACTATTGTAATTGTTTGAGTGGCACCCATATAGGATAACAAACTTGATGAATACAGATTCTGTGTGTTCTGACTACTCCACAGACCCACTGTTCCCATCTTTCTCCCTCTCTCAGACCTCCCTATTCACTAAGACACAACAATATTGAACTTAGGCCAAGTAATAACCCTACAGTGGTCTCTACATGTTCCAGTGAAAGGGTCAGTTGATGTCACAGATTTCATTGTTGTCTTATTTTAAGAAATTGCTGCAGTCACCCCAACCTTCAGCAACCATAATCCTGACCAGTCAGCAGCCATCAACACTGAGGCAAGACCCTCCACTAGCAGAAGATTATGATTCACTGAAGGCTCAGGTGATTTTTTAGCAATTAAGTTTTTTTAATTAAGGGATGTGCTTTTTTTAGACACAATACTATCGCACACTTAACAGACTATAGTATGATGGAAACATAACTTTTATATGCACTGGGAAACCAAAAAAATTCATGTGATTTGCTTTATTGTAATTTTTGCTTTGTTGTGATGGTCTGGAACTGAACTCACAATCTCTCCAAGGTACGCTTATATTCAAAAGCTCCTTCCATTTTTAACATTCTCCGTTTTAAGGTGCCCTCCTGTTCTGAGTTTCTGTTTTGTCTTACACTATGTAGAAAATTTCCAAAATTGGCAGTATCTCCTCTTTCTAAGTGTTCAGGCAAGGGAAGAAATTATCTGAAATTCTAGCTCCTCTAGCAAAATAGGATTAATTTTTAATAAAAATTCAATACAAAAGCAATTTATTGAATACAGGGAAGAACAAGAGCACATTTATAACCTGTTGTTCAAAGTTAGGGCACACCTATTACCAAGTAACTTGGGCATGCAGGTTTTGTAGTACAGTCCTGGAGGATTTCCCCATAGTTATGCCCGATTATGGCTCTTCTGAGGAAACTTTTGCCCTGTGACTTTCTGCCCTCTTGAGTTAACAACAGAACAAGTTCCCAGCCCTCAGGAAGAGATGAGGCTCCTCTTTCCTAGTGACTAGGATTTTTCTGCACCAATCAAGGTTATCATTCTTGAAGAAAGGAATGGGAATCTGGCACCCTACTCCAAAATATGAGAAGCTGCCCTTTGCCCAACAGAGGAAAGAATGAGAGTGTCACTCAATAGATTAGAGAGAAAATGTGAAAGAATCACTGTCCCCAGTGCTTGGCCTCTTCTCTTACTCAACAGTTCTCATTTCTCTGATAACACTCCCTGCAGAACTCTAGAATTATGTCATTGGAATATAAGCTCCCTGGATTATGAGGTTGTTTCATTTTTGTCTTCCTACCTGTGGTCAGCACCTTGGATAGTGCCTTGCACATAGTAGGCACTTAATAGCTGTTTGTTTCATTGATTTAACTGACATTAGACATAAGCAAAAAAAGTAGTTACTTATGTACAATGATATGAAGGGCTCTGGGGAGACTTCCACTCAGAGATCATAGATCCATAAGAGGACCTTAAAACACTGGATGGTAGAATGAGAAGGCACCTTAGAGCATAGGACATGGAATGTTAAAGCTGGAAGTAACCTGAGAACATAGAATTTTAGAATATAAAACAAAACAGAAAAATGTTGGAAGCAAGTAGGGACTGCAGAAAGAATTGTCCAACCTCTTCATGTGAAAAAACTGAGTCCAAGAGAGGGGGAAAAACTTACTCACAGTCACATAGCATGGATTTGTTTTGTTTCCTCAGAGAAGACTCAGCTCCAGTCTTCAAGGGTCCCTTGGGTGGGCAAGAATTTCAGAAACTGTCTGACTTTATTCTCTGTATTCCTTGTTCTAACAAAGGACATAGCTGGGTGGCTTGGATAATGCATGAGCATGAGAAAAGGAAGGGTAGAAGAACCAAAAGAAAGAAACCTCGGAACTTGCCCTTCCTTCTCCCAACAAAGCTGGGATTTGCTGCCACAGCTGTTGCTGTTGCTATTGTTCATTGGGAATTTAGGTCAGGTCCCATCCTGAAGGTCTCTGTCTGCACATTCTCCCAGACTGAATGGAAATCAATCTTGGGAAGGGGGCTGGTGATAAAGATGATTATGACTGACCAAGGGCAAGGAACCTAAGATTAACTATATATGGCCAGGTAGGGTATGCAGAGAGGCAAGGGATGAGAAGGCAACAAGGACATGTTTTCTCAACTTTACAGTTCAGCCAAGAGAACTCAACAGACAAAGAAGGACCATTGCACTTGGAGTCAAGAGACATACATTCAAATTCCAGGCCTTTGGTATGTGAATTTGTACCCATCACTCCTTTGACCTTAATATCCTCATCTCTTAAATAATCAGGCTCATGTAGCTGACTTATAATTTCCTCCCAATTCTAAAAACCCTATGACCAAGGTTTAAGAGTTGGTTCGTATCTAGAGTCAAATCAATTTCTCTAAACTTCAGTTTCTTCATATGTGAAAAGGGAATATTACTTAGCATGCCTATCTTAACAGGAACTTCATAGGACTTAGAGCTGTAAGAGAATATAAATCGAGTCCATAGTCCTTTAAAAAAACAAACAAATGAGGAAGCTGAGGGCCGGAGTGAAGACCTGACTTGTCCAAACTCATGTAGCCCATAGTGTCTTGACTCCAAGTCCAGTGATCGTATCTATGGACCACACTTGTCTTGTTTGGCTCAATTGCATTTTCTGACTCCAAAACCATTTGTAAAGAAAGTAATTTTCAAATGATAAAATACTAGAGAAATTATGGAAAAGGAGAAGATGGAGATATTTGGTGTGCAAGAAACCCTTAGATTTGGTTCTTGTTGCTATAGTATATGAAATAAATTCTCTCTCTCTATCCTTCTCCATTCCTTCCCAGCTATTCTAGAGTAGAAAACACCCAAAGCTTGACCTTTTCTACCCATTTCTTGTTTGTGAACAGTACAAAACATTTGACTATTTCCTGTTTGCTCTGGAGCCTCCCTTCTAGCTGGAAGTCACCTCCCAGGAAGCCTGAGCAAGGGAGAATGACATATCTTGCCCATCTATTCTATGGGAACAGAAGACTCTCTTCAAGGGGCAAGGGCAATGAATTGGTCAGGCCACAGTAACCTGCCACATGTCAGCAGGTGGAAACCAAACTTAGCTTGTTGAGATGCCAACAGAGGAGAAAAAAAAGAGCCTTAGATGTGGAAGGTTACAGAGGTCTCATGAGGACAGAGTAGACCCTCCATCTGTGTTGCCTCCTAAGATTCATAATAAGAGTCAAGAGAACTGGATTCTAGTCTTGGTTCTGGCCTCAGCTTTTCATCTATAGAGTAAGGGGATTATATTGGATTAGAAAACTCATACTTATAAGATCAGGGATTCTTAAACTAGGGTACATGGACAAATTTCAGGAAATCTTTTAACTTGAATGGGAAAAAACATCTTTATTTTCACTAACTTCTAAATGAGACTTAGCATTTTCTTCAATGATTTAAAAGCATTATTCTGAGAAATGGTCTAAAGGCTTTACCAGAATGCTAGTGAGGTCCAAGACACACAAAAAAGTTAAAACCCTCTGGACTAAATAACATTTAAGTTCAACTTCAACATTCTATGTTCTAAGGTCCCTTTCAGTACTAATATTGTATGACATGATAAAAGGTTGTCACTCTACTTCTTATACACAAGTGTGTGCAAAATTCCAAATTCACAAAGCCAACAAATTAGGGAATAGTTCCCATTAAAAACAGGCCTCTTCAGGGGGCAGCTAGGTGGTGCAGTGGATAGAGCACCGGCCCTGGATTCAGGAAGACCTGAGTTCAAATCCGGCCTCGGACACTTGACACTTACTAGCTGTGTGGCCCTGGGCAGGTCACTTAACCCCAATTGCCTCACCAAAAAAAAAAAAAAAAAGAGGCCTCTTCCCTTTACAAATGTGGAGGCCTATTTGTATTGGGCTTTGTGAATTTGGAATTCTGCATACACTTGTACATAAGTAGTGGAGGGACAACCTTTTATCATATACGTATGCATGTATATGCGTGTATAGTTTCCTTTAAATAGCTACTCCTGCTAATGCATTTAAAATGAGATTCAACTGAGAAGTGTGATCCAAAGACAGCTTCTCAAAACAATGAGAGTGGTACATGTGTAATCTTCTATGTAAAATGAGGCATGTCTGCACATGAATACCCCTTATTGCACAAAGTGAGGCATATTTGCCATTTAGCTGTGACCTAATAGCCATGTCTGTCTTGCTTACAATGGAAAAGGCAGTCTCCTTCCCCCTAGCCCTATGTAGACTGACACTATATTTTCTCCATGATCGGAGTTCTACTCCAATCAATCAATCTACCAACAAGCATTTTAAAGCACCTACTAAGTACCTGAAACAACGCTTAGGAGGTGAAGATACCTAGACAAAAATGAAAGTGCCTCTAACCTCAGGGAATGAAACAATATTACACACACATAAGTATATGCAGGATAAATACGGAGTAATCAAGTTGGGATAAGGTACTAGCTGCAAGAAAAGCTTAAGGGGCAGCTAGGTGGCTCAGTGGATAGAGCACCAGCCCTGGATTCAGGAGGACCTGAGTTCAAATCCTGTTTCAGACACTTGACACTTACTAGCTGTGTGACCCTGGGCAAGTCACTTAACCCTCATTGCCCTAAAAAAAAGAAAAGAAGAGAAAAGAAAAGCTTCATATAGAAAATAGTTCAGTCCATGGAAAAATTGAGGTCCAGAACGCTGGAGCAAGTTGGCCAATGTCCCCCAATAAATTAATAACAGAGCCAGGACTAGAACCTGATTTCTGTTCTTTCAAATGTATCACCCTGCCTCTCTGTTGTTAAAGGCATACAAAGATTGAAAAGAAAATGTGCGTGTGTATATATGTATATGAAGAAGAAAGTAACACTGGGCATGCCTAAACCTTATTTAAAAGGGGCCTCAGCTGAATGTTCTCCCGAACTGACCTCTCAATGCCAAGTTTATATATTCTAGGCTGGGCACTATAGCTGCCACTCTGCCTCCTCTATCCACTTCTGGCTCATGGTCCCCCTCCTCTAAGCCTGAGAGTCCAGTCTTAACCTAAGCTCTGATTCCTCTTCATTTATCTGCATCAAACTGCGGGACTTAAATGATTCAGACCTTTCTCTATCCAGTAACATTCTTCTTCATTATTTAATATTCTTCCTGATTTAGCCTCTTCCCAGAGACTCGTGTGCTGGGGGTGGGGAATGCCAGAAACCATTGACCTATCCAATATGACATGCCAGTCAAATCTCTTCCTGGATCTTAGGCTCATAGATTTGGGTTGAAAGGGACTTTAACAATTATCTGGTTCACCCCTTTCATTTTATAGATGAGGAAACTGAGACACAGAGAGTGGAAGTGGTTTGATCAAAGTCACAAAGGTAGCAAGCAATAAAGTCATGACTCAAAGTATTTTGATTCAAAAACTGTTATTATTCCCATTACCTGGGGCTCCCATCTAGTCATCTAAAATCAAATCAATTTGCTAATAAGCATTAATTAAGATAATCCCTCTAGGCTCGATCCTATCCCCTCTAGTCTTCTCAAGCAGATTATATCCATCCCCCCCCCTCCTAAATCTTCAGCCTCTTCCTTTATACTGATTCCTTTGCTGCTGCCTTCAAACATTTCCAAGTCTCCCCTTTAAAAAAAGAAAAAAAAAACTTTCACCAGATCCTACTATTCCCTCAAGCTATCATACTATATCTTTCCTCCCTTTCTCATTCAAACTCTTTGAAAAAGCTGTTTACACATATTGATTCCACTTTCTCTCCCCTCATTCCTTATTGCAATCTGATTTCCAACTCCATCACTCATTACAAAGCTATCAATAATCTCTTATTCATCAAGCTAAGTGGTCTTTTCTCAGTCTTCAGTCTTCCAGATCTGTCTGCTACATTTAATACTGTTGACCACCCTTTCTCCTGGATATTGTCTCCTTGCTGGGTTTTCATAATGCTACTCTCCTGTATCTCCTCCTCCTTGACTGACTACTCCTCAACCATCTATTTACTAATTCATCATCTGTGTCACAACTGCTGACTCCAGATATTCCCCATGGTTTTTTTCTATGTCTTTTTCTCTACAAATTCTCTCAGTAACCTCATCAGTTCCCGTGAATTAAATTGTCATTTCTATTCAAATGACTCACAGACCTATATATCCAGCCCAGACTCTTCCCCAAGCATCAATCTTCCATCACCAGCTACCTATTATACATTTCAAACTGGATATTCCATGGGGCAGCTAGGTGCAGTGGATAAAGCACAGGCCCTGGATTCAGGAAGACCTGAGTTCAAATCCAGCCTCAGATACTTGACACTAGCTGTGTGACCCTGGGCAAGTCACTTAACCCTCATTGCCCCCCAAAAAACCAAAACCAAAAACAAAGTGGATATTCCAAAGACATCTTAAATTTAGAGTGTCCAAAACTTAACTCGTTATCTTGTCCTTGAACTCTTCCCCTCTTTCAATCTTCCCTAATTCTCTGTAAGGCACCATGATCATTTTAATCTCCCGGGTTTATAATCTCAAAGTAATCCTTGACTCTTCACTCTCCCTCACCCCACATATCCAATCAATTGACAAATCTTGACACTTCTATGTCCACAACATCCCTTAAGTCTCACTCTTTCTCTCCACTTACACAGCTATGTATGACCTTAGCTCAATATCTCATCACTTCTCACCTAGATGATTATAACACATCTCCTAATTGTAAGCCGCATCACAAATGTCTCACCACTTCAGTCCATCCTATATATGATTTCCAAAAATAGTTTCTCTTAAGCACAGATCTGACCACGTGACTCCCCTACTCAATTAACACTAGTGATTCCTGATTACATAGCATAAAATATATTATCTAGTATAAACTATAAACTCATCTGTTTAGCTTTCGAACCCTTCACACCTGGCACCAACATATCTTTCTAGCTTCATTAGATATTCCTCCCCTCTTCAGCACTCTGTGATCCAAACAAACTGATCTTCTTTATATTTCTTACATGTGACACTCTAGCTCTTCTCTCCATGCCTTTGCATTGCACATCCGTCATAAGTGGACTGCATTCCCGCCTCAATTTAGCCTCATACAACCTCTCTTTATTTCAAAATGCTGCTCAACCACCACCTTGTGTATAAAATCTTTCCAGATCCTCCCCACTGCTAGTGCCTTCCTTGTCAAACCATCTTATAGTTATTTACTTTATAATACACAGACATTCCTATATATATATATGTATATATATATATGTCCACACACACACGTGTGTGTGTGTGTGTCAAGCACACACACATATGTTTTTATCTTGCCCATTCAAGTACAGATTGTTTCATTCTTTTTCTTTGTATCCCCAGTGCCTAGCACAGAGCCTTGCAAACAGTAGGTGCTTAATAAATGCTTGTCGATTTATTGATTGGACTTTACCAACTCCTTTAGTCTTTTTTTTGGAAGGAGCCAGGCAATTGGTTCTCTTATTTGCCTTCCAGCTCTGCTCTAAACTCCCCCTGGCTATCATTTGTGGTGGCCCATGAGAAGGGCTCCAAGGGGAAGAAGGAGTCCCTATCTGAGGTAGTATTGGCCTGAGGCCAACATCACCCTGGGATGTCTCAGCTCAAAATAACCTTGCCCTTTAGATATAGTTCCCTATCCAATTGCAAATCCCTTCACTGCTTACTGTCTCCACCCATGCACCCAGAAGATTTTGATCTTCTCTAGTACTATCATGGCCCTTAACTTTCCTCCTTGGGACACAGCTAGAGAATCCTAGAATCTCCTAGCTGGAAGGTACCCAAGACTATATCTAGTCCAACTCTCGCCCTAGACAATATTCCTAATGAGTGGCCATCTAATCTGTTGTTGACTGAGGACTGCTGGAAAGAAAGAATGTCTCGGGGGCGGCTAGGTGGGGCAGTGGATAAAGCACCGGCCCTGGATTCAGGAGTACCTGAGTTCAAATCCGGCCTCAGACACTTGACACTTGCTAGCTGTGTGGCCCTGGGCAAGTCACTTAACCCCCATTGCCCCACACAAAAAAAAAAAAAAAAAAAAGAAAGAAAGAAAGAATGTCTCTTACCATGTCTCTCGCTCTCCCTACCTAGAGTGAATAAGGGTTGGCTGGTGAATTTTCTATTTCTGAGGTAATAGGTTTTTGTTGTTATTGTTCAGTCATTCAGTCATGTCCAACTCTTCATGAGCCCATGGAACTTAGCACACTAATATTCTCTATGGGGTTTTCTTGGCAAAGATACTGAAGTGGTTTATCATTTCCTTCTCCAGTGGATTAAAGCAACAGAGGTTAAGTAACTTGCCCAGAGTAACACATCTAGTAAGTGTCTGAGGCTGCATTTGAATTCAGGTGTTCCTGACTCCAGACTTTCAGTATTCTATCCACCGAGCCACCTAGCTACCTCCAACATAAGCAGCAGTGTATACTGGGAAAGATCACTGGCCTATCATTGAGGAGCCATGGGTTCTAGAAGCAATTCTGCTACTAGCTCACTGTGGAACCTTGGATAAGTCACTCCATTTCTCTAAGGCTCATTTTCCCCGTTTTATAAATAAGGGATTTTGACCATATGATATGGGGGGGGGGGCAGAGATGTGATCTTGAAAAATCTTTTCAGGTATAATAATTTGTATAACATTTTATGTTTCAAAGTACTTTCAAATTTTGAGATTCTGTGTTCTAACATTCTATTATATGAATCCCCACCCAGCTTTGACACTACATTCAGCATTCTAACATTCAATGTTTTAAGGGCCTGATTTTCTGACTCCAAATTCAGTATTCTTTCTTCTCTACCTCATTGTCTCAGATTTAAGAACTCTCTGCATGCAGCTGAAAATGAGGATATTACTATGTGTCGCATCCTCACAAATTGGTAGAGGCAAATCCCTTTGAGGTACCTCACTTTCCCTATCTGTAAAAATAAGCATGTGGGGCATCTAGGTGGCACAGTGAATAGAGCACTGGTCCTAAATCAGGAGGACCTGAATTCAAATCCAACCTTGGACCCCTAGTATCTGTGTGTCCTGGGGAAAGTCACTTAATCCTGATTGCCTCCAAAAGAAATCCCCCACCCAAACAAAACAAAAAAAAACCAAAAAATCCCCAGCGTGTTGAATTAGCTGATCCTTAAGGGCCCTCCCAGTCATATGAAGCTAAAGAACAACTAGTTATGCTCTTCTCCTTAGTAGAACTGCCCAATCTATCCTCCTCTGGTTATTCAGACCCTCCCCATCCTTCAGGATCCAACTCAATGCCTCCTTCCTCCAGAAAGTCATTCCTTACCACTCAAGTCTACAAGGATCCCCGCCCCCTCTAATTCTGATTTCCTATAGGAGTCCTCATTTGGGCTCTTAACAATAGTGACAATTCATATATCCTTTTCTCAACAAGATTGTAAAATGGATAGTACAAGGATTATTATCCCCATTTTTTAAAAACTGTGATTTTATGTGTTTAAGGAACTCCTTGGTGAGGAACTTCCTCTATCAATGAAGACGGGCATCTTCTGGGGAACTTGGAGAGTGTTTAGTGGCCCTTCCAGGTTAAGTGGCCTGTGTCCAGAGTGACAAAGCCCGTTAGGTGTCAGAAGTGGGACTTGAACCCAGGTCTTCCAAAGTGGCAAGCTCTCTATGTGTCACATTTGGCAGACAGCAACCCAAACCAGATGGAAGTATAATCAGGAAATGTTTAGCAAAAATAAATAAAAAAGCAATAAAACATATTACACTAATTTGTGGTTTTGTCTTGTTTTCTTTTAGTTGTTGCTGTTGGTCTGTATATTTATCAAGCTTTGATGCTGTCAGAATCAATGAGTATATTCTGCTAGATCTGCTTTATTTTCTCTGTATCCCTTGTGTGTATCTTTCAGAATTTCATTATATTCCTCATATTTTTTATTTTATTTTCAGTACCAAATTCTCTTCCTCTCCCCTCCACCTTTCCCACCCATTGAAAAGGCAAGAAAAATCAAATGGTACCAACATGTATAGCCATTTGAAACAATTTTCTGCCTTTCAAAAAAAAAAGCAAGAAAAAGAAAAAAATAGAAGAAAATATGCTTCAGCCTGCACTCTGGGTCTATCAATCCTTTATCTGGAGGCAGATAGCATGTTTTGTAATTAGTCCTTTGGAATTATGATTGGTCATTGTGCTGATCAAAGTTACTGATCCTTTTAAAGTTGATTGTTTTTGTAATATTGCTGTAACTACATAAATTATTCATCTGGTTCTACTCACTTCACTTTGTATCAGCCCATAGAACTCTTCCCAAGTTTTTCCAAAATCATCACCTTTGTAATTTTTTTATAGCACAGTAGTATTCAATCGCATTCATATAACCTTTTCAGCCATCCCCCAATTGATGGCATCTCCTCATTTTCCAATTCTTTGCCACCACAAAAAGAACTGCTACAAATATTTCGTATATATGAATCTTTCTACTTTTTCCTTAATCTCTCTGGGGTATAGAGCCAGTAGCGGTCAAAAGGTATGCAGAATTTAATTAATTTGGGGGCATAGTTCCAAATTGCTTTCCAGAATGGTTGGACTGGTTCACAGCTCCACCTACAGTGCATTATTGTACCTCCCCACCCACACACATCCCCTCTAGCACTTGTCATTTTCTTTTTAGCCAACTTAGTCAATTTAATGGGTTGAGGTGGTACCTCAGAGATTTTAAAATGACCATTTCTCTAATTATTAGTGATTTTATATGGCTTTGGATACCTTGGGTCTCTTCCTCTGAAAACTGCTTATTTATATCCTTCGGTAATTTATCAATTGAGGAAGTGCTCTGATTTCTTAATCCCTACCCATTCTCTCAGTTCATCACCATTCTTCTGGCCTCACTTCTTTCTTCATGGTCTTGACACTGCTATATAGTTTAAAAGTTTAACTTTAATCTGTTTTTCATCCCTGAATCCATTGTCTCCTTGTACTTCCCCCTATTCATGCTCTGCTAGTCCTTAATCCTCTTTAGCGTCTATTCCTGAGCCACTGAAGGCTCCTGGATAAAGTCACAAAATCATCCAACTGGGTCCACAACAAACTTGTTATGTGATCTCAACTGCTCCCTGACCAGAGCTCAGCAAATCCTTTTATATTCTCTGATTGACTTCCTAAGACATTCCCCCCAAAAAGCTACTCCTAACTTTTTCCACTCTGCTTAAGCTCTCAGATCCAACCTGTCCCCTCTCATTGGATGGTGAGTCCTGCCTTTCTACTTTTCTCCTCTTACTTTTATTACCTCTCCATGGTCTCCTTCAATAATTCACATCTCTAAGTGTGGCTGTGCCTAAAGGTTATCTTCTTTCTCTACAATACTTTTTCCCGTGATTACCAGTTCTTTTCCTATGGGTTCAAATGTCATCTCTATACAAATGACTTCTAAACATATGGAGCCTAATTTCTCCTTTATCTACAGTTCCAAATTGCCAAAATAGCTAGATATCTTACAGGGACCATATATCCAACATGCCTGAAACTCAATTTATCATCTTTATCTCTAAATTGATTCTTTCTCACAACTTTCTCATCTCAGTTGATGATACCACCATCCTTTCATGGGATCATAGATATAGTGCTAGAAGGGACCTCAAAAGCTATCTATTTCAATCCTCTCATTTTACAGATGAGCAAACTGAGGAGCAGAGAGGACAAGTGACTTGCTCAAGGTTTCATAGGTAGTAAATGTTAGAGTCAGTATTTAAACACAGTATTTGAGAAGCAGCATGGGAAAATTAATTGGGCAATAGAATTGGAGTCAGGAAGAGCTGGAATGATATCCTACCTCGAACATTTACTGGGTGTGTGTTCCTGGGCATGTCTCCGTGTCTCAGTTTCTTCACCTGTACAATGAGGGGTTTGTAATCTGTGGCTTCTCAGGTGCCTTCCAACTCTTCATGTACATTGCTTATGATACTATGAACACAAGGCCTTGGATTCCAAACCCAACATTCTTTCCACTAACTCACAACGCCTCTCTACTTCAGTCAAGCTTAAAACTGAAGTAATCTTAGACTCTTCTCTTTCCTTCACCCCTAATATCCAAATGAGTTGCCAAGTTCTGTTGATTCTACCTCCAAAATATTTCTCACAGCTCTACTTTCCACTCATGTGACTGCCACCCTAGTTCAGGCCTTCATCACCTGATGCTATTGTAAAAACCTTCTAACTACTTTCCCAGCTTTCATTTACTCCCTACTCCAAACCTTCCTTTTCAGAAATCTCAAAATAATCTTCCTAATGCTTAACTGACTAAATCATCTCCAGTCAAAACAAAAATAAACAGCAAACACCAGCATTCAAGAAATCCAGTTTTCTGATAGGACAAAAAGCAAACTCTTTTGTCTGTCCTTTAAGACACTTTCAATCTGGTTCCAAGGGCTCTTTCTGGCCTTATTTCATATCAGGCATCTTCACATCCTCCATTCCATTCTTTACTCTTAACTATTCTCTGAACCTGCTCTGCCTCCTCCCACCTCCATTAATGTGCACTGTCCTCATGCCTTGAGTGTATTTTCTCATCATCTCTGCTTAGTAAAATAATTATCTTCCTTGAAAGCTCAGGTCAAGTGCCCCTTCCTCTGTAAAGGCCTGACTGATCACTACCCCCCAAATGTGCTCTACCTTCTCAAATTTTCCTAGAGTGGATTATAGCAATCATTTGATTTTTATCACCTTCTACTTAAATTATATTTACCTGTGTTCACATCATGCAGAGATTTAAAGTTAAAAGGGATCCTAGAAGTCACTTAACCCCAATTGCCTCACCAAAAAAAAAAAAGAAAGAAAGAAAGAAAAAAAAGGGCAGCTAGGTGGCACAATGGATAGAGCACTGGCCCTGGATTCAGGAGGACCTGAGTTCAAATCTGACCTCAGACACTTTACACACTTACCAGCTGTGTGACCCTGGGCAAGTCACTTAATCCCAATTGCCTCACCAAAAAAAAAAAAAAGAAAGAAAGAAAAAGGGATCCTAGAGGTTATAGGACTTAAGAGCTGGAAAGGAATTTAGAGACCATGAAGTTCAACCCTTTCAATTTACATGTGAGGAAACTGAGACACTAAGAAATTAAGTGACCTGCCCAAGGTAACACAGTCAGTGTCTGAGGCAGGATTCGAATCCAGGTCTTCCTGACTCCAAGTCCAGTGTTCCACTATGTTATTCCACATCGCATTTGGCTCTCCCCCTCAATTTTTGTTTTTTTTTGTTTTTGCAGGGCAATGAGGGTAAAGTGACTTGCCCAGGGTCACACAGCTAGTTAAGTGTCTGAGGGTGGATTTGAACTCAAGTCCTCCTGAATCCAAGGCTAGTGCTTTATCCACTGCGCCACCTAGCTGCCCCCTACTCCCCCTCAATTTATAGGTGAGGAAACTGAGGCCCAGAGAGATGAAATTATTTGTCCTATGTCACCCAAGTAAAAAATCAAAGCCATTGTTTGAACCCGATTTCCTTGTTATCAAATCCAGTCATTTCCATGCAAGCTTCTTTAGGGTAGGAGCAGTGTTACTTTTAAACTTTGTTATCACCAATGCCAATCATAGAATCCTGCATGTAGTGGACACAGTAAATGTTTGTTGAGTTGAATTGTTGCTCTGGCAATGTCCCATGCCCCATTTTCAATGGCATCTCCAAAGAGGTATAAGGCTTAAAGGTCTCTTCTAGCTATGACATCCTGAGTTCTAATATTTTGTGCTCGTGGGCTTCTGGTATTGCACAGGCTGTAAACGCTATTGTAATTAACAGACACCATATGTGTCTATTTAAAAAACTCCTTCTTTTGTTTTCATCTGAAGTTTGGGCAACAATGAAGATGCTGATTACCTCCTTTGAGACGTCTGGAGTCTCCTGACTGAAAGAAGTAATATTTTTGGTTCCTTTGTCATTTCATAGAAGCATTTCTGGTCCTATTTATTGCATAGGATGATCTCCGCTCTGCCACCCCCACCCCGCAATTGCTTGCTGCCTTCTCTTTCTTGAATCCTATACAAATTTAGGAAGAGAAACAAACTATGTCGGGGGGGGGGGTACTGACATTTTTAGCCAGAAAATTTGAGCTCAAATCTTGGTTCTCTGAAGCTGTGCAACACTGGCCAAGGCATTTCCCTTCTCTGGGGAAGGGAATATGCATTTATAAAGAACCTACCATGTTCTAAACATTGTGCTAAATGCTTTACAATTATTATCACATTTTATCATCACAACAATCCTGCAAGGTAGATGCTGTTATTATCCCCCATTTTACAGTTGAGGAAGTTGAGACAAACTGAGGTTACGTCACTTGCCCACCGTCAAATAGCTAGCTAGTAAGGGGCTGAAGCTGGGTTTATAACACTCAGATCTTCCTGACTCCAGGCCCCAAACTCTATATACTGTATTACCTAGATGACTCTGGGCTTCAATTCACTCATTTGCAAAAACTGGAATAATAATACTTACTCAGCTTACCTCCCAGGGGTACTTTAGGAATCAAATAAGAGAATGGATGAAAAAACACTTTGGAAAACAAAGTACCATTCAGAGGGGCAGCTAGGTGGTGCACTAGATAGAGCACTGGCCCTGGAATCAGGAGGATCTGAGTTCAAATTTGGCCTCAGACACTTAACACTTACTAGCTGTGTGACCCTGGGCAAGTCACTTAACCCCAATTGCCTCACTAAAAAAAAAAAAAAAAGTACCATTCAGATATGAGGCATTATAAGTAGATACAAAGGAGGCGGATGCCTGGGGTCAGGGCACTCTATTACTTTCTTCCTATATGATTTGGAAAAAGTCAAACCTTTCTGGGCCTCAGGTTCCTTATCTTTAAAATGAAAGAGATGAACATGGGGATGTCTAAGGTCCTTTCTAGATCTTATGAAAGTACTAGCAATAGGTTACAGAGAAGCAACTTTTCATTTGTTTTCAGAGGAAAATTCCTAATAATTAGAACTATCTTAAAGTGCATTAGGCAATCTGAAGAACTTTCCCATCATTGCATGGCCACTTGTTGAGAAGGGATTCTGTTCAGTTATGGTTTGGACTAAATGACCTCTGTGGTTCTTTCCAGCTCTGGACTTCTTTGTCTGCTAAGGTTGTAAATTCTTTGTTGAAGGGAATATTTAAAAGAAAGCTATTGAGTATACTCGACATAGGTTTCATCTATCCAATATAGCGTTGACCTAGATGGCCACCAAAGCTCCCTCCAGCTCTAAGATTCTCTGAATGAAAGGTTGATTCCATCCTTAGTCTTATTATCGGCTCCCCCAGTCCTAAGTTTCCATTTTCATGTTCTCTTGCCTTTCTTTGGCTTCTAGTTAACTCAGGGTCTCTATGGCCCTATACGCTACATTCAGGGATCAGATGGGCACTGGGCTACCCAATATGAAAGAGAAAATGGACTTATTCTGGTCAAGGATGCTATCTTTCATGCTATTTCCTCAAAGTCAATGCATCCCTCGCCGGCCTCTGATCCCCATAACCAACAGGACTGCCTTCCACCCCAGCCTTAATTAGCCTGAATAGGGTCCACTTTTTTTTTTTTAGTGAGGCAATTGGGGTTAAGTGACTTGCCCAGGGTCACACAGCTAGTAAGTGTTAAGTGTCTGAGGTCGGATTTGAACTCAGGTACTCTTGACTCCAGGGCCGGTGCTCTATCCACTGTGCCACCTAACTGCCCCAAGGTCCACTTCTAATATCCATTTGCACCAGAATTTCCAGGAAGTGGGCAATAAATCAGGAAGGATGGTTCAAATTGTTAACTGATTTGCTCAATGAATTTTCTCTGATTGGTTATTGGATAAATAAGGATCTTCTCCTTCCCTTTCCCTCAAAACCAGAAAGAAGGTTAGAGTAGCCCAAAAAGGGCAGGCAGAATAGAATAGGAGGAAGAAGAACTAGGTCCTAGTTTCTGGGCTGTCACCAGCTTGCCATGTGATCTTGTTGATGGTACTTTTCTTTTCTGCACCTCAGTGTCCCTATCTAGTAGTGGAAAATAATAGACAATTTCCACTGCTCTGAAGGGGTCAATCAGAATGGGAAAGGACTAGAATCTGTTGTCATAGGAAAATATTCAAGGGGAATGCTCAACCTGGAGAAGAGATGAGTTAGGGAGTACTTTTCCTTACTGCCTTCAGATATAGGAAGTGCCACCTAGCTGGAGGAGGCAACTTCAATTGTAAGTAGTTCTGCTTGTTCCAAAGAGTAGAACTAGGAGTAAAACTCGCTGGAGGTTGGAGAGAGGAAGATTTAAACAATCTGCAAGGATAGATTTTCCAACAAAGCAAGCAGTCTCAGAGTGAAATGCAATTCCCTGGGAGGTAATATCTTCCTCATCCCTGGAAGTCTTCAGGTGAAAGCTAGGTGACTACTTGTCAGGAACGCCATGTATGGGCTTCAGGTAGTGGGCCATTTCCAACTCTCAGATGATAATTCTACTGAATGAGGTCATTGTAAGGATCCAATGAGGCAATAAACGTAAAATACTATATCAATGTGAATTATTATTGTTAAGATCTAGAGGAAGAGGGGGGCGGCTAGGTGGTGCAGTGGATAGAGCACTGGCCCTGGATTCAGGAGGCCCTGAGTTCAAATCCAGCCTCAGACATTTGACACTTACTAGCTGTGTGACCCTGGGCAAGTCACTTAACCCCCATTGGCCCACAAAAACAAAACAAACAAAAACAAAACAAGATCTAGAGGAAGAGTCATGACCACGAATTAACGAATCATGATAATTCACATTACTCTATTGCTTTAAAATTTACTGATTACTTTCTGCACAACATCCCTGTGAAGGAACGTAGTGAAAGTATTATTCCCATTTTACAGATGAGAAAACTAGGACTCAGAAAGATTAAATTATGTCTCCGTGGTTACATACTAAGTATTAATTCACTTCAACAAACACTTATTAAGCACCTACCATGTGACAGGCACTGTGCTAAGCACTGAGGACACAAAGAAAAAAAAAAAGACCTGATACAGCCTCTGTCCTCAAGGAGCTTATGGTCCACTGGGGTGGGGGAGGAGCAATTCATATACAGATAAGTAAATACATACATACATATATATGTATATGTATGTTTGTGTATATATATATGTGTTGTGTGTGTGTGTATATCTGTATGCATGTGTGTATATGTATATATAAAACAAAGTAATGGGGAGCACTAACAAGTAGGGGTCTTAGGAAAGGACACTTGTAGGAAGTGCACTTGAACTGAGCCTTGAAGGGACTTGAAGGTTCGAAGAGCTAGAAGTGAGGAGGGAAGGCGTTTCACACATGGAGGGCAGCCTGTACAAAGGCAGAGAAGTGAGAGATGGAATGTCTTGTACAGGAAACAGCAAATAGGTCAGTTTGGCTAGATTGCAAGAAGGAGAGTAATGTGTAATCTGTCTAGAAAGATAGTCTGGAGCCAGACTGTAAAGGACTTTAAATGCCAAACAGAGGAGTCTGTATTTTATCCTAGAGGCACTGAAAACCTCTTGATCAAGGAGTATCACAGTCAGATCTGTGCTTTAGGAAGATCAATCTAGCAGTTGCATGAAGGACAGATTGGAGAAACAGGGTGCAGGGAGACCAATTAGGAGGCTATCGCCTTAGTCCAAGTCAGAGGTGATGTGGGTCTGGATTAGAGTGGTTGTGGTATGCGTGGAAAGAAGGGGATGGATGCATAAGATGTTTTGGGGGGGTAGAATTGAAAAGACATTCACTAATTGGGTATGTAAAAGTCAAAAGTTGAGGATGCCCCAAAGTTAGAAGGGAGGCAGAAAGCTGGGAAACAATTTTTGTGGCCAGTACTTCTGATAAAGGCCTCATCTCTAAAATATATAGGGAACTAAATCAAATTTATAAGAATCCAAGTCATTCCCCAATTGAGAAATGGTCAAAGGATATGAACAGGCAATTTTCTGATGAAGAAACCAAAGCTATCTATTCCCATATGAAAAAATGCTCTAAATCACTATTGATTAGAGAAATGCAAATTAAAACAACTCTGAGGTACCACCTGACACCTATCAGATTGGCTAAAATGACAAAAAAGGAAAATAATAAATGTTGGAGAAGCTGTGGGAAAATTGGAACACTAATGCATTGTTGGTGGAGCTGTGAACTGATCCAACCATTCTGGAGAGCAATTTGGAATTATGCCCAAAGGGCTATAAAGCTGTGCATACCCTTTGACCCAGCAGTACCACTTTTGGGTCTTTTCCCCAAAGAAATCATGGAAAGGGGAAAGGGACCCACATGTACAAAAATATTTATAGCTGCTCTTTACATAGTGGCAAGGAATTGGAAGTGGAGGGGATGCCCATCAATTGGGGAATGGCTGGACAAGTTGTGGTATGTGAATACAATAGAATACTATTGTGCTCTAAGAAATGATGAGCAGGAGGAGTTCAGAGAAATCCGGAGGGTCTTGTGTGGGCTGATGATGAGTGAGATGAGCAGAACCAGAAGAACATTGTACACAGTATCATCAACATTGAGTGTTGATCTACTGTGAGAGACTATATTCTTCTCACCAATGCAATGGTACAGAAGAGTTCCAGGGAACTCATGATAGAAGAGGATCTCCAAATCCAAAAAAAAAAAAAAAGAACTGCAGAATATAGATGCTGAATGAACCATACTATTTCTTTTGGTTTTGGTGCTGTTGTTTTTTCTATTTTGAGGTTTTTCATCATTGCTCTGTTTTTTCTCTTATAACATGACTAATGCAGAAATAGGATTAATGTTATTATGTGTGTATATATATATATATATATATAAACCTATATCAGATTACCTGCTGTCTGGGGAGGAGGAGGGAGGGAGAAAAATCTGAAATTGTAAAGCTTGTATAAACAAAAGTTGAGAACTCTCTTTACATGTAACGGGGAAAAAATAAAATACTTTATTAATTAAAAAAAAAAAGTTGAGGATGCCTCTGAAGTCACAAACCTGGGTGATTGGAAGAATGGTATCAAACTCACCAAAAGAGCATTTTTGATTCCAAGTCTAGCACTCATGGCTTTAGACCAAACTACTCTAATATTGTTATTCCACATGGGAAAAGAGAAGCCAGTGTCTAGGAGATAAGCCCAGGTCCTAACTAACATTCTTATAATATCTACCATTTACATAGTTCATTAAGGTTTGTGAAACACTTTATAAATATTGTCTTTTTTTACCCTCACAATGAACCCGAAGAGTAGGTGTTATTGTTATCCTCATTTTACATTTGAGGAAACTGAAGCAGGAAAAGGTTAAGTGACTTGCCCAGAGTTATACAGCTAATAGATGTCTGGGACCAGATTTGAAGTCAGGTTTTCCTGACTCCGTGCCCAGCTCTTTACCCATTGTCTTACCTGCCTGCCTATGTAGAGAGGTGGAGGCAGGTATAAGGATCTGAATATGGGAACTTACACAGCAAGGAGATCAGGAGCCCCTAGGAAGTTTACTAGGAGGTTAATAAACACAAGCCCAGTGAACCAGATGCAAGGAGACTGGCTGGTAGTAGTCAGAACCAAGTGAAAACAGCCTCTAATGGACTTTATGAAGGGTTCAGAACCTAGACACTGAGAGTTTAGGCAAAATGAGACACAAATTGACCATTTTCACATCTATTATCTCTTTTTTTTGTGGATGATCTCTAAGGTCTCTTTCAGTTATATTCCCTATGATCCTCAGAGCCAATTACCCTCTTCCCTATGGACTGTCCCCCAGGAGGATATGCCCAAGTGGCTCATGGGGTCAGTGAACTGCGTTGATGATGATCACGGTGGGACATCTTCATAAAGTTCTCTTCCTAGATGAAGATGCCTCTTTTGGGGACCTCTGACCCAGAGATCCATGATCATAGACCTTGGAGAAGGAAAAATTTTCCAAACCTTCCCAGAGTTTCAGAATCTTAGAGCTAGAAGGAGCCTCAGAATCCAACTAGTCCAACATATAACCCATAAAGAATCCCATCTACAACACCCCTGGGGGAGGCCATTTGGCTTCTGCTTTAAGTCCTCTAATGACCCTTCTAGAAGACATGGTATATCTGACTGGAAGGAAAAGGTGAATGAGCCACCCCCCCTGAGCCACCAGCTGACTAGTCAGTGATGATCAGAAGGCCTTCCCTTCAACAATCTCTTGGAAAAACAAGACATTCTTAAGTCACATTTTCCTATGGCCTCAGCTACTTTCCTTGTATGCCCCAGAAACCTTGGTGGTAGCAGTGGTAGCAGAGTCCAGTCCTCGCTCTGACTCTCTCCCTTGGAATACTACAGTTTCTATGAGGAAGGAAACACAGTTTTGACTTTGTGCCCAGACAGGCCTGGAGGAGCCAGCAGGCAGTAGGGAAAGTTTAAATAAAGGGCAGTGTCCAACCCTAACCATGCCTGACTCCAGGCTGACAGGGTGGAATATCAAGTGGTAACCCTGGCACGTGGATGTGGGGACTTCTTTCCTTTTCAGAATCCCAGGTTCAGTCTTCTCTGTAGTCAATCTCTGGTGGTTTCTGACTATGGCTTGGAACCAAACTGATAGGATGAGGCCACCTGTGCCCACAGGAGCTGGCTGTTCTTGGCTGGAGCAATAGGACATATTTTGACCATTTCCTTAACCATAGGATAGAATATCAGAGTTGGAAGGGATCTCAGAACATAGCATGTTAAGACATAGAATATTAGAGTTGGAAGACACTTTAGAGAACATCTAATACATCTCTTTCATTTTATAGGTGAGAAAACTGAGACTTACAAATAGGAAATGACTTTTACTAGGTCACTGAGGCAGTACATGGCACAGTTAGGATTCAAGTCCTTGTCCTCTGACTCCTCTTTCCCCTACATTAGGGTATCTAACCACTCAAGACTATACTTTAAGAGAAATTTTTATTCATAGCCTTACCCTCTCCGGGCCTCAGTTTCCCTATCTGTAAAATAAGGAGGTTGGGCTTTAAATGATCTCTGAGAATCCTTCCAGCTTTAAATTTGTGATCTTTTGATCCCATGATCTGAAGTGGTTAAAAACCTGCCTATGGCTCAAGGGTCATGAACAACGTTTCCACAAGCCTTGGGAACTGGGGCTCTGGTTACTACATTAAGCCAAGGCAAAGTAGTTAGCCTGCAACAACGCACAACATTTTGTGGTTCTCTAAACCCCGGGAATGCTTTCAGTTCTGAACTGTGGACTTTAATTACAGGGCATATTCATCTCGTCTCCATCTAAATTTATCTACAGTTATATCACTAATTAAATTACTCACAGGATTGCGTTCCAGCAATGAGCCCTGTGTAAGGGAGAAAGGGGAGTGTTCAAAACCCACTTTTCTCTTGGTGGGGGGTAGCCGGAGAGAGGGCTGGGAGAGTTCAGAAAGTTGTTTCCTTTTCTTCTTTGCCAAAACAAAGCCAGAAGCAACCTTCCCAACACAAACCCATCTCCCTCCTTTCCTTTTTTCTTCTTTCTTCTTGCTGCCCCCTACAACTACCCCCGAGCCTGCATAATATAGAGTATACAAGGTGTCTGGCTTGTGGGCTGATAGAAGACACAGAGAGAGTATGAAATAGGATGATACTTTAGATTTGGAAGGGATCTTAGAAAATAAAAATTAGAGCTAGAAAAAACTTAAGAACATAGACTGTCAGAGAGTTGGAAGTGAGTTTATTGATTTCCTAGCATAGTCTTCCCCCATCCCTACCCCAAGGAGAAAATTCCCTAAGGGGGTAAGTGGCCTGCTTGAAGTTATATAATGAGTTAGTGGAAGAGCCCAGATAAGATCCCAGGTCCCCTTGCTTCCTATCCCTTCCCTGGCAGCGTGCTCTGCCAGGGTCCTAGACACAAAGCTGTGTACAGTGTGGTCTCCTGGAATTGCTTCATTTGCTCCCAGGGAAACAGATTTGGGAGGTCCTATGAAGTGCATCAGTACTCTCTGCCAATTCCTTCTGCTAAGAGGAACAACCTATTTTCCTTCTTCCATCCCCCCATGCCAGCCTGCTCTCCCTAACTCCCTGCTCTCGACTTCGTGAGTAGGCTTACCAACCTCACAGCACTTTCTCCTTTGAACCCCCAAGGAGTGAGATTGCACTACTCACCATGGAAGTCGCCTTGATCCAAGAGAGAGCCTGGGTCCATGACTCTAGTTCCTACATGTGGTTCTCCATGCACAAAGCCGGCAGTGGTCTGGCCCAGCTTCACCTGATTTATGAATTAGTCCTGCTTCCCTCCCAGAGAAACTGGCTTTCTCCTTTTCGATTCAGTCTGACTGCCTTTCCAACTAGATGACTAGGTCTCACTGCACGCAGGCCCCTTTCCAACCTTCTCCTTAATGCAGTATATTTAAAGTAGCAGTAGCCCTTTTTTTCCTTTCCTTTCCCCTACAGTCAGGCTGGAAACATTAGAAGCGGGATCAGAGCTGACAGAGAGAGACTAAAATAGGAAGGCCCTCTGAGGAAGGGCCTGCAGGCTGGGCTTTGGGGCTCCCTATGGTCTCAAGGATTTTGTGGAATTATAAATTGGAAGAGAAAGGAAAGAAGGGAGAAAGAAAGAGAGAAACGAAGAGAAAGAAAGAAAGAAAGAAGGAAGGAAGGAAGGAAGGAAGGAAGGAAGGAAGGAAGGAAGGAAGGAAAGAAAGAAAGAAGATAGAAAGGAAGGAAGAAAAAGAAGGGAAGGAGGGAGGAAGGAAGAGGTAATGAGAGAGAAAAGAAAAAAGAAAGAAAAAGAAAAGGAAGGAAGAAAGAAGAACAATTAGGACCAATATCTATCTGAAAGTGATAGGGGGGAGCTGTTGTTCTGAGTCCCTGGAACTAAGGATAGGCAAGGCAGACAAATCACAGGGAATAACGTGTGTGTGTGTGTGTGTGTGTGTGTGTGTGTGTGAAAGAAAGAGAGAGAGAGAGAGATTGCATGCACACCAAGGAACACTTTTTAATATGACTTTTGATACAGGTACACATTTTTCATAACAGAAAATCCTACCATGCATGGCTCTACGGAGATTGATTTTGTGATAAGTCAAGCAGCATGTGTTAGAGTGAAGGCTTAAAACTTCTAGGTTTGCAATGCTTGTTCAGGTACACAAATGACTGGTCCTGGCCCTGGCTGAAGAGGAGGCTGAATCAGAAGGCTCAGCTCTGGAGAAGTTCCCCCTGGTCCATAAAGGAGACTATACTAGATCCTGGTAGCCTTAGTCGGAGGCTGGATGGCCACTTGTCACAGTTATAGAGATGATTCCTGTTCAGGTATAGTTTGGGCTAGATTCTCTCTAAGGTCTCTTCCAGCTAGCTCTGAAAATTCCGTGTTCTCTGTTTTCACAGTCAATTCTCTGAGATTCCACCGAACTCTGAGTCTTTGATCTGTAATAATAATAGCTGTTATTTCTACAGCACTTTAGGGTTTATGAAGCATGTTCCTCACAACCTGTGAAGTGGATAGTACAAAGAATATTATTCCTGTTTTACCCATGAATAAATTGAGGCCCAGGGAAGTTGAGACCTGCCCATTGTCATACAAGTACTATGTATCAGATGTGTTAAGATATGAATGAGTGTCTCCTGACCCTAAACCCAGCATTCTTTCCATGACATTCTGTGTTCGAACACCATATCTTCTAAAGTTCCTTGCAGCTCTGACATTCTGTAACTCTGTAACTATATATACCTTGTAGCAACTGTATTTCAGTTTAGGGAAACAGAGAGAGAGAAGCTGGGGGAGAGAGAGAAAAGGAGGGAGGGGGGAGGGAGAGAGACAGAGACAAAGAGAGAGGGGAGGGAGGGAGGAAAGGAGGGAGGGGGGAGGGAGAGACATAGGGAGACGAGGGGAGGGACACAGAGAGAGAGGGGGAGGGAGGGAGAGGGGGGAGGGACAGAGAGAGAAAAGGAGGGAGGGAGAGAGGGAGAGAGAGAGAGAGAGAGAGAGGGAGAGAGAGAGAGAGAGAGAGAGAGAGAAGGAGAGAGAGAGAGAGAGAGAGAGAGAGAGAGAGAGAGAGAGAGAGAGAGAGAGAGAGAGAGAGAAAAGGAGGGAGGGGGAGGGAAAGACAGAGAGAGAGAGAGGGTTGTCTCACACAGCCTCTAAGTGTACCAGAGCAGGACCACCTCAGAGGGTACCAAGAAAAACAAGAGACAAGTCTTGGTAAAGAAGTTTTTCATTCCCTCAATTCCCGAACAGATGATTTCATGATAAACCCATCACATTTCTTTATTCTAATTGAAACACGGCTCTTGTTGGTGCTCTGATTTTGGTGTGGGATAGGGATAAAAGGGAAAGTTCTCTGGAAAGACATATGGAGAGGGGCTTCTGTTGTCCCCATGCTCGAACTGAAGAATTGGTTTATCCTCAGATGCAAGAACCAGGGATAGGCAAGACAGAAAAATGCCCAAGGGGTTATACACATTCATGAGTATGAGCACACCAAGGGACCCTTTTTAATAGAACTTTTTACACTGGTGCATATTTTTCAAGTGAGAATATAAAGTCCTTTATGACAGCAGGGATTGATTTTGTGGCTAATGTAATGAGACAACCCTGCACGGGGAGCCTGGACCCCTAGTTTCTAGCCTTGGCCCTCTTACTGATTTTCTGTATGACCCCAAGCAAGTCACTTTCCCCCCCACACTTTTTTTTTTGCGGGGCAATGGGGGTTAAGTGACTTGCCCAGGGTCACACAGCTAGCAAGTGTCAAATATCTGAGGCCAGATTTGAACTCAGGTACTCCTGAATCCAGGGCTGGTGCTTTCTCCACTGCGCCACCTAGCTGCCCCCCCTTTTAATCTCAATACAGGGCAGGGAGCAACCCCCCCCCAAAAAAAGGGGCTGCTGAAGAGCTGCAATGCTCTGTCTGTTTAAGAATCATCTCTCGGACTGATCCCAAAATAGCCACCGGCCGCCTACGTGGAACAAAGCCCACACGAGAAGGTTCCTTCTCCCCCCCAGCCCAGCTTCCACATTCTTCCTCAGCTTTAATTACACAGAGGCATTTTTCCAGCCTGGCTGCCTATTATCCAAGCTCAACTGCATCTCCAAATGTGATGGATGCAGTAGCTGGGGGAGGCTCCTCCTGCCTGTTCTCAGCTCTTCAGGGCCTAGGATTTAGGAAACCCCTTCTACCCCTGCCTGGCCTCTCTTGATCTTTCCCAAACTAGTGGGCAGGAGGGGGAGAGGAATCAACTGTATACCCTGGGGTACCAACTGCCACATCTTCTCCACTTGCCAGAAAGAAGACCAAAAACAAAGAAAAAAAAATGCCCCTGTAAAATCAGAGGACTAGATGAATTTTGGAGGTTCATTCTAATATTAACGAATGACATTGTGAATTCTCTTCCAGCTCTAAGCCTATGTATGCTTTATGGACCTTTCCTTCTCTGGCAGTCTGTTCTAAAGTGCTTTTCGTCTTTAATATTCTGTGTCCTAAGGACCTCGATCCAGAATTTCTATTCTGAAATTCTATTCGATTTTATTCGGTTGGACAATTGACAAACATTTTTTATTTTGACTTTCTCCCCATTAATTGGTGATATGCCAGTAGTATTCCAAGAGAGAATGTCTAGAAAAGATTTACCCCAAGTCAGGGCCAGGGGCAGAAGCCTCCTGATCTTCCTGATTTCCAGTTTGAAGCTCTGGCCACTACCTTAATATTAACTGCCTGGGGGAAAACAGCTAGCAAGCCAGCATGGTGTGAATATCACACCATGATATTCCACAGTGAATTCCACTGCTGACATGTGGTATGATCTTCAGTGATCACTTTCCCTCACAGAGCGTCTTTTTCCCCATCTGTGGAATGAGAGTCAGACCAAATGATGACCAAGGTTTGTCCCTCACTAACATTCTATCTTCTCCAAGTCACTGTGATAAAAGTGCTTTGGAACTCTTTGAGCAATGCAAATTATGGTGATAATGAGAAAGATAATAATTCCCTCCATTATAGAATCCTACATAATCCGGAAGCAAGGCCCATAGCTTGGACACCCCTATCTATGGATCCCATAAGTAATGGCCTAGGACAAGAGACGGGCTTAGTATAGGCGAGGTTTAGCAATAGTGGTGTGCCATAGTGGAGAGAAAGCTGGAGTTGGAGTCAGGAAGATGCCAATTATTCATAATCATGTGACCTTGGGCAAGTCACTTAACCTTTTTGAGCCTCAGTCTCCTCATCTTTAAAATGGGAATAATAAGAGCAACTACCACATCTAGTGAGCTAGATGCTAGCTATTTGACCTTGAGCAAATAACCTCTTTGTGCCTCAGTTTCCTCATCTGTCAAATGGAAGTGATGATAATAACACATTATAATAACAAAGTAGCAAGACATAATGGTTAGAGGAGGGACCTTGAAGTCTGGAAGACGAGGGTTCTCGCCTCTGACAGACATTAGCCTCGCGGACCTACATGAGTTGCTTCAGCCTTCAGTGTCCCCAAGCAACTCTCTGTCTGTAAATTGCAGAGCAGATGCTGATCTGCTTTGGAAGAGGGAGTTTTCTTACTGGAAGTTCTCTATAGCAAGGAAAACAGGTCTGATTTTTTTTTTAAATAGCTCTACTTCAAATTAAAAAAAAAAAAGAAAGAAAGGGACAGTTAGGTGGCACAGTGGATAGAGCACCAGCCTTGGATTCAGGAGTACCTGAGTACAAATCCAGCCTCAGACACTTAACACTTACTAGCTGTGTGACCCTGGGCAAGTCACTTAACCCCAATTGCCTTAAAAAAATTTTTTTTTTAATAGCTGTACTTCATAGAATTGTTTTGAGAATCAAATAAGATAATAATACAAACTGCTTTACAAATCATGAGATACTATATAAAGCTGAACTCTCATTAGTGTCTTTTTTCCTTTGGCCATATAGAACAGGACTTTTTAAACTTTTCCACCTCATGACCCCTTTTCGCCTGAGAAATTTTTACATGGTCCCAGGTATATAGGTATATAAAATATGTACACATAACCTTTTACTGATGTCAAATTTTTCAAGACCCCCACATTCAGTTATGTGACCCTGTATGAGGTCATGACTCACAGTTTAAGAAGCTAGGCTTCCAGGACATGTCCACATAGGGGACCCCAGTTCCAGCTCTTCCAGCTTTCTAATACAAGACAGCTTTTAACTCCACACAAAATCAAACTTTGAGCTGCTTTTGACCCTCAATGAGAATAGGTTATGGAGAGAGGAGAGAGATCAAGGACAGCTTTATTTCAAGGAGAGGAGGAGCCAGCTCTCCTGGGGGAAGCGTTTGCTTTGAAGTGTCCAGACTCGTTGGAACCACCTGTTCAAATTTGGGCAGGCTATGAACAAGAGGATGAATGGACTGACACAGAAATCAGGCAACTGGAGAGGCTCAGAGGTTAGGCCCCCAGAGTTCCCCAGAGATGCGTAAACACTCTCTCCCTCCTACTCTTGCCCTGACATTTGGGGGCGCAAAGAGACTTCTGTTTTTCCCATAGGAAGAGTCTATATTCTCTTCTTTTGGGACATATAATGGGATTAGTAGAGAGTAGTGGCACATTGTAGATGATAAATAAATAGCTACTGATTTTATTCATTTATTTATTCATTTCTTGTATGTTCTGTCTCTCTCCCCCTACTTATAACACCAAGATGTCGAGGGAAGCAGAAAGGAGGGGTCAATTCATAAAAGAAAGACTTAAAGCTAGGAAGCATTTGAAAATACAGAATGTTAAATCTGGAAAGGACCTTAGAGGTCATTAATCCAATCCTTTCATTTTAGAGATAAGCAGTTTGAGGCCTAGAAAAGGGAAATAACTTATTCAATGTTATAGAGTGAGTCAATGGTATTGCTATAACCTCTGGGAGCCTGTGAAAACCTTTGAGAACAGCATGGTTTGATCAGATCAGTTGGATAGAGATTCTTAGGGCTGTAAGAGATCCCCAGTGGATCATCTAGCCCAGTCTCCCAAATCTAGATGATCTACAACATTTTTAAGGTTCTCAGAGGAAGGTGTTTTCATGCCCTTTGTTTGTTGTTCAGTCACTTTCATTTGTGTCCAACTCTTTGTGACCCCATTTGGGGTTTTCTGGGCAAAGATACTAGAGTGGTTTGCTATTTCCTTCTCCAGCTCATTTCACAGATGAGGAAATTGAGGCAAATAGAGTTATGTGACTTGCCCAAGATCACACAGCTAGTAAGTATCCAAGACTGGATTTGAATTCACATCTTCCTGATTCCAGGATCTATCCACTGTACCACCTTAGCTGCCCCTACTTTTATGCTCTGGTTTGGTAGAAAAATCACTAAATTTAGAGTCAAATGATCTGAGGTCCAAATCTGACTGTACCTTATTAAATGCATAAAATTGGGTAAGTCAATCCTATGATCATACAATTTGACCAGTTTCCCCATACATAAAATGAATTCGGATTTTGTTATCTCTAAGATCTCTTCCAAGAGTGGCAGTGTGGGGTATGGGATAGAGCATTAGATCTGAAGTCAGCAATACCTGGATTCAAATTCTACCTCCAACCCTTATTAGCTGTGTGACCCTGGTCAACTCACTTCTTTTGGCCTAAGATGAAGGCATTAGACATGGTCTTTAAAGTCCCTTGAAGCTCTAAATCTATGATCTTATGATGCTTCCAATTCTTCCTCTTACCTCAAAGCCCTATCATAGCAACTTTGTCTATCATTATCCTTAGCTTTATCATTCCCTGCAGCATACTCTGTGCTGTTCTCCATTGAGAGCTAGAGCAGGGGCAGCTAGATGGAGCAGTGGATAGAGCACCGGCCCCGGAGTCAGTAGTACCTGAGTTCAAATCCAGCCTCAGACACTTAACACTTACTAGCTGTGTGACCCTGGGCAAGTCACTTAACTCCAATTGCCTTACTAATTTAAAAAAAGAGAGAGAGAGAGAGCTAGAGCAGTCCAGTCTAGCTAGATCTGTGAAGGGAGAAGAGACCTCTGAGCAATAAAGTGCCTTTTTGGGTGACTTCAAGGTTTTTCTTGGCAGTAGAGAGCAAACCTGGAAAAGGAATGCTATCAGTTACAGAGGGGACTTATCACTTTGGGTAAAGAAATGGTGACTAATTAGTAATTGATTGGAAGCGACTTTACATTCAAGATTAATGTGGATAGCAGAGAAAATTAAGTGGAAAACAAAAGGAACTCTGTGCTGAAGGATTAGGGATCTAGAGATTCTGGTCACTTCCTCTTGCTTCTGGGGAAAACATTTTGGAAATGGAAAGGGAATTATAGGTCATTTAGTCTTTGTTTATTAATTTATTTTTACTAATAACAGAATGTCTGTTAAACAGAATAATGAAAGTTATACTTGGAAGGGGGCAGCTAGGTGAATAGAGTCAATAGAGCACTGGACTTGGAATCAAGAAGACTATCTTTGTGAGTTCAAATCTAGCCTCAGACACTAGCTAGGCAAGTCATTTAACCTTATTTGCCTCAGTTCCTCATCTGTAAAAGGAGCTAAAGAAAGAAATAGCAAACTACGCCAGTATCTTTGCCAAGAAAACCTCAAAGGGGGTCATAAAGAGTAGGACACAACTGAAATGACTCAACAACACTTGGAAGGTATAGAATATAGAATGTTAGTGTTTTAAGGAATAGGCTATTCATACAAAATGTCAGCTGAAGGTGGTGCAGTAGATAAAGCACCGACCCTGGATTCAAGAAGACCTGAGTTCAAATCTGGCCACAGACACTTGACACTAGCTGTGTGACCCTGGGCAAGTCACTTAACCCTCATTGCCCTGCCCCCCAAAAAATGTCAGCTGAAAGTAGAACAGAGAATGTTAGAACTGGAAGAGAGCTTAGAACAGAAAACACAAAATATTCAACTTGGAGGACAACTTAAAGACCAGTTGATCACTAATCCATTGTTGGTGGAGCTGTGAACTGATCCAACCATTCTGGAGAACAATTTGGAATTATTCCCAAAGGGCGATAAAGCTGTGCATACCCTTTGACCCAGCAATACCACTTTGGGGTCTTTTTCCCAAAGAAATCATGGAAAGGGGAAAGGGACCCACATGTACAAAAATATTTATAGCTGCTCTTTACATGGTGGCAAGGAATTGGAAGTTGAGGGGCTGCCCATCAATTGGGGAATGGCTGGACAAGTTGTGGTATATGAATACAATGGAATACTATTGTGCTCTAAGAAATGATGAGCAGGAGGAGTTCAGAGAAACCTGGAGGGTCTTACGTGAGCTGATGATGAGTGAGATGAGCAGAACCAGAAGAACATTGTACACAGTATCATCAACTTTGAGTGCTGACCTACTGTGATGGACTATATTCTTCTCACCAATGCAATGGTACAGAAGAGTTCCAGGGAACTCATGATAGAAGAGGATCTCCAAATCCAAGAAAAAAAAAAAAAGAACTGTGGAGTATAGATGCTGATTGAACCATACTATTTCTTTTGTTTTTGATGCTGTTGTTTTTTTCTATTTTGAGGTTTTTCATCATTGCTCTGATTTTTTCTCTTATAACATGACTAATGCAGAAATAGGATTAATGTTATTATGTATATATATGTATATATATATAAAACACCTATATCAGATTACCTGCTGTCTAGGGGAGGGGGGAGGGAGGGAGAAAAATCTGAAATTGTAAAGCTTGTATAAACAAAAGTTGAGAACTATCTTTACATGTAACAGAAAAAAATAAAATACTTTATTAATTTAAAAAAAATTAAAAAAAAAAGACCAGTTGATCCAACTCCCTTCTTTTGCTTGGAGGGATACTGAAAGTGAGAGAAATTAAACTATTTGTTCAAGGTCATAGAGAAAGTTAGGGTCAGAGCTGAGTCTAGAACCTATGTCTTCTGATCAAAGCCCTCTACTGATAACATGGACTCTTTTAATTTTAGTCCCAGTTGTCCAACTGAATCTCCCCTATGGCTTTGGGTTCATTCCCGGGTCTCTGGCCTATACTCTGAAACATGCTTTCCTCACACACTGACTAGAATTCTGTCCAGGGGAACTGAGATGGCATTGGATGGGGACAGACTTAAACAGTCGTGTTCAGCACATGCCCCTGTTTCACATACCTCAGGAATAGAAATGCAACAGAAAAAACAAAGAATTGGGAATACAGGAAAAATCACTTTGGATTATCCACCAAAGGCAAGCCATAGAGTATTAGTAAAACAGAGCAGAACTGATGATCAACTTTTTAAATGTTTATATATATATATATATGTATGTATGTATATATATCATTATTATATAATAAGAGGATTAAAAAAGGTGAGATCAAGAAGGGGTCTTAGGGCATGTAACAATATTTCAGAGTTGGAAAACACCTTAGGAAAAATATGCATGAAATGTCAGAGGTAGAAGGGACCTTAAAACACAGAATATAGGACATCCTGTTTTAGAGCTGGAAAGGACCTTAGAACTTAAAATATCAGAACTTGGAACAAAAACTGTTAGTGCTGAAGGGGATATTAGAACACCAAATGTTAGAGCTGAAAGGAGACTTGGAACACAGAATTTATTAGAACATTGAAAGTCAGAGTAGGAAGAGACTTTGACTATAGGGCCCATTCTTTTTTTTTTTTTAATTAATAAAGTATTTAATTTTTTTTCCCGTTACATGTAAAGAGAGTTCTCAACTTTTGTTTATACAAGCTTTCCAATTTCAGATTTTTCTCCCTCCCTCCCCTCCCTCCCCCCTCCCCTAGACAGCAGGTAATCTGATATAGGTCATATATATATATATATCACATTAATCCTATTTCTGCATTAGTCATGTTATAAGAGAAAAAACAGAGCAATGATGAAAAACCTCAAAAAAGAAAAAAAAAACAACAGCACCAAAACCAAAAGAAATACTATGGTTCATTCAGCATCTATACTCCACAGTTCTTTTTTATTTTTCCTTGGATTTGGAGATCTTCTTCTATCATGAGTTCCCTGGAACTCTTCTGTACCATTGCATTGGTGAGAAGAATATAATCCATCACAGTAGATCAACACTCAATGTTGATGATACTGTGTACAATGTTCTTCTGGTTCTGCTCATCTCACTCATCATCAGCCCACACAAGACTATAGGGACCATTCTAAAGGAGCCAGTCCAGGGGGGCAGCTAGGTGGTGCATGGACCCTGGAGTCAGGAGGACCTGAGTTCAAATCCAGACTCAGACACTTGACACTTACTAGCTGTGTGACCCTGGGCAAGTCACTTAACTCCAATTGCCTCAAAAAAAGAAGAAGAAGAAGGCTAAAGGAGATAGTCCTCATAATATTAAAGCTGGCAGAGGGGACAGGGAAGAGAGGAAAGAGTCCCTGATTCCTCTTCAAGAAGCTGGTGGGGGGGTGGGGGCAGAGAGATATACTTTTCCTCGATCCCAAGCTAAAGCACAAAATCTTGAGTTCATAGAATTTAGCCAGGAGAGACATCAGAGAAAAATCGAATTCAACCATCTGTTAAGGGTTAAAATTCTAGCTAAACTGCCTAAAATATCTAATGAGTGGTCGCCAATCAATTACAAGCTTTAGCAAGAGTTAGACTTTTAAGCATTTATTAAGGAGAATAAGAATTTGGTAAAGAGAGAGAGAAAGGCCTAGATTCCTATCTATTAAAGGGAGAGCACATTTCTAGCTCCCTTCTCCGCCAGCGTCCTCAGGAAAGAGCGCGAGACTGAGCGCCAGTCTCTTCCTTCCTCCTCCCACTAGCCCGCGTCACTTCCTGACTCCTGGTCTTGCCCTCAAAGACCTTCCCTTCATGGGCAGAACTCTTCTACAGTAAGTATCCAGCAGGTGGCGTTATTCCAATCATTACACATCTAATTTGACAGTTGAAGAAACTGATGCCAAAACAGGTTAAGTGACTTACTCAAGGTCACAAAGGTAGTCAGAAATAAAACCAAGATTCAGCATTCACTTTCAGCTACTCTAATTCCAAATCTTGATCTCTTGGATGCATTGTCCCACAGAACCACACTTGAACTTCAGTAAGGGTTACAGAGGCTATTCTGGATGAGGCTGATAATGAAGATAAAGAAGGAGCAGTCTGTCCCAATAGGGCTTTCACTCTAGTAGATGAGCTATAACAGAATATCAGCAGAGGAAAGGCCTTTAGAATAGAGAATGATAGAGTTGGAAGATACCTCAGGACATTGGGTGTTAAAGTTGAAGGTTCTTGGGCCATAGTGAAGGAAAATAACTAGCCCAGAGTTGCAAAGATTATATGATATTCTTCCTGAAGTATCTGGATCTTCAGAGAAACTTAAGGTTAAAGCATATGTGCCCCTGGCCATTAGAGATTAGTTAGAATGGGAGAGAAAGCAGTTCTAAGATTCTAAAATGTAATTCAATATGGAACTATGACTTACTTTACAGAAATTCAATTTACATATGCTTCTTTGGGAGGACAAGTATTTTTCAAATTAAGATTCATCTATATGTATCTCTTTCCTAATCTTTAAATATTTTAAATTTGTAAACACATGATATAAAATTATATTCAAAACTGACTAACCTACAATGTCAGTAACCCTGGAAAAAATTAATCAAAATGGAATACATATTGAAGAATGACTTTTAATCTTATAGATTTAGCTAATTTTCTTATAGATTATGAATATTAGATGTTTATTAGAGATGTTTTATACAAACATTTTCTTCAATCTACATTTTTTCTTTGCAAACCTTAAATTACTATATAAATGCCAGTTATTATTACTCTTATTATATCTATATATTTATTCTTATCTGTGCAAGAGCTTTGTGTTCTTATATATTCAAAGTAGTTTATTTTACCTTTTCTCATATTCTCTGTCAGGCAGGTTACAAATTACCTTCATGGGGGGGCAGCTAGGTGGCACAGTGGATAGAGCACTGGCCCTGGATTCAGGAGGACCTGAGTTCAAATCCGGGTCTCAGACACTTAACACTTACTAGCTGTGTGACCCTGGGCAAGTCACTTAACCCCAATTGCCTCACCAAAAAAAAAAAAAAAAAAGGAAAAAAACAAATTACCTTCATGCACAGTTGTGTATAACCTCTTTTATAACTTTTTAAGATGTGACTTTTTATATTTAGTTCATTTATACATTTGGGATTTATTATGGTTTATGATATAAGGTGTGGTAAGTGGTTTTGTTTTTGTATGATTTGATATTAGTTTTGATAATTTTCTTGATTTCCTTTCAACCTATTGTAAATTCTCTCTTTCATTTGATATTGTTTTGGTTTGGTTTGTTTTTTTTGCTCAGGGCAATGAGGGTTAAGTGACTTGCTCAGGTCACAGAGCTAGTAAGTGTCAAATGTCTGAGGCTGGATTTGAACTCAGGTCCTCTTGAATCCAAGGCCAGTGCTTTATCCGCTGTGCCACCTAGCTGTCCCCTTCATTTGATATTTTTGTCTTCTCCTCCTGCCTCTTCTTCTTCTCTTCCTTCCTTTCCATCTTTTCTTTTTTCTTCATCTCCTCCTTTTCCTCCTCTTCCTCTTCTTCTCCTCCTCCTCCTCTTCCTCCTCTTTATTTTGTTTATTACTTCAATTGTTTTGTTGATCTCATCTTTTAATTTTCAAAACCTCTTTTTGACCTGTTTTGAGATTATTACTTTCTTGATTTTCTAGTTTTCAAATTGTATAACCAATTCATAGTCCTCTCTTTTTCTGGTTTACTAATTGTTTAGGAACACAAACTTTCTTCTAAGTATTGCTTCAGCCACATCTCATAAATCATCTCATTACTATAATTTTATTCAAAATGATATTTCATTGTTTCTATAATTTGATCTTTGACTCATAACTTAAGATGCTATTCTCCATTCAGGTCTAAATAATTTGTTCATATTTCTTTTTCTGAATATATTTATATCATGTTATGATCTATAAGGGATATGTCTAACATTTGTGCCTATCTGTATTTATTTATGGGTTATTTGTGACCTGTCATGTGATCAGTTTTTGTATAGGTTTCAGCATGTCTAAGATTCCCATTCAGATGTCTTCATATGTCTATTAAATTGCTTTTCCCAACATTTTACATGTATAATTTCCTTCTTTTTATTAGATTTATCACGATCTGATAGAATGTTAAAATAGCCTAGAGTTTATGTATATCCTCTCCCCATTTCAATTTGCTTTTCCTTTAAAAAAATTTAATAGCTTTACCATTTGTATAATGCAAACATAAATATATATTATATGCATATATACACATATAGATCTTGTTTTGTTAACCATTTATCTTGAATCATTTACATACATAAATATATACATATATAAATATGTGTATGTATATATACATACAATTATTTGTTTGTTTGTTTGTTTTGTTCTGGACTTAAGAAATAAAACAAGCACTTCCATAACAAAGTGGAATAGAGGGACAGCTAGGTGGCACAGTGGATAAAGCACCAGACCTGGATTCAGGAGTACCTGAGTTCAAATCCAACCTGACACTTGACACTAGCTGTGTGATCCTGGGCAAGTCACTTAACCCTCCTTGTCCCGCCAAAAAAAAAGAAAAGAAAAGAAAAAAAAGTGGAATAGAAAAGCAGGATTGCACCTGAAATTACAGGTCCATTATGTAGAACTTGCTATTTCTTTCAAATATACAACAAAGTTATCATGTACCTTTCTTTTTTCCCCCTTTTCCCCCAATTCAAAATGCCTACCATTAGACAAATCTGAGTGTGCCTGCATGTGTGCCTGCATGTGTGCCTGTGTATGTATGTATGTGTGTACGTGTGTGTGTGTGTGTGTGTGTCTGTGAGTTCTTTTTCTGAATTCAAACAACATCTTCCTTCCTAGGATCTTTGCAATTAATTTGGGTATTTATAATAGTCAGAATGATTTGGTCACTCAAAATTGTTCTTAAAATTATACTGTTCTTACTGTATACAATGTCCTCTTGGCTCTGCTCATTTTGCTCTTCCTTATTTTGTGGAGGTCTTTCCATGCTTTTTATTTTGGTTTTTGTTTGTTTGTTTGTTTTTTGGTGAGGCAGTTGGGGTTAAGTGACTTGCCCAGGGTCACACAGCTAGTAAGTGTGTAAAGTGTCTGAGGCCAGATTTGAACTCAGGTCCTCCTGAATCCAGGGCTGGTGCTCTATCCACTGCGCCACCTAGCTGCCCCCTCCATGCTTTAAAAAAAAAATCATTGAGCTTGTCATTTCTTATAGCAGAGTAATATTCCATCATGAAAATATACCACAATTTGTTTAGCCACTTCCCAATTGAGGGACATCCCCACAATTTCCAGTTCTTTGCCACCACAAAGAGAGCTGGTATAAATATTTTAGAACATATAGGTTCTTTTTCTTTTTCCCCAAATCATGATATCTTAAACCTTTTATTCCCCCGACCGCAACTCAGCAAAGGACCTTAGCTGGTACTTTACTGAGGGAAAAAAGATCATTTACTGTGAGTTATCTCTTCTCCTCTACTCTATATCTAAATACCTAAAAAAGCTCATGCCATTTTAAAGGCATAGCCCTTTTAGAACTTTGACACATTTTCAGTATATAAGGTGTAGGTAACATAACTAGACAATAAGGGTACATGTCATTTAGACTATATTTTTACCTTGTAAAGGGGTTGTTCATTTCAAATCTGAGTGGATCATTTTGTACCTTAAAAATATATATAAAACTTTTAGTAGACTCTTTTGTACTTTTTTGAAAGCAATGAAGCTTTAGTGGTTCATTTGCATAGGAAAAGGTCAGGAAACAGCTGAGCAGCATATAGAGACTAGGAACTTGCCCAAAGGGCATAAATTGCCTTTTTAACCTTTTCTCTACCTGCTTATTTACATGAACTAACAGAAATGACTTGGAGTTTGCCAAAACAAAACAAAACACAACAATGACAAAAGACAACCTAGGGAAGCCTGAGTCCTAGAATGATTTGGTGATATTAAACAAATGGCATTTTCTTGGTTATGTCCCAGCATGCAGAGAGAAAGATGTGGGCGAAGGTATGTAAAAAAAAAAGAATTATTAATAAGTATATCTAATTTGAAAAAATTATGTAATTGGATTTATGAAAAATTATAGGTTTATAGAAATTATAATTGAGCCATAAGTCCTGCCGCGGTCGCCATTAAAATGTAGAAATATTTTGAATGACTAGCTTAATTTTGGGGGGCTAAAGCTGACTGGGATACTTAATCTGGGACTGTTGACTAACTGGATATCTGACTGCTGTTAATCCAATGTGGGCCATTTATAAAGTTCCACCACACTGCTCCACTCCCAAATTGATAAGCAAAATATTAAGAAGTCTCTTAACCAAATAATCAAAGCAGAGTTTATTTATGAGATACTATTTAAAATTAAGAATACAGGGAAATAAGATGTACAACCTGACTGCATTGTGGTGCTTCTCTTTCCTCTTTGGAACTTCTTGAATACAATAGGGGCCTTAGCCGCCTCTTGCCTTAGGGCACTCAGTCCTTTATTCTAACTCTGATCCCCTTTCACTTTGTAAATCCCCCTGCTTCTAACTTTCCTCTCCTTACTGCCACCACTGAACCCCTGTGTTTCTCTCTCACCGACCTTCTGTCTGTCTGCTCCATCAGTCTGCCCTTCGGCCTCTCTTTTGCCTGCTCCTAGTCCTTCTTGTCTTCTCCTGCATCCTTGTAGCCCCATCTCTAGTCTGCCACGCTCCAACCTTTCTAATCTCGTCAGCCGCTGCTTGACCTCTTCTCCGCCTCAACTCGTCCATCCCAACAATTTTCACTTGTCTCCTTGTCCGTCCTCCTCTCTAATCTTGTCAGCCGCCCCCCTGAGTGTAACTCTCAGGTCTATATATACCTTTTCTCTCCACTCAAATCTCAGGGCTTCCTGCACCCCCACAGACCAAGCTAATCCGCCAGCCAGGGCTGCAGCTGGTGGGGGGGGGGGGGGGCTGCGCTCAAGCCTCACAGGCCCCAGCACAGGCCACACCAGAGCCCAGCATCTCTCAGATACCTTCGCTCAGGGCGGAGGGAGCTAGGGGCTTCTTCCCCCCAGCTGTCTGACCCAGTGTCAGCTGAAACAGAGGGGGAGGGGCACCAGCCCCTCCCACACAGAAGAGAACCTGAGGGCCTAAGACTTTCCAATCTCAGCCCAAAAGTAGGGTCCCCAAATCAAAATAAATTTCCACAGATATAAGATAGTTACTACAAACCAATGTGAAGTCTTTCACTGAAGGAGCCCAATCTCTACCAGGAAGAATGGTTGAAAGGAAAAGCTAAGCCTAAAGGACATTAATTTGCTGAGATGATCTTTCCCACATCCTGGGAAAATCTGGTGGCAGATTTTGGAACCCAGGGCACAAAGGAATGGAACTGGAAGGACTTCTACCAATCCTAGGG
This sequence comes from Dromiciops gliroides, assembly GCF_019393635.1. Classification (NCBI taxonomy): domain Eukaryota; kingdom Metazoa; phylum Chordata; class Mammalia; order Microbiotheria; family Microbiotheriidae; genus Dromiciops; species Dromiciops gliroides. The sequence continues at coordinate 384,459,343 of NC_057862.1, read as the reverse complement.
TATGGGCTCCTGCTTTTCTAAAAAACCTAGAATTGCAGCTGAAACTAAAACCACAGTTGGTGGATCCCACGGCTTCCCAGTGATTTGGTTCTGGTGGTTGCATATTTCATGCTGAAGTGTTTCTATAGCGCTATCTTTGGTTGGGGGCTCAGAGATGAGAGAAAGAGAGGTATAAAGAGAGACAGACACAGAGACAGAGAGGAACAGAGACACCGAGAGAGACAGAGATGGAGACAGAGACAGAGACAGTCAGAGAGAGACAGAGAGACTGAGAGACAGCACAGAGAGAGAAAAAGAGAGGGCACACACAGAACTCAGAGACAGAGACAGACAGACAGGCAGACAGACAGGCAGACAGACAGACAGACACACACACACACACACACACTCAGAGTTTCAGATCTTTTGTTATAATTTACCACATCAGAAAAAGAATATTCATCCTAGAAAGAGTCAGATTATTTTCTATTTTACTCCAGCCTCTGATGAACATGTAACCCTTTTGCTCACTAAGGCCAAGTGCTCTACCTTACCATTGATCTCATTCTCTCTTGTCTCCTATGGCATGTTGCCCCAGTTATCATCTCTCTCTCTCTCTCAAATCTTTAATCTCTCCCTATCTACTGATACCTTTCTTCTTGCCTACAAGTACATTCAGCTCTCCCTAATCCTTAAAAAAACCTCACTTGGGGCAGCTAGGTGGCGCAGTGGATAGAGCACCAGCCTTGGATTCAGGAGTACCTGAGTTCAAATCCGGCCTCAGACACTTAACACTTACTAGCTGTGTGACCCTGGGCAAGTCACTTAACCCCAATTGCCTCACTTAAAAAAACAAACAAACAAAAAAAACCTCACTAGAACCAACTATCCCATCAAGCCATTATCCTATGTTTTCTCTCTTTTCATAAAGTCCTAAAAAAAAAAAAAAGCTGTTTTTAACTCTTGACTTCCATTTCCCCCTGCTTTCACTCACTTTTCCTTGAAACTAGGGAGTTTTTTTGTTTGTATTTTTGTTTTTTGTTTTTGCAGGGCAGTGAGGCTTAAGTGACTTGCCCAGGGTCACACAGCTAGTAAGTGTTAAGTGTCTGAGGCCGGATTTGAACTCAGGTAGTCCTGATTCCAGGGCCGGTGCTCTATCCACTGCGCCACCTAGCTGCCCCCTTAGGCCGGTTTTAAACTCAGGTCCTCCTGAATCCAGGGCCAGTGCTTTATCCACTGTGCTACCTAGCTGCCCCCGAAACTAGGTTTTGATCAATTTTTTTCACTCCCCTTTAAATACTCTACAATCCTGTGATGTTTAAAATCTATGTTGTGGTCACATTAAATTATAAGCTTCAGCACCAGTCTTTGGGCATTAAACATTTATTAAAGCATACAGGTATTAACATGGAGTTCAGAAAATTAAGAAAAGGCCTATCTAGTCTAGAGTTCAAGCCTGGTTGGGTTCTTCCTCAAGTCCTCCTCCACAAGCCTGCTTTAATCAGGAACTCTCCAGCAAGCTGATTGTGTAAGCTTTTTATAGGTCTGGAACAGAGGAGGTCCTTACACACTGCTTCAAGCTGATTGGTTGGCATGATCCAAATCCATTGGTTTTGAAGGTGTTCTCAAGTTGAGTTCACAGTCTAGCTTCTGAGAACAATACCTTCTTCTTTTTTTGTTGTTTTTTGAGAGGCATTAGGGGTTAAGTGACTTGCCCAGGGTCACACACCTAGTAAGTGTTAAGTTTCTGAGGCTGGCTTTGAACTTGGGTCCTCCTGAATCCAGGGCCGGTGCTTTCCCCACTGTGCCACCTAGCTGCCCCAAGCTTCTTCTTCTTCTTCTTTTTTTTTTGCAGGCAATGGGGGTTAAGTGACTTGCCCGGGGTCACACAGCTAGTAAGTGTCAAGTGTCTGAGGTCAGATTTGAACTCAGGTACTCCTGAATCCAGGGCCAGTGCTTTAACCACTGCGCCATCTAGCTGCCCCTCAAACAATACCTTCTTAAGGGCTAGCCAGGTGTGATTACAATCCAGTTAACTTGAAGTAGGCTAATCAGCAGTCAATCACTCTCACTTGATTCAATCAGTCTAGATTAATCTCCAGGTGGGTCCTTGAGTATCTGCTAAATCCCATTATTTCATCACAATCCATTGAAACTGACCTTTTTTCTCCTCCTCACATAACATCCCAGCTCTTGTCTCTGTGTCCTTGTGCAGGTTATCCCCCATGCCTGAATGCACTCCTTCCTCAACTCCACTTCTTAGCATCCCTAATTTCCTTCAAAGAACAGCTAAAGCACCATTTCCTAAGTGGGATTTTTTTCTGCTCTCCCCTCAAATTAATTCATATTTTGCCTATACTTAAATATATGGTCTATACTTACACATGTTGTTTCCTCCAATAAAATGTAAGTGGCTTGAGAGACTTTATGTCACTGATTAATTTTGCCTTTATAACTTCAGTTACTACCATGCACTAGGCCTGTTACATAGTAGATGCTTGATTAATGTTCATTCATTGTTTAAATATATTTTTCTTGTTTGTCTTTAAAATGCTATTAACTTATGTGAAATCATATTGCAACCCTTAGTTTGGGGGGATTTAGCTGAATCAAAGGAGATTTTAATGAAACTCTTAATTTTGAATCTGTATAAGTTCCTATGCAACTAAAAAACTGTGCTCTCTTTTCTAATCAATTTAGCAATTTATTTTCATCGACAAATTGGCCCATTAACAGTAAAAGTTAGGGGGCGGCTAGGTGGCGCAGTGGATAAAGCACCAGCCGTGGATTCAGGAGTACCTAAATTCAAATCCAGCCTCAGACACTTGACACTTACTAGCTGTGTGACCCTGGGCAAGTCACTTAACCCCCACTGCTCCGCAAAAACCAAAACCAAAACCAAACCAAAACAGTAAAAGTTATGTGTTAAATTTGGTCTTCTTTCCAATAGTTCCAGATATACACACAAAGATAGATAGATACATATATACATACAGACAGACAGACATATGTGTATATATTTTATAAACAGGGCAGCTAGGTGGCACAATAAATACAGCAGCACTAGCCCTGAAGCTGGGAGAACCTGAGTTCAAATTTAACCTCAGACACTTACTTAGTGTGACACTAAGCAAATCACTTAACCCCAATTGCCTTCAAACATCCGGGGCCATCTCCAGTAATCCTGATGTATATCTTGCCACTGCACCCAGATGGCTCTGGAGGAGAGAGTGCACACCCTGCCTCACTTAAAAATCCAATTCACTGAAAGTCATGACATCACTCCGATGTCTAGACACCCACATTCCTTTCTTCATGCAACTGGGGTGCATGGTGATTAGAGTGCTGGTCTTAAAGTTAAGAGGATTTGAATTCAAAGCATTCCTCAGATACTCATTAGTTGTGTGGTCCTAGGCAAGCCACTCCACATCTCTTAGTATCAGTTTCCTAATTTGTAAAATGAAGCTAATAATAGCATCCAACTTCACAGTGATATGAGGATGAAATTAGACAATATATGTAGACTACTTTGCAAGTGTTAGTTATTAGCTACTTTTTATCAGCACAAAATGAATTTGACATCATATGGTTTAAAGTCATGGAATACTACTGTCTCTGAAGAATTGGAAGTAAGGATCACACAAAACACAATGGATAGGGGCAGCTAGGTGGCACAGTGGATAGAGTACCAGCCCTAGATTCAGGAGGACCTGAGTTCAAATCCAGCCTCAGACCCTTGACACTTACTAGCTGTGTGACCCTGGGCAAGTCACTTAACCCCAATTGCCTCACCAAAACAAACAAACAAACCATAATGGAGAAATGCATGATGGGTATGAGCAGGTTGTAACACCTTACCAATGAGGAATTATACAAGACACTCAGAAGACCATAAAATAAGTGTAAAACTTGTCATCAGGGAAATGTAGAACCAGAAAAAAATATGAGTTGGTCATAGAGCAATAGTGAAGGATAACCAATAACCAGACCTTGTGATCCATGGGTATTCATATTATAAATAGAATGTGAGGAAGGTTCTCACCACATTTTTTTTTTGTGTGAGGCAGTTGGGGTGAAGTGACCTGCCCAGGGTTACACAGCTAGTGTTAAATGTCTGAGGCCGGATTTGAACTCAGGTATTCCCGAATCCAGGGCCGGTGCTCCATCCACTGCGCCATCTAGCTGCCCCAACCAGGTGAATTCTTTTTTTTTTTTTGCGCGGGGCAATGAGGGTTAAGTGACTTGCCCAGGGTCACACAGCTAGTAAGTGTCAAGTGTCTGAGGACAGATTCGAACTCAGGTACTCCTAAATCCAGGTCTGATGCTTTATCTACTGTGCCACCTAGCAGCCCCTTCTCACCACATTTTGATGGAACTTCTTTAGATGTATACAAGGATATAGGCAGAAGTCGTGTAGGATGTAAAGGCATTAATGGATTGTGGTATGCATCAATGGAGGGGGTTCCCACACTGACGATATAATAGAACAAGGTTACCATTAGAATAAAAACTATTAGCTAAAGTCACTATACTGCCTACTTTGTTTTTAACAGCCCAGTCTTTTTTTTTTATAATAAAGTATTTTATTTTTTCCAGTTACATGTAAAGATTGTTCTCAACTTTTGTTTATACAAGCTTTCCAATTTCAGATTTTTCTCCCTCCCTCCCCTCCCTCCCCCCTCCCCCAGACAGCAAGTAATCTGATATAGGTTTTATATATATATATATAATAACATTAAACATATTTCTGCATTAGTCATGTTATAAGAGAAAAATCAGAGTAATGAGGAAAAACCTCAAAATAGAAAAAGAACAGCACCAAAAACAAAAGAAATAGTATGGTTCAATCAGCTCTATACTCCACAGTTCTTTTTTTTCCCCTGGATTTGGAGATCCTCTTCCATCATGAGTCAACTGGAACTCTTCTGTACCATTGCATTGGTGAGAAGAATACAGTCCATCACAGTAGATCAACACACAATGTTGATGGTACTGTGTACAATGTTCTTTTGGTTCTGCTCATCTCACTCATCATCAGCCCACACAAGACCCTCCAGGTTTCTCTAACAGCCCAGTCTTACTCCTTGTACTCTGCATATTACTGTAATCCTACTTTCCACTCTAAACAGATAAAGCTTATCTTATTTTGTAATGATCTGGTATTAATTGCATAACCAATACTCACTCCTACCCATGCCAAAGACAAATCCCAGGATTTTACTTTTATTCAATAATCTTTAAAACAAGCAAACAAACAAAAAACCTACATGGAAAAGCTCAGGTTAGAGTGTGCTTTAGGAATCTGCTTTCAAGAATTCTAAACAGCAAAGTGAGAACTTTTCTGGCCTAATTTTAAAACCATTTTTTGTGATAATGGAGTGTTCTCAGGTTTTCAGGCTAGTAATTCCAGGCTGTGGATGATTCTTGTTGTTGTTGTTGTTTTACATTATGTTATAGGTTTTCTTTCATTTTTAGGTATCAATGAGTATTCTTACATAATTCAAATTGTTAGCTTTTTTATATAAAGACCAATCAATTCTTCTTATTCATTTGCACAACTTTATCTTTCATATCAAAACTCTTTAATTTGACAACTTTAAATCCAAATGGAACAAATCTCTCTCTCTCTGGGGCAATGAGGGTAAAGTGACATGATTTCTTGAAATGTGGGATTGAGACTCTGTTTCCTCATATTTTTCTGGAAGATCTACCCATAATTCAAAGATTTTGTTGCCAAGCTCTGTCCTCTAGTTCTCTTGTTTTGGTTTGAAGAGATTATGAATCTCACAGCTTTTCCACGGAAAAAAAATTTTAGTCTATTGTTTCTTCTTCCATTGCTCTATTTATGTTAATCTACCATAACCATTACATAATGCATGCTTTATTGAGCTCTTCACTGTCACTTCTCATGTTCCTCTTCTTCAATTCTTCCTTCAGTGATCTTATTTCTAATTTTATAGATATTATATATTTCTCTATATCTCTTATCTTTGTTCTACAGTATTCTGTACTTTCTTACAGCATGTCTATTAACTCTTGTTCTTTCCATATTAAGATTTCTCTGCCTTTTTTTTACCCCATATTAATTATGCATTGTATTGGGACCTTTTCTTTATTCTTTCTTTTTGTTTTCTGGTGAGGGTTTCTTTCCCTTTTCTTCTTTCTTGTTTAGTTTTATTCCCTGTAACTGATTTGATGCCAGGGACTTGGACAAAGACATCATTACTTTCTTAATTGTCTTGCTATAACTTTCTGATCTTCAGTTTTCCCAGGATAGATTTCCTAACTTGCTTCACTGGTGTCTCAGATATCAAAACTAGAGAGAACCTAAGAAGAGCTCTTACCTTATGCTAATATATTTCAAGGGTCTATGATTTTGGAGATATGAGTATTCCTTTACTAATATAGATTGTAAACTCTCTGCCATCAGGAGACCATAGTCTTTAATTGCTGTGGCCAGAAAAATTTGTCATACTGAGGCCAAAGTATTGATGGGTCTCATTTGATTTAATTAGGGTAAATCTAGGACAATAAACACAGACCATCACCAGTATCATACTAGTAGCAATTAGAGTTTGGTAGAAATTTCTAGAGCTTGAACTTTGCTCACAAGGTTTTTGATAACCCAAAATCTTCTCTCTTTCATGATAAACTACTGAAGGAGAACTTTAATAAAGAAGAGTAAGTTCATGTTCTTAAAAGAGTGAGAGGCAGTTTCAGATGAAGTCTCTGTGTTATTCATTTTACTTAACTGTTTTATTTTGTTATGAGACCTCTTATGAAGTGAGTAATGTATTTGTAATGCAGAAATAAAAAACATCAATAAACATTATAAAATTAATTTTTAATTAATCAGTAAATATTACTATAAATCATAAAAAACAACTATGAATATAATGAATACATAAAAGCATGGAAACATATGAACTGATTCAAAGTGAAGGAAACAGACAAGAAAATATAAGTACATCAACTATAACAAAATAAATGGAAGAAGAATGGACACACACACACACACAAAAATGAATGTTGCAAAATTACAACCACCAAGGTTGGTTCCAAAGTAAAGATAGAAGACATCTACTGCTATTCCTTTGCAAAAGTTGGAGGGAAGGACCTTAGGCAAAAGGCATTGCATATATTGTCAAATTATTCTCCCATGTATTGATTGGGTTTACTGATTTTTTCCTTCTTTCTTTTCATTTTTTCTTCCTTTCTTTTATTTATTTATTTTGTTGTTATAACAGATAGTTATCTGGGAAGTAGGAGAGACATGGGGGAAATTTAGACAAAGTAAAAATAAAAGGTGTTAATCAAATTTTATTTTAAAAAATAAAGTAAAATGCTAAGAAGACCGCATGATGTAGAGAACCAAGCTTGTTGTTAGAATTGGTTTCAAGGCACAGCTAGGTGGTGCAGTAGATAAAGCACCGGACCTGGATTCAAAAGGACCTGAGTTGAAATACAACCTCAAACACTTGATACTTACTAGCTGTGTGTCCCTGGGTAAATCACTTAACCCGAATTGTCCTGAAAAAAAAAAAATTGGTTTCAAGAGACACCTCTGACAAGCATTGACTCTGTAGCCCTGGGCATGTCACTTAACATTTTAGTGCTCTGGGCAACTCTCCAAGACTGTAAGTTCTCATCTTTCCAAGAGTTTTTCTTTCTTTTTTCTTTTTCTTTCTTTCTTTCTTTTCTTTTCTTTTTTTTTTTTGTGGGGCAATGAGGGTTAAGTGACTTGCCCAGGGTCACACAGCTAGTAAGTGTCAAGTGTCTGAAGCCAGATTTGAACTCAGGTCCTCCTGAATCCAGGGCTGGTGCTTTATCCACTGTGCCACCTAGCTGCTCCCAAGAGTTTTTCTTTATACAGATGTTGTTATTGTAGAAATTGTTCTTGTTCTACTCACTTCGCTCTACATTAATTCATAGAAGTCTTACTAGTTTTCTTTGAAACCATTCATTTTGTCATTTCTTGTGGCACAAAAATATTCCATTACATTTCTATACCATATTTTATTTGTTCATTTCCCAATAGATGGGCATACCCTTACTTTCCAGTTTTATGCTAATATAAAAAGAACTACTATGGATTTTTTTAAAATGTGAATCATTTTCCTCTTTTTTTATATATATATATCTTTGTGGTATAGACCTAGTAGTGGTATGGCTATGGGTATGCAGTTAAGTGACTTTGGAGGCATAATTCCAAACTGTTTTTCAAAATGGTTGGGCCAATTTACATCTTCACTAAGAATGCATTAATGGGGGCAGCTAGGTGGCACAGTGGATAGAGCACCAGCCCTGGAGTCAGGAGTACCTGAGTTCAAATCCGGCCTCAGACGCTAAACACTTACTAGCTGTGTGACCCTGGGCAAGTCACTTAACCCCAATTGCCTCACTAAAAAAAAAAAAAAAGAATGCATTAATGTACTGGTTTACCATAACTCTTCCTCATTTGTCAATTTCTTTTTTGGGGGTCATTTTTGCCAATCTTATAGGTAAGGGGAAGAACTTAAAATTACTTTAATTTGCACTTTGCTATTATTGATTCGTAACTTTTCTATATGCCTGTGGATAGCTTGGATTTCTTCTTTGAAAACGGCCTATTGATATCCTTTGACCACTAATCTATCAGGGAATAGCTTTTATTCTTTTTTTGTTTGTTTGTTTGAATGAGGCAATTGGGGTTAAGTGACTTGCCCAGGGTCACACAGCTAGTAAGTGTTAAGTGTCTGAGGCTGGATTTAAACTCAGGTACTCCTGACTCCAGGGCCGGTGCTCTATCCACTGTGCCAACTAGCTGCCCCCAGGGAATAGCTTTTATTCTTATAAATTTGAATTGGTTCCTTATAGATCTCAGATATATGACTTTTATTAGAAAAACTTGCTGCAAATACCTTTCCCCAATTCCTTGTTTCCCTTTTAATTTTAAATGCCTTGGTTTTATTTGTGCAAAAACTTAAATTTTATATAAGCATAATTTTCCACTTTATCTTCTATGAACCTCTTTATCCCTTGTTTGGTCATGAACTCCTCATGCAATTTCTTCCTCTAATTTGTCTATGACATCACTTTTATGTCTAAGTCAGGCATCCATTTGGAACTTATATTGGAATGTGATATGAGATATTGGTCTATAGCTAATTCCCGCAAGACTACTTTCCACTTTTCCATTGTTTTTGTCTAATTTCTTCCCCTGTAGCTGGGGCCTTTGTGCTTACTGAATGACAAGCTAGTGTGTTCATTTCTTTCTGTGTGTTATATACATAATTTTTTCCACTGTTAGACTTCTACTTTTTTTTTCAAACCAATGCCAACTTGTTTTGATTATTATTGCCTTGTAGTACAATTTGAGACTTGGTATTATTATGTTCCCTTCTTCCCCACTTTATCATTATTTCTTTTCATAGTCTTGACCTTTTGTCTTCCAAATGAACATTGTTACTATATTTCAAGATCTAAAAAATAATCCTTTCATGATTTGATTGGTGTGAACTAATTAATTAAAGTAGAATTATCATTTTATTATATTGGCATGACCTACTCATGAATAATTAATATTTTTTCAATTATTTAGCTCTATATTTTATAGTGTTTTATAGTTGCATCCAAAGTATAGTTGTTCCTAAGTAAATATTAGACCCCAAAATATTTTATATATTCTGCAGTTATGAATTGAATTTCTTTCTCTCTTTTCTTGCTAGATTTAGTCAGTGACATACAAGAATGGTGGTGCTGGGGCAGCTAGGTAGTGAAGTGGATAAAACAGCGGCCCTTGATTCAGGAGGACCTGAGTTCAAATCCGACCTCAGACACTTGACACTTAGTAGCTGTGTGACTCTGGGCAAGTCACTTAACCCCAGTTGCCTCACAAAAAAAAAAAAAAAAAGAATGGTGGTGCTGATATGGATTTATTTTATATCTTGCAAATTTTTTGAATTTATTGTTTTAATTGATTTTAGCTGATTTTTTAAAAAGGCTCCACTAGATAAATGATCATCTAATTTTCAACAACCAATAGTTTTGTTTCTTCCTTGCCTATTCTTATTCCTTGGATATTTTTTCTTTCCTTGTTGTTATATGTGTTGGATCTTGGCTCCAGATAAAGACTACATACTATAATAAGGAAAAGTTCATTTATTCCTGTGCTCTTTAGTGTGTGATTTAAAAAATTTATTCAGAGGCAGCTAGGTGGCACAGTGGATAAAGCACTGGCCCTGGAGTCAGGAGGACCTGAGTTCAAAACTGGCCTCAGACACTTGCTACTTACTAGCTTTGTGACCCTGGGCAAGTCACTTAACCCCAATTGCCTCACCAAAAAAAAGAAAAAGAAAAGAAAAGAAAAAAGCTTTGGGGCAGCTAGGTGGCGCAGTGGATAGAGCACCAATCCTGGAGTCAGGAGGACCTGAGTTCAAATCTGGCCTCAAACACTTGCCACTTACTAGCTGTGTGACCCTGGGCAAGTCACTTAACCCCAATTGCCTCACCAAAAAAAGAAACATTATTCAAAATGGGTATTGCCAAAAAAAATTTTCAACATCTATTGATATAAACAGGTGTTTTTTAATCATCAGTACCATTTATGATGTTTAGAGTTTTTCTTATATTGAACCAACTCTACATTCTTGGTATAAATCTAATATTTCTCATACATTGTTACTGCCTACTGATTAATATTTTATTTAAAATTTTTGTATCAGTGTTTATTAGAGATTGGTCTATAGTTGTTTTTTTCTCTACTTTGTCTCTTTCTCATTTAGATATCAAATAATATTTGTATTATAGAGTTTGGAAAGGCCCCTTCTTTTACTGTTATTTAAAACACTTTGTATAATATTGGCATTATAATTATTCTTTTCATATTTCATATAATTCACTTTTTTTCCTTTTTTTTTTTTTTAGTGAGGCAATTGGGGTTAAGTGACTCGCCCAGGGTCACACAGCTAGCAAGTGTCAAGTGTCTGAGGCCGGATTTGAACTCAGGTCCTCCTGACTCCAGGGCCGGTGCTCTATCCACTGTGCCACCTAGCTGCCCCTTTTTCTTTTCTTTCTTTCTTTTTTTTTTGTTTTTGTTTTTGTTTTTGGTGAGGCAATTGGGGTTAAGTGACTTGCCCAGGGTCACACAGCTAGTAAGTGTCAAGTGTCTGAGGCCAGATTTGAGCTCAGGTCCTCCTGAATCCAGGGCTGGTGCTTTATCCACTGCGCCACCTAGCTGCCCCTCATAGAATTCACTTTTAAATTCATTTCATTCTGGAGATTTTATTGTTGTAAGTTCCTTTTTTCTGATATTGGGTTATTTAAATATGTTTCTTATTTTAATGTATTTTATGTTTTTCTAAATATTTGTCCATTTCATCTAAATCACCAATTTTGTTGGCATCTTTATTTCATCTTCAATTATTAGAAATTCTCTTTTTTATTTTTAATGTGAATAATTTGGTTTTCCTCTTTTAAAAAAATCAAAGGGACTATTCCTTTTATTATTTTCCAAAAAAATATGCTGCTGGTTTTATTTATCAAGCCAGTGAATTTTGGAGAGAAGGGATTTAAAGGTTTTTTGCTTTGAATTTTGTTAATCTCTCTTTTGGATTTAAAATTTTTGATGCTCATCGGGGTGGTTTTCTATTTGTTATTTTTCTAGTCTTTTAGAATTTCATGCTCAATTCATTAATGTATTCTTTCTCTCTTGTTGATAAAAGAATTAGAGATATAAACTTCCCCATAAGGACTACTTTAGCTCTATCCCATAAGTTTTAATATATTATTTCATTGTTGTTTTAGTCTGTGGTGAAATTTTCTATTATTTCTATGATTTGTTCTTCAAATCACAGGTAATTTAGAGTTGGGTTATTTATTCTCTAAACATCTTTTTTCAATGGCTCTTTACTGAATACAATTTTATTGCATTGTAATAAAGCTATGTTTGTTTCAGTTTTTTCATGCTTTTAGTAAGATTTTTATGTTCCCAAAATATTGCGAGTTTTTGGAAAGGTGCTATTTTGGTTGAGACATATATAAATTCCATTCTGTTCTCATTTAGTGATGGTCAGATATCTTTCATCTCTTATTTTTCTATTCAGGTCCTTAGCTTTTTAAACTTTGGGTTAGATTTATCTAATCCAAAGAGGTACATTGAAGTTCCTTGTTACTATAGTTTTACTGTCTATTTTTGCTGTAGTATCAGTTCTGCTTTTATGCATGCTTAGAAAATGTGGATTTGTTTCAATTCAATGTATATATTAGTGAACAGTTTGAGTATAACATGAATTTTGAGTTTGCTTACATGTAATTTCATCTTCACAAAAACCTACATTGCTTTATAATAACTCACAAGCTCCAACCCTTCCAATGCTCACTTCCACAAGCAAACCTCAAGTCTTTTTTCAAAGGTAGTATCATTTTAAAAATATATATCTGGGGCAGCTAGGTGGCACAGTGGATAGAGTACTGGCCCTGGATTCAGGAGGACCTGAGTTCAGATCCAGCCTCAGACACTTGACACTTAACTAGCTGTGTGACCTTGAGCAAGTCACTTAACCCCAATTGCCTCACCAATATATATATATATTCTGGTACAGTAGGAGTTGTGGATAGAGGGCTGGTGCACAGCTATGAACTCCACCCCTGCCTCCTTCCAACAGGGCCACTGCTAGGGATTACTGCATCCTTGAGTTGGGACCCATCCAAATGGGTTACCTTTGCCAGCCTAGTCAGTGATAGTGGCACAATTGCTGAGTAGCAATCTGAGGTCACAGATGCTGCCATTATTTATCATACGATTTATGTATTTCTTAACTATTTAACATGTATAAAAGTATACTACCATTTTTATTGAGATCGTATCTCTTTTTTACATCTTACTGACAAAATTTTTGAGTACTGTGCCCCTAATTCCATTCCCCCCATAGACCCCATGGTTTTTAATTGCACAATTTTGCATAGCACAATGATTTTTAGGAATGCATATGTTGCAGCATAGCAGAATTGAAATGTAATGGAAATATGGCTTGCATGACTGCACATGTATAACCTATATCAAATAGCTTGCCTTCTCAATGATGGGGGAGGGGAAAGGGATAGAATTTAGAACTCAGAATTTTAGAAGACAAAAGCTAAAAATTGTTTTTACATGTAATTTAGGGGAAATAAAATATTAAATAAATAATTTAAAAATGGGAGTGTGATTTAAGTTTTAACATGTAGGTATTAAGTTATTTGGTTCATATATATTAAGTATTGCTATTGATTCTTGTCTTTGATGCCTTTAAGTGTGATGTAACATTCCATTGTCTATGGTGTCTTTAAGTGTGATGTAACATTCCTGCTTATCCCTTTGTATTGTGTATTTATTGTAGCCTTTTTTGTGTTCAGCCGAAGCATAATGGATTCTGATCCAGCCCCTCATTTTGAATTCTTATGAATCTTTATGTTTCAAAAGTGTTTCTTATAAACAACATATTGGGGGACTTAGCATTCTAATCCATTCCATTTTATGAGTGAGTTCATCCCATTCCCCTTCATGGTTTTGAACATTAATTGTGTATTTGCCTCCATCCTGTCCTCTTAGACTTTTCCCTCTCTTTGCACACCCCATCATTACACAGAACATGGTAAAATAGGTTTGACTAACACTTGTGATCTATAAATTGAGATATTTCTTCTTCATTCCTGTTTTCTCTTCCTTAACCCACCTCTGTTTCTGTCTCTCTCTGTGTCTCTGTCTGTCTGTCTGTCTCTGTCTCTCTGTCCTTCTCTATTTGCCTGTTGAATTTAATGTATTTTTAAACCACAATCTGCATGTGTTCAATCTTCCTTCAGATGAAAGTGAGGCTCATGAGATGTTCATTTCCCCTTTACCTTGTATTTGTAAACTCTTTGTCTTATTCACCTCTATCATGTGACAGTAATTTTCCTCTCTTCCTTCTTTTTCCTTTAGTATAGTTTCCCCATCCCTCCAATTTCTGTCTTCTCCTGAGACCATCAAAACAGAACAAAACTACAAGCTAAGTCCTTTATCTGTCATATTTTCCTTTCTCTATGACCCTTGACAATATTAGAGTTCTGAGAAGACATTTGTTTCTTAGCCCTTGATTAGCATAGTCTATCACAATTGAAGAAATTTCTGTACCTTTCTATCTCTTGGCTCTCATGTTTCCATTTCAAATTTTCTACTCAATTATCTTTTCAAATAATAATGCTTTTAAATCCTTTACTTCATTAGTACTCCATTTTTTCTCATTGTAAGATTATACTCAATTTTTCTGGACAGGTTATTATTAATTGTAAACATTTATCTTTTATCTTTTCGAATATTGTATTCTGGACCCTTCTCTTCTTTATAGTGGCAGCTGCCAAGTCTTGTGTGATCTTTCCTGTGACATCATGGTACTTGAACTTTAGTTTTTGACTGCTTACAGATTTTTTTTTTCCTTTGACCTGGAAGCTTTGGATTTGAGGCTATGACATTCCTGGGAGCTTTCATTCTGTGGTTTCTTTCAGGAGGTTATGAGTAAATTCTTTGCATTTTTACTTTGCTCTCTGGTTGTAAGAAATCTGGGCAGTTTTTACTTATGATTTCTTGAAATATGGTATCCAAGATTTGGGGGGGGCGCTGTGGAGGGGTTGGATCACAATTTGTAGGTAATCCAATAATTCTTATATTTTTCTCTCCTTGATCTGTTTTTTATGTTAAATTCCTTACATTTTCTTCTGCTTTTTCAATCTTTTGATTTTGTTTTAATACTTCTTATCTCATTGAATCATTTTTTCTGTGCTTCATTCCAATTTCCTGGGTGTTCAGTTCTTGAGAAGATTTATCACTGTTTATTCTAAGGTATTTATCTTTGTCATCTCTCTTTGTCATTCTTTTTTCCACACTATTCCATTTTATATTTTCTGTTTCCCTTCTTCTCAATATTCTTATAATCCTTGTAGCCAAGATATTATTTTCTCAAAGGATCTATTTGAACTTGTAGAGTTACTCTTTTCTATTGGGTTTACTACTTAAGAAACTAACAGTTCAAGTTATTTCCTCCTTGTGGCTGGTGTTTTCTTTTGTTTATTACCATCCTGTTTCAAGATTGGGGTCTTATGCTTGGGTCAAACTTTGTTGACATGAATAGTGTGGATAGGCTGTGATTGGTCCTGATTGTCATGGCTAAGCATAGACCCCACTTTCTGTAAAAATTATCTGGCTTTGTTTTCTGTTATGGTTCACACATAAGTTTCCTGGAGTCTGGTCTGAGCAAAGGCCACTTGGATCTGGTTGGGTCAGGGCTGCCTGGATGCTGGGTGGGGTTCAGGCTTCCTAGATATTTCTCCAGGCTTATCTCCTGTTATTGTGAAAAGTTTCAAGCTACCCTCCTCTGGGAATTTCCTACCAGAAATCAGAGGATTCCTTGTTCTGGGCACTATTTACAACATATCTCCCACCCTTGGGCTATCCTGTGCTGAGTATTGATTGGCTCCTCTCTCCTGTAAGAGCTCTGGGGATACCGGTGTTAGGTACTGATTGGGGGTCTGTCTCCTTTGTGAGACTAGGCTGCTTTATATTGCACCTTCCATTTACCATGGCCTTTCTTCCACTCTGGGCTTCTGTAGGATTTAATAGTCTTTTTTTGTCCAGTCCTAGACTGTATGGAGAAGTATATAGTTGATTCTGTTGGGTTTTATTTATTGTTGTTCATTCTTGTGCTTTTCTTTAGACCTTTACTAGAGTTTTTGGGGTAGAATGGATTTGGACTTATCTAGGTCCTGATATGTTGTCATCCACCCATAACCCTTTCTAAAACCATAAAAACTGTTGCCAATATGTTTTAGCAGATGGAGTTCCCTCACCAGAAATTTCCTACACTAATGAAATTATAGGCCTGGGTAAAAGAATATTCATAATAAATTAGAAAAAAATATTTATTTTAACTAGGAGGAAGTTTGGGGTCTAGGAAGTCATAGTGATGACAAATATGTTCTTCTCTGGTGCAGACTAGCTCTGTAGATTACTGATTTTCTATTCTTGGCTTCTTCACAATTTTCTCTTTGTAAACATTAAGAATTTATTTTAATAAAAATGGCCAGCTCCTTTTGTTTAAAGAGAACCTCAGGGAGCAGCTAGGTGGCACAGTGGATAGAGCAGCGGCCCTGGATTCAGAAGGACCTGAGTTCAAATCCGACCTCAGATACTTGACATTTACTAGCTGTGTGACCCTGGGCAAGTCACTTATCCCCCACAAAAATTAATTAATTAATTAATCAATTAATTAATTAATAGAATAAAGAGAACCTCAGCACTGCCATCTTTTCAGCTCTTATGAATTTCTAAGACATATCTCTATTTCCACCCCTGTCTCTACCACATTACCATGGGTTCAATGTCATCTTCTCCCTTCTTTCCAAACACAGATTTTATCTCACCATATAAGATAATGTCCTAACCTACCTCCTCCAAATCTAAGTGAAAGTTCTTTTTCTCCTCAGATTTTTTAAAGCATTTCACTTTGTTTTGATCTCTCCTTTGTCTTCTGTCACAATCTACCGTGAATTGTATTTATCTTTGTATATTAGAAAAGTTTAGTCCTTTTCAGCCATGTCTGACTCTGTGATACGTTTTTGTAGTTTTCTCTGCAAAGATACAGGAGTGGTTTGCCATTTCCTTTTCCAGTGGATTAACACAAACAGAGGTTAAGTGACTTGCCCAAGGTAACACAGCTAGTGAGTGTCTGAGGCCAGATTTGAATTCAGGAAGATGAGTCTTCCTGACTTTGGGCCCAGTACTGTATCGGCTGTGCTACCTAGCTGTACACACATCACATTCCAACTCCCCATTTGACTTTAAGCTCCCTGAGGTCAGAGCTATTTCACTTTATTTTATTTTTTTTAATATTTGTTTTATTTTTATTTTTTTCTCAATTACATGTAAAGATATTTTTGAGTTCCAAATTTTCCTCCCACCCTCCCTTCCCTCCCCACTCCTGAGGCCAGCAAACAATTTTATATAGGTTATACTTTACTATCGTGTTAAACATATTTCCACATTAATCAGAACAAAAGGAAAAAAACACAAGAATAAACAAGAACGATAACAAAAAAGCAAAAACAAAAGTGAAAATAGTATGTGCCAGTGTGCATTCTGACTCCATGGTTCTCTTTCTGAATGTGGAGAGCATTTTCCACCATAAGTCTTTTGGATGGCTATTTCACTTTAATCTTTGTATTCTGTGATAAGCACAAAATATTTTACTTGTTAGGTGCTTAATAAATGTTTGAATTTGAAAAAAAACATTTTTTTCCTCTTTCCTTTTCCTTTTTTTTTTTGGGGGGGGAACATGGCTAATGTTGAAATGTTTTGCATGACTTAATATGTATAATGGCTATTATATTTCTTGACTTTTCAATGGGTAGGAAAGGGAGTAGAGTGAGGGGGAGAATTTGGAATTGAAAATAAAAGAAAATTGAATTTTAAAAAGAAAAATAAAATTTTATCAAGTTGAATTTTTAAAAATTAAATTGAATTTGATACCATTACACAGTTAGCTGATCCATAAATGACAAAACTTCTCAGGCCACCATGAGAATGGTAGTGCTTTGGCTACTGGATAAATTGCCAACCTGGATATGGCCACCATGTTTTTACTGGTTGATAAGGAATTCATAATCAAAGAAGGCAAGCCCTTCCAAGATCCAAGTCCATATGGCAATATCTTTCCTTTTGCCTGTCAGAGTTATGGACCTCATTGTCTTTATGCTGAGCCTTCAAAGCAAATGCGGCTTGAAGTCAATAAAGGCATTGTTGGATCACATCGATAATAGCTTCCTTCTTGGGTTGGTGTGCTTCCTTGCCAGGAGAATTCAGAAAAAGCAAAGATATGGTCCCCATATGAACACTATCCTAAAAATGGACAACATTGGGCAGCTAGGTGGTACAGTGGATAAAGCACCGGACCCAGATTCAGGAGGACCTGAGTTCAAATCTGGACTCAGACACTTGACACTTACTAGCTCTGTGACCCTGGGCAAGTCACTTAACCCTCATTGCCCGCCGCCCCCCAAAATGGACAACACTCACAGTGGTTTTCTTTTCAGTGACCTAGAGGTGGAAGCCTTCATAACTCCATGCCCTAGCGCTTTCTCTGAATGCTGCAGATCTGTACAAGGGATGGGCTAGTTTTCTGACCTATGAACCAATTGCTATCCATCCCCTATATTTAGTTAGAATAAAAATTTGATGAAGGAGATGTGACAACCTTCCCTCCCTACACAGCCACACACACACACACACACACACACACACACATACACACACGTCATTTCTGTGGTGTTCGTTCCCAACATTTCGTCAAGGCTTTCTGCCTTTGTGTTTGCTGTGGAGACAGAAAAATAATGTTGAGATATGGTCTCTTCAACAGGGTTTCTCCTTCCCCTTTGCCTATTATGCCAAGATAAGAGGAGCTGCCTAAAAGCACTCTTTGGGAAGGACCCTCCCTTCCTTGCATCAGTATTGGTCGTTGTTACCATTAGAGATAAATTTAACTAAAAACAAGTAAAATTGAATTTCATCTCTGAATCAAGGTTTGGTAGTAACCTCTGAAATATCTGTTTCTGGCAATCCAAAGCTCTAGAGCAAAGGTGCAGCTAGGTGGTGCAGTGGATAGAGCACCGGCCCTGGATTCAGGAGGACCTGAGTTCAAATCCAGCCTCAGACACTTGACACTTACTAGCTGTGTGATCCTGGGCAAGTCACTTAACCCCAATTGCCTCACCAAAAAAAAAAAAAATCACTCAAAGCTCTAGAGTGGAGTATGGGTGGAGATTATCAGAATCCCTAGACCTCTGTTCCCAAGTTCAAGTAAGGGGGAGTGAAGAGAACTTACTAGTAGAAAACCACTTACTAATCAAGAGGTGAATCTTCAAACATAGTGGCAACAACCTGAACATTCTCCAGTGAAAACTAGAGACTTTTGATTGTTGTTATCGTTATATAACAATATGTGACAACATTCTATATTCTATGGTGCCCTCTAGATTTAGTATTCTGTTTCACCATACTGTCTTCTAAGGCCTCTTTTAACTCTATCCTTCTGTGGTCTAAATGTTGATGTATTTCATTATATGATCATTTGCTGCCCTACAAATAAAATCTATCAAATGGATTACACTGTAATGATCATATTTATTGCAGAATACTTAATCCTATATGTTACATGTATAAACTCATGGTTCAGAGGGCTATCTGCATGGAATTATTCTCAAAAGTAGAGACTGGCCACTCAATCGTCTGCACCTGCATAAGCGGCAGAGTTAGTAAGAACTAGAGAGAAGAGAGATCTTTTCTTTTGGTTTTTAACTTTGAGAGAGAAAACATACAGTTCCAACCTCTCTTCAGGTCCTTGAAAGGAGAGAAAGACTGAAAAGAAGCAGACTGTAGAGAAGAGGTCAATTTCTATCATGTCCCTATCCCCAGCTTGTTACATTAGAGACTTCAGGGGAATTTCCTCTTAGGTGAGATCTGATACTCTCTGTTGATTGTGCTGAGTTATCTTGTTGCCAGTGAGAAAGCTCATTCATTCTGTATTGCATGGTACCTATTCTCAAATGTATACTTTCTCTAATTTCTGTTTTAATATCAACTTGGATAAAAGGGCTTATTCATTATTTGCTACTTGTGTTCACTGTGGGAAGGGAGTAGAGCCTTGGATACATCAGCTGTAAGCATTCCTTCCCCCTTAAGTGATATTGGTCAGGAGCACAGCTTGAACCTAGAAGTTATTTCCCCTTTATATTAAATAACAATATTTAAGGAAGCAGATAGACATATTTCCAGCCCAGTTCCCCACCCCCTCTCTCTAGGGAGAACAGAGTGGCCAGCCTTTAGCTCCAACCTCTTGCTTCTCTTCCTGAGAAGAATAAAAGTCTCCCTTGGAGACTTTGGGTAGGGGGAGGCGATTCTAGAGTTATCTTTCTCATTTCCCTGCAAGCCATATCTGGACAGACCCATGTGGGTACATAAAATCTACACAGGCACAAAATGATATACCACACAGAGACTCATTATATATTATTGTTTTGTTTTAGAAGCATGCTCAAAAATCTTCCCAGTTTGTTTTCTTTGAGTAGAGTCAGAATCAGAAGTCAGAGTCATGAAATTCTAGAGCCAGAAATGACAATATGAACATAGAATGTTAGAACATAAATCATAGATTATTGGAACTGGAAGTGACTTTAGGACAAAGGAAGTCAAGTTTAGAAAGGACCTCTGAACAAAGAATGTTAGAGCAGTAGGGGACCTTTAAAGTAGTCTATTTCAACTTTTGCTAGAGAGGGCAATGGAGGACAAGTGACTTGTCCAAAATAACAACAACAACAACAACAATATCAACATCACCACCAACAACGATGGTTAGTAAGTGGATAGAACATGTATTTCCAGGTTTGTTCATTTCTCTTTTCATTACCCCAAACTTGCTGACTCCCAGTCAGAGATAAACTTATCTGGCCTCTCTGATAAGGATACAATTCATGCCAACAACATATGGCTATGAGGATGCAAGCCCCAATGCAGATACTGCTACCACCACCAACTTCACTTTTGTCAGGGAAGCTGCTTTGGGTGGAGGCTTTAATGCACAAGCAGACCCACACTTGTCCCCATGGGTAAGAGAATTCATAAGGCTCTTATCTTTGTAGGCTTCCCCAAGAACTGAGAGCCTTACATCATTCCCTACCCCTTCTTTCCTGTGGGAGGGGAAGGTTGGAGTGGACAGGATTAAACAGATGACCAGAAAAGTCATCCATGCATTTATACTGCATGCACCATGGGAGGCAGCATGGCATCATGGAGAGAACTTGGGATCTGGAGTCAGAGGACCTGGATTCAAATCCTGCCTCTGGCATTTAATACCTATGTAACCTGAGTAAATCATATAACCTGAGTGGGTTTCAGTGTCATGATCAGTAAGATAGGAATAATGATAACTTTAATGTTTACCTCACAGAGCTGTTGTGAAGATCAAGTGAGATCATATGTGTAAATTATCTTGCAAACTTTAAGATACTATGTGGTTAAAACGCTGGCCCTGGATTCAGGAGTACCTGAGTTCAAATCCGGCCTCAGACACTTGACACTTACTAGCTGTGTGACCCTGGGCAAGTCACTTCACCCCCATTGCCCCGCAAAAAAAAAAAAAAAAAGATACTATGTAAAAGTCAGTTGTTATTATGATGTAGTAGTAGCCATAGTAGTGGCACCTAGGTGGTACAGTGGATAGAGCACTAGATTTGGAGTTAAGAAGACCTAAGATCGAATCCAGCCTCAGACACTTAGTTGTATAATCCTGGGCAAGTCACTTATCTCTATCTCAGTTTCTTCACCTGTAAAATGGAGCTATTAAATAGTACCTACATGGAGGGATAAAATGGGATGGTATTTGAAAGGCACTTTGCAAATTCAGCACACTCTATTATTGTCTGTCTTTGTCTTTGATCCTTACTCTGTGCTCTTGTTCCTTTTTTTTTTTTTTTTTTGCAGCCCCAATGCTCCCACTGGTTAGAATCCTCTCCTTTTAGGGAATTCCCAATCCTGCAGCTAAATCACTACAATCTGCCTGCCTAGACTTCTGCTTGCCATCTGCTACTAGATTTCCTTGAAGCCAACTAAACCTGTCTGAAACTGACCATCCATCAACCTGTGTCCCACGATGTTCAAAGGTTCACTAGCTTATAAATAACTGTTCCTTTTAAAGGCCCCTTTTTTTGGGGGGGGTTAATTTTTAATGAGGCAATTGGGGTTAAGTGACTTGCCCAGGGTCACACAGCTAGTAAGTGTTAAGTGTCTGAGGCCGGATTTGAACTCAGGTACTCCTGATTCCAGGGCTGGTGCTCTATCCACTGCGCCATCTAGCTGCCCCTAAAGGTCCCTTTTAAGACCAATAAAGTTGATCCAATGGAGACTGAGGCCAGCATCAGAAAGAAACTGAATGTCACCAAGAGGTATGAGTGAAAATGAAGCCTACCTGACTTGCAAAGGTACAAAAATGTGACATCACCACCACCACCATCATTACTACAACAACACTAAATTACCGGAAGCATTTGTGATTTCATTGGTGGGACTCTTCCCTCTGCCTTTGCAAATTGCAGCCCTTCTGCACCTTAGCAGACAATTTTCTGATTGACAGTGGTGCAATGGTGAAGAAAATGCATTCCCTGGGAACCAACCCTCTGACAATGAACCTATGGTCACCTAGCCCAACATCCATAGAATTTATCTTCAATCCATCCCCATGGCTTTCAGACTTAATAGAACTAGTCAGAATACATGTTCCATAGGATAGCCTCTGAGATCCATAGTCAGCTCCATGTCAGAAGGAGAGCATTATTATTATCATTATTATTACTAATAATAATAGTACTACTAATAATAGTAGTAGTAGTAACCTAATCTGTATAAGATGTTTAACGTGACATTTAAAAAGTACTGGAAGGGCTATGTATATACTTGGAGTCTGAAGACCTAGGTTTAAACATGGCTCCATCGCTGACTAGCCACTTCCTTTCTTGGAGTTTCAGCTTCCTCCTCTGTAAATTAGGAATAATAATCTTTGTACTACTTTTCTCATGAGGTTGTAGTGAGTCAAATGCCTTGTGAATTGTAAAGGGCATGAAAGTGTAAATTACTATTGTAACAATCTCTAGAGCTTTTGAATTCTTATAGCATACTTTCCTTACCCCCATCTTGTGAGTTATTGGTGCCATCATTATTACTCTTTCCACTTAAAAGATGAAGAAACTGAAGCTCTGAGCTCAAGGGGGCAAATGACCTCAGAAAGTAGCAGCAACTACTAAGTGTCAGAACTCAAATAATAAGATTCAAACCCGGGGCAGCTAGGTGGCGCAGTGGATAGAGCACCGGCCCTGGAGTCAGGAGTACCTGAGTTCAAATCCGGCTTCAGACACTTAATACTTACTAGCTGTGTGAACCTGGGCAAGTCACTTAACCTCAATTGCCTCACTAAAAAAAAAAAAAAAAAAAGGAAAAAAAAAAGATTCAAGCCCAGATCTTCTAGCTCCAAGTTTAATTTGCTTTTACGAGACTGTCTTATACCTTTTGACTTCATCGTCATCATCACTACCAGTGTTCATCACAACAGCAATTTATTTTGCTGGACATCTTAAACTTTAAATCCAACACATTGGATTGAATTTCTTCAATGTGCCACCTTGTGGGTAAGACTTGTAACTACACTATTTCATTCAAATCAATTCAACAATTTTGCATAGCACATACTGGGAGGTCAGCTGTGTGAGGGGTGCAGGTTTTACAGTGGTGTCAAAGTCTAATAGAAATGATCCCTTTGGGCTTTATGTTGACAAACTGGCATTATGAATGTTGTATTATATTTTTATTTCTTTTCTCAAACATTTCCCAATTACATTTTTCTTCCAATTACATTTATTGGGGTTAAATCATAAAAGTATTTTATTATCTTCCAGTTACCCAATTACATTTTACTCTGGTTCCGCAGCACTTAGGAATTTAGGGGGGCATGAGTTAGACATGTCTCCGTAGATTATAGGAGGTATAGACGACAATCGCTGCCCTCTGGCTTTCACAGTATAGGTAGGCAAAGGCAAAGGCAAAGAGAGGGGACAATTAAGATAGATACATGAAATAGTCTAATAAAAAATAAGGAGGGGCAGCTAGGTGGCACAGTTGAGAGAGCACTGGCCCTGGATTCAGGAGGACCTGAGTTCAAATCCAGCCTCAGACACTTAACACTTACTAGCTGTGTGACCCTGGGCAAGTCACTTAACCCCAATTGCCTCACTAAAAAAAAGAAAATAAAATAAGGCTTGAAATAAGTAATGGAGTAATGAGATACAGCACTGTGTGGTGGGGAAAGTGCTAAGAAGTCTTGGTTTGAAGTTGCAGCAACACTTAATTAGGTATGTGGGCTTCCAAAGAGCTTTGTGTCTCAGTTTCCTCGCCTATAAAATGGATGACAGGCAGGATGGGGTAGTAGAGAGCTTGTTACATAGTCAGGAAGAGCTGGATTCAACTCCCACCTTTGATCCTATTGGCTGTGTAACCCTGGGGGCATTTCAATTAACCTCTCAGGGTCACAAACAGCTCTTTAAATTACAGAGAAGCAGGACAGCTAGGTGGCATAGTGGTAAAGGCAGGGGCCCTGGATTCAGGAGGACCTGAGTTCAAATCCAACCTCAGACACCTAACACTTATTAGCTGTGTGACCCTGGTCACTTAACCCTCATTGTTCTGCAAAACAAACAAACAAACAAAAAATGGGTATGATAATCCTTGTACTATCTACTTTATGATCTCATTGAGAAAAGGATATGTGAGTTGTCACTATTTTTAAGAGCCTAAATGAGGGCTCACAGATCACATCTACTAGAGGAAACCAGAAGTAGGAGGGATCCCTGTCAGCTGGAGTGGTTAAAAATGTCTTTCTTGGGGCAGCTAGGTGGCACGGTGGATGGAGCACCAGCCCTGGAGTCAGGAGTACCTGAGTTCAAGTCCAGCCTCAGACACTTAACACTTGCTGGCTGTGTGACCCTGGGCAAGTCACTTAGCCCCAATTGCCTCACTAAAAAAACAAAAATGTCTTTCTGGAGGAAGGGGGCCTAAGTTGGACCCTGGAGGATGGGTAGAGTCTAGATAGCCAAAGCAAGGTGTATTGGGCATCTCTACCAAGGAGAATGGCATAACTGATTATCTTTAGACAAAAAGGCCTAGAAGAGACCTTAAGGACCATGTAGTCCAACATGTTTATTTTTACAGATAAGGAAAGTGAAATACCTCAAAGAAAAGAAACTTACCTCTACCGTTTAGTGAGAATGTGTCAGATAGTAATGTTCTCATTTCTAAAGGATATGTGCAGAAAATTATTAAATCGGAGGCATTAAGGCAGAGGAAAAAGAACACTGAATGGCGTCAGAAGGTCAGGAGGTCAAACCTTGACTCTGTCATTTATTACCTGTGTGATTTTGTGGGAAATCATTTTACTTCCCTGGACCTCTGCCTCTTCATCTGTAAAATGAAGTAGTGAGACCCCTAAGGCCCCTTCTAGCTCTAAAACTATTTTTTAAAGACCTATTGCCTCAAATGTCCCTTCCAACTCTAAAATCATATGATCTGGATATTAGAAAGAGCTTCCAGGGGCAGCTAGGTGGCGCAGTGGATAGAGCACTGGCCCTGGAGTCAGGAGGACCTGAGTTCAAATCCGGCCTCAGACACTTAACACTTACTAACTGTGTGACCCTGGGCAAGTCACTTAACCCCAATTGCCTCACTAAAAAAAAAAAAAGAAAAGAAAAGAAAGAGCTTCCAGAGGTCATCTAGTCTATACTCTTGTTTGTAGGCAGTATTTCACGTATATCTAATATCATCATTGTCATCATTATCACTACAACCACCACCACCACCACCACTACCTCAATCATCATCAACAACAAAAAATAGTTCTCATTTTGGGTGAGTTTTAGAATAATTATTTTTTTAAAATACTGGCTTTTTATTGATTTTTAATACATGACCTGAAAACAGAAACTAAGAGTAAATTTATTTTTTTTAATTTTTTTGTGTGAGGCAATCGGGGTTAAGTGACTTGCCCAGGGTCACACAGCTAGTAAGTGCTAAGTGTCTGAGGTTGGATTTGAACTCAGGTCCTCCTGAATCCAGGGCCCCTGCCTTTACCACTATGCCACCTAGCTGTCCTGCTTCTCTGTAATTTAAAGAGCTGTTTGTGACCCTGAGAGGTTAATTGAAATGCCCCCAGGGTTACACAGCCAATAGGATCAAAGGTGGGAGTTGAATCCAGCTCTTCCTGACTATGTAACAAGCTCTCTACTACCCCATCCTGCCTGTCATCCATTTTATAGGCGAGGAAACTGAGACACAAAGCTCTTTGGAAGCCCACATACCTAATTAAGTGTTGCTGCAACTTCAAACCAAGACTTCTTAGCACTTTCCCCACCACACAGTGCTGTATCTCATTACTCCATTACTTATTTCAAGCCTTATTTTATTTTCTTTTTTTTAGTGAGGCAATTGGGGTTAAGTGACTTGCCCAGGGTCACACAGCTAGTAAGTGTTAAGTGTCTGAGGCTGGATTTGAACTCAGGTCCTCCTGAATCCAGGGCCAGTGTTCTATTCACTGTGCCACCTAGCTGCCCAACTAAGAATAAATTTAAAAGGTGAAGGAAAAATTGGACACAAAATAACAATCAATTCTATCTAACAATCATTATCATCATTGGATTATAATGGCATTATATGCTATGATGCCTTAAGGAAACATTTTTCTCAAAAGAACCTGGAGGTGGGGGGTGGGCTCGGTAGTGTAAGTATTATCCTCCATTTTATAGATGAGGAAACTAAGTCTCAACAGGATGAAGTGAGTTAGATGTAGTGTCAGAGGCAATACTGAAATAAAGGTCTTTTGAGTCCACAGAGCCCTTTGACTACGTTTTCCTATTACATATCAGGCAGTGAAATGCAGTGGAAGGAGGTAGCTATGTTGTGGTAAAAAGAACATTGAATTTGCAATTACATCTGGCTTCAAGTCCAGACTGGGTCACTGATTGACCCCCTGTGTGACCTTGAAGTAAGTCCTTCCCTTCTCCAGGTTGAAGGCTGCTTATCTATAAAAGGAGGATTGTACACTTTACTAGTAGTACAGTACTGCTTCCTCATGGTAGTATTGAGAGACTCTAAAGAGAAAACATCTGGGAAAGCGCTTTGGAACTGTCAAATAAAGGACTGAGGTTATTGGTTACCAAGGGTTAACAAAGCAAGTTCTTGGTTATTGCATTGGAAATGTGGCTCAACTTTGAGCCAAACTACAGAAGGTTTGGGTTTGGGTGGAAATTTGTTTACAAAGCTTGTCCAAGGGATTCGGCTATTGGGGTAAACCCACATCTTTCTCCTCAGTGTTAAAGAACACTCTGGAATCCATTAGTTAATTCGGGCTGAGTAAACTCTCCACTCTACTCTGAGCCAAAGGCTATAAAAAGGAATATTGAATTGTTCCTTGGAGAGGCCCTGGCTTCCTCAAACTCAAAATTCATCGTTTCTCCCAGACACAAGCTCAATTCCCAATCAAGAGGTCGGGCCTCTGCCTTAACAATAGGGTTGAGGAAGGAGAGGAGTTAGAAAGGGAGGGGAATAGGGACAGCTAGGTGGCTCAGTGGATAGAGCACTGGCCCTGGATTCAGGAGGATCTGAGTTCAAATCTAGTTTCAGACACTTGTTACTTACTAGCTGTATGACCTTGGGCAAGTCACTTAACTCCAATTGCCGCGCACACACACAAAAAAAAAAAAAGAAAAAAAGAAAGGGAGGGAAAGGGGCAAGTAAGAGGAGGGAAGAGAGAGACGAGAGAAAAGGCAAGGAAGGTTGGGGAAACAAATGTGTTTGTGATTTGAGGGGTAAGTGAACCAGAGGATTGGTATTTGTAAATGTCATCAGCCTGGCTTTGGCTCCAAATCAAAAGGGTAGATTTTGAATAGAGAGTGGTGAGAGAAAAGAAAGGGTAGGGAGGATTAAGAGTTAGTAAAGCAGGGGCAGCTAGGTGGCACAGTGGATAAAGCACTGGCCCTGGATTCAGGAGGACCTGAGTTCAAATCCAGCTTCAGACACTTGACACTTACTAGCTGTGTGACTCTGGGCAAGTCACTTAACCCCCATTGCCCCACAAAAAATAAAATAAAATAAAATAAAAAAGAGTGAAGGAAAAAATTTAGTGAAGGAGTAGGGAATAGTAAACATAAAACATTCATGTGCGACTGAGGTACAAAAATCAGGCTATGACTCTTGGGAGTTAGGTGATGAGACAGGAGAGAAAGAACTATCAACAATGGAAAGCACAGTGGCCAAAGTAGGAGACCTGTGATCTGCCCTTTATTTACCATGTGACTTTGGCCTAGAATCTTCAATAACTCCCTATAGCCTAAAAATAGAAATGCTTCATTTTGGCATTGAAAGGGCTTCCCATCAGCACCTATCCTACTTTTCAAGGCTTATTGCACATACTCCCCTTTGTGTATCCTGCATTCAAATCATAACTAACTTAATTGTTATTCCCCAAACTTGGCATTACATCTTCATCCTCCATGTCTTTGTGCATTCCTTGCATTCGGGATGCATTCCCTCCTCACCTCTGCCTCTTAGAATCTCTAGCTGCAGGGCAGCTAGGTGGCACGGTGGATAAAACACTAGCCCTGGATTCAGGAGGACCTGGGTTCAAATCCAGCCTCAGACACTTGACACTTACTAGCTGTGTGACCCTGGGCAAGTCACTTAACCCTCGTTGATCCACCAAACCAAAAAAAAAAAAAAGAATCTCTACTGCATTCAAGGCTCAGCCCATATGTCATCTCCCCCAAGAAGTTTTTCCCTAGCTCTCTAATTAGTGTTCTCTTCCTCCTCAAATGGTCTTGTGCATACTTGTCTGTATCCCCCAAATAAAACATAAGCTGTATGAGAGAAAGACTTTATCATCTTGTTTTTGTATCCCCCAGCTTAGGGCCCTGTATGCAGTATGTGGTTAATAAATTCTAATTGGATTGTTCTGGAAAGCTTCTTCTCCTTTCTAGACCTATTGACTCATTTATAACAGGAGAGAGTTGTAGTCAATGACTTCTAAGGTCCCTAACATCTCCAACTAGGGACTCAATTTTTAAAAAAGATACATTCTGTCCTCAAAGAGCTCATATTGAGCTTGGGAATGGGGGCAGGAGGGGAAAGATATGGCAGATGTTCAGCTAAATAGAACACTAAGTTGAGTATAATGGAGCAAAGGAGAGATGTAGACAAAGCATTTTAGGAAAATTTGAGGAGGGGGAGATATTTTCAGCCATGGAGCTCAAGAAAGATAGCCCAGAGCTGAGCCCCAAAGAAAGAGAGTCTGAAAAGCAAAGATGAAGAGGGACTGGATTCTAGACTTGGCAATCAGCCTGCATGAAATTCATGGAGGCAGGAGAAAGTAGATCAAGTTCAGAGAACCATTATCAGAATCCATTTTGGTGAGATCATAGAGTACATGAAAGGAAGTGTTTTATTCTATAGGTAATAGGGAGCCACTGAAGCTTTTCTTTGGTAAAGGGTAAAGGTGGAAGGAAAGCCTTGACAATATTAGACTTGGGCCTTAGGCACATTATTTTGTCATCTATGTGGAAAGGATTAGAAACTAGGATTCTAGGATTAGAAGGTACTATTGGAGGGGCAGCTAGGTGGCACAGTGGATAGAGCACTGGCCCTGGAGTCAGGAGTACCTGAGTTCAAATCTGGCCTCCGACACTTAACACTTACTAGCTGTGTGACCCTGAGCAAGTCACTTAACCCCAATTGCCCCACTTTAAAAAAAAAAAAGGTACTATTGGAATTACTATAATAAAGTAGTATATGCAAGAGGTAAGAAGTACCTGAATTAGAATGGTGCTTTTTGTGAGTGAAAAGAGAGGTTTAGATTCCCTGACTTTCTCTCTCCCTGTATCCCATTTTTAATTTCTTGCTCTGGGAAGTTATCAAATCAACATTACCATCCTGGACAGTATGTATCAATCAATGATCCCAAAACTCCATTCACCATTCCTAACTTCCAAGACTAAAACTTAGCTACCTCCCCAGCAAGTATTCCTCTCTATGTAATATCTTCCCTATTAGAATGTAACTTCTTTGTACCACCTCAAACCCATCGGATTGGCTAACATGAAAGAAAAGAAAAATGACAAATGCTGGAGAGGGTGTGGGAAAATAGATATACCACTGCACAGGTGGTAGAACTATAAGCTGGTTCAACTATTCCAGAGAATAATTTGGAACTTAGGCCAAAGGACTATAAAACTACATAACTTTTGACCCAGCAATACTGTTAGTGGGTCTATACCCCAAAGAGATCAAAGGAAAAGGGAAAGGACGCAAATGTACAAAATATTTATAGCAGTTCTTTTTGTGATGGCAAAGAATTAGAAACTGAGGGAATGCCCATCAATTGAGGAATAACTGATTAAGTTGTGGTATATGATTGTGATGGAATACTATTTTACTGTAAGAAATGATGAAGAGGGGCAGCTAGGTGGTGCAGTAGATAGAGCACTGGCCCTGGAGTCAGGAGTACCCGAGTTCAAATAAGGCCTCAGACACTTGACACTTACTATCTGTGTGACCCTGAGCAAGTCACTTAACCCTCATTGCCCTGAAAAAGAAAAGAAAAGAAAAAGACAAAAGCTGATGCAAAGTGAAGCTGAACTAGAACAATCTACACAGCAACAAAAATATTGTGATGATAATCAACTATGAAAGATTTAGCTACTCTAATGAATATGATACACAACAATTCCAAAGGACTCATGATAAAAAAAGCTATCTACCTTCACAGAAAGAACTGATTAACTTTGAGTGCAAATTGAAGTAGATTTTTTACTTTATTTTTCTTGCTTATTTTTGTAACATAGCTAATGTGGAAATGTTTTGCATGACTTCATGTGTATAATGAATATCATATTTCTTGCCTTCTTGTTGGATGGGGGAGGGGTAGAGAGAGGGAGAAAAATTAGAACTGAAAATTAAAATTTTTTGAAAGGAATGTAATGTCTTAAATTTAAAGGCTTTTTATATTTTTATTTATGTTCTCGACTGTGCACAATGTCTTGTGCATAGTAAGTCCTTAACAAATGCCTTTTGTTCTTTCCATACATCTAGCCACTCATTAATTCATTCAAGAGACCAGACTTCAGGAATAAGGGAGAGGGAAGAATTGAACTTGGAGGGTTTTGGTCCATATTCTAAGGTTCCTTTCAGTTCAACATTCCAGGTTCTGATTTGTTGTAGTCTATGTTCTGTTATCTTCTACTTCTAACATTTTACTCTACTCAAACCATACAGAATTGGAGGGCCACTAAGCATAGCAACTGAAACACAGAACAATGTATCAAACATATTAAGTGATCACAAAACATGCTGAATGACTATATAATAAACTTGCTAAATACCAATTATAATACATTCGATAAAATAGAATTCAACAAGTGTAGCAAATTACAGTATAATACAATGAAAAAGGGGCAACTAGGTGGTGCAGTAGATAGAGCACCGGCCCTGGAGTCAGGAGGACCTGAGTTCAAATCCGGCCTCAGACACAACACTCACTAGCTGTGTGACCCTGGGCAAGTCACTTAACCCCCATTGCCTGCAAAAAAACAAACAAAAAAAATACAATGAAAATTTCTAAATGAAAATGTAACCAATAACAAGGGACTGACCTTGAATTAAAGTAAATGTGATAAATAATGGGAGGTATCTTGGTATAGACAATAGCCTGGGAATCAGAAGATAGATTTCCGCTATCTTACTGCTCACTAGCTTTGTGAAATTGAACAAAAATCGCTTTCTAGTTCTAGACCTTACCTCTTGTATGTGTAAAATGGAGTTTTACTCTTAGTTCCCTTCCAGCTTGAAAACCATATAAAACTCAGCTTCTGTATAGATGCTGATTGAATCATACTATTTCTTTTGTTTTGGGTGCTATTGTTTTTTTTTCTATTTTGAGGTTTTGCATCACTGCTCTGATTTTTTCTCTTGTAACAGGATTAATGCAGAAATAGGATTAATGTTATTATGTGTATATATATGTGTGTATATATCTATCTATCTATATGGATATGGATATGATATAGATATAGATATAGATATAACCTATATCAGATTACCTGCTGTCTAGGGGAGGGGGGGGGAGGGGAGGGAGGGAGGGAGAAAAATCTGAAATTGTAAAGCTTGTATAAACAAAAGTTGAGAACTATATATGTAATGGAAAAAATACCTTATATGTAAAAATAAAAGGAAATAAAATGTCATATGCTTTGCAAACCGTAAAAAAAAAAAAACAAAAAGAACTCAGCTTCTTAAACTGTGGGTCACAACCCCCCATGGGGTTGAATGTGGGGGTCATGAAAAATTTGGCAACAGTAAAAGATTATGTACACCTATTTTATATATCTCTATACCTAGGGTCATGTAAAAATTTCTTGGGTGAAAAAGGGGTCAAAAGTGGAAAAAGTTTAAGAAGCCCACATAAAGAATGTGAGTAATTTTAATGATTTAGGTTACTCTCACAGTTAGGAGTATTTGTATTTTAACAGGAGATTATTGAAGACTGAAAGTCCATCCCTTTCTCTCCACTTTCGCTGTTCTTATCCTTCCTTCAAGCCCTCATCATCCTTCATTTGGACTAGTGTAACATTCTCTTAACTTCTTTCCATGTCTCCAGCATTCTGCTGCTACAATTCTGTCCTTAATGTAGCTGCTAAAGTAATCTTCCTAATACTAAGCCTTCATCATATGACTCCTCTGCCCAAAGACATTCACTGCTCTCCTTTGCCTACAGGATAAAATTCAAATTCTGTGCTCTGATTTGAGGTCCTCCTTAATTCACTTAAAACCTAGTTTATGGCAGTCAGTCAACCAATTTATTAAGCCCTTGCTATGTGCTAGGCACTGTGCTAAGTGGTAGGTGTACAAAGAAATACAAATAGTTCCTGCCCTCAAGGAGAATACATTATAATGAGGGAGGCAACATGAAAATAGCTAGGTTTGTACAAGATAGATATTGGATAGATGGAAAGTAATCTCAGAGGAGAAGGCACTGGGAGGTGAGGGACCCAGAGAAAGGCCTCCTGCAGAAAGTGGACTTTGAATTGAATCTTGAAGAAAACTAGGAAAACTAAGAGGTAGAGGTGAAGGGGTGAATGAAAGTATTCTGGGCATGGGAGACAAACAACAACCTGTGTCATTGAGTTTGTGGAGAAAAATAAAAGGCAAGAAGACTAGAATGATAGAAAGGGGCCAGGTTATGAAGCACTTTGAACACCAAACAGAGGCGATTGTAGTTGATCCTGAAGGTAGGTATTACAGAACCATGGGAGCTCCTTAAGGCAAGGGAGCATGTTTGGTATGATCATATCTACACTTTGTAAAAAAATCACCCTCTATTCTACTACTAGGCATATGCCCCAAGGAGGTCATAGATAGAAAATAAAGGCAGCATATATATTATTTATCACACCTTTGTGTGTGTGTGTGTGTGTGTGTGTGTGTGTGTGTGTACTTGTAGTAGCAGTAGCAGCAGCAGCAAAGAATTAGAAACAGTAGATGCCCAACAATTGTGGAATGGCCTGGAGAACAATTTAGAACTATGCCCAAAGGGCTATAAAACTGTTCATACCCTTTGACCCAGCAATGCCGCTACTAGGTCTATATCCCAAAGAGATCATAAAAAAGGGAAAAGGACCCACATGTACAAATATATGTAGAGCAGCTCTTTTTGTGGTGGCAAAGAATTGGAAATTATGGGGATGCCCATTAATTGGGGAATGGCTGAACAAGTTGTGGCATATGAATATAATGAAGTATTAGTGTGCTTTAAGAAATGATTAACAGGCAAATTTCAGAAAAACCTGAAACTTACATGAACTGATGCTGAGTGAAGTGAGCAGAACCAGGAGAATATTGTACACAATAACAGCAACATTGTGCCATGATAGACTTAGCTCTTCTCATTAATACAATGATCCAAGACAATTCCAAAAAACTAATGATGGAAAATGCTATCCACATCCAGAAAAAAGAACTATGGAGTCTGAATGTAAATCGAAGCATACTATTTTTGCTTTTTTGTTTGTTTTTGTTTTTTCTTTCTTCTTTCTCATGGTTTTTCCCTTTTCTGATTTTTCTTTCACAACAGGACTAATGTAGAAATATGTTTAACATAATTGTATTGTATACCTATATCAGGTTGCTTGCAGACTTGAGGAGGAGAGAGGGAAGAGAAGAAAGGAGAAAAATTTGGAACTCAAAATCTTACAAAAATGAATGTTGAAAACTATCTTTACATGTAATTAGGGAAAAAAATACTATTAAGTGGGAGAAATTGTAGAATGGCTAAAAGTCTGTAGTTTGTGAACATAATGGAATGTTACTAATAGAATATTATGTTGTGGGGGCAGCTAGGTGGTGCAGTAGATAAAGCATTGGTCCTGGATTCAGAAGGACCTGAGTTCAAATTTGGCCTGACACTTGACACTTACTAGCTGTGTGACCCTGGGCAAGTCACTTAACCCTCATTGCCCCGCAAAAACAAAACAAAACAAAAAAGGAATAGTATGTTGTAAGAAGTTATAAACCTGATGAATACATGAAATATTGAACAACTTACATGAACTGATAGAAATTGAAGTAAGCAGAGTCAAGAAAACAGTACACACAATAACTAAACAATGTAAATGGAAAGAAAACAATGACAAAATAAAATAAATGTTTTAAAACTACACAGAACAAGCATAGTTCCAAAAAAGAGATATGAGAAGATACAATCCCCTATTCCTTTTCAGAGGTGGGATGGTCTATGGATGTAGAACATTAAATGTGTTGTCAGATTATTTTTTAATGTGTTGATTAGTTTGATAATTTTTCTGGTCTTTCTTTTTTTTATTTTTTAGTGAGGCAATTGGGGTTAAGTGACTTGCCCAGGGTCACACAGCTAGTAACTGTTAAGTGTCTGAGGCTGGATTTGAACTCAGGTACTCCTGACTCCAGGGCCAGTGCTCTATCCACTGCGCCACCTAGCTGCCCCTGGCCTTTCTTTTTTAAAGTCATTATTATAGCATATATAGGGCGACTCTGGGGAGGAAGGAAGGGAAGGCATACAAAGAGGAATTTATGTGTTGTAAAAGTAAAAGATAGCAAGAAAATTTATTTTTTAAAAAGAAAAATTATGGGGGCAGCTAGGTGGTGCAGTGGATAGAGCACCGACCCTGGATTCAGGAGGACCTGAGTTCAGATGCGGCCTCAGACACTTGGCACTTACTAATTGTATGACCCTGGGCAAGTCACTTAACCCTCATTGCCCTGCAAAAAAAAAAAGAGAGAGAGAGAGAGAAAAAGGAAAATTACTAAGCACAGAATAGAGTGGAGAGATCTGAGGCAGGAAGCCCTTAACTGGTTCATTTCAATAGCCCTTTGGTACTCATCATTCCATGACTGAATCTTATCTTCACTTGCCTCTGGATTTCCAGACTGTGGATAGAAGCCCTGCCAGTTGGGCTTTATCCTTAGATCATATGGAGCATTCTCTGTGTGCTGTCAGCCCATGGGGAAAAGGCTGGTGTCAACTTCTAGAAAGGTACAATGATATGTAATGGAAGGGCCTTCCCCTATCCCTAAATGCTCACTCCATCATTGAGACAACTAGGTGGCATAGTGATAGGGCGTGAGATTTGGACTTAAGGAAAACCCAAGTTCAAATCCTGCTTCCAATACCAACTAGCTGTGTGACCCTGAGCAAGTCACTTAACCTTTCTATATGTCACTTCCCTAATCTGTAAGATCAGGATAATTATGGTACCTACCTTACTAGGTTGTTGGGAGGATAAAATAAATTACCATATTGGAAGCTCTTTGCAAACCTTGAAGTGTTATTTAAATGCCAGTTGTAGTCACTGCTGTTGTTGCTCCTGCTGCTGCTATTGTTATTATTAAGTGATTTTGGTCTTCTAGCTACATTATGAAACAATGAACTGTTGATTGTCTGCTGAGCCAGAACTGGGGTGCATTCAAAAGCCTCCAATTGGTCAAAGGAAAATAAAGAAGAAAGTTTTTCCTTGTTCTCCTTGGCCACTGTAGAGGTGAGAGAGACAGTGCTATATGGCTTTGGTTGTGAAAGGCCTTGGACCCTCCCCATATGGGGTCAACAACACAAATATAATTGTCGCTTCCTTGCTTCTTTACATTTGGTTTTTTACTACTCTTCAGCAGAGTACTGGAGACAGTATCAACTTTATAAGCTTTGAAAGGCCGGAATGATGAACCACCAAAATTCTGGCAGCTAAAACTAAGATTTGGCAGAAGCCAGATGGCGAGGAGCAAAATCCCAAGCAACCAGCTTGGCTCAACCTAGTGGTAATAGAGGGGAGAAGGACTAAACATTTGAAATTTTATGTAAAATAATTTAAAAAAAAAGAAATTTAATGTAGGGTGAAAGCTTTATAGAAACTGCATTCAGTTTGAACCCACTTTCCCCAAGAACTGAGGTTACAATATGACTTCTGGTTAATCCTTAGATGAACTACAATTCTTGGACCTCAGACACTTAACACTTACTAGCTGCGTGACCCTGGGCAAGTTACTTAACCCCAATTGCCTCACCAAAAACAAAAACAAACAAACAAAAAGAATATTGGAACCAGTTACAGAATGTCTGTGCTTATCCCAAATCATGGAGCAGGGCCCTTCCTTATAGGTCACCAGGATTTCCAGAAGCAGGCTCTCCATCCTCTTTTTCTTCTTTAAACTTTAAATTTGGAGCAGCTAGGTGGCATAGTGGATAAAGCACCGGCCCTGGATTCAGGAGGACCTGAGTTCAAATTCAGCCTCAGACACTTGGCACTTACTAGCTGTGTGACCCTAGGCAAATCACTTAACCCTCATTGCCCTGCAAAACAAAAATAAATAAATAAATAAGTGAAATTATTCTGAACTGAACAAACACTAAATAAGATGGACTTCTCATATATAGATATACATATATGTAGATATATAGATATAGATATATACATGTATGTAGATATTCTTAGGGAAAAAGGATCATATATTAAACTTCTGATCTTTAATGTATAGCTTGCTTTCTTTTTATATATATAAAATAACTTTAACCTGTAGTTTTCAAAGTTGTCCTGCATGTCTGTGCCTCTTTCTCTTCCTTCTGTTCTCATATTTATAAGAAAATATCTTAATAATTCTTTTTCTTTTCTATTTCTTTTTTTCTATCATATACTTATTACTCTTCATCCTCCCTCAATGCCACTTCCCCCACTTTGAGAAAAAGAAAAAAGAAGGCTTTGTAACAAACGTGTATAGTCAAGTAAAATAAATTCCCTAAATTGGCTATGGCCAAGAAAACATATATCTTATTCTGCATTTTAAGTCTATCACCTCTCTCTCATAAGGTGGACACCTTACTTCATCATCATCAGTGCTCTAGAATTGCATTGACTAAAGTTCTCAAGCAATTCAAAGTTATTTTTCTTTATAATGTTGTTTTATAAATTGTCCTCTTGGTTCTGCATGCTTCACTCACCATTCGTTTACACAGGTCTTCTGGGGTTACTCTGAAATTGTCCATTTGAATTGTGCACAAAAAATATCCCATTACATTCATATACCATAATTTGTTTAACCATGCCCTGCTAGCATGCACGTGTGCATATGGACAAAGCTTTAGTGTCCAGTTCTTTGCTATTACAAAAAAAGCTGTTATAAATAATTTTATACACATAGGTCCTCTTCTTCTTTCTTTGATTTCCTTGGGCCTAATATTGTTGGGTCTAATGTTATGCATAGTCGAGTAACTCTGGGAGCATAGTTCTAAACTAACTGTTTTCTAAAATGATTAGGCCAATTTACAGTTCTAGCAATAGTGCATTAGTGTATCCCAACATCTTTCATATGAAATGGCTACAGTTAGAGAATACTGCTCCTGCTCTGAGTATGGAGCTCCAATTTCAGGCCTCCATTACACCTGAAATTAATTCCAGCATAGTATGAAGAGAGAAGTAGATTTAGAATGAAAGAATTTGGGTTTGAATAATGACTGTGCTAGTTACTTCCTCAGTTATCTTGGGCAAGTCTCTCAGGCTCAATTTCTTCAACTGTAAATTGAAGGGATGAGACTCTATGATTTCTAAAGTCCATTTGGCCAGTAGGACCTTCCCAGCAATAACCCTGCAGTTCCTGCCTTCTCTTCACCTCAGTCCCCAAGCCCTTGATCACAAGTATCCCCACACAGGTTTCCCTTGACTCACAACATTCTCCTCCCTATTCAATGGTATCCCATGGAACAGTGTACTTAGGAAGACCCAATAACCCAGTCCAAGTGGGTAAGTACCAGGGAAAAACTTTAGAGACCTATTCGGGGAATAGCATTTCAAGTGCTAGAGTGGAAAGACCACTAGGTCTCAGTCAATGGGATTGGGTATGACTTTTGGTTCTTCTCCTTACCAGCTATGTGACCTTGCTCAAGTCACTTCTCCTTTCTTGGCCTTAGTTCTTCATCCATAAAATGTCAGAGTTGTACTCAATGAGCTCTAAGGTCCCTAGACTCTAAAATTCTATTTGCCGAGGTCCTTTGTAGCTGGAAATTCTTTGGGTTTACAGTTTCCTACTGCATGGAGCATTTCTAGTTTCTTACCCTTACATACTGCCCTTAGACCCTTAAGCTTTAAGAGGTTGGCTCAGAATAGCAGGTATGAGAATGAGTTTCCTGCTATTAAAAACAAATGGCTTATATTCCCGAAAAGTCCAGTGCTTTGTCTGGAGCCTGCCAGGAAGGCTTCAGCAGCTGACCCAGCCTATTCTTTTGGAAAGAAAGGCAGGAAGTTTCCATATGAGCCACTATAACAACATTTCACTCCCTTTAGAAATGGCTGTGCAGTATTTTAAATCTCTGCAGCTGCCCAGCCCCCCCCACCCCTCCCCCATGGCAAATATTTATCCTCATTGCTTGTGTTTGTTTACATGCATACATGAAGATGCATTGTATGCATGCAAGCATGCTTATTTATGCTGTGCTGTCTGCATGTGCATATGGGTGGGTAGGCTATATATAGTGTGAGTTTACACACAGGTGTTTGCATGTTTACACATGCACATACAAGGGCTGTCATGTGGTAGAGAGATTAGACTTGTTCTGCTTGTTCCCAGAAGGCAGAGAAAGAACCATTAGGAAGAAGTTATAGGAAGGTAGCTTATGACTCCATGTAAGGAAAACTTCTTCATAATTAGAGCAAAGGGAAACTTTGTAATAATTAGAACTGATGAAAATTAAAATGAGCTATCTAGGGAAATGAGGGGTTCCCCGTAACCAGAAGTCTTCAGGAGGATACTGAAGGATAAGATTCCTTTTCAGAGATATTGTAAAGGTGTGGGTAGGGCAGGCTGACCTCTGTGGTGTCTTTCTGCTCTGAGATTCTGTGAAATGTCTGACCATGCTCTATTGCGTTTATGCCTCTTTGTGTGAGTATGAGCACAAGATACAGTACCTCCTTCTTGGAATTGATGTGAAGAACATGGGTCAAGACATGCCCTTCAAAGCTTAACTTAAATGATACCTTCTCCAGGAAGCCTTTCTTGAGTTCCCCCAAATAGAAGTGATTTTTGCTTTCTTGAACCTCACATTTCCTATATTGGGTAATTTCCTTATGCCCTTATCATTGTTCTATTTTGAATGAAAATATCTGAGACATTTGAACTTGACCTTGAGAGACAGGAAAGACATTAACAAGTGGGTGTAAGATGAGAGGGCATTTTAGGTATAGGGAATGATGTGAGTAAAGACACAAAGTCAGGGAACCCACTACCTTAGGCAGATTTCTCTATTTTTGTATAGTCCTAAGTGTTAGGAAAATTTTTCCTTATATTAAATTTCATTTTTCTTCAGCTTCTACCTATTTCTTCTAATTATGTTCTCTGGGTCCAAGCAAAACAAATATAATCTTCTTTGTAACAGTTCTTGAGGGGTGGCTAGGTGGCGCAGTGGCGCAGTGGATAAAGCACCGGCCTTGGATTCAGGAGTACCTGAGTTCAAATCCAGCCTCAGACACTTGACTTATTGCTGTGTGACCCTGGGCAAGTCACTTAACCCCCATTGCCCAGCAAAAAAAAAACAAAACAAAAAAAATAAATTAAACAGTTCTTGAAACACTTGAAAACAGTTATCTTGTCCCCACTAAGTCTTATTTTCCCCATTCTAAGGAGCCCAGTTCCCTCAAAACATTGTCATATAATATGATCCTGAGACCTTTCAACAATACAAGTGGCTTCCTCTGTCCACTGTTTTCCAGTTCATCAAGGTCCTTCCTAAAATAAGGGATCCACAACTGGAGACAGTACTCCAAATGTGGGTTAACTCACTTCCTTACTAAATTAATCGATCAAATCAAACAAGCATTTCTTTTTTTTTTTTTAGATAGGCAATTGGGGTTAAGTGACTTGCCCAGGGTCACACAGCTAGTAAGTGTTAAGTGTCTGAGGCTGGATTTGAACTCAGGTACTCCTGACTCCAGGGCCGGTGCTCTATCCACTACACTACCTAGCTGCTCCAACAAGCATTTCTTAAACACCTCTTGAGCTAGCTTCTGGGGATACAAAGACAAAAATTAAATATTCCCTCTACAACCTCAATTTATTCAATATTATTTATTTAATAAAATTATTATTATTGATCATATAATTTAAATTTTATGTCATATTAAGCATCAAACCAAAAATACAATCAATAAACAATGGTTATTAAATTTAATTATGAATTTTCATAAATTAATTGGAATGTATTGATTGTATAAGTATGATTTAATATTACACTAGATATAAAAATAAATATTTTATTTAATAACATGTGGGGCTCTGAGCTAATTGATTAATTAATGTGAGATGTTGCAATTTAATGATTAATGGGAAAGTAGCACAGTATACCCCCTGATTACTTTACAACCTGAGATGAGCATGGATGAGAAAAATGAGTTAGAGTAGATCATTAAGGCAGTAATTCTGTCAAAATCAGAAATTAGCCTTGTCTTACATGGAAATCTAAGAAAAAAAATCAGTGAGTCATTTTTCTAGCCTGGTTTGGCACAAGAAGATAGACCAAGAGATTCATGGACACTGGGAAGAAGGAGCTAGGAATGACTACATGAAACATTCTACATGGAGACAGGCTGCACTATGTGCAAGGTTTCTCAGACCCAGCACAAAAAGACGTGATCTTATGAAGAGTACATGAACAGGTGCCAACTGACAAGTCTGTCGCTTATTATTCAGTTCTAGGTCGCAGATCTAGGGTGG
Organism: Dromiciops gliroides; assembly: GCF_019393635.1. Taxonomy (NCBI): domain Eukaryota; kingdom Metazoa; phylum Chordata; class Mammalia; order Microbiotheria; family Microbiotheriidae; genus Dromiciops; species Dromiciops gliroides. Next base: position 384,418,458 of record NC_057862.1, on the reverse strand, counting down.
ATTGAGGAGAGGATCTATGTCTAAGGAACACATTCCATGGTGAAAAGTAGTTATGAACCTGAGGCTGTATACCAAGGAAGGAACTAGTTCAGAAACAAACAGAAGCTATGCTGAGCCCAAGAATAGAACAGTTCCAGCTTTCAGCCCAGTCTGAAGCCTTCAGTAGCATAATCAGGTCAGGAATCCTATATCAAATGGAAGCCCAAGTTCTGTTACTCTGAATCAGTAGAGCTTTCCAGCTGGCTAGTTGATTGAGTCCATCAGCAGTCTGCTTGAATTTCAAATAAGGAAAACTTACAGGCATTTTGCTCAAACTGAAACCCAGGTCAGGAACTTGGAGAGCTCAGACCAAGAGAGCAGACACCACCCTTTGTCCTCAACCAGACAGTTTTGGAAGCACTGAAAGCTTGTAGGTCCCTAGCTTGAGCTATTCCTGAGATCCTGGAATAACACAACACTCAATGCCTCCAAGAAAGAGGCAACAGGACAAGACCAAACCTTCCCTTTAGAAGTGCACTGAGTGGGTCCGATGATCAAGCCAAGAATTAATTTAGAAGAATGAGATGATGATGATGATCATCATCATCCTGCCATAAAAAGTTATTATGGTGCTCTTTCCACCATCTTGCAGTGGTGTGCATGAATGTCCTGGAAAATGCTCTCAACAGCATCAACAATGCTGAGGAAAACACCAGGTTCTTAGGCCATGCTCTAAAGTAATCGTCAGGTTCTTAACTGTGATGATGAAGCATGGTTACATTGGTGAATTTGAGATCATTGATGATCACAGAACAGGAAAAATTGTTGTGAACCTTACAGACAGATTAATCAAGTGTGGTGTAATCAGCCCCAGATTTGATGTTCAATTGAAAGATCTGGAAAAGTGGCAGAATAATCTGCTATCATCCCATCAGTTTGGGTTCATTGTACTTACAACCTCAGCTGGCATCATGGACCATGAGGAAGCAAGACAAAAACACACAGGAGGAAAAATCCTGGGATTCTTTTTCTAAGTGCGTAAAACATACATACAAATAAAATGCTCCAATGGGGAAAAAAAAGTTATTACTCTCAAGACACAAACTTAGAAGAAGAGAATGATTTCAAAATGTTTACAAGCAAAGTTTCAAAGAAAAATACAGCTTAGGCAGAGATCAAACTGGAAATCCTGGAAGAGTTGAAGCAAAAAAAAAATTTTTTAAGAATTTAAAAAGTGTTTTTATCTATAAAATAAATGCACTAGATGAAAATATTTGAAAAGAAATGAGAGCTATGGAAGAAAGAATTAAAAATGGAATTAACTACTTGGCACAGGAAGTACAAAACTTTGCCTTATCAACAATTCCCTACAAATTAGAACAAACCAAATAGAAGCCAAGTGCTCCATGAGTAATGACATATATATATATATATATATATGTATGTATGTATGTATATAAGTCAAAAACAGAGAAAGAAAACCACAGACCAATTTCCTTAATGAATATCAATGTAAAAAAAATTTTAAATAAATACCATCAAGGAGATTACAGCAATGTATCACAAAGATCACACACACCACACACACATCACGCATCACACACACGCATCACACACACCACACACACCACACACACGCATCACACACATCACAGACATGCATCACACACATGCATCACACACCACACACGCATCACGCATCACACATGCATCACACGCATCACACGTCACACACACGCATCACACATCACACACACGCATCACACACATCACACACACACATCAGGGGAAATGTGTACCAGGAATTCAGATCAGGTTCGATATTAGGAAAATTATCAGTATAACTGACTAATCAATAACAATAACAATAAAAACCATATAATTGTATCGATATATGCAACAACCAAAAAAGCCTTTGACAAAATACAACACCCATTCCTATTAAAAATGCTAGAAAGTGTAGGAATCAGTGGAACCTTTCTCAAAATGATAAGTAGTATCTAACTAAGATGAAGAACAATGATTATTTGTAACGGGGTAAACTTTAAGTCTTTCCAATAAGATAAGGAATAAAACAAGGATGTCCATCATCACCATTCTTATTCAATATTGTATTAGAAATTTGAGCTATACAGGAGGAGTTCAGAGAAACCTGGAAAGACTTACATGAACTGATGCTGATTGAGAGGAGCAGAACCAGAAGAACATTGTACACAGTAACAGCAACATTGTGTGATGAACAATGGTGATAGACTTGGCTCTTCTCAGTAGTGCAATGATCCAAAACAATTTCAAAGAACTCATGATGGAAAATGTTCTCAATATCCAGAAAAAAGAACTGTGGATTATGAATGCAGATTGAACATACTGTTTCTACTTTGGGGCTGGTTTTTTCCCTCTTTTTTGAGGTTTTTCCTTTGTGCTCTGATTCTTCTTTCATAAGATGACTAATGCAGAAATATGTTTAATGTGATTATACATATATAACCTATATCAGATTGCTTTCTGTCTTGGGGAAGAGGGAGGGATGGGAGGGTGGGAGAAAAATTTGGAACTAAACATCTTATGAAAATGAATGTTGAAAACTATCCTTATATGTAACTGGAAAATAATTTTTAAAAAAACTTTTATTTTTATTTATTTATTTATTTATTTATTTTGGGTGAGGTAATTGGGGTTAAGTGACTTGCCCACAGTCACAGAGCTAATAAGTGTTAAGTGTCCGAGGCTGGATTTGAACTCAGGTCCTCCTGAATCCAGGGCCAGTACTCTATCCACTGTGCCACCTAGCTGCCCAAAACTCTTATTTAAAATTTTTTTTAATTAAAAAAAAGAAATTTGAGTTATAGCAAATAGTATGGCAGAAACTAGGCATAGACCAACATCTTACACCATACACCAAAGTAAAGTCAAAATGGGTACATGATCTAGACATAAAGGGTGATACCATAGGCAAATTAGAAAAGGAAGGAATAGTTTATTTGTTAGATCTATGGAGAGGGGAAGAATTTATGACCAAAGATGAGATAGACAACATTTTGAAATGAAAAATGGATCATTTTGACTACATAAAATTAAAAAGGTTTTACGCAAACAGGATTAGAAAGAAAACTGGGAAACAATTTTACCATCAGTGTTTCTGATAAAGACTTCATGAAAACTATCTGGTACTGTCTAAGAAAATAGTGGTGTATCAGTGGAATAGATTAGGTACACAATACACAGTAGAAAATAACCATAGTAATCTAATGTTTTATAAAGCCGAAGAACTCAACATTACACAAAAAGTTCCTGGGAAAACTGGAAAGCAATTTGGCAGAAACTGCGCATAGATCAACATTTCATACTGTATTTGAAGATAAGGAAAGAATGGATTAATGATTTATACATAAATGGTTGCATCATAAGTAAAGCAGGGGAGCATAAGAAAATGTGCCTATCAGATCTATGGATAAGTAAAGAGTATTTGACCAAACAAGGAATAGAAGAGATTACAGGAAGTAAAATAGATCATTTTGATTACATGAAATTAAAAGGCTTTTGCATAAATAAAGCTAATGCCACCAAAATTAGAAGGAAAACAGGAAAGTGGGGGAAATGCAATGTTTTTCTGATAAAGGTATTATTTATCAAATATATAGGGAATTTATAATTTATTTTTAAAAAGTCATCTCCCAATTGATAAATGCTTAAAGGATATTAACATGCAGTTTTCAGAAGAAACCAAAGCTACCAATACACATGTTAAAAAAAATTATCTAAATTGCTACTGATTAGAGAAATGAAAATTAAAACAACTCTGAAATATTACCTCACACCTATCAGATTAGCTAACATTACAGAAAAGGAAAATGAAAAATGCTGGAGGTGATGTGGAAAAATTGGGACACAAATGCATTGTTGGTGGAGTTGTGAATTAGTCCAACCATGCTGGAGAACAATATGGAACCATACCCAAAGGAGTATAAAACTTTGCATACTCTATGACCCTGCAATGCCACTATGATATATATATATATATATATATATATATATATATATATATATATATCCTAGAACAATGAAAGAAAAGGGAAAAGAACTTATTTATACAAAAATATTCAAGCAGCTCTTTTTGATCTGGCAAAGCATTGGAAACTGAGCAATTGGAAATTGAAGGAATGCCCATCAATTGGGGAACAAGTTGTGGTATATGATTGTGATGGAATACTATTGTATTATAAGAAATGACAAGTGGGCTGGTTTCAGAAAACCCTGTAAAGATTGTGATGTTTACAATCTAAATATGGGTCCTAACCTGCCCCCCCCCAGTTTTTTGGGGGAAACTGGCTAAGATTACTGATAAATTCAGAAAGAGTTTAGGCTTTTAAGGATTTATTAAAGTGTATTAGAAGTTAGTGAAGAGAGAGAAGTTGAGAAAGCCACCTTTATTTAGCTATCCACACTTCTACAGAGAACATGTGGAGTAGATCTTTCTACTCTGTTCTGCCCCTGCCACCACCACACCAGTTCCTGAACGAAAAGGGAGATTCATCAAGCCAGCCACTGCTTCCTACTTCCTGTCTCCCTTCCCAAAAGGGAAGGTCCTTCAAGCTGATTGATTACAAGTGGTCTTATTTTGATGTCGCAGTTCACAGCCTCTGAGAACAACACCCTATTCAGGGTCTGCCACAAGTGTGGTCTCAATTTAATCATTCTTAAGTAGGTTCTCAGTCAGTTTCTCAGTCTCACCCAATTTAATCAATTCCAAATCAATGTTCAGGTGGGCCCCTGGGCGTCTGCCAAATCCCATTATTTTATCACAAGATTTATATGAACTCATGCTAAGTGAAGTGAGCAGAACCAGTAAAACATTGTACACTGTAATAGCAATATTGTAATGATGATCAACTGTGAAAGACTTAGTTACCCTGCTCAAAACAATGATTCAAAACAATTCTAAAGGACTCATGATAAAAAATGCTCTCTATCTCAAGAAAGAGAACTGGTGAACCCTGAATTAATTAATTGATTAAGGCACATTTTTTTCGAACTTTATTTTTATGACTTTAATTTGTGGGGGGTTGCAACATGGCTAATATGGAAATATGTTTTACATGACCTTGTATGTATAATCACTTCCCTCTTCCCCCCACTGAGAAAGAAAGAAAAACAAAACCCCTGACAATATATATAGTCAAACAAAATAAATCCCTATGTTGTTGTTAAAGACAAAGAGCTACAAAAGACTAAGAAACTCTGATCAATGAAATAATGACCAAATCTGATTCCAAAGGACTTGTGATGAAACATGCTACTCACCTGCTGATAGAAAAGTGAAAGACAGTGCAGACTGAGACTTTTTAGTAAGACATGGTCAACTCAGGAATTCATTTTGTTTGACTATACATTTCTGTAACAGGGGTTTTGTTTTTCTTTTTTCTCAGCTGCAAAGGAGGTAAGAGGGAGGACGGAGAGAAAGCAGACTTTGTTGATTTAAAAAATAAAATGTAATTTAAAATTTTATTTTTAAAAAATCAATTTCAAAGGTGCAGAATAAGGAGCCGTGGCTGGATGGTAATTGTTTGAAAAGAATGTGGGATTTTAAAGGACCACAAGCTCAATATTAGCAGTGTGGTGGTGGCATCCAGAGAAACAATTGCAATCTGGGGTTGCACTAAAGAGACAACATATCCAGGACTAGAAAGAAAAAGGTCCCACTGTACCATGTCCTGGTCAGAGCAACCCTGAAATATGGCATTTAGTTTGGGGCACCATTTTTTGGAAGGACATGGATAAGCTGGAAAGTTTGTCGAGAGGAAGTGTTACCAGAAGAGCGAATTAAAACTATCCCAAAATGGAACAGGGTGCTTTGGGAAGTAGTGTGTTCTTCTTCACTAGCATTCTTCAGTCAAAGTTTAGGTAAGGGGCAGCTAGGTGGCACAGTGGATAGAGCACCGGCCCTGGAGTCAGGAGGACCTGAGTTCAAATTCGGCTTCAGACACTTAACACTTACTAGCTGTGTGACCCTGGGCAAGTCACTTAACCCCAATTGCCTCACTTAAAAAACAAAAAACAAAGTTTAGGTAAGAACTTGTTGAGCATGTTTTAAAGGAAATCCACATTTAGGTATGGGCAATGATGTGCTAATAAATATTTAACAATTGGCTGGGGTGGGGTAAGAAATGTCCTCAGGAATCACTTTTAAATTTAATACAGGGGCGGCTAGGTGGTGCAGTGCATAAAGCACCGGCCCTGGATTCTGGAGTACCTGAGTTCAAAATCTGGCCTCAGACACTTGACACTTACTAGCTGTGTGACCATGGGCAAGTCACTTAACCTCCATTGCCCTGCAAAAATAAATAAATAAATAAATTTAATACATATTATTAATATTTTCTCTATCACGTTAAGTCTAGAGAATCACAAAACAACAAATCAAGCCCTAGGTGTAAATGTGCATCTTGAAAATTTAGAAATAGAATCTGTCATGTCCCTTGGAGCTGGCTCTAACACACTCCTGGATATAGGTTAGACTAGGCAGCCTCTGAGGACCCTTCCAACTCTGAGATTCATTGTCTAAAGTACCCTGATCAGCAGGCCAGTTCTGCTTTTGAATCTCCCCTTTTCCCAATATATTTTTCTCCTTTCTTTCTTTCTTCCTTCCTTTCTTTCTTTCTTCCTTCCTTTCTTCCTTCCTTTCCCATCTTTATCTTTTTCTTTCCTTCCTTCCTTTATTCTTTTTTTAATCCCATGTTGCTGGTAGTGACATTCATCACTAGCATTACCTCACGCTGAGTTTCACAATTTCTGACTCTAGATTTATATGACTATTCTGTGCTTTTTGTGTTCATGCCATTATCTGCCCTTGTGTTCATCTTCTGTGTATGTCTTTTTTTGGTGGTTGGTTTTTTTTTTTAAGTGAGGCAATTGGGGTTAAGTGACTTGCCCAGGGTCACACAGCTAGTAAGTGTTAAGTGTCTGAGGCCAGATTTGAACTCAGGTCCTCCTGACTCCAGGGCCAGTGCTCTATCCACTGCACCACCTAGCTGCCCCCTGTGTATGTCTTTTAAAAAATCATAGTTGATGAATGAGTTTCTTGTGCATCCACATCAGCCTCTTTAAACAACTTCTCTTTTTCCTTTTTGTCAGAATAATTTCCTTTTGTGGATGTAGAATTTCACTTTTAAGAGTTGCTATTGGGGACAGCTAGGTGGCACAGTGGATAAAGCACTGACCCTGGATTCAGGAAGACCTGAGTTCAAATCCAGCCTCAGACACTTGATACTAGCTGTGTGACTCTGGGCAAGTCACTTAACCCTCATTACCTGCAAAAACAAAACAAAAGAATTGCTATTGTATCATTGACTTCTTTTGTAGAATTTTAGATCATGAAATCTAACTATCATTTTTCTGAACCCTGTGAAATCTTATCTCTTAAAATCTAGGCTCCAGGGTAAAATATGCCATGCTTTGTTCTCCTCTATGCTGAACTCTAAGATGGAGTGGCTACTTCCCCCTAAAAGTTCCCATTATTTCTACTTTAGCAACAAGTTTCCTCCTTGTTGGTCAGAATAGTGTCCAAATGGCAGTCAATGAACATTTCTTAAGCACCTACTATATGCCAGGTACTGTGCTAAGCACTGGGGATATTAAAAAAGGCAAAAAGAAAGTCATTAAGGCAATTCAAGAACTCGATCAGCTGCTCTGATTTGGGCAAAGAAAGAACTTTAGCCAATGTCTGAATATTTGAATTGCCCAGTCACTGCTTCCGTCAGGCTTCTCTGCCAGCCTTGTGACTTGTTTCCTGAATTCTTCCACCCATTTCCTTCTCCTATCTAGTTATGTAGCATCATCATCAGAGTGGATCACTCCTTTTTCTCCCTTAGTTGATCTTCACAGACCTATTACATATGCATCTTCTTAATATGCAATATTATTCTGTTCTCTCTCCTCTCCTTTAAAAAAGAATCTATCGGTGGAGCAGCTAGGTGGCGCAGTGGATAGAGCACAGGCCCTGGAGTCAGGAGTACCTGAGTTCAAAACCGGCTTCAGACATTTAACACTTACTAGCTGTGTGACCCTGGGCAAGTCACTTAACCCCAATTGCCTCACTAAAAAAAAAAATATATATATATATATATATATTTAAAAAATTTTAAAAAACAAATCACACACACAAAAAATCTATTCTGCTCCTTCTGAATAATGTGTCTCCTTTAGTTGGAGCCACATTATAAGTCATGGGCTTCATTCCTCCAAGACTTAGTGATTTGACAAAGGAAAAGAAAGAGTTTGAGAAGCAGAAGTGAGAATTGAATACATTACAAGCTGTAGCGGTGGCATCTACCACTATGGAGGCCTCAGGAAACTTGGGTCACTGATCTGGTTCAGCAACTACACGTATGACCAGTTAACCCCTAGGGGCCTGTCTGATCTCATCCTCAGTGCCAGTTCCATTGGCTTATCTTAAGATGGGAGTGAAAGGGGGCAGCTAGGTGGCACAGTGAATAAAACACCAGCTCTGGATTCAGGAGGGACTGAGTTCAAATCTGGCCTCAGACACTTGAACGCTTATTAGCTATGTGACCCTGGGCAAGTCACTTCACCCTCATTGTCCTGCAAAAAAAACCCAAACAAACAAATAAAATGCTTAGTACAGTGTCGGCATATAGTAGGTGTTATAAATATTTTATTTCCTTCCTATTTACCCACACTAATTGTCTATGACCATGGAACTGGTTTCTGAAAAGCTGCCATTCTTTTTTCCACAATTCCCTGTGACATTTGGAAAAAAGACATACAGCCTGTCACCAGATCCGTACTCAAGCCTTGCAAGTTTAGAAAGACCTCTCTGCTGAACCCTGCCACTTCCCTCAACAGCTCACTAAATTTCACTGATCCTTAGTCATGTGATCTTGTCATAAGAAAATTGCTGTTCCTAAAGGGAATGTGCTTAGCTATTGCATGTAAGGTCCTACTCTTTTCATAGAATCAATATAGGCAATAGAACAATGAGTTGCCAGCTCAGTGCTTCTCTCACATTGCTAGATAGTACAGACTGTTTACTACTCCCAATATAAGAGTTCTAGAAAGTGCACAGTTTAGTCTGTTAACGTTCCCATTTCACCTGCCCCCAGCCATTCCTGTAATTGAGCAAAAAAGTGTGGATAATCCAATAAAGTTTGCAATGAATGTTTGACTCACATCCAATAGGGCCAAGCTTTGGAAGACTCAAATTTGGAAAGAGGAACCACTTAGAGAACAAAAGATGGACTCACGATACAGTGGAAATTCCTTATGTCTTAATGCCAGGTAATTTGGGGGCAAGGACACTTTGTTTCTCACCAAGGATAGCTTATCTGATGTGGACTCAGAGGTGTATAGGCAGAAACAAAGTAGACACAGAAAGAAACTATTTCTTTTCTGATTGCTATCTTGTCTCTTCACCCTCCCTCTCTCTAACCTCAAACACTCTAGTCCCTGGCACCTCTCTCCTTCTGCTGAATAATGCCACTTATACTTATCTGCTTTTTTGTTGTTCAGTCATTTTCAGTCATGCCTGATTCTTTGTGACACCATTTGGGGTTTCTTGGCAAAAATACTGGAAGTGGTTTTCCATTTCCCTTCTCCAGTGCATTTTACAGATGAGAAAATTGAGGCATACAAGGTTAAGTGACTTGCCCAGGATCACCCAGCTAGTAAGTGTCTGAGGCCAGATTTGAACTCATGAAGATGAATCTTCCTGACATCAGGCCAGGCCCTCTATCTACTGTGCTACCTAACTGCCTTTACTTATGTGCATATTTCCTGTATTCCACTCTTCCCACAAGCAATCAATGCAAGGGAGGGAAAAGGTCGATGAATCAGATTGAGGGAGATGTAGTTACATAGTAAATAATTCTCATTTTGCAGATGATTAAACTGAGGCACAGATGAAGAAACTTAGGCCAAAAGAGGGAAAGTGATTTGGACAAGGCACACGTAGACCCAGTTTCAGAGACATGATAGGACTAAGGATTTCTGATCTCTTGGATGAATGCTGGGGGTAGAGGAATTTTCCCCCCATTCTACACTGATGTGACATGACTGTTTTGGTTTAAGCTTGGCCCTTAGGACTTGTGTATGCTCTCTTGGCCTTTTCCCATGGGTCTTCAGGCTTGGATGCTTGTGAATGATTACAAGGCCCTGGGGCTGCTTCAGTCCTTCATAGTTCAGTCTCTTCTTACAAAGCTCTAATACTCCCTCTTGTGGGCAAAGAAGGGAAAGGAGGAGAGAAGAGAGGAAAAGGAAGATTGCAGAAAAGGAGAAAAGGGGGGAAGATACGAAAAGGGGAAGGGAAAATACAGGAAGGGGAGAAAGGAATCAGGAGGGGGAAAGAAGGCAGAAGAAAAGTATCTCTGAGCACAGTTGGGCATTCAGTGCTAAAGGAGATCACTACCCCCCTCTCAAGTACTGCCTAAGAAAAGACCTCTAAAAGGAGAGCTCAGGATAAGTTGTCATGCCCTCATGGAATTCTAGGATATTAGAGCTAGAAGGTACTTTAGAACATAGAATGTATTGTCACTGAATGCACCTCTGAAGGAAACTAGTCAAACTCCACTCAACTTTCAAAAATGAGGAAAAAGGCTTAGAGAGAAGTGATTTGCTTAGGTTCACACAATGAAAATATTTGCGAGGGTGTTGATCGTGTCCTCCATCCAGCCTCTAGTCTCTGGGATCCCCCAAAATAGAAGTGTCACATTCCTAGAATCACAGGTACATGTGTCACGTGCATATATGTGTGTCATTGGATCACATGTATATATGTGCCCTATCAATAGAATCATTGGATCACATGTCTCATATATAGAATCATGATCACATACATATGTGTCCTTATACACAGAATCATAGAATCAATTGAAGGGACCCTGGATATCATCTGATCCAACCCCCTCATTTTATACATGAGGAAATTGTGACTTCTATCTAGTTAGTGGTGACATGACACCCAAGGATGCAGGAAGTATGTTGGTAGATCCAAGAATTAAACCCAGGTTCTCAAACTCAGAGCCCCTATTCTTTTGCTTTCCCATGATTGCCTCTTACTTTACTACATCCAGACTCTATAGACAATGGGAATTATACAGTCGTGGAATGGTGAAGGTTGAGTTAGTATGGAACCTAAGAACCCAGAATTTTACCCCATAGAACTCAGAAACTTAGAGGTCACCTAAACCACTGCTCCTTCCCCGACCTATTAATTCATCAGAGGAAACAAACCTGAGAAGGAGCTTGCAGAGGATTATACAATAGGTTAGTACAGCTGGAATGGAAGTTTTGTACTTACACATGTAGTACTAGAGCCAACTGAACTAGGAGCCCTGAGCATTTTCTAGTTTGCTTAAACTGCGGAGGGGCTCCTAAATCAATCTCAAAGTTGGTGAGTTCCTACAGGCAGCCAAAGTCGTTTCACTGAATCAAAAAACATAAACCATTTTAAGGCTCCATGGAAACAAAACCCTTCAATAGACTTTGTTATTCAGATTGGTTCTCTCCTGAAGAGAACTCTAGTCCACCCAAATCAATTCCTGTTACACTGCCAGCTCAGTCCCTGAGAGCTTAATCTATTTCTGTGTGAGTTATTTTTGCTACCTGGACAACTCCACCCCAGCCTTAGCTCAGCTCAGCCCTACCCTGCCCTCCCATCTAGGCTGCCACAGCAAAAAAAAAATGTGAAAAAAAAAGACCTATGAGAAGCTGATGCTATCTACTAAGGGCGATAATAATAAATTTGCATGCAATGCCTTGGGTTTTCTAAAGTTTTTAAACAGTTTTAAATGGCCTCTCCTTCCCAGACAAAACAAGCCCAGAATAGCTTCTCAATCTTGGCCTCCTTAATGTCATCATACCATCATTAACATCCACATCATTATCATTGCCATTGGTATATTGCTAGGTCACCTTCATACTTTGGCTCTGGAACCCTGTGCAGATTTAATCAATTTGGTTATACAGATCTTGGCCTAAGCAACCAGTACAATACTCCCTATTCACCTACCAGAAAACCAGAAATATTGTTCGAGGTCATTTCACATGTGTCTGAATCTTTGTGACCCCATTGGAGGGCCTTTTCCTTGGAAAAGATACTGGAATGATTGGCCATTTCCTTCTTTAGCTCTTTTTATAGATGAGGAAACTGGGCTGAGGGTTAAGTGACTTGCCTAGAATCACACAGCTAAGAAGTGTCTCAGGCCAGATTTTAACTCAATAAAATAAATCTTCCTAACTCCAGGCCTAGCACTCTCTCTACTGTGCCACCTAGCTGCCCCAAGACCAGAAACATAATAGTTAATCAAACCATAATAGGAATGTAACTAAAATGGAAAAAATAATTGATGAATAGAGTAATTTTAATCTTTCACATAGAATGGAAGCAACCCTCTATAAACTCAAGGGGAATTATAATTAATTACCCCTAATTATCACAAATCCTTCAGCATATTTGAGAAAGGGACCTAGAAATCTCTGCAATTTACAAACCCAGGGACTAAATATAAAAAGATTGTAATTGACTACCTCCTACCTCCCAGAGGTCTTCAGAAGCCTTTTGTGGGCAGGCAGGCTGGAGATCTCTAAAGCTTCTTTCTTTGGGGACAGACTAGAAATCTGTGAGAAAAGGCTCAGTGGAAAGAGGTAAATTTGGAATCCAGGACTTGAATTTGAATCTGACTTTGTGACCTTGAGTAGATCACTTAAACTCTCTAAGCCTCACTTTTTTCATTGGGGGGGATGAAATGGGGGGGGGGTGGAGAAGAGGGTGGATTATCTCAGCTCTAAGGGACCTTCCTGCTCTTGAACCAGGATCCTGTAATTCCTTGCTTGGCTCTAGGGGCCATCTGGATTATGCCTAGAATTTGGGGCTGGATTTGGTATGCCATAGACAATATTATTCATGTACTTTTGTATCCATGTTTCTGAGCACAATCATGACTTGCTTCTTCATCTTTGCAAAACCATTTTTTTTTTCACCAGTCTGTGTTTTTATACTCTGGACACCCAGAAGACTCACCATCAATGAGAGTTCTTTGCTGAGCATACCACTGTCCTATAGATAGACATACAGCCTCCTGGGAAATGCCATTCAGAAATTTCTTTTAATAAGAGGTGTTCCTTCGGATCCAGATATCATAGGAAATGACATTCTGGCATTTTTTTTTAACTAGGGCTTCACCCAGTATTATTACAACTTGCCATTATAATGTGGTCTAAAGTTTACAAAATACTTTTAGGTTTGGCAGAAGAAGAACCAACTTCAATAGCCCACAGAAACATGGGGCAGAGTTGGAAAGGCAGAAGGAAGGAGGACAGGAGGCAGCCTGGTCTGGTGAAAAGAGCAGTGAACTTGGAGTCAATGTCTGGGTTTCTAATCCTCACTTTCTTGGTCAATAAAATGAGGGGCTGTGGCAAGTTCAGATAGAAGTGGGGGCCACTAAACCACACATAAGGATCCCTGAGGGCTGCTTATTAACTTAGAAAACCCTTTTTTTTTCATTTCTTTTTGTTAATATTTTTGAATTATAATTTAATCTGGTTCAGGCAATACTAGTGAGGGTTGTGGACTTAATGCAGCCTACTAGGTTTCTGATATCTAAACTCCCCTTTGCTCTAACATTCTATGTTCTAAGTTCCTTTTCAACTTCAACATTCTATTATCTATTACTCTATAGTCTTAAGATTTCCTTCCAATGCTAATAATCTGTGATTTTATATTCATTCCAATATATATTTTTATTACCAAACCATTACTATTTCATTCTAATTGGATATACTGAGCTATGTCAAGCTCTGGGCTTCACTGAAGCTCAGTTTTTTTCTTACAAGTTATAAAACATCCAAGTCTATGAAACAATTGAACTCATGGCAAAACAGTGATTTAATCATGAACAGCTGGACCAGCCTTCTACACAGTGTGAAGCTGAGGAGTTTGTTGTACCTCCCGCTCTCTACCATGAAAGATAACCTTGTCCAAGTATATGTAAGAACTCTCCCCACAACAACCTTGTCAGGTTGGCATTCAGCCTCTGCTTAAAGATTTTCACTAACTGGGAGCTCCTTCTTAGGCAGCCTTTCTGATACAGCTGATCCCATTATTGGACAGCTCTGATTGTTAGTCAATCAGTCCAGTTAGGCGGTCAATGTAGTGCTTAAAAGCCCTTACTATTTACCTGACACTGTACAGATATTGTGGATACCAAAAGAAAAAAAAGAAAAAATAGTTTCTATTCTCAAGGAATATACATTTTAATGGAGGAGATGACATGAAGACAGCAAAGTATATACAAGGGAAATACACAATAGATGGAAGGTATCTGAAAAGGAACAGAAATGACAGATGGGGGAACTGGGAAAGGCCTCCCATAAAAGTGGGCCTTTGAGTTGAGTCTTGAAGTAAGGCAAGGGAAACTTGGCCGAAGTGAGGAGGCAGCATATTCTAGTCATGAGAAGTAGCCATGTAAAGGCATGGAGTTTGTTATGGAAGTATTATGGGCCCTGTTACCCCAGAAGTTGTCTGGGGAGGTCAAGGAACTTTTTCCTTGAAACCCCAGGAGTTTTCCCTTGAGATGTCATGGGGCATGGGGTGCAGAGCACCCCAGAAGTTCTCTGGGACACATCAAGGAATCTTCTCCTTGAGAACCTAAACCAGAGGACAGATAACGCCTAGAGAGATAAACTGAACCAAACTGGACTGAGCTATTTTGGGATTCCTACCCTTCATTCTGGTCTCCCTTACCTTGGGAAGATAAATTTGGGTGTGGCTTGCGGCCTTGTGTTCTGAAGAGGATCCGTAGCCACCCCTCACCCAATTCCTCTGGTCACTACCAGTGGGGGATGGTCCTTCGTCACTAAAGGAACTTTTCACGGGCAGATGGTCCACCCCCATCAGTCCTCTATAAAAGTACCTTCCAGTCTCCGGTTCGAGGAGATTGGGTACCTCTGAGCCATATGTTTATGCCAAATCTCCCCATGAAAAGTCCAAGGATTTCTTTCATGGTTTCCCTCCCCCCACCCTTCCTTCCCTTGCTCCTAAATAAACTATCACCTTATTTTAACTACTTAAGAGGGTGTAATTCTTTAAAGAGGAATTCTTAAGAACCCCGAACCCCTACCCCAAACCCGTACCCCATTTCCCACCATTACAATACTACCCCAAACCCACCGCCAGACTAATTCCACACCCATCACCCAATAAGGGACATTTACCCACGCCATCTTAGCCCTATAAAAAGACACTCCCCAGACTAGTTGGGGGAGGAAAGTGTTTTTAAACCTTCCTCCTGGCCAGTTTCTCTTGTACCCCCTATAAATCTGTTTCTTTACTGCTAAATAGGACTTGCGGAGAGTGTAATTCTTTACAGAGGAATCCTAAGGACCCACATGCTTTCCCCCATATCAGAGTCAAGATGTTTGGGGGGAACTTGCGACCTAAATTGGGAGGCTAACTTCCCCAAAGAATTTGAGGTTACGAATCTTGTAAATTAAAAAGAGATTTATTAGGAGAGGAATATATGGCTGAGGAAACAGATCATCATGGTGAATTGTCCCACTGGAGTAAGAGAAGACTGGTCTTTGTAATCTTTACAAAACAAAAGGGAGGGAAGGGCATTACAAAGAACTGGGAGGAAAAGCAACCACAGGTAGGGGGATTTTTGGAATAATGGGGCATCAGTAAGATATGCAGCACCCATCCATTTCTTGCATATCAGTGTACCAGGTCTTGCTCAGCAACACCCATTCCTGAGGTGGGAGACAGAGCTGCCCCTCCCCCAGGAGAGTTTAAGGATTCCTTGGTGAGGTTGGGATGTTTAGGCTTTTTGGGGTCCCACTGTATTTCCATAGCAAAGAGATGGATTGGCTTGTTCAAGGAACTGAAAGTAGTCATTGCAGAGCGTGTGGAAAGAGGTAACAGGTAAGAAAGATGAAAGAGAAGAAGGGGAGTGGAGCAGCTAGGTGTGTGCAATGGATAAAACACCTGCCCTGGATTCAAGAGGACCTGAGTTCAAATCGAACCTCAGTCACTTGACACTTACTAGCTGTGTGACCCTGGGCAAGTCACTTAACCCTCATTGCCCTGCAGAGAGAGAGAGAGAGAGAGAGAGAGAGAGAGAAGGCGGCAGGATATAAAGAACTAGAAATGCCAAACAGAGGACTTTATATCTGATCCTGGGGATCCAGAGGGATGATATAATCGACCTACACTTCATAAAGTGAATTTGGTAGGATTCCTTCTTCACCTATTTTCCCAAATATCTGTATAGTATTGGAATTAATTGCTCTTTAAATGTTTGGTAGAATTCACTTGTAAACCCATCTAGTCCTGGAGCTTTTTTCTTAGGGAGTTCATTGATGCTTGTTCAATTCTTTTTCTAAAATGGATTTATTAAGGATTTTATTTCCTCTTCTGTTAATCTGGGCAGTTTGTATTTTTGTAGATATTCATTCATTAAAAAATTTTTTTGTTGCAGGGTAGTGGGGGTTAAGTGACTTGCCCAGGTCACACAGCTAGCAAGTGTCAAGTGTCTGAGGTCGGATTTGAACTCTGGTCCTCCTGAATCTAAGGCTGGTGTTTTATCCACTGTGCCACCCAGCTGCCCCATTCATTTCATTTAGATTGTAAAATTTATTGGCATATAGTTGGTCAATAATACCTCCTAATTATTGCTTTAATTTCCTCTTCATTGCTGGTGAGTTCACCTTTTTCATTTTTATGCTGATAATTTGATTTTCTTCTTTCTTTTTATAAAATTCAAATTACCCAGTTTTATCTATTTTACTGGTTTTTTCCATAGAACCAGCACTTAGTTTTACTTATTAATTCTATAGTTTTCTGACTTTCAATTTGTTAATCTCTCCTTTAATTTTTAGAATTTCTAATTTGTTATTTAATTGGGGATTTTTAATTTGTTCTTTTTCTAGCTTTTTTTAGTTGCATGCCCAATTCATTGATCTCCTCTTTCTCTATTTTATTCATGTAGGTATTTAAACAATATAAAATTTCCTCTAAGAATGACTTTGGCTGCATCCCTTAAGTTCTGGTAGATTGTCTCATTCTTGTCATTTTCTTGGATGAAGTTATCAATTGTGTTCTATGATTTGTTGTTAGACCCACTCATTCTTCAGAATGAGATTATTTCGTTCCAATAATTTTTGGTCTACCTTTCCATGGCCCTTTATTATACATAATTATTTATTGCATTATGATCTGGGAAAAGGATGCATTTATTATTTCTGCCTTTCTGCATTTGACTGAGAGGTTTTTATGCCCTAATACATGGTCAATTTTTGTGTATATGCCATGTACTGCTGAGGAAAAGGTATGTTTTTTTCTATCCCCATTCGGTTTTCTCCAGAGGTCTATCATGTTTAATTTTTCTAAAATTCTATTCATCTCCTTAACTTCTTTCTTATTTAGTTTGTGGTAAGATTTATCTAGTTCTGAGGGGAGGAAGTTGGGGTCCTCTGTTAATTAGTTTGCTATCTATTTCTCCCTGTAACTCACTTAACTTCTCTAAGAATTTGGAGTGTACCACTTGATGCATACATATTTAGTATTGATATGAACTTCCTTGTCTACGGTCCCTTTTAGCAAGATGGTACCTTCTTTATGTCTTTTAATTAGGTCAATTTTTGCTTTTGCTTTGTATGAGATAAGGATTGCTACCCCTGCTTTTTTCACTTCTGCTGAAGTGCAATACATTCTGCTCCAGCCTTTTTTTTACTTTTACTCTCTGTATATCTACTTCAAATGTGTTTCTTGTAAACAACATATTTCGGATACTGATTTTAATCCACTCTGCTATCTTTTTCAATTTTATGGGAGAGTTCATCCCATTCACATTCACAGCTATTGTGTATTTCCTATTTTTTGCCCTTGTTTGTACCTTTTCTCTTTCCTTTCCCCCTGTCCTTTCTCACTAGTGCTTTGTTTCTACCCTCCCTTCTATCAGCCCTATCTCCTTTTTGCCCTTTGCCCTTTCCCTCCTAGTTTTAACCCTCCTTCTATCAGCACCCCACCTTTTTCTTTCCCTTTTCCCCTTTTACTTGCCTATAGGGTAAGATAAAATTAATTTTTTTTTGTGGTTGGGCAATGAAGGTTAAGTGACTTGCCCAAGGTCACACAGCTAGTAAGTGTCAAGTGTCCTGAGGCTAGATTTGAACTCAGGTACTCCTGAATCCAGGTGCCAGTGCTTTATCCACTGTGCCACCTAGCTGCCCCTAAAAATTCTAATTGGCCAATTGAGTGTGTTTGTAACTTCCCACTTTGAAGTAAATCAGATGAAAGTAAGGTCTAAACAATGCTCACCCCCTCCTTTCCCTTTATTGTAAATAGGTCTTTTGTGCCTCTTCATGTGATGTGATTTATACCCCATTCTGCCTTCCCCTTTCCTTTTCTCCCAGTATAATCATTTTTGTTGCCCCTTAAGGTTTGTTTGTTTTTTAATATCATCACATCAGAATCAATTTATACTCACAAACTTCTGTCTGTGTGTACTTCTCCTATCTGCCTTAATAAAGATACAAATCTCAAGAGTTACAAGTATCTTCTTCCTTGTAGGGATGCAAACATTTTAACCTTATGAGTTAAGTTATTTGTGTTTCTCCCCCCCTTTTTGCCTTTCATGAGTCTATTGAGTCTTGTATTATAGATTTAAATTTTCTGTTCACTTCTGGGCTTATTCATTAGGAAAATTTAAGGTCCCCTATTATCATTGAATGCCCATCATTTCCCCTGAAAGATAATACTTAATTTTGCTGGGTAGTACATCTTTGTTGTAATCCTACTTCCTTTGCCCTCCAGAATATCATATTCCAAGCCCTCTGATCCTTTAATGTTGAGCTGCCAGGTACTGTATAATTCTGATTGTTGTTCCTTGATATTTCAATTGATTCTTTTCCTGACTGCTTGTAGTATTTTCTCCTTTACATTGATAAATTCTGGAATTTGGCTATGATATTCCTTGGAGTTTTTTCCTTTTGGGGTCTCTTTCAGGAGGTGATCAGTGGATTCTGTCAATGACTAATTTTTCCTCTGGTTGTAAGACATTGGGGGTGGTAGCTAGGTGGCACAGTGGATAAAGCACTGGCCCTGGATTCAGGAGCACCTGAGTTCAAATACGGCCTCAGACACTTGACACTTACTAGCTGTTTGACCTTGGGCAAGTCACTTAACCCCCATTGCCCCACCAAAAAAATTAATTAAAAAAATAATTTTAATAGGGGCAGCTAGGTGTGCAGTGGATAGAGCAGCCGGCCATGGATTCAGGAGGACCTGAGTTCAAATCCAGCCTCAGACACTTAACACTTACTAGCTGTGGTGACCCTGGGCAAGTCACTTACACCAATTGCCTCACTAAAAAAAAAATGAAAATACAAAAGACATTGGGGCAGTTTCTCCTTATAATATCATGAAAATTGCTGTCTAGGTTTCTTTTTTTTTCATCATGGTCCTCAGGTAGTCCTATCATTCTTAGGTTGTCCCTCCTGATATATTTTCCAGGTCTGCTGTTTTTTCTGAAGAGGTTATTTTATGTTTTCTTCTACTTTTATTTTCTTTTGATTTCTACTTTACTTTTTCCTGTTGTCTCATTTAATCATTAGCTTCCATCTGTCCAATTCTGATTCTTAAGGAATATTTTCCCCAGGCATTTTTTTGTACCCATTTCCATTTGTCCAATTGTATTTTTAAGATATTATTTTTCTTTTTCTAAAGCTATTGACTTTCTCTTGCATAACTCTCATTTCTTTCCCCAGTTTTTCTTCTGCCTCTCTTACTTGGTTTATACAATCCTTTTTGAGTTCTTCCAAGAAGGGTTTTTGATCTTGAGATGAAATCTTCTTCTCCTTTAAGGCTTCACATGTAGGCATTTTATTAATGTTGCCTTCCTCCGAGTTTATGTTTTGAACTTCCCTGTCACCATAGTAATTTTTTTTTTTAGCATGGGGCAATGAAGGTTAAGTGATTTGCCGAGGGTCACCAGCTAGTAAGTGTCAAGTGTCTGAGGCTGGATTTGAACTCAGGTCCTCTTGAATCTAGGGCCGATGCTTTATCCACTGTGCCACCTAGCTGCCCCCCACCATAGTAATTTTCAATGGTGAGCATTTTTTTTTGTTTTCTTATTCTAGCCTCTTTGTATCTTTTAATGATGAATTCTGTTTCTGGACTATAGCATGCACTGTACCAAGGTGGGGGGGCCCAGGGCTGAATCATTAGCTTTCTGCTCTGAAGCCTCAGCAGCTTGCAGCTTGCTCACTGCACTGGAGTGGTCCATCCTAGTTGGGCCTGTTGGGTAGCAGATACTCCAGCTGGCAGATTGCCTTTTGCATTGGGGGTTGGAGGCCCCACAGCTGGCCTGCTGTGCCACTAGCTTGATGAACTAGGGACCTCCCAGTCCTCAGCTACTGATCTGTGCTGCAGCTAAGAGCATTTTACTGGCTTGTCTAGACATCCTCTGCACTGAGCTATTATCCCCTTTTACCCAGATTGAAATAGACCTTTCCTGAATATCTTTTAGGTTATCTTAAGTTGGAAGATTGTTTCACTCACATTTTTTTTTTTGCAGATTTTACAACTCCACAATCTGTTGAGAGGCTTAATTTAATGTTTCTGAAGGAAATTTGGGAGAGCTCAGGCAGGCTTTCCTGGTTTCACTCTGCCATCTTGGCTCTGCTCCAGAACCCCTCACCTATACTTCAGAAAAATTACATTACAGCTGAATGGAGATGGATTATATAGAGGACATGAAACAGGAGATCAATTAGAAGGCTATTATAGTAGAGATGCATAATATGAGAATGTAATGGGAAAAAATAGAAATGACAAGATTTGACAATGAATTGCGTGTGTGTGTGTGTGTGCGCGTGCGTGGTGTGTAAGAGAGGACTTGACAATGATGTTGAAGTTGGAAGCCTGGATGAATGGGAAGATGGTGATATCCTCAACAGTAAAAAGAGAATTTTGGAAAAGAGAGAGGTTGGTCTTTGCAATGGGTTGCTGCCAGAATACAGGTGTTGTGAAAACTATTGCTAAATCTTCACAAAAATAGGCAAGGACGAAACTCACATTAACATTGCTGTCACTGGATACAGATACTTGCCAGAGGGCAAGTTCACTACAATTGGCCACCTCATCTATAAATGTGGTAGAACTGATTAGAGACCATTGAGAAATTTGGAAAAGAGACTGCTGAGATGGGAAAGGGCTCCTTCAAATACACCCATGTCTTAGATAACCTGAAGACTGAAGGTAGTATCATTATTGATATCTTCCTGTGGAAATTTCAGGTCAGCAAATATTATGTGACCATTTTTGATGCTCCAGGACACACAGATTTTATCAAGACCATGATTAGAGGCTAATCTCAGGCTAACTATGTTTGTCCTGATTATTGCTGCTGGTGTTGGTGAATTGGAAGCTGCTATCTCAAATAATGAGCTAACACCAAGCATGCCCTTCTAGCCACCACACTAAGTGTGAAAGAACTGATTGTTGGGATCAGCAAATGAATTCCATCAAGCCCCCTTATAGCCAAAAGAAACAAGAGGAAATTTCCAAGAAGTCCAGTAACCATTTTAGGGAAATTGGCTACAACTCTGACACAGTAGCTTTTGTACCACTTTCAGGTTAGAGCGTTGACAAACATGCTGGAACCAAGCTCTAATATGCCTTACTTCAAGAGTTGGAAAGTCACTCATAAGGATGACAACCGCTAATGGAACTATGCTGTTTGAAGCTTGGATTGCATCTTGCCACTAACTTGTCCAACTGACAAGCCCCTGCATCTACCCCTCCAAGATATACACAAGACTGGTGATATTGGCACTATACCTGTTGGCCATGTGGAAACTAGTATTCTTAAAGCAGGCATATTTGGTGACCTCTCCCCAGTTAATGTTACAAATGAAGTAAAGTCCTGTTGTAATGCACCCTAAAGCTTTGAGTGAAGCTCTACCTCAGAAGCTCTGTTGAATTCAAATATCAAGACGGTGTCTGTCAAAAGATGTCTCCTGTGGGGGTGGCTAGGTGATGCAGTGGTATAAGCACAGGCCCTGGATTCAGGAGTACCTGGGATTCAAATCCGGCCCCAGACACTTGACACTTACTAGCTATGTGACCCTAGGCAAGTCACTTAACCCCAATTGCCTCACCAAAAAAAAAAAAAAAGATGTCTCCTGTGTGATGGTGGCTGGTGATGGCAAGAATGATCCAATCCCTGAAAACGCTGGATTCACTGAACAAGTCATTATCCTACACATCCAGACCAACTCTATGTTGGCACCTAGGCACCTTTTCTGGATTGTCACACTGCTCATGTTGCTTGCAAGTTTACTGAACAGAAGACGATTGAATCATGCATTCTGGTAAGAATCTGGAAAAATGGCCCTAAATTTCTGGAATCTGCTGATGCTGCCATCATGGATATGGATCCACTTTGTTCAAGTCATATGTGTGTGGAGAGCTTCTGTGATTATCCTCCTCATGGGTTGTTTTGCTGTTTTGTGATATTAGGCAGACCATTGTTGTTGGTGTCAAGGCAATTGACAGGAAGGCAAAGTCACAAACTCTGCTCAAAAAGACCCAGAGGCTAAATGAATATTTTGTACACTTGCCACCCTGGTCTTAATCAGTGATGGAGGGGTCAGCTAGGGTGAAGCAAGTGGATAAAGCACTGGCCCTGGATTCAGGAGGATCTGAGTTCAAATTCAGCCTCAGACACTTAACATTTATTAGCTGTGTGGCCCTGAGTAAGTCACTTAACCCTCATTGCCCCACCAAAAGAGAGAGAGAGAGAGAGAGAGAGATGAGAGAGAGCAGAACCTGGA
This sequence comes from Dromiciops gliroides, assembly GCF_019393635.1. Classification (NCBI taxonomy): domain Eukaryota; kingdom Metazoa; phylum Chordata; class Mammalia; order Microbiotheria; family Microbiotheriidae; genus Dromiciops; species Dromiciops gliroides. The sequence continues at coordinate 384,395,637 of NC_057862.1, read as the reverse complement.
TTTTCAACTTAATCAGTTGATGGAAGAACAGTCCTCAGAACTGTTTGTCTCAATTGACCATTTACATTTAATAGTAAAAGACTGCTTAATAATTAGGAATGCAATCATAAAAATTTCAGGAGGAAAGGAATACTTTTGTGGAGCATTTGTTGTTGTGGCAGTTATTAAGTTATTGGTTTTTAAAGTCAGTAATTTTTATTTTTTGTTTATTTAGTCTATTTTTGTTTGGTGAGGCAATTGGGGTTAAGTGACTTGCCTAGGGTCACACAGCTAGTAAGTGTTAAGTGTCTGAGGCCGGAATTTGAAGTCAGGTCCTCCTAACTTCAGGGCCGATGCTCTATCCAGCTGCACCACGGTAGCTGTGCCCCAAAGTCAGTATTTTATAATGGAAACAAACTTGACCAAAAATTTGTCACAGAATTTCAAGATCGTTAAGAAAATTTAATATGAAAAAAAGAAAGAAAAGGGGAGGACTGGGAGAGGATGGATAATGAGTTGTGTTTTGGTACTTTTGCTGTGCTGAATAGAGATACCTATGGGACATCCGTCCAAGATGTCCAAGGAGCAGCTAGAGATGAATAACTAGAGATTAGGAGAAAAACTAGAGATAGGTAGGTAGGTAGATTGATAGAGATAGATAGAGCATTATTAAGTACCTACTATGTACCATGGTACTATAGATTTTGGGAATTACCATGTATAGAAATGATAACTGAACCTATAAGAGCTGATGAGTATCACCAGGCAAGATAGTATAAAGGAGAAAGAAAAGAGGATCCAAAAAAACTCTTCTTTGTCTGGAGTCAAAATCTGGGTCCCCTTGCCAGTTTCACTTATTTATCTTAAGTTCTGCTTTCTGAGGCTGAGGAGAAAAAGGTTTTATTCTTCCTGTATTTCATATGACGATCTTTTAGATAACCAGTTTATCCTAACATACCTTTGGTGGCAACTCTCAGACCCTGATAAACATAGGGAAAATCATCTGTCTCAATCAATAGCTCAATGAACCCCCATTTCCCCTGAATCTCCCCCAACCCATCCAAATAAAAGACTTGACAGTATAGTAAAGCTAAGAATATTTACTTAAAACAATGAAAAGTAAACAAGGAGCTGAAGCATTCAGTAGTACTTTAATCGTGCATTCCTTTGTAGGTACCTGTCCCAATTCTCCAGAAAGTATAGGCTGGAAATCCACTCCACAACCTGTATCTTTAACATAATAGGAGAGGAAATAGCTATTTTTTTTCTTTTTCTTTTTTTTTTTGTTGTTTTTTTCAGGGTAATGGGGATTAAGTGACTTGCCCACGGTTCACACAGCTAGTAAGTGTCAAGTGTCTGAGGCCAGATTTGAACTCAGGTACTACCTGAATCCAGGGCCGGTGCTTTATCCACTGCACCACCTAGCTGCCCCCATTAGCCTATTTTTTTTCCATGCTTGGGTCTGTTGAAGAATTTGGTGTATGCCGGAAGTTGCACTGGATCATGCACTCTCTCTCTTATCTTCACTTATTCCCTAGGCAGGGTTCTCAGCATGGCACTGCAGGCTAGCAGATGGAAAAAGAGCTAGAGACTTACCAACTGACATATACTGAATCCAATATCTGGAAGCATGGCTTCTCATCATGGGAACTGCAAAGCATTATAAAGAGCTTTGTTGTTTACTCTCAAGAATCTGAGGGGAAAAAACTCCTAGCTTTGCTTCTAACTAGGAAAGCTATACCAGTGTGATGCACTGACGCTGCTGATTCAGTTCAGCTTACACTGACACTGCATGGTTCAGATATAATTGAGAGGAAATCTTCCTTCCTTTTTTCTATTTCCTTTCTTTCTCTGGCTCTGTCCACCTGTACTCTTATGGATCTGATTGCATTGCACCATGAGACTTCCATTTTCCTTCAAACAGAGTATACTTAAAGTTCCAGTCAGAGTGCATAGGAAGCAAGTGCTTTGCTTTCTGTGTGTGCTGGGACCTTTAAAAAGCAATGCTAAAGAGGGGCAGCTAGGTGGCGCAGTGGATAGAGCCTTGCCCTGGAGTCAGGAGTACCTCTGAGTTCAAATCCACCCTCAGACACTGGACACTTACTAGCTGTGTGACTCTGGGCAGTCATTTAACTCTCATTGCCCTGCAAAATGAATGAGTGAATGAATGAATGGACAGACAGATAATAGATAAATGGATGGATGAATAAATGGATAGTAATCTAGATATAGATAGATAGATAGATTCTATAATACTATCTGATCTTTGAACACCAGGCCCTTCTATCCTCTACTATCCTCCCAAAAGTCTGTCCACGTTCATAGTTCATTGCTTCCATCTTGTCTTCTGCCCATTTCCCACAATTTCTTTGGTCTTCAATCTTTCCCAACATTAGGATCTTTTCCAGTGAGACCTGGCTTCTCATTGTGGTCAAAGCATTTAAATTTCATCTGCAGTATTTGACCTTCCAGAGAACAGCCTGAATTCATTTCTTTAAGTATGACTGCTTTGATCTCATTGCTGTCAAGGACTCTCACAATTCTCCAGCACCACAATTCGAAGCATGGATTCTAAGAACTCAGCCTTCCTTATAGTCCAACTCTCACGCCATATATTGCTACTAGAAAAACCTAGCTTTGATTATATGCATCTTTGTCAGCAAGGTGATGTCTCTGACTTTTAGTATGCTGTCCAGATTTGCTGTAGCTTTTCTTCCAAGGAACAAATGTCTTAATTTCTTGGCTGTAGTTGCCATTTGCAGTGATCTTTGAGCCCAAGGATATAAAATCTGATTCTGCTTCCATTTCTTCTCCCTCTATTTGCTAGGAACTGGTGGGACCAGTTGCCAAGATCTTAGTTTTTTTGATGTTAAGCTTCAAGCCAGCTTTTCTTCTCTCTTCTTTCACCCTCATCACTAGGCTTCTTAATTCCTCTTCACTTTCTGATATCAGAGTGGTATCATTTGTATATCTGAAATTGAAATTTCTCCTGGAATCCTTAATCCTGGCTTTTGATTCATCCATCCTGGCATTTCACACGATGTATGGGTTTTCTTGGGAAAGTATTGGAGTGGTTTGCCATTTCCTTCTCCAGACCATTTTACAGATGAGGAAACTGAAGCAGATAGTATTAAGTGACTTGTCCTGGGTCCCACAGCAAATAAGAGTCTGAGGCTGGACAGTAAAACTTGAATGAACTGATGCATGGGAAGAGAGCAAATCCAGGAAAACAATATACAGAATTACTACAATAATGTAAATTAGAAAGAACAACAACAAACAAAAGTACCATATAATTAAAAATATGAAGCTCGAACCTGGAGGAAGGTTGAGAAAATTCACCTCCTTACCTTCTCTGGAGAAGTAGGGGGTGGTGGATGTGTAATATTGCAAATACTGTCAGCTATCGTTGATGGTTTGGTTGGTTTTGTTGAACTGCTTTCATTTTCCTTCTTTGTTATAAAAAGATGACTCTGGATAGGTAGAGAGAAAGACTTAGAAATTAAAGTATTGTTAAAATAAAAGATATCAGCAAAAATGAGATTAAAAGAAAGAATAGAGTTAACTAAATTTTCAGCCAGAATTGGGGGCAAAGGTGGGGATAAAGACAGTATGGCATATTTGGCGATGAGGAATGAAAAAGGACTTTCCCAGGATTTTTCCTGAGTATACTACTCTAGCACATTGAGAAGTTCTCTTTGAACAACAGTGACCTCTGCTGACCAATAAGAACTAAAGGTATCCAGAGGAGAAAGCTGCTCTCCTTAAGACCTGGGACAGTCAGAAAGAACTTCTTGGAGGAGTTTGGACTTGGAGTATATGGAAGACTTAGAACAGGGCTTCTTTATCTGGAGTCCATGAATTTTTTTAAAAAATATTTCAATATAACAACTGAGAGGCATTTAGGTATTGCAATAGATAGAATTCCAGATCCTCACAACAAGCCTGGGAGGTAGATGCTATTATTATTCTTATTTTACAATTGAGGAAACTAAGACAAACAGAAGTTAAGTGACTTTTTTATTTTACAGTCTGTATTCTTTCCCTCCCACCTCCACCTCCCATTGAAAAAGCAAGAAAAACAAAACCCATTATCTTTTGGGGGGGGGAGTGGTAATAAGGGTTAAGTGACTTGTCCAGGGTCACACAGCAAGTGTCTGAGGCCGGATTTGAACTCAGGTCCTCCTGAATCCAGGACCGGTGCTTTATCCACTGTGCCACCTAGCTGCCCCCACCCATTATCATTTTATGCCTGGACCATTGTAATATTCTGCTGGCTTGTCTCACTGCCTCAAGACTTTTCCCACAACAATCCATCTTCCACTCAGCTGTCAAATTGATCTTCCCAAAATGCAGGTCTAAGTGTCCCCGAATTGGCAAAGTCCTATAGATGTGTGCATGTATGTAAAGATAAACAACTTGGAAAGACTTAAGAATTTTTATTAACTCAATTACCAACCCAAATCGTATATGTGAATATGTGTAATATATACACATATATAAAATATTTATATCCATATATGTCTCTGCACTCTGAGTCTATTGCCTCTTTTTCTGGAGGTGGGCAGCATGTTTAATCACGAATTCTCTAGAATTGTATTTGTTCATTGTGTTGATCAATGTTCTTGCATCTTTCAAAATTGTTTGTCTTGACAATATCAATGTTATTCTATAATTTGTTCTCCTGGTTCTTTACTTTGTGTCAGTTTATAAAAATCTTCCCAGGTTTCTGAAACTGTCTCCTTTGTTACAGCTCAATAGTATTCTATCACATTCATATACAACAGATATTTCCTCATTGGTGGGCACCCCCACAGTTTCCAATTCTTTGTCACCAGAAAAAGAGTTGCTACAAATATTTTTGTTCATATGTTTCTTTATCCTCTTTCTTTGATTTTGAGTATAGACCTAGTGGAGATATCTCTGAGCCAAAGTATATACACAGTTTAATAGCTTTCTGGGCATAGTGCCAAATTGCTTTCCAGAATAACAGGACCAGTTCACAGTTCCATCAACATTGTACTAATGTACCTGTTTTCCCACAACTCCTCCAGCATATGTCATTTTCTGGTTTTGGTCCTCTTTTAGGTCATAATTTCTTTTTCTGTAACATGAGGAGATTGGATTAGAGGGCCTCTGAAGCCCCATTCAATTCTAGACCTATCTTTACCCCCAAGTCCTCCTCTCTTCCTGATTTTCTCAAAACTAGCTAGGGTACCACCATGCTCCAAGACACCAAGACTCACAACCTAGGTATCATCCTCAACTTCTCACTGTCTCTCACCTCCTATACCCAATCTGTCACCAACTCTTACTGATTCCACCCCCTTAACATCTCTCATTTATGCCCCTTCTCCACTCTCACACTGACACCATCCTGTTCCAGGCCCTGATCATTTCATGCCTGAACTACTGTTGTAATCTTCTGGTTTGTCACACAACCTCCAGACTCTTCCCACAATAATTCATCCTCCACTTGCTGTCAAACTAATCTTCCCAAAGAGCAGCTCTGACTGTCACCCTCCTATTCAATAAACCCCAGTGGGCTTCCTATCATAATTTCCGGGATCAAATATAAAATCCTGTTTGACATTCAAAGTTCTTTATAACCTGGCCCCCTCCTACCTTTCTTTCTCATCTTACACATTACTCACCTTCAAGTACTCTGGGATACAATGATGCTGGTGTCCTTATTGTTTGTTCTTTGCACAAGACATTTACCTCACAGTTTGGGGTATTTTTACTGGCTCTCTCCCATACTTCCTCATCTCCATCTCACAGTCTCCCTGGCTTCTTTTAAGTCCCACCTAAAATCTGACCTCCTACAGGAAAGCTTTTCTCATGCCTATTTTTTTTTTTTTTTTGCCGGGCAATGGGGGTTAAGTGACTTGCTCAGAGTCACACAGCTAGTGTCAAGTGTTTGAGACCGGATTTGAACTCAGGTCCTCCTGAATTCAGGGCCAGTGCTTTATTCATTGCACCACCTAGCTGCCCCCCATGCCTATTTTTTAAATTTATGGAATAAAACAAGCATTTTTATGACATAGTTTAATTTTCTTAAAAGATGATTGCAGGGGGCAGCTGGGTGGCGCGGTGGATAAAGCACTGGCCCTGGATTCAGAAGGACCTGAGTTCAAATCTGGCCTCAGACACTTGACACTTACTAGCTGTGTGATCCTGGGCAAGTCACTTAACCCTCAATGTCCTACAAAAAAAAAAGATGATTGCACATGAAACTGCAAATCTGTTATTTACAGCTTGTTATTCCTTCTCCTGGATGATCATTTCCTATTTATCCTAAATATAACTTGTTTGTGCATGTTGTCTCCCCCATTAGACTATAAGCTTCTTTTTTTTTTTTTGGCAGGGCAATGGGGGTTAAGTGACTTGCCTAGGGTCACACAGCTAGTAAGTGTCAAGTGTCTGAGGCTGGATTTGAATTCAGGTACTCCTGAATCCAGGACCTGTGCTTTATCCACTGCGCCACCTAGCTGCCCCTGACTATAAGCTTCTTAAAGGCAGGAATTGGTTTTTGGTTTTTGTTAGGTTTTTTTTTTTGGATTTCTTTGTACCCCCAGATCTTAGAACAATGCCTAGAACATAGTAGGTGTTTAATAAATGCTTGTTAACTAATTGAGTCATTCTGTAGTGGGGGGGGGGGCTCTCCTCAAAATTCCTTAAAAGTTTGCCCACTATAATGTGTACAGAGCAGAACAAGAATTATTTGTATTTAGATTATCTGGGAAATGGAAAGTGTCCAGGTTGAGATGCCAGGAGATCTGCAGTGAGGTTAAGTCATGGTTTTGCTCTTAACTTGTGTTTGTACAGATAATATCCCCGCTCAACAACCGTCAAGCCATTCTGCAGAATACAATTATAGCGTTTGGGGACTGACAATGACCTCAGAACACAGAAATTAAGAGGACAGGATGTTGTACATGGAAGGGGTTTCAGAGATTAAATCTCTCTTTTTATAGGTGAGGAACCCAAGGCCCAGCAAGCATCAGAAAGTCAGTGGCAGAATAGGACCTAGAATCCAGATGTCCAGATACCCAGACCAGGGATCTGTAAGCCATACTGCACTGTCTCAGATAATTTCGTGATCTCTGTTACCACCATCCTCCCAGTCCCTTAGTCTTGCAGACACAAAGTCATCCATGACTCTTCACCAACATCCCTAGGTCCAATTAGTTAAGTTTCATCTACTTCTCCCATGTCATTTGCACCTGTCCCCTTCCCTCTACTTACTCAGTTTAGGGCCTCATCTCCTCTTGCCAAGACCACCACAACGGCCTCATAATGAGCCTCCCTCCCTCTGGTCTTTGCCTTCTCTAATTCATCCTTCATACAACTGCCATGTCACTCCTCTACTCAAGAAGCTCAATCAACTCTATTACCACTAGGATAAAATACAAACTCCTCAGCTTAGCATGTGAAGCCCTTTACAACCTGATTCCATTCTGTCTTTCAAGATTCACCGCACTAAACTCCTCTTCAAGTACTCACTGTTCTAACGCAACCAGCTAATTTGCTGCCTTTCCTAGATCACATCCTGTTTTCCACTTCCATGCCTTTGCATAGACTGTTAGCCCTTCCTGATACACTCTCTTTGCCACGTCTTTAGCTTCCTTTATCACAGATCAAATGCTGCCTTCTACACAAAGCTTTTTCTGCTCCACCCAGTTTTTAGTGCCCTTCCTCCACACAGAAATTAATTGGTATATGGGTTTTTTTTATTTATTTAATCTGTATATCTGCTGTTTCCTCCCACAGAATATAAGCTCCTTGAAGGCAGGGGTTCTTTTTCTCTTTCTTTCTTTTTCCTTCCTTCCTTTCTTCCTTCTTTTCTTCTTTCCTTTCTTCCTTCCTTCTTTTCTCCTCCTCCTCCTCCTTCTTCTCTTTGTATTTTCAGAGCCTACCATAGTGACTGGCACTTAGTGGATATTTAATAAATATTCATTCAAAGAAGGAAGGAAGGTCTTTGAATGCTAAGAGAAAGCAAGCAAAGGGAGTAGAATGAGAATTGCATTTTGAGTCCCAGGATCTGTGTTCAAATATTGGCTTTACTACCTGTATGACTTTGCACAGGTCATTTAATCTTTCTGAGCCTCTGGATTGGAGCAGAAAACCTTTAAGCCCCCTTGTAGCTCTAATGATCCTATGATCCTAAACCAAGTCTAAAGTTGCTTTGTATTAGACAGCAGTATCCCTCCTCCGTGAATGATAATAGGTATCATTTATAGAGAGCTTTAATGTTTGAAAAGCACTTTACAGTTATTATCTCATTTTATCCTCAGAACAACCCTGGGAGTTAGGTGCTATTATTACTCCCAATTTTACAGAAAAGCAAACTGAGGCAAACAAATCTTCAGTGAATTGCCCAGGGTCATGTAGGTAGTAAGTGTCTCAGGCAGGATTTGAACACAGGTCTTCATTACTCCAACTCCAAAGTTCTCTCTACCAATGCCTTCTAGCTGCCTCATACTACCATAACCACTATCACTATCATTGTCATTATTACTGATGATGATAATGATGAAGAAGAAGATGAAAAGAAAAAGAAGAGTTAATAAAGATTTGATTATATTCCAACAAAGGGGAAACTTTAGAATGAACTGTGTCCAGCCAATGGACATTTTGCAGAACTGCTCCTGTGTCCACTGTCACCATCCTATCTAAAACCTTGATAATTACCCTGAATACCCAATGGTCCTGCCAGAGAGATAAGACTCTGTTATCCCTGGGAGCCCCAGAAGCTCGGTACAAGGTAATTCAATGCACACAGCACAAAAGAAGACAATCGGTTCATCTGCCAGTCTGTAAATCTTAAAAACTCAGTTGAAATTTCTTGAAGAGACTGTGAATTGCTGAATTCTTCATGGCTCAGAATCATAACATTATAAAATGTCAGAACTGAATGGGATTTTAGAACACATAATAGAAGAATAGAACATAGAATATAAGAAATAACTACAGAACAAAGGACAGAATTCAGAACACAGTGTTAGAGAACTAATAAAATGTTAGTACTCTTTAAGGGGCAGCTAGGCAGTGAAGTAGATAGAGTATTGGGACTGGAGTCAGGAAGACTCCTCTTCTTGAGTTCAAAACTGGCCTCTGACACTTACTAGCTGTGTGATCCTGGGCAAGTCACTTAACCTTGTTTGTCTCAGTTTCCTCTTCTATAAAAATCAGCTAGAGAAGGAAAGAGCAAATCATTCCAGTATCTTTGCTAAGAAAACTATACATAGGGGCAGCTAGGTGGCGCAGTGGATAGAGCACCAGCCTTGGAGTCAAGAGTACCTGGGTTCAAATCCGGCCTCAGACACTTAACACTTACTAGCTGTGTGACCCTGGGCAAGTCACTTGACCCCAATTGCCTCACTAAAAAAGAAAAAAAAAGAAAAAAAAAGAAAACTATACATAGGGGGCAGCTAGTTGGCACAGTTGATAAGGCACTAGCCCTGGATTCAGGAGTAGCTGAGTTCAAATCTGGCCTCAAACACTTAACACTTACTAGCTGTGTGACCCTGGGCAAGTCACTTAACACCAATTGCCTCACCAAAAAAAAAAAAAAGAAAAGAAAAGAAAAAGATTTGAAAACAAAAAGAAAAAAAGAAAAAAGAAAACCCCACATGGGGTCATGAAGCGCCAGAGAAAACTGAAAATGATTGAACAACTAGAAACCAGGCACTGTACTTAGTGCTGGGGATTCAATTAATAAAGACAGTCCCTGCCCTAAAAGAACTCAGAATCTAAAAGGGAGGGGGGTGGGGTGGGAGACACCGTACAAAAAGAGGCAGGAAAGTGTGTGTGGATGGACATCAGGGAGCACCTGGTGGGAGGAAGCATCCTGTTTCATGGAACTGAAACCAGGAAGAGCAGGATGTTTTCTGTTTATTCAAAAACTAGGTTCTGTAGTGAGTCATGTAGATGGGGTTGAGAAGCAGCTTTCTTTTAGCAATGATATAGTATATCCTTTATTCAATATTGTCTTCATTGGAAAGGGACTTAGCTTTTATGACCTTCAGAGTTAGGAACTTGGAATGTAGATAAGATATTGCTTTCTCTGTAGGGGAGGAGCCTTAGAACTGTGAGAAGGAATGTGACTAGGAGAATAGAACCTAACCTGATCACCAGTTGTATTCTAGACTTCAAAATCCAGGCCTTCTGGGGATTTTCTCTTGAATTTGTTCTCTTTTTCCTTAGGTTGGAAGGGAGAGTGGAGTTTCTCTCTCTCTCTCTCTCTCTCCTGTCTATTCTGGAAGACATAGCAATAAAGAGCATAGTTGCTAGAGCTCTCTGTGGGCATAGGGGGATGGGAGGCTATTCCGCAAAGCAGTGAAGCAACCAGCAATCCTATTCTTTTATTTTTCCTCTTTTCCTCTCTCTCTGTTAGGAGTTGGGAAGTCCAAGTCATGGGACTTTGTATTAGGAAAGGCGCAATGAAGTCCAGGAAATGGAATTCCATTGCCTTTTTTTTTCAAGAGTAAAAGTATAACATATTTTTAGGATTATTGTTAAGAGTTTGGTTTTCATTGCATATGAGTCATTTTTGATAGATTTAGACCTCTCTGAGAGACAATACAGTACAGGAGAAAGAGCAATGAATTTGGAATCAGAGGACTTGGATTCACTTCTCTGCTCCTGCTACTTATGCTTTCATGACCTTGGAAAAATCATTGAGCCCCTCTGGGCCTCTTATCTGTAAAAATGAAGGAATTAGACTAAATGACTTTCTGAGGCCCTTCCAGATCTAAATCTATGATCCTGAGTGTTTACTCATTTTGATAATTCCATGTGTAGTCTAAGTACTTGATAGGAATTAACTTATACTGAATTGAATGTGCATTATTCAGCTTAGAATTTCCCCCATTTATGAATGTCCCTGAGAGTCTCCGGTAAATATTTCTCTCTATTCTGTTGAGGTTCAGTTTCTCAATAATCTACTAAGATAATCAAGAGGGCTTTTTGTCATTGATAAACAGAAAGTTGCCCTTCAGACTATGATGCTTGGAGGCCACTCTTTCCTAAGAACTGCTGTACCAGAAGGTAATTTGGTATTAGCTATTGACAACCAATATTGATATCGCCAAGGTAGATTCTTAATACCTTATATTTTACCACATAGCAATTTGCTCCACTGAATCAGGCAGGTACAGTCCAAACCATTGTTAAAATCTGTGTTTGTGGCTGGCATCTCTATTGACCCATATCACTTGATCTGCTTCCCTCTCTTGGGATCCATTATGCATTCCACCAGAATACACTCTAGGAGGTACACTCTGTGCTTGGGTGCAGTCAAGCACAGAGGCCTAGGACCTGGGGCCAGATTTCAAGCCACCAGTGTTGGATAAAAAAGCAAGAGGTGTCATGAATCCCCAGTAAAAGCCCTTCTCTGAACTTCACTTTTGAGTCTTCTTTCCTGGAGACTCTTAGTTTTTCATCTCTGGGTTCAAGGATAAGTAAGGGCTATTGGCTCCTTGACTGATTATCTGCAGGCCAAATGCCCAGCCATGAAAAACTAGTCCCTCCTCCTCCTCCAGCAATGGGCAGAGTCTCTTTTCAGAGGCCTCTTAGGCTAACCGAATCCTTTTATGGTAAGGAATTAAAGATTCCCTTGAATCAAAAGTTTTGTAGTGGTATAATGGGAAACAAACAGACACTATTTTCTGATGATCATATGTCCTAAGGCCCTTCCTTCCTAGCTCTAATTGCCTGTGTTCTAATATTCCATGGTCTAAGGCATTTTCCATATCTACTAATTTTTCTCTAGTGCCTTAAAAATAGTAGACATTTGATAAATACTTTTTGGATTAGTTATATTAGATGTTCTTTGTTCTAGAATTTTGTGTCCTGAATATCCTTCTAGTTGTAGTTCTATTCTGTAGTGAAAAGTAAGCTTGTAAACTAAATAAGATGTTATTTTTGATAAGTTACAGTTTGAATTCTAGGAAGAATGGGCTCTGAGCATCTCTAATATGCCTTCCACACAGCTGCCAAAGTGACATTCCAAAAACACAGATCCGACATACTTTTAAAATCTTCTGGGTCTCTCCTTTGTCTTTCAAATAAAGGGCATTCTCTGTCTAGTATTTAAAGTGCTCCATTACTCGGCTCTCACTTACCTTTCCAATCATATTTCTTATTACTACCGTTTGCTTACTCTCCATTCCAGTCCAACTGGTCCTACCAGTTATTTCCCCATACACAACAAGACACCTCCATCCTCTGTACCTTTGCTCAGGTGGTCCCATGGCTTGAATGCACTTGCTCCTTACTTCTGACTCTCTAAGTCTCTAAGCAAAGACCAGTTGCCACCTCCTACCACAAAAGCTTCTCTGAATCTCCTTAATGTTAGTTCTTTCTTCCCTGTTTAAGTTCCTTTGCAAATACTTTGCATTCAATTCTCTGTATATACCTGTAGTATCCCCTCAATAAGAGGTAAGATCTTGGAAAGCAGAGACTTCTCTTTTTTGTAGCTGTGTTCCAGGCACTGGGCATAGTGTCTAGCACTTATTAAGGAGCTAAGAAACAAACGAATATTGGATTAAATTGAATTGAGATAAAGTGAATGAAATAAACCTCATGATGACTGGTAAAAACTTGTGTAGAGTCTTGTGAATCTTATCAAGAGGGTTTTAAAAAAAGTAGAGAGAGTGGCACAGTGAATAGAGCACCGGCCCTGGATTCAGGAGTACCTGAGTTCAAATCCGGCCTCAGACACTTAACACTTACTAGCTGTGTGACCCTGGGCAAGTCACTTAACCCCAGTTGCCTCACCAAAAAAAAAAAAAAAAAAGTAGAGAGGGCAGCTAGGTGGTGCAGTGGATAAAGCACCGGCCCTGGATTCAGGAGTACCTGAGTTCAAATCCAGCCTCAGACACTTGACACTTACTAGCTGTGTGACCCTGGGCAAGTCACTTAAAGCCCATTGCCCTGCCCCCCCCCCCAAAAAAAAAGTAGAGAGAGGAGGAGGGAAAAGGCTAGCCATACCAGATAGATGTCCCATGATAGAAACAACATGTTCCACACAGGAAGAAGAATAGCAGTCAAGAACACCAACAATTCACAGAAGACAACATCCAAAAGAGACATCAGGCAATAAAAGCCCTGAGCACAGATGTTGACAGACAAATAGTGACCTAGCATGTGAAATAAACAGGGTAAATGAGAAATCCAAATTCAAGAAGGCTTCATTGACCTCATAGATATCACTGAGATGTGGTAGGATTTAACTCACTACCAGAACATGACTCTGGAAGAGCAAGACTTGTTCAAAAGGATTGGAATAAAAGAAATGAGAAAGGAGCAGTTGATAAATATATGTTTGTATGCATGCATGTGTGCATGTATGTATGTATGTATGTGTGCAATGAGCACCTACTATGTGCTAGGCACTTTTGTGGGGGAGGTGCAGGTGATATAATGCTTTATTTGAAGAATCCTAGAGATTCTATTTTTATCTAATTTTTTTTACATTTATAATATAAATGTTTTATATTATTACAGTTAGATATACCTAGATGTATTCTAATACATATAACTTAGTATTTTAATTCCTTAAATAACAGTTTTATAAATAACAACTACATATCAATTTATATAATTAATATGACAAATTTGTTTAAATACAATTACTATATAATACCTAAATAACTCATAAATGCATATATATGTGCATATATAAATACATATATACCTCTTGTACCCTTCCCAGCACACTCCTTCCCCACCTTTCCAGATTAAACATTTTTATTTATATTTTTCTATTCCAATCTCTATCCCTCCCTTGCCCTCTCCCCTCCCCCCTCCCCAAGGTGGTAAATAATCCAACATGGGTTATACATATATGATCATGGAAAACATCACCACATTTGTCACTTAATGAAAGAATGTGAAAAATAGCATGCCCCAATCTGTTCCATAAATATCAGTTCTTTCTCTGGAGGTGGATACTATGTTTCATCAATATTCCTTTGGGATTGACTTGGATCATCACATTGCTGATAATAGTCAACTCATTCACCGTTCTTCATCAAACAATATTGCTGTCTCTCTGTAGAGTATTCTCTTGGTTCTGTTCACTTCCCAGTACATCATTTCATGCATGTCTTTCAAGCTTTTTTGAAGCTCTTTTTTTTTGGGGGGGGGGTTTCAGGGCAATGAAGGTTAAGTGACTTCCCCAGGGTCACACAGCTAGTAAGTGTCAAGTGTCTGAGGCCAGATTTGAACTCAGGTCCTCCTGAATCCAGGGCCAGTGCTTTATCTACTGTGCCACCTAGCTGCCCCCGAAGCTCTTATTTTTTCAAATAATTTATATAGTATTGGGATTAATTATTCTTTAAAAGTTTGGTAGAAATTCACTTGTGAATCCATCTGGTCCTAGAGATTTTTCAACTTATTCAACTTCTTCAAAAACCCAGATGCTATACCACTTGGCATATACATGTTAAGTATTGTTATAACTTTATCGTCCATGGTACCCCTCAGGAAATATAGTTTCCCTCCCCATCTCCCCCAAGTAGATCTATTTTTGCCTCTGTTCTGTCTGAAATTATAATTGCTGCCCCTGCTTTCCTTGCTCCAGCCGAAGCATAATAGAGCCTGCTCCAACTCTATAATCACCTCATGTATATCACTCTGCCTCAAACGTGTTCACATTTATAGTTATGATGACTGTCTATATCTCTCCATGATATTTTTCATCTGCTCATCCTTCCCATTCTGACCCCCACCCTCTCTTTTCCAACAACTGCCTTACCTATGATCACCGCCTTCCCCAATATCCCCTTCCCCGTATCCATTATCACCATCCCTATCTGAACTTCCCTATAGAGTAAGATAGATTTCTATATCAAACTGAGTGTATTTGTTGTTCCCTCTTTGCACCAACTTTGATGAGAGTAAGGTTTAATTTTTGCCCATATCCCCCATCTTCCCCTTCATTGTAATACTTTATTTATTTGTTTATTTCTATGCCTCTTTGTGTATGTGTGTGTGTTCACCCCATTCAGTTTCTCCCTTCCTACTTCTTCCATGCAATTTCTTTTTAGTCCTTTATTTTATTTTCTATGGTGTCATATCATCAGTCACCTTATGAGCACACACTCTGTCTATATATACTCTTTCTAATCATTCTTATATTACAGTTTTTTAGACTAACAAATATTATCATACCTTAGGATACGAAGAAAAGCAGAAGACCATTCTTGTCCTCAAGGAGCTCACAGTCTAATGGGGGAGACAACCAAACGATGTACAATCTATATACAGGATAAATTGAAAATAGTCAACAGAGGGAAGGCACTAGGGTCAATGGCGGGGGGGGGGGGGGCAGGAAAATAGGAGATATTTTAGCTGAGACTTAAAGGAAGCCAAGGAAGGCAAGAGACAGAGATGAGAAAGGAGATAATTCCAGGCATGATGGACTGCCAGAGAAAATGCCCAGAGTCAGAAAATGGAGTATTTCCTGAAAGAGCCTAAGCCTTAAATTAATCAAGTTGTTGCCAATTGCCTGAAAAATAAATAATTAATCTGATTATTGATCAATCGATTATTTAATTAACTAATTAATTGGCTAGTTAATAAACAAATAATTGGCGATTAAGTAAGTTGTCTGTGTCTTTGTCCCTAGTGACCTCCAACTTTGTTAAGGTCTAAAAGGAACACACCTTTAAAGTGCCATTATGAGAGGCATTGCGTCTAGAAGTAGGAAAGCTAGAGTTTTGCTATCCCTTACCCTGGGCAGATCCCTTAGAGATTTTAAAAAATGTAATATTTTAATTTAATTTAATATTTTTCCCCAATTACATGTAAAAATAGTTTAACATTCTTCTTTTCAGATTTTTTCAAATTTTATTTTAATGATCTCTGAGGTCCCTTTCAATCAACTCTAAGATTTTGGGAACCATGTGATTCACTTTCTATATCTGCAAAATGGAGGGAAGGACTTCTAACTCAAAAATCCTAAGACCTTATCGTATCACTATAATTTCCCCAGGTTCTTTCCAGCTCTCTTTTCATATTCTGTTGTCTAAAAGTCTGTGTTCTAGGGTGCCCTCTATCTAGCTCTAATACTTTTTTGTTCTCTACCATTCTCAACAAAGAGGAAGGAAATCGTTGTCACCTTACTTAATGAATGTTTATTGACTGACCGACTGACTGACTGATCTACTCCCTAGGTGAATGTATGGCTTGTTATCTACAATCACACCAGACACCTGTCACAGTGGCCAGGGGAAGCCAAATTTCCAAGTTTAAAAGAATGTAGGAAAGAACCTAGAAGAGAGTTGGAAGAAACAAGTTGCACTTTGGAAGAAAATGGGATTTAAAACAGTGATATTTCTCAATGAGCTCAGAGAGAATGCTGCTTAGGGGACAGGATATAAGGGAAAATATCACCTGGAGTATCTAAAAAGAGAACATCTAGACTTGTAAAGAGGAAAGGCTGTAAAGACTATTCCCATGTGGGCAGCTAGGTGGTGCAGTGAATAGAGTACTGGCCCTGGATTCAGGAGAACCTGAGTTCAAATCTGACCTCAGATACTTGACACTTACTAGCTGTGTGATCCTGGGCAAGTC
The DNA here is from genome assembly GCF_019393635.1 of Dromiciops gliroides. NCBI lineage: Eukaryota > Metazoa > Chordata > Mammalia > Microbiotheria > Microbiotheriidae > Dromiciops > Dromiciops gliroides. The sequence goes on along the minus strand of NC_057862.1, from coordinate 384,379,074 downwards.
ACTTAACCCTCATTACACTGCCAAAACAAAGCAAAACAAAACAAAAAAACCTATGCCCAAAGCTAGATCCTGAATTTCTATCGCATACCTGTTACGACCTAGCTTGGAAATAACCTGCTATTATAGGGCCCTCTCTGTAGACAAATACTTTCTGAAGCACTCAAAAAAAGACTGGTCTGGTGGGGCCAGATAGGTGGCACAGTGGATAGAGCACTGGTCCCGGATTCAGGAGTACCTGAGTTCAAATCTGACCTCAGACAGTTAACACTTACTAGCTGTGTGACCCTGGGCAAGTCACTTAACCCCAATTGCCTCACCAAAAAAAAAAAAAAAAAAAAAGACTGGTCTGAGTATGGGTTTCTAGTGAGATGACTCACCCTGAAAAGGGGGGCAGGAATTTGGGGGAAGTTAAATTCCTGTAGCCAGAGGGAATAGATTCCTAACAGATTGCCCTTGGGTGGTGGCTGCCAAGGATAGAGCCAAGTGTCTTCAGGACATCTCTAGACACCAAATTCAATCAATTTTCAAAATTTTATAGAAAACATTGAGAGGGAGAGGGTTCAGAAGGAGCCAGGATATATGTGAATGCTCATAGTCAACAAAGATAAAAAAGCAAGATACAAATTGAGGAATTTTTAGAGATGAGAAACATCCAGGTCAGATGAGGGAATTGGATTAGATAATGTGTAAATTCCCTTTGAGCATTCTGTTCTGACATCTCTCCCAGAGCATTCTGTGTTCTAATAGTCCTATGTTCCAAGGTCTCTTTTTCTAAAATCATGTTTTGTGCTCTAGCATTATATAATTCTAAAGAAATGACTTCCTCTGGAAACCTGTCAGTATCTCATGCCCTCAGTAAGGGTCCCCCATATGCAAAGGAACAATCTGGAACGAATCCAAAGCCTGTTTGCGCTAATTAACGGCTCTAAAGCACTTTAATACAATTGAACTGAAAGTCTCTAAGATGGACGCCAGTTCATTATTAAAAATGCATAAGCCACCAAAAAGCCATTCAATTAAACTGAAAAGTTCAGAGGGAGAAATGCTACACATTTTCAGAAAGTACAAGAGAGAAAAACAAAGAAAAGAAATGACACTGTCTTGCATGCCTTTTCCACCTTCATTGTAACACAGTAAAAAGTGTACAGACCCTGGAGATAGAGGACCTAAGTTCAAATTTGGCCTCTGACACATATGATCTTGCAAAATTCTCTTCACCTCAGTAGACCTCAGTTTCCTCATTGTGCAATGTGAATGTTGGACTGGGCAGTCTTTTGAGGTCCCTTCTAACTTTGTTTTTTGTTTTGTTTTTGCAGGACAATGGGGGTTAAGTGACTTGCCCAGGGTCACACAGCTAGTTGTGTCAAGTGTCTGAGGTTGGATTTGAACTCACGTCCTCCTGAATCCAAGACCAGTGCTTTATCCACTGCACCACCTAGCTGTTCCCCTCCTTCTAACTTTGGATCTGTATGATCAGAAAAAGCATCTTGAGAAAAAGAATCACATCATATATTTTCCCTAGGACAATGTTGTCAACAATGAGGTATAAATATAGAGGCATTCAGGGGGATGTAGAATGAAGTAATGTCAGAATATTGATTTTTTTTTTTTAGGATCTCTCCTCGAAGACCTGGGTTCAAATCCTGACTCTATGACTTACTAGTTGTGTGGCCTTGGACAATTCACTTATATTCACTGAGCCTCAAAATCTTCATGTGTAACTCCTGAACTTCCTACAGAAGTAGAACCAAAGGGCAGCTAGGTGGCACAGTGGATAAAGCACCAACCCTGGATTCAGGAGGACCTGAGTTCAAATTCGACCTCAGACACTTGACACTCACTAGCTGTGTGACCTTGGGCAAGTCACTTAACCCTCATTGCCCGCCTCCCCCCCCCAAAAAAGCCAAGCTATGTCATAACAGGTACACAATAGAAATTCAAGATCCAGCTTAGGGCACAGTTTTTATAGCTTCTTCCCTTTTCTACAGAAGCATTATAAATAGTTATCTTATAAATTACAAAGTGCTACAGAACCAACCCAACACTGGATCATAGAATCACAGAAGTCCAGGGGCAAACACAGTATGTTCCACATGGTAGGTGCTTAATAAATACTTGAATAGGGTTTAGAATTGAAGGTACCTTAGAGATGATCTAGTTCAACTGCCTCATTTTCCATATGGGAAACCAGGTGCAGTAGGGCTAAGTACTGGGCTCCAAGGTCACAATAAATAGCAGAGTCAGAATTCAAGATCATGTTGTCTGACTCCATTTTTCTAAGCACAGTACACTTCCACTGAGCCACACTAGAAAACATACTTTATTCATTCCTTCGATATTTTCTTTTATGGTTTTGTCTTGGCTGTTCACATCACCTTGATCAATTCAACTCAACAAGCTTTTGTTATATGTCTACTATGTTCAAGGCATGGGTTTCCCTACACACAGGTAGCTGGGTGCTGCAGTGGATAGAGCACTGATCAGGATGACTCATCTTCTGGAGCTCAAATCCGGTCTCAGATACTTACTAGCTGTGTGACCCTGGGCAAGTCACTTAACCCTGTTTACCTCAGTTTCCTCATCTGTAAAATGAGTCAGAGAAGGAAATGGCAGATCACTCCAATATCTCTGCCAAGAAACCCCTCCCCCAAAAAAGGGGGTTATGAAGAGTCAGACATAACTGAAACAACTAAACAACAAATTCCCCTCATAATGCTCATCATTATAATCTGGTTTTGGTGTTTCTGATTTGTGTCTTTGACTAGATATTCTCATTTAAACAATAGGTTGTTGCTTTGGCCTCTGTTCCACTTCTGCTCAGTTCCTCTAACTATGCACATTTAGATTTCTAGGACTAGATGTTTTTCCTGGTTGTTAACATGTGACAACAGTCCACTTATTAATGAAATATAACATTAAAGATTGAAAGAGTTGGGGCGACTAGGTGGCACAGTGGATAAAGCACTGGCCCTGGATTCAGGAGGACCTGAGTTCAAATCCGGCCTCAGACACTTGACACTTACTAGCTCTGTGACCCTGGGCAAGTCACTTAACCCCAAATGCCTCACCAAAAAAAAAAAAAAAAAAGATTGAAAGAGTTAAAGCAAGCCCAGGAATGGAGAATAAAGTAGAAGCATGAGCCAGTGCTCAAAATAGATCCATGAATTGAGAACCAGATAAGCCACCTAGAACACATATGTGTTTGAGAGTAGGAGGAAGTATATAGATGCTGAAGGTCAGAACAAGGTCATGGGTTCAAGTAGATTTGTCAGGCTTGTCAGCTCAAGTAGTATCAAAGATCAAAAGAGGTAAGAGGTCTGCCTTACCAGAAGACAGTCTGGGCACCAGGCAATCAGAACCCAGACAGGGCATCTAAGTATCAAACAGAGAGATAACATCAACCTGCAGGACTTAGATCCTGAGTCAAAGAGCTAAAAGTACACATGTACCTTTGACATACTGTGGACATCGCACCCAGTGCCAAGGTGGCTAGTACCAAAGTGAGCTGCTCATTGGAGTTGCTAACCTGATGTGGAGGCACGGACATATAGTACCCCCTCGCATTCAGACTGTCATGTGGCATGTATGTGATCCAAGGCAGATGATTCTGATGATGACCACCATATAATACGCCACCACCACCCCATTCTCTCTCCTATGGAGGCTTGTTGCTTCTCAGCTCAATGTCCCACTCAAACAATTTTGATAGAGGGAACCTTGGAGCCCTCTGACCTGATCAGTCTAATCCTAGCCTGGGATCAGGTTTCATCAGTCGTGCCTCCTTAGGATCAAATCAGCTCTGACTAGCTCTGAGCTCTTTGGGTTCTGCTTAACAGCCTAGAGATAAAATAATGAGTCTAATTCCACGGCAGTGCATTTCTCCTGGGGAACACAAAGATAAGACACCCCAGAATGGGCAGGTTCTGAGAAAAACCTGTGAAATCATACAATAGGAAAATAGTAAGCAATAGAATAGCTACTTTCACAACAGCCCTCCCTCCAATACATTCCGTTTTCCCCACTCACATAACTGCCACCCCAGCTCATGCTTGCTCTATCGCAATTGCCTGCTGGTTGGACTCCCTGCCTCAAGTTTCTCCCCATTTCAGCCTCATTTCCAGACAGCTGCCAAAGTGATCTTCTTAAAGCACAGGTAATGTCAACTCCAGTGACTCCCTATTACTCCCATGATCAAATATAAACCCCCTTGTTTGGCTTTTAAAACCCTTCATAATTTACCCCTTCTATATTTTCCAGCCTTCTTATATAGTACTTTGCACCCCTCACATACTAACACTAACCTGTTTGCTATTCCTTGAACTCATCTTCCAGTTCTGAACCTTTTCACTAGCTGTCCCCCTGCTGAGAATATTCTCACCCCTTACTTCTACCTCCCAGCTTCCTTCAAAACTCACTAGAAATCCCAATTTCTTTGGGAGGCTTGTCTCAGTGCCTCCCTACTCCCCTTCCTTCCCCTCCTCTACTAGGTGCCCCCTGGGGATACAATCTTGACAGAATATTCTGGACACATCTTTATATTAGGCATGATCTGGAAATGACGAAAATTTTTCAAACCTTTGACATCTGAAGTAGCAACAATAAGCCATCCAACTTAATTATTTTCCTTCTCAACAGAAGCAAGGTGGTACAGTGAGAAAAGAAATAGATTTTGGAGTTGAGTTCAAATCTGAACTCTACTGTTCACTACCTGTGAACTTTAGTCAAATCACTCCTCTGGGCTGCTATGAAATGAGAGAGGACTGGACTAGATAGATAATCTTCCAGCCTGAGGTAGGCTGGTAAACTTTTAACAATCAGCTCTTCACAATATGGAACTATGGCCAAAGGGCTATGGGACTCTGTATACCCTTTGACCCAGTAATACCACTACTAGGTCTGTATCCCAAAGAGATCAAAAAAGGGGGGAAAGACCCATATGTACAAAAATATTTATAGTAGCTCTCTTTGTGGTGGCAAAGAATTGGACATCAAGGGAATGCCCATCAATTGGGGAATGGCTGAACAAGTTGTGGTATATGAATGTAATGGAATACTATTGTGCTGTAAGAAATGATGAACAGGCAGATTTCAGAAAAACCTGGAAAGGCTCAAGTGGACTGATGCTGAGTGAAGTAAGCAGAACCAGGAGAACATTGTACACAGTAACAGCAACATTGTATGATGATCTGCTGTGATAGACTTGGCTCTTCTCAGCAGTGAATGATCCAAGACAATTTCAAAGAACTCATAATGGAAAATGCTCTTCACATTCAGAAAAAGGAACTGTGGAATCTGAATGCAGATTGAACCATACTGTCTCTACTTTTTTGTTATTGTTTTTTTCTTTTTTGAGGTTTTTCCCTTTTGTTCAGATTCTTCTTTCACAACATGACTAATGCAGAAATATGTTTAATGCGATTGTACATATATAACCTATACCCAGTTGTTCTCTTTCTTAGTGGGAGAAGGGAGGAATGGAGAAAAATATGGAACTCAAAATCTTATAAAAAACAAATGTTGAAAACAATCAGCTCTTCAGAAAAAAAAGTATGTAGAAGCCACTTTTAAATTTAAATTTAATCTGCATTATTAACATTTTCTTCATCACTTTTATAAGTCTAGATGGTCAACAATAAAATAAATCAAAGCACAATTTGTACCATTTGCCAAATTCCAACATGTAAATTCTCACACTGAAAATTTAATAATCAACTCTTGCAAGACATTGGAGGGGGGCTCCAGCACACCACTGCTTCTACTTCTAAATTGATGATCTAATTTGCTTGAGCAAAACAGAGATAGGAAAGAGCCTCCAAGAGCCTTCTTTGCCCTTGAGTCACTTCCCAGTCTGGAATTAAGAGTTTTCTGCATATTCTCCATTCTTGCCTCCCTGGGGCCACTCCTAAATCTCCACATACTCCCATGGGGAGAGGAGGTTGTACTAAACTGATGAGTCTTTCTGTCTCCACAAAATTACACTTATACTTGATGCCAGCAAAGGGATAGGGTAAAGAGCCTTTCCTGCAAACCCACAAATGCAATTAACTATTTCCACTCCTGCCTCAAATGGTGCAGACCCATGGGTAACCAGAGAATATCCTAGAATAAGAGGAAGTTCACAGATCATTAGAAATGGAAAAGGGTTTAGAATACAGAATATTAGGGCGTAGGATGTAGTATATTGATGACCAAAGCCTTCCATATGTATTGTCTCCTCCATTAAAATGTCAGCTCCTTGAGAGGAGGGGCTGTTTTATTTTTATTTCCAACACATAGTAAACACTCAATAAATGTGTTATTCATTCATTCTGTTAGAATTATAGCAAGGGACCTTGGGAAGCAACAAGCAACGTAGCATAATGGAAAGAGTGTTAGACTTAGATCCAGGAGACCTGAGTTCATATCCTTTTTTTTTGTTTTTGTTTTTGTTTTTGCAGGGCAATGAGGGTTAAGTGACTTGCCCAGGGTCACACAGCTATTTAAGTGTCTGAGACTGGATTTGAACTCAGGTCCTCCTGAATCCAAGGCCAGTGCTTTATCCACTGTGCTGCCCCCCATATCCTTTTTTGAACACTTACTAGCTCTGTGACCATGGACAAGTAATTTTCAGGACCTCAGTTTCTTCATTTGTAAATGGGAATAACAAGATTGACAATACTTGCTTCACGAAGCTATGAAGAAAGTTTTTCTGTGAGCTCCTTGAGAGCCAGGACTCCTTTTCATCTTTCTTTGTATCCCTAGCATTTAGCATAGTATGCTTGGCACATAGTAGGTGCTTAATACATGCTAGCTGACTGACTAACTGAAAGTGCTACTTGAGTTGTTCAACTAGAAAGTTAGCAGCAGAAAGGACCCTAGAATGTAGAATAAGTGCCAAAACTGTAAGGCAAACTTAGAGATTATTTAGTGTCACCCCTATATTTCCTGGATGAGGAAACTGGGACCCAAAGAGGGGAAGTAGCTTAAGCAAGTTCATGAAAAGAATTGCAGGTCATTTCCTATTTCCCAGTGTAGGGTTCCTCTTCTCCCTCACTGGTTCTTTAGAAGGAGTTCATAGAAAACAATTCTAGGCTAAGGACAGGACTGGGCACCTAGCAGCTGCTCAATAAATCCTTACTGAATTCCAAGAGAAGTAATATTCAGGAGAAGAGGGGGATGGTCACCCTTTGAGAGCAGATGGATGGACTTGGATTCATGAGGAACAGGGACTGGTTCTATGATTTCAATGGTAGAAGGAGCTCTCGGACAAAGACACCCCCGCCTTTTTAACACCAACATTTTATACTGTGTGCAACATTCTATGCCCATGGTCCCCAACTTTTTTTTTTTTTTGGCACGGCAATGAGGGTAAAATGACTTGCCCAGGGTCACACAGCTAGTAAGTGTCATGTGTCTGAGATCGGATTTGAACTCAGGTCCTCCTGAATCCAGAGTTGGTGCTTTATCCACTGTGCCACCCAGCTGCCCCTCCAACTTTTTTTTTAATCTTAAAAAATATTATTTTCCAGTTACGTGTACAGATAGTTTCCAATATTTGTTTCTATAAGATTTTGAGTTACATATTTTTCTCCCTCTTTCCCTTCCCTCCTTCCCTCCCCAAGATGGAAAACAATCTGATATAGGTTAAATATGTACAATCACATTAAATATATTAAAGAAATCCCTTTTACAAATGCAGGTCAACACCTTCTCTGTAATTTCAAGAGATTAAATGGCTTACCCAAGGTCAAAACAGTGTATGTCATAGATAGGACTCAAACCCAGATTTTCCTGGTTCTGATACTGGTTCTCTGGAGTGAACAGGGTATTCAGGGAGGACCGGCACTTCTGATGTGAGGGCTGCCATGCCCATCTCAGGACTGCTCATCCACCTTTGGTGTGACCTGTCACCCAACTCTCACCTATGGCTCCAAGAAACTATAATAAGCACAGAGGCCACATCCCAGTAAAACCATTTCCACAGACAGGCTAAACTGGGTTGAAAGTAATCAACAGGTCTAAACCAATACATGAGTTAGGGAGATGTCTATGCCAAGCATGTGAAGAATTTCCTCTGCAGAATGGGTAGAGAAGAACAATTTATTCCAATGACCAAGAAAGTGGTTGAAGTAGGCTCTGTGCAGCACTTAGAGATTGATCAGGCATCAAAGAGACCAAGGTCATCCACTGTATCCCTGGCCAACATCAGGCATCTTAACTTTTGTCTTGCCACTGGGCTTCAATGAATCTAGAAGAGAGAGTGATGACTTTGTTCAACTCTATCCCACTTAAATCCAATTCATAAACAAGTCAAAACATCACCTGAAATACCATTGGTCCTCTTCAAAAAAGAATGACAAATGGCTCTCTATCACAGGCTGCCTGAGGGAGATAAGGGGGACAAAAAGACAAGGCAGTCTGGAGCTCCCAGTTCAAATACTGCCTTCAGTGAGGGCTATTAGGAGAGAAGCAATTGACCAGAATCATTCTGAACTCTTATTACTCATGCTGTTTGGTGGAGATACAGGCCATCTTCCTATCTTCCTGCCCATGGGAGGCTTGTGGGAGCTTTATTTTATTTTTATTTTTTGTGTTGGTATACCACCAGGAAGTGAACTGGAGAGGCATTATAATATTTCCAAAAGAATACTCATTTCAAGTCCTAGCTCCCAGCTCTATAGCTGTGTGATCATGGCTGAGTCTCTGAGTCACTTTGTGATTCATCCTAACTTCTCTCTATCTGGCCAGTAGAAGAATTGAGACTGGAAGGCTCACTAATGTTGGTTTCCTTTGGACTATATTAAAAGAATATTAAAGCTGGTAGAGACCCCAAAGGTCATCTAGTTGAACCCCTATTGTTGTTGATATTTAATTGTATTCTACTCTTCATGATCCCATCTGGGGTTTTCCCGGCAAAGATGCTGAAGTTGTTGTTTCCTTCTTCAGCTCATTTTACAGATAAAGAAACTGAGACAAAGAGGGTTAAGTAATTTGCCCAGAGTCATACAGCTATTAAATAGCCCAGCATTCTATCCACTGCACCACCTGGCTGCCAAGCAAACCCCTACTTCAAGAAAGAATCTTTCTATAGCATTCTTGAGAAGGACTTATCCAGAATCTAGTTGAAGACATATAGAAATGGGGAATTCACTACCTCCTAAAGCAGGACCTCATGACAGTATTATTCCACCCTTGTTTCTAGTCCAGCCTTGTTTACCACCTCCTCCCACTGCAGACCAGATTGAGGTCTACTCACTAACTAATCATCCCCTTAACTTTGTTCACGGCTTACTCTCCCTCAGCTGGCTACTCTGGAGTGTCCAGGGCTTTGGTACAGAAGGCTGTTCTCCTCCTGTGCCTGCTGGCTGGAAGCCCAGTACAATGATTCCCTCACACTCAGTGCCAGGTTTCTCACACACACAAAAATCCTTCCCCTCCCCCCAGCTAAATTGCAAAATGATGAGACAATGAAGACTTGGGGCCAAATTTCCAACAGGCCTGCCAGCAGCCCACCCCCAGCATCTGCACACACATCTGCATACAGTGCAGCAGCTGATCCAGGCTAACATGACTGCAGGAGGTAGCTGTGTATATTGCAAAAACTCATGTTCATGGTCTGTTAGGAGCAAGGGTGTGCTGGTAAACATTTAACAACAGGTTATCGGGGCACAGTGGATAAAGCACCATCCCTGGATTCAAGAGGACCTGAGTTCAAATCCAACCTCAGACACTTGACACTTACTAGCTGTGTGACCCTGGGCAAGTCACTTAACTCTCATTGCCCCACAAAAAAAAAAGACAGAAAGAGAAAAGAGAAAGAAACAACGGGGTTCTCAGGGAAGAAAAGATAAATTAAATCTGCATTATAAATGTTTTCTCCACCATTGTCTTTTTTTTTTTAGTGAGGCAATTGGGGTTAAATGACTTGCCCAGGGTCACACAGCTAGTAAGTGTTAAGTGTCTGAGGCCGGATTTGAACTCAGGTCCTCCTGACTCCAGGGCCGGTGCTCTCTCTATCCACTGCGCCACCTAGCTGCCCCCACCATTGTCTTAAAGCTAGACAATGAACAAACCAATAAACCTTAATTTGTAGTGTTTGCCCTTTTCCAAGGTGTAAATGCTCACACTGAAAAATTAACAATCAGGCAGTTGTTATGTACTGGCACCAGGACATTTCTGGTTAATAGGTTTGGTTCCACATGTTGTGTGACCTTGAGCATTACATTGGATGATTTTTAAATTAGTGCCAATGTTCTATATTTTTGGTGCCAAGATTCTGTGTTCTAACATGCTATGTTCCAAGGGTCCTTCCACCTCTAGCATCTAGGTTCAAAGGTCTTTTCTTATCGTTCCAGTATTCCAACATTGTATGGTCTAGGTCCTTTCCCATTGAACATTTTATGTTCTCAGGTCCCTTTTCGTTTTCTCTTCTGTGCTTCTATTTCCTGAGCTCTTTTCCAACTCTGAATTCTATGTTATTATACTATGACGATGAAATGTAACGTATTGAAGAGGATATTTGATCAAATGTAAAACAGAGGTAATGATATTGTTACCACCTACCTCAAAACTTTGCTTTAAGAATCAGATGGGGGGCAACTAGGTGGCGCAGTGGATAGAGCACCGGCCCTGGATTCGGGAGGACCTGAGTTCAAATCTGGCCTCAGACACTTGACATGTACTAGCTGTGTGACCTTGGGCAAGTCACTTAACCCCAATTGCCTCACCAAAAAAAAAAAAAGAATCAGATGGGCTAGTTCAGGTAAAGTGTTTTGTACCGTGATATTGGCAGACATTCACCTGTGTGCTTTATAGGTTACAGAGAACTGTATGGGGATTATTTCACATGCTGCTAACAGTAACTGAGTTAGGCAGCATAGGGATTATTACCCCCGTTTTACAGATGAGGACACTGAGGTTTAGATAGGAGGAATGGATTTCCCCAAGTTAGTAAATGCATGACTGAACTTGGAGTCAAATCCTGGTCTTTGGTGCTCTTTGCACTTTGCCAAAGATAGTATTATCAAAGAAAATGATGATTTGTGTTTAACTCAGAAAACAGAGAAGGAAATTGTGTTGCTTCTTATAAATTAGCTCTAAGCTGATAGTGTTTTTCCCCCTGTAGATCCCAGTGACCTCAGAGAAACAGAACAGTTTCTCTACTCCTGCCACACCCACTTTCGTCCTGCACCCCATTCCCCTTCTGCTGTGTATCTCTCTGGTCCTCTCCAGATAAAAAGCAAAAGGGGAATGCATTTCTTTTTTTGTTTTTTTTTTTGTTGTTGTTGTTGTTTTGCAGGGCAATGAGGGTTAAGTGACTTGCCCAGGGTCACACAGCTAGTAAGCGTCAAGTGTCTGAGGCCGGATTTGAACTCAGGTACTCCTGAATCCAGGGCCGGTGCTTTACCACTGTGCCATCTAGCTGCCCCGGGAATGCATTTCTGCAAAGAGTACCAGTTACATTGCTAGTCTTCTACAGCCAGGATAAATGTTATTATCTGTCTTCCTCCTAATTCCCTTGAAAGACTATGGAACATTTTCCCCCTTTAGCCATCAGCAACAGCAATATCAGCAGACGTTCCCATTGACTGAGTGCCCAGTGAGGCCGAGGCTCAGGCTCTGTGCAAAGGAGGCAGCCTCTGCCCTCTGGCTCTGACATTCTTATAGAAACAAGACAAATATCTGACTCTGTGGCGTTTGGCAAGTCACCCCACTCCCACCCCACCCCCCTCTGGGTAGATGTTCTCTGAAGTCTCTTAAAAGTTCTAACAGTCTATATTCTAATATTCTATATAGTCCCTCCCAGCACTGATATTTAAATTCTATTCTACCACTATATTAAAACCTTAAAACAATAAGTAAGGATGGGGGAGGAGGCAGGGGAGAGGAGAGAATGATAGTTCCCTTCAAGTATTTGAAGGGCTTTCACATGGAAAAGAGATTAGTATACTGTGGGCCCTGAGGGTGGTAATGGGACCTATCAGTAAGTAGGTGCTGAGAGGCTGAACTAGGCTCCATTTAAGGAAAAAACTTCTTTAACAATTAAAGATATTGGAAAGTGGAATGGGATGCCTTTGGAAATTGAGTTTTCTATCTTTGAAAGGGTGTAGTGAAGGTTAGCTGGCCACTTGGAGATTTTATTTAGAGATTCTTTGATTGTGGTTTCCTTTGAACTCTAGAATGTTATGCTCTGTGATCAACACTTTGTGTTCTCAGGTTCCTTCCAGCTCCAACATTCTATGGTCTGTGTTTTCACATTCTGTGTTCTAAGGTCCCTTCCAGATCCAACAGTCTATGTTCTAAGAATCCTTCTGTGATAACATTCTACAATATGTGAAATACTGGGTACAGATTATGAGGTTATACCTTAACTTTCTTTTTTTTTCTTTTTGTCCAAAGGTGTATACTAATTCCCAGATTCCTAGATTGTCAAGGCTGGAAAGTTATTCAGGCCTAAAATACCATATTTCTCAATTCTTTCACTTTATGGATGGGGAACTTGGGGCCCAGAAGGGCAAGTAAATTGTCCTCAGTCACACAGCTAGTTAATGTTTAAGGCAAGGATTAAACCCCAGATTTCATGACTGGGCTTATGTTCTCTTACACTATAGCACTGGAGAAATGTCCTTTTCCTAATCTTAAATACTGCATATAAAAATTATTGTGTCAGCTTCCCTTGAATTTTTAGGGGTTGAGTAGCCCAGTGCCTCTGGATACTATTGCCCCTATCTGGATGGATAAATAAGTAGAATATAGATATGCGAAATGCTAGTTGCCATGGAAATGAAACAGCAACCTCTGGCATTCTCTTTCCCCTAATAATGCAAACAACCCACAACAAATTCCCTGCAGTTCTTCTTTAGCTGAAAACTGGCTTCTCTCTCAGGCTACCCCCACTCCACTCCCACGCCCCCAGACACATGTTTTCCAGGACGCAGGCTTATTCCAGATGCTGCAGGAGAATGCAGCTAGCCACTCCTTTCATTTTGCCTAAGGAAAGTTGGGATTCTTCGTTTCCTCTGCTAAAGGGGCAAACCCAGGGGTCAGACATTGCTTAGGTATACATGTAAAATTCCCCAAAGGTGAGACTGAATCAGTGTGTGATGAATCTAAAGGCGAGTTTCTGTGTCTCTATGCATATACACATGTGTGCCTATGGATGTGGATGCTTGGGTGTGTGTCTGAGTCTAATTAGCTAAAATACTTCTTATACATCTTCCTTTCCTCATACCAAATGTAGGAATCTGTTCTTTATTATAATAAAGCACTCCCAATGCCTTAGGACATGTTCTACTCAGATTCTCAAAGCTGGGAGGGACCTTAGAGGTCATTCAGATCAATCCCTACCTGAATCTTAAATTCTCTCCCACATATCCCTAAAGAATAATCATCCACACTCTGACTGTAGACCTCCAACAGTGGGAAGCTTACTACCCCTTAAGGAACCCTATTCCTCTTTGGGATGGCTCTGACTTTTAGAAAGCTACCTCTATATTAAACTGAAACTGCCCCGCCTACAACTGCCACCCATTCTGTCTTTCTGGGACAAAGCAGAATAATCTAATCTGAAATCTTTCAGTTTTGTAAAGTAATAATCATGCCCCCTTAAACTCTCTCTTCTTGAAGTGAAGTACATTCATCCTTGTATGAATGGCATGGTTTTCAGATCCCTCGACTTCTTGGCTGACCTGCTTTGGACACAGTCTATAGAGCTTGTCAATGTCCTTCTTAAAATGAATACAAATTCCACATGTAGCCTGACTAGGGTAGAGTAGAAAGGGCTATTATTGGTGAAAAACATTTCAGAATTGCAAGAAACTCTGGAGATTATCCAGTTCAACTCTTTCATTGGAAGGAAGAGGAAGCTGAGGCCCACGTGGGTGAAGTGACTTGACTCATGGTCAAAAATGAGTCAGTGGGGAGAGCCATGACTGGGACCCAGATCAAATCAATGTAGTTTAATTCAAAGTACTTTTCAATTCAAACAAATACTTGCCAACTTCTATAGAGAATTTAAGTTCTTCCTATATGTGAAGTCACCATGTGAGGCAAGGAGGATACTAAGACAAAGGGGGGGAGGGTGTGGAACATAGACCTAAGTAAACATACTACTAGGTGCAGTTGATTCAATGCTGGACCTGGAGTCAGTGTTTAAATTCTGCCTCAGATACTGCCTAAACTGCATGACCCTGGGCAAGTCTCTTAGCTTCCCTGACCCTCAATTTCTTCATTTGTAAAATCGTATAATAATAACACCTCCCTCATAGGGTTGTTGTGAGGATCAAATAACATATATAAAGTGCTTTGCAACCCTTAAAGTGCCATATAAATATTAGTTATTATTAATAAAAGTATATGCACATTTGGAACTATGCCCAAAGGACTATAAGCTATCTACACCCTTTGACCCAACAATACCACTATTAGGTCTTTTCCCCAAAGAGATAATAAAAAAGGGAAAAGGACCCACATGTATGAAAATATTTATAGCTTCTCTCTTTGTGGTGGCAAAGAATTGGAAATTGAGGGGATTCCCATCAATTGGGGAATCGCTGAACAAGTTATGGTTTATGAATGTAATGGAATTCTACTGTGCTGTAAGAAATGATGAACAGGAGGAATTTAGAGAAACCTGGAAGGACTTAAATGAACTGATGCTGACTGAGAGGAGCAGAACCAGGAGAACACTGTATCAACAATAGACTTGACTCTTCTCAGCATTGCAATGGTCCAAGATAGTTCCAAAGGACTCATGATAGAAAATGCTCTCCAAATCCAGAAAAAAAGAACTGTGGCATCTAGATACAGATTGAACCATACTATTTCTATTTTTTTTGTTTTTCTTTTTTGAGGTTTTTCCTTTTTGCTCTGATTCTTCTTTCACAGCATGACTAATGCAGAAATATGTTTAATGAGATTGTACATATATAACCTATATCAGATTGCTTGCTGTCTTGGGGAGCGGGGCAGGAGGGGAGGAAGGGAGAAAAATTTGAAACTAGAAATCTTATAAAAACAAATGTTGAAAACTATCTCTACATGTAACTGGAAAGTAATAAAATACTTTTATGGAAAAAAGTATATGCACTATATACATTAATTGCTAATAACTGGAGGGGAGGTATGATTTTCTGACCAGTGCTCTTTCTACCGCCTCACAGCTGCCTTTCACGTCTTTGTTCTGGACATCATACTTCTATTACTGCATTAGCCCTTCTGGCAGCCACATCTGCTAAATTCTCTCAAGGCCTCCCTTTATTATTTAGATTAAAAGAACCAGGCTTCTTAAAGAAATGGATAGAGAAGGAGCATGTGAACCTCTCAGGAGTTCTGCATCCATGCTGTTCCTGAGGATTAATATTTGGCTGGGGGAACAAAACAACAACTACAAACACAAAAACCCTTGTAGAAAAATGAAGAAACTGGCAAGGGGAAATTTGATCATTGTGAGCCAATGACAAGTATTCTCTTATTGCTTTAGTTTCCAACACTTGCAAATGTCAGTTATTCTCATTGCTCACATAAAATGCACCCCCTCTCCGGAGGCCCCCCCCCCCCAATTTGATAGAGAAACTGAGAGAAAGGAACGTGTGTGGTCAGTTCACACACACACACACACACACACACACACACACAAAAATGTGCTAGATTCTTTATCTACTTGCTTCCTTCTCTGAACTGAGACTGACCTCATATCAAAATGGAATTCTATCCTTCTCTGAAAGATCTTTTAAGCTTGACTCCACCCCCTCCACTTCCAAAGCCACTGCCCATGTCTTGACCACCTAGCAAATGTCTGCAAACTTCTTCCTAGTGGTTTTCTCTGCACTTTTCTATCCTGGCTAGAGATCCTATCTGACTTCTCTAGTCTAGAGGCCTGATGATGAAGAATGCTAGCCCCCTTCTAACAGAGTGGTGATAGACTAAATATGAACAATGAGACATATTTTGGGATATGGACCAACATGGAAATTTGTGTGACTATGAATCTCTGTTACAGGAGTTTTACTTTTCTTTTTTGAAGGTTGGAGAGGGAGAGGGAAAGAAAATAAATGCCTCTTAATTTAAAAATTTTTTTTCAAAAAAAATTAAAAAATATTTTTTAAACAATTAAATTTAAAAATAAAAAATGCCAACAAATCATTTCTGTTCAAGAAACTGCAGTGGTTCCCAAATGCCTGTTGTACTAAAAATACTTTAATATTTCAAGGATCTGTGATTTCAAACATGTGGGTACTTCTCTCCACTGATATAGATTACAACTCTTCCATACTTTAGTAGATGGCTTAATATGGTATCATGGTATCTATTCCTTCATGATCAATCTTCTCCATACTTAGCTGAGCTAAACCTCATATGACAGAAACACATTCCCTTATGGTACCAATACTCAAAGCCTTTCTAGCTTGGTAGGACTCACCACTCTTTGGGCCTCACTAGTAGAATCTTCAAGGATCCAGTCTCATCTCCAAACCAAGATGAGACATGGTGGAGTGAGGTTGAGAGGAACATCAGTGCAAAGTAATAAATTATTTTTAAAAATTACTTTTTGGGGCAGCTAGGTGGCGCAGTGGATAAAGCACTGGCCCTGGATTCAGGAGTACCCGAGTTCAAATCCAAACTCAGACACTTGATCCTTACTAGCTGTGTGACCCTGGGCAAGTCACTTAACCCCCATTGCCCCGCCAAAAAAAATAAAATTAAAAAAAAAGTTACTTTTTAATGCTCTAGATCACTATTGATCAGAGAAATGCAAATTAAAACAACTATGAAGTATCACCTCACATCTACCAGAGTAGCAAATATAACAAAAAAAGGAAAATGTTGGATGTTGGAGGGGATGTGGGATAACTAGGATGCTAATTCACTGTTGGTGGAGTTGTGAAAAGATCCAACCATTCTGGAAAGCCATTTGGAACTATGCCCAAAGGGCTATAGAACTGTGCATACCCCTTGATCCAGCAATACCACTGCTAGGTTTATATCCCAAAGATATCTCCAAAGAGAGAAAAAGACCTTTTTGTACAAGGTGAGGCAATTGGGGTTAAGTGACTTACACAGGGTCACACAGCTAGTGTTAAGTGTCTGAGGCTGGATTTGAACTCAGGTCCTCCTGAATCTAGGGCTGGTGCTCTATCAACTGTGCCACCTAGCTGTCCCCCTCCACTCCACTGGAAAAAAAAAAGAAAAACAAAACTCTTGCAACAAATATTAAAACTTAATCAAAATAGTTTCCTACATCAGCCATGTCCAAAAACATACACCTCATTCACTAGCATTTTGAAACATGATAAGCCCTCTGGATTCATGGTAGGTCATTTCATTGATCATATTTCTTAAGTCTTTCAAAGTTATTTTGCTTTTTACAATGCTGTTGCTATTATATAAATTGTTATGGTTTTGTTCACTTTCCTCTGTAGCAGGTGATGCAAATCTTCCTCAATTTCTTGGAAACCTTTCTTTCTTATCATACGATAGTCTTCCATTACATTCATATATCGTAATTTGTCCAGCCATTTTCCAGTTTATGGACACACCCTTAGTTTTCAGTTCTTTACCACAGGGAAAAAAAAAAGTTGCTACAAATAGTTTTGTATATGTCCCCTGGAGTTCAAGTCTGGATTATTTGCATATGATTTTCCTCACTAGTGGAAAAGATGATGACTCAGTGCTGTATGAGGGGCACTGTTGTTGTGAGAGGTTAGAAGAAAGACTTTCTTCCTGCTCTCAGGGATGACATGTGTGGTTCTAGACTTTCTTCTGGAGGGCGGAGGGACTGGGAGAAAGAGAGAAAATACTTTGGGAAGTGTCAGACATGTAGAGAAGCCAGCACTTCATCGTGTCTGTGATCTCCAGCTTGCCACCCTAGGGATTTCAGGGAATTTCCTTTTGGGTATAATCAGGGATTTTTTTTCACAATGTAGGGGTGGGGAAATTGGAGAAAGAGAGAGAGAAAAGAGAAGAGAAGAGAAGAGAAGAGAAGAGAAGAGAAGAGAAGAGAAGAGAAGAGAAGAGAAGAGAAGAGAAGAGAAGAGAAGAGAAGAGAAGAGAAGAGAAGAGAAGAGAAGAGAAGAGAAGAGAAGAGAAGAGAAGAGAGGAAAGGAGAGAGGGGAAATGAGAGAGGGGAAATGAGAGAGGGAGAGAAAGAAAAAGGAAAAAAGGGAGAGGGAAACAGACAGAGAGCCCCTAGTCCAGGTCTGATTCCTGTGTCGTACTTTTGGCCTTTCCGAGCAGAGGAAAAAAACATCAAATGTCATCTATTTCAACCATCTCACTTTAAAGATGAAGACATTTGAGGCAGAGGGAAATTATGACTTCCCTAAAGTCACACAGGTATTAAGGTTCAAAGGGAAGATTTGAACCTATTTTCTTCAATCCTAATTTTTAAAATTTATTTTTCTAATCATAAAAGTATTTTATTATTTTATAGTTACATGTAAACATAGTTTTCAGTATTTGTTTTCATAGGATTTTTAGTTCCAAATTTTTCTCCCTTCCTCCCTTCCCTTTCCCATCCCCCAGACAGAAAGCAATCCGATATAGGCTATATATATATATACAACCACATTAAACATATTTCAGCAGTAGTCATATTGTGAAAGAAGAATCAGAACACAAGGGGAAATCCTCAAAAAAGAAAAAAAACTGTCAAAAAATAGAAACAGTATGGTTCAATCTGGATTCAGAATCCACAGTTGTTTGTTTTTTGTTTTTGTTTTTGATGAGGCAATTGGGGTTGTGACTTACCCAGGGTCACACAGCTAGTACAGCTAGTAAGTGTTAAGTGACTGAGGTTGGATTTGAACTCAGGTCTCCCTGAATCCAGAGCCAGTGCTCTATCCCCTGAGCCACCTAGCTGCCCCCACAGTTGTTTTTTTCTGGATGTGAAAAACATTTTCTATAATGAGTTCTTTGAAATCGTTTTGGATCATTGCACTGCTGAGAAGAGCCAAGTCTATCACAGCAGATCATCATACAATGTTGCTGTTACTGTGTACAATGTTCTCCTGGTTCTGCTCACTTCACTCAGCATCAGTCCACTTAAGCCTTTCCAGGTTTTTCTGAAATCTGCCTGCTCATCATTTCTTACAGCACAATAGTATTCCATTACATTCATATACCACAACTTGTTCAGCCGTTCCCCAATTGATGGGCATTACCTTGATTTCCAATTCTTTGCCACCACAAAGAGAGCTGCTATAAATATTTTTGTACATGTGGGTCCTTTTCCCTCTTCTATGATCTCTTTAGGATACAGACCTAGTAGTGGTATTACTGGGTCAAAAGGTATACAGGGTCCCATAGCCATAGTTCCAAATTGCTTTCCAGAATGGTTGGATCAGTTCACAGCTCCACCAGCAATGCATTAGTTGAACCTATTTTCCAACTCTTGAACCACTGCTCTCTCTACTCTACCCCACTTCCTTCCTCTCTTCCAAGCAGTAGTTGCACATGGAGGGAAGGGTGGGGACTAAATTATTTCTCATCTGGGGATTTGCAGCTATAGTGGAAATGGTAGAGAGGGATTTTATGGGGAAGAACTCTATTAGGACTTAACAAAGGAGTCACTGCTGATAGAAATCCAGAAATGAAGGTGTTTTGAAGCTACATAGGAGGTTCTGGACATGATCAAAGGCTCCCTCCTCCCCCGTTTTCCATCTGCTTCCTTCTGCTACTATTCTTTTCAATTCCTCCCAAGCTTGATTCAAAGCAGCCAGATATTCCTATATTTTCAAGGGTGGGGTCGCAGCACAGGAGGAGGCAATAACAAGTCATGTAGTAAGTGGTTCCAGTCAGAAGACCCAGATTTAAATCATGACTTGGTTTACTACCTGTATAAAGTCACTTTCCTAAGTTGTTTCTGTTTCCATATTTGAAGGATGGATAGATTGGGCTAGAATTTAAATTACCTCCTAGCTCTAAATCTCAAGATTTAGAGATTTAAGAAAAAACAGGTTGTCACACCATCCAACAGAATATAAGCTGGTCACTGTTGCATTCTTTTTTTTTTTTTAGGCAGGGCAATGAGGGTTAAGTGACTTGCCCAAGGTCATACAGCTAGTAAGTGTCAAATGTCAGAGGCCGGATTTGAACTCAGGTCCTCCTGAATCCAGGGCTGGTGCTTTATCCACTGTACCACCTAGCTGCCCCTACTGTTGCATTCTTGATGTCATTCCACCCCCTTCTAAGAATCAAGTCACCCCCCCACACACTCCCCATTGTGGAAAAGAGGAGCAGCATTCTAGATGGGGAATCAGCAGACCTGATTTCTAATCCAAGCCTTAACACTGACTTGCTGCGTGACTTTGAGCAAATTATTTGATCTCCCTGGGCTCCTCTTTCTTCCTATAAACTGAAATAAATAATCCCTTTTAGATCTAATAATCTATGAGTCAGTGAATTTATTCTCTGCTGACAAAAGTAGGGGTGCCCCTCCTTTGTTACCACAAATGAACAGAGATAAGAATTTGGGTATCCTACAGACTGAAGGAAAAGTTCTACAGGGCAGAAGCTTTTAGAGAAGGATAAACCAATAGCCTAACATTCTAATGCTACGTACCATGGCCACCAACTTGGCTGTGCTACTCCAGTCTCTGTTCTTGAATCTAAGGGGCAGAATTGCCCAACAACATCAAGGGTGCTATGGAGATAGTCACTATGCCCTGAGAAGAATAAGCAACTGAAAGACACCCACAACTTCTCCTTGGTGAGAAGGAAATTTTCACTTTGACATTTTTGTAGGAAGTGACTTTAGATATCAGTCATTTTAAAAGCAGCTCA